>NC_088375.1:211771666-213098333 GCF_037993035.2 Macaca fascicularis
GTTTATTTATTTATTTATTTTTGAGACAGAGTTTCACTCTGTCGCCCAGGCTGGAGGGCAGTGGTGCAATTTCAGCTCACTGCAACCTCCACCTCCCAGGTTCAAGCGATTCTCCTGCCTCAGCCTCCCGAGTAGGTGGGATTACAGGCAGGCACCACCACACCCAGTTAATTTTTGCATTTTTAGTAGACACGGGGTCTCACCATGTTGCCCAGCTGGTCTCTAACTCCTGGCCTCATGAGATCCATCTGCCTAGGCCTCCCAAAGTGTTGGGATTACAGGAGTGAGCTGCTGTGCCTGACCAAGACATGTTCTTTTCTAACAAATCTACCCAAAGGGGTGTTGCTTTCCAAAGTTGAGACCTTGTGAGGCTACAATTTTATTCCTGCATTGTTCATTTCTCAGAACAAGTTTAAATTGTGCTATAATGCCAATTTGCAAACCACACAAGGTAAATATTCTCATTATCTTATATCACAGTTGGCTTTGGTCCCTAACTAGTGTTTTCTAACTTATTAATCAGATTGACCAATTTTTTTTTTTTTTTTGAGACAGGGCCAATTGCAGTGGTGCAAACGTGGCTCACTGAAGCCTTGACCTCCCCAGGCTAGGTGGTCCTCCCACCTCAGCCTCCTAGGCAGCTGGAGCTAGAGGTATGTGCCACCATGCCCAGCTAATTTTTTGTAGTTTTTGTAGAGATGGGGTTTTACTAGGTTGCCCAGGCTGGTCTCAAACTCCTGCACTCAAGTGATCCGCCTGCCTCAGCCTCCCAAAGTGCTGGGATTATAGACGTGAGCCACCACTCCTGGCCACCTATATGATTACTTGACTGGTACCTTCAAGAGAAGAATCTGCCAATACTGAGACAATAATTGAACAGTTGCTTGGTAAAGTAGCTTTGGAGTTACGCAGACGACATGTGTTTGATTCTCGGTTCAGGAGTGCGGTGTGCCTTTCAGCGAATGTTTTAACCTCTGTAAGCCTATTTACTCAATAAAATGGGATAATATTACTGAGGTTGCAGGTTCCATATAAGGATCAGCAATAGCATATGTGGAACACTTGACACACAGTAGAGCTCAAAAATGGTAGCAGGCCGGGCGCCGTGGCCAAGCCTGTAATCCCAGCACTTTGGGAGGCTGAGGCGGGCGGATCACGAGGTCAGGAGATCAAGACCAGCCTGGCTAACACGGTGAAACCCCGTCTCTACTAAAAAAAAAAAAAAAAAATACAAAAAACTAGCTGGGCGAGGTAGCGGGCGCCTGTAGTCCCAGCTACTGGGGAGGCTGAGGCAGGAGAATAGCGTAAACCCAGGAGGCGGAGCTTGCAGTGAGCTGAGATCCGGCCACTGCACTCCAGCCTGGGCCACAGAGCAAGACTCCATCTCAAAAAAAAAAAAAAAAAAAAAAAAAAAAAGAGGTAGCAATAGTGCCACTAAAATGGAAATACACTTTCTTTTCATTTTAAGACGGCTTTGATAACGTTTGAGAACTAGAAGGGCATTCCACAGACCAACTCGAGGATAATCTTCAAAAGAAAAAATGCTATAAAAATGGTGATAAAGCCGGGCATGGTGGCTCAAGCCTGTAATCCCAGCACTTTGGGAGGCCAAGGAGGGCAGATCACCTGAGGTCAGGAGTTCAAGACCAGCCTGGCCAACATGGTGAAACCCCATCTGTACAAAAATACAAAAATTAACCGGGCATGATGGCGGATGCCTGTAAACCTAGCTACTCAGGAGGCTGAGGCAGGAGAATAGCTTGAACCTGGGAGATGGAGGTTGTAGTGAGCCTAGATTGTGCCACTGCCCTCCAGCCTGGGCAACAGAGCAAGACTCCGTCTCAAAAAAAAAATTTATTTAAAAAAATGATGATAAAGCAGGCACTGCAATAAGATCTTGAGGTAAGCTAACTATAAGCCATTGCAAGTCATCTACATGGCATTTTATTTTTGTAAAAGAAGCATCATCTTAGGAGATATAAATGAAAGACAAACAGCTTAAGTGCTGGTCAATCTTAGTTGGAACTCCACCATTTTGCAAAGTGTTTTAAAATAATAAAAATGATTCTAGTTTTTTTTCTTTCTTTTTTTTTTTTTTTGGTAGAGTCTTGCTCTGTCACCCAAGCTGGAGTGCAGTGACACAATCTCGGCTCACTGCAATCTCCACCTCCCAGGTTCAAGTGATTCTCGTGCCTCAGTCTCCCAAGTGTCTGGGACTACAGGTGTGAGCCACCACGCCCAGCTAATTTTTTGTAGAGATGAGGTTTTACCATGCTGGCTAAGCTGGTCTCGAACTCCTGACCTCAGGTGATCCACCTGACTCAGCCTCCCAAAGTGCTGGGATTACAGGTGTGAGCCAAAATTTTCGTAATTTTTGTAGAAACGGAGTTTCACCATGTTGCCCAGACTGGTCTTAAACTCCTAAGCTCAGGACATCTGCCCACCTCGGCCTCCCAAAGTGCTGGGATTACAGGCGTAAGCCACCATGCCTGGCCCCTGTAATTGTTATAAGAAGCAAAAGTATATTCATTGACATACCAGCTCAGACAACAGGTTTGGTCTGTAACAGGGAAGAGATGCAGAAGGGCCTGGCTGCACCATGTTACCTAATTTCAGAAATTATGGGTATAGCTGGAGCTTCCCCTAGCAACCTTTTTTTTTTTTTTTTTTTGAGACAGAGTCTCACTCTGTTGCCCAGGCTGGAGTGCAGTGACGCGATCTCGGCTCACTGCAACCTCTACCTCCCTGCCTCAAGCAATTCCCCCGCCTCAGCCTCCGGAGTAGCTGGGGTTACAAGCGCAGGCCACCGAACTCGGTTTGTGTGTGTGTGTGTGTGTGTGTGTGTGTGTGTGTGTGTGTGTGTGTGTTTAGTAAAGATGGAGTTTCACCATGTTGGCCAGACTGGCCTCGAACTCCTGACCTCAGGCAATCTGCCTGCCTTGGCCTCCCAAAGTGCCGGGATTACCGTCATGAGCCACCGCGCCCGGCCCCCATACTTCTTTTTTTTTTTTTTTTTTTTTTTTTTTGAGAGGGAGTCTGGCTCTGTCGCCCAGGCTGGAGTGCAGTGGCCGGATCTCAGCTCACTGCAAGCTCCGCCTCCCGGCTTTACGCCATTCTTCTGCCTCAGCCTCCCGAGTAGCTGGGACTACAGGCGCCCGCCACCTCGCCCGGCTAGTTTTTTTTTTTGTATTTTTTAGTAGAGATGGGGTTTCACCGTGTTAGCCAGGATGGTCTTGATCTCCTGACCTCGTGATCCGCCCGTCTCGGCCTCCCAAAGTGCTGGGATTACAGGCTTGAGCCACCGCGCCCGGCCCATACTTTTTTAAATGTTTATACTTGTCCTACCTCTCACCTAAGATGGAGGACAGGGATTGTGTTTTATTCGTTTTATATTCCCTAGGTTGGTTATTTATTTATTTATTTATTTATTATTTTTTTTTTCGAGACGGAGTCTCGCTCTGTCGCCCAGGCTGGAGTGCAGTGCCCGGATCTCAGCTCACTGCAAGCTCCGCCTCCTGCGTTGACGCCATTCTCCTGCCTCAGCCTTCGGAGTAGCTGGGACTACAGGCGCCCACCACCTTGCCCAGCTAGTTTTTTTTTTGGTATTTTTTTTTGTAGAGATGGGGTTTCACCGTGTTAGCCGGGATGGTCTCGATTATTTATTTATTTATTTATTTATTATTATTATTATTATTATTTTTTGAGATGCAGTCTCGCTCTGTCGCCCAGGCTGGAGTGCAGTGTCCTGATCTCAGCTCACTGCAAGCTCCGCCTCCTGCGTTGACGCCATTCTCCTGCCTCAGCCTCCCGAGTAGCTGGGACTACAGGCGCCCGCCACCTCGCCCGGCTAGTTTTTTGTATTTCTTAGTAGAGACGGGGTTTCACCGTGTTAGCCAGGATGGTCTCCATCTCCTGACCTCGTGATCCGCCCGTCTCGGCCTCCCAAAGTGCTGGGATTACAGGCTTGAGCCACCGCGCCCAGCTATTTATTATTTTTTAAATACAGGATCTCATTCTGTTGCCCAGGCTGGAGTGCAGTGGTGCATTCACTTGCTCACTGCAACCTCCACCTCCCAGGCTCAAATGATCGTCCTACCTCAGCCTCCTGGGTAGCTGGTACTACAGGCATGTGCCACCACAGCCGGCTAATTTTTGCAACTTTTGTTGAGACGGGGTTTCAGCATGTTGCCTGGGTTGGTCTTGAACACCTGAACACAAACGATCCTCCAGCCTCAGAATCCCAAAGTGGTGGGATTACAGGCATGAGCCACCGCGCCTGGCTTTTTTTTTTTTTTTTTTGAGACAGAGTCTTTCTCTGTCGCCAGGCTGGAATGCAGTAGCGCGATCTTGGCTCACTGCAACCTCCACCTCCTGGGTTCAAGCGATTCTACTGCCTCAGCCTCCTGAGTAGCTGGGACTACAGATGTGAGCCACCACACTCAGCTAATTTTTGTATTTTTAGTAGAGACAGGGTTTCACCATATTGGCCAGGATTGTCTAGATCTCTTGACCACGTGATCCACCTGCCTCAGTCTCTCAAAGTGCTGGAATTACAGGCATGAGCCACGGCGCCCGGCTTTCCCTACTCTTAACTCCAATATTTTATTTTTTCTTTCTTTCTTTCTTTTTTTTTTTGAGAAGGAGTTTTCACTCTTGTCGCCCAGGCTGGAGTGCAATGGTGTGATCGCAGCTCACTGCAACCTCTGCCTCCCAGGTTCAAGTGATTCTCCTGCCTCAGCCTCCGGAGTAGCTGGGATTACAGGCATGTGCCACCATGCCCAGCTAATTTTTGTATTTTTAGTAGAGACCCGGTTTCTCCATGTTGGTCAGGCTGGTCTTGAACTCCCGACCTCAGGTGATCTGCCTGCCATGGCCTCCCAAAGTGTTGGGACCACAGGCGTGAGCCACCGTGTTGGCCAACTCCATGATTTTTACATAGAGGCATGCAATACATACTTGTGGAGTTTCAACACTCCACAAGTAAAAAAAAAGTTCCAAGTAAAAAAATCAAGATATATGGTCTGAAATGTGGATTATACCTTTGATGACTACATAGCAGAACATTTGAAATATTATCCCAGAAAATACTGGGTGATAGAATCTTTTTAAATTACACATCTAGGCCAGGCGCGGTGGCTCACACCTGTAATCCCAACACTTTGGGAGGCCGAGGTGGGCGGATCGCTTGAGGTTAAGAGTTTGAGATCAGCCTGGACAACATGGTGAAACCCCGTCTCTACTAAAAATACAAAAATTAGCCAGATGTCATGGCAGGCACCTGTAATTCCAGCTACTTGGGAGGCTGAGGCAGGAGAATCACTTGACCCGGGAGGTGGAAGTTGCATTGAGCTGAGATTGCACCACTGCACTCCAGTATGGGCCACAGAGTGAGACTGTGTCTCAAGAAAAAAAAAAAAAATTACATATCTGGCTCATGGGTTCTCATCAATGGACTTAAAGGAGTCCCTGAATGGAAGTAAGGAGTACTTTAACTTGGATGGGGGAAAAAAAATAATGTCTTTGTTTTATCTAACATCTAACTGAAATTTAGCATTTTCCCCCATTGTGAATGTAGACAACATATCACAGTAGCATTAGTAATACCTTTCCCTTTGTCACCAATAGAAATCATTTTCATATCACTTTATTACTGTCATGGATTTCTTGACTCTACAATTTCTGTAGTTATTAGACCTGCTCTAAGATCTTAATAGTTATTGTGTTAATAAAGAAAAAGTTCCTGCCTGGGTAACAGGGTGAAACCCGTCTCTGCAAAAAAAAAAAAAAAAAAAGCAACAATTAGCCCAGAGCAGTGGCCAGTGCTTGCAGTTCCTACAAGCCACTAGGGAAGCTGAGGTCAGAGGATCGGTTGAGCCCTGGAGGCAGACGTTGCCATGAGCCCAGATTGCACCATTGCACTCCAGCCTGGGTGATAAAGTGAGCCCATCTTTAAAAAACAAACAAACAAAAAAATTAAAAAGTAAAAGCTGGGCCCTGCGCGGTGGCTCACGCCTGTAATCCCAGCACTTCTCCTAGGCAGACGGCTCACGAGGTCAGGAGATCGAGACCATCCTGGCTAACACGGTGAAACCCCGTCTCTACTAAAATTACAAAAAATTAGCCAGGCGTGGTTGCAGGCGCCTGTAGTCCCAGCTACTTGGGAGGCTGAGGCAGGAGAATGGCGTGAATCCGGGAGGCGGAGCTTGCAGTGAGCCGAGATTGTGCCACTGCACTCCAGGCTGGGGGCCACAGGGAGACTCCGTCTCAAATAAATAAATAAATAAATAAAAATAAAAGTAAAAGCTTACTATATCACGAACATGTTTTAAAAGTATATTTCCGAATTGTATTTCAATATAAATGGTTTCTTTTGTATTGCTATGTATTTTATGCATTTAAAAACTGAGAAGATATTCATAGCTTTTACCAGACTTCCAAATGGCACAAAATAGGTTAAAAATTATGGCGCTAGAGGCAGATTTATGTGAAGCTAGTAAAATTTAAGCTTCAGGCTGGGTGCCTGTAATCTCAGCATTTTGGGAGGCCGAAGCAGAAGAATCAATCGAGGCCAGGAGTTCAAGACAGGCCTGGGCAACATAGCTAGATTCCCTTCGCACTTCCCGTGTCTCTATTAAAAAAAAAAAAAAAAAAGTTAAGCTTCGGGGTCCTCCCTCACTTTTACAATGCCCTTCCAAGCCTCTGTTCCTAAATTTGTATTAGTCATTTAATATGATTTTTCTTAAAGACTCCCAACATTTCTCTTTCTTTCCTTCTTTCTTTTCCTTTCCTTTCCTTTTTCCTCCCTCTCTCCCTCCCTCCCTCTCTCTTTCTTTCTAGAAGGAGTTTCGCTCTTGTCACCCAGGCTGGAGTGCAATGGCACACTCCACCTGCAACCTCCACCTCCCGGGTTCAAGCGATTCTCCTGCCTCAGCCTCCCAAGTAGTTGGAATTACACGCACGCGCCACCACGCTCGGCTAATTTTTGTATTTTTAGTAGAGACGAGGTTTCACCATGTTGGCCAGGCTGCTCTCGAACCCCTGGGCACAAATGATCGTCCACCTCGGCCTCCCAAAGTGCTGGAATTACAGGCGTGAGCCACTGCGCCCAGCCTAAGACTCGTGGCATTTCTGTAAGTCTCACACCCCATAACACAAAACTTGGATCTACCCAGAGATTTAACTTGGTGGGCATTGCAGTCTGGGGTTGGGAAAAAAAAGGGCTGGCACCACAGAAGTGAGTTCGGAAGGTTTCAGTGAGACGGGACAGGTTTGGACTAAGGACAGGGAACAGATCAGTAGAAATAGCAGGTTCTCGAGAAATAGGTTTAGGACTAGCAAGAATTAGTGTCCTTTGGGAATTACCCCTTTCCCCTGCATGGCTCTTTTGGCTTCAGAGATGGATGTATCTGCTTTATTTTATGAATATCAAGTAGCTCCAAATCTGTGGGGAAAAGGTTCCTGCTCTATTACTTGTGTTATACATTGCTCTTGAGTCATTTTAACGATTTCCCTCACAGTCTGCCACCAACGATGTGTGGACGGCAGCCAGGGAGGGAAAGAGGCATTTCTCCGATCGTTCCAAGGAAAGATTACCTAGACAAAATCCTCAGCAAAATGACGAGCCAAATCATCCTTAAATTGTGTGCTCACTAGAGGCGAAAAGATGACCGAAAGAGGCCCGAACGCGTGGCTATGGGCGTGTCTGGGGCGAACGCCGGCAGCAGGGGTGCGAGGGAGGACTCGCGGGCTAAGCGCGGCCGGTGGCGGGACGCGAGCGCCATGGCGGAGCGGGGCCAGCGCTGACTGTAGGGGGCGGGGCTCTGGATGCGGCCACGCGGCGCAAGGCCTAGATTTTGAGCCTCGCATCGGCGGCAGACGAAGAAGGAGGAGCCTCGTCCACCCAGGACCCGGTGCCCCCAAGCCTCGCCACCACCAAGGGCTTCCACCACAGACCCCTTTGTGTGCCTGCCCCCGCCTCGGAGGCGCCCCAGCCAGCGGCGCTGAGCACCCTCATTGGTTCAACCGACAGCTTCATCGATTGGCTCTCGAGTCGTCCGGCGTGGTCCGTTTTGCCTCGATACTATTGGTCACCTGAGCTGCCTGTCAAGCCGCCTCGCCAAGCGATTGCCCCGCAGCTCGGAGTCCCTGGAAGCAGTTCCGGGAAACCCCGCGTGCTGCCGGGATCGCGTCTCTGTCCATGAGGGGGGGGAGGGGGTGGCGCGCGCGCCATTTCTAGTCGTTTTCAAAGCGCCTCGCGCTGATTCTCACGGGCCCGGCCGCCGGCCCCCGCTCTGCCCTGGTGAGTCTCGCGCCGGCCCGTGGGGGGAGGGGCCGGGAGCCCCGATCCAACCCAACTCAGCCCGGGCTCCGCGCCTGGTCCCGTTTCGTTTGCGCTCCGAAGCCCCCGGGTGGGGGTGGGGACGGGCTGGGGGCGGCTTTGGTCTAGTCCGGCCGCGCGGCTGTGGGCCTAGCCCGGCCGAGACGCCTCTCGCCCTTGCTCTTCCTCCCCCCGCCCCTCCAGCCAGCGGTCCGGCCCGCCGGGCGCTCTCCGCGCGGCCTGCCGGGGCCGGCCGTGCTTTTCCCGCCTCCGCCCGCTGCTCCATGCGGCCGGATCCCGCGAAGGGCCTGAGGCGCCCGCGGCCCTGCCGCTTCTCCCCGCCGGAGCCGCTTCGCTCCCGCCGCGGCCGGCCTAGCCCGAGTGGGATGTGCTGATGATCCGGACCGGCCTGAGGGGGTGGGGGTGGGGGCGGAAGGCGGGGTGCAAATCCCAGGGTTATCTGAGCCAGGAGAAAAGTTTTGTGTGAGCAGAAACCAAAAGGCCGATTTGTGTGGGAAGCCTCCCTCCCCTCCCACATTCTGCATGCCGCGGGCTGAGATTTGAAGGAAAAAATGACTACTAGAGGCCGTGGAACTTAGGCTCCAAGCGGCGCCTGAAATGGGTAATTCTGAGACCGTCAGAGGCGCACCAAATTGGAAAGGCGATCCTTTTTCTTACACGGTAGTAACCGTGTTGCCAAAATTTTTTAAAAGCCCAGGGCTTCTTGGAAGGTTCAGTCCTTTCACACTACCTGTTTGAGATTTTTGCAGTCCTCAAGTGGCTGAATTGATGTCTCATGAGTCAGTCGTAGGATGAGAGCTCGACACTGCTAAGCCATGAGATAACCGTTAGTCTCATTTCGTTGGTTCTTTTAAAGCCCGTCTCTTAATATGAAGAATTTGCACAGGGAGGTTCAGAAAAAGTCAGGGAGGCGTTAGTGCTGACATCCCGAATTTCCCAGCAGCCCTTTTAAATCTTTAAAAATGTCTCCTTTTTTTGCAAAAATGTTTAGATCAAATGACTCCCGTCACGTTAGTATATTTGCTGCATCCAGAAATATGGTTTGGCTGTGTGGCATTGTGTTGAATTGACATGAGTTTCAAATGGTCTCATATGACATAAAAAGTCTTTTTAAAATGAGCACTTTGTATTTGGCTTGAAGAGAGAGGGCTTTTCTTGATCCGAAAGTTTTATTTTCTGGAATCTAATTATTTTACCTTTTTTTTGTTAAAATTTACAAACTTTTTTGGAAAAATTTAACCAATTTCAATATCAACTTGTAGAGCCTTTGCAATGATATGGTAGGCATAAATATTTCTGTCTTGTGCTTAATACACAACTTGTCTTTTTGCTTTACACATACTTAAAAACACCACCTTAACAGATGTTCATTGAACTTTTCTGTTAAAAATTTGCCTCTTTTCTGTGACTAATAGTATTCCTAGGTGCAATGCTGTAAGGGTCTTGTGATACTGAGAACTTTTGAGTTCTGATGATCTTAAGGTAGTATGTGGGGATGGGGGAGCATGGGAAAACAGAACTATATGTTCGCAAGGAGATTTTGGGTTTAGGATGCATCTTTATAGAAATAGGTTGTGTTAATCAGTAAACGTATTCATCTCACACAATACAGTTTCTTGATCAAAAGTGTGACAGTTTCGAATGTTTCCGTTTTTGCTAGTTCATCAGAATTTGAAGCTTGCCTTGAGAAACATCCACCCAGAATTTAACCACAGTCTGCGTCTATTAAGGGCTATCGAGTCTTAATAGTGTTTTGTAATTGTGAGGAGTCATGTTATCTCATTTCCAGAGTAACCCTTTGCATTTTCCTTTCTTCTTCCTACTCTGTACTATTACCTCCTTCCCCTCTTGGTCTTCCTCCCTCTTTCATCAACTTCGACTAAGTATCAGTGGACTTTGAAATGAAAAGAAGTTGTTTTAGGCCAGAAGAGTGCACCTGGTGCATTTGCACAATGTTCGATAAGCTGTCTGGAAGTGTGGTTATCTTATGTGTCTTAGTACTTTGTAGGAGACTTGTATTTTCTTTATAGATGACTAGGTATCTTGAGTTTCATCAAGAAAAGTAGGCTTTTTCTTGAGATCTACCTTTATGTCTTTTATTTAGTATGTGTTGCAATGTCTTGTTCTGCTGCCTATTATCTTCATCACATTATAATTTCACCACAGACAAATGCACTTTAATTCCCTGTCTTTTGAGGCAGTATACAGACTGGCCTTGTATGGTTTATTATTTACTCTCTCTCTTCAGGGAATCAGTCCATTTCAGCATTACCTACTGAATGTACAAAATTATTTTTGGTAGGTTAATCTGAGAAATCTGGCTGAAGTTTAGCCTAATTAGGTAACGTTTTTTGAAATATTTGGAAGAAGTTGTCTATTCTTCAGTATGTTTTTACATCTTTATTTTAGTGATAGGAAAATTTCAACATGTACTTTTTTTTTTTTTTTAAAGCAACCTGAACTATAGCTCACTTAGTGTTTTATGTGGACTTAAAACAATTGTTTCGCTTTTAAACTTGGTCATTTTTTCTTTTAAATCTGTGAATGGGAATAGCGAATTAATCTTAGAACAAAAATTAATGTCAAGTTGGTTTTTTTTTTTTTTGTTTTCATTTTGTGTTAAGTTAGGTGGAGAAAACCCAAACCACCACCATGTTGAACTAGAGAAAACAGGGCACTTACTTCACACTGATACTGTATTTGAAGCAGAGCCAGGAAAATTTGAAAGTCCTTAAATCTTGATTAAGTGGTCTGTGGGTGTTCATTCTGTTTTTAAACCAAAACTTTTTAAAACTGTGTAAGACCTGAGAGCTGAGGGGCTTTTAGGATTTTGTAGTGATTTTGATCTTTTTACCAGGACACAACAGCTGCTTTTGTTAATCAGCAGTTCTACCTTCAGTAAATTAAAGCCTTTATTTTACCTGGTGTACATGAAGTTCCTTAAAGATCTAATGCTTCCATGTACATTTTCTATGGTTTCACAGGATTATTATTGCCAATTTAGGTCAGATACATCACAGGAGGAATAAATTATTATTTTGATAGAGGTTATTAGCAGCATGTATACAAATTAGTTTAGATAAATCATGCATTGTCCTACAAACTAGTTATTTCTGGCTTAATGTAATATAGCTCCTGAATTTTTTCCAGCAGCATAATAAAATGGCTAATCAGGTGAATGGTAATGCGGTACAGTTAAAAGAAGAGGAAGAACCAATGGATACTTCCAGTGTAACTCACACAGAACACTACAAGACACTGATAGAGGCAGGCCTCCCACAGAAGGTGGCAGAAAGACTTGATGAAATATTTCAGACAGGTATAATATGCATTTCTTGTTTCTGACTGGTTATGAAAGTGAGGGCAAACCACTTTGAATTTTATAGATTTTTAAGGTTAAATAATACTTATTGTTTCTGATCTGTAGAGCTGAATGTTTGTTACTTTCCCTTCATTGAAGGCATATTGGGTTTGACTTTGATACTCCTTATTTCATTATTTTGAAGCCTTCTTAGTGTTGAATATGCAGTCTTAGTAGTTTCAGAACAGCACATCAGTTTGTCTTAGATTTACCACCCATTAAAATGTATGTTTCTGCATACCAAATTTTACATTTTTTTCTTAATCGAAATCAGTCATCATTTTGCTTTTACTTTTCTACTTTTAGCTTCTTAAAGTGATTGTTAAATCAGCTTAGGTCTGATTAGGTGGCATAATAAGATGATAGTTAGACTGTATCGTCTGAAACCATAATAAATGTCAGACTCCTTGAGAGTTTGTGGCTTGTCTAGTTTCTAATAGAAATCCACATCTCTCCATAATTTGGAAGTGTTTGGTTTGTAACAGCTGCTTTTTTTTTTTTTTTTTTTTTTTTTTTTTTAATCCAGAAGTGCCATGGTTAAGTGCTTAAGCAAATTTGAACATCTTTATATGGTTGGTTGTAAGTGGTTTGAAGTTTTAAAGAGGGAGAGAAATATTTACCCTTAGGGAGCGTTGTTCATAAATAAATGTGTCCTCCTCCTCTGGGGACATAGATGGAAACTTTCTTCCTCTGTGTTGTGTGTGCCCATTCAGATTCTGAGAGAGAATTGAATTGTCTCACTCACAAATGTGTCTTAAGTACAGTAGTAACAAATAGCTGGTTATTTTTTTTTTTTGTCCTTAAAAAATTTTTAAATCTGGGAAGCTTAGTGTAATTTTAGACATTAAAATGACTTATAAAAATGACTCCTGGGTCATGGTCTTATTTGAAAATCAGTCCTCAGGAACTTTCTGTGACATTCTGCCATAGAGAATTGGCAGTGATCTGCTTAGAGATGCTCTCCTGTAGAGTGTTTTGTTATCGGTAAGAGGCTGATGGTTGGTCGTAGGCTTGGTTTGACAAAATGGATTGATGGGTGTCCTGAGTTGTGGCTTTGGGTGGTGGTATGGAATATTCAAGTAAGGCAACTCCAGTTATTTACACATGCTCATTTTGAGCTTTTGAAACAAATCATGGCAACTTTTTAAAAAAGTAACTTTGGAAGTGGCATTACATTTATTTAAAATTTACTATATGGAATAAAGTTCTTTTTGGCTTTATCAAAATGGAGTCACTTTTCATGTTCATATGAACTTGGGGGTTTTATTCTACGAAATACTTCCATTTTTACATTGGATCAATTCTGAAATATATTCCATATATATAAATATGACATAAACTTAACAGACTTAAGAAATTATATTTTAAACTTAGTAGATGTTCTGTGTGCAGTTGAATATACTACATATATGAAATGCAGTGTATGTATTTTCTGTCGAGTTTACTTGTAAGTCCATAAAGTCTTTATTGCCATTTGAAAAAGATTGTCATTCTTGACAGTCAGTGTGAATGCCACAGCATCTTTTAAATCTCAGCTTATCACTTCAGAAAAACAAAGAATGCCTTAAAGTATGACTTTCAGAATTGATTAATCAAGCTGCACTTGCATTTGTAGAAGTTTAAAATTATGCCTTTCCGCATTCTGACTGCAGCAAAGTGGATGCTCAGATAAACAAATGCTTTTCAGTTTATCTTTGGTGTTCAGGAGAGAAAGTCTTTTGACACTTTTTGGAGAGTGGAAAGAATTACTTGGTAAAATTTGTTTTCACATTTTCCTCCACCTCTTAAGTGGTTAGCATCAACTGTAATGGTCTGTAATCTGAAGGTTTATCCTTGGAAAATACAGTGTATTCTTATCACTCTAATATAAACCAAAATTTGTTATATTAATGCATAATCTGTAATACAGTATGTACGTCAGGTTTAACCTTCAAGACTTGTACCTTTGGGGGAGTGGGAAATGGATATTAGGATTTGGTGGGGACGGTTTGTGGATATGGAGATTGAAATTCATGTTTTTGGTTGTTGACATTTTATCTTTATTTTCATATTTGTACTGGACCTTTCTATGTAGTATTTGGATAGCTGCATATATGCATATAGTTAAATGAAAATATAGTTTGTTAGTGATCATATTGAATATACCAATTCTTGATTAAACATCAGGAGAGCTTAGATTACCCCTTTTGTTGGAATAACGTTACCCCTTTTCAATTTAATTTTTAGGATTGGTAGCTTATGTCGATCTTGATGAAAGAGCAATTGATGCTCTCAGGGAATTTAATGAAGAAGGAGCTCTGTCTGTACTACAGCAGTTCAAGGAAAGTGACTTATCACATGTTCAGGTAAGGTCATTACTCAGAAATGTCTTTGAACAATTAGTGATCTGAAATTATTTTACTATTACTTTTTTTTCCTGTGGAGAAGTGGTGTTTTTTGTTTTTGACTACCTCTTCTTTTAAAAAATTAGTTTAAAGGAAAAAAAGATCTGCTTGTAGCAGAGTTTCAGAAGCACAAGTATAAAGCAAAAGTTTCCTCCCACCCCCTTGTGCAGTGAGTTATTTTAAAAACTTAAAATTAAAGCCAAGTTTTGATGGTTGTTACTATAGGTTTTTACATGTTACTCAGCTTTTTAACATTTGGGGGTTATTTGATCCTGTTTTGTTACCTTGGAGGAGAATGTAGGTGGGAGGAATAGTTTCAGACATCTGGCAAAGACAGTCTAGATGCAGTCACATAACAAATGGAAAGACTGTGTTTTCCCAGGGTAGAAGGTAAGCTCCCTGAGGTCTATACTGCCTTACTGCTGTCTGCTCCAGTCTCTGGCACTAAGTAACCACTCAGCAAATACTTGTTGAATGAATCAGTGAATATTTTGTTAAAATCCTGGTTTTCTGAAATTTGTATTTAATTATATATCTGATCCTTCAAAGATTTTTGGTGATTCTTTTTATTGAATTACTTGTCTGTTCTAGAACAAAAGTGCATTTTTATGTGGAGTTATGAAGACCTACAGGCAGAGAGAGAAACAGGGGAGCAAGGTGCAAGAGTCCACAAAGGGACCTGATGAAGCAAAGATCAAGGTAAAACTTGGGTAGTTGTAATGAAATTGCATTTAATGATGAGGTCAAATGCTTCTTTCCATATTTCCTAGAAAGTTTCACTTTTTTTTTTTTTT
The DNA here is from genome assembly GCF_037993035.2 of Macaca fascicularis. Lineage (NCBI taxonomy): Eukaryota > Metazoa > Chordata > Mammalia > Primates > Cercopithecidae > Macaca > Macaca fascicularis. The sequence goes on from NC_088375.1 coordinate 211,786,544, forward strand.
TTTTTTTTTTGAGACGGAGTCTTGCTGTGTCGCCCAGGCTAGAGTGCAGTAGCGCAGTCTTGGCTCACTGCAAGCTCTACCTCCCGGGTTCACACCATTCTCCTGCCTCAGCCTCCCGAGTAGCTGGGATTACAGGCATGCACCACCACACCCGGCTAATTTTTTGTATTTTTAGGAGAGACAGGGTTTCACTATGTTGGCCAGATTGGTCTCTATCTCCTGACTTTGTGATTCGCCCACCTCGGCCTTTCAAAGTGCTGGGATTACAGACGTGAGCCACCACGACTGGCTGAAAGGTTCACTTTTTAAAACTGGTGTTTAGAAGTGAAATAATTTAGAGGAATTACATAAGAAGGATAATTTTGGGGGTCAGCACTCAATTGCATGTTTAATGAAAAGCCCTACTTCATACTCTTCCTCATTCCCTGTTTTGTGGTGATGAATGACGTGTATTTATTGATGCTTCTGCTGGTAGTTTCTTGGATTGATCCAGTAATGTCTCTTGGTTCAGTTCAGTTATTTTCCAGCCACTTTGTTTCTTTTCTTTTTTTTTTTTTTTTTTTTTTTTTTGAGACGGAGTCTCGCTCTGTCGCCCAGGCTGGAGTGCAGTGGCCAGATCTCAGCTCACTGCAAGCTCCGTCTCCTGGGTTCACGCCATTCTCCTGCCTCAGCCTCCCGAGTAGCTGGGACTACAGGCGCCCGCCACCTCGCCCGGCTAGTTTTTTGTATTTTTTAGTAGAGGTGGGGTTTCACCGTGTTAGCCAAGATGGTCTCAATCTCCTGACCTCGTGATCCGCCCGTCTCGGCCTCCCAAAGTGCTGGGATTACAGGCTTGAGCCACCGCGCCCGGCCTGTTTCTTTTCTCTTGATAAAAAGGTGTTACAACCGCTTTCCTCCTTTTGAATTTTCAGTTACCTTGGTTTCTTTATTTGTAAAATGGGAATGGTAATAGTGACTACCTCACAGAGTTATTATAAGGAGTAAATGAATTAACATATTATAAAGCACTTAGAATAATGCCTGGAATGTAGCAAGAACTATGTAACAGTGAACTGTTATTATTATTACCATTTTATTACTTAGATAAACAGCTTTGAAAAGTATATATACAGCTTTTAATGAAAGACCAGTGAACTTAATTCGTTAGTTAAATGGATGGATGTTCGTGTCTTGCTATAGTGATATACTTTTTTTTTTTTGAGACAGAGTCTCGCTCTGTGGCCCAGGCTGGAGTGCAGTAGCACCATTTCAGCTCACTGCAACCTCCGTCTCCTGGGTTCAAGCGATTCTCCTGCCTCAGCCTCCTGAGTAGCTGGGACTACAGGTGTGCGCCACCACACCCAGCTGATTTTTTTTTTTATTTTTTGGTAGAGTCAGGGTTTCACTGTGTTAGCTAGGCTGGTCTTGAACTCCTGACCTTGGGGGATCTGCCCACCTCACCCTCCCAAAGTGCTGGGATTACAGGTGTGAGCCACCATGCCTGGCCTGTGATAGACTTTTTGATTAGAAATAGTTATTTGGTGTTGAAGTTATTTCTGTTATTATTACATTGTAATATGTAATGAAATAATCATACAACTCACCATAGTGGAGAATTAGTGGGATCCCTGAGCTTGTTTTCCTGCAACTAGATGGTCCCATCTGGGCATACTGGGACGTAGTGACAGATCTTCAGGCATTAGATTCTCATAAGGAGCATGCAACCTAGATCCCTTGTATGCGCAGTTCACAATAGGGTTCACGCTCCTATGAGAATCTGATGTGGTTGCTGATCTGACAGGAGGCGGAGCTCACAGCTCAGGCAGTAATGCCAGCGATAGGGAGGATGAGGAGCGGCTGTAAATACAGATGAAGCTTTGTTCTCACTTGTCCACTACTCACCTCCTGCTATGCAGCCTGGTTCCTAACAGGCCACGGACCAGTATGGGTCTGTGGCCCAGGGGTGGGGAGACCCCTGTTTTACATTACATTTATGGCTCTGTTTCAGTCAAAGGTAGAAGAATGGAAGGCTGAAGGTATGCATCCCTGTGGAATCCTAGTGTTCACCGAACTTGATGATATCTAAAGTCTCTTGCCGTTCTGACAATGTGTGATTTTAAAAACCTGGCCGGGCGCAGTGGCTCACGCCTGTAATCTCAGCACTTTGGGAGGCTGAGATGGGCGAATCACGAAGTCAGGAGATCGAGACCATCCTGATTAACATGGTGAAACCCCGTCTCTACTGAAAATGCAAAAAATTAACCAGGTGTGGTGGCCCATGCCTGTAATCCTAGCTACTTGGGAGGCTGAGGCAGGAGAATGGCACGAACCCGGGAGGCGGAGCTTGCAGTGAACCGAGATCACGCCACTGTACTCCTGCCTGGGTGACAGAACAAGACTCTGTCTCAAAAAAAAAAAAAAAAAAAGGTACACTAGAAAGACAGTGGGGGCTGGGCACAGTGGCTCATGCCTGTAATCCTAGCACTTTGGGAGGCCAAGACAGGTGGATCACTTGAGGCCAGGAGTACCTGACCAGCCTGGCCAACATGTTGAAACCCCATCTCTACTAAAAATACAAAAATTGGCTGGACATGGTGGTACATGCCTGTAATCCCAGCTATTTGGGAGGCTGAGACAGGAGAATTGCTTAGACCCAGGAGGCAGAGGTTGCAGTGAGCCGAGACGATGCCACTGCACTCCAGCCTGGGCAACAGAGCAAGACTCCATCCCCCCCCCAAAAAAAAAAAGAAAAAGAAAAGAAAGACAGTAGGAAGAAATGGATGTGAGAGTAATAGTAAATGAGAGAAGCTGCATGGAGGTAAGACTTAATGCTGAATTATTTTTTTAAGGATAGAGAACATTTTATTTGAAAAGACTCACCAGTAGAAACGTGTGGGGAACCAGTGTGAATTTTGACTTTGTTTTACCTAACCATAAAAATATATCTCCTAGGAAGTTGGAGTACTTTTTGGAAAAGATTAATATACTGATGCTTGTGTGTTAGATTTAGTATTCAAGTATAAAGAGATGTATAATTATCTCTAGGCCTTGCTTGAGAGAACTGGTTATACTCTGGATGTAACCACAGGACAGAGGAAGTATGGTGGTCCTCCACCAGACAGTGTGTACTCTGGCGTGCAACCTGGAATTGGAACGGAGGTAAGTGTTCTTTAGCTGTTTACCAAGATCTTTCCAGTTTGGAAAGTGTTTTATCTACTATGCAGATACTATACAGATGGGGGAAAATTCTTGATCCGTTTCAAAGTTTAGCTGTTGTTATTTTTTAGATATCCATGTGTATTTTGCTGCCATCATGAGGATAGATAATCTTGTGACTGGTAGATACCCAAATACTTTATATAGGAATATAATACAGAGTTCTTGGAACAGGTTGCTAAAACCATGCTACTAGCAACACACCATTTTAGATACTTGGAGTAAAGTTATTTGGAAGACACAATTGCTTTATTCTGTTTTTTTTCCCCGCCCCTGAGATGGAGTTTCGCTCCTGTTGCCCAGGCTGGAGTGCAGTGATGCAGTCTCGGCTCACTGCAACCTCCGCCTCCTGCGTTCAAGTGATTCTCCTGCCTCAGCCTCCCAAGTAGCTGGGATTACAGGTGCCTGCCACCACACCTGGCTAATTTTGTATTTTTAGTAGAAACAGAGTTTCACCATTTTGGTCAGGCTGGTCTTGAACTCCTGACCTCAAGTTATCTACCCACCTTGGCCTTCCAAAGTGCTGGGATTACAGGCGTGAGCCTCCACACTCGGCTGCTTTATTTTGGTTTTTGCTTTTTGGGGATTGTTTTTGTTTCTGTAGAGACTAGGTCTCACTATGTTGCCCAGGCCGGTCTTGAACTGCTGGACACAGGCAGTCCTCCCACCTTGACTTCCTGAAGTGCTGGGATTACAGGCATGAGCCACAGTGCCCAACCAGGTTTTTTTGTTTCTGTTTTCTTTTTGTTTGTTTGTTTTTTGTTTTTTTGAGACGGAATTTTTGCTCTTGTTGCCCAGGCTGGAGTGCAGTGTTGCAATCTCGGCTGACTGCAACCTCCGCCTCCCAGGTTCAAGCGATTCTCCTGTGTCAGCTTCCCAAGTAGCTGGGATTACGGGCACGCACCACCATACCTGGCTAATTTTTTGTATTTACTAAAGACAGGATTTCACGATGTTGGTCAGGTTGGTCTTGAACTCATGACCTCAGGTGATCCACCTGCCTCTACCTCCCAAAGTGCTGGGATTAGAGGCATGAGCCACCGCGCCCGGCCAAGTTTTTTTTTTTTTTAATATCAATAATTTAGAACTGTGCTTGTTCTCTCCCTTGCCTCACCTATCGCTCAGAAGGGACATAGTATTTACATAAAGATATTATTGATGGGCGTGGATTGCACAAGGGAAGAATGTGGAATCAGATAAAAGATTGAGTATGTTAGTCCATACTTGAACAAAGAAGCAACTCTTCCTCCATCTGTGTCTTCATAAAGGTTTTTCCATTTGCTTTATTGCTAGCCTATTCTAATCCCTCCCTCCCTCCCTCCCTCCTTCCTTCCTTCCCTCCCTCCCTTCCTTCTTCCCTCCCTTCCTCCCTCCCTCCCTTCCTTCCTTTTCCTTTTACTCTTTTTCTTTCTTTTTTTTTCTTTCAAGTCAGAGTTTCACTCTTGTTGCCCAGGCTGGAGTACAATGGTGCGATCTCAGCTCACTGCAACCTCTGCCTCTCAGGTTCAAGCTATTCTCCTGTCTTAACCTCCCGAGTAGCTGGGACTACAGGCGCCCGCCACCATGCCCGGCTAATTTTTCTATTTTTAGTAGAGACGGGGTTGCGCCAAGTTGGCCGGGCTGGTCACGAACTCCTGCTAATCCTTCAAATGGAGAAAACTATGTGCTGAAAAGTAACCTGTTATACGAGTGACCTTTTTTTTTTAGAAACAGTCTGTCACCCAGGCTGGAGTGCAGTAGTATGATCATAGCACACTGCAGCCTCAAACTCCTCCTGACTCAAGCAGCCTTCTTGCCTCAGCCTCCCCAGTGGCTGTGACTACAGACTCATGCCACCAAGCCCAGCTATTTTGTGTTTTGCTCTTGTTGCCCAGGCTGGAGTGTAATGGTGCAATCTCAGCTTACTGCAACCTCTGCCTTCCGGGTTCAAGCGATTCTCCTACCTCAGCCTCAGTAGCTGGGATTACAGGCATCCGCCACCACACCTGGCTAATTTTGTATTTTTAGTATTTTTAGTAGAGGAGAGGTTTCTCCATGTTGGTCAGGCTGGTCTCGAACTCCTGACATCAGGTGATCCTCTTGCCTCGGCCTCCCAAAGTGAAGCCCAGCTATTTTATTTTTTAATTTTTTGTAGAGACGGAGTCTCCCTATGTTGCCCAGCTGGTCTCCAACTCATGGGCTCAAGTGATCTTCCCACCTTGGTCTCTCGAAGTGCTGGCATTACAGGCGTGAGTACCATGCCTGGCCTAATAAACTTGGAGATAACCAATTTGAAACAAATAGTTGATATGTTAATTGTAAAACACATATATATTCTCTCAGATTGCATTGTTCCTTTAGGAGAAAGATGCATTCTTCTGTATGTTAAATGTTATATACAGCAGATATGATTCCAGCAAAATCCCTATATGAGATCACTAGCCTAAAACCACTCTTGTCAAGCAATTACTTTCAGCAAAATCGTAGTGTAAAGTTTCAGATTTCTCTCATAAAGTTAGATTTCATGAGATTGTGCAAGTATTTGTTGACAGTTTTGAAAATTCAAGAAAAATAGGTTTTTAATGTGTTGCTAGTAGATGTAATAAATTGGTTTTAATTGTTGTGATTTTTGATGTGAGGTTTGGTTTTTGTTCTTTTATATTTTCTTCCAGTCATCATTAAACCTTTTTAGGTCTTGATTGAGGAGGTTGAAGTTAAGGTCAGTGCCTGAGACTGTGCAGTATTAAAATTATGAGAGGATTATGATATCTCATTTTTGGATAAAATCTGTAAGTTAACCCATTAGATGAGCATTCATTAACAGACATTGTTGCTAAGTATTGTTCTGAGATGAGAAATATACAAGGATGATAGGTAGTAATTTTGAAATATATTTTTTAGTTGTAGTATTTTTGTATTCTTCAGCTAGTATTGTTAAGCTGCTTTGGGAAGCAAGTTCTGTTTTTGTTTTTGTTTTTTTGAGATGGAGTCTCACTCTGTCGCCTAGTCTGGGGTGCAGTGGCACGATCATTGACTGCCACCTCCGCCTCCCAGGTTCAAGAGATCCTCTTGCCTCAGCCTCCCAAGTAGCTGGGACTACAAGTGCACACCACCATGCCCAGCTAATTTTTGTATTTTTAGTAGAGATGGGGTTTCACCATGTTGGCCAGTCTGGTCTCAGACTCTTGATCTCACGATCCACCCGCCTCAGCCTCCCAAAGTGCTGAGATTACAGAGGTGAGCCACCTCGCCTGGCCAAGTTCTGTTTTTATTTGTTTCCATTAATATAAGGAGGATTCATGGAGGTCATGACTGTATATAATAAATTCTTATCTGTTTGCAGAGTATACCACTGATGTTTTGCAGAGTAATGAAAAGAAATGGTAGATTGAGATCTTATTCTTTGGCTTATTCATGGTGGTGAAGAACCCCAGTGTATTTAACAGAGACCTAAAGTATATGACTTTGTGGCAGCTGAATTTTATTATGTGTGAGAAACTGATACATTTGCAAGATAGCAAATGTAAGTAGGAGCTAGATAATGTAAGAATCCTAATTGATAACCAAAAGACTCTGTTGACTGGGTGTGGTGGCTCATGCTTGTAATCCTAGCATTTCAGGAGGCTTGAGGCAGGAGAATCATTTGAACTCAGGTGTTTGAGACCAACCTGGCTAACATAGGGAGACCCTGTCTCTATAAAAAATAAAAAATTAGCCGGGCCTGGCGGCATGCGCACAACTGTGGCCTCAGCTACTTGGGAGGCTGAGTTGAAAAGATCAGTTGAGTCTGGAGGTTAAGACTACGGTGAGCTGTTATTGCGCCGCTGTACTCCAGCCTGGGTGACAGAGCAAGTACCTTGTCTCAAAAAAAGAAAAGACTGTTGGATGACTTGGTTACTTCCTTTATTACTGTTGAAGTACTTGATGGATAAATTGTAGACAGCTAAAACTTTTTCTGGGTCTTCATGGCTGATGAGTGAAGAAAGAAGTGTTATTATGGTATTCACTACATTCTGCTGGTTCCGAAAAGGGAGGAGGGTTACCTGCAGATGACTGAGTGCTTGCTCTGAAAGGGCTCACATGGATCCAGAATGACTCAGGACTAAAAAGTTAATAAAAGGAAAGTATTCCTATTTCATTTTAGTTAATTAAAAATTGAGCTTAAAAACTTTAAAAGAAGGCCGGGCGCGGTGGCTCAAGCCTGTAATCCCAGCACTTTGGGAGGCCGAGATGGGCGGATCACGAGGTCAGGAGATCGAGACCATCCTGGCTAACCCGGTGAAACCCCGTCTCTACTAAAAAAATACAAAAAACTAGCCGGGCGAGGTGGCGGGCGCCTGTAGTCCCAGCTACTCGGGAGGCTGAGGCAGGAGAATGGTGTAAACCCAGGAGGCGGAGCTTGCAGTGAGCTGAGATCCGGCCACTGCACTCCAGCCTGGGCGACAGAGCGAGACTCTGTCTCAAAAAAAAAAAAAAAAAAAAACTTTAAAAGGAACAGTGCTGAATTAGTTTTTGAAAACTTTAGCCTTTTAAATTCTTTTTAGGTCCTAAGTTAAATTGATCTTGAAATGAAGATATTCCTGTTTCTTAGATAAACTAGTGTTTTCAATTCGTGGTCTGTTTCTTCACAGACTCACATGACTATAGTATTGGGGACTTTATTGGCCACAGATTTGTTGATGTTTCTTCTATATTTATTTATTTATAAAAAGAAGGTCTCACTCTTGCCCAGGCTGGAGTACAGTGGCACAATCGTAGCTCACTGCAACCTCAAACTCCTGGGCTTAGGGGAACCTCGTGCCTAAGCTTCCCAAGTAACTGGGACTACAGTTACGTGGCACCACACTGAGCCAATTTTTAAAATTTTTTATAGAGGCAGGGTCTTGCTTTGTTGCTCAGGCTGGTCTCAAACTCCTGGGCTCAAGGAATCCTCCTGCCTTGGCCTCCTTGAGCTTTGAGTTTACAAGTGTGAGTCACCATGCCCAGCCCACATGAGGAAGTTGAGACTCATTGCTTAAGAAACTTGGCCAGGTGCCGTGACTTATGCCTGTAATCCCAAAACTTTGGGAGGCTGAGGCTGGCAGATCACTTGAGGTCAGGAGTTCGAGACCAGCCTGGCCAACATGGTGAAACCCCATCTCTACTAAAAATACAAAAATTAGCCAGGCTTGGTGGCACATGCCTGTAATCCCGGCTACTCAGGAAGCCGACACAGGATAATTGCTTGAATTCGGGAGGCAGAGGTTGCAGTGAGCTGAGATGGCGCCACTGCACTACAGCCTGGGCGACAAAGCGAGATGGCATCTCAAAAACAACAACAAGAAGAACAAAACTTGCTCCAGGTAACTAAAATGTAGATTTGAATCGCATATAACTGAAAACTCACTGTTGCTCACATTCTTATCACCTGCATAGCTATCACCCTACTATACCAAGCCACTTTCATCTCTTTCCCAGATTGCCCTGTTCACCTGACTGGTCAGCCTGTTTCTCCACACAATCCATTTTCTACCCAGTTGCTGAAGTGTATCTTTTAGAACATAAGTCATACCCAGTCATTTTTCTGCATTAAACTCTCTGATGGCTTCCCAACACATCTGGGAGCAGAAATGCCTAACCATGGTTTAACTTACTCTGGCCCCGTTCTCTGTTTTCCACCCACTGTCACTTTTATTCTGGCCACTGGCCTGTGTGCTGTTCTTCAGATATGTTGAGTGTACTCCCGTCTCACATCTCACAGCCTTTTGTACTTGTTCCCTCAACTTGGAATGCTCTTTCTTCAGATTTCTTTTTTCTTTTCTTTTTTTTTTTTTTTTTTTTGAAACAAGAGTCTTGCTCTGTTTCTCAGGCTAGTCTAGAACTCCTGGCGGGCCTCAAGTGATACTTCTGCCTTGGCCTCCCAAAGTGCATGAGACAGTGCCCCCTCACCTTCCTCAGATTTTTACTTAATTTTCTCTTAGATCTCAGCTCAAATTTACCCCTATAGGGAAGCCCTCCTAGTGAAAACACAGCCCCATCATTTATCCCCTCTTCCTGTTTTTTCATTCTTCTTAACATTTAATACCTCTTAAAATCATATAATCATTATGTATTTATTTATTTAAGACAGAGTTTCACTCTGTTGCCTAGGCTGGAGTGCCATGGCGTGATCTCCACTCACTGCAACCTCCACCTCCCTGGTTCAAGTGATTCTTCTGCCTTAGCCTCCCGAGTAGCTGGGATTACAGGCTTGTGCCACCATACCTGGCTAATTTTTGAATTTTTAGTTACAGACAGGTTTTCACCGTATTTGCCAGGCTGGTCTCAAACTCCTGACTTCAAGTGATCTGCCCACCTCGACCTCCCAAAGTGCTAGGATTGCACACACGAGCACCATGCATGACCCATATTGTTTACTTTTTTAATTTTTGTCTGTCTCTCTCAGTAGAATATAAACTTCATTAATGCCTAGACTTTGTCTGTGGTAGTCACTATATTTCTAAAATCTAGAAAAATATATGGCACATGAGTCCAAGGTATGTCTAATTCCTTGTCTCATGAAAGATTTGTATTATACAAGTTCTGAGTAGGGCGGGAGCCGTGTGTTTGTATAGGCTAGGCATTTACATGGAGCAGCTTCAAGCAGGTACTTTAAAGATTAATTGGGTGCTCGCTTCGGCAGCACATATGCTAAAATTGGAACAATATAGAGAAGATAGCAGGCCCCTGCGCAAGGATGACATGCAAATTCATGAAGCATTCCATATTTTTACTAGAAATACCATTTGACCCAGCTATCCCATTACTGGGTATATGCCCAAAAGATTATAAATCATGCTGCTATAAAGACACATGCACACGTATGTTTATTGCGGCACTATTCACAATAGCAAAGACTTAGAACCAACCCAAATGCCCGTCAATGATAGACTGGATTAAGAAAATTGTGGCACGTATATACCATGGAATACTATGCAGCCATAAAAAAGGATGAGTTCATGTCCTTTGTAGGGACATGGATGAAGCTGGAAACCATCATTCTCAGCAAACTATCACAAGGACAAAAAACCAAACACCGTATGTTCTCACTCATAGGTGGGAATTGAACAATGAGAACACTTGGACACAGGAAGGGGAACATCACACACCGGGGCGTGTTGTGGGGTGGGGGGAGGGGGGAGGGATAGCATTAGGAGATATACCTAAGGTAAATGATGAATTAATGGGTGCAGCACACCAACATGGCACATGTATGCATATGTAATGAACCTGCACGTTGTGTACATGTACCCTAGAACTTAAAGTATAATAATAATAATAAAGTATAATAATAATAAAAGATTAATTGGATATGGGTGATAATGGGAGGAATTGAAAACATCTGAGATGTCTGTTTATAGAAGTAGTTCCTCAGTCACCTGGAGGTGGGGGCTATGAGGGGAGAGAAACAGAAATTATAGTCTTCTAAAGGTAGATGGGGGCAATCAGAGGAGCCAGTTGACAAGGCTGGGTTTTAATCGTTTTGATTTTTAGAAAAAATCATTTGTTACAAACATGTCTTCATCATAGATTTCAAGGTACAAAAATGAGGTTGGTAAAGTATTCTGAATACTTAAGAGAAGAAAAGTTTTGATGGTGGCGGTTGCATCACCAGTGTTAATACTTGTAGAGAAGGCAAGGATGATGAGAACTGAGGGGGAAAAGACCTTTTTTTTTTTTCCCCTGAGACAGTTTCACTCTTGTCGCCCCGGCTGAAGCGCAGTGGCATGATCTCAGCTCGCTGCAATCTCCGCCTCCCAGGTTCAAGCAATTCTCCTGCCTCAGCCTCCCAAGTAGCTGGGATTACAGGCGCCTGCCACCATGCCTGCCCAATTTTTGTATTTTTAGTAGAGATGGGGTTTTACCATGTTGGCCAGGCTGGTCTTGAACTCCTGACCTTAGGTATTCCGCCCAAAGTGCTGGGATTACAGGCATAAGCCACTGTGCCTGGCCCGGAAAAAGACTTTTGAATTTGGTTATTAGAAGTTTATTAGAAGTTTATTGGGTACACAGTTCGAGTTAGAGGAAGAAGCCAATTATAGAGTGTTAAAGAGAACATAGATGCCGTGTGCTCTTCAGAGTATGTTTTTGTTAGAAAGATGGTTCTGCAGGGACATCACTTAAATCACATATAACAGTATCTTGTATCCCTAATTGTCATGATGCCATAGATGTCTTATTTATACTTCTCTTTGGCTTCACGGTATTAAGCATGTAGTAGATGTGTTGAAAATAATAACTGTGTGAGTGAAAAAAAAAAGTACAAATGGTGTGTTCAAAACAGGCCAGGTGCAGTGGCTCATGCCTGTAATCCCAGCACTTTGGAGGGCCAAAACAGGAAGATCACTTGAGCCCAGGAGTTCGAGACCACCCTGGGCATCATAGCGAGAGCCTCTCTTACCCCCAACCCCCACCTCCAGATATTAGCTGGGCATAATGGCAAGAGCCCGTTGTCCCCGCTACTTGAGAGGCTGAGGTGGGACGATTACTTGAGTCTGGGAGTATGAGGCTGTAGTGAGCTATGATCATGCCACTATGCTGCAGCCTGGGCAACAAGGTGAGACCCAGTCTCAAAAACAAGCCAAACCTTTATCAGTGAAAGGAAATAAATACAATACAAGCTAAAGTGAGGGGTGTGTTGTTGTATTTTGTTTTTGGATTGTTTGGAGACAGGAGGGAACCAGTGGGAAGGGAAGGATGGTACTGAGCAAAATATGAGAGTTGAAGGAATAACGGTTCGCAGTTGTTTCCAGAAAGTGGTAAGAAGAAATGGGCTTATTTATTGGGGTTAAGGAGTTAACCTTAGAAAGGAGGTAGATCTCTTTCTCTGAGGTGTGATAGAAGTGAAAGTAGACATAGTGAGAGGTAAGAATATGAAGAAACCAGTGACTCTCAGGTGATATCCTTAGGATGAGGTTTAGTGAATGAGGATTGGGGACCTTAAGGAGGTAGAAGAATTGCAATAACTATTGTGTGAGAATCATGCTAAGGAGTCAAAAGAATTCCTCAAGTTTTACCAGATAGCAGTGAAAGTGAGTCTTGATTATTTTGGAAAGGATTATCTCTAGATAGTACATCTGTTGTAGAGCTTAACTTCAGAAACTTAATGTCCATAATAATGTCGGCATATTTTGGATTGGATTGCTGTTACTACTTTATTATTTACCTATTATTCCAGCTATTTTTCAGACTGTGAAATGGTGATGTAGATGAGTTTCACTAGAAAACTTGTCATGCAAATACTAATTTTACTCATTCAGACTTTGTGGATTACAAATGTTTTAACATAAAACTTTTTTAAAATTTTTATTTATTTTATTTTTTTGAGATGGAGTCTCCCTCTGTTGCCCAGGCTGGAGTGCAGTGACACGATCTCGGCTCACTGCAAGCTCTGCCTCTTGGGTTCACGCCATTCTCCTGCCTCAGCCTCCCGAGTAGCTGGGACTACAGGCGCCTGCCACCATGCCCAGCTAATGTTTTGTATTTTTAGTAGAGACAGGGTTTCACCGTGTTAGCCAGGATGGTCTCGATCTCCTGACCTCATGATCCGCCCACCTCAGCCTCCAGAGTGCTGGGATTACAGGCGTGAGCCACCACACCCCGCCAACATAAAACATTTTTAATGTTGCTTACATTGGAGGAACTTGAAGAAAATTATAATCTGGTATCAAATGAAGATTTTTGACTATATACTTTTTAATTTGTTGTTGTATATTATAATTTAATCCTATAGAATTTGTAATTGAAGATCAGAAATTCTTCAAATGGTGAAGAGATGTTTTTCATACCTTAAAATTTAATATTTAATATCTGGATAGAGGAAGGAATAGATTGAAGCACGGGAGTTTCTGAAAAATACTGAGGTTGCTTTTTAAGTAGTAAAGATTTTAGAGTTGAGATAACTTGAGGGCTATGTCAATCTTTTATTCAATTATTTTTATTTTTATTTATTTTTAATTTATAAATTAATTTTTTAATTTTAAATTGTAGAAATGGGGTTTCACCATGTTGCCCAGGCTGGTTTTGAACTCCTGGACTCAAGTGATCCACCTTCCTCGGCCTCTTAAAGTGCTTGGATTACAGGCGTGAGCCGCTGCATCCAACCTCCTTTATTCTGTTTTTATGAGAACAAGTCAAGTTATAAAAATTTAAAAATTAGAGTTAATACAGATTTTACACTCTTACTAGTTTCCATTTTTCAAGAGACTGTTGTTCTTTGATAACCCTAAGGTCATTATAATAAAAATTAGGATTAGCTCTGCAAGTCAACTGTAAGTTTCAGATTGTTTCCGTTCTTTCTTTTTTTTTTTTTTTTTTTTTTTTTGAGACGGAGTCTCACGCTGTTGCCCAGGCTGGAGTGCAGTGGCGCGATCTCGGCTCACTGCAAGCTCCACCTCCCGGGTTCCCGCCATTCTCCTGCCTCAGCCTCCTGAGTAGCTGGGACTACAGGCGCCCGCCACCGCGCCCGGCTAATTTTTTGTATTTTTAGTAGAGACGGGGTTTCACTGTGGTCTCGATCTCCTGACCTTGTGATCCACCCGCCTCGGCCTCCCAAAGTGCTGGGATTACAGGCTTGAGCCACCGCGCCCGGCCTGTTTCCGTTCTTTCTTAACCATCTTCTGCCCGCGTCTTAAAAAAAAAAAATAAAGACAGTAGGCTTTATGACTCTAAAATCAAATGCTTATGTTGGATTCTAATAAGGGGGTTTTATTTCAGGTGTTTGTAGGCAAAATACCAAGAGATTTATATGAGGATGAGTTGGTGCCCCTTTTCGAGAAGGCTGGACCCATTTGGGATCTGCGTCTTATGATGGATCCACTGTCTGGTCAGAATAGAGGGTATGCATTTATCACCTTCTGTGGAAAGGAAGCTGCACAGGAAGCCGTGAAACTGGTATGTGATAATTATCCACTGTCTAGCAAGTCACTATTTGAGGAAATAAACTTTAATTCAAAAATGTTTGTAGTTAACATTATTTTGATTCCTTCAGTTGTTGCTTTGAATATTTCTGTACCGACCAAGTTGGTATGTGACTTTTGCTTTTTTTCTGACTATAAAACTAAAAAAGAACTGAAAATACCCAAGAAGTAATGTTTTATAGAAAGTTTCCCATTGATTTAAGAAGTTATCTATTAGATTGATTAACATCAGAAGTTTCATATGAGTATTTGGCTTATGGATTTCTGTTTTTTGGTTTTAGGCAAAAGGATATCAATTCTTGATGTTAAACTTTAGGATTCTTATAGTATAATGAAGGCTGGAATGGGCTGTGGGGAATGTAATAGTAGATGACAGTGACTTTTAGGATTCCATTCAGAAAATAGTTGTGAATCTGTTTTATTTTTATTACAGCCTATTCATATGATTTATTTCATATTTTCTAAGTGTATTTTTGTTCGTTCTTTATGTTTCTTGGCCCTTGAGTCTTCTCTGTCTTTAATCTTTCTCTCTCCTCCTACTATTTATAGCCAGTCTCAGATTAATTTCCTTTCTTTAGAGCCTTTAACCACTTGGTGCTCATTTCAGACCAGTAGTAGTAGTAACAAAGTTCTGCAAATCAAATGTATCTTCACTCCTGCTGTATTTAAGACACAGCTATCTCAGTATCTTAAAATAACAATGTCATTTTTTTTTTTGGCATACTCTTGCCTGACATCTGAGGGGCTCACTAAGTCTGGTTCTAGCCTTTCTAGATGATCAGCCTGTTTCATCATCAAGGCTTTTGGTTTCATTACTGGTGTCTGAATCAGTTCCACTCGTAGCTTGACCCAGATTTTAGTTTTTATTATGGATTTTTCCTTCAAACTTGTTTATTTAATATTAAGTTTTCATTTTTGGCAACATATGATTTTCTTTTTAATACTCATATCTCTTAGTAAACTAATAGTTAAATAATATTAAAGTATAAGAAGCTAAAATTGGCCAGATATGGTGGCTCACGCCTGTAATCCCAGCACTTTGGGATGCCGAGACAGGTGGGATCACCTGAGGTCAGGAGTCAAGATCAGCCTGGCCAACATGGTGAAACCCCGTCTCTACTAAAAATACAAAAATTAGCTGGGCTTGGTGGCGCACGCCTGTAGTCCCAGCTACTTGGGAGGCTGAAGCAGGAGAATCACTTTAACCCGGGAGGTGGAGGTTGCAGTGAGCAAAGATTGTGCTACTGCCCTCCAGCCTGGACGACAGAGCGAGACTCAGTCTTAAAATTTAAAAAAAAGGCTAAAATTTGTCAAGAAAATCTACTGTAGTGATTTAAATAAAACACTTTTTGAAAATACTGTGTTTGGTAGACAATTTAAAACTATATATTTAGAATTCTGTGACTTCTGTAGAATTTGAAATTTTTCTAATCCAATTTACATTTCCAAGGACCCTGAATGATCAGTCTCAGGTATTTTTTTCTGAAAAATCTGTGGGAAAACATTTTCAGATAGATAAAATTAAAATATGAAATAAGATACTTTAAACAATAAAGTGAGTCATTTTTATGTGGAAGAGTAGTGAAGGTTAACAAAACCAAACTAAAACAAGAGACTGTGACAAGTTTAAAGTATACATTCATATTATGGAAAGCATGAGGGAGCTTGGTGAGTTGATGAAGCAGGGAGCATTTGGCCTTAAATTGTTGAATTTTTTTAGATTAAGATCAGTTGTCCTGAGTTTGGGGTGGTTTTGGGGTCTCTGGTTCTTTTCTTCATTGCAGTGTGACAGCTATGAAATTCGCCCTGGTAAACACCTTGGAGTGTGCATTTCTGTGGCAAACAACAGACTTTTTGTTGGATCCATTCCGAAGAATAAGACTAAAGAAAACATTTTGGAAGAATTCAGTAAAGTCACAGGTAAAACAAAAATGTATTTAGAAATTACTTTTGCGAAATGTGTTATACTACTTATAAGTGCTCACAAAAACTGAGGGGTTGTATGTATTAAATTAAGAATTCAGGTCTTCGGTGTCTAAATTGCTTCCTTTCTGCTTTATAGTGGTTTGGATTTAAACAAATTCCCTTATATCCTTCATTTCTTGGAATGTCCCCTTCACTTCTTTGTCTTAATTGAACCTTGGCTTTTGCTGGAGCTTTTGCTCTATAGCCTTCAAGTGAATGCTTTTTTCCCCCTTGACAGTTAGTGTATTTTAGGACCAAGAGAATGAAAGTTTTTACTCCCTCCCTGTTGCCTTGTCTAGATCAGATATTTTGTTTATTTGTTTGTTTTTTGAGACAGAGTTTTGCTCTTATTGCCTAGGCTGGAGTACAATGGTGCTATCTTGGCTCACTGCAAGCCTCCTTGGTTCAAGCAATTCTCCTGCCTCAGGCTTCCAGGTAGCTGGGACTACAGGCATGCACCACCACGCCCGGCTAATTTTGTATTTTTAGTAGAGATAGGGTTTCTCCATGTTGGTCACGCTGGTCTCGAACTCCCAACCTTTGGTGATCCGCCTGCCTTGGCCTCCCAAAGTGCCAGGATTACAGGCGTGAGCCACTGTGCCTGGCCGATCAGATTTTTTAAAATATCCAATTCTAAATCCATGGAATTGATTGAGAAGTAGATTTTATATCGTAGTTCTGTATACATTTATATATAACTGAAACAATTTAACAAAACTGTACTTTTATTTATTATACATGATTTATTTTGATACTTCTTATTCTATTTCATTTTTTAAAATACCAGTTGTGATCTAATACTACCTATAACTTAAAAACACTGCGTTAGACCACTGCCTCCCCTTGTAAAAACTACTATTCCTTTACATTTTTATCATTCAGACAAATGCTTTCCCTTTTGTTGAAGCTGTCAATCATTGCTCTTCTGGTTTCAGCCTTTCATTAATCTAAAGATTGCTTCTGGCTCACTATCTTCCTCTTCTGCCCTAAATTAACTTATTTCTAGTACCTTTAACATCTACATTGGTGAACCATCCAGGGCTTTAGACTCCTACCTATTTCTATGATTACCTCATCTTTAGTCCTTTACTTCAGCTCCACCATATCCAGATTACATTCTGGATCTAGGCACCAGAAATTCTGTGCACTTTAAACTCTTAATTTCTAGCGTCTCACTTTGTAACCACTGCCACCATCCACCATATTGTGTTGTCAAATACCCCTGTTGGCACAATTCTTTGACCTCATCACTTTATTATCTATATCTCCTTCTGGCTTCATGATCATTTATTCATTCTTTCAGCAGGTGTTTATTAAAGTTTCTGTTAAGTGCTGGCATTGTGCTATGTGCCTGGGATACATTGGTGGCTAAGAGACATATTCTCTGCTTTCATAGATCCTATATCCTGGGAAAGGAGATAAGACCAAGAATATAAATAATAAAAATTAAAGGAATATTTAGACATTGTGATAAGACACTGAAGCAGGAAATATAGGATATTTAGCTAAAGAATAGCTACTATCCCTGTTTGGATGGTTCTGGAAGACTTTTCTGATAAGATGACATGTCAGCCAGCACCTGAAGGATGAAGAAGATGTAGCATACAAAGAGCAAAAGGAAGTGCATTCCAAGGCAGCAACACATGCCAAGGTTCCAAGGCAAGAAAGAAGACAGTATATTACAGTAACTGAGGAGACTAGTGTTATTAAAAGGTAGAATTAGGAATATAATTGTATGAAATGAAGTAGGCAGGGCTTCTGTAGGCCATGTAAGGAGTTGGGTTTTTATTGTATATATAATGAGAAGGCATTTAAAAGTTTTAAGCAGGAAATAACACCTGTTTCATGTTTATGGGATATTATTCCTACTGTTGTGTGGATAGGGACTTGGAGAGAAGGGGCATGAGTGGAAGCTGATAAATTAGTTGAAGCTGTCATACTAGTACAGATAGAGGATTAGACTAGCGTAATAGCAGTGGAGATAGAAAGAAGTAAATGAGTTTGGAATTGGTTAGGAGATATGAAGTAAAGGAAGAAATCAAGAATGTCTAACCAATTTCTGGCTTCAGAACCAGGTGGATGGCACTGTTTATTAGATAGGAAGTCTAGGGAAGGCAGATTTTGGCCATGGTGGTTCAGTTTTGGACATGTTAAATTTGCGATTCTAAGACATCAAAGAGGATACATCAGGTAAGAACATAGGCACATCTAGAGCTTAGAGAAATCTGGGCTAGGAAAAAAATCTAAGCATTTGTAAGGGTATAGATAACATTTAAAAATAGGGCTAGCTGACATTATTCAGAAAGAACACATATGGAAAGATAAGGGCAAAGGACTAAGACCAGAGGAACACTAATATTTAGTGATCACTTCCATTCTTGGTTAAAAATAGTAACTTTTAAGTTATCTTGGCCATGATTAGTTGTCAAAAGTTAGTTTTCTTGGGTTTATGTTAATAGTTTTAAGATCCTTGTTAGTGCTTTTATAGTCATGTTATATCAAACGCTCTAAAATATTGCAGCATGTTAAATGTCAGAATACAGTAGTTAGATTTGTTGTATATGGCTATACCTTAAGAACCCCTAAAATTAAAAAGGAACATCAAATACTGTCCCAAACCCCATATCTGATTATGTTGATTTAATTGTCTACTAATTGTCTACAAAGTTAGTGACTCATTTTGAGGCTGCGTCACTTATTTTTTGCTCATCGTCAAGCGGATTTAGGTCTGCCTAATCGCTAGATGTGTGGTGGATGCTTTTGGCTTATATATCTGGCTGTTGGTTTAACAGAGGGTTTGGTGGACGTTATTCTCTATCATCAACCCGATGACAAAAAGAAGAATCGGGGGTTCTGCTTCCTTGAATATGAGGATCACAAGTCAGCAGCACAAGCCAGACGCCGGCTGATGAGTGGAAAAGTAAAAGTGTGGGGAAATGTAGTTACAGTTGAATGGGCTGACCCTGTGGAAGAACCAGATCCAGAAGTCATGGCTAAGGTAAATACAGTTGCTTGGAGTGGGCATAGGGTCATCATTTAAATTTTGTACTCAGAATGAAGCTCAAATATTTTGAGTTTTATGATAAATAGAAATTGTAGCTTTAGACTTTAACTGTTTGGCAAGGAGCAGCTTTAACACTAAAGTTAACAGCCTGTCTTGGTATCCAGGAATTTCCATTAACCATCCCTTTTCCTGCAGATTAAATGTGCAAAAGGAACTGAAATGAAATTCCTTCAATTAAGTATTTTCATACACACTGGGTATTTGTTTAGTGCTCGGCACTGTGAGGGATAGAGGCTTTTTTTTTTTTTAAAGGTCTTGAGTAAAGTGAGAAGTAATGTTTTGGAGATTATAAATTATAATCTTCATTGACTATATTATGCCTTATTACTTGGCTGTGAATTATGTTTTATTTAGATTTATAGCTGATTTTTCTTTTTTTAAGCTTTTTTTTAATTTTTATTTTATTTGTTATTATTACTTTTTGAGACAAAGTCTTACTGTGTCGCCCAGGCTGGAGTGCAGTGGTGCGATCTCGGCTCACTGCAACCTCCACCTCCCGGGTTCAAGCGATTCTCCTGCCTCAGCCTCCCGAGTAGCTGGGACTATAGGCGTCTGCCACCATGCCTGGCTAAATTTTGTATTTTTAGTAGAGACAGCATTTCGCCATATTGGCCAGGCTGGTCTCAAACTCCTGACCTCGTGATCTGCCTGCCTTGGCCTCCTAAAGTGCTGGGACCACAGGCATGAGCCACCGCACCCCGCCTGTTTTAAATGATCAAGTTCCATTAGTGTATTGTCCCCATGAAGAAAGGCAAAAGATTGTCGTGTTTGCTCTTATTCGTTAGTGGCAAAATATGCACGGCAAGTCCTGAAAAGGGCACTCTATTCCCTCCTAATTCCTGTGCTTGCATTGCCAGGATCTTAATAGTGGTGCCATGAGTACTGGTTCTTAATTTTTCCTTTGGGCGACTCCTGGGACACATCACAGTTGCATTTCTTTTGTTTTTTGAGGTGGAGTCTCGCTGGGTCTTCCAGGCTGGAGTGCAGTGGCGCGATCTCAGCTCACTGCAAGCTCCGCCTCCCGGGTTCACGCCATTCTCCTGCCTCAGCCTCCCGAGTAGCTGGGACTACAGGCGCCTGCCACCACACCTGGCTAATTTTTTGTATTTTTAGTAGAGACAGTGTTTCACCATGTTAACCAGGGTGGTCTTAATTTCCTGACCTCGTGATCTGCCCTTCTTGGCCTCCCAGAGTGCTAGGATTACAGGCGTGAGTCACCGCGACTGGCCTCAGAGTTGCATTTCTGCTGCTTAAAATGAGCTCTTGAGCATTTTAATTGTATCTTCCCTTCACAGGGAGGCAGCAACTCTGAATGGCCATGAGTTAATGGTTGGATTCTTCTTGATAAGTCAGAAGTCAAGGTTTTTATTCCAGAATTTGAGGAGGCAAACCCTTGCTCTAAATAGTTTGGAGGAGAACCCTGGTTTATACTTGTATGGTAAAGTCTATGTAGGCAATGACATCTTTGGGTTAAGCAGATAAGATCTATTGAGAATGAACCAGAGAGGCTCTCAGAAGTGCTACTCAGTATCTTTTATCTCATATTCCTTGAGTAGATGGGTAAGGGATAGAGAATTCAAATAGCTCTTAGTTTTTATTTTAATTTTTTACTAGCTTGATTTTGATTCCCATTGTTTCTTCTCCTAATACAACTATGACTTTGGGTAAACTACTAAACACGGATGTCATCTATTTTATTGAGCCTGGATCAGTCTCTAAAGATCACCACAACTTTGAATCCACCTGTAGTAACTAAATAGCCTGTGTTGCTTTTTCTGTGAAAATATTTTAAAATAGCATTATAGATGTATTACATATTATAAAAGAGGAATAAAATCCCATGAAAACCAAAAGTATAGCTTGTAATTTGCTTACCAGCCACTTCTCACATAACCTTTAGTAGCTGCTCAGACGGAAGTTCATCCTAATCTTTTTTTAGGGTTAGAAAACTTCCAAGATTTTATTCTGGTAACTCCGTTTTCGTAAATCTAAAACAGGTTTTGGAATGAAAATGAGGCCTCCATAAACCTAGGATTAAATATTGTAGAGCCCTTTATTGTTTTCTTTTTTTTTTAAAGAGATTGGGCCTCATTATGTTGCCTAGGCTGGAGTGCAGTAGCTGCTTACGTGTGTAATCATAGCCCACTGCAGCCTTGAACTCCTGGGCTTAAGCGTTCCTCCCGCTTCAGCCTCCTAGGTAGCTTGGGACTACTGGTGCTTACAACTGCACCCAGCTCCTTTACTGTTTCGTAATTGAAAAGAAAAGTTTATCCATTTGAGTAAAGCTTCTGTTATTCACACTATCAATTTACAATTCACTGAAGATTTTTTTGCCAAGTTGGGTCAGTTTTACAATGTACCAAAACCTAAAAGCCTAAATATATGTCTCTTAAAGGGACCCTTTTTCCTGTTGAACATTTTAAACACAGTTTCAGTAAGTGATTTTGATATAGTATGTTAACAGTTTCATCATAGAAAATTCCATGTTGAATTTTTTTTAAAAGCAACTGAGCCAGTGGGAGTCTGTGTAACATAGAGGCTGGACCTTAGTATGATAAATTGAGAATAATAAAGGGGATGGAGCATTTGTGAAAAATGTTAGTTTTTTTTCCTCTTTAAATTAGTAACTTCTTATTAGATAGTCCTGTATCTGAAGCAACAAGTTGTTCAATATGTTAGTTTTTTATTTGGATAGGTACTATATTTTCTTAGTTTAAAAGTTATATGGAAAAGTATATAAGACAAAGAAATTTCCTTTCTACCCCTATGCCTATGTCTACCAAATCCCCTTTGTCCCCTATAAGGCATCCAGTTTTAGTAGTTTCTGGTTTATCTTTTTAGTATTTCCTTAGGCAAATATGAATATACTTCCTTAATTCTTACATGAGTGGTAGTAATGTTGGCAGCCTACTATATTCACTGATCTACTTTTTGTTTATTCACCATCCTGTTTCATCAGCTCTGAGAAAATACACTATTATTATATGAACCACTAAGTAGTTATAAAACACTGCCAACTAAACTATGGCACAGTACTTGCTTATCACATTGACTGTAAGTTGTTTCTTTATTTCAGAGATGTAAAAACAGGAAAAACAGTGTACCCTGTCAATCTCTGTTAGCTCATAGAGCTCTTCTTCATTTTTTGGGTTTTTTTTTTTTTGAGACGGAGCCTTGCTGTGTCACCCAGGCTGGAGTGCAGTGGTACAATCTTGGCTCACTGCAACCTCTGCCTCCCAGGTTCAAGCGATTCTCCTGCCTCAGCTTCCCGAGTAGCTGGGGTTATAGGTGCCTTCTACCACACCTGGCTTATTTTTGTATTTTCAGTAGAGACGGTGTTTCACCATGCTGGCCAGGCTGGTCTCGAACTCCCAACCTCAGGCAATCCGCCCACCTCGGCCTTCCAGAGTGCTGGGATTACAGGCGTGAGCCACTGTGCCCAGCCCTCTTCTTCATTTTTTATGACTACATAGTAGTCTATTCTGTACTATAGTGTATTTAACCAGCTGGATATTGAATTGTTTCTGATCTTTTGCTCTTACAATGCTGGAATGAATAAGTTTATGTTAGTTGATACAAGTGGAGATATATCTGTAGGATAGTTCTTAGGGGTAGAATTGTGGGCCAAAGGGTAAATACATCTGTAATTGTTAAGATACTGCCATATTCCTGTCTGTAGGAGATACACTATTTTACATTCCTACTAGCAAAATACAAGATAATTATTTTCCTCATTCTTGACAAAATAGTGTATGATCAAACTTTTGAACTTTGCCAACCTGATAACAAATGGTCTCAGTGCCATTAATGATTAATGATTTGCGTCTCTTACTATGAATGGTTTGAACTTTAAATATATTTTAAGAGCCATGTGTGTTTCTTTGTATGAACCACATATTCGTGAATTTTGCCTATTTTTCTATTCAGTTGTTGAGCTTTTTCTTATTTTCTGGTTCTCTGATATAAAAGAGAGATTAGCTGTTTGTGATACATGTTGCAAATACCTCATCCATATTTATTGTCTTTGCTTACAGTATTTGTTGCAATATAGAAGTCATTTATTTTTATATATCATTCTTATGGCTCCTAGATTTTAAGTCATAAGGTCATCCCCACTCCAGTGTTACATGAAGGAATCATTCTTGTTCTGATACTTTCACAGTTCTCCCTCCACCCTTTTATTATTTAAATTTTCAATCTATTTGGAGTTTATCCTGGTGTATAGTGTGAGGCATGGACCAGCTTTTCTCCTTTTTTTCTAATTAACACTACCTGATTTAATGATTTAAGCATTATAGTTTGTTTATATTCGGTAGGGCCAGTCTCTAAATTTCACTCTTTTTTTTCCTGGTTATTCTTGTTTGTTTATTTTTTCATATGAACTTTTGAAAGTTATTCAGTTTTAGAGGAAAGAAACAGAAAAACTTGTTTTGAAAGGGACTTGGAGACCATGTTAAATTTGTTGATTAGCAATAATAATTATGTGTTGGTTCTTTGAAGGTTCTATTCAGTGTTAGGTGCTTTAATGACAACATAGGAGAAGGCAAGAACCAATAATTTTTATAAATTGGTGACTGATATCAGTGTCATTTTCCTAGCAATTTCTCGTACTACCTGTAACAACACTTTCAGCGCTTAATGTTTTAGAGGAGAAAAGCCTATGCTATGAAGACAGGAAGAAACACTTTTCAGGTAAAATTAAGTAGCCAATGACAGTTTTGTTTATTTGTTGCTTACTAGGTAAAAGTTTTGTTTGTGAGAAACTTGGCTACTACAGTGACAGAAGAAATATTGGAAAAGTCATTTTCTGAATTTGGAAAACTCGAAAGAGTAAAGAAGTTGAAAGATTATGCATTTGTTCATTTTGAAGACAGAGGAGCAGCTGTTAAGGTAGAAATTTTGAAATTTTGGTTCTTGATATTTGAATTTTGTTTCTGAAACCTGCCAAACACGTAAAGTAATGTTAAAAACTGAAGTAAAATTGACTGTTAGCTTTTGCTGAACTCTTTCTATTTAATCTCTGTTAAGTGGTAATAGTATAACAGATAAGACTCCATATTTCAAAGCCAGATTATTACTGAATTTGTGATCTTAGGCAAGTTATTTTTAATCTCTATTGTTTTGTAAGATTTGATAGCATGATGCCTTGGAAGTATTACAAGGTATAAAAATTAGCTGCTGTAAACACTAAATAGGTAATGAATATATTATAACTACTTAGTTTACCTCAGTTTGTGTACCTATGAAGGAAACTGAGTGGTGTACATGACTCATACAGTATTTGAGTAGATGTATTGTGATGAGGGTATGATTAGTTTTACCTTTATTTAATCATTTTAGAGTTAAAATAGCATTCACTATGTTTTACTGATTTCAGTAATTGTTAGAGATAACTCTTGTGTATAATAGTTGATTTAGTCTTTGATGATAATAAGTATGAAGAAAGTATTTTCATATGGTATTTGGAACACAAAACCTGCTTTCTATTGACAGTGGGTTCGGACTATCTTTAATGGGTGAAATTTTCAGTTTCTTTTTCTTGTTCATCTCTCCTTCCTTGAGGGGATGGGAAGCAAGACAAAACACTACTAAAATCTTTTTTATGTTACTGGGAAGATAGATCCAGAATGCTTAGTGACACAGGCATGGTTCTTTTTTGGCATGTTTGGTTGGTGGGATACTACCGCCTCTAATTTGAGCATTTTTTGGTTTTGTTTTTTGCCCAGGGTGCTGCTTTTAAAACAGGCTTTCTAGAATCTCTGACTCGTTTATAGTTAATCGGCTTGCTCATTGATGATAGCTAATTAATGAGGCAGTATTGTTCATAAAATTCATAACTTGTCCAAGATCACAAACTCAGTAATAATCTGGCTTTGAAGTATGGAATCTTATCTGTTATACTGTTACACTCTTATCTGTTAATGTGTGGCGTCTGAAATTTTTACTGGTATAGAATGCAGATAACTAATAATTTTATGCTTTCCAAATATTCCTCCTGACTCAACTGGTTTTAAATAACTGGTTGTCCTGATGGAAAATATTTATAGGATGGTTTGCCAAGGAAGCCTATTAAATTATAAAATATCTAGTCCAGGAACTGGGAGTCACCAGGATGGTCGGGGCAGAGAGTAGATGTTTCATTTTTTAATTTATGCCAGGAAGCTTTTGTAAACTTGTTTAGTTGCTTTTACTGAAGCAGTACAGGGAAAATTGCAATCTTGAGGACTAGTTTCATTTTTGTCTAGATACTTATAAATCACTAATAGCTCGTTATAAATAGAACATTTTTTTATGTGTGCCCAGAGTGGGGAGAAAGGTATAGGGAAACAAAAAATAAAATATGAGGAGGTGACATTTTGTTACTGAGTACCTGAACCTTTTGATGTATGGCAGAGGTTGTTGGGTGGAACAACATGAACAAAGGGCTAGAACATGGAATGTTTGATTACTGCTTTCTACGTAATTGCTTGAGTCTTCATTAGTCCAGGCCTTTTCTGGCTCTGTACTTTAAACTGTTCAAGCAAAATACATTTCGAGTTAAGCATTGTGAGGGAAACCTAGGTTTTTTTGTGTTGGTATCTTGAATTTTACAGATAATCTCACTCTGTAACCTCATTTGTGCTTCAGATCCTTGAAATTTTTGTATAAGAACAGTGTAAGACCTGTATGTTGTATGCTACATGTTTATTTAAAAATTCTAATCCTGAAAAGTTAATCTTTGGTTCGTATTAATATTGGCATTTTTCCCTGGTATGGATTTGCTTCTTTGGTGTGGATTTGCTTCTTAGGTATGGCTTATCTTTTAAGGAGTTAGTTATTTGGAATTAAGGAGCAGCAATAGGTGGCAGCCCTTTTACCTTTTAAAATACAGTATCAGGAGGTAGGTTTTGTTCTAAATGTCATTTACATATAAAAAGATAAGGTCTAGGGAAACGTATTTTCTTTGTGTTTGTGTTTAACTTTCTGGCTAGATTCACCTTTTGGCCATTTAAAATAATTGTGCAGTAAATTATTAAGTATATTAAATGAGTCAAGTATGATAGCATGCACACTATATAAAACATATAGTTTTATATCATAAAATAAATTAATTTTTCAATTTTTTATAGGCTATGGATGAAATGAATGGCAAAGAAATAGAAGGGGAAGAAATTGAAATAGTCTTAGCCAAGCCACCAGACAAGAAAAGGAAAGAGCGCCAAGCTGCTAGACAGGCCTCCAGAAGCACTGCGTGAGTCTACCTTTTAGTAGATATGTCTTTGGACAAGGAATCTCCATTTGATAATGGAGATTGGATTAATAAAACACAATCAGAGTCTTGAAGCAAACTGATTTGTTTTTTCTTTTCTCCCTTCCCTCCTTTGCTAGGTATGAAGATTATTACTACCACCCTCCTCCTCGAATGCCACCTCCAATTAGAGGTCGGGGTCGTGGTGGGGGGAGAGGTGGATATGGCTACCCTCCAGATTACTATGGCTATGAAGATTACTATGATGATTACTATGGTTATGATTATCACGACTATCGTGGAGGCTATGAAGATCCCTACTACGGCTATGATGATGGCTATGCAGTAAGAGGAAGAGGAGGAGGAAGGGGAGGGCGAGGTGCTCCACCACCACCAAGGGGGAGGGGAGCACCACCTCCAAGAGGTAGAGCTGGCTATTCACAGAGGGGGGCACCTTTGGGACCACCAAGAGGCTCTAGGGGTGGCAGAGGGGGTCCTGCTCAACAGCAGAGAGGCCGTGGTTCCCGTGGATCTCGGGGCAATCGTGGGGGCAATGTAGGAGGCAAGAGAAAGGCAGATGGGTACAACCAACCTGATTCCAAGCGTCGTCAGACCAACAACCAACAGAACTGGGGTTCCCAACCCATCGCTCAGCAGCCGCTTCAGCAAGGTGGTGACTATTCTGGTAACTATGGTTACAATAATGACAACCAGGAATTTTATCAGGATACTTATGGGCAACAGTGGAAGTAGACAAGTAAGGGCTTGAAAATGATACTGGCAAGATACGATTGGCTCTAGATCTACATTCTTCAAAAAAAAAAATTGGCTTAACTGTTTCATCTTTAAGTAGCATTTTGCTGCCATTTGTATTGGGCTGAAGAAATCACTATTGTGTATATACTCAAGTCTTTTTATTTTTCCTCTTTTCATAAATGCTCTTGGACATTATTGGGCTTGCAGAGTTCCCTTATTCTGGGGATTACAATGCTTTTATGGTTTCAGGCTTCATTTTAGCTTCAAAACAAGCTGGGCACACTGTTAAATCATGATTTTGCAGAACCTTTGGTTTTGGACAGTTTCATTTTTTTGGATTTGGGATAGATTACATAGGAGTATGGAGTATGCTGTAAATAAAAATACAAGCTAGTGCTTTGTCTTAGTAGTTTTAAGAAATTAAAGCAAACAAATTTAAGTTTTCTTGTATTGAAAATAACCTATGATTGTATGTTTTGCATTCCTAGAAGTAGGTTAACTGTGTTTTTAAATTGTTATAACTTCACACCTTTTTGAAATCTGCCCTACAAAATTTGTTTGGCTTAAACGTCAAAAGCCGTGACAATTTGTTCTTTGATGTGATTGTATTTCCAATTTCTTGTTCATGTAAGATTTCAATAAAACTAAAAAATCTATTCAAAACATTACCTATTTCAAATTCAATTGTGTCCTAAAACATTATTTTATTCGTAATCCTTGCAAGGAATATTGTTTTCAAAGTATAACTGCCTATGTGAGTGATCAAATTCATGCAAAATTTCTTGTCTATTCCAACATGTATTGTGGATATTAGACTGAGGATTAGTCTAAATTCAAGTATTTATTCCAATTAGCACTTCATTGATTGGTGTTCTCTCATAGTCTCTTCTAATTTTGAAATTTTATCTTTTATTTAAAAAAAAAACAGGTTCATAGACTTTTGAGCATTCTTGCAGGCATTGGATAATTTGTGTTAAAACAAATAAAATGTGGCTGGGAAAGCAGACTGCAATCTATTTTGACCCACATTCTTTATAAGGGATAATTTGTGACTGAAGACCTTATTTGCTGGATAAGTGAATGTACATACAGGGAAAACTGTTAGTACTGTGGCGTCAATTGCACTGCGGACTTTAGTTTTAGTAAACGTGATTGTGACTACCATTTCAGTTACTGGTTTAGGAATATAATTTCCTATTACTATGTAAATTTGCTTTGAGAAACATTCATGCCTTGTAAGAGAGGCTTAAAAATATCCAGTAGTAATACCTCTGACTTTCTGTTAACATCTCGTTTATTTTTATTTATCTGCTATCCCTAATGCCTATATTTTTTGTTGGCCAAGACATAACATCTATTTCCCTATTTCCTTTTGAAATTCTGATTTATTCTAATGACTTTTTTGCTTGAGAATGAGAGGAACAAAATAATCTAAGCTTTATGGTACAGAAAAGTCTGAATCACTTTCAAATTACTATTAAGTTTTCCCCTCCATCTTATTCTTACGTGGTTCTCAAATGTTTTTATAATGATAAAAATATCAGAAGCCATTGGGGAATAATTAAAATGGATACACCATTATTCTGTGTTTTGTTCCTGTTTGGTGTCTTTGTGATAGGAATATTAGATTTCAAAATCATAAGCCACTTAATTCCGTGTAATCTTGGTTAGATCATACTGGGTTTCATGGCTTCTTTTCGTTTCAAATAAGATTAATATTTACTGATGAAAGTCAATATATTTCATTTCTTTTTCAAAGTACACTTATTACACAGTATAGTCATTTAACAGACCTTATTGATATTTTAGTTTTTTGGAAACTGATAAAGGAATTATGGTCTGTTGTTGTATGATAGTTTTGAGTTAACATGGGTATTTCTTTGGTAAGACAGATCCAGTTGTTTTTCTTATGCCCATGTAAGTAAAGACACCAAACATTCTTTAAATGCTGCTTTTAAACTTTGAAAATACAATTTGAAGTTGTAACTATACATCTAATTAGACTTAAGTAAAATCCTGATTTTTTTCTTGGAAAGAACAAAATCTACAAATAAAATTTGAGTTGTTTGTATTTCTTAATTAGGTGTTACAAGCTACAAAGTTGTCATAAAGAATCTTAAGAATGGGGATAGAAATGATTCTGAGAAAGCATAAACCCTCGCAAAAACTGTAAGATTAAAACTTGGGTTCCATGTCAAAATCCTTTCCTTTAATTGCAAATTATATTTTGAATTTTAAAGTGGCCACTTCCTCCTCTGTCCTTTTCACTAATTAAAAATATATTTGCAGAGGTACCCTTTAATTTTTGGTTTAGAGGTTTTGTGGCTATTTAAAATTGTAAAACATAATCCTATAAACATTAAAACTCAAGAGCTTTTCTTCTTTCATGTCTTATAAATTAACACTGTAGCAGCATTCAGAGAAAATAGATTCAGAGGTCAACTTTTCACATAAATAAATCTAACAGTGTAATATATAAACCTGAAAAAAGTCAATTGAGGGAGGTCTTTATTCTAGATTGGCATTTTTAAAAAAATAGGTACAAATTATGAGTTCTAAGGAACTTGGTTTCCTGCTCTCCTGTCTTTCCATCTTTTTTGTTCCCCAAGCTAATTGATTTGGCTTTATTTATGAGCCTGTTACAGTAAAGTGTGTGTTGGGAAATATATTGAGGTGTAGAACTATTCTTTGTAGGTACCCTTGTGAGACTGATACAGATATGCTCCTCCCCATAATGGAATACTAATTTTTATTTGATCACTCATTTATAGCAGTTGCTTAAATGTATGTATTTATATGAAGGTATTTTAATTTTTAAGAGCAAAAAAGTTCTAATAAGTTTCCAGATTTCTAATAAATCCAGGTTTATTTGGTGAAAAGATAAGGAAAATGAGTTATGATTCTATAGTTTTTTTTAAAATGAATTCAGCATAATTGTTTTTCAGGTTTTTTTAGTTACTGGGGTTATTCTGCATAAGAAAGCCCAATGCTTTCTGATAGTAGGAGGTAATTTTTCTCTCTTTTGACTTTGAAATCTGACTTAGGAGATGAATTCTTTTTAAACAGGTCAGCATGCAACAAAATAAATTATATATTTTAAATTTTAAAAGAGAAGGGACATAAAATTTCACTTCTAGCATAAAGCCATATAATATTATTCTTGAAACTCATTACATCATTTGCCTCCTGCCCATTTGAATATAATCATACCTGCGTTTTATTAATTGTGTATTTGTAAAACCAAACCCTTCCAGTAAATACTTGCTATAAGGCTATTGCTTATTAGTTATCAAGGCTTCTAAATATGTTAAAACTTGTCATTTTGATTTTTCAAAGAGAATTTTATTATACTGAGCTACCAGTATTCTTAAAGAAAACTAACCAAAGTTAATTTTAGTGTTGTCCATTATTTTGTGAACAATTATTACGTGGAATCTCTTAAGTGAACAGCTAAGAAAAAGCCTTATAGAAAGACTGCACTGGATTTATAAGTGTGTTTATGTTTCTCTAAGAATGGGAGCTTCTGTTAACTTAGGGGTGGAGTTGTTCTGAGGAAACCAGTAGATTTGATGACTGACTGGAGAATCCAGAATAACAAATCCGTTAGCCAGACATGTTTACTTTTATATTAGAAGTTTGTTGATTAGGTCTTAATTTTCAAATGCAAACACCAAGCTTTAAAAATACTGCATGTATAATGTATTGGTCAGCAATTTAATAATATTTAATTTGAAGTTAATGATTGTTAATTCTTCCAGAAAAGTTTTTTTTCTTTAAATAAAAATACGTGTATATACTTTTTTATTTAGAGGTTACCAGAAGCTCTGGTTTTGTTTTGTTTTGTTTTTTTGTTTTTTAATCATTTTCAGATGTTATCCAGAAATCTGCAAGTGTACTTTTCCTGTTTTAACTCCTTCCTTTTATCACCTGACTATCAGGGAAGCGAGGTTGAGGCTGCCCTGACCTGACATGTCATGATGTCGACTTGCTAGGTGGGGTTCGCTGGGGACGATAACCAGTGGAATTGTTGGTAAGAACTTTTTTTTTCCTATTTTTTTTTTTATCAGTAGTGGGGCATTAAGTGTGGGAGAATGCCCATATCCTATAAGTGGGCAATTATGTCAGCCTTGTAGAAAACTAGGACTTTAATATTAAATTATTTCTGTTCTTAATAGGAACATATAATAACACTTTACTTACTCTTAAATTGGTAGCAGATCAGCAAGAAAGGCCTGCAAATATGAAGTAAGAAATACTCAGGGTATATTTTAAGTGAGCAAAATAGACACCTTATAATCTTAAAAAGTGTTGGAGAGATAATAAATTTGCTTTAACTGTCATTTCATTCTAGTATTATATTTTCTATATTTTGTTGGATAGATTAACATAAAATGTATCTTAAAGAGATATTTATTGCACATTAATTGTAGTAAAAAGAAGACATTGATAGAATGGAGGGTTTAAACACCAAAGATACTATTTTTAAAAATCTTCCAAACTAATCTTAACATTGTAAAATGGAACTTTAAAAAGTTTCAGCAGGCTGACAATAATGGCCTCAATTTAGAGATATATTGAGACAATGACTTTGGGTCAAGAGGAAATTATATAGCTGAAATATTAAGACTTTGAACATAGCAGAAACAAACCTATGAACAACTTGTGTTTTGTGTGAAAGCTAGGATAGCTGATAGGATTAGTAGATATTGGTAGAATTGAGTCAATATTTAAATTATTGCTGAAGATTAAAATCCCTCATCTTATAGTCTGTAGGGGATTCCATGGTGGTAAGGTAGAGATTGAAATTAAATTTAGTAACTAGGCATTTCTGACCATATCATATAAAAAAATAATTGTAATATGGTATAAGCACTGATTAAAAGTAATTATGAATTTTCATGCCTGAAGAACCTCAGTATTCTTATAGCACTGTATCTTTATTGGTTGAGAATATCAGTCTAGAAAGAATTTCCTAGATGTTAAACGTGCTAGTCAGTGTCATGAATATAAACCCTTACCTGTAAGTTTGCTATAGACTAGTTGTGCAACACTGGAATGAAATTATATAATACTTTTAAGAATTGGCAGTGATTGCAGGGTTGTGTTAAGGTAACATTTTATGCATGTATCAGTGACAGAAAGGATCAGGGTATAAAACTTGCACTAAATAGCCTGCTCCTTAGGAAGTTTCAAGGTAAACAGTAGGAATATTCATGTAATTCTGATGAGTTTATGTAAGTTAAGGAAAATGCAATGCCAGTTTGTTAGCTTTAAACACTTAGAACAAAATACATTTCATGGAACCAACAAAGGAGACATTCTGGGGAAAAACTTAAATTGCTCAAATTTAAATAAGGGCTCTCACTTTATTTAGTAGATTTGTCAGGATCCCATGAACATTGCTTTTCTTGATTCCTCACATATGAGGGTTGGGCAAAAGGGACTTCTCTAGCCTGTTCAATAACATAGGTAGACTTGTACTTAGTGAATCCTATTGTAATATTAGGTACTATGTTCTAAGACTATTTCTATAATTGGGCTGAAGGCTCCTGCAAACATAAATCGCTGATATGGATATAGTAACATAAGAAATATCAAAATAGGGACATTTGCAAGACCTTTTCCATTTAATCATCAGTTTAATAAAAATCCTTTTGGTACAGTGTTCATGTACCATAACTGTATTGGAATATTTGTACAATGTTAAATATTTTTAATAAAATTTAACATGTTCAAAATGTTGTGTTGGTGATTTTGGGTGGGGTGTGATGGGTTTGATTGTGCAAAACAGATTTAGTAGTTATGTGATTAAGGCTTTTGTAGTCAAGTGGAGTTTCTGTCTTCAAATTTAGTACTAGATATTGGATACCTGTTCTAAGGAAGGTAGTGAAGGAGTGGGATAGTAAAAATGAAAAGGCTGAACTCAACAGAGATTTATTAAATTGTCAGGAAGCTTGGCTGAGGTTAGAACTAGATCTACAGGTGGCAGATGGGAATATTGGCTGTGGCATAACAGGCTGCCAGTAGCGTTTTTCTCAGGAAATCATGGCATTTTGGAAATGTTCCTAGAGAATCTACAGAGGTGGGCAAACAGAAACATTTGTACAGTGCTTTCAGTAGGCTTTTTATTGCCCCAGTGCCCTTGTGCCCTTGATGTGACATGCCACAAGTGAAGGAGAAGTGGTGAGGGGGTTATTTGAGGAAAGCTGTGTTGGACAGTTTGGATGCATCATCGGGAAATACTGCCAATTTACAGGAAGTACTGTATAAAGAGTTCTCTCTTTATGTCTTAAAGTTAACTTTATGAGGTTTCCTATTCTCTTGCAGGTAGCCCTAATATGGTGGTTTTTCTTTTTTTTTTGAGACGGAGTCTCGCTCTGTTGCCCAGGCTGGAGTGCAGTGGCACGATCTCGGCTCACTGCAAGCTCTGCCTCCCAGGTTCACGCCATTCTCCTGCCTCAGCCTCCCGAGTAGCTGGGACTACAGGTGCCCGCCACCACGTCTGGCTAATTTTTTGTATTTTTAGTAGAGACGGGGTTTCACTGTGTTAGCCAGGATTGTCTCAATCTCCTGACCTCGTGATCTGCCCACCTTGGCCTCCCAAAGTGCTGGGATTACAGGCATGAGCCACTGCGCCCAGCCGGTTTTTCTTATGACTTATTTTTCTTTGAGGGTGTCCTTCATTTCTCACCAGTCAAAAACGTAGAAGTTCTGCAACTCAGAATGGAAATTCACTTGAAGTAATGTGTGATTCCTCTGTAATTAGTGCTGTTAATAGCAAAAAATATTTAAAAGGAAAATGATTGGGACCTAATAGTCTATAAACAAATTGAGTAAGAAAGTATTAAGAAGGACTAGTAATGTATTCTGCCTTGTTTCTTTCAAATGAAGACCATTAAACTGAGTTACAGGGAAGAAAAAGTGAATACCCTATTGTTTCAAGGTAATGAAGAGTAGATAGTATACTTCCTTTTGGTTAGTGTTTTCGAGAATTTACTGTTCTTGTTTTGTATTCTTTTTGTTTCAAGATCAAAAGATCACTCACTGAAACAGGAAGGAATGTTCTAACAGCAAAAATATCTAAACTTGAGCATCTTTAGGTGTTTGCAGAATGGGATGAAAGGTGGGGCAGCTCACTGATATGCGATGTATTTCTTCCAAAAATAAAGGATTGCTTAAGCTTTATTAAAGGATTGCTTAAGCTTTAGCTCTGTCAGAAGCCCTGAATTTATTAGTTTTAGAAATAGCAAGATTTCGTTAGGTATTTTCCTGTGGAGTATATTATATTCACCTAGGGAGATATCTTCTGTCTGTAGCTATGAAAAGAAATTACATTTCTATTTCCTTAGTATCGAAAGTTGTGACCAAAATCAAGACCATGTGTAGACATTTCCTCCAAATCATAAGCAAGAGTAGTGTTTTATTCAGCTGTTTGCTTAAAATTCCAAATGGTGACTTTTAGGCCTAGATGTCCATTTATTAAGAGGCAGGAGGGGCTCTGTGCAGTGGGGTTCATGTCGGTAATCCCAGCACTTGGGGAGGCCTAGGTGGGAGGATTGCTTGAGCTCTGGATTTCAAGACCAGCCTGGGCAACATAGGGAGACCCCATCTCTACAAAAAATCAAATTAGCTGAGCATGGTGGCACACAGCTGTGGTCCCAGCTACCAGGGAGGCTGAGGTGGGAGTATCACTTGGGCCTGGGAGGTAGATGCTGTAGTGAGCTGTGATCCTGCCACTGCACTCCAGCCTGGGTGACAGAGCGAGACCCTGTCTCCAAAAAGAAAAAAAGCAAGAGATTAAATTAGACACAGTTTAGTCGTGCCTTTTAAAATAACAAGGAGTTTGATCATTTTAAGATTGGGATAAAGGTGAGGATCAGTATTGTCAATTATGGTAACATTGGCAAGAAAAGGAGCTCAGTCTCAAGTAAAGGGGTAATATTTCCTTAGATATGAAAATATTACATTATTGCAGATCTCAATACTATTTAATAGAATTTAAAAACATTCCTGTATTGTTGTTCTTGGGAGATTATTCTGTACTTCAGTCAGGAATCCTTTAAGTCTGTAAACTTCAGTTTCAGCCTAGGTTTTTAAGTAGATTAAGCAGAAGTTAATACTTTTTTTTTTTTTTTTTTGAGACAGTCTCACTCTCTCCCCAGCCTGGAGTGCAGTGGCGCGATGTTAGCTCACTGCAAGCGCCGCCTCCATGATCTCGGCTCACTGCAAACTCTGCCTCCCGAGTTCGCACCATTCTCCTGCCTCAGCCTCCCGAGTAGCTGGGACTACAGGCGCCCACCACCATGCCCGGCTAATTCTGTTTTTGTATTTTTAATAAAGACAGGGTTTCACCGTGTTAGCCAGGATGGTCTTGGTCTCCTGACCTCGTGATCCACCCTCCTCAGCCTCCCAAAGTGCTGGGATTACAGGCGTGAGCCAGCACACCCGGCCATTAATATGTTTTAAAAGGCCACTATTTTTATCAGCTAAATCACTTTTGAAAATTTTGTCTTATACTCAAAATATCATCAAAACATTCTGTTTTCATTTGAACCTGTTGATTATAATGGTGCTTATGTGTTTGGCTATTGTTCAAGTACCTGAATTGGCTTGATTAGAAGGACTTGGGTGTTCTAGCCAGCTGTCGTATAACTAAATATTTTTTGGTTAAATGGTACGTGTTTAGCATTGTTTTGTCATTTTGAAACTTTTCCATGATTCCTGTTAAGAAATAGAACCTTACCAAATTACTCATATTGAAATATAATCTGTATAGTGTTGGTATGGGAAACGATCTAAATACAACCAACAATAAATATTTTTATTGAAACTTCCTTTTAATTAATGAGCAGTAATGTGGATATCTTCATTAGTTGTAATGTCATTTCTGTTTTACTATCCTAAATGTGAAAGCAAAGATGAATGAGACCATTTCTTGCACATATCAAATGATTTTGAAGGAATTTCTGGTGATTATTTAAATTTTCTAGTTAAGCTGTCTAGGTCACAATTCATTCAAAAATGCTGCTCAAACTTGAAGTGAGTAGGAATTTTGGGGATTTTGATTAAAATGCAGTTTCTGACTCATTAAATCTGAGATGGGCAAGAGTCTGCATTTCTAACAAGCTCATAGGTGATGCCAGTGTTCCTGACTACACTTTCAGTAGCAGAGTTACAGATTATCTCACATTTTGGGGGATTTTGGAGAATGATCTTAGTAGAAAGGATAACAACAGATGTTTGCAGTGATTTGCCTGGATGTAGTTGGTCTGAGATTTAAAACTACAATAAAGGTTGCCACAAATGTTTAATAGTGTTTGGGATCCCAAGGAAAGGTTAGGAACATTGTCTGCAAGAAAATGAAATGAATTTAGGAAAACAGGTTTTAATAGTTTCAAGGAATTGCTAGAAAATAATGGGAAGGAATACGTAGAAAAAATCAGGATGCTGAGAAAATGTCATGGCATGTTTATTTAGGAATTAGATCTGAAAACAGTTACATGAGTTACAGAAAAAACAAAAATAACTTAAAGCTCAGAAAGGAAAGGTTAATAGGTTACTAAAAATGCCTATGTGGTTTTATTTTTGGAATCTGTAACTTTGTCTCCCCAGAAAGGTTTTCCTTAACTAGTTCAAAGTAAATCTTGGGCCAGGTGTAGCGGCTCATGCCTGTAATCCCAGCACTTTTGGAGGCCAGGGCAGGTGGATCACTTGAGGTCAGGCAGGCATGCACCTGTACACAGCTACTTGGGAGGCTGAGACCGGAGAATCACTTGAAACCAGCAGGCAGAGGTTGCATTGAGGCGAGATTGCACCACTGCACTCCAGCCTGGGCGAGAGAGTGAGTCTCTGTCTCAAAAAAAAACCAACCAACCAACCCCCTGCCCCCCCCCCCCAAAATCAAAGTAAATCTTGGGTAGTAAAAGCAGACTAATGATAAAAAGGTGCCTTTTTTTTTTTTTTTTTTTTGAGATGGAGTCTTGCTCTGTCACCCAGGCTGGAGTGCAATGGTGCGATCTTGGCTCACTACAACATCTGCTTCCGGGGTTCAAGTGATTCTCCTGCCTCAGCCTCCTGAGTAGCTGGGATTATAGGCACATGCTACCACGCCTGGCTAAGTTTTGTATTTTTAGTAAGAGATGAGGTTTCACCGTGTTGGTCAGACTGGTCTTGAGCTCCTGACCTCGTGATCCCCCCCTGCTTCACCTTCCAAAGTGCTGGGATTACAGGCGTGAGCCACTGTGCCAGGCCTGACTTTTTTTTTTTTTTGAGACAGAGTCTAGCTCTCTCGCCCAGGCTGGAGTGCGGTGGCGCGATCACAGCAAACTGCAACCTCCGCCTTCTGGGTTCAAGTGATTCTCCCTGCCTCAGCCTCCCAAGTAGCTGGGATTACAGGCAGCTACCACCACGCCCCAACAGTTTTTGTATTTTTAGTAGAGAGAGGGTTTTGTCGTGTTGGCCAGGCTGGTCTGGAACTCCTGACCTCAAGTAATCCACCCACCGTGGCCTTCCAAAGTGCTGAGATTACAGGCGTGAGCCACAGTGCCCAGCCCTAAAGGTGACTTTTTTAAAACAACTTTCAGCCAGGCACTGTCGCTCATACCTGTAATCCCAGCACTTTGGGAAGCTGAGGCTGGCGGATCGTCTGAGCTCAGGAGTTCGAGACCACCCTAGGCAACATGGTGAAACTCCATCTTTACTAAAATACAAAAATTTAGCCAGGCATGGTGGCGCATACCTGTAGTCGCGGCTACTCAGGAGGCTGAGGCATGAGAATCGCTTGAGCCTTGGAGGCGGAAGTTGCAGTGAGCTGAGATCACGCCACTGTACTACAACTTGGGCTACAGAGTGAGACCTTGTCTTAAAAAATAAAGACAATTTAGATCAACAGCTGGGAAATTCTCATGAAGAACAGAGACGACAAATGTGTCCTTTATGTAAAGAGGAGCTAGAAGGTGATCCCTGAAAACTGATTTTTTTTAAAGTGTGATTTTCAGCTCTAGAATTTTATTTTGAAAAATAAAAATAGTGTAGATGAAGTATGGGTGGAAAACATTCTGCTGTTTCTTTTTTCATGGCATGCTTTTTTTAAAATGATAGATTAGTAACACCTACTAATATAGTGTAAGTACTATGCACCATGCTCTGTACTAAGGAGGCATTTTATATTCTGTGTATATCATGTAGTTTACAACCCTGCAAGGTAGGTAGTATTGTTCCTACCTACTTTACCTATAAGGAACTCAAAGATTGAGGTTAAGTAACTTCATATTTGTGGCTATTGGCCACCTGTCTATGAAGTGGCAAGGCCAGGATTCAAACCCTGTGCTACCTGACTTAAAGTGTACATTCTTTACTGCTAGAGTGGAAAGACCTAATGTGAGGTTAGAACTAAGTGGGAAAGTTTATGTGTACTTAAAAGCTCTTTAAATTATGTCTAAAATAAAGCTAATCTAGAGTTTAAAGTAATATAGTTTTGTCTGAAATTAAGGATTACTTAGGCTTTTTTGTTTGTTTTATGTTGATAGTTGTCATTTGTTTTGCTCTTTTTTCATCATTCATTTATTAAAAACTTAAGCCAAAATGTATTGGATTTTGGTCTTTAGGAAGCCACTTTTGGGCTGGGCGCAGTAGCTCACGCCTGTAATCCCAGCACTTTGGGAGGCCAAGGTGGGAGGATTGCTTGAGCCCAGAAGTTGAAGACTGTCCCGGGCAACATGGCGAAACCCCATCTCTACAAAAAATTAAAAAAACTAGCTGGGCATGGTGACACACCTCTGTAGACCCAGCTACCTGGGAGGCTGAGGTAGGAGGATCATCTGAGGCCGGGAAGTTGAGGTTGTAGTGAGCTGTGATCAGGCCCCTGTACTCCAGCCTGGGCAACAGAGTGAGACCCTGTCTCAGAAAAAAAGAAAGTTTTTAACCTAGGTAAACTTATACTTGTTTGGAAAAGGTTGCAGGAGGATCCCTTGAGCCCAGGAGTTGGAGACCCAGCGTCAGCAATATAGTGAGACATCATCTCAAAAAAAAAAAGAAAAAAGCAAATATTTTAAGCTATTCCATCGCCTAATTTTTAGTTTCAGTCCTATACATTTTTTTTTTTTTTTGAAATGGGGTCTCTGTTGCCCTGACTGGAGTGCAGTGGCATGATGTTGGCTCACTGCAACCTCCGCCTCCCAGGTTCAATCGATTCTCCTGCCTCAGCCTCCCAAGTAGCTGGAATTCCAGGCGTGCACCACCACCCCCAGCTAATTTTTGTATTTTTAGTAGAGATGGGTTTCCCCATGTTGGCCAGGCTGATCTTGAACTCCTTACCTCAGGTGATCCGCCTGCCTCAACCTCCCAAAGTGCTGGGATTACAGGCGTGAGCCAGCACACTGGGACTTAGTCCTGTATTTTTCAAGGCCATAGAGAAGAGTTTGTTAAAGGGCTTACTTATCAGACCTGAGTGTGTGTTTGCTTTTGTATGCAAGATACAGAATTACACATAACGAAGCCACTATGCTGGCCCCTAAAATTGGTGGGTGTAGAGAACCTGCTTTCCATATGTATTCTTAGAAGAAATGTTATCTTCCCTGGTACAGAAAGAAAGATGGTTTTTAAAACTGTTCTTTTTTTTTTTTTTGAAACGGAGTCTTGCTCTGTCACCAGGCTGGAGTGCAGTGGCACGATCTCAGCTCACTGCAACCTCTGCTTCCCAGGTTCAAGCAATACTCCTGCCTGGCCTCCCGAGTAGCTGCGCCTACAGGTGCACACCACCACGCCCGGCTAATGTTTTGTATTTTCAGTAGAGACAGGTTTTCACCATGTTGGCCAGGCTGGTCACAAACTCCTGGTCTCAAGTGATCTGCCTGCCTTAGCCTCCCAAAGTGCTGAGATTATATAGGCATGAGCCACTGTGCCCGCTTATCTTTTAATCTGGAAAGTAAGTCAAAACAAGGATAAATGTTTCATAAAATTTATTCAAAAGATTGTAGTTGGGCCAGGTGTGGTGGCTCATGCCTGTAATCCCAACACTTTGGGAGACTGAGGCAGGCAGATCACTTGAGGTCAGGAGTTTAAGACCAGCCTGGCCAACATGGTGAAACCCCATCTCTACCAAAAAACACAAAAGTTAGCCAGGTGTGGTGGAGTGCACCTGTAGTCCCAGCTACTCAGGAGGCTGAGGTGGGAGAATCACTTGAACCTGGGAGGTAGAGGCTGCAGTGAGCTGAGACTGTGCCATTGCCCTCCAGCCTGGATGACAGAATGAGACCCTGTCTCAAAAAAAAAAAAAAATTCTGGCTGTGGCAGATTACTTAAATGTATATAGATATATGTGGCCTTGAAGTGTGAGTACTCCACCAGCTGAACAGTTAACATGAATTATTCTCAGTATATAACTTATGTGATCTTACCTACCAATAAACATTTGAGAGAAATGTTTAATTCTAATAAGATAACAGAACCAAATTGAGTTCTGTTGAGAAACCTTCATCATGGCTTGCAATGTTGTTGGAAATTCTTAATTCGGATCTTGTTTTTATTGATGTAACATGGGTTTTTTTTGGTCTTAAAAATGAGGATTGCAAGACCTATATGACAGTTGCTAGTTTATTTCTTCATAGTGTGATATGATAATAGGAATTTCCAGAAATTCCCCTCTTGAGTTTTGTCCTTAAGAAGTATTATAAAAGTAATTAACTTTCTTTTCTTTTCAGAAAGTACAGTAACATCTCGATCAACCTGTTAATGCTTTGGAAGGGATATCATTAAATGGATTGATCTTAAACATAATCAAATATAGATAACTAGTTCAAAGTCAGCCATTTATTGAAAATGTTAAGTCTAGTTTATACCTAACATTGATAATTGATATGATATTCATTCTAAATTTCATGGCCATTGTGTGTTTGTTTCAGAAGTTAAGAATATAAAATTAGTAAGTCATGGTCATTGCCTTCAAATAATTTAGAGAAGATTGTAGGAAGCAATAAAAGATTTAAATAGTAGTGATAATCATCAAACCAAATGTTCCAGAAACACCATTGGAAGTTTGAAAGGTGTCCTGTGCTCCTAAGAAAATATTCAGATTATAATTGTAATACATGAATAATGAATAATTAGATTAGGACAGCAGAAGAGTTTGTAAAATGTGTATATTCTGATTTTTTTTAGCCAACTAAAAAAATTAAGCTTGGCCGGGCGCGGTGGCTCAAGCCTGTAATCCCAGCACTTTGGGAGGCCGAGACGGGCGGATCACGAGGTCAGGAGATCGAGACCATCCTGGCTAACACAGTGAAACCCCGTCTCTACTAAAAAGTACAAAAAAACTAGCCGGGCGAGGTGGCAGGCGCCTGTAGTCCCAGCTACTCGGGAGGCTGAGCAGGAGAATGGCGTAAACCCGGGAGGCGGAGCTTGCAGTGAGCTGAGATCCGGCCACTGCACTCCAGCCTGCGCCACAGAGCGAGACTCCATCTCAAAAAAAAAAAAAAAAAAAAAAAAAAAAAATTAAGCTTAATGTTCACTGGATATGATCAAGTAACTTGATTTTTAAGAATTTTCACCTATCTAGTTCAAATTTTATTTAAAGAAAATATTAAAATGTAAAGGTGGAGTGATTGAGTGTGTTAATCTGAAGGAACGAAGGTGAAGGTAGGTTTCCTAATATTTTTATTTTTCCGTTGCTGAAAACTTAAGGCTTCATGTGAGAAATCCTTGGTCAAAACTGAATTAATGATCACTTTTCTGAACCATTTCTTTCCTCCCTGAAGAGAAACAGACATACAGATGTTGCTTGGTTAAAATTGAATAGATTTACCAAAAATAACATTTTAATCCGTTTCCCGTAACTCATAAGGTTCCCTATGAAATCAGGTTGTTCCATTCCTCACTATGGCTTATGAAACTGGTTAATCTAGTGTCTGATATACATTTTTTGTATTATAGAACGTTAATACGTTTGACAGGAGTGACTGCTGAAGTGACTTCTTTAGAAAGAAAACATAGATGATAGCTCCTATTTAAACAAAACAAAAACAAAACTCAGGACTACATGTCTCCTAAGAATGCATGGTTTAGCCTAGTA
Organism: Macaca fascicularis; assembly: GCF_037993035.2. Lineage (NCBI taxonomy): Eukaryota > Metazoa > Chordata > Mammalia > Primates > Cercopithecidae > Macaca > Macaca fascicularis. The sequence continues at coordinate 211,828,735 of NC_088375.1, forward strand.
TTCTAGCCTTTTCAGCTCTTCATTCTCTATTTATTATTTTTCACCCGTAAACATTTTCAAGACCAGCCAGGCACAATGGCTCATACCTGTAATCCCAACACTTTGTGAGGCCAATACAGGCAGATTGCTTGGGCCCAGGAGTTCAAGACTAGCCTAGGCGACATGGCGAAACCCCATCTCTACAAAAAATACAAAAATTGGCTGATGTGGTAGATCATGCCTATAGTCCCAGCTGAGGCGGGAGGATCACTTGAGCCGAGGAGGTTGAGGCTCCAGTGTGCCATAATGGTGCCACTTGCCACTGTACTCCAGCGTGGATGACAGAACGAGACCCCGTCTTTAACAAAAAAGAGTTCTAAGACCCATAAACTGCCATCTGGCACTTTTAGCATGAGAGAACCGAGGTTAACACATTGAAATGGTTATAATTTCATTCAAAAGCAAACTAATACTGAGTATTTCCGGTGTGCTGCCATTGTCTTAAATACCTTATGTTAACTTACTAAACTTCATACTAACCCTGTAAAGTACGTATAAATGTGGATACTAGACACACGTATTTTAGTCCAAGGCCTGCCAACTAGAAGTTGCCCATCTAGTGTTGAACCTAGATAGATCTGATACCAGAACTCATTTTTTGTTTGTTTTACGAGATAGGGTCTGTCTTTGTTGCCCAGGCTGGAGTGCAGTGGCACGAATTCCTAGGCTCAAAGCGATCCTCCTGCCTCAGCCTCCCAAAGTGCTGGAATTACAGATTTGAGCCACCACGCCTGGCCCAGAACTCATATTTTAAACACCACTCTGTACTGCCTTTGGATTTTACTTGTTCTGTGCAATCATATTAGGTAAATGTCATTAGGCTTCTTTGAAAAATTGGTTTACTACTCGCTAGCTGGTTATGCTAATGGTTTCTCCAGCCCAGGACTATAGGTAGGGCCAACAACTGGTATTCCAGAAATAAGAACAAAAATGATTTTCTGTCGTGATGTTAAGATTAATGATAGCCTCTCAATAGCTCAGAAACTTCTGTTTTGTAAATTGTGTGCTGTCAGTAAGTATAGCCTTCACTAATTGAACAATGCCCATTTTGAGACTTTCCCAGTTTCTCAAACTGCTTTTTTTGTGCTTGTGACTTTGTCACACATTTACTAAACATTTTGTGATTCAACCCTTTTGCCAGTTTCCAATGATCTCCTAGTTAGAGTGTTTCAGAATTTGTTTCAAATTGTTTTTAATAAAATTGAGCCAGGCTGTGGTATTTTATCTGCAACTTACTACAATTTTACGTGTAATTCAATTTTATCCTTAACTACTTCTCTCCAGATTGGAGTTCTTATTCTTTGAAGTCAAAAGCCACTTTATTTCTGTGAATACTTCCTTTGCACCGTTTTGTACCTTCCCTGGCTTTCTATTACGTCTTTGAAGTGGCTACTGGAAGGTAATGAAGTATGCTGGATGCATATATATTAACCATGGTTTTGTGTCGTGTTAATCATCCTTTTAAAAAAAAAAATCCTTCCAAATTACCCCCAGTTGTTATCTTTCTGTTTGTGTGTGTGTGTTTTAGAAGGGAGGCGTTAGGCCGGGCGTGGTGGCTCATGCCTGTAATCCCAGAACTTTTGGAGGCCGAAGTGGGTGGATTACCTGAGGTCAGGAGTTCAAGACCAGCTTGGCCAACATGGTGAAACCCCGTCTCTACTAAAAATACAAAAGAGAAGTAGCCGGGCATGGTGGCGGACGCCTGTAATCCCAGCTACTCGGGAGGCTGAGGCAGGAGAATCACTTGAGCCCGGGAGGTGTAGGTTGCGGTGAGCTGAGATCTCACCATTGCGCTCCAACCTGGGCTACAGAGCGAGACTCCAAGAAGTTGTGCATTATTCCCATTTCATTTCATGATTTGCCTAGGCATGCATCATAGAAGAAAGATAAAACAGGGCTGGATGTGGTGGCTCATGCCTATAATCCCAGCATTTTGGGAGGCCGAGGTGGGTGGATTACAAGGTCAGGCATTCAAGACCAGCCTGGACAACATAGTGAAACTCCATCTCTACTAAAAATATGAAAAATTAGCCGGGCGTGGTGGTGCATGCCTGTAATCCCAGCTACTCAGGAAGCTGAGGCAAGAGAAACACTTGAACCTGGGAGGCAGAGGTTGCAGTGAGCTGAGATCATGCCACTGCACTCCAACCTGGGCGATAGATCAAGACTCTGTCTCAAAAGAAAAAGATAGAACCAGAATTTATTTCCTGGTAGATTTTCACTAACTTTGATTCCTGGAGAAAGGCTGTAGTGGAATTCATAAGCAAAGTTAAATGGCATCCTGATTTCCTGTTAACTTTGAGAAAATCTATTGTCTTTTTGAGACAGTCTCGCTCTGTCACCAAGGTTGGAGTGCAGTGGCATGATCTTGGCTCACTGCAGCCTCCGCCTCCTGGGTTCAAGAAGTTCTCCTGCCTCAGCCTCCCGAGAAGCTGGGACTACAGGTGTGTACTACCACACCTGGCAAATTTTTGCATTTTTAATAGAGATGGAGTTTCACCATTTTGACCAGGCTGGTCTCAAACTCCTGACGTCAAGTGGTCCGCCCACCTTGGCCTCCCAAAGTGCTGGGATTACAGGCATGCGCCACCTCAGCCAAGAAAATTTGTTCTCTGATAGTAACAGGTCATATGTATATCTTGTTGATTGAATAAATAGCCAGCAATATCAGAACTGGGACTTACTTAATGACCTGGAAAGTATTAATGAAAGCCAGACTGGCTGTAGTTATATTTAGCACCAAGACCAACTTCAGAATTTCAAACGGATATCTATCTGACTTACAAGGTGCCCTCAGTTGTTTTGGGGTTCCATCTAGCTGTGTTCTGCCTGGGATTAGTTACAGAATTTAGTTGCTGTTCAGTCAAAGCCCGTGGGTAATAGCAGCAGTAATCTTCAGGTCATTTCGGCTGCCTTTTTTCCTCCCAGTTGTTATTCTCGATCCTTTATTTTTGGCACAGTTGGATAAACTTCCAAACTGTTCTAGCTTTTGCTGGTTCTATTTGATCCATAATTCTGTGTTTTTTGTTGGCCCTATAACACTTCTTCCCATGTCTTTTTGTCCCGCGTTAGGGGCTTCATCCACTGGTTGGGGCTCTACTGGATTTTAGTATACTCCCAAGTCATATCTCTAACCACAGTCTTTCACTTTACAATCTCGTATGTGCCTCCAGATCACATGAAACTTGATAATGTTGAAAAACAGTTACAAGCATGTGTTCACTTAGAAACATGTAGTGAATATCAGTATTCCAGGCACTGGCACTGTGCAGTCACGGGTATACAGGGGGAACAGCTGTGAAAGGAAACAAAACCTTATAGGCTTAGCCATGAAAATTGTGAGTTTGGAAAGCACCTTTTGATCCCACCAATTGAAATCTTAATAGTTCTTTTGTTGAATTTTCTGTTAAGTCATGGTGATTCTTCTCTGTGATGTCTTTTTCTTAATATCTCTAGTCATTAATCTAATATCCTAAGGTGATGGTTTTTAATGACTTGGAACAAATGTAGAAAAAAATACCAGACCAGCCATAAGCAATAACAGCTATAGTTTAGTACTTGGAGTTCTAATCGGTTGATTAGGAAACTTACATTAAAAACCTTCTAGGAATTCAGCAATATTTTGTAAGTGAATTTTATTTTATTAATTACAACAGCTTTTATATCAGATTCAGACTATATTGAATGTTAGAAGGTCATTTTTATGCTAGATATTCTAGGTACTGAAAATACATCAGTGAATAAAACAGGCTGTCTCCTATGGAGCTAATGTTCTGTTAAAGGAGACAAAATTAATTCACATTTAGTCTGTTTGATATATTCCAAAATCCAAGACTTACAGGGTGGGAAGCACTGCTGTGGGCCTTAAAAGTCACTTCCTGGATTATTATAGCCCTCTTCCTCGTCATCCTGCCCAATCCCTCCTACTATCCTATTTGTCCTACGCAGTTGTCATAATCATCACACAGACACCCACATGCCTACTATGTCATGGTGTCAAGTTTAAATTCTTGAAGTTTGAGACCTTTCATATACTTGGCATCTTATGTTTCCTTTAAACCTTTTATCAATTTCCCAGTCTGTCTGCAGTTCTGCCTAAGACTTTTCTGTCATCCTTAGGAGGGTTATGCTGATTGTTTTCCCAGTACTTTGGTCCACCTTGCTTTAACCCATTGCTTTCTAGCAATTATTTTGGCAGTTACTTCATTTTCCTAAGACAAAGATTAGAATGTATTGTTACTGGTGAAATAATAGAAATATATGGTTGAGCCATATACAAAATAACTTACAGACTCCAACCAGTGGCCCTCTTCAGGGAGTATTTGGAATCATCTGAGTGACAGTTTGACAACAAATTTGGACTGAATCTTAATATCTAGATGCTGTGTGTAACAAAATCTGTAAATAGAAAATATAAAATGGTTAGAATTAGTCCATATGAGAGTTTACGTTCAGAGGTTTGGAGGGCAAACCTAGTGACTCAAAGGGAACTTCTGAAGATTTCTTGCTCTTGACTATTACATAGAGCAGTCTCTTGCTTCACAGTTGTCAAAATCCCACTTCTTGAACGCTCACAGACCAAATGGCAGAAAACAACCCAGTTGTTTTCCCAGTTGTTTCTATTCCTAAAAATTGCATAGGTGGGTACATATCGTATTCTATTGTATTTTCTGAAAGCAAAGGTACTGTCATGTTCTTGTGGTCTATGTGCATATCGCTGTAGTTATCCATGCTATAGATAAAACTGTTGAAAAGAATTAATTGTGGTGATAAACTCCCTTAGATGGACTCTGTTAGACGTGCCTCCTTATGGTGTTTGTGCCTTAACTGTCTCTTCTAGGGGAAATTAATGTACGAAAGAAAGGCTTCTTGATATTTAGACCTTAGACTTGATATCTAATCCAACACCCTCCCTCCCCCATTTATAGGAATATTACTCATTTATTGAGTACTACTATATGCCAGACACAAAAAGCTAGGTACTTTGTTTTATTTTTAGATCCACAATAACCTTGATTTAGGTAGTAGTGTCCCTGTTTTACTAGTGAGAAAACTGAGGCCCAGAAAGGTTAAATTATAATTGTATGGCTAGTTTGTGACAACTACAGATACTGCAACTAAAAATTTACCTTTCTGTTTTTTTTTCATTCTTTCTCTAGAAATACATATTTAGCTCTTTAGAGCTAGTAACAGTATATTTTTTAGGTTAGACTTATTGTGGGAAGTTTTGAATTTAAAAACTAAAAAAAAAAAAAAAAAAGGTTTATTCTAAAGGTTTAAATTTTTTAAATTTTAATCTGCTGTTATGTGCTTCTGTTACTCCTGACCTTAGCGTTGCAGGATACTTTCTTATCCATATTTTGTGATTGATATATGTGTGATTCTTTGTATGTACAAAAGCTTGAGCTTGAGGTTTTTAGAGGAAAGGAATAAAAGAAATTAAGTTGGTTGAATTAAGTATGGCTTGCTGGATTTGGTTATTCCCACAGCAAACTTGAGCATTCAGTTTACCCATGATTAAGGGTGCTGATACTACATATAAGGGCGTTCTGCCTTCCATCTCTTTTCTAATATCAATAGTATTAATTGATGCCAGGCAAGAGGAGTGCTGCCATATTTGAGTCAGCTACTTTGTCAAGAGAGTATTTTGCAGAATGCACCTGAAGCTGTTCTGAAAGTTAAGTATCATTAAATACGTTGTCAAACCCTGAAGTTGAAATTCCAGCCATTCAGGGAGCCCCTCAGGGAGATCACTGCTTTTCCCTTGCAAAAATAAAAATAGTAGCCTATAAAACGCTATTTAAATATATACTCTATGTCTAATTCTAATAGCTAGTATTTGTTAAGTGCTGAGTAAGTGCCAAGTGCTGTTCAAATTGCTTTTTAGGCTCACACCTATATAATCCCAGCACTTTGGGAGGCCAAGGCAAGAGGATTGCCATCTTGAAATTTTTTTTTTAAGTACTTTTTAGGTGTTCTTTTAAATGATTCTACTTTACAGATGAAGACACTGATGTGCAGGGAAGTTTAATTCACCTTTTTTTTTTTTTTCTCAAGTTTACAGCAGGTATTTAGTCATTGAGCCATCATTCAAATCATAATAACTAGTCTTTACAAAATAGAGCCCCAGAGTGCTACAGATAAAAAGTTTTTGTTTTGCTTTGCTTTTTAACTTTGGTGTTGTCTCTTTCCCTTTCTTTCTCCCCTCATCTTCTCTCTACCCTATGATCTGTTTTGGATTTTTCTCGTTATATATAAGCTTTAACTTTTCTTCCTTTTTTTCCCCCCTTTATTTCTTTTTGAATGGTTTTAGTGTTTGTGGGAGCAGAAAACTCTGGAAATGTATTCATAAGTTTAGAAATTATATAAGATACTTCAGAATAATAATACTTCATTGTTTTAGAAATTTCCATTTTGAATTATGTTGTTTATGGGGAGGGCTATTAAAGTGTTCTCTACCAATTTATGATACATTTTAGATTTCCCACTTTTTTTCTGGATATCTGTCAGGAGATGGTGTAGAGGTTTGGTAAGTAATACAGTTTGATTTTGTATGTCTCAAGGGTTACTCATTCAGTCACATATTTGAGTTTATTTTATTCTGGCCTTTTTTCCCTGTGGGGATTCTGTTTGCAGTATTAATTGAAAATCTTTATGTTAATGCTAATTTTGATTTTTTTTTCCACTAGCATGTATTGGAACACTCAGGCTTGAAGAAGGACATAGGTAAAAAGTATAATATGGAACATTTTCTAACATTAGGGTTGTGAAAATTCTCTTATTGTTTAGTTGCATACTTGGCATATTCAATCTGAAAAAAATTATTTATAAAACAATTTAAAAGATAATGTTTAAGCCAAAACAGTTATTTATATTTCAATTCTCTTTTATTTTTATAAATAAAACACCAATTTCTTTAATCACAAAGGTCAAGAAAGGTTATCTCATGTTACATTAGGACATACTTAGGACTTCAAAGTATTTCCCTTCCGTGTGAAATTTTATCCAGAAGACTTGAATTACTTAATTGTAAAGTGACTAGCAAACGTGAATCTAAAACATGGTTTCAGTTTTTCAGAATCAGGCCTGCTTTGTCCCTAAATGCTTTCTTATTTCCCCAGAGCCCTTATTGGATTTAAGCCCCATATCATATCTCACATACCTGAGACAGACATACCACAGTGAACCCTGCATGTCTTTGTTAGTTCTTTTCCGTGCCTAGAGGTTGTAGAAGACCAAGGAACCTTGGAAGTGACTTACTCTTTTGCTTCATAAAGTTGCTTTAAAACAGCCTTTATTTTAATATATTAACAAGGTATGTCACGCATTTTTAAATTTTAAGGTTAATTAGTCATTAATTTTGTCAAACAAATGTTCTTTGGAAACTAGGTATCTTCAGTGTCTTTTACTTGGAGTTACTTGAAGTTTGCTTAAACTTTATTCACTTGGAGTAGAACTTCCTAGTTAAATGATTGAAAAGGACTAGTTCTGCAAATCTGTGAGAACATGAGCTTCTGCAAATGCATAATATAAATTCTCTCTCCTTTTTTTAAAAAAAAACTTTATTTTTACAAACCTAGATCTCTTCCTGCTTTGATTTGTCTTTATCATATCTTTCAGAACAAGCCTTTGATGGAATTCTAGGAAAGGTTGAGATTAAGAATATATTAAAAATATATATATATATTTTTTTGAGACGGAGTCTCGCTCTGTCGCCCAGGCTGGAGTGCAGTGGCCGGATCTCAGCTCACTGCAAGCTCCGCCGCCCGGGTTTACGCCATTCTTCTGTCTCAGCCTCCTGAGTAGCTGGGACTACAGGCACCCGCAACCACGCCCGGCTAGTTTTTTGTATTTTTTAGTAGATATTCCACTTTGTACATTCTGTTTATATTATAGTAAACTAAGTTAGCAAGATAAAATTAGGAATTTCACCCAAGGTATCAATCAGATGGAACCATTAGTCCACTGAAGAATTTACTTTTTAAAAAAAGTTAGTGGAGGAAAGGCGATGCTGCTGCTTAAAAGTAATCAGAAATAAAGATGGTAAGCATCATATTATACATGGTAAATATATACAAGTTTTGTCAATTTAAGAAAAAATACAAAGATGGTAAGGCATCTTTGAAATTAATTTGTTGTCAGTAGGAAATTTCATCTGATATATATAAATTTTGTTTCATAAAACAAGGAGAAATGGTGTAAATAATACAAGTGTGGCTGTTGACATTTGAAAATGTCCGTTTATTTTTGAAGTGACCCCCCCCACAGATTATATAACTGTAGAATCAAATACAGATTTTTTCACTTTTCTTCCTTGCTTTAGCATTTTTTCAAAAGTTACCTGAAAGTTCAGTTTAGATTGAAAAATAAGGGCCTGATGAATAGCGCTGTGTATGATGGTATTAGAGTACATATGTTAGTATTTTCATGAAAGAGGAAGAGAGCAATAACTGATTTGCCAATGATTAAAAGATAGTGGCGACATTCTCCTTTGAAAGTTTGGGCTAGAAATTTATAACCTTTGGCCCATGAAACTATAGTAGCTTCAGTCACTGCTTCCATGCCACATCTCTACCTAAAGGGAGGGTGGAATCCGCCTTCTTTTTTTTTTTTCTGAGACGGAGTCTCACTCTGTCGCCCAGACTGGAGTGCAGTGGCACAATCTTGGCTCACTGCAACTTCCACGTCTCAGGTTCAAGCAGTTCTCCTGCCACCACGCCTGGCTGATTTTTGTCTTTTTAGTAGAGATGGGGTTTCACCGTGTTGGTCAGGCTGGTCTCGAACCCTTGACCTCAGGTGATCCACCCGCCTCAGCCTCCCAAATTTCTGGGACTACAGGTGTGAGCCGCCATGCCTGACCTGAATCCACCTTCTCAAAAGTAACTTCCATTCGCTTTGTCCCTGACAGTCTGCTGGTGACCATGATTTCTAAGGCTCACTCATGGGACCAAAGGCCAGAAGAAAGGGAGGAGGGTGGTAACCAGATAAACTTTGCAACCCCTTTGATATGACCTTTTGGGTGAGAATTTTTATGAAAAGTAATATATACTTCTACTATAGATCTACCTCTAGTTTCAACCTCTAGTTTTAACACTGATTTTTTTCCCTTAATTTCCAGAAGCATGATATAATATCTTTTTCAAAGAAAGTGGGAAGAATGTCCACAGATGTTAGCAGAAGACAATTATGCAGGGAAAATATTTTCTCAAATTAAAATTTAAAACGAAAGTTTGCAGGGAATGCAGTGGGGTTCGGCATTAGGGAGATAGGAGATGATAAAAATACATATTAAATAATTTGTAGCCTGATATGCTTTCTATGTAGATTGCTTACAATTAACATGAAATAAGCATTTCATTCCTTAAACATGCATTTGGGAGCCAGGCTGGAGGCACAGTTTTGCACCAGATGCTCTGTATCCAGATAGCAGAAATGACTAACAGCACTGGTATCCATCAGTCCCAGAGCAGAAGCATCTCCAGAGGGGGACATCTGTAAATCCTGAATCTGATCACCTCATCATCATTAGGCAATGGATAGGATAAGGCTTCATGAAGAGAATTTTGGTGGCTTTAGATAGTTAAGAAAGTATATATAGGAAAAAACTGGAAATCATGTCCAAGATTTTTTTTCTAACTCTTTATCCTGGCATTGCTAACATCTCACAACTAAAATAATCTTAACAGACACTTGATTAGTTTTTAAAAATGCATTTTCATGACATGAGACTACAGAAATTGGCATTTTCTTAAGGTGTAGTTTACATTTGACTGCTTACTATGTCCAGGGCATCCCCAAATTGGGAGAGATTGCCAAGTCAGTTGCCATTTTGCCTGCCTTTTACCAAGGACTAGCCTACAGGTTCAGTTTTGCTCTTGACTTTGGCCCTGAATTGAGAACTGAGTGGAAGTATGGAGACAAAGCCAGCAGCTTTACTCAAAAAATATATATGAGTCTAGTATTTTTTTGTTTTTGAAAGACATGTTACTGAGACCGACCCAGTCAGGGGTCACTGAAGATTGGGTTAAATAAAACAATAATGTTATTCATGTGTTTGAAATTAATATTTTAAAGACCCACACACACACTTTAAAATGTAACTCGATTTGCTGTATAGGCCAGAGAAATATGGCTGTTACGATGAAGGCATAACTTGTCTGGTTCTTGATTATTTACACCATTAGAGAAGAATGCAAATATGAATAGCTCAGAGTAGTTTAACTTTGTAGTTTTCTACTTTTTCTCATGTCCAGTGTTCAGTTTCTTATAAACCAGGCATGAAGAGAAACAAAAAATAATTCTCCAGATCATGAGGTTGTCTTCATCCTAAGCACAGAGGTATAATAATTACATTTCTCAGAAGTTCCCCTTCTGTTTAGAGTCTCAAGGGCAATTGAGATGTCAGTGAGGCTGTGATTAAATGTATTGGATATTGGAGGATTTTAAATACAAACAAGTATTACAGGTGTTACCACTGACCCTGAAGGTAAGATTTACTATGAAAATTTATAATGCAAGGAAGAATGATCATTTTCAAAATATACACTTTGCAACTTAAGTTGGCTGTCACAACAACAAAATACTACAAACCAGGATGTCTAAGAGCAGAAGTCTGTGGTTGCCAACTCTCAAGCCTCTTAGCTTAATCCAATCTAGGATGCATTTCCACTCTGCAACAAACAGTATTTTTGCCTTATTTGCAGATAACAGTTTTAATGCAGGTACTGCCCACAGATTAGCTTTGAGCAGTGTCTTTTTGCTTTGGTTTTTTGATTTGTTTGGTTTGTTTTGAGACTGAGTCTCACTCTGTCGCCCAGGCTGGAGTGCAGTGGTGCGACCTTAGCTCACTGCAACCTCTGCCTCCCGGGTCAAGTGAGTCTCCTGCCTCAGCCTCCCAAGTAGCTGGGACTACAGGCGTGAGGCACTGTGCCCGGCCAAGCAGTATCTTTTTGCTTTAAGTAACTTACATGTACATTTGTTTTCCTTTTGAATGTTTCTTTTTAGTTGCAAACTAAGAAACACTGAGCTCAGCATTCATATAATTGCAAACTCTGTCTTAATTTCTCAGTTTGTTTTCTCAGAAAAAATGCAATTTCTTTTCTTTTTTAAATTTAATTTCTCTTTGTTTTTCTTTATAAAGTGAAGAGTAGGTAGCATGAATTCCTCTTGCCCTTTGCTATTTCAGTCTGGCATCAGTAGCAGTTGTTGCTGTGTCCAGTTTTCATCCATGGATTTTTCTGGGATTGAAGATGTGTTGAGTTCAATGTTGATTATTTAATTGGGCAGTATAAGTAAATTCACTGGCTCTCCTTCCAGTTTAGTGATTACTGAATATCATCCATGACATTTTGTATTTCTTACACTTCTAGAATGCTAGCCTGAAAAGAGAAGTTGTAAGTCAGGGACAGTAGTATGCGCCTCTAGTCTCAGCTAGTTGGGAGGCTGAGGTTTGAGCCCAGGCCTTCATGGCTGTAGTGCACAGTGACTGTACTTGTGAATAGCCACTACACTCCAGCCTGGGCAACATAGCAAGACTCCCACCCCTTAAGAAAAAAAGAGAAGAGAGAAAAAAATAGAATTTATGGAGAGGGAGGCGGATACTTGAATACTTTGACCATACTTGGCATAATAGACATTTTGAGGGCTTTTTGTTTTTCCTTAAAATTCTTCTGAATCAGTTTTCATTGTTTCTAGTCATTATATTTATCATTAATGAATTCATATTCTGCTCTAGCCCCTAAAGATAGTTTGATACGCTAACTTTTGTTTTGCCTTTCTAGCTGCTAAGATAGATAATGGTTATTGCAAAATGCACGTTTTTAAATGGTCTCCAGTGTGGATTGCTTCTGAGCTGCTGATGGATTGAATACATTGAGAAGGAATGTGTCATTTGGAATCCAGGACCAGTCAGCAAGGATAACTGCCTGATTTTATGGTCAGAATGCTCTAACTCTTATGGCATACTGATGACTTTTTTCCATTTTCCAAAAAAGCAAGTTTTGTCAGTCTCAGTGTTTCTCTGATCTAGCTACTCACAATTCCATTCCCAAAGTAGTGACCTAGTTCTGTCACTTGGGTTTCAAAGGGAGTTGAAGTGTCACTGAGTGAGTACAGCAAACCTGTTTAATGATTTATAGGAAGCAAAGAAAAAGAATTTTGTTTGCTAACCTTAGAAGTATATCAAATTTTGGTTTAATTTATAATTTTGCAAAGTATGAAGATATTTCCTGGCTAACTCTAGATGAATTATTCAATATTTTATCTCCTATCTTAATGAAGTTAATTTTAATGCTAATTTCCTATAACCAAGAAAACAGTTGAGTTAAATAACCCTTATCTTTTCAACTTAAAGCTTATACTACTAATAATCATATAACATTCACTTCCTTTTTTCTGACTTAATTGGTAGGTAAATAAAATATTTCAAATTTGATTGGCAAATTGGAAAATCACTTAGAACAATCTGCTAGTATTTTTTATGCCCTTTGTTTTTTCCTTTACACATTTATAGTGCAAAATAAATCAAGGACAAAGACTCGCACTGAGTTGATCAACTTGTGTTTGGCCTTCATGGGAATTAGAACTTTTTTCCCCTCAACATTTATTAAAGGAACATACAGAATTTCAGACTATAGCAAACTAATACCTTTAGCTTGACTAAGAGTTGATTTTCATTAAGGAACAGAACTTGTAATGTATTTCAACATACTTTAATGTATGACTCATCCCTGTTAAAGTTGTGAGACTCAAAACTATGCCCAAATCACTTAATTTTATGTCCTTCCCTGTTTACTGTGTCTGACCTTCAAGATTTCGTGACTGATGCTGAAATGGAAGCCAACCACTGCAGAAATTTGGGGGAAAATGAGATCTGAAGAATGCAAGGGGAAGTAGGAATTCATTTCTAGCATTTCCAAACCTGCTTTATCGTGTCTGCTCCACCACAGTCAGAGGAAAAGACTGAGTTCATGGAAATTACCAGCTAAGCCTTACATCTGTCTTTAATGTTTTTAGGAAATATACTGAAAAGGTAAGTGAGATGTCTGTTTTAAAGAAAGGCTCTTACTAGGTACCTTAAAACCAGTTGTTTCCTATTAGTAAAGATGGGCAGCTTCTTTATTCCTAGCTTCACAAAGGCTTTCCCCTGTTCTGTGTGTTTCTCAGTATTGTGGAGAAGGTAGTTTCTGAGCAGGGTGGTGTTTTTCCTCTGCTTCTCAGCAGCTAAGACAGAAATTGCACTGAAGTGTACAAAATGCCAATTTTTGTTCTGTTGTACTCAAATCCTTTTTTTAAAAAAATTATTTCAGTTGAGTCTTAGTTTTATTCCTCACTATATAGGAAAAAAATATTTAATGCCTCAAAGTTCTAGTCAGCATTACATTTGCATTACTCTTATTTGCAGCAAATATGAGTAAAATTATAGGTTTTTAAAGGTCTCTAATAACATCCACCTATAATGGTTTTGTAGATAATCCATAAATTACCAGAAATGAATTATTCTACATTTATTATACACCCACGTAATAGGTATAGTGCCAGGCCCTGGAATATACTATTGGCATCATCTCATGTGATAAAAAGACACATTCCGCCATCCTGGAGCATACAAAGGTAGACTAGCATGTAGTTCATGTGCTTAAGGAGTTCGTTTTTATTGACGTGATACAGACAGAATTGCAGTTTAGGGAGTCAAAATCTAATAAAATGAGACTAATTCCATTTTTCCTTTAATACTAATAACTAATGTGTAAATCTGAATAGGACACATTCTATATGAAAACTCTGTGTGTGCATCTGCACTACTTTGTGTGTGCCAAGTACTGTTTTAAACTCTAATCCTCAGAACTGTTCTCTGAAATAGGTACTAATACTAAAGCTTATTGTTTAAGGAAGGCAGAAATTAAGTAACTTGGCCTAAGTTTGCATAATTATGATCTGGGATCAATATTTGAACCCATACAGGCTGATTGCAGAGCCTGCACTCTTAATTTGAGTGTGATATTTATGTGCAGTACCTGGCTATAAGTACCCACAAAACATTTCAAATTCTTTATAAAATTTGCTTAGTTAAAAAAAAGTACCAATTGCATAGTATGGTTATAAGTCTGGTAGTAGTTAGGCTTTTTACGAGACATGCCACTTACTGCACCAAGGAGGCAACAAGGCTTTGAGAGCCCAAAATTCCCTTTCTTCAGCTCCTGCTTCCAAGACAGTCATTTTGCATGATAACCCTTTCCCCAAAAACACAGACACAAAATTTAAAGAACTGGAACAGAGGAAGCAGAGCTTATAGTAGTATATATATTTAGTACCCTGTCCCTTAGGTCCACCCCTCTTTCTTTATTGATTGTGGACATTTTGTTTTAAATGCTAAATCATGAGAATATATGACTGCTGAGACTTTTCCAAGGATTTTTAAAAAAACAGATTAGGCTTTGTGCAGAAGTAAAGAAAAAGTGCTCTGAGAACCCCAGGTAGGTAATTTACTTCCTATTGTACAATAGTTTGTTTGAAACCTCTTCACCTCTATCCCTTATTGTTTTATACTCTGTAAATCTGATTTTACCTTTAATAAACTTTTCTGAAGTGAGTGAGTTTTTTTGTCTTATTTCTCATTAGATTCTCTACCTTCTTTGTTCTCTTTATGTTATTGCCACTCTCTTCAAAACTGGTGGTTTAATTAAAGTGAGAGCATCTCCTATATACCTAGTACTGTTGAGGATTAAAAAATATATGTGTGCTGGATGTGGTGGCACACACCTATAATCCCAGCACTTTGGGAGGCCTCAGGCAGGGAGGATTGCTTGAGCTAATGAGTTCAAGATCAGCCTGGTCAACGTGGCAAAACCCCATCTCTACTAAAAAGACAAAAAAGTAACTGGGCATGGTGTTGTGCACCTCTCACCCCAGCTACTCAGGAGGCTGAGAAGTGGGAGGGTCACTTGAGCCTGGGAAGTCAAGGCTGCAGTGCGCTGAGAACAAGCCACTGCACTCCAGCCTGGGCAACAGAGCGAGACCCTGTCTCCAAAGAAAAAGGAAAAAGTGCCAAGGCTTTGCTCCTAGTTCAGTGCAGTTTCCACCCAGTACTAAAACTTTGCAAATTTTTGAGGGAAAAAACAGAAGTTGTAGAATCAATATGAACATTTGATTATATAGCAAGCAATTGTGGCAGAAAAAATTCACCCTAGTGAAATCAAGTTAACTATTCTGTGAATGAGATTAGCCAGAGGAACAATTTCTACCATGTATCTTTTAAATCACTGTTTCTCAAAGTTTAATGTGTATGGGAATCACCAGGGATCTTGTTAAAATGCAGGTTTTGATTTAGTAGGTCTGGGGTCAACCTGGAGAATTTGAATTTATTTTCTCTTTTTTTAAAAGTAGCAGTTTGAGATCGCACCACTGCACTCCAGCCTGGGCAACAGCGTGAGACTCCGTCTCAAAAAAAAAAAAAAAGTAGCAGTTTGAAATATGTTTCACATACCATAAAATTCAGTCTTTAAAACTGTCCAATTAACTGCTTTTTAGCATGTAGAATTGTTCCACTATCACCATTCTAATTTCAGGACATTTTCACCATGAAAAAAAACCTTGTACCTATCACTCCCCATCCCCCTCTCCCTTCTACCCTTTCCTCCTCTGCCAGCATCTGGCAACCGTTAATCCACTTTCTGCCTTAATTTACATCTTCTGGACATTTCATACATTATATAGACTTCTATACCCGGCTGCTTTCACTTAGTGTTCAAGGTTCATCCATGTCGTAGCATGTATCAGTACTTCATTCATTTTTGTGGCTGAATAATACTCCATTGTATGGATATAACACATTTTCTGTGTCCCTGCATCAGTTTCCATTTTTTGGCTATTATAATATAGCTATGAACATTTATGTACAAGATTTTGTGTGAAAGTATGTTTTCATTTCTGTTGGGAATATACCTAGGAGTGGAATTGTTGGGTCATATGGTAACGTTTTGAAGAACCAGGAAACTATTTTCTAAGGTGGCTGGACCATTTGAGAGTCTGCATTTCTGACAAGCTTCCAGGTGATACTGGATAGCAGGCTCTGGATAACATTTTGACATCTATCAAGCAAACAGGAACATGAACTTGAACTGAATTCAGCTGCCAGAATCTGGCCAGCAGCAAAGAAGGTGGGGTGGTTTTGGTTTCCATAGGGCCTTGGTACCTCCAGTTTTCTACCATTAGTCTTAATGTACCTGGGTTTATTGTTCTGGCCTTTGAACTCTTCATGTAAATTGATATATCTACTATCTAAAAAAGAGAATATTCATTTTTAGTTGAAAGAGGCATTTCTAAGTTGAGAATGGCCATACTCTCAGTGTGGTAACACTGTTTTTGATGGTGTTCTGCAAGCATGTTGATCCTTTCTAGGTGCCATCAGAGAAGGAAGGGTATGCTGGTGGAGCATGCACACGAATGATTTAATACATTGTAGTGAATGTTGGGACAGAGCAAAGGAGGGCAGATTCAAGGAAGACTTCCAGGAGACTGGGAGTTCTGAACTCAATCTCTTTATTCATTCAACTAAGATTTAATGTAGGAGATCTAGATTCTGTGGGAGTTCAGATGAGGTAGGGATTACTTCTGTTTTATTTGAGGTAGGATGACAATGGGGGTAGGTGGTAGTAGAAATTAGAATGTTTCTTTGGGATGATAGTTGAAGTAAGCCAGGATTCTAGATATAGAGGTATATGAGAAGGGCGTGTTCTAAGATGAATAAAGCAGAAGGAACTAAAATATAGAAGTCAAATGGCAGGACGTATACTAGCTATATTTACTGAATACCATGTGCCTAGGTGCTGTGTTAAGCCTCAGGTGTACAGAAACATAAAACACGACCCTGCCTTCATAATTAGAAGTGAAGTGCGATATTTGAAGCGTAATACAATGTGATTTGTATAAAAAATAGGTGTATGGTAGGAGGTATAGATTATTTTTTAGGAAGGCATAATTCTCTTGACTGGTGGTTGGTTCTATTTGGTTTAACTCTTGGGTGCCTGAAGTGAAAGGAGTAGGAAATACAGATGTAAAGATAAGTTGAGCTGTTATTTACTGTTGTTTACTCTGGCAGAAATGGTCTAAAAAACTAAGCATATGATGAGTAATGAGAGGGGAGCAGCAGGAGTCTGAGTTTGGGGTCCTTTTCTTCCATTAGTTCCTGTGTGACTCTCCCTTGTGATCATTGATCTTTACTGGAGGTACAGAGTACCTGGTCTGGTCCTCAGTTTTAAGAAAATGAATTACCTAGTATACTCTAAGGCCCAATTTGTGTACCCCGTAGTTGGAAATTGTCAGCTGTCCTACAAAGATTGATTTATGAGCTGCATTCCAAAGCAACTTCTTATAACATATTTTCAACCTTTTGACTGTTCACAATCAAGAGTGCTTCATTCTTTTCCCATCCCGGTAGATAAAATGGCAAGACAAAATTTCCTTGAGTTATATTTGACAGGTTTTTGTGCATTATCTATTGTTGCATAACAAATTACCCCCCCTAAAACTTAGTAGCTTAAAACAAACATTTATTATCCTCTGCAATTACTCTGGGTGAAGAATCCAAGAGCGGCTTAGCTGAGTGATTCTGACTCTTCTTAAGAGGTTGCACGTGGGTGCAGTGGCTAACACCTGTAATCCCAGCACTTTGGGAGGCCAAGATAGGAGAATTGCTTGAGCTCAGGAGTTCAAGACCAGCCTGGGCAACAACAGTGAGACCTTGTCTCTACCAAAAAATTTTAAAATTAGCCAGGCATGGTGGCACATGCTTGTAGTCCCAGCTACTTGGGAGGCTGAGGCAGGAGGAGTGCTTGAGCCCAGCAGATCGACAGGTTGAGGCTTCAGTGAGCTGTGGTTGTGCCACTGCACTGCAGCCTGGGTGACAGAGGAAGACCATGTCTTTTAAAAAAATAATAATCTGAAGGCTTGACTAGGGTTGCAGGATTTGCTTTCAAGGTGACTCACTCACGTGCCTGACTGCACCTCAGTTCCTAGGCAAGTGGACTTTTGTATATGCTGACTATTCTCATGTAGCTGGCTTCCCCCACAAAGTGAGTAGGAAGCCTCAATTTCCACAGTATCTCACTGACCACACAGGTCAACCCTCTTTAGTATGGGAGGAGACTGCCCAGGGCTAGAATACCATGAAGTGAGAATCACTGAGGCAACCTTGGAGGCTGGCTGCCAAAACTCAGGATGAATTTGAGGCTACTTTCCTATTAAGTGTATAAAGCTGACCTTTGACATGCAAACTTGATAATACCTATTTGTGATCCTGAAGCACTTTATTTATTTATTTATTTATTTTTTGAGACGGAGTCTCGCTCTGTAGCCCGGGCTGGAGTGCAGTGGCCGGATCTCAGCAGCTCACTGCAAGCTCCGCCTCCCAGGTTTACGCCATTCTCCTGCCTCAGCCTCCCGAGTAGCTGGGACTACAGGCGCCCGCCACCTCGCCCGGCTAGTTTTTTGTATTTTTTAGTAGAGACGGGGTTTCACGGTGTTCGCCAGGATGGTCTCGATCTCCTGACCTCGTGAAACGCCCGTCTCGGCCTCCCAAAGTGCTGGGATTACAGGCTTGAGCCACCGCGCCCGGCCCTGATGCACTTTAATACTCTATAGTGATTTTTTCAAAAGCATTTTGACCTAAATGTAAATATATCGCTCACTATGCATACATTTTTCTAAAAGGGCGTTTAATATCTACACCAGGATGAATTCTAGTATGTTTTAACGTATTTAAGGTGCTCGATAAATACTTGCTCAGCTAAAGTCAGGTGTGGTCATGCACATCCATGGCACTTGGAAGCTGAGGCAGAAGGATTGCTTGAGCCTGGGAGTTTGAGGCTATGGTGTGCAGTGTTCATGCCTCCGAATAGCCACTGCCCTTCAGCCTGAGCAACATAGACTGTTTTTTTGTTTGTTTGTTTTTGAGATGGAATTTTGCCCTTGTCGCCCAGGCTGGAGTGCAATGGCATGATCTCAGCTTGCTGCAACCCTGCAACCTCCGCCTCCCAGGTTCAAGTGATTCTCCTGCTTCAGCCTCCCGAGTAGCTGGAATTACAGGCGTGTGCCACCACACCCAGCTAATTTTTGTGTTTTTAGTAGAGACACCATGTTGGCCAGGCTGGTCTTGAACTCATGACCTCAGGTGATCCACCCTCCTTGGCCTCCCAAAGTGCTGGGATTACAGGTGTGAGCCACTGCATCCAGCTGAGACTGTCTCTTAAACAAAAAAAAAGTGCTCGACTGATAAGAGAGAATTATCTTCCTCCTATTTTGGACTTACTTGATAAAGGCAGGAACTGGGAATTAATTTGGAGGCAGGTAAGAGTATGGCATCACTACTGGGTTTCTAGTTAGATTATCTGGTAGATAGTAACTATTTACTGATAAGGAATGCAGGAGCAGGCCTAGGCCCAAGAGAGGTGACTAAGAAATTTGAGCATAATCAGATGTGTCTCAAGTTACTGGAAAGTTGGATTTGGAAATCTGTCTATGTACATGTATTCCGAAGCTCCAGTGAGAGGTCAAGGCAATAGATAAAACTCCAGGAAAGTTGGGAAACAGGAACAACAATAAATCCACAGGAGAGAAGATTAAAGGAGAGGAATGTCAGCAATATCAAATACAGCAGAGGGTGAGAAAGGTGATTGAGATGTGTCCACGGTATTTTGCAATATGATGGTCCTTTGCCTGGCAATTTCAGAGGAACCATGGTAGGGGAAAGCAGACTGCTAATGAATTGAGGAGTAAGTGGGAGGTGAGAAAGTGGAGTAGTGAGGGCTACTTTTAAGAAGTTTGTGGCTGGGCACTGTGGCTCGTGCCTGTAATCCCAGCCCTTTGAGAGGCTGAGGTGGAAGGATTGCTTGAGCTCAGGAATTTGAGGCTACAGTGAACAGTGATTGTGCCAGTGCACTCTAGCCTGGGCAACAGAGCGAGACCCTGTCTCAAAATTTTTTTAAAAAACCTTGCTTAGGAAGGAGAGGAAATAGGGATAACTATGAGGGACTAGGCGGGGGGCTTAAAACAAAACAAAAAAACGGGAGGGCCAATGGAAATGTTGAAGATATGGGAGAGGGGATGATGACTTGTACCAAGGCTCCAGAGAAGATAGCAGTGAATGAGATGGAAGGCCCTGAAGAACCAGTTGACCTTGGACAAGAAAGCATACTCTGAGACGGGAGATAAGAATATGTAAGTTTGCAAGGTGAGAAAGGGTGGTTTGAACATTTTTGAAACTTGTTTCCTTTAAATATTGATTTTTTTCCCCCAGAAATTAGGTTTCTTAAAAGTCCACAAGAAGAGGAATATACTATTGATTGTTGATATCTCAGGTGTCAGGAAGTCCCAAACATAGATTCATGTTTGAGACAAAGTTCATTTGGAGGCAAAACCTGAACATGAGGCTACACGTAGTTTTTATTGACCATGCTTCCTGTAGAAATATCAGTATGTTTGACTATAGATGCTGCTCCAGACCCTGCAAGAAATAATGCGGATGACAATGAATATCCACATTCATCACACTGACTAGGTGTGAGGCCTTGGATTCACTCTTTAATTTCTCTGGACGTCAGTGTTCTCATCTCTAAAAACAGTGCACCGTTGCCCTTGGAGGTTCCTTCTAGTTCTGTGTTCCTGTGACTAATCCATCTAAATCACATTTCTCAGTAATGCGCTACAGGCATTGCATTCAGTTTGGCTAATTTACTACTTTTAAGTATGTATTGATGATACCTTTAAAGTATTGTTTAGTATTGGATATGTTCAAACATGCTACTATGCACTTTGAAAAGTAAGCTAAATTTGACCAGGCATGGTGGCTCCCAGCACTTCGGGAGGCCAAGGTGGGTGGATTGCTTGAGCTTGGGAGTTCAAGACCAACTTGGGCAACATGGTGAAACCCCGTCTCTAATAAAATACAAAAATTAACTGGGCATGGTGGTGGTGCCTGGAATCTCAGCTACTCGGGAGGCTGAGAAAGGAGAATTGCTTGAACCCAAGAGGCGGAGGTTGCAGTGAGCTGAGATTGGGCCACTGAACTCCAGCATGGGAGACCGAGGGAGACTCCCTCTCAAAAAACTTAAAGAAAAAAAAAGACCCTGGGGCCTAGGTCCTTCCATTGTATGTTGTTATTCCTCAGCAGGGCCTGGAGCAGTATCCATAGTCAAACACACTGATGTTTCTTCAGGAAGCATGGTCAAAAAAACTACAAGTAGCCTCGTGTTCAGGTTTTGCCTCCAAATGAATTTTGTCCCAAACATGAAAAAATTCTTTTGGTTTTTAGGACTCTTTGGGTTTTGGAATTGCAGATGAGGATTATGGATCTGCACTAATCAATCACCATGCATTTAGAAGGCCTACTCTGTGGTGGAGAGCTGTTTAGCACTATGGGCATTGCAAACAGAATAAGCCTTGGCTTTTTTCCTCCCTCCTTGTGCTGTTTGGACAATTTCTCAAAAACTCCTGAGGCATCGAATGGAAGGAAGAACATGGGTAACTCAAGAGAACATGGGAGCCGGGCGCGGTGGCTCAAGCCTGTAATCCCAGCACTTTGGGAGGCCGAGACGGGCGGATCATAAGGTCAGGAGATCGAGACCATCCTGGCTAATACGGTGAAACCCCGTCTCTACTAAAAAATACAAAAAACTAGCCGGGCGAGGTAGTGGGCGCCTGTAGTCCCAGCTACTCGGGAGACTGAGGCAGGAGAATGGCGTAAACCCGGGAGGGAGAGCTTGCAGTGAGCTGAGATCCGGCCACTGCACTCCAGCCTGGGTGACAGAGCGAGACTCCGTCTCAAAAAAAAAAAAAAAAAAAAAAGAACATGGGAAAAGACTTGAAACATGAATTAGCACATTGTAAAAGGGGATATTCCAGTGATTGCTAAACATATGGAAAAGTATTCAACCTCTTTAGTAATCAGAGAAATGTATATTAAAACCTCAATGAAATGCCACTTTGGTGAGTGGTGGAAATAAATGTGATACTGACGAGTGCTAGTGAGGACATGGAGCGATGGGAACACTTTCACACTGCAGAGTAAGTTAGAACAACCACTCCATACAGTTTATCTTTACCAAGTAAATCTGAAGATACATACACCCCATGACATACTGACATTCCTTAAATTTATACCCTAGAAAACTCATGCACATGTGTGTCAGAATACATATATAAGAATGTTGACAGCACCACTTGTCAGTGTCATAAACTAGAAACAATCCAAACTCCAAAAGTAGAATGGAGGAATTGTGTATTTCCATACAAAGTTAACCTATGCTACATAGATGAATCTTAAAAACATAATGTTGACCAAAGAAGCCAGACAAAAATAACAGTTTGATTCCACATGGGACATAAAAGAAAAGCTAGACACTGATTTCCACGCAGTCAGGCTAGTGGTGACTTCAAAGAGGAGAGAGATGGGTGTGTAGTATGGAAGGTGGAAGGGACACAGGACAGCCAGAATTTTTATTTTTAGTCAAATGGTGATTCCATGAATGTTTGCATTCTAATTATTCATGAATCTGTATGTTTCATGCACTTTTTTCCTGCAGGCCTCTGAGCAGCATTATGCACTTTATTGGTGTTACGTTTCACAATAAAAAAGGGTGTGTGTGTGTGTGTGTTTTATGGGCTTTGGAGTCTGATCTAGGTCAGAACTTTGTGATCTTGAGCAAAATAATTAACATCCTTGAGGTATTGTTAAGGTTATTGAAGCAAACTATCAGTGCCTGGTGGTCCTAGTAATAGCAATAGTAGCATCTTTTCCAAGTACCAGGCATTGTGCAAAGATCTAATTCTTAGAACTTCCCTATGAGATTGATGCTATTATGTTTTCATTTTATAGATCAAGGCCCAGGGAGGTTGTGTCAAGCCTATTTATTTAATGGCTAACTCACTAGATTTACTTCTTTATAGAGTTTATAATAACTCGTAATGAATTCAATTTTAATAGCGTCGGCCGGTTTTTTTTTTTTTTTAACCAGCTTTCATTTTGTCTTTAATCAGCTTTTTAAGGCATATTCTGCCTTAACTCCCTGCTGTTACAGCTGCTGCTGTACCCTGGAGGGAGTTGAGGCAGAGCCCTCCCTGCTGAGGCAAGAAGGGAGGAGAGTCAAGCCAGGCCTGACCTGCTGATCCCACAGATGGGTGCTACTGAAGGACATGAGATATAAGAACCCAGGCCAGATGCAGTGGCTGACACCTGTAATCCCAGCACTTTGAGAGTCTGAGGTGGGCAGATCACTTGAGACCAGGAGTTCAGGAACAGTCTGGGCAACATGGCAAAACCCCATCTCTACTAAAAATACAAAAATTAGCCGGGCATGGTGGTGTACGTCATAATCCCAGCGAATTGGGAGACTGAGGCACAAGAATCACTTGAACCCAGAAGATGGAGGTTGCAGTGAGCTGAGACTGCGCCACTGCACTCCAGTCTGGACAACAGAGCTCTGTCTCAAAAAAGAAAAAAAGCAACTTGTGAAGGAGGGCACCAGATGACATCTAAGAAAAGCAGACTCAAAGGGAGTGATTTCCCTAAATCACATAATTAGGAAACTGACAGGAAATATCGGAACCCAAGCGTTTGCATTTAAGTTACTCCTGTGGGTATTCCTGTTTCAATTAGAAGATTGTGAGAAAATCTTCCAGACCCTAAGAAAGAAATTGTTTAATATTGGGATTTCCCATATTAGACAAGATGGCAACAATCATCTTAAATATATGAAGGCACTGAATGGAAAACAGTTTGGTCTCTGAGCCTTTTGTATAATGAGCAGGTCTTTGTGAGAACTTATGTTCAAAACTAACACTAAGTACATGGGGGATATAAAGAAGCAGAAGTATGGTGATCAGTTCTGGCTCCAACTCTTATGCTCTTTCTCGTGTATCAGGTTCCTTATAAATGTTGAACAACTAGAAATGGGAAAAGGGACTAGTAGTGTTCAGAAAAGGAGTAGGGTGGGATGGGGGGAAGAGTTAGTAGGGAAGACTTTATTTTTATTTTTTTGAGGCAGAGTTTCGCTCTGTCCAGGCTGGAGTTCTGTGGCATGATCTCGGCTCACTGCAACCTCCTCCTCCCAGGTTTAAGCGATTCCCCTACCTCAGCCTCTCGAGTAGCTGGGACTACAGGCACGGGCCACCACGCCCGGCTAATTTTTTGCATTTTAGTAGAGATGGGGTTTCACCATGTTGGCCAGAATGGTCTCGATCTTCTGACCTCATGATCTCCCCACCACAACCTCCCAAAGTGCTGGGATTACAGGCATGAGCCATCGCGCCCAGTCAGGAAGACGTTATTAGACTGTTCCTAACCCTGACCACCAGGTGGCCCCACTTTCACGGGTTATAGGTCTTGGTTGCTTTCTAGAAGAGTTAAAACCACTGATGTGTACAGTGTATTTGTGAAACTCAGAGTAGCTCACAAAAAAATTTATCTTCAAATTTTAGAGATTAAATTAAAATTAAAAAAGAATAACATTTTATTTAATCTTTGAAATTCAAAGATAAATTTGTGAGCTACCCTGAGTTTCACAAATACACTTACTGTACACAACATTTTATTTAATGTTTGAAATTTGAATATAAATTTTTTTGTGAGCTACTCTGAGTTTCACAAATACACTGTACACACAAGTGGTTTTAACTCTTCTAATTTTTTGCAGAGATGGGGTTTCCCTATGTTGCTCAGGCTGGTCTCCAACTCCTGGGTTCAAGTGATCCTCCTTCCTCAGCCTCCCAAAGTCCTGCAATTATAGGTGGGAGCCACCATGCCTGGCCTTAAATTTTTTTTTGTTTTTACCTTGACACTCACTGTTGTGAACACTGTAAGAGAAGGAGCATCAAGCTTAAATTTTCTAACTATAAGGACTTGAGTGATAGGCCCTAGTATTCAAAAACTGCCAGCCTGGAGCTTCCATTTTTGGGATATTCAACTTCCTGGCTAAAAGACACTTGTTTACCCTGCCCTTTATAAGTGCTTATTTTACATAAATGTACAATAGGGTAACAGTAACCAATTCCAAAACAATAACTGACATTTAATTTGGTATTTTTAAAAATTCCTTTGGGTTCCTTTTAACACCAAGATATATTTCAATAATTTCAACCTAATTCAATCAAAATCTTCGGGCCACTGCACTCCAGCCTGGTGACAGACTGAGATCTTGTCTCTTAAAAAATATTTACAGTGACTACTTACATCAACCACCTAGGTGCTACAATTAGTATTTTATTAGAGTATGTGTCTATCCATCCCCGCCATCAATTTATCATATTGTTACAGGAAAGGGGTCCTGATCCAGACCCCAAGAGAGGGTTCTTGGATCTCGTGCAAGAAAGAATTCAGGGTGAGTCTGTAGAGTAAAATGAAAGCAAATTAATTAAGAAAGTAAAAGAATAAAAGAATGGCTACTCCACAGACAGAGCAGCCCCAAGGGCTGCTGGTTGCTTATTTTTATTGTTATTTTTGATGATATGCTAAACAAGGCGTGGAATATTTATGTCTCCTCTTTTTAAACCATATAGAGTCCTGACGTTGCCATGGCATTTGTAAACTGTCATGGCACTGGTGGGAATGTAGCAGTGAGGATGACTAGAGGTCACTCTCATAGCCATCTTGGTTTTGGTGGGTTTTGGCTGGCTTCTTTACTGCAGCCTGTTTTATGAGCAAGGTCTTTATGACCTGTATTTTGTGCTGACCTTGTGTCTTATCCCTCGACTTAGAATGCCTTCACTGTCCACTGGAAATGCAGTCCAGTAGATCTCAGCCTTATTTTACCCAGCTCCTATTCAAGATGAGTTGCTCTGGTTTATACCCCTCTGACAATGTTCCTGTGATCCATCTCAAAGTAAGTGTGGTATGATGAGATATATTTGGTTTTGCTCAGGTTCTTGGCAGAGAACTCCTAAAACCCTGAGAATTTCCTGGTAGGAGGGTATTTTGTTATTTATAAGGACCCTCCTTATACACCTGAGTTTATGCTAATAAGGTGACTTGCTGTAGGGACTCTAAATAGTCTCAGGATGGGACAAGCGGGGTTGTTCATGCCTGTAATCCCAGCACTTTGGGACGCCAAAGCAGGAGGATTGATTGAGGTGAGGAGCTCAAGACCAGCCTGGGCAACATAGTGAGACCCCGGCTCTACCGAAAAAAAAAAAAGACCAAGTGATTAGAGGGTTGGAACTTTTAGCCCCAACCACCAACCTCCAGGAAGGGAAGAGGGAGTTGGAGATTAAGCTCTATAAAAACTTATCAGTGAGATTTGATGAGCTTCTGGGTTGATGACCACAACCAGGTGCTGGGAGGTGGCATTGCTGGAGATGACAGGGATGCCCCTCATACCCTACCCTGCCCTGTGCATCTCTTCTATTAGGCTGTTCTTGAATTGCATCCTTTATAAAAACTAAAGTGCTGGGCGCGGTGGCTCACGCCTGTAATCCCAGCACTTTGGGAGGCCGAGACAGGCAGATCACCTGAGGTCAGGAGTTCAAGACCAGCCTGACCAACATGGGGAAATCCTGTCTCTACTAAAAATACAAAAATTAGCCGGGCTTGGTGGCACACACCTGTAGTCTCAGCTACTCGGGAGGCTGAGGCAGGAGAATTGCTTGAACCCGAAAGGTGGAGGTTGCAATTAGTTGAGATAGCACCACTGCACTCCAGCCTGGGTGACAAAGTGAGACTCCATCTTTAAAAAAAAAGTTAATTAAACTACTGGAGTGTTTCCCTGAGTTCTGTGAGCTGTTCTAGCAAATTATTGAACCTATGAAGGGGGTCATGGAAACCCCCAATTTATAGCTGCTCCCTCAGAAGTGTAGGAGGAGGCCAGGCCTTGCAACTGGGGGTAGTGTTGCAGGACTGAGCCCTTAACCTGTGGGGTCTGCGCCCACTCTGGGCAGTCAGTGTCAGAACTGAACTGAATCACTGGACACCCAGTTAGTATCCAGAGATTTGGGGAACTGATTATTATTGTGGAAAAAAATCCCTTACATTTGGTGTCAGAAGTGTTGTGAATAGAGGAACAGTTTTCTTCTAAAGTAAGTTATAGACATCAGTACACAAGCCCCAAATCATTCAGCATGTGATTGGCCTTTAAATGTGTCTACCAACTAAACCTTTGTGTTTGCAACACTTTTGCTATGAAAACACTGTACTTTAGCAAAGTTTAGTCTACATTTCTTTGACTCATTGGCGCTTAGGGTCTTAATTTCTTGCCTGGGCACAATGCTTTCTGCAATGCAGAGACTTTCTTGGCAGACTTCCCTCCATGGGGTCCATCTAGGATGATCAAGCATTAGTTAGTCACTCAGGGGTGACTAAAGTAGGTTCATTATCTTTGGCTGGACAAAGTCCTCAGTAACTGTCTCCACACTCCATGCCATGGCCTCTCCCACCTGCTGTGAGTGTTCTAGGAGAAGCTCTTGTTTCTTCCCACATGGATTGGGGAACAATGTCAGTTTCCAGTGCAGAGTGTTGCTATGGGAACCTAAACTTATTTGGAGTTGCAGAATGATAGCGAGTAATCAGTGACACAACACGAAATGCTCCATAATTGTCCCTGGAGAATAATAGGGTAAAATGTTTTATTCTCAGATGAGAGAACTTCTGTGCTTTTGTCCTCTGGGGAACTTCTGGAATACAGCGATGAACTGCTGAGTGAGAAAGCTGGAGGCTGGGGCGGGTGGTTTTTGGTGGTTAACATAGACTTCTAGTTTTCCTGTTTCCTAGCTCTCCTGGTGTGTCCCTTACACAATTCATTTATTCTTTCTGAGTTGCTTTCTTCTTCCTGAAAATGGGGTGTCAGTCTAGAGCTGAAAGGGACCTTGGGGATTATCTGAAGTTGTATGATTCTCTGAAACAGATGATACCTGCATATTTTGTTGGGGGAAAATCCTATGAATAAGAAACCAGCAGTGAGGGGAAAGTCTGTACTCACAGCCCTGGACTTTCCTGTGTCTGTCTTTCGTAGAACTCACACATTCACAGTTATTAACGTCTTTATCCAAATGCAGTCCTCAGGAGGGCCTACAATGAGTGCCATTATGGTATAGTCTGCAGAAAGTGTGACTTTTATGTTTGAGAAGATAATAATGCTTTTTTTTTGAAACTGAGTCTTGCTCTATCACCCAGGCTGGAGTGCAGTGGTGTGCTCCTGGCTCACTGCACTGCAACCTCCACTTCCCGGGTTCAAGCAATTCTCGTGCCTCAGCCTCCTGAGCAGCTGGGATTACAGGCATGTGCCACCAAACCCGGCTAATTTTTGTGTTTTTAATAGAGACAGGGTTTCACCATGTTGGCCAGGCTGGTCTCAAACTCCTGACCTCAAGTGATCTGCCCACCTCTGCCTCCCAAAGTGCTGGGATTACAGGCATGAGTCACCGCACCCGACCAATAATGTATTTTTAAAAAGATATTTTTGTTCCAATATTAATAAATAACACTGTTCATGAACTTAAAAAAGGAGTAAGAGATGAAATCACAAAGGTAACGAGATCAGGTCTGTAGGACCTTAAAACGTGCTGCGAGGATTTTTGAGACAAATGGAAAGGCAGTGGAGGATTTTGAGCTAAAATATTACTTTTTCACTTCACTGTAGCCATAGTGGCTTCCTTACTGCTCCTTGAAACTCTGGGCAGCTTCTACCTCAGGGTCTCTGCATTGGCTGTTCCCTCTGCCTGGAGAGCCTTTAGGCAGAGTATCTGCACAGCTCACTCCCTCACCTCCTTCGAGCCTGTACTCAAAGGCCTTCTCCACAAGAAGGCTCTATTTGCGATTGCAGCCCAGCCCGACCTCCCTTGCCCTTGCACTTCTCATACTCTGCTCTGCTGCTTCTCCAGCACTTACCATTTTTTATCCTACAGTATATAATTACTTATTAATTACATTTATTGTTGTCTGTCTCTCTCTGCTAGATATAAACTCCACAAGTGCAGGGACCACCACCTAGAGTGTATCTGGTACATAGAAGGTTCCCACACACTTGCTAAAAGAGTGACTTAAAGGAATAAGTTTTGGTTATATGGAAAATTAACTAAATTTACTAATTTTTTCTCATCAACATGCATAAATGGTTATTGAAGATTTAAGATCTTGAAGAATTTCTTAATTATTTCTGAGAGCTTCAGCTATGTTTCTTAGAGAGTGTTTACCAAACCAAGAAAGGAGACTCATAGTTTAGGAATATTTTTAGCACTGTGGGGTGAAATTAAAAGTTTCTGGTTGGCTGGGCACAGTGGTTCAAGCCTGTAATCCCAGCACTTTGGGAGGCTGAGGCGGGTGGATCACGAGGTCAGGAGATCGAGACCATCCTGGCTAACACGGTAAAACCCCGTCTCTACTAAAAATACAAAAAATTAGCCAGGTGTGGTAACTGGTGCCTGTAGTCCCAGCTACTTGGGAGGCTGAGGCACGAGAATGGCATGAACCCAGGAGGCGGAGCTTGCAGTGAGCAGAGATTGTGCCACTGCACTCCAGCCTGGGTGACAGAGCGAGACTCTGTCTCAAAACAAAAAAACAAACAAAGGTTTCTGGTCAACCATTTTTGTTATAGTTTATTTTTATATAATTTCAAACTTACAGAAAAGTTGCAAGAATGATACAAGGAACTTCCTATACTCTCTTCCCAGGTTCACCAATTGTCTACATTATTTATCATTTCGTGTGTGTGTGTGTGTGTGTGTGTGTGTGTGTGTGTGTGCATGTGCTTGTGTGTTCCTAAAACTTCTGAGTAAATTAGAAACATTGTGTCCCTGTGCCCATAAATATTTCAAGTATATCTTTTAAAAGCAAGGACCTTATCTTACAGTTGTCAATATCAGAAAATTGAACATTGATACAATAGAATTATCTAATCCATAGCCTTCTTCTTTTTTTTTTTTTAAGTGGAGTCTCACTCTGTGGCTCAGGCTGGAGTGCAGTGGCACGATCTCGGCTCACTGCAAGCTCTGCCTCCCGGGTTCACGCCATTCTCCTGCCTCAGCCTCCCAAGTAGCTGGGACTACAGGCGCCCGCCACCACGCCCGGCTAATTTTTTTTGTATTTTTAGTAGCGACGGGGTTTCACTGTGTTAGCCAGGATGGTCTTGATCTCCTGACCTCGTCATCCGCCTGCCTCAGCCTCCCAACGTGCTGGGATTACAGGCGTGAGCCACGGCACCCGGCCCACGCCCAGCAAATTTTTAATTTTGTGTAGAGATGCCGTCTCACTTTGTTGCCCAGGCTGGTCTCGATCTCCTGGCCTCAAGCTATCTGCCCACCTCAGCCTCCGAAAGTGTTGGGATTACAGGTGTGAGCCACCATGTCCAGCTCATTACCCATTTTCAAATTTCATCCACTGTCCCAGTAATGTAATTTATAGCAATTTTTTCCCAATCTTGCATCGAAGTCAGGATCACACACTGCTCTTAGTTAGTCTCCTTTAATCTGAAATCATCCTTCAGCCTTTCTTTTTGTTTGCTTCTTTTGTGTTTTTGTTTGCTTTGTTTTGAGATGGAGTCTGGCTCTGTCTTCCAGACTGGAGTGTAGTGGCCCCATCTCAGCTCACTACAACCTCTGCCTCGAGGGTTCAAGTGATCCTGCCGCCTCAGTAGAGACAGGGTTGTGCCATGCTGCCCAGGCTGGTCTCGAACTCCTGGACTCAAGTGATCTGTCTGACTCGGCCTCCCAAAGTGCTGGGATTACGGGCATGAGCCACCGTGCCCGGACAATTAGTGAGGATGTTCTTTGAGACTATGTTCCTCATTAAACTTGCACCTGCTAGTTTTCACATCATTCCTTTTCTATTTATTAGTTGTCATTCTACTGTAAGGAAGAGCTTTCCCTTCTCCCCATTCACTTATGTCAATATGGACTCATGGACTTGTATTTTATTCTATGGTTTGTAATCCATTGCTATTGTTAATTATTTTGATGCTCAATTGTTCTAGATTTCTGGTCATCCCTTCGCCTCAAAAACAAGTTTACATGAACCATATAGTCTCCAAGTTGGGTTTTCAAAGAGGCAATGGGACCAGATTGAAAAGGTAGAATTTAGGTTACTGGAAGGTAGAAATAACTAGTAGGAAAATCACTTTGGGCAATTTTCAATAACAAAAACACCCTATACACTGAAATATGTTAAAATAACAAGAAAAATAGCACAGCCACTCAGCAGTGATTAGAAGAATTTCAATGTAAGGAATGAGGATAGGTGTATCCTTATTAGAAAAAAAGAAGGAAAAGTGCTGCTTGAGCTACTGAGTTGCTTCAGCCCTGGAACCAAGGGCAGGGACAGTGCATGAAGGTAGTGGGAGAAATGATCGCTAATCATAAAATAAAAATGTCAGCCTAAGATACCATTTTAAAATATTTCATTCCAGGCTGGGCACGGTGGCTTAAGCCTGTAATCCCAGCACTTTGGGAGGCTGAAGCAGGAGGATTGCTTGAGTCCAGGAGTTCGAGACCAGCCTGGCAACATAGCAAAACTTCATCTCCACAAAAATTTTTTAAAAATTAGATGGATGTAGTGGTGTGAGCCTGTAGTCCTAGCTACTCAGGAGGCTGAGGCAGGAGGATTGCCTGAGCCCAGTTTGAGGTTATAGTGAGCTATGATTACGCCAGTGCACTCTAGCCTGGACAGAATCAACACCCTGTGTCTAAAAAATGAATATGTAAGTACAAATTAAAATATCTTATTCTCATAGGCCCATCTCCTCCTCCTCTTCCAGAAACTCTTACTGAGTCTTTGCTGAATGGCAGTATAGTTATTTGCATAGGTTTGTTATAAATGTCTTTTTTACCAGACTATAATTGGAAAAATTGGTTTTGCAATCAAGGCCTTGCCTTGTCATATTTGAAAATGACGCTTATTTAATCAAGTATGACCAGTCTTTCTGAGGAAACACATTTGGCTTTTGTGGAGCCAGCACTTTCAAAGTCCTCCCAGAAAAACAGTCCTGGGGCACAGCTTACAGATGAGTAAGGCAGGCCACTTCTTGGCAGGCCCCCAAATCTTAGATATTTGCTCAAGTAAAGAGGAATTCAGCAAAACATGAAGTCCAGTCTGAGATTCCTTCTGAAAATTTCCAGCAATTTTTTTTTTTAGACCGAGTCTTGCTCTGTCGCCCAGGCCGGAGTGCAGTGGTGCGATCTCAGCTCACTGCAACCTCCGCCTCTTGGGTTCAAGGGATTCTCCTGCCTCAGCCTCCCAAGTAGCTGAGACTACAGGCATGCACTACCATACCCGGCTAATTTTTGTATTTTTAGTAGAGACGGGATTTCATCAGGCTGGTCGTAAACTCCTGACCTCATGATCCGCCCGCCTTGGCCTCCCAAAGTGTTGGAATTATAGGTGTGAGCCACCATGCCTGGTCACAATTTTTATTTTATTTTTTTTGAGACGGGGTCTCACTGTGTCGCCCAGGCTGGAGTGCGGTGGTGCGATCTCGGCTCACTATAACCTCCGCCTCCCGGGTCCAAGAAATTCTCCTGCCTCAGCTTCCCAAGTAGCTGGGATTACAGGCGTGTGCCACCACGCCTGGCTAATTTTCATATTTCTATAGAGACAGGGTTTTGCCATGTTGGCCAGGCTGGTCTCCTGATGTCAGGTGATTCACCTGCCTCAGCCTCCGAAAATGCTGGGATTACAGGCGTGAGCCACCGCACTTGGCCCATTTCCAGCAAATTTTTAAGGTCTCCGTGATAAATTAATGTTCTTGTTGCACCTATGTACATAATTAGGCCAGATCTAATAAGCCCAGCCTTATTTTGTGATCCGAAATAATCATTTTTCATGATTTTTTTTTATCACAAGGGGTGTATTAATTTCCTATTGCTGCTGTAATAAATTGCCACAAACTCAGTGACTTAAAACAATGCAAATTTATTGTCCTATAGTTCTGGAGATCAGAAATCCAAAATGGCAAGGAATTAATAACCAGAATATATAAGAAGCTCAGACAACTCAATAGGAAAAAAATCTAATAATCCAATTTAAAATGACAAAAGATCTGAATAGACATTTCTCAAAAGAAGATGTACAAATGGCAAACAGATACACGAAAAGGTGTTCAACATTACTGATCATCAGATAAATGCAAATCAAAACTACTAAGGAGATATTATCTCACCCCAGTTAAAATGGCTTTTATCCAAAAGACAGGGAATAGCTTGTGCTGGTGAGGATGTAGAGAAAGGGAAGCCTCACGCACTGTTGATGGAAATGTAAATTAGTACGACCACTATGAAGAACAGTTTGGAGGTTCTTCAAAAAACTAAAAATACAGCTATCATATGATCCAGCAGTCTCACTGCTAGATATATGCCCAAAAGAAAGGAAATCAAGGCTGGGCACGGTGGCTCATGCCTGTAATCCCAGCACTTTGGGAGGCTGAGCGGGGCAGATCACAAGGTCCGGAGAGGGAGGCCATCCTGGCTAACACAGTGAAACCCCGTCTCTACTAAAAATACAAAAAATTAGCCGGGCGTGGTGGCACACGCCTGTAGTCCCAGCTGCTGGGGAGGCTGAGGCAGAATAATCAGTTGAGCCCAGGAGGTGGAGGTTGCAGTGAGCTGAGATTGCACCACTGCACTCCAGCCTGGTGACACAGCGAGACCCTGTCTCAAAGAAAAAAAAAGAAAAGAAAAGAAAAGAAAGGAAATCAATATATCAAAGAGATAGCTATACTTCCATGTTGGCACTATCCACAGTACCCAAGATTTAGAAGCAACCTTAGTGTCCATCGACAGATGAATGGATAAAGAAAGTATGATACACACACACAATGAAGTACTATTTGTCCATGAAAAGAATGAGATCCTGTTATTTACAACAACAGGGATGGAACTGGAGGTCATTATGTTGAGTGACACAAGCCAGGCATAGAAAAACAAACTTCACATATTATCATTTATTTCTGGGAGCTAAAAAAATTAATTGAACTCATGGGGGTAGAGAGTAGAATGATGGTTACCAGAGGCTGGGAAGGGTGATGGGGAGGATGATAAATGGGGATGGTAAATGCGTGTAAAAATATAGTTAGAATGAATAAGATCTAGTATTTGACAACACAACAATAATTTATTATAGCTTTAAAAATAACTGAAAGATTTAAACTCAGATGGATATAACAAGAAAGAAAGAAATAACTGAAAGATAATAATTGGATTGTTTGTAATACAAAGAAAGGATAAATGCTTAGATGATGGATACCCCATTTACCCTGGTGGTGTTACTATTATTATTATTATTATTATTATTGAGGTGGAGTTTTGCTCTTCTTGCCCAGACTAGAGTGCAATGGCCTGATCTCGGCTCACTGCAACCTCTGCCTCCCAGGTTCAAGCGATTCTCCTGCCTCAGCCTCCCAAGTAGCTGGGACTACAGGCATGCACCACCACACCTGGCTAATTTTTGTATTTTTAGTAGAGATGGGGTTTCACCTTGTTTGTCAGGCTGGTCTCGAACTCCTGACCTCAGGTGATTCACCCACCACGGCTTCCCAAAGTGCTGGGATTACAGGCGTGAGCCACCGTGCCCGGCCCACCCTGATGTCATTATTATCATGCACTGTATGTCTGTATTGAAATATCTCATGTACACCATAAATATATATATCTACTAGATACCCCATAAAAAAATTAAGTTTAAAAAAAAGGGGGGCTCGGCACGGTGGCTCACGCCTGTAATCCCAACAGTTTGGGAGGTTGAGGTGGGTGGATCACGAGGTCAGGAGTTCAAGACCAGCCTGGCCAAGATGGTGAAACCCCGTCTCTATTAAAAATACAAAAAATTAGCCGGGCATGGTGGTGGGCGCCTGTAAACCCGCCCACTAGGGAGGCTAAGGAGAGAATTGCTTAAACCTGGGAGACGGAGGTTGCAGTGAGTCCAGATTGCGCCACTGCACTGCAGCCTGGATGACAGAGCAAGACTCTGTCTCAAAAACTAACTAACTAAATAAATAAATAATTAAAAAGCCCAAAATGGCTCTCCTTGGGCTAAAATCAAGGTATCAGAAGGATTTTCCTTCTGGAGGTTCCAGGGAAGAGGCCATTTCCTTGTCGTTTCCAGCTTCTAGAGGTGTCCTGCATTCCTTGGCTTATAGTCCCCTTCCAACTTCAAAGCCAGCAATAGACGGTCAAGTCTTTCTCATGATTCCATCCATCTCTCTGTTCTGACTGCTAAGCCTCCCTCTGCCATTTAAGCACCCTTTGGATTACATTTGGCTCATTCGACCCAGGGTAACACCTCATCTCAAGGTCATCTGGTGAACAACTTGAATTATCTCCTGCTATGTAACATATTAGGTTGGTGCAAAAGTAATTTCAATTTTTGCCCACCCCCGCCTTTATTTTTAATTGCAAAAACCGCAGTTACCTTTGTACCAACCTAATAACATATTCACAGATTCCAGGGTTAAGATATAGGCATCTTTGGCCAGGAGCGGTGGCTCATGGCTGTAATCTCAGTACTTTGGGAGGCTGAGGCAGGTGGATCACTTCCAGGTCAGGAGTTTGCAACCAGCCTGGCCAACATGGTGAAACAAAAATTAGCCGGAGTTGGTGGCGTGTGCCTGTAATCCAACTACTCCAGAGGCTAAAGCAGGAGAATCGCTTGAACCCAGGAGGCGGAGGTTGCCGTGAGCCAAGATTGAGCCACTGCACTCCAGCCTGGGTGACAAAGTGAGACTTTGTCTCAAAAAAAATTCTGCCTACCAGAGAGAGAGTCTAGGGAAAATTCGTGTTTTAAGGGAAAACTGCATTGTCTACAGCAGGAGTTAGTCAGCTGCTTCCTATGGGGCAAATCCAGCAGCCACCTGTTTTTGTATTCATCCTATGAATGGATTTTACATTTTTAAATGCTTAAGATAATTAGGAGGCTGGGCGCAGTGGCTCATGCCTGTCATCACAGCACTTTGGGAGACTGAGGCGGGCATATCATGAGGCCAGGAGATTGAGACCCTCCTGGCTAACATGGTGAAATCCCATCTCTACTAAAAATACAAAAAATTAGCCGGGCGTGGTGGCGGGCTCCTGTAGTCCCAGCTACTGGGGAGGCTGAGGCAGGAGAATGGCATGAACCCGGGAGGTGGAGCTTGCAGTGAGCCAAGATCGTGCCACTGCACTCCAGCCTGGGCAACAGAGCGAGACTCCGTCTCAAAAAAAAAAAAAAAAGAAAAGAAAGAAAATTAGAAGAACAATATTGTGTGATGTGAAAATTGTATAAAATGCAAATTTCAGTGTTGATAAATAAAGTTTTATTGGAATACAGCCATGCTCATGTGTTTATGTATTATCTGTGATTGTTTTTGAGTACAAGGACAGAATTAAATAGTTCAAACAAAAACTGTATGGCCCACGAAATATCTACTATCTGACCCTTTACAGTAAAAGTTTGCTGATCCCTGGCGTAGCACACACCCTTCCAGGTTATCTGATTCTAGCCTATCATTGCTTTTGATCTATTTTACAACTCTATAAATTGTAAAAAAAACTGATAGCAAGGTAAAATAGTTCCTGTCTATTGACATGCAAATTCTGTCTGGCGGAGGTTACATTAACTTCTCTCCCTGACTGCGGAAGAAGCCAATTTTGCTTCTATTTGCACCCTTATGTCAATATTTTTTATCAATAAATGTTTCTGTTCTTTGAATTCTCCTGTGAATTGGTTGTAATATCGTAGTGGCTCTCTCATTAACAATGAATTAGGGGCTGGGCGCGGTGGCTCACGCCTGTAATTCCATCACTTTGGGAGGCCGAGGTGGGTGGATCACTTGAGGTCAGGAGTTCCAGACCAGCCTGGCCAACATGGTGAAACCCTGTCTCTACTAAAAATACAAAAAATTACCCAGGCATGGTGGTGGGCACCTGTAATCCCAGCTACTCGGGAGGCTGAGGCACGAGAATCACTTGAACCCAGGTGGCAGAGGTTGCAGTGACCTGAGATAGGGCCACTGCACTCCAGCCTGGGCAACAAGAGCGAAACTCCATCTCAAAAAAAAGAAATAAATAATTTTTTAAAAATGAATAAATAAGTTCTTTAACATGTGTTTGTTTTATACCTCAATGAGAATCGTGATTTTACTCTTTTTTGAAAATGATCCTTTAATGTAGGCTATCCAGTGAGGAAAGATGGTTGAGACCCTGTCTCGGCCCCTTCGGAGCCAGGCAATCTGGCATCTCTTTTGGCTCTGAAATTGCCAAAGCTCCCAGGCATACCACAGAAATCATTCTGCTATGGCCTGTCATGGTAGCCAACACCAGGACCCAGGGACTTGCACCGGGAGTCACACAGAAGAGCGCTTCCCGTTGGAACCTGCCCAGAGGTGAGTGACAACAGTCTGAAGACTTGAGTGCACAAAATATGAGGCAAACTTTTTTAAAATTAAAATTAATTTTTTAAAGTTTTTTTTAAAAGATGAGGCAAGTCAGGCACAGTGGCTCACACCTGTAATCCCAGCACTTTGGGAGGCCAAGGTAGGTGGATTGCTTGAGGCCAGGAGTTCAAGACCAGTCTGGGCAACATAAAGAGACCCCATCTCTACAGAAAAAAAAAAAAAAAAGAATTAGCCTGGCATGGTGGTGTGTGCCTGTATTCCCAGCTACTTGTGAGGCTGAGGAGGGAGGATCCCTTGAACCCAGGAGTTTGAGGATACAAAGAACTGTGATTGCAACACTATACCCCAGCCTGGACCACAGAGTGAGACCCCTATCGCTTAAAAAAAAAAAAAAAAGAGGCAAAGTACATGGGCTTTGGAATCAAACAGCCCAGTTCCTGCCTTACTTCTTCCATAATGTCATCTTGGACAAGTGATGTATCTTCTCTGTGGGCATAATCCAAATTACAGAGAGGTTTTGAGGACTACATAGAGTAAACTTGGTACAAGCCCTCTTACTTGGTAAGCCTTCAATAAATATTCGCTGTTATTATTACCGGAGGTAGCAAGTAGCCAGGGTTGATGGAGCTCATGAATGCTATTCAAATTATGTAATCATTGTTAACATTTCCTGAGTCCTCACTATGGGCAGGTCCTCATTTAGTCCTCACAGTATCCCTGGGAAGCAGGCACTAATAGAACATTGTTTATTAGGCCAGGTGCAGTGGCTCACACCTGTAATCCCAGCACTTTAGAAGGCCGAGGCAAGCAGATTGCTTGAGTCCAGGAGTTCAAGACCAGCCATGGGCAACATGGAGAAACCCCATCTTCACTAAAAATGCAAAAATTAACAGGTGTGGTGGTGCATGCCTTTAGTCCCAGCTACTCGAGGGGCTGAGGTGGAAGGATCACCTGAGCCTGGGAGGTGGAGGCTGCAGGGAGCCGAGAGTGGGCCACTGCACTCCAGCCTGGGCAACAGAGTGAGACCCTGTCTCAAAAACAAAAAAAACCCAAAAAACCCATAGTTTATTGATGAAGTACTGCCATGGAGAAAAGGGAATTGACCTAACCCTGGCCTCAAAAGTCCCAACTTACCCAAGCTGGTGGAAGTTGCCAGGAGACCAGAGTTTGGTTGAAGGGAAGGCGTTTTAATATCAGAAGCTGATGCACAATGGCGATGAGTGATGTGAGGCAGTGAATTCCCTGTGACGCACAGCGTTCAAGCGCAGACTATACACATTTTGGGTAATACTGAAGACGAGCTCTGCTATATAGGAGTTTGGACGAGATGATCTCCAGATTCCTTTCCATTCAGATTCTGGATCGCTCTTGCCGGAAAGGGGATCAAAAGTGGGAGCTTTGTCATTGATCCCCTAAATTCTTACACTGTCCTATAACCCGAATCATTCTTTGCCACTCATTTGCCCTTCTAATGTCTGTGGCTTCTAAAAAGCACCCTGACTTTATGTTCCTCTGTTTGTTCTCTCTTATAGTAGGTACAAACTGGAGGAGGGCATCCCCTTTCACACGTTCCCCAGGCCCCATGCTCACTCTTTTTCAAAATAGATCCCATTCATTCCCCCATCAGAAGGGTGAGGTTGTAACCCAAACCCTCATTTGCATGGGCTGCTCAAGGCCCTGTACCTAATTCTGTATTGGTAACTTTGCATTCTTTAAAGAGGGCAGTCCAAAGTGCGGAGAGGAGAATGTTTTAGATGGTCCCGACGATGCTTTCTGAATCTCATAGTCTAAGACCCTGTACCTCTGCCATCCTCATGGGCTCATGGTTTCCCATTGCTTTTTAGACCAAAAGAAAAAAATTCTACTCAAGAGGCTGAGACAGGAGAATCACTTGAGCCCAGGGGGTTGAGGCTACAGTGAGCCATGATAGTGCCACTGCATGCCAGCCTGGGCAACAGAACAAGACCCTGTCTCAAAAACAACAGGCTGGGTGCGGTGTCTCACGCCTGTAATCCCAACACTTTGGGAGACCGAGGCAGGTGGATTGCTTGAGGCCAGCAGTTTGAGACCAACGTGGCCAACATAGCGAAACCCATGTGAGGATTCTGGCATAGCACGCTATAGCTCAGAACTCCTGGACTCAACGACTGCATTGTCTTGAGAACAAAACTAGGATTTTCATTTGGGACTTTTGATTCTTAGCTTACAGGATGAAAGTCTAGCGATTTTCACTGCATACTCAGCTTCTTCCTTTTCCAGTAGAGCCTCAGCACATGAACTTTTTAAGAAAGATTTCCATCTAAAATAAAAATTGGGCTGGGTGTGGTGGCTCACGCTTGTAATCCCAGCATTTGGGAGGCCAAAGCAGATGGATCACTTGAGGTCAAGAGTTCGAGACCAACCTGGCCAACATGGTGAAACCCCATCTCTACTAAAAATACAAAAATTACCAGGCGTGGTGGTGTGCGCCTGTAATCCCAGCTACTTAGAGGGCTGAGGCAGGAGAATGGCTTGAACCTGGGAGGCAGAGGTTGCAGTGAACTGAGATTGTGCCACTGCACTCCAGCTTGGGCAACAGAGCAAGACCCCATCAAAAAAAATTAATTAAAAAAAAGAAAATTGTCTTAAAGAATAGGTTAAGATGAGTTAAGATTCAGGTTTTTTTTTTGGATAATTTGGATAATTCCCCACATGGGCAACTCCAAACATGCAGATCAAGGAAGTGTCACTGCTACCACTTAACCACTTAGGTCAAGTATATTATTTTCACCTTGATGTTACTTTGATAGTGGCTTGGGAATCAGGTTAATTTGTACCTGTTGGTAGAAGTCAGAGAGGTGTTACCAAATCTGTCACAAGTTCTCCTTCCCTAATTCATCCGCAAGCTCCCCTTGAGGGGAAGGAGGGCGTGGCTTTCATGTTTTTGGCATTCCTCAGCCACCACCTGCAGAGAGACACCTGCTAGGGGCTGGGTGCATACTCGAACCCTGGCCCCAGTATAGATTTTCCCTAACTCAGTCTTTCAGCATTCCACACCTCATTCATCCTAAGTGCAGCAAAAATTAAATGAAAAGCTTCATCAGGCCAGGCCCGGTGGCTCACGCCTATAATCCTAGCGCTCTGGGAAGCCAAAGCAGGAGGATAGCATGAGCCCAGGAATTTGAGACCAGCCTGAATGACATAGTGAGATCCAATCTCTACCAAAAAAAAATATTTTTTTAATTTTTATTTATTTTTTTGAGACAGGGTCTCAGTCTGTCGCCCAGGCTGGAGTGCAGTGGCATGATCTCAGCTCACTGCAACTTCTGCCTCCCAGGTTCAAGCAATTCTCCTGCCTCAGCCTCCTGAATAGCTTGGACTACAGGCACTTGCCACCGTACCCGGCTAATTTTTGTATTTTTTGGTAGAGATGGGGTTTCACCCTGTTGGCCAGGCTGAAAAAATATTTTTCAATTAATTGGGCATGGCGGCATATGTCTGTGGTCCCAGCTACTTCAGAGGCTGAGGTAGGAGGACCACTTGATCCTGGAGGCTGAGGCTGCCATAATCATGCCACTGCACTCCAGCCTGAGCAACAAAGCAAGACCTCATCAAAAAAAAAAAAAAAAGAAGGAAGGAAGGAAAGAAGGAAGGAAGGAGGGAGGGAGGGAAGGAAGGAAGGAAGGAAGGAAAGGAAGGAAGGAAAAAAAAAGCTGTAAAAAAAAGCAAAAAACAAAAAAACAACAACAGCAACAACAACAAAAAACAAGCTTCATCATAGTATCATGCTTGGAGACAGTGCCAGGGATGGAATACAGCAACCTAAACAAATAACAGCCCTTTATATGGCAGCATAAACTGAAACAACTCCCCTTTCCTCCTCCAAAATGAGGGGAGAAGCTTGGGCTGAGCTGGGCACCTTTTAATGTTTCCTAATTTGAGGAAGCTTTGTAA
Source organism: Macaca fascicularis (assembly GCF_037993035.2). NCBI lineage: Eukaryota > Metazoa > Chordata > Mammalia > Primates > Cercopithecidae > Macaca > Macaca fascicularis. The sequence continues at coordinate 211,870,041 of NC_088375.1, forward strand.
TACAATTCAGGGTAAGAAGCAGGGAAACGCACCTTTGGCATAATATGACCAGAGCTATCTCACAGCAAATAGGATACAAATCAGGGTAACAGAAGAATACCAGCTTGTCACTCAGAAAGGCATGCTCTCCAGCAGACCAATTCTCATGGGAGAGGAGTGTTTGCTTTCAGCTGTTACCAGACTAGAGATTCAGCCTGGAAGCACCCAGCTATCCCTTCCTCACCCGTGGAACCAGGGCTCGCCTTTGCATTGGACACGGCTTGCCTAGAGAGAGACAACAATGAGAAGAAAGAAGAGAGTCAGGGAGCAACTGCAGGACACCCTCTCTGTCACCCAGGATACATTTGTAATGCAGAGCTGAATAATCCATCCCAACTCCCTCTACTGTCTTCCCAAGACCAAGAGAGATAATGGATCTGAAAGTCTCATAAAATGCAATTTGGGTGCAATCAGTGACCACCCAAGAAGAGTCTGGCAGCCTCTTTCTTCAGGTTTCCTCGCTGGAGCACAAGCTTTCTCAGCCAAGGCACTGTTGACCTGTCAGGCCTGCTGATTCTTTGTGGAAAACCACAGCTCCAGCAGAGGCACAGGTGGATTTATTGAGTTGCTAATGAAGCCGTGGCCTCAAAACCCTTCATTTACACTATTAGCTCCATCCAGAGACCTGAGGGAGGTCTTAATGAATGATGTGTTCACAGAGTGAACTTTTTTTTGTAAAATTAGTTAAAAACATTTTTTTAACTGCAATTAGTTAAGATCACTCAGTCACACATTATCTCCTTTTACTCCAGCAGTTTGTTATAAAAATGTGTATTTTTGTGGCTTTTTGTTTTTTAGAGAGGGGATCTTGCTCTGTCACCCCAAGGCTGGAGTGCAGTGGCTCAATCATGGCTCATTGCAACCTCCAATTCCTAGGATCAAGGGATCCTTCCACCTAAGCCTCCCAAGTAGCTGGGACTGCAGACGAGAGCCACTACTACGTCTGATAAATTTTTTTTTTTTTTTTTTTTGAGACAAAGTCTCGCTCTGTCACCAGGCTGAAGTGCAATGGCGCGATCTCAGCTCACTGCAACTTCCACCTCCCAAGTTCAAGTGATTGTCCTGCCTCAGCCTCCCAAGTAGCTGGGACTACAGGTGCATGCCACCACCCCCAGCTAATTTTTGTATTTTTAGTAGAGACGGGGTTTGACCATGTTGGCCAGGATAATCTCGCTCTCTTGACCTTGTGATCCACCAGCCTCGGCCTCCCAAAGTAGAGTCAGGGTCTCACTATGTTGCCCAGACTGGTCTTGAATTCCTAGCTTCAAGTGAACCTGCCAAAGTGCTGACATTACAGGCATGAGTAACCACACACAGCCAAAATTTGTATTTGTAATTTTTTATCATTTTTTAAAAGATGGTCCCCCCAGTAGCCTAAGCTTCAGGCCGCACAAAACCCAGATCTGACCCTAGAGTAGGACAATCCTTGGCTCTACCTCATCCTCACTTACTCAAGATTTTTAAACCTCTTTAGGCATCAGTTTCCTCATTTGAAAAATAGGTTTATTAATGGTGATTCCTAAGACTCCTGTGAAAACTAAGTGATAAAATGGAAACTGCTTATCCTACCGCCTAGAAAACCACACACTCAATAAATGGTAGCCGTTATGAAGATAGTGATATATTCCTTTCCTGACAGTGGAAATCAAATGTGGTGACCACTTCAGTTGGGAGGACTACCAGCTTCCTGATGGCGGGAAACCACGATGACACTGAGGGGCTAAAATATTTGGCTAGAACCATCACCAAGAAAAAGTCTGGTTTTGAAAATGATGCCAGGCACGGTGGCTCACATCTGTAATCCCAGCGCTTTGGGAGGCCAAGGCAAGCAGATTGTCTCAGCCCGGGAGTTCAAGACCAGCCTGGGCAACATGGCAAAACCCTGTCTCTAGCATTGCAACATAGTGAGACCTCATCTCTACAAAAAATACAAAAATTAGCTGGGTGAGGTGGCATGCGCCTATAGTCCCAGCTACTTGGGAGTCTGAGGTGGGAAGATCACTTGAGCCCAGGAGATCAAGGCTGCAGTGAGCAGTGATCGTGCCGCTGCACTCCAGCCTGGATGACAGAGCAAGACCTTGTCTCAAGAAAAAAAAAAAAGAAAAAGAAAGTGATGATGGAATATTCAAGCTTATAGTCTAGGCTCCACCATAGAGAAAAACGAAGAACAGAGAAACCAGAACTACCTTCATGGGTTTATTTCTAGAAGAATCTCTTTTAATGGATTCTTTCTGTGTTCTATGGGCAGCTGACCCATTTATTTATTTATTTACTTATTTATTTTTATTTTTATTTTTGAGACAGGGTTTCACTCTGTCACCCAGGCTGGAGTGCCGTGGCATGATCTCAGCTCACTGCAACCTCTGCCTCTTGAGTAGTTAGGCTTACAGGAGTGTGCCACCACACCCAGCTAACTTTTTGTATTTTTAGTAGAGACAGGGCTTTACTATGTTGCCTAGGCTGTGCAGACCCTTTATTTAAACAGATGCAGCATTAGAGGCCTTACAGGTGTTGGTATCAGTTCTACTTCTTGCACTGGGTGACAGGTTCAGGCATTACAGTATTGTTTTCTAAACAGTAAGATACATTATGTAAACTTTCTTTATATGTGTGGTATTTTTGCAAAATTGTTTAAGCTTAAAAAAAAATAAATGCAGGCCAAGTGTGGTGGCTCACACCTGTAATCTCAGCACTTGGGAGGCCAAGGCAGGAGGATCACTTGAGCCCAGGAGTTTGAGACCAGCCTCTGCAACATAGTGAGACCTCATTTCTTTAAAAAAAAAAAAAAAAAAAAAAAAAGGGAGGTCGAGGCAACAGAGAGAGATGCCATCTGAAACAACAACAAAAACGAAAACATGCAGTATGGGCCTCCCTTATCTCTGTCCCGGATTCACTGTAATCTCCAGGGCCTCCATCTCCACTTTTGTAAAATGGACCTCGCTAGGGTCTCTTCTGGCTTTAAGTCTATGGAAGTGTACCTAAGTGTATAAGTCTACGAAGTCTTTGCTAAACCGAACAGAACAATAAGAACTTGAGTCTGACAGCCTGTCTGAACGCCTCCCCACTCAGCAGCAAAATGTATTTCTGTCTTGACATCTAAAATGGAAGCTTAATTGCCGATAAGTGGTTGACAACTGGTAAATGCATTTTGGGTAGATTTAGAGAAACTAAATCTATAATGTACATCAGAACATCAGAAGCTGCTCTAGGAAGCCGGCTTCCGGGAATGAAGTAAGGCGCCTACAGGTGATGGGAGGACCCTCAGCCTGGCCGGAAAACCTGTGGGGCCCGGGAATGGCCGCCCCATTCTCCAGTCCTTCAGTAAGAAGTGACAGCAAAGACAACATGTGCCATTTATAAGAGGTAGGGACTCTTATTATCACCAAATCACAGGTGGAGAAACTGAGGCATGGTTGCCCAAATTTTTAAAAAATTATTTATTTGTATTTACTTAGTAAAAAAATTGACCTCCGCCTCCTGGGTTCAAGCAATTCCCTTGCCTCAGCCTCCTGAGTAGCTGGGACTACAGGCATGCGCTACTACGCCTGGCTAATTTTTGTATTTTTTTTAGTAGAGATGGGGTTTCACCACGTTGGCCAGGATAGTCTCAATCTCCTGACCTTGTGATCTGCCTGCCTCAGCCTCCCCAAGTGCTGGGATTACAGGTGTGAGCCACCACACCAAGCCAAAAAAAAATTTTTTTTTTTGAGACAGGATCTCAAAAAAAAAAATCTTGAGGTTGCAGCCGATGCTGGAATGCAGTGGTGTGATCACGGCTCACTACAGTCTCAACCTCCCTGGCTCAAGTGATCCTCCCACCTCAGCCCTCCCAGTAGCTGGGACTATAGGCATGTGCCACCATGCCTGGCTAACTTTTGTATTTTTTGTACAGGTGGGGTTTCACCATGTTGCCTGGGCTGGTCTGGAACTCCTGGGCTCAAGTGATCCTCCCGCCTCAGCCTCCCAAAGTGCTGGGATTGCAAGTGTGAGTCACAGTGCCTGGCCCCAAATCAAATAATTAAGGTATGGTGGAGCTGAGACCTGAACCAAGCATTCTGGCTCCAGAGCCCATGCTCTTTTTTTTTTTTTTTTTTAAGATAGAGTCTTGCTCTGTTGCCCAGACTGGAGTGCAGTGGCATTATCTCGGCTCACTGGAACCTCCACCTCCCAGGTTCAAGCATTCTCCTGCCTCAGCTTCCCAAGTAGGTGGGACCACAGGTACATGGCACCATGCCCAGCTAATTTTTGTATTTTTAGTAGAGATGGGGTTTTGCTATGTTGGCCAGGCTGGTCTCAAACTTCTGACCTTGGTGATTCGCCTGCCTTGGCCTCCCAAAGTGCTGGGATTACAGGCTTAAGCCACTGCACCCAGCCAGATCCCATGCTCTTAACATCCATAATCTACTGTCTTCCAGGATAGCTCTGAAGGAGTGCTATTATTATTTCCAGTTTATGAAGGAGGAAACTGAGGCTCAGAACGATGAAGTGACTTCCCCTAAGGCTGCATAGTGTGTAAATGGCAATGCCAGGCCTCAATTTCTGGTTCATGTGTTTTCAAAGCCCATGCTGTTCACCATTGTCCCATATTGCCTCTCTTGGTCAGTTACCAAACGGTTACTGTGAGCCCCACTCTGTGCTAGCAGCAGCTGGGAGACAATGTAGGAGAAATTGTTGGAGAAGGATGCACCTGTCTTTGCCCTGGAGCTGCTACTAATTCACTGTGTGACCTGAGGCAAGTCAGAGCCTCTCTGTGGGCCCCAAGTCCCATTTGTAATCGAGAGGCTGAGTGATGTCCCAGACTGTGGCCAGGAAACATCTGATGACCCAGGATAAGGATATAGGGCTTGGCAAAGAGCAGAAGAAGAGACTTTAGATGATCAGACTCCCAAGGAGGACAGAAGACCTTCAGGGTGGAAATGACCCAAAGCTTAAATCAGAAAAGCCCTCTTTCTCCATCCCTGTTTCCTCACTTCTTCCCAGAGGAGAAAGATCAGAAAAGGAGGTAAGAAAAAAGGGCTGGGGAAAGGTCTGTTAGTTTTCTGTGACTACTGTAACACATTTCCACAAACTTGGTGGCTTAAAACAACAGAAGTTGCCAGGTGCAGTGGCTCACGCCAGTAATCCCAGCAATTTGGGAGGTCGAAGCAGGAGGACTGTTTGAGCCCAGAAGTTCAAGACCAGCCTGGGCAATATAATGAGACTTACTCTACAAAAAAAAAAAAAAAAAAAAAAAATTCAAAAAATTAGCCCATGCTGTGGCATGTGCCTGTGGTCCCGGCTACATGCGAGGCTGAGGCAGGAGGATCATTTGAGCCCAGGAGGTTGAGGCTGCAGTGGGCCATGATCATGCCACCGCACTCCAGCCCAGGTGACAGAGCAAGACTCTGTTTCGAAAAACAGTAGCCGGGTGTGGTGGCTCATGCTTGCAATCCCAGCACTTTGGGAGGCCGAGGTGGGTGGATCACATGAGACCAGTTCAAGACCAGCCTGGCCAACATGGCAAAACCCAGTCTCTACTAAAAATATGAAAATTAGCTGGGCATGGTGGTGCATGTCTGTAATCTCAGTTACTGTGGAAGCTGAGGCACAAGAATTGCTTGAACCCGGGAAGTTGAGGTTGCAGTGAGCCATGATCACGCCACTGCACTCCAACCTGGGTAACAGAGTGAGACTGTCTCAGCAACAGCAACAGCCACAGAAATTTATTTTCTCACAATTCTAGAGGCCAGAAGTCCTAAATCAAGGCAGTACTTCCTAAGGAGGCTCAAGGGGTGAGTCTATTCCTTGCCTCTTCAGCTTCTGGTAGCTGGTGGCCTTCCTTGGCTTGTGGCTACTTTGTCTCTTCTCTGTCTTCACATGGCCTTCTCCTCTATCTGGCCAACGTCCCTTGCTTTTCTCTTATAAGATTACTTGTGATTGGATTTAGGGCCCACTGGGATAATCGAAGATAATCTTCTCAATCTCAAACCCTAAACTTAATTAAATCTGCAAAGACCCTTTTACAAAATAAAGTAATATTCACAGGTTCTCAGAATTAGGATATAGTTTTGGTTTTTTGGGTTTTTTTGTTTTGTTTTTGATTTTTTGAGACAGGATCTCAGGCTGGAGTGCAGCGGAGTGATCATAGCTCACTGCATCCTTGAACTCCTGGGCTCAGGCCATCTCCTGCCTCAGCCTCCTGAATAGCTAGGACCACAGGCATGCACTAACATGCCTGACTAATTTTTAAATTTTGTAGAAATGAGATCTTGCTATGTTGCCCAAGCTGGTCTTGAACTCCTGGCTTCAAGCGATCCTCCTGCCTCAGCTTCCCAAAGTGCTGGGATTACAAGCGTAAGCCACTGTCTCTGGACTGGACATATTTTGAGGGGCAATTTTTCAACCTACTAGAGAGGGGAAAGAAAGAGAGAGAAATGAAGTTGAAAGAAGGGGAAGGGCACCACGAGCACTGATTTAGGAGCTGCTCGTCTGTGCCAAAATGCCGAGTAATTGCCCTCTACTACCTGGTCTTTTTCCTCAATCAGTCCGTACAAATCTCTAGGATGCTCCCAGCTGGAAGGTCCATATTCTGCTCCTCTGAGTCCCCCAGTGCTTAGCAGCAGCTTTACAACACTGGCTGGGCTTGCTGCGGCAGGAATCCTAACAGACAATGTGGGATAGGTATAGGGGTTTGGAGACCTGGGTTCTGGGTCTGGCTGTGCTACCAGCTCTCTGTCGGCCACGGAGCCAGACACGGCTCTTCCCCGCGCCTTACTCCTGTCCACACACCGCTGCCCGTGCTGCTTTCTTCTCTTGGGTGTCTTTTCCACCCTCTATCCCTTCTTCAATCTCAGCTTCCCTATGTCTTCCAGAGATCCTTACCTAACTCCCAGGGTGGGGCTAGCAGCTGACACCCTGACGATGGGCAAATGCATTTTGTTTTGAGTGACTTAAAGAGACTAAATCTATAATATCCCTGAAATGGCCTGTTTCCTTATCTGTCATCCACAGAAACCCACCAACCCATGAGTACCTCAAGTGGCCAAGAGCCTGGAGTCTGACTGCTTGGGTTCAAATCAAGCCTCTGCCACTTACTATCTATATGGCTTTGGGAAAGTTACTTACCCTTTTTGTGCCTCAGTTTCCTCATCTGTAAAATGAAAGTAACAAGAATAACATCTGTCATCTAGCGTTATAATCATAGCTAAATGAGTTGTTATCTGTAAGTGCTTAGGGCTGGGCCTGCCATGAGGTAAGCACATATTTAATGCTAATTATCATCATCATTATTTGTATCCTCAGGGTCAGACACACGGTGGACTTGTGAAAGTGTGGATAGAAATCAGGTGATTTCAAGGTTCTTTCCAGTTTTTTTTTGTTTTTTTTTTCTTGAGACAGAGTTTCGCTCTTGTTGACCAGGCTGGAGTGCAATGGCACGACCTCAGCTCACTGCAACGTCTGCCTCCTGGGTTCAAGTGATTTTCCTGCCTCAGCCTCCCAAGTAGCTGGAATTACAGGTGTGTGCCACCACAACCAGCTAATTTTGTGTTTTTAGTAGAGACAGGGTTTCTCCATGTTGGTCAGGCTGGCCTTGATCTCCCGATGTGAGGTGATCTGCCCACCTCGGCCTCCCAAAGTGCTGGGATTACAGGCATGAGCCACCGCACTTGCGCTTGGCCTAAGTTCTTTCCAGTTCTGCACGTGCTTTTTTTTTTTTTTTTTTTTTTTTTTTTTTTTTTTTTTCTGAGACAGAGTTTTGCTCTGTTGCCCAGGCTGGAGTGCAGTGGTGTGATCTCAGCTCACTGCAACCTCCACCTCCCGGGTTCAAGCGATTCTCCTGCCTCAGCCTCCTGAGTAGCTGGGATTACAGGTGTCCTCCACCACGCCCAGCTAATTTTTGTATTTTTAGTAGAAATGGGGTTTCACCATGTTGGCCAGGCTGGTCTAGAACTCCCGACCTCAGGCGATCCACCCGCCTCGGCCTCCCACAGTGCTGGGATTACAGGCGTGAGCCACTGCTCCCGGCCTAAGTTCTTTCCAGTTCTGCACACGCCCCAAGGTTGTGCCAGTGGCGAGATGGAACAGGGAAAGCCAGGCAGCAGCTACAGTGGAGTAGTCAGTGATTTGAGCACACGCAAGCTTGGACCGGTGGGGAGCGTGGCCAAGCGCCACATCTGCGATCCTGGTTCTTTGCAGAAACCATCCTGCCTCCTCTTTCTTCAGCCTCAGCCATCCCCTTTAGGTGTTGGCTGAGGATTCACTGTCTGAAAGCTGTCAAGAGCCTGAGCAGGTCAGCAGGTGACCAGCCCAGAGGAAGCCCTTTCTTCAGTTTCCTCAGGTGGCCACAGTGGTAAGTGACACAGGAGGAAAGAGGCTGGGCCAAAAAAATGCCTGCAGCCTTGCAGGGAGACCTGGAGTCTGCTGTGAGTGAGCAGTTCCCTCCCTCCCATGTCCCTCCCCACACATGTTTTCCCACAGGTTGCAACCTTTTTTATTTTTATTTTTGCCTTCATGGACCAGTCTTAGGAACCTCTGGCATCGACGGATGGAGAACCAGAAACACATGATTTGGGAGGCCTAAAAGATGATTTTTGTTATTTTATTTATTTGTATATGCTCTGCTTAAAAAAAAAAAAATTGATTCAAAACACCATGAGGCTATTCAGAGTGACCTAGCCTAGGCTGGCACTGGGCAAAGTTGTGTTTCCATCTTCCTGCCCCCAGGGCATACACCTTCCTAACCCAGGTCCCTAGATGGTGGCCTCTCTCAGCTGCACACCAGCCAAGCCCAGCTGAGGGTTGGCTTGTCTAGTGATCTTTCTCAGAACTATTTACATTTGAGAAGCATGGGAAACCCCAGCACCCCACTCCTTCCAGGCCACAGTTCCCAGGAGCCCAAAACTCTGGGAGATGGTACCAGATAATCTTTCATACATTCAATCAACAAATGTTTGCTGGTGCCAGGGCTGGAGATACAAAAGAGAAAATGAGGATCCCGCCTTCAAAGCCTCACCAGTTAATTGGGGAGATGTGCAAGCTACCAATAAGATAATTATAATAATAGAAAAGGTAACAAAACGCCACAGAAGGCCAATAACAGGAACTGACATTTGCTGAACTCCTGTGGCTGGGAGCTCTGCTATGGACTTTTATCATCCACGAACACACTGAAACCTCACAATGACGCTGTGAAACCCCCATTTTACACATGAGCAAATTGAGGCTCTGAGAACTACAGAAATCTGGCACAGGTCCCACGCTCATAAGTGACTAAGTGAGATCTGTCAGGCTGAACTCTGTCTGAAAAGACAGGGAGGCTTCATGGAGGAGGCAGCTTTTAAATTGAGACTTGGAGGATGAGTAGGAGGTGGCCAGATCAAAAAGTTGAGGGAGAAGAGAGAGACAGATGACAACGACAGTTGGTGAGAACCAATGAAAACTCAGCAACTTTAAGGAGTAGGGGAGAGCCACTACTCCTTCTTCTTCTCTTCACCTCCCATGGTCCAGAGTTGCTCACCCCTGGTCCAGAGCCTGCCCAGGGCATTCACACCCGCACCTGGAAGCCCATGTCATCTGCGGAGGGATGTTCTCTTCCTTGCTTCCCTAGCTGGGAGAATTTCTGGGAGGCAGAGTGACAAGAGAACCTGTTCTGGGACTGCCATGGTCTGAATGTTTATGTCCCACCCCCTCGATTCCTATGTTAAATCCTCACTCCCTATATGATGCTATTAGGAGGTGTGGCCTTTTGGAGATGATTAGGTTTGGGGATGGAGCCCTCATGGTGGAATTAGTGCCCTGTTGAAAGAGACCCAAGAGAGACCCCTCACTCCTTCTACCATGTGTGAACATGTTAATGCTCTATTTAATAATGTATTAAGATACATGCAGTTAGAGCAAGAACTAGTTTAATGTTAATAACCAAGTATCATAATTATTATTACTTATTACTTCTAGGCTTAAACTTGACTTAGGGCTCTGGCTAGGAGAGAAAATATTTTTCAACCCATTTTTCACCTCTTAACAGTCTAAAACTTCCTAGGATATATCTCTAAATATCTCTGTGGGGATTCAAAGCATCTTAGCAGTGAAACTCCTTATACGTGGCTTTCCTAAGGAGCCAGTGGTGTCCTCATAGCCATAAAGTCTAATCTGAAGATATAATGGAGGCACGATCTGGGTCTCCTTGCTGTGTTCCCATCTGGGCCCTCACCAGACACTGAATCTGCCAGTGCTTTGATCTTGGACTTCCTGGCCTCCAGAAGTGAGAGAAATAAATTTCTGGCTGTTTGTCTGTTTGTTTGTTTGTTTTGAGACAAAGTTTCACTCTTGTCACCCAGGCTAGAGTGCAATGGCACAATCTTGGCTCACTGCAACCTCTGCCTCCAGGGTTCAAGTGATTCCCCTGACTCAGCCTCCCAAGTAATTGGGATTACAGGCTCTTGCCACCATGCCCAACTAATTTTTGTATTTTTACTAGAGACAGGGTTTCACCATGTTGGTCAGGCTGGTCTCAAACTCCTTACCTCAGGTGATCCACCTGCCTCAGCCTCCCAAAGTGCTGGGATTACAGGTGTGAGCCACTGTGCCTGGCCAATTTATGTTGTTTACAAACTACCCAGTCTATGGTCTTTTATTATAGCAGCCGGAACAAACTAAGACAGGGACCAAACCCGCCTGGGTTCAAATCCCAACTTTGCAACTTCCTAGCGGTGTGAGCAAGTTGCCCTTCCCTCCATGAGCCTCCATTACTTCATCTGTAACAGGGGATAATAGGATCTCCCAAGCATGATTAACCGAGATGAGGTAGGCACATCTCCAGGCAGTGGACATAGCACAGTAAATGGCAGCTGTTTGTTATTAGGAGGTATGTGTAAGAACACTTCGATTCTAAGTGGTTAATTTGGAGACTGAAACATTTTCCACGGGAGCAGATGCCCAGTGGCGCTAATGACAATCTGTGGGCAAAAAAAATCTCCGCAGGATGCACCCAGGATTAAATCAAATGAGGTAATTCATGGATAGAAAGTGCTCAGACCAGTGTCTAGCATGGACTGGGTGGTGTTCCAAAAATGAGAGCTCTGCCTGATATTTACAATTCAACGAGCTTTCTTATGGAGACTTAAAATGGCTTGAGCACAATGTAAAAACCGTGGTTTACAGGAGATATTTTTTCAGGAATTCATCTCATGTTATCCATCAAGGGACCCCTTGTGCAACCAGTTTATCTCCTTTTACAAACCTTATTAGGTTCTGTCTGTGTACTGTCAAGAAAAGTTACTTTTTGGCAAGCTTGAACGGGAAAAGGGATATGATTGCTTTAAAACCAGAGATCTGGTGTGTGAGGTTGCCATGGAGACTATTTAATGTAAACTTTATTTTACAGCATGCCCAGATAAGTAATTGGTCAGGAGGGAAGGGGAGAAGCTACAAGCAATTTCCTCCAAAAAAAGAAGAGAAAAAAAACCACTAGAGAAAAGCTAGCAGATGAAGAGAAATCTTTTTCCACTCAGGGAACGGCAATTAAAAGGTTCATGCTTCTGGTAAGGGCAGAAACTGCATGATTTGGCACTTTCTTTCCTTTCTATTTTTTTCTTCTTTCTGTGGATTGAAATACGGGGGGGGGGGGGGGGGGAAATAGGAGTAGAGAAAGAAGAGGAAACAGCAAAGCTGATAGTACTCCCAATTGAAAGGATATAGTCTTTATGGCTATGAATAGGACAGCATCGGCTCCTAAGGAAAGCCATGTATAAGGGCTTTTATTGCTAAGGGGTTTTTAAGCCCCACAGAAATTTAGATATACATCCCGGGAAGTTTTAGACTGTTAAGAAGTGAAAAATTGGTTTAAAGATATATTCTCTTCTAGCCAGATCTCTAAGTCAAGGTTAAGCTACAGTAATAAATAATAGGTAAGAATTGGTGATACCTGGCTATATTAAATGAATTCTTGCACTAACTACATATATCTTAATATATTATTATATAGAATATTAACATTTTACTAGTGTTTTATTGGTCTTTTAAAATTCTTTTTTTTTTTTTTTTTTTTTTTTGAGACGGAGTCTCGCTGTGTCTCCCAGGCTGGAGTGCAGTGGCGCGATCTCGGCTCACTGCAAGCTCCGCCCCCGTGGTTCACGCCATTCTCCCGCCTCAGCCTCCCAAGTAGCTGGGACTACAGGCGCCCGCTACCACGCCCGGCTAATTTTTTGTATTTTTAGTAGAGACGGGGTTTCACCGTGTTAGCCAGGATAGTCTCGATCTCCTGACCTCGTGATCCACCCGCCTCGGCCTCCCAAAGTGCTGGGATTACAGGCTTGAGCCACCGCGCCCGGCCGGTCTTTTAAAATTCTTTATTCTTTTTTTAAATTTTTATTTTTTAGAGACGGGGTCTCATTTTGTCACCCAGGCTGGAGCGCAGTGACACTATTGATCAAAGCTCACTGCCGCCTCAGATTCCTGGGCTCAAGTGATCCCCTCACCTCAGCCTCCTGAGTAGCTGCAACTACAGGTGCACACCATTATGTCTGGTGAATTTTTAAAATTTTTTGTAAAGACAGGGTTTTGCTGTGTTGCCCAGGCTGGTCTTGAACTCCTGAGCTCAAGTGATCTTCCCACCTTGGCCTCCCAAAGTGTTGGTTGGGATTACAGGTGTGAGCCACTGTACCTGGCCAGTCTTTTGCTTTTTATTTATTTATTTTTTAGAGATGAGGTCTGTCTATGTTACCAAGGCTGGCCTTGAACTCCTGGACTCAAGGAATCCACCTCCTTAGCCTCCCAAGTAGCTGGGACTGCAGGCACATGTGCCCACACCCAGCTCATTAGTCTTTCTTTGTTTTGAGACGGAGTCTCGCTCTGTCACCCAGGCTGGAGTGCAGTGGTGCGATCTCGGCTCACTGCAAGCTCCGCCTCCCAGGTTCACGCCATTCTCCTGCCTCAGCCTACCAAGTAGCTGGGACTACAGGTGCCCGCCACCACGCCCAGCTAATTTTTTGTATTTTTAGTAGAGATGGGGTTTCACCGTGTTAGCCAGGATGGTCTCTATCTCCTGACCTCGTGATCCTCCTGCCTCGGCCTCCCAAAGTGCTGGGATTACAGGCGTGAGCTACTGCGCCCGGCCTCATTAGTCTTTTTAAAAAGCAAGGTTTCTCTATTCATTAACCACTCCATTCACTAACTAATCTTCTGCTAAGCTTTTGAGCCATCAGACAGTTGAAAAATATTTATTGAGTGTTTAATGTTTGCCAGAGCCAGTGCTAAGCCCATGGGTGTAGTAGGAGGTAATCAAAGTAGGCAGGGGGCCTTTCCTGAATGGATTTTATAGTCTAGAAAGGAAGGCAAATCGTCGATGAAAAATATATAATTGTATTATAGTTGTGGTAAAGGCCAAAAAGCACAAATCCAATGATGTACAATCCTGTGCAAACAGAATGTGAGAAGTATGAGTCTAAAAGCAAGTATGAAACATCACTCAGTCCAAACATGAGTCTCAGACCAAAATGTGAGTCTCAGAACCAAGAACTGGAATCCTGTGCACATGCCTTCCAATTCTGCACATTTATGTATTTATTTTCATTTATTTATTTTTGAGACAGGGTCTCACTCTGTCGCCCAGGTTGGAGTGCAGTGGCGTGCTCTTGACTTACTTCAACCTCCCCCTCCCAGGTTCAAGCATTTTTTGTGCCTCAGCCTCCCGAGTAGCTGGGACCACAGGCATGCCCGGCTAATTTTTGTATTTTTTGTGAAGACTGGGTTTGTTTTGTTGCTCAGGCTGGTCTCAAACTCCTGATCTCAAAGTGATCCACTGGCCTCAGTCTCCCAAAGTGCTGGGATTACAGGTGTCAGCCACCATGCCCTGCTTTTTTTTTTTTTTTCAAACAGAGTTTCATTTTGTCACCCAGGCTGGAGTGCAATGGCATAATCAAGGCTCACTGCAGACTTGACCTCTTGGGCTCCGGTGATCCTCCCACCTCAGCCCCCCGAGTAGCTGAGACTACAGGCGTGCAGACCACCATGCCCAGCTAATTTTTGCATTTTTTGTAGAGATGGGGTTTTGCCATGTTGCCCAGGCTGGTCTTGAACTCCTTCAAGAGGCAGGAGCTTTCTGCCTGCCTCAGCCTCACAAAGTGCTGGGATTATAGATGTGAGCCACCCTGCCTGGTCTAGAAAATTTAAATTTAAATTGTTTGTTTGTTTATTTTAGTGTCCATTATATGCAAGGTACAAAACAGACATGATCCTTGTACTCAACAAGCTTGTACTCTAAGTGGGGAGACAGATATTGAGCCCTTATTATGGGCCTGGTAACAGGTGAAGAACTTACATGTATTATCTCATTTAAACTTCACACTAACTTTATCAGATAGGTACTACTATTACCCCCATTTGTGTGTGTGTGTGTGTGTATATATATATATATATAGGAAACCAAAGAAGCCAGCCCATTTTTCTTTTTTATTTTTAAATTTTTTGACGGAGTCTTACTCTGTCACACAGGCTGGAGTGCAATGGTGCAATCTCGGCTCACTGCAATCTCCATCTTCCAGGTTTAAGTGATTCTCCTGCCTTAGCCTCCTGAGTAGCTGGGAGTACAGGTGCTTGTCACCACACCCGGCTAATTTTTGTATTTTTAGTAGAGACGGGGTTTTGCCATGTTGGCCAGACTGGTCTTGAACTCTTGACCTCAGGTGATCCACCTACCTCGACCTCCCAAAGTACTGGGATTGCAGGCGTGAGCCACCGTGCCCGGCCCCCAACTGATTTTTCACATGGAAAATTGAGTCACAGATTAGTGAAGCAACTTGCTCAAGGTCACACTAGTTAGTGGTGGATCGGAGATTTAAAGCCAGACAGTGAGGTTTCAGGGCCTTGCTGCCAGGCTTTGTGCTGCCAATCAGGCTGTGTGAGCTGCTGTTTGAAACTTCTTAGGCTCTTGGTCAGAAATGTGGAAGCATCATACTATGGAAGTGGTGGGAATAGCTTGAATTCAGGACAGAAATCCCCAAGGTTCAGAGGGGTTCCTGGGCAAAAAGAAAATCCCTTCCATTCCCCAGTGTTGGAGTTTGGCGTGTCTTACCCCATCATTTTTTAGATAAGCCACCATTTGGACCTACTCTGAGAACTCAGGAAGCATTTAACAAACCTCATGCACTGGAGGGGAAGGATGGTTATGGGGTACCCAGATTAGCTGGGCCGTGCCAGGCCTGTTTCCAGGATCACAGGAAGAGAGCAGCCACCAAGCACATGCGGCCCATGGGGATGGGCCTGGGAAAAGGAGAGAACCATAGGAGGCCGTGGGAAAGAGGGTACAGAGACCACAACCCTGGGCTGGGACTCTTGTGGGTCCTGCTTGGAAGTGACCCACTGTGTGGCTTCAGGCAGTCACTGTGCTTCCCTGAACCTCGGTTTCCTCTTCTGGCTTTTCCCACTGCTTCCACAGTACAATGGGTTGTTTTGGTTTTTAATTTTTTATCTCTATAGAGTATTGGGGGAACAGGTGGTGGTTGGTTACATGAGTAAGTCCTTTAGTGGTGATTTGTGAGATTTTGCTGCACCCATCACCTGAGCAGTATACACTGCACCCAATTTGTAGTCTTTTATCCCTCACCCCCTTCCCACCCAAATCTTTTTTTGTTTGTTTTTCTGTTTTTGAGATGGAGTCTCACTCTGTTGCCCAGGCTGGAGTGCAATGGTGTCATCTCAGCTCACTGTAATCTCTGGTTCCCGGGTTCAAGCAATTCTCCTGCCTCAGCCTCCTGAGTATCTGGGACTACAGGTGAACGCCACCACCATGCCCGGCTAATTTTTATATATTTTTAATAGAGACAGGGTTTCACCATATTGGCCAGGGTCTCGAACTCCTGGCCTCAAGTGATCTGCCTGCCTCGGCCTCCCAAAGTGCATGGATTACAGGTGTGAGCCACCGTGTCCAGCATGATGTTTCCAAATGCCTGACCAATTGCCTAGGATGAGGAAATGGAGGCAATGTGTTTGACCTTGCTCAAGGTCACACAGCTAAGAAGCGAGGAGCCTGGACACAAACCCAGGTTCTCATCCCCACCTACCCCAGTCCTTCCCACACTCAAAGGCGCAGCTCTCGCACTGAGCCAGACTCCCAGAGCAGGGGACTAGCTTGTTCTCAGGTGACCTTTCTCCCTACCCCCTGCAGACCACCCCAAGAGCCCCTTCAGGGCCAGAACTAGGTACCAGCCCCTCACCCAGCCCAACCCACCGCTGGGCACTCAACAGAATGGGTTTGTGATCAGTGGATGCAACTATTTCCCGGAAAAATAACTAAAACAAACCTGGCATTTGCAGCCTCAGCTGTCGGGGTGGCAAGCACGGCTTCACTTACTTCTGAAATAATTAACGACAGTGCTTGTCTAATCTCACTTGAGGTGCGAGGAGCCGAAAAACAAGGGGGAGAGTTGCTGCCTATGCCCCACAAAGGATTTAGAGGGCAATCTTTTTTTTTTTTTTTTTTTTCTGCCTCAAGTTTATTTGTACAAATAGCACAGTAGGACCCCAGCCCCATGTAGACGGCAGCCCAGAGGGGTTGCACTGGTCCTTCTGTCCTCACATCGGCAGACACAGATCTCTACTCTGAAGCCTTTGTGGGGGCCTGGGCACCTTTGGGAGCCTGAACTGGAACTGAAGCTGGAGCTGCAGCCTGGGCCTTGGTTTGATCCTTGGCCTTTGGCTGGCACAGCCTGAGCCCCTTGACAACGTGGGCATGAGCACGCTTTCCAAGCTTGGGGTGGCCAAGGTAGGCAAGTCGATCGAGCTTGCGGCTGACACCCTTTGGGATCTTGGGCTTAACCTCCTTGGGCTCTACGAGGACCTCGATAGCCTCGGCACGTGTACTTGTGGCTTGGCACTGTTGGCCTGCAACTTCTTTAGGACCTTCTTGTTGTGCTTCCTGGCAAAGCGCATGTTCCTCAGGAATTTGGGGTCTACCCCCTTAAGAGATTCGTATCTTTGTCATCGGGGTTTCTTGATACCATTTCTGTGCCATTTTTGGGACTGGTTGTGTGTGGTGTGGTTCTTGGACTTGGCCATGTCTGCACCTTAAGCCGTGGCTCCCCTAGAGGGCTATTTTGATAAACTGGGCCTTAGAGCCTTGGCTGAGACAGCCCCTTGATTCTTGCTTTTTGGGCTTCAAGATGGCAGACAGTTGGCTCACAGTTCTCACTGAACCAGCTAGTCGTGTTATTGCCTAGAAGAAACAACTCTAGACATGCTTTCCCTCATACTCAGGCCCACACATTCCCACACAAACGCACATGCATTCAGTGTCCCTCCAGCTCACATCACGAGGTTACTCCCGGGGTTACAGCTCATTCAGGACGGAGGAATTGCTGTGACCTCACACTGCCGCCTCCCACTTGCTGTGATCCCACTGAGCCTAAGGCCAGTGCCTTCAGATGTGGCATCCACCCTGTGCCAGGCTCACTGGCAGCATCATGCCTCTCACAAAATCTTCATGAAGAGGTGTTTATTCGCCCTCATCCCCATTTTCCAGATGAGGAGACTCAGGCTTAGAGAAGTTAAATCACCTGGCCGGAATCCCATACATAGTATGTGGCAGAGATAGGGCTGAAGACCAGGTCTCCGGGACTCTGATGCACATAACCAGTAAATCAGTCCAAGAAAGCCAGCATGTTAGTGGAAACCAAGCTGGCTGGAGATCCCACTGCGACTAACCATATAAGACTCAGCCCAGCCCTGCATGGTATGTGGGAATGAAGCATCACAGGGAATGAAACCCCACAACTGTCTACCCCTGCCAAAGTAACAAAAATGCAACACTCAGGGGCCCCAACAGAACGGACACCCAGGCAGCCGGGGGTCTGCCTGGTCTGCCTCCTTGAGGGCAGAGGCTGGCACTGGGTTCCAGGAGCCTCCTGTGCCTCCCCCTGCTCCTGTCTCTCTCATTCCGTTTCCCAAAACATCCCTCCTGATCTCTTTAACATCCTGGGAAGTGTGCATCTTTCTCACCTCTGCAGGAGGGTGCTTGGAGACTCAAGGCTGTTGGGTTAAAAATACAGAACCTGAAACTTCTGAAGACGAGGAAAGCAACATCCAGCCTGCACAGTAGATCTCAGGGTGACAGGAGAAGGTCTTCTGCTGTGTCTGAGATACTGAGAATTTGCATGAAAATCTTCCAGACCAGAGTCATCAGCTCAAAATTATTAAGCATTGTGACAACAAATAAAAACAACGGCAATTTATTTTTAATACTTTTTTAAATTATGGAAGTTATGCATGGTCATGTGTAAAGAACATTTTTCTCTTTTTTTGTTTGTTTGTTAGTTTAGTTTGAGACAGGGTTTTGCATTTATCACCTAGCCTGGAGTGCACTGGCAAAATTGTAACTCACTGTAGCCCCAAACTGCTGGGCTCAACTGATGCCCCTGCCTCAGCCTCTGGGGTAGCTGGGACTACAGCCTTGAGCCACCATGCCTGGCTAATTTTTGAAGTTTTGTCTAGAGATGAGATCTCACTGTGTTGCCCAGGCTTGTCTTGAACTCCTGGCCTCAAGCATCCTCCCACCTTGGCCTCCCAAAGTGCTGGGGTTACAGTAGGCCACTGAGCCTGGCCATTCTTTTTTTTTTAATGCCTAAACAAAGATATGTGTGTGTGTGTGTATAGTGTTAGGATGTTTTGTTCCTTTTTCTACAAAAATAATCATTCCATATTTTTCTGGAATATACTTTTTCATTTAATAATATATAGTGGACTGCTTTCTAATATATTTAGATCTATTAATTAATCTACAATTTTATTAAGTAATTCACATGATTCAAAATTCCAGAGGTACACAAGAATATTCCAAAATGAGCCTCCCTCTCACCACTACCCCAGGTACCCAGTTATCTCTCCAAAAGCTTCCAGTGTTACCTTTCTTGTGCATCCTTCCAGGGCTGCGTTAAGCATGGATAAGCAATTATGTATATGCATTGCCCCTCCTGTTTTACATGACAGGACATACTATATGTCTTGTACATATAATAGATACTGTTCTGCACCTTGCCTTTTTTTTTTTTTTTTTTTTTGAGACAGGGTCTTAAAGGCTCACAATTGTGCCACTGCACTCTAGGCCCAGACTTAGAGTGCAGTGATACAATCATGGCTCACTGCAGCCTCGACTTCCTGGGCTCAAGCAGTTCTCCCATCTCAGCCTCCCAAGTAGTTGGGACCACAGGCGTGTGCCATCACACTCAGCTGATTTTTGTAAGTTTTTTGGAGAGATGGGATTTCACCATGTTGCCCAGGCTGGTCTTGAAGCCCTAGGCTCAAAGGATTCGACCACCTCACACGCCCAGATTGCTGGGATTATAGGCGTGAGCCAGTGCACCCGGCCTGCACCTTGCTTTTTTCACTATAATACCATGTCCTAGTGGTCATTCATATCCCTATGCAATATTTCATTCTTTTTAGTAGCTAGTAACAAACATCCTATGTGAGATATGTAGACTCATTCATTCAGCTTTCTCTCACTTTGCTCGTTGCGGTTATGAGTGCTTCAGTGAATCTCCTTGCACACGTATCTCTAATAAAAGCACTCATACTTGTATTTCCTATAAGTGGAATTGCTGTGTCAAAAAGTAGGCGTTTTAATTTTTAATAATTTAGTTATTAATTATGTATGCATGTTTTAAATTTTAATAAATAATGTCAGATGATTTTCTCAAAGATTGTAGCAAGTTTAAAGCATGATTTTATGATCTGTGAATTGTATTTCAATTTTTAAAAAGGAGCAATTTTAAAAAAATATTAGCTGGGACTGGGCACGGTGGCTCATGCCTGTAATCCCAGCACTTTGGGAGGCCGAGGCGGGTGGATCAGCTGAGGTCGGGAGTTTGAGACCAGCCTGACCAACATGGAGAAACCCTGTCTTTACTAAAAATACAAAATTGGCTGGGCGTGGTGGCACATTCCTATAATCCCAGCTACTAGGGAGGCTGAGGCAGGAGAATCACTTGAACCTGGGAGGTGGAGGTTGCAGTGACCCGAGGTCGTGCCATTGCACTCCAGCCTGGGCAACAAGAGTGAAACTCCGTCTCAAAAAAAAAAAAAAAAAAAATTCGTGCATTCCTGTAGTGCCAGTTACTCAGGAGGCTGAGGTGGGAGGCTCGCTAGAGCCCAGAGTTTCAGGCTGCAGTGCACCATGCTTGCACCATGCTGGTGCCTGTGAGTAGCCACTGTACTTTATGCTGGGCAACATAGGGAGGCCCTGTCTCTAAATAAAAAAAAAAAAAAAAAAAAGGGGTAGCAATTTGTGGCTCATTAACACTTCCCCATAGATTACTAATTGTTTAAATTGTTGTCAATATTGTAAGAGAAAAATTGTATCTCCTGGTTGTAAATATGTATTCCCTGACCTCCCTGTGAGGGTGAGCACTGTCTCCTAAGTGTTTTGGCCACTCGCAGTCAACTTCTATGAATTCTCTGTGTCCTTTGCCCATTTGCCCATTTTTCTAGTGGGTTTTTTGTCTTCTTCTTATGCATGTCTATTTTTTTTTTTTTTTTTTTTGAGACGGAGTCTCCTTCTGTCTCCCAGGCTAGAGTGCAGTGGCATGATCTCAGCTTACTGCCCCCTCTGCCCCCTGGAGTTCAAGCGATTCTTGTGCCTCAGCCTCCCAAGAAGCTGAGATTACAGGCGTGTGCCACCATGCCCAGCTAATTTTTGTGGGGTTTTTTGTCTGTTTGTTTTTTGAGACGGAGTCTCGCTCTGTCACCCAGGCTGGAGTGCAGTGGCGCAATCTCGGCTCACCACAACCTCCACCTCCCAGGTTCAAGTGATTCTCCTGCCTCAGCCTCCCAAGTAGTTGGGATTACAGGTGCCTACCGTCACGCCTGGCTAATTTTTAGTAGAGACGGGGTTTCACCACGTTGGCCAGGCTGGTATCAAACTCCTGACCTCAGATGATCCGCCTGTCCCGGCCTCCCAAGGTGCTGGGATTACGGGTGTGAGCCACCTCGCCAGCCCCTATGCACTTCTTAGGATAATTCTTTGTATGAACCCTTTGTTTTATGTGGAAATATTTGTCCCTAATCTCTTATTTTGGCTTTGTTTGCAGTGTCATTGCCATAAAGAAAAATTTATGTTTTGCATAGTCATATCTGTCAAGCATAATATTTTAAGAAAAATAAATTTATTTTTATCTGTAAAAATACACATTTTTAATAGTGTGATTTCTAGGAATGTTGATTTTGCTTGCTAGTCATATGCTTTACTATTCTAGGTAAAGTGGAAAATAGAAAATAACGATCAGTTGATAACATCAAGCTTGTTTACATTCCTTTGTTTGAAGTGACTCTTCTGCCTCCAGACGGTGATGATGATGGTGATGATGGAAACACCTACTCTGTACCAGGTGCTGTGCTCAACTCTTCACACACATCATCTCACTTCATCCTTACAGCAGCCGTCAGAGGTAGGGTTCTTTTGTTTTGTTTTGTTTTTTGTACCTTTTTATTTATTTATTTAGAGACAGGATCTGGCTCTGTTTTCCAGGCTGGAGTGCAGTGGTACAGTCATAGCTCACTGCAACCTTGAATTCCTGGGCTCAAGTGAGTCTCCCACCTCAACCTCCTGAGTAACTGGGACTACAGACATACTCCACCATGCCCAGCTAATTTTTTGTTTGTTTGTGTTTTTTAGAGACAGAGGGGTCTCACTGTGCTGCCTAGGCTCATTTTTAAAATTGAAATACGCCAGGCGCGGTGGCTCAAGCCTGTAATCCCAGCACTTTGGGAGGCCGAGGCGGGCGGATCACAAGGTCAGGAGATCGAGACCACAGTGAAACCCCGTCTCTACTAAAAATACAAAAAATTAGCCGGGCGCGGTGGCGGGCGCCTGTAGTCCCAGCTACTCAGGAGGCTGAGGCAGGAGAATGGCCGGAACCCGGGAGGCGGAGCTTGCAGTGAGCCGAGATCGCGCCACTGCACTCCAGCCTGGGCAACAGCGTGAGACTCCGTCTCAAAAAAAAAAAAAAAAAAAAAAAAAATTGAAATACAATTCACAGATCATAAGATTATCCTTTTAAAGTGTACCATTCAGGCCGGGTGCAGTGGCTCGTGCCTGTAATCCCAGCACTCTGGGAGGCCGAGGTGGGTGGATCACAAGGTCAGGAGATCAAGACCGTCCTGGCTAACACGGTGAAACCCCATCTCTACCAAAAATACAAAAAATTAGCCAGGCGTGGTGGTGAGCACCTGTAGTCCCAGCTACTCGGGACGCTGAGGCAGGAGAATGGCGTGAACACGGCAGGTGGAGCTTGCAGTGAGCCAAGATAGCACCACTGCACTCTAGCCTGGGCAACAGAGCGAGACTCTGTGTCAAAAACAGACAAAAAATTAGGCCAGGTGCAGTGGCTCGCGCCTGTAATCCCAGCACTTTGGGAGGCCGAGGCAGGCAGATCACCTGAGGTCAGGTGTTCAAGACCAGCCTGACCAACATGGAGAAACCTACTAAAAGTACAAAATTAGCCAGGCATGGTGGCACATGCCTGCAACCCCAGCTACTCGGGAGGCTGAGGCAGGAGAATCGTTTGAACCTGGGAGGTGGAGGTTGCAGTGAGCTGAGATGGTGCCATTGCACTCCAGCCTGGGCAACAAGAGCGAAACTTCGTCTCAGGAAAAAAAAAAAAAAAAAAAGCCAGATGCGGTGGCGGGCACCTATAATCCCAGCTACTTGGGAGGCTGAGGCAGGAGAATTGCTTGAACCTGGGAGGTGGAGGTTGCAGTGAGCTGAGATCATGCCATTGCACTCCAGCCTGGGCAACAGAGTGAGACTCTGTCAAAAAAAAAAAAAAAAAAAAAAAGAAAAGAAAAGAAAGAAAGAAAGAAAAAAGAAAAAGAAAAACAAAGAAAAAATAAAAAATAAAGTGTACCATTCAGTGATTTTTTTAGTATAGTTACAAAGTTGTGCAATCATCACCATTATTTAAACCCAGAACATGTTCATCACCCCAGAAACAAATCCTTTGATAGGTACTGTTTTCATCACCATTTTACAGATGAGGAAACTGAGGCTCAGAGAGGCAAAGTAAACTGGCCAAGACCACACAGCCAGGTCTAGGTTTGAGCCTAAGCCCCATGGCCTGGGGTGGCACCCTTCTCAGTGAGATCCATTGTTCTAGACCAGGAACCAGTATACTTTTCTGTAAAAGGCCAGATAGTAAATATTTTAGGCTTTATGGGTCATTCAATGGGTAAGGTTTTTGTTCTTGTTTTTGTTTTTAATCGACTTTAGGGCAAAACAAAGACAAATCCATATGAGGAAGTGATTTCTAAGTTCCTAAATGTCCGAAAGTGGGTCAGGATTCCATGGGAAGTAGTCAAGCTAAGGGCAGGCAGTAGAGACAGTCTTAAAGAGTTGGATTCAGCAGCACAGACCTACTGGAGCCAGGGACTCCAGTTCAAAGTCAGGAGCACCAGATGTGTGTGGCACCACCCAGCTCAGCAACCCCCTTGTTTAAGAGCACACCGGGCACACAGTAGGCCCTTTAGGTGGTGTGTTGTAAGATCTGACATTTCATTTGCTGCTCTGGCATCTTTGAGCCTCACGGGGCCCCAAAGGCCAATTCCCACCCTGCAATTTCCCCTATCAGCCAGACCAGCTTCACCCACCTGTTCTCAACATACCCAGTTTCACCTTCCTGCCAGCCCAAGGAATCATTCAAACAAGCCAATCACATCCTCCCTTGGAAACTGGGAGACACCACAGCCTCTTGTTTACTGCCAGGCCCGCCTCCCATGACCCCTGTTTGTTCTGTCCCTGGGTGAAACCCTTCTGTGGCCCTGCAGTCAACTTCTACTTGTTTTCTTTTTTGGTGTTGTTTTCTTTTCTTTTCTCTTTCCATTTTTCTTTTCTTTTTTTCTTTTTCTTTTTTTTTTTTTTGAGACAGGGTCTTGCTCTGTCACCCAGGCTGGAGTGCAGTGGTACAATCATAGCTCACTGAAGCCTTGAACTCCTGGCTCAAGCAATCCTCCCACCTTGGCCTACCAAACTGCTGGGATTAGAGGACTGAGCCACCATGCCCAGCCTGCTCATTGGTTTCTTCTGCTTATTGTTAGCTGTCATGTGTTCTGCCATCTTGTGCTATTTAGGGTGAGGTCTTTCTGTCACCAATGGCGTGCATAGGAGGTAACCAGATCAGAGGGCATCTGCTTCCCTTTCTCAGCATCTGTTCCCTTTTCTCATGGGGTCAGCAACTTGATTTTCCCGTAGGGAGTCCCTCTCTCCCTCCCCTTCTCCCACTCAGGCCTTGTGGTTCAGGTAGAAAAAATAGAGAATGAATCCAGCTATACTTGAGTTGGTGCTATTCCTAGACTTTTTCAGTTACATGAGCCAATAAGTATTCTCTTCCCCTCCCACTTTTTTGGAATCTTAGTGCAAAAGAGTCTTGACTAACAATACACTCAAAAAACGCAAATTGAATGAATAAATGCATTCCCAGTTGCTGCTATGCTTCTTGGCACATGGTAGGTCTTAATCTAATGAAGGCCTTCATTTAGGAGAGAAGAAAACTTATCTGTTGGAAACAGAGCCAGGTCTAAGATAAGAAGTCTAAGATAGTATGAAAAAAGCTTAACTAAGAGAGTGTGAAAAAACTTGGGGCTAGGCACAGTGGCTCACACCTGTAATTCTAACACATTGGGAGGCTGAGGCAGCAGGATCATTTGAGGCCAGCAGTTTGAGATCAGTTGGGGCAATACAGAGAGACCTATCTCTAAAAACAAACAAACAAAAATTCCTGTAATCCCAGCACTTTGGGAGGCAGAGGCGGGCAGATCACTTAAGGTCAAGAGTTTGAGACCAGCCTGGCCAACATGGCAAAACCCCATCTCTACTAAAAATAAAAAATACAAAAATTAGCTGGGCATGATGGCACATGCCTGTAATTCCAGCTACTTGGGAGGCTGAGGCAGGAGAATCGCTTGAACCCGGGAGGCGGAGGTTGCAGTGAGCCAAGATTGTGCCACTGCACTCCAGCCTGGGTGACAGAAAAAGACTCCATTTCAAAAAAAAATTAAAATTAAAATTAAATGATTAGCCAGGTGTAGTGGTGCACACCTGTAGTACTAGCTCCTCAGGAGGGTGTGGTTGAGCCCAGGAGTTTAAGGCTGCAGTGAGCTATGCTCGCGCTACTGCACCGCAGCCTGGGTGACAGAATGTGACCTTGCCTATTAAAAAAAAAGAAAGGAAACTTTGGGCAGCACATTGTCACATACTCAAGATCCCCAAGGAAGCCACTAAGAACCAGAAAGAATTGGTCTGCCCAAGCGGACCCTCCCTGTATTGGTATCACAGACTCTTGGTGGTCCTGTCCCCTAGTATGGGTCATCCAAACACAAGGCTTCCTTCCCCAGGTGTGTACAGTGGAGCTGGAGAGCATCACACATTTGGTCATTCAGTCTTCAATGAAACAAGCCATCGGGAGGTTACCAAAGCACAACAAAGTCTCATTTCTAATATAGTTCAGGCCAGGTGCAGTGGCTCACGCCTGTAATCCCAGCACTTTGGGAAGCTGAGGCGGGCGGATTGCCTGAGCCCAGGAGTTCTAGACCAGCTTGGCCAACATGGTGAAACCCTGTCTCTACTAAAAATACAAAAATTGGCCGGGCGCAGGGGCTCATGCTTGTAATCCCAGCACTTTGGGAGACGGAAGTGGGTGGATCACCTGAGGTCAGGTGTTTGAGACCAGCCTGACCAACATGGCGAAATCCTGTCTCTACTAAAAATACAAAAATTAGCCAGGCAGGGTGGCAGGCCCCTGTAATCCCAGCCACTTGGGAGGCTGAGGCACGAGAATCCCTTGAACCTGGGAGGCAGACATTGCAGTGAGCTGAGATCACGCCACTGCACTCCAGCCTGGGTGACAGTGTGAGGCTCCGTCTAAAAAAACAAAACAAAACAAAACAAAACAAAAATTCGCTGACCATGGTGGTACGCGTCTGTAGTCCCAGCTACTCCAGAGGCTGAGGTGGGAGAATTGCTTGCTTGAACTTAGGAGGCAGAGGTTGCAGCGAGCTGAGATTGCGCCTGCGCCACTGCACTCCAGCCTGGGCAACAGAGCCAAACCCAGTCTCAAAAACTAAAAAAAAATAATAATAATAGGCCAGGCACGGTGGCTTACGCCTGTAATCCCAGCACTTTGGGAGGCCGAAGCGGGTGGATCACCTGTCAGGAGTTCTAGACCAGCCTGGCCAACATGGTGAAACCCCGTCTCTACTAAAAATACAAAAATTAGCCGGGCGTGGTGGCAGGAGCCTGTAATCCCAGCTACTCGGGGGGACTGAGGCAGGAGAATCACTTGAACCTGGGAGGCGGAGGTTGCAGTGAGCCGAGATCGTGCCATCACACTCCAGCCTGGGGGGACAAGAGCGAGACTTCGTCTCAAAAAATAATAATAAAATAAAAATAATAATAATTTAAATAAATAAAATAGTTCAATCTAGTGAACACAGTTACAGTCTAGGAAGGAGTATTAAGCTGGGCTCATGAACCCCCACAATAGTTCCATGGACAGAATTCAGGTGGAGCCTAGATAGGGAAAAAATTAATTACATCTGTGTTCTCATCATCATGTATTTGAAAGTTAGCGTCACTTCAATTATGAATGGAGGTTATAAACCACTTATTATTAGTAATTTCTGTGGCTTTCATACCCATGAAAAATCATAGATATTTTTGTATCACTTTATGGTTATCACAGAAAACATATTTTATGTTTTCTCATCACTACTTTGAAATTAGAGTGGTTATTAGACCAGCCGCTAGATCTTGTTATGTAATGTGTTAATAAAGCAGCACTTTTGTTATTATGTCATGGATTTGTCAGGGTTTAAATATATATACATATTTTGACAACTATATTTCCTTATAATTGGTTTCCTTAGCAATTCTACGTATTTTATTTTATGCATTTTAAAACATGTTCTTAAAAATAGCACTGCCGCTGGGCATGGTGTCTCATGACTGTAATCCCAGCACTTTGGGAGGCCAAGGTGGGTGGATCACTTGAGGTCCGGAGTTCCAGACCAGCCTAGCCAACATGGTGAAACTCCATCTCTACAAAAAAATATAAAAATTAGCCAGGCATGGTAGTGCACACCTATAGTCCCAGCTGTTCAGGAGGCTGAGACAGGAGAATTGCTTGAACCCAGGAGGTGAAGATTGTAGTGAGCTGCGATCACACCACTGCACTCCAGCCTGGGCAACAGAGCGAGACTCCATCTCAAAAAATACATATATATAACTACCATTCAACACAGCAATCCCATTACTGGGTATGTACCCAAAGGAAAATAAATTATTCTACCAAAGAGACACATGCACCTGTGTGTTCATCACAGTACTATTCATAACAGCAAAGGTGGTCAGGCACGGTGAGCTCACGTCTATAATCCCAGTACTTTGGGAGGCCAAGGCGGGCGGATCACGAGGTCAGGAGATCGAGACCATCCTGGCTAACATGGTGAAACCCCTTCTCTACTAAAAATACAAAAAATTAGCCGGGCATGGTGGCGGGTGCCTGTAGTCCCAGCTACTCGGGAGGCTGAGGCAGGAGAATGGCGTGAACCTGAGAGGCGGAGCTTGCAGTGAGCCGAGATTGTGCCACTGTACTCCAGCCTGGGCGACAGAGTGAGATTCAGTCTCAAAAAAAAAAAAAAAAAAAAAAAAAAAAAAAAAACGTAATAGCAAAGACATGGAATCAACCTAGATGCCCTTCAATGGATTGGATAAAGAAAACACGGCTGGGCATGGTGGCTCATGCCTGTAATCCCAACACCTTGGGAGGCCGAGGCAGGCAGATCACCTGAGGTCAAGAGTTCAAGGCCAGCCTGGCCAACATGGTGAAACCTTGTCTCTACTAAAAATACAAAAAAAAATTAGCTGGGGTGGTGATGCGCTCCTGTAGTCCCAGCTACTTGAGGAGGCTGAGGCAGGAGAATAGCTTAAACCCAGGAGGCAGAGGTTGCAGTGAGCCAAGATTGCACCACTGCACTTCATTTCAACCTGGGCAACAGAGGGAGACTCCCTCTCAAAAAAAAAAAAAAAAAAAAAGACAAAATCATTACTTTTGCAGCAACATGGATGCAGCTGGAAGCCATTATCCTAAGTGATTAACACAGAAGCAGAAAACCAAATATGAAATGTTCTCACTTATAAATCGCAGCTAAGCACTGAGT
Source organism: Macaca fascicularis (assembly GCF_037993035.2). Taxonomy (NCBI): domain Eukaryota; kingdom Metazoa; phylum Chordata; class Mammalia; order Primates; family Cercopithecidae; genus Macaca; species Macaca fascicularis. Next base: position 211,898,256 of record NC_088375.1, read on the forward strand.
ACACATGGACATAAAGATGGGAACAATAGAGACTGGGGACTCCCAGAGCAGGGAGGAAAGGAGGGGCAAGGGTTGAAAAACTGCCTACTGGGTACTATGCTCAGTACCTGGGTGATGGAATCACTCATATCCTGAATCTCAGCATCACCCAATATACCCATGTAACAAACCTACACATTTTACCCCTTGAATCTAAAATAAAAGTTGAAATTTTAAAAATAAATTAAAGGCTGGGCATGGTGGCTCACGCCTGTAATCCCAGCACTTTTGGAGGCAGAGGCAGGAGGATCCCTTGACCTCAGGAGTTTGAGACCAGCCTGGCCAACATGGCGAAACTCCATCTCTACAGAAAAACACAAGAACTAGCTAGGTGTTTTGGTGCATGCCTGTAACCCCAGCTAGGTGTGGTGGCGAGGAGTCCACAGATTTTATCAGATTGCCAAAGGGGTCCACAGCATAAAAGCAGGTTCGGAATCCCCAACTAGCCCTGCTGCTATTCCATGACTCTAATTCTTAGCCTCAGTGAACCCCAGCCTGCCCATCTATAAAATGGGAACATCAATACCTATCTCATGAGATTGCTGTAATGTTTAGACGAAATAAGCATAGTGTCTGCCTGCTTTACATATGGGAGGAAATATGTACGTGTTGACTTATCTTCCTCCATCTTCAGCAATTCCCAACTAGTGGTGTCTCGGAAAGCACAGGACTTTGATGCCAGATCTTCCTGGGTTCGAATCCCATTCCTGCCATTTTAGCTGAGGGACTTAACCTCTCTAAATCTGTTTCCTCATCTTTTAAAAGGGGGCATTTCTTTCTAGCAGTGTTACAAGAATGAAGATCTTAAATATGTAAAATGCCCTACATAGCCTGGCATCGAGTGGGTTTCCAAAAATAGGAGCTGCCATCATCATCGATGGTCACATCGGTTTCTGGACGCTGCCTAGCACACACCAAGTCTTTTTCTTTGCCAGGGAATCACCCTCATCCTCAGCCCAGCCCTAAATGGTCCCAGTCACCCTCTTCTAAGTGATAAGCAAGTGTTGAGGGGTCTCTCCTCCCTGATCTGCTGTCCCCCCATCACCCCCTCAACATAAGCTCTGCAGGCAGCCCAGCAGGACAAACTTGGTGCTGTCATTATGCGTAAAACACCAAGTGAGCCAGGCACAGTGGCTCACGCCTGCAATCCCAGCTACTTAGGAGGCTGAGGTAAGAGGATCTCTTGAGTCCAGGAGTGAGCCGTGATTGCGCCACTGCACTCCAGCCTGGGTGACAGAAAGAGACCTGTCTCTTAAAACCAAACCAAACCAAAACGCCCACTAGGTGGTCAGAGCTGAAATGTCCTCTAGACCTTGTGTTATAAATGGGGAAACTGAGTCCCAAGAGCGTGAAGGTGCTTACTCAAGGTTGTGTAGATTTCCTTCTGGGACACAGATACAGTTGTCCTTTGTACAAATTGCCTCATCTCTTCTCTGCATTCTTCCTGCCTCAGAAGCAAGAAAGGAGACAGAAAGACCATGCAGGGTCAACTCTAGGCTTTTCAGGAATGGATGGGTGGATACAAACACAAAACAGTAACAAGAGGCAAGACGGGCGCAGTGGCTCATGCCTGCAATCCCAGCACTTTGGGAGGCTGAGGAGGGTGGATCACCTGAGGTCAGGCGTTCGAGACCAGCCTGGCCAACATGGTGAAACTCCATCTCTACTAAAAATACAAAAAGGGCGTGGTGGCGGGTGCCTGTAGTCCCAGCTACTGGGGAGTCTGAGGCAGGAGAATCACTTGAACCTGGGGGGTGGAGGTTGCAGGGAGCCGAGATCGTGCCACTGCACTCCAGCCGAGGTAAAAGAGTGAGACTCTGTCTCAAATAATAATAATAATAATTTTAAAATAATAATAACAAGAGCCAAATATTAAGCATTTAATTATGCCTGGCCTCAAGAGCTGTACGCATATCACCTCTCCACCCCTGAACAAAGTAGGTATGACTATCCCCATCTTACAGAAGAGGAAATTCCAGCGAGGGTAACATATCTTGCCCGAAGTCACATAGCTCGCCAGGGCCAGAGTCTGAATCTAGAGCTGTCCGATTTAGCACGTATACTTTTTCTTCTACGAAAACCCAAAACTTTCATTGGAAAGTTCCAGCGGCTTCCATTGGGTTCCAGTGCTGCTGTGACTTTTACAGCCTTGCTGTTGCATGGGGCCGGCACTGTCCTAGCTGGGGCCCCCACTCTCGCAGCCTCTCCCCAGTATAGCACTGTGCTCTCCACTCCCCAGCCCCCATTGTTAACAGTCAGTACCCACTGCGGCCCCAGCATGCTCCAGTGAGAACCCAGGTTCAAGAGGAGCCCAGGAGCTGACCTGCCACCCACCCCATGGGCACTGTGCTCCTGTTTTTTCAAGATTGCGAGGCAGGCGTAGACCTGCTAATTGTGTTTGTATTGGGGTTGATTTGTATTTGTGCTCAGCACGCATCCACACCCCCTACCACGAAAGCAGATGGGCACGTCTTGCCTTCGAAAGAAATATAATTAACGCGATTTAGCATCTTTCTCAAACGATGATCTTCCTCCACGTGGGAGGAAATGTTTTTGGAGCTGCTTTAGAATATTTGAAGTTTAATTCTGTGGTGCTCACAGCTGGTCCAATCGGGAAGAGGCTGAGGGGTAAAAAGGGGGAAGCTTCTTCTTCTTTTTTGAGACAGAGTCTCACACTCTGTCCCCCAGGCTGGAGTGCAGTGGCACCCGATCTCGGCTCACTGCAACCTCCAGCTCCCGGGTTCACACCATTCTCCTGCCTCAGCCTCCCAAGTAGCTGAGACGATAGGCGCCTGCCACCATGCCCCACTAATATTTTGTATTTTTGGTAGAGACGGGGTTTCACCTTGTTAGCCAGGATGGTCTGGATCTCCTGACCTCGTAATCCACCTGCCTCGACCTCCCAAAGTGCTGGGATTACAGGCGTGAGCCACTGCGACGGCCTTTTTTTTTTTTTTTTTTTTTTTGCTTAGGTCCTGGGGCAGGAGGAGAGGAGCCACCAATTCAAGGGATGACTTGCTTTGTGATTTTGAGAAGGTCTCCCCCATTTTGAGCCTCAGTTATCACATTTGTTGAAACAAAAATAATAATACATGAAAATAAAACAACTCAGCAATAGTTTTGAGACCAGCCCTATAGATTCAGAATCCTCGAAGATGCTGAACAAGCTTCACGGGTGATCCTGACTCAAGCCAGGCTGGAAAACCTTTAGTGTAAAAGCATTCTTTGGGCTGGATGGGGTGGCTCACGCCTGTATATCCCAGCACTTTGGGAGGCCAAGGCACGTGGATTACTTAAGGCCAGGAGTTCGAGACCAGCTTGGCCAACATGGTAAAATCTCATCTCTACTAAAAATATAAAAATTAGCTGGGCATGGTGGTGCAGGCCTGTGGTCCCAGCTACTCAGGAGGCTGGGGCACCAGAATCGCTCAAACCCAGGAGGCAGAGGTTACAATGAGTGGAGATTGGGACACTGCACTCCAGCCTGGGTGACTGAGTGAGATTCTGTCTAAAAAAAAAATTTTTTTTGTGCTTCACTGAAAATGCTGGTGTGGTGGCATGTGCCTGTGGTCCCAGCTACTTGGGAGGCTGAAGTAGGAGGATCACCTGAGCCTGGGAGGTCCAGGCTGCAGTGAGCTGAGATAGTGCCACTGTACTCTAGCCTGGGTGACAGAGCAAGACCCTGCCTCAAAAAGAAAAAGAAACAAAGGAAAGAAAATGCTTTAAAAAAAAGAAGAAGTAATGTAGAATTTTAGAGCCAGAAATAACTTTAGTAACTTTTCTTACATAAGGTAGAGCATGAAGCTTGCTGAAATAAAGCAGCTTGCTCACAAGCTTCAGAATTACTTTTTTCTCCTTTATTTATTTTTTTAATTTATTTTTTTAGAGACAGAGTCTTGCTCTGTCACCCAGGTTGGAGGGCAGTGGTACAAGCATACCTTACTGTAACCTCCAACTCCTGGACCCAACCCATCCTCTCACCTCAGCCTCCCAAATAGCTGGGACTAAAAGCATACACCATTGTACCTGGCTGATTTTTTAAAACTTTTTGGGCCGTGCACAGTAAGTCACACCTGTAATCCCAACACTTTTGGAGGCTGAGGCAGGAGGATCACCTGAGGTCAGAAGTTCAAGACCTGCCTGGTAAACATGGTGAAGCTCTGGTCTCTACTAAAAATACAAAAATTAGTTGCACGTGGTGGCGAGTGCATGTAATCCCAGCTACTCGAGAGGCTGAGGCAGGAGAATGGCTTGAACTTGGGAGGCAGAGGTTGCAGTTAGCTAATATGGTGCCATTGCACTCCAGCCTGGGCAACAAGAGTGAAACTCCAACTCAAAAAATATATGTATATATTTTTTGTAGAGACAGAGTCTCCTTAAGTTGCCCAGACTGGTCTCAAACTCCTGGGCTCAAATGATCCTCCTGCCTCAGTCCCTCAAATATGTTTATTTTATTTAAATCACACAAATTACATGCCTGTAAAAAAGTGCCAACAATACTCTACATAGGAGAATAAAAGGGAAAGTTCCTTGCACCAGCCCCATCCCTTTCTCCCTGCAGCTGTCCACTGGCAGTAGTTTGCTGTGGTTCTTTTCAGGGTTGCTTTTCTAGCTAAATGCTAGAAATTTATCATACTTGGCACAGAAAATTATCATATCAATATATAGAAATCTACCGAGTTATTTTTAATTTCTTTATGGTAGTTTGTAACATAGATACAGTATGATCTATTTAACCAAAGGCAATTCAAAGGCATTTAGGGCATTTTCAGTTTTTTTCGCTGTGATAAACATTCATCTGTGTGTATTTAGGAGGGTATTTTTGTAAGATGGTACTCAGCAATAAAATTATCAAAAGGCATGCTTACTTACAATTTTGATAGATGCTGCCAAATTGTTCTCCAAAAAAGACTGCCTGAATATGCATTTCTCCCAATAGTTAATACTGAGGCATTTCCTTGCACCCTAGCCAATACTCAATGTTATCAGTCTTTCTTAATTTCTCCAGTCTGATGGGTGAAAATCAACTCTAATTCAAAATTATCTTTTTTGTTTGTTTGTTTTTGTTTTTGAGATGGAGTCTCATTCTGTTGCCTAGGCTGGAGTGCAGTGGCTTGATCTTACCTCACTTCAACCTCCACCTCTTGGGTTCAAGCGATTCTCCTGTCTCAGCCTCCCAAGTAGCTGGGACTACAGGAGTGCACCATCACACCCGGCTAATTTTTGTATTTTTAGTAGAGATGGGGTTTCGCCATGTTGACCAGGCTGGTCTCAAACTTCTGACCTCAGGTGATCCACCCGCCTCGGCCTCAAAGTGCTGGGATTACAGGCGTGAGCCGCTGGATCTGGACCAAAATTATCTTTTGAAATTTTTTTTTAAGAGATAGGGTCTCACTCTGTCACGCAGGCTGGTCTTGAACTGCAGTTCATTGCGATCCTCCTGCTTCTGCCTCCTGAGTAGTTAGAACTATATAGGTGCATGCCACCACAACCAGCTAATTTTTTATTTTTTGTAGAGACAAGGTCTCCCTATGTTGTCCAGGCTGGTGTCGAACTCCTGGCCTCAGGCAATCCTCGCCACTCTGCCTCCCAAAGTGTTGGGATTACAGGCGTGAGCCACCATGCCTGGCCTGAATGTTTATTTCTAGATGGAATTTGGAGGTTCTTTATGTTTTGAAAAGAATACCTGAGATTTTGAAAGGATGCTCAGGAATCTCAAATGTGTCTGTTAATTATCCATACCAGAAAGTTCCCTTGAATTTCAGAGACTGTCAAACCGTCTTGTCTTTGGAGAGATGAGAGCTGCTTTTTCTACAATATCTGAAGGTTAAATTTAGAAGCAGCATTCATGTATTATTATTTTTTTTTTCCTAGCCACCTTTTAGAATTCAGTCCTGCCTTTCAGCTTAGCTGGGTCCTGTGGGAGTGGTATGATGAGACTATAAGGTGATGAGACTGGTATGTGTGTGGGCTTACATCAGCCCTATTTCTCTCTGCTCAAGTCAACATAGAGAAAGAACCCACTCCTTACCAGATTCCTCTCTATAATGAGAATGTAACACGCAAGCACTCAGCAGAAAAACTCTTCAAGAACAAGGACCTTGTGTACTTCAGGGGTACAATGAAGAGAAAGGCAGGGAAGTAACTTTTCAGAGCTGTCAGTGGCGCCAGGCATACTGCTGGTTACTCTCCCTAAGCTCCTTTAACCTCAATCTTGTAAAGGTAGATGTTACTATTGCTTTTTTTTGAGACAATGTCTCACTGTGTCACCCAAGCTGGAGTACCGTGGCGTAATCATGGCTCACTGCAGCCTTGACCTCCTGGGCTCAATCTTCCCACCTCAGCATCCCAAATAGCTAGGACCACAAGTGCGCACCACCACACCTGGATAATTTTGATATATATTTTTTTTTGTAGAGATGGGATTTCACCATGTTGCCCAGGCTGGTCTCAAACTCCTGGGCTCAAGTGATCCACCTGCCTTGGCCTCCCAAAGTGCTGAAATTGCAGGCATGAGCCACTACACCCCGCCTACGATTCATATTTCATAGTTGGAGAAACAGACTCAGACCAAGCAATGTGGGCCCCAGAGCCAGCTCCCTACACTGGAATCCCAGCAGTGTCATTTATTTGCCGTGAGACCTTGGGCAAGTGACCACCCTTCTTGTGCTGTTTCCTCACCTGTAAAATGTGGATAACTAAGTACACAGACCTCACAGATGGACTAGAAGACTTCATTTGCAAAGTGCTTCTGAAGACAGTGCCTGGTATCCAGTAATCCCCTTTTAACAGGTGGCTCTTTTTTTTTTTTTTTTTTTTGTAGCTCCCCAAGATAACTTGGGGAGAGTTATTTCAGTCCTCTGAGCCTCCGATTGTTCATTCATAAAATGGACATGATAATCCCCTCCCCAAAGGCTGTTGTGAAAATTAATTAAGGAATTTCTTAAGTGCTGTGCCTAGTGCGGAAGAACATAGCAGAGAGAGAAGCAGTGCTCGTCATCTTCCCAGCTCCCTCTGTTTCCCTGAGTGATCTCAGCGCCTTCTCTTATTGATTGAAATGTTCACAGGAGTGTTGTCCTGGAATACTCTGTTAGCCCAGTACATAGGAGGTGACTTACAAGACTGTGGAAAGTGGTGGGGTTAACTGAAGATGCTCTCTGTGTCTCTCCCTAAGTCTAGGATCAGTCCAGTTAGAACCTAGTGGACTTCAGCCAGGCGCGGTGGCTCATACCTGTAATCCCAGCACTTTGGGAGGCCGAGGTGGGAGGACCACTTGAGGTCAGGAGTTTGAGACCAGCCTGGCCAACATGGTGAAATCCCATCTCTACTAAAAATACAAAAATTAGCTGGGCATGGTTGTGCACACCTGTAGTCCCAGCGACTCGGGAGGCTGAGGCAGGAGAATTGCTTTGAATCCGGGAGGTGGAGGTTGCAGTGAGCCGAGAGCACCCACTCCAGCCTGGGTGACAGAGCAAGACTCTGTCTCAAAAAACAAGAGCAAGACTCTGTCTCAAAAAACAAAACAAAACAAAAACAAACAAAAAACTAGTGAACTTCTCAGAAATAGTCCTAATTTTTGCCTCGTCATCTTTTTCCCCACACCACTGCCTGGAGTCAGGCCCCACACCTCTCACGACAGTCTCCTGCCTGGACTCCCCCATTGCAGACCCTTGTCTTCCTGCATCCTATACCCGAGTTCTGTAGTTTTCTCCATATCACACACAAGTGTGGAGTAAACCTGTACGGTCTATTCAACCCCCTGATTTTTCCGGGGCACTTACTATGCACCTGGCCCCATGCTAAACACTTTGTTGGCATGGTTTCACATGGGCTTCCCAACACAGGTAAATACTTTTACTATGCCCATTTCGCAGATGAGCAGGGAAGGGAGGAGTCGGGATGTGAACAAACTGGAAACCTCACACAGTCCTGTGAGGAAATGAATAACCCTGCTTTATATTATTTTGTTCATTCAGGAAATGCTGACTGTGTGTCTAATGGGTGCAGACATCCTTCTAGGTCCAGGAGAGCCGGGTGTGGTGTGGTGTATGCCTGCAATCTCAGCACTTTGGGAGGCCCAGGTGAGAGTTTAACCATGTTGGCCAGGCTGGTCTCGAACTCCTGACCTCAAGTGATTCACCTGCCTCGGCCTCCCAAAGTGCTGGAATTACAGGCATGAGCCACCATGCCCAGTCCACCATTGCCTTATTATTAATAAGAATAATTTTTTATTTAACAGTGTGAGTTGGAACAATTGGGAATATCAAACTTTGCCTGTTTCCTTGACTGGTTTAAATATCTTTTAATTTGCACCACAGACTCTAAAACTTACAAGTTCCTGTAGGAGAAGAGTCTTGTCTTGGGATTAGACCAAAAGACCCCTGTGAACCGAACTTCTCTGCTGCAGCTTAAGCCCATCACAGTTCAATCTGAGTCCAAATAGGCCCCTCCCTCCCTTTCCCTCGGCCACCGGCCTCAGCTCTGCAGTCCCCTCAAATTTCTATTCTCCAGGCAAGGCAATTGAGCTCTTAATTAAATTCTCTCATTATAAGTCAAGCCTGAGGAAAACAAATAGCAAAACCTCTCCTGTGAGACTTGTCTCTTCCTGGCTGGGAGACTCAATACTGGAGATGGTATCGCTGACTGCCCTTGGACATCCATCCCTTGCTGCTCCCCAGGAATTTCCTGTTGGCTCCTTCCCAGGCTCAGCTTCACCTCTTCTGGCCCAGAGGAAATTGCAATGGGAGGTGCAAGGATGTTATCAGGCGTTTCATTGTGTGTTTCATTTAGGGGTGAGTCTCTGGACTCTGGTCAATAAGGGAGAATGGGGGAGGCTTCAAAGACAGGGAAGAGGCATGGTGAAAGGCATTGAGATATGGGGTCAGGGACACAAGGCACTTGTCCCCAAGGACAGTGGACATGTGATCACACACATACCAGCCCCATACCTCCCCTGATTATACTCTAGTAGATACAGGAAACTTGGGGAGCTGGAAAGAGCACTGGACTGGGAGTCAGGAAACCCTGAGTTACTAACTCACTATGCAATTGTTTAATAGTAATCACAGCAAAATGTATTGTGGGATTGTGTGCTAAGCATTATGCTAAACCCCACACATGCTGGGTGTGGTGGCTCATTCCTATAATCCCACACTGGGAAGCTGAGGTGGGAGGATCTCTTGAGTCCAGGAGTTTGAGACCAGCTTGGGCATAGGGAGATCCTATTTCTACGTAAAATTTAAAATTTAGGCCGGGTACGGTGGCTCAAGCCTGTAATCCCAGCACTTTGGGAGGCCGAAATGGGTGGATCACGAGGTCAGGAGATCGAGACCATCCTGGCTAACACGGTGAAACCCTGTCTCTACTAAAAAATACAAAAAACTAGCCGGGCGAGGTGGCGGGCGCCTGTAGTCCCAGCTACTCGGAAGGCTGAGGCAGGAGAATGGCGGGAACCCGGGAGGCGGAGCTTGCAGTGAGCTGAGATCGCGCCACTGCACTCAGCCTGGGCCACAGAGCGAGACTCCGTCTCAAAAATAAATAAATAAATAAATAACATTTAGCCGTTGTGGTAGCATTTGCCTGTAGTCCCAGCTGTTTGGGAGGCTGAGGCAGGAGGATTGCTTGAGCCTGGGAGTTTAAGCCTGCCATGAGCTACGATTGAGCCACTGCATTCCAGCCCGGATGACAGAGTAAAACGCCTTTGTTGCAGGAACTCAGGGACCCCAAACGGAGGGACCGGCTGGAGCCGTGGCAGAGGAACATAAATTGTGAAGATTTCATTTTAATATGGACATATATCAGTTCTCAAAAATAATACTTTTATAATTTCTTAGGCCTGTCTTTACTTCAATCTCTGAACATAAATTGTGAAGATTTCATTTTAATATGGACATTTATCACTTCCCAAATAATACTCTTATAATTTCTTACACCTGTCTTATTTTAATCTCTTAATCCTGTTATCTTCATAAGTTGAGGATGTACATCACCTCAGGACCACTGTGATAATTGTATCTAACTGTACAAATCAATTGTAAAACATGTATGTTTGAACAATGTGAAATCAGTGCACCTTGAAAAAGAACAGAATAACAGTGATTTTTAGGGAACAAGGGAAGACAATCATAAGGGAACAAGGGAAGACAATCATAAGGTCTGACTGCCTGCAGGGTTGGGCAAAAAGAGCCATATTTTTCTTCTTGCAGAGAGCCTATAAACCAACCTGCAAGTAGGAGAGCTATCGCTAAATTTTTTCACTAGCAAGGAATATTGATAATACTCTGGGAAAATAATTGCATTCCTTTGGGGAGGTCTATAAGCAGCCGCTCTGGGAGTGCCTGTCTTATGTAGTTGAGATAAGCACTGAAATATGCCCTGGTCTCCTGCAGTACCCTCAGGCTTATTAGGGTGAGGAAAAAACCACCCTGATGAATTTGAGGTCAGACCGGTTCTCTGCTCTCAAACCCTATTTTCTGTTGTTTAAGTTGTTTATCAAGGCAATACATGCACAGCTGAACATAGACCCTCATCAGTAATTCTAATTTTGCCCTTTGCCTTGTGATCTTTGCTTTTGTCCTTGCCCTGTTTCCTCAGAAGCATGTGACCTTTGTTCTCTTTTTGCCCTTTGAAGCATGTGATCTTTGTGACCTACTCCCTGTTCATACACCACCTCCTCTTTTCAAATCTCTAATAAAAACTTGTTGGTTTTGTGGCTCAGGTGGGCATCACGGACCTACCAATAAGCAATGTCACCCCCGGTGGCCCAGCTGTAAAATTCCTCTCTTTGTACTCTTTCTTTTTATTTCTCAGACCAGCTGACACTTAGGGAAAATAGAGCCTATGTTGAAATATTGGGGGTGGGTTCCCCCAATACCCCTTCTCAAATAAATAAATAAAATAATAATAATAATAATAATGGGCCAGGCATAGTGGTTCATGCCTGTAATCCCAGCACTTTGGGAGGCCAAGGTGGGTAGATCGCTTGAGCTCAGGAGTTCGAGACCAGCCTGGGCAACATGGCAAAACCCCATCTCTACCAAAAATATAAAAAATTAGCCGGGCATGGTGGCGTGCACCTGTAGTCCCAGTTACTCAGGAGGTTGAGGCAGGAAAATTGCTTGACCCCAGGAAGTGGAGGTTGCAATGAGCTGAGATCGTGCCACTGCACCCCAGCCTGGGTGACAGAATAAGACCCCATCTCAAATAATAATAATAATAATGATGATGATGATGATGATGATACTAAACCCCATGCATGGATGATCTCACTTAATTCTCACAACTTTATTCCTCTTTCTTGGATAAGAAAACTGAGAATCAGAGAGGTTAAGTGACCAACTCAAAGTCACACAGCTAATAAGTGGTAGAGCTGAGATTCAAACTAAGTAGGCTGGCTGCAGAGCCCAAGCTCCTCTCCTAACTGTGTTTTCCAGGTAATTCCTCCTTCTAGATCTCAGTTTTCCCAACTGTAAATCAACAGGATTAGTACACTCAAACTCCAAAGACACTTGTAGCTCTAACAACCTGTGCTTTATTCGACAGTCACTGTTTTGCCAGGCCCTGAACTGGGAATACAAAGATGAGGAAGCCCTCATCTCTGTCCTCAGGTTAGAAACTTCTTCAAAGTAGAAATCACATTTACTTATCCTTGCTGGCCCCACCCTACTTACCACAGCAATGTGTAAAGAGAAGATGCTCAAATTATTTGTTGACTAGACAGACACCTGATTCATGGGGAGTCAGATGTAACTGAGGACCTTGTCCTGTCACTACCCTTGCAAGAGAAAGTCACTTACCTGTTGAGTCTGTTCCTTCATCTATAGAGTGGAAATACACAATAGTCCTTTCCCCACAGGGCAATGGAGAGGAGAATGCATGTTAGGCCCTTAGTGCAGTGCTTGGTGCACACACACACACACACACACGCACACACACACAAAGGTCAGGCATGGTGGCTCACACCTGTAATCCCAAGATTTTGGGAGGCCTAGGCAGATGAATTACATGAACTCAGGAGTTCAAGACCAGCCTGGGCAACATGGTGAAACTCCATCTCTACTAAAATACAAAAAATTATCCAGACCTGATGGCACGTGTCTGTAATCCCAGCTATTCGGAAGGCTGAGGCATGAGAATCACTTGAACCTGGGAGGCAGCGGTTGCAGTGGGCCGAGATCGCACCACTGCACTCCAGCCTGGGCAACACAATGAGACTCTGTCTCAAAACAAAAACAAAAACAAACAAACAAAAATTTTATCCTGTTGCTAGCTAGTGAGGGGTTTGCTGTACCCCTCTTTGTCATCCTCAGGTAAAAGCTATGAACCTATTTCCACTACTAGGGGCAGGTAGCAAATTTACTCAGCCAGATCCTGAGTGATGAGGAAGAAAAAAAGAGTGAGAAGCCTGGGCTTCCTATTCCCCGAGAAGCCCTCCCCAGGATCTTGATTCCCATGCAGTCCTTGTTCCTCCTTTCTGTCTAGACAGCTCTCCCCTGAAGAAACTGCAAACCACAGACTGTCTAATGACAAAGCTTGCCCCAGACACTAGTCCCCTGACACATGATTCATTTAACCCTCTTTAAAAAAGAACAAGCCTGACTCCCACCTCTGAAGCAGAGAGGGACTCTATGGGCATAGAATTGGCTGGGTGTCTTCTTCTTTCATTAATTTATCCATCCATCCATCCATCCATCCATCCATCATCCTTCCTTGGTTAAATGCTTACAACGTACCAGATTCAGTGCTAGACACTGGGGATACCTAGGTGAGTAAGACACAAGCTGGCCTCTAGAAACTCATAATATTGGGGGTGGTAAACACAAAATCATTGTGAAAAGTGTGGCATCCCAACTGTAAGTAGAGTCATAGGGAACACTCCTGTGTGCAAGGTCCTGTGTTGTGTACTTCAGATGCATGATTTCAGTGTGGCCCTCATCATAACTAACCCCATGAGATAGGTATGCTTAATTGTGATCATTTTACAGATGGGCAAAATGAGACTCGCAGAATTTAGATAACTTGTCCAGGATTGCACAGCTATTAAACAGCTCAACTAAGATTCAGACCCAGTCTGATCACTGGACTTATACTTTTGTTTTTCCCCAACAGTGTCAAGTTTATTCAACAGTGAGCAACTTGAAATATTTTATTTCTATTAAGCATTGATAGAGTAAAACAAAAAATTTTATAGATTTTAAAAATAAAAATGAGATTTCAAAATAATTCTAAGCTTTTAGTGAGCTACTTTGTTTCACACATATAAGTTCCTAGAGTTTCGTGCTTTCCCCCTGATGCTGGAGTATTGCAGTACAAATTTTTGAGATGCATATATAGGGTAAGAAACTGAGAAAAACCAAGCTTTAAAAGAAATATATTGGGTATAATTTAAGAGGGATCTTGGGCAATTGATAGGAAAAATTGGGTATTAAGTTTCAGGGCATCAGGGATTAGCAATCTGTCCTGTATATCATGTCATTCCCTTGCTCAAAGCCCTTCCCTGGCTCCCATCACTCTAAGGATAAAATCCAGCTCCTTTTTCTGGCATTCAAGGTTCTTCAGATTCTGGCCCCTTCCTACTCCTCCAGCTTCATGTCAACCACTCTCCACAATTCTAGTAATACTGAAAGACTTGCAGTGGCCCTAACTGAATTCTCTTTAGCCTCTGTGCCTTTGCACAAGTATTCCTTCTACCAGGGAACTTCTCCCCGTCCCTTGCTCTTTCTTTGCTTAGATGCCTCCCACTCATCCTTCAAGACTCAGCACAGGGCTACCCTTCCCAGCTGCTTCCTGACTGCTTGCCTACCTCCCAGGTGCTCCACTCTGAGCCCCATGGGCCCCCTGCTACCTCTCTCCTGGTCTTCCCCACTGTGCTGTGCTTGACTGTGTGTGGGTTTTCCTTTGTGGACTGTGAGCTTCTTGAGGGCAAGGACTGTGCTTAACACATCCACTGGCCCAGGATAAGGGCTCAGAAGCTGAAGTGAGCCCTCTCCAACAGACCCAGCCTTTTCCTTCAGCCAGCTTTCCAATGTCATTTACCATCTTCAGCTGCTTGTATTGTTCAACATTGTCAGCAGATGTTTTGTCAGAAGGCGCTGAGATGCCGTACAAGGTTTACCCAAGGTTCGCCCTGACGGGGCGGCTTCTGGGGCTGTCGGGGTCTTTTCATTGAGGACACACACCCAGGATGTGTTTGTATTTACTCTGCCATTTGGATTTTCAATTGCAGGATCTTAGGCTAGGACCCCAGCAGCAGCTGCAGGTGCTTCGGCTCTGTAGACAGGACCCTTTCCTCCCTCCTGACTTCAACCTAGGGCATGAGCCGCAGTGCCTATTTTGGGAAATGCCTACCTTTGTCATTGCTCAACCTTCCTATTTCCTATTTGGGAAAAGAGCCTAGGGCCTGAGTAGAGTGGAGGCCGAGGTGTGGTTGCCGATAACTCCTATTTGCCAGTGATTTATTTGCCTGGGATTTGCACTAAGTTGAAAAGAACGTTTGCATTATTAATGATCATTGATCACAGGCTTCCAAAACAGAGAGCGATTGAGAGAGATGGAGGCTCCAGGCCAATCATCAAATGGTAAACCAAGAGGGTGGGGTGTGAAGAAAGGAGGGGAGGGCTAGGTTTATAGAGAATTATGCGGAGACAGAAGGACGCAGAAGGACGCAGAATAGAAAGTCTAGACGAGCTGCTGAGTTTTGGGTGTGCCAGATGTCCAACAGCTGTGTGGGCTGCAAATAAACCAGTGCTGGTGGGTGCTGCTGGCCACTCCCTACACCCAGCGAAGGAGACTTCAAGACAAAGAATGTTACCAGGGACAGAGGGTCATTTTGTAATGATAAAAGGGTCAATTCATCAAGAAGAAATAACAGGGTTGGCCACGGTGGCTTACGCCTGTAATCTCAGCCCTTTGGGAGGCCAAGGTGCGAGGATCACTTGAGTCCAGGAGTTTGAAACCAGCCTGAACAACATAGCAAGACTCTGTCTCTAAAAAACAAACAAAAACACACAAAACAACAATCTTAATGCCCCAAACTAATAACAGGTTTCAAAACACATGAAGAACAAGCAGATAAAAACGCAGTAAGAAGCCGGATATGGTGGCTCATGTCTGTAATCCCAGCACTTTGGGAGGCCGAGGCGGGCAGATCACGAGGTCAGAAGATCAAGACCATCCTGGCTAACACAGTGAAACCCCGTCTCTACTAAAAATACAAAAAATTAGCCGGGCGGGTGGCACGTGCCTGTAGTCCCAGCTACTTAGGAGGCTGAGGCAGAAGAATTGCTTGAACCTGGGAGGCGGAGGTTGCAGTGAGCCACTGCGCTCCAGCCTGGTCAACGATAGAGCAAGACTCCGTCTCAAAACAAACAAACAAAAAACCGATAAGGATAGAGAAGGCAAGGCCAGTTCCGCATGAGCTGCGAGAAACCTGGACACAAGCCATGGCCGGTGTTCGTGCCTCTTCAGTGTCTTCGGTGGAAGCCTCTTGGCCGGTCCTGTCTTTGTGCTCAAGTCTTCTCTCTCCCCTGGTTCTCTGCAACCAGGCTGGTTTATCTCAGCACCCCAAACACCTGCTGTGGAGGCTGGCACTCGGAATCTGTCCTTTGAAGGACGCTGGGAGCCGCCCCTCCCCTACCTCTCTGACCATCCCTCCCGCCCCCCACCCCGCTTCCATTCATCCAGCTTGGACACCATCCGGCCCAGGGGCTTTCCCAAGACCTACTCCTTCACCTCCTGACTTTTCTCAAATGCTACTTTTGCAGGGAGGTGCCCCTGAGCCCTCACTTCCACTCCCTACCTTTTTTCTCTGCTTTCTTTTCCTCCCCCTCTTTACCTCTATAAATATTTTATGCGTTTTGCTTATTAAATGTATTGTCTCCCCACAACAAAATCGAAGCTCCCTTAGGTCTACCTCTGTTTTGTTCACTGCTGTATTCCCAGTGCCTAGAACATGCCTGACACAGTAGATCAATAAATATTTGTTAGACGAAGAAAAAAAAAAATCTAACTAGGAATGAACACCGGGGACCTGGACGGATAGGGGAGGCTGGACTTCCACCAAGTGTCTCTGGGCATGGCCCACCTCCCTGCAGACTCCTACCCCAGAGCCAGCCCACCTGCCCTCCTACAGGTGGGGGCCGGAGAGCGCTGGCCCGGGGCTTTTCCCACCTCCCTTCCGCTGCGCGTACCCACCCCGGGGGCTGGGCGGGGGCTGCTACGAGTTGCAGGCGGGGGCTCGGAGCTCCGGACCAGCCCCAGTCGGGAGGCCAGGGGCCGAGCCTTCCTCCGGGCGGGCGGGGGGCCGAGTAGGGAGGGAGCCCGGCGAGGGAGGAGCTGGAGGAGGGAGTGAGGGGGAGCGGCGGGCGCGGGAAGGGGAGCGCGGAGAAGGAGCCGCAGGGCGCTGGGAGGGGCGGAGGCAGGTGCGGGATCGCGAGGGCGCGAGCCGGGAAGGGCCCCGGCGCGGCGGGGCGGGCTGCCCCGGAGCTCGGCGGGGGTCGCGGCGGAGACAAGGCGGCCGCTGCGGGGAGATGCCGCGCGAGGAAGTGGATCGGGCGGGTACGCCGGGTGTGCGCACCTGCGCGCCGGGCAGCGGGTAAGCGCTCGGGGCCGCGTGCTCTCCGGGGAGTGGAAGCGTCTGCAGCCTGGCCCCAGCGGCGGTCCGCGAGGAACTGAGGCCAGGAGCGGCGCCCCTCCTGGGGCCTCGGGGGCCCAGGGCGTCCCGCCTCTCTGTGCCCTCGGACGGGCGCGCGCCAGGGAGAGGGTCCCGGAGGACTTGCCCGGCCGGAGGGAGGCGACCAGGGGTCGCCGTCAAGATCCCCGGGAGAAAAGGGAGGGCTGAGGCAGCGCCCGGGGCGGCTGCGGGATCCCACGCACGCGTGGGGGGTGCCCAGCGCCCAGGCGAGATCTGGAGGGGCGGGAGTCACCCCCGGGCCGGGGACTGCGACGCCCCCGGAGGGGCCCCGGTCGCAGAGGGAAGCCGGGCGCTGCCCCCTGCTGGCCAGGTTCGGGCGCGGCGCCGTGGAGCGGCCGCCCCTCTCTGGAGGGAGTTGAAGGGGCGTACGGTGTGGAGTCCCGGCTGGCTCCGGGCTGGGGCTGACCGGCTCCGTCACCTTGGGCAGGTCACTGCATCTCTCCGAGCCTCAGTTTGCACGTCTATCAAATAGAGGGGGATTCTCTGCCTTGCAGGGTCCGTGGGAATACGTGAGATCCGCGCTAGATGCTTTTTTAGAAACTGTAAAGTTCTATGTAAATCCTAGCTAATCACATAATGCTGGAACTGGAAGGGCGCTAAGAAATCTGCTTTATTACAAATGGGGAGAGTGGGGAATCCGTCTTGCCCAAGGTCATACTACCAGTAGAAGAATCTAAGACTAAAGTCCCCAGGTCTGGGAAAGTTCGGGATTAAGAGCAGGGCTCTCAGTCAGGGTGGTTGCATTAGCAAACTGGCCTTGGCCACCTACTAGCTGTGTGATCTCGGGAAAGCCCTTACCTTCTCTGAGGCGTGATTTCCTCCCATATGAAGTGGGGACAACAATGCTCACCCCACAGGCTTACAGTACAAATCTAATGGGAATGTCACTCAGCACAGCCCCTAGCTCCAAACAAGAGCTCAGCCACTGGTGGCCATCATTTCTCTGAGTAGCAGCAGCAGCAGCAACCCCTCCACTCTTCCTTGCAACCAGCTTCCAGTGTTTTCCAGTTGAGCCTGTGGTGTGGGTCTGTGCTGTCCTCTGGATCACACAGCCACTGGCTGGGGTCTCAGTCCTCCTCACAAGGACATTTGGGGACACTTAGCAGCAAGCGAGGCCACTGGGGTAGCCAGCCTTTTTCAGTCTTTAGTCCTGCTCCACTGGTGGGGAGAAGTAGGCAGGCTTTGTCATTGGGACATCCAGGAAACCAGGACCTAGAGGGTGGCTAGGAGGGAGGGACCAGGCCAGCTGGACTTGACTGGCAGGGGCTAGGGCCTCTACCCCTACAACAACCTCCACAAGCGCTTCAGGGCCCCGCCCTCAGACCAAGGCTTTGACCTCATGAACAAGTAAGTCCCAGTGCAGCCCAGGGGTGGGGGATGGAGATCATGTCTCTGCAGCCACAGAAACCCTGAGCCCTAGTGCTGGCTTCCCGGTCCCAGGCCTGCCTGCTGGCTCACCACCACCCAGAACCTAGTACAGGGCCAGAAATACAGAGATGCTTCCTCAGGGTAACTGACAGAGTTACCCGATGGCTCAATAATGAGGGCGGGTCCACTGGGTCATCCCTTCTCTCCTAGGCCACAGATGGATGACTGTTTTTTTTGGTGAGAGTGATGTGAATGTGAGCAGAAATGTAGATTCTCAGAGTGTGGAGTTCCCAGGCCTGAGAGGTCTCTTTCATCGCACAGATGGTTCCCGTCTAAGGCCCACAGAGGGGCAGGGGTCAGCCGTGTCTTCCAGGAAGCTGAATTCAGTAGACACCACTCAGTCTTTGTGTTTATTTGTTTTTGTTTTTGAGACAGGATGGTGCTCTGTCACCCAGGCTAGAGTGCAGTGGTGTGATCATGGCTCGCTACAGCCTCAACCTCCCGAGTTCAAGTGATCCTCTTGCCTCAGCCTCCCCAGTAGCTGGGACTACAGGCATGCGACACCTTGCCTGGCTAACTTTTGCATTTTTTGTGGAGACAGGGTGTCGCCATGTTGCCCAGGCTGGCCTCGAACTCCTGGGCTCAAAGAATCTACCCTCCTCAGCCTCCCAAAATGCTGGGACTACAGGTATGAGCCACAGAGCCTGGCCTGCTCAGTCTTTCACTATTCTCAGCAGCAGTTGATGCTGCTGACCATTTCTTCTCCCCAAAACACTCTTCTCTGGGCCCCTGTGACTTGACACTCTTACATTGTTCCCTCGTCTTCTCTGTTGTTTTTGCGGCTTCATTCTCCTTTCTACAGCCCTTAGATGCTCTGCTCCCCCAGGCCCTCTGCTCCTCTCCTAGTAGACACTCTCCCTGGGTGATCTCAGCCACCCCATTGGCTTTAGTTATCACCTCTATGTACATGACTCATACATGTATGCCTCCAGCCCAGATTGCTCCTCAGGCTGTTGACCCACCTATTTATTTTCAGCCAAGCACTGTTCTAGGCCCTGGGGATACAGGGATGAGCTAGACAGGAGGTGTATGTTAGCAGGGCATGAGGCAAGTGGGGGGCGTGTGGGAAAGACATGCAATAAACAAACAGGCAGAAAATATCAGATCGGGTTAAGTGCTAAAATGTGCATAAACCAGGGTGATGTGGTGGAGGAGGGGAGCTGCTTTATATTGGCTGGTCAAAGTGTTGCCAAAGGGGTGATATTTAGGACGAACAACTGGTAGGAGATGAGGTCAGAGAGATGGCAGGGGTGGCAGCAGATCACGTAGGGCCTTGTAAGCCATAGGAGTTTTGAATTTTATTCAGAGTGAAGTGGGAGCTGTTGGAGAAATGTATTTATTTATTTATGAATGAATGAATGAATGAATGAATGAATGAATGACAGAGTCTGGCTTTGTCGCCCAGGCTAGAGTGCAGCGGTGCACTCTGGGCTCACTGCAACTTCCAACTTTTGGGTTTAAGCCATCCTTCTACCTCAGCCTCCAGAGTAGCTGGGACTACAGGCGCGCACCATCATGCCCAGCTAATTTTTGTAGTTTTTGTAGAGATGGGGTTTCTCCATGTTGCCCAGGCGGGTCTTGAACTCCTACCTCTGGAATTACAGGCGTGAGCCATTGCACCCAACCAAAAATGGAGAGGAGGAAATACGGATCCTTCTCCAGAGCCTACTTGAGCCTTGCAAGAGAAGTTATTTCCTGTTATTTGCCAGTCTACTGTGCTGTGAACACTGGAGGGGGAAGGAAATAGGTAAATCTTCAAGGAGCTTCCAGCAGTAGGCAGTAAGAGGCACAGACAAACCTGGAGTCGAGAGAGGGCTTAAAGGAGAGAGATTTTGCTCTCAGTTGACCAGGGAAGACTTCCTGGAGGAGGTAGCTTTTGAAAAGGACCTCAGAAAGCAGAGAGAGGGGCTGGGTACAGTGGCTTACACCTGTATCCCAGCACTTCAGGAAGCCCAGGTGGGCAAAGTGCTTGAGCCCAGGAGTTCGAGATTAGCCTGTGCAACATGATGAGACCCTATCTCTAAAAAACAAAAGAAAAATTTAGAAAGCAGACAGGAGTACAATAGATATGTATGAAAGGGAATGGGAAAGAGTGCTGTTCCAGGCAGAAGGAACAGCCTGAACTAAGGCACGAATGCCCCAAACATGTAGTGGAGACAAGGGAGAGAACACAGAATGTGTAGGGGAATGAAAGGTCTGGCCTGTTAAGAGAAAGGCCCTAGACCTTGCCATTGATATGTGAGCCTCTGTTTCCTTATTGTTTTTTTGTTTTGTTTTGTTTTTAGATGGAGTCTCGCTCTGTCGCCCAGGCAGGAGTGCAATGGTGCGATCTCAGCTCACTGCAACCTCTGCCTCCTGAGCTCAAGCGATTCTCTTGCCTTAGCCTCCCAAGTAGCTGGGACTATAGGCGCGTGCCACCGTGCCCAGCTAATTTTTGTGTTTTTAGTAGAGACAGGGTTTTACCATGTTGGCCAGGATGGTCTTGATCTGACCTTATTATCCGCCCGCCTCGGCCTCCCAACGCTTATTATTTTTATGAAGTAACTGGTTAAGCTCTGGGGAAGATAGTGAGGAAGAATTCAAAGCCTGGGCTAGGTGTGGAAGAACAGGATAAGGTCTGCTACAAAAGAGGCGCTGGCCAGGTGTGGTGTTTCACTCCTGTAATCCCAGCACATTGGAAAGTCGAGTGGGGTGGATTACTTGAAGTCAGGAGTTCGAGACCAGCCTGGCCAACATGGTGAAACCCTGTCTCTACAAAAATACATAAATTAGCTGAATGTGGTGGCATGCACCTGTAATCCCAGCTGCTTGGGACGCTGAGGCAGGAGAATCACTTGAACCCGGGAGGTGGAGGTTGCAGTGAGTGGAGATTGAGCCGCTGCACTCCAGCCTGAGCAACAGAGTGAGACTCCCGTCTTAAGGAAAAAAAAAAAAGGGCACTCAAGAGGGCCTGCTGTGAGTGAGGTGACTTGAGTTTAGGGCCCCTGTGGAACATCAAGGAGGGATGACCAAAGGATATTTGGGGTCAGAGGTACAGAGAGAGGAGTCAAACAAAGGTAAAACTGTCAGTGTTCTTTTTTAATTCATTCTTTGAGTAAATCTCAGCATCTGTGAGTATTAAGCCTAAAATATACAGCTATGAACAAAGCCGTATCCCTGCCTCGGGAATGCACCATCTTGTGGGGAGACAGACCCAGGCATTGGACTGCAGGATAATGAGATGTGTATTACAAATCCTAAACACAAGGCACTGTGTTGGCATAGAGAGAGGCTGGCTCCACTTGGGCAGGAGGAGGACAAATTTCAGTAAAGAGGGGAGAGTTAAACTTGGTCTTGAGAGTGAAGTTGGAGCTGGATGGTGGGTGAGAGGGACGGGCATGCCACACACAGGGCAACTCATGCTTCATGGCATGAGTTGCCCCTTCCTTCCGGAACTCAAGTCTAGCAAGGAGACAGGGGTGGGGTGGGCAAGAAAGCCCAGTCCAGGGGAGTCCAGTGTGATGTATACATTAGAAGGCCAATGGGGTGTAGAGAAGGGAAGTGATCAGGTCCCTCCCTAGTTACCAGGAAACTTCCCGAGAGGGTGGGGGACATGAGCAGAAAGGCATTCCAGGTAGAGGGAATAGCCTGTGCAAAGACTCAAGGAAGTAATAGAACTGCAGTGTTTTTGCAGCCAAAGGTCTCGGCCAAGAGGTGGGCTGGAGGTGGGGTCTTCTGTTCAGTCCAGGTGAATAGGAGGATGAGAGGAAATGACCGGGCTATGTGATCCCTGGATAGGTAAACAATAGGAAATGTAGAAAAAGGATTTGGGGCTGGGCATGATGGTTCACAACTGTAATCTGGTACTTTGGTAGGCTGAGGCAGGAAGATCACTTGAACCTAGGAGTTCAAGACCAGCCTGGGCAACATAGGGAGACCCCATCTCTATAAAAAAATTTTAAAAAATTAGCCAGGCATGATGGTGTACCTGTAGTTCTGGCAACTTGGGAGGGTGAGGCAGGAGGAAGGCTTGTGCTCAGGAGGTTGAGGCTGCAGTGAGCCACAATCGTGCCACTGTACTCCAGCCTAGGCAAAAGAGAGAGAGAGCCTGCCTAAAAATAAATAAATAAAAATACATACATACATACATATATACATACATTCACACATAAAAAGGATTTGGAGTGTATTGCAGGGAAGAGTTATCCAAGGTTCAATCCTGTGGAATAGGTATCATTGGCCCCAGCTTCTCTTCACTTGCTAATTCCTTGTTTGTTTTTAACTCAGGACATGGTATGAGATTTCACTTGTTAATTCTATTTGCCCTCTCACGCTCAGCTTCAAAGCCACTTTCAGAGTGAGACCTCAAGGTTGCAGCAGGCTACCTGTCCCCCTACTTTCCTTCCCATAGCTCCCTGCATGCCCCACCGTTATCCTCATCATATCTGTGGTCTTCATTGCAGGATGGTTTCCCCAGGGCCATTGTAAGTCCTCCTAAGAGCAGAGTCCACATCTGCATTGCTCGTGCCAACATGTGGTAGACTTTAAGTATATTGTAGTTGAGTAGATGAGGAAACAGAGAGGTTGAGTAAGTTGCCCAAGGTCACAAAGCTAGAAAACGGGTCAGGTGAGACATGAATTCGGTCTACCTGACTCCATAGCTGTACCTAGCTCCAAAGTTTGTGCTCTGAATCACAGCTGTATTGTGGCTCCCAGAAGAGAAAGCAGATGGTAAATAGCAACTTCGTATCCTGTAAACACTAACAAATTTGGTGTTTGGTTTCAAGAAAATGAATTCCTGTTGTTAGTACCTTGTTTACCCAGTCTAGAGAAGATAGCTTCTCCTCTGTCCTGGAAATATTCACTCCATCAGCTCCAAGTGTTCTCTGGGGACCCAGGTGTGCAGCATCTGTGGGAGAAGAGAAGAGACAGGTTGGGCTCCAGTATAGGGGGGATGCAGTTCTAAAGTCTTCTTGCAAAGTATGGTCAGCCCTGCCAGTCGGCTCCCAGGATTATTCATCTGGTGTGGAAACTCAGATGAGAGCTGGGGGGAGACTTGAAAATGCCAGAAGTATATAGTGTGAAATGGGTCTGAGAGCCTCTGGATACTTCTGTCCATCAACTCAAATTCCTGCTGCAAGCAGGAGCCAGTAGAAGGAGCCCTGGTGGGAGTCTGAAGACTTGGTCTCAGCCTGTAACACACTGTGTTACCTTGAGCAAGTGTCTTGCCCTCTCTGAGCCCATTTCCCTGTCAGCATCATGAGGAGTCGGACTAAATGATTCCTAAGAGTCCTTCCTGTCTAATACCCTGATACCCTTCTGAAATCCAGGGGCTGACACTACTGCTACCCCTCACACCACCACCGTGTGGCAGAGCTGCAGCATCTCCTGAGAGCTTATCAGAACTGCAGACCCGGCCGGGCATGGTGGCTCACGCCTATAAACCCAGCACTTTGGGAGGCTGAGGCGAGTGAATCATTTGAGGCCAAGAGTTTGAGACCAGCCTGGCCAACATGGTGAAACCCTGTCTCTACTAAAAATACAAAAATTAGCCGGGCATGGTGGCACATGCCTGTAGACCCAGCTACTCAAGAAACGGAGGCAGGAGAATCACTTGAACCTGGGAAGTTGCAGTGAGCCAAAGATCACATCATTGCACTCCAGCCTGGGTGACAGAGCGAGACCCGGTCCCAAAACAAACAAGCAAACAAAACCCTGCAGACCCACAGAATCAGCATCCAAATTTTTTTTTTTTTTTTTTTTTGGAGACAGAGTCTCGCTCTGTCGCCTAGGCTGGAGTGCAGTGGCCGGATCTCAGCTCACTGCAAGCTCCGCCTCCCAGGTTTACCCCATTCTCCTGCCTCAGCCTTCCGAGTAGCTGGGACTACAGGCGCCCGCCACCTCGCCCGGCTAGTTTTTTGTATTTTTTTTTTAGTAGAGACAGGGTTTCACCGTGGTAGCCAGGATGGTCTCAATCTCCTGACCTCGTGATCAGCCCGTCTCGGCCTCCCAAAGTGCTGGGATTACAGGCTTGAGCCACCGCGCCCGGCCAGCATCTGAATTTGTAATAAGATCCCTGGGTAATGCATGTACACATTCAAGTGTGAGAAGCTCCGCAGTCACCACTTCCTTCCCCTTCCTTTGGGTTGTGCCAAGCTCCCATCACCAGGCCTGTCAGAGAGAGGTCCTGTTCAGGAGATAGTAGTGGAGCCTGGCACATCACAGGTACCCAGTACAGATTTCTTGAATGTGTGGGGTAGGTATTTATGGAAAGAAGGAAGTGGAACTGACTTTACCTGGCACCTTTTATGGATGGTGGAGCGTGGAGTTGGGCAAGCCCAGATTCCAATCCTAGATCCACAGTGCCCCATCTCCAGGGTCTTAGGCAAGCCATTTCTGTGAGCCTCACTTTCCTCCCCTGGGAAGTGGGAATAATTGATAATGATAATAGTATCGACTACAGAGGGTTGCAGTCAGACTTCAATGAGTTAATACATGAGAAGCTTAGAACAGTGCCTGGCACATAGTAAACTCTCAATAAATGTTGGCCACTACTTTACTACTGGGGCCATTCCGACCCCTCCTCATCCCCATGCCCACATAGCGGCCCTGGGCCCCCTCCCTACTGTCCCAACCCCCTCCCTGGAAATGCAGTTCCCTGAGGACAGACTCCTGATCTGAGCCCTAGGGAGCACTATCACCGCTGCTAAGAGCCACTGCTAGAGGAGGACCAACCAACAGAAATACAACGTGAGTGACACATGTGCTTTTTCAATTTAGGAAATTTCAAAGTAGCCACATTTTTAAAAAGTGAAAATAGGCTGGGTGCGGTAGCTCATGCCTGTAATCCCAGGCATTTTGGGAGGCTGAGGCAAGCAGCCTAGCCAACATGGTGAAACCCCATCTCTACTAAAAATACAAAAATTAGCTGGGCGTGATGGTGGTGCACGCCTGTAATTTCAGCTATCCAGGAGGCTGAGGCAGGAGAATTGCTCGAACCAGGGAGGAAGAGGTTGCAGTCAGCTGAGATTGCGCCACTGCACTCCAGCCTGGGTGACAGAGCAAGACTCTGTCTCAAAAACAAAACAAAACAAAACAAAAAGTGAAAATTTTATTTATATATTCTACTAACCTACCACATCCAAAATATTACCATTTCAACATGTAACTGATACATTTATTAGTGAGCTATTTTACACTTTTTTTTTAACATTCTTTTTTTGAACCAGGTACATCTCAGGGACTACATTTGAAGCGCCCAGTGGCCACACATGGCCAATAGTGGCTATTTTATTTCTGAACTTTGGCTGTCAATCCCAGCTATGCCATATATTACCTGTATGGCTGGGAGCCAGTCATTTTACCTCTCTGGACCTCAGTTTCTTCGTCTGTAAAATGGGTGCACTAATTCATTCCCCGCACCCCCAATTAGTAATAATAGGAGCAGTTGGTGATATATATATATCACCAAATTTTTTTTTTTTTTTTTTTGAGACACCATACCCGGCTAATTTTTTTTTTCTTTTTATTTTTATTTCTTTTTTTTTTTTTTTTTTTTGAGACGGAGTCTCGCTGTGTCGCCCAGGCTGGGGTGCAGTGGCGCGATCTCGGCTCACTGCAAGCTCCGCCTCCTGGGTTCACGCCATTCTTCCGCCTCAGCCTCCGAGTAGATGGGACTACAGGCGCCCGCCACCACGCCCGGCTAGTTTTTTGTATTTTTAGTAGAGACGGGGTTTCACCATGTTAGCCAGGGATGGTCTCGATCTCCTGACCTCGTGATCCACCCGCCTCGGCCTCCCAAAGTGCTGGGATTACAGGCTTGAGCCACCGTGCCCGGCCTCTTTTTTTTTTTTGAGATGGAGTTTTGCTCTTGTTGCCCAGGCTGGAGTACAATGGCACAATCTCGGCTCACTGCAACCTCCGCCTCCTGCGTTCAAGCGATTTTCCTGCCCCAGCCTCCCAAGTAGCTGGGATTACAGGCATGTGCCTTCATGCCCAGTTACTTTTATATTTTTAGTAGAGACAGGGTTTCACCATGTTGGTCAGGCTGGTCTCGAACTCCTGATCTCAGGTGTTCTACCCGCCTCGACCTCCCAAAGTGCTGGGATTACAGGCATGAGCCACCGTGCCTGGCCACCTGGCTAATTTTTGTATTTTTTGTAGAGATGGGTTTTTGCCATGTTGCCCAGGCTGGTCTCGAACTCCTGGCCTCAAGCAGTCTGCCCACCTCCATCTCCGAAAGTGCTGGGATTATAGGCATGAGCCACCACACCTGGCTAGATGGTAAGAATTTAAAACCTCTTTACCCACTTTCCCACAGCATGAGTGAATATAGTGAGTTGTTAACTTCAAAGGCTCTTGCCGGCTGGGCACAGTGGCTCACGCCTATAATCCTAGCACTTTGGGAGGCCAAGGTGGGAGGATCAGTTGAGGTCAAGAGTTTGAGACCAGCCTGACCAACATGGTGAAACCCTGTCTCTACTAAAAACATTCAAAATTTAGCTAGGCGTGGTGGTGGGTGGTGTAATCCCAGCTACTCAGGAGGCTGAAGCAGGAGAATTGCTTGACCCTGGTGGGCGGAGGTTGCTGTGAGCCGAGATTGCACCACTGCACTCCAGCCTAGGCGACAGAGCAAGACTCCACCTCAAAAAAAAAAAGAGGCCCTTGCCTTTTAACAGTGTGTTTGGTGGTTTGAGGTGGTCTCTTGCCTGTTGAAGGCTTGTGGAGATCCAGTGCAAGGTTAAAAGCAGGAAGGCACTGGGGCCTCATATTTCCCTAACCATTGCAAAGGCCTTGAAAACAGGTTTCATCTGTCTTTGACTTTTTTAAGGTAGCCAAATTGTCAGTGATGAAGATAACTAGGTGTCATCCAGGCCAGTGGTTTTTCATCTTGGTTTCACCTTAGAAGCAGCTGAGAAGTTTTCAAAAATCAGTGCCTGGGCTCTGTCCCCTGGAGGGTGAGGCCTAGATATCTGTTGTTGTTTTTAACAGACTTTTCTTTTTTTTTCTTGAGATGGAGTCTCACTCAGTTACCTAGGCTGGAGTGCAGTAGCACGATCTCAGCTCACTGCAACCTCTGCCTCCTGGGTTCAAGTGACTTTCCTGCCTCAACTCCTGATAGCAGGGACTACAGGCGCGTGCCACCACACACCACACCCAGTTAATTTTTGTATTTTTTTGGGGGGGGGGGTAGAGACGGGGTTTCACCATGTTGGCCGACTGGTCTCGAACTCCTGACCTCAAGTGATCTGCCTGCCTCAGCCTCCCAGTGTCCTGAGATTGCAGGTGTGAGCCACTGTGCCCGGCCTGACTTGTATTTTTAAAGCTCTTGCAGGTAGGTGATTCTGATGCTCACCAAGAGAATCTCTGATCTGATCCAACTACCTCATTTTCAAGTTGGAGAAACCGAGGCTTGGAGGAGGAACTGACTTATCCTAGGTTACACAGAAAGTTAGCAGCAAAGCCAAGCTAAAGCCCGGGGCCTCTGCCTCTCAGGCGTGTGCTCTGTTCTCAGGGCCCATTCCCCACCAGTTCCTGGACCCTTTCATAGACAGGTGTTGATGCCTTGCTCTGGGCCAGGTGTCAGGGCTACAGGGGTGAATGAGACATGGTCCCTACACTCAAGGAGCTCTTGTTACTGTGTCAGAGGCCGTCCAATATGGTGAGAGCTAGGGTGGCAGGCTCTCAGGAAAGGGGTA
The DNA here is from genome assembly GCF_037993035.2 of Macaca fascicularis. Lineage (NCBI taxonomy): Eukaryota > Metazoa > Chordata > Mammalia > Primates > Cercopithecidae > Macaca > Macaca fascicularis. Next base: position 211,926,090 of record NC_088375.1, read on the forward strand.
CCTGAACCAAGCTGGGCTTGGGGGGAGGTTAGGGAAAGCTTCCTGGGGAGACACCAGAGCCTAACTCTGAAGGGTGACTTGGAATTAGGCAGCCAGAGGACTGAAGAAAGGACATTTTCCAGGCAGAGGATACAGCAGGGAAAAAGGATCAGCAGGAAACAGCACTGGAGCCGGGGCTATGGCAGGAGGGTACTGGAAGAACAGGCAGGTCTGTGCTGCTGCAGTGTGAAGGTCACAGCCAGCTATGCTGAGAGATGGGGTTGGAGATGGAAGGAAACACCAGTTCATGAAGGGTCTCTTAAACCAAGCTGTGAAGCCTGGGCTTAATCCCGGGTGCAGCGGGAGCTACTGGAGGATTTTAAGGGAGTGACCTGGTCAGACTGTTAGTTGGGTGGGATATGGTTAGAGAATGGGCAGGGGCCAAGAGTGGAGGCTGGGAGACCATTGAAGCCAGGAAGGATGGTTTCACTCTCCTGAAACAGAACAGTGGCAGTAGGAGTGGAGAAGGGAGAGAAGAGTCAAGGCAGTTAGGTGTGGGCAGTAGAATGGACAGAATCCAGTCATTCAGTGAATGAAGGGGCCAGGTGTGGTAGCTCACGCCTATAATCCCAGTACTTTGGGAGGCGGAGGAGGGTGGGTCACCTGAGGTCAGGAGTTTGAGACCGTCTCTACTGAAAATACAAAATTAGCCGAACCTGGTGGCGAATGCCTGTAATCCCAGCTACTCGCGAGGCTGAGGCAGGAGAATCACTTGAACCTGGGAGGCGGAGGTTGCAATGAGCTGAAATAGCGCCACTGCACTCCCGCCTGGGCAACAAGAGTGAAACTGTCTCAAAAACAAAACAAAAACACACACTCAGTGAACGAAGGGACTTTATCAATTGGCTATTGCTATGTAACAAGCTACCCTCAAACTTGGTGAAATAAAACAACAGCATTTATTACTATGAATCATGCATTTGGAAGTTGGCTGATTTAATCTGAACTTGGCTGGGTATTTCTTTTTTTTTTTCCCATAGGTTATTGGGGTACAGATGGTATTTGGTTACATGAATAAGTTCTTTAGCAGTGATTCATGAGATTTTGGTGCACCCATCACCCAAGAAGCATACACAGCACCCTATTTGTAGTCTTTTATCCCTTGCCCCCCTCCCACCCTTTCCCCCAAGTCCCCGAAGTCCATTGTATCATTCTTTTTTTTTTTTTTTTTTTTGAGACGGAGTCTCGCTCTGTTGCCCAGGCTGGAGTGCAATGGCTGGATCTCAGCTCACTGCAAGCCCCGCCTCCCGGGTTCACGCCATTCTCCTGCCTCAGCCTCCCGAGTAGCTGGGAGTACAGGCGCCCGCCACCTCGCCGGCTAATTTTTTTTTTTTTTTGTATTTTAGTAGAGACGGGGTTTCACCGTGTTAGCCAGGATGGTCTCGATCTCCTGAACTCGTGATCCGCCCGTCTCGGCCTCCCAAAGTGCTGGGATTACACATTGTATCATTCTTATGCCTTTGCGTCCTCATAGTTTAGCTCCCACATATCAGTGAGAACATACAATATTTGGTTTTCCACTCCTGAGTTACTTCACTTAGAATAATAGTCTCCAGTTTCATCCAGGTCGTTGAAATGCCATTATTTAAATGCTTTTTATGACTGAGTAGTATTCAATCGTATAAATCAGTTTCTTTATCCACTTACTGATTGATGGACATTTGGGTTAGTTCTATGATTTTGCAATTGCGAATTGTGCTGCTATAAACAAGCATGTGCAAGTATCTTTTTTGTATAATGAGTTCTTTTCCTCTGGATATACACTTGGCTGGGTATGTCTGCTGATCTTGGCTGGGCTCGCACATGTGTCTGCTGGTTGTGTGAGAGGCTCTGTTCTAGGCTGGGTTTGGCTGGAACAGCTCTGCTTCATGTCCTTGTCTCTCCCTGCAGGGACCAGTGTGCTAGCCCAGGGATGTTCTTCTTATGGCAATGACGGAGTGCAAGCAGACACATGCACAGCCTCTAGAGGACTACATTTGGCACCAGCTTACTGTCACTTTTGCCTCATTCTGTTGACCACAGTGAGTCCATGTTGAACCCAGAATCAAGGGACAAAAAAATATACTCCTTTTGATGGGGGCAGGGAGAGGTGGCACAGGGCAGTAGAAGCATCGAGCTGAGCTGAGAGGGACACCAAACTGCCATGTGAACTTGGGCAAGTCACCTACCTCTCTGTCACTCATGTGACAGTCACGTGACATTGGTGCTGTTGTTTGCATTTTCCACATGAAAAAACTGAGTGCGGCCAGGTGTGGTGGCTCACACCTGTAATCCCAGCACTTTGGGAGGTCGAGGTGGGTGGATCACTTGAGGTCAGGAGTTTGAGACCAGCCTGACCAACATGGTGAAACCCTGTCTCTACTAAAAATACAAAAATTAGCCAGGCGTGATGGTGTGTGTCTGTAGTCCCAGCTACTTGGGAGGCTGAGGCAGGAGAATCGCTTGAACCCGGGAGGTGGAGGTTGCAGTGAGCCAAGATCGCACCATTGCACTCCAGGCTGGGCGACAGAGCAAGACTCTGTCTCAAAAAAGGAAAGGAAAGGAAAGGAAGAAGAAAAGGAAGAAGGAAGAATGGAAGGGAAGGGAAGGGAAGGAAAGGAAAAGGACTGGGTGCAAAGAGGTTCAGTGATGACTCCAAGTTCTCCCTGTAATCAGTGGAGCTGGTGCCTGAGGCTCTTAGGCAGTTAACCACTATTTTTTGGGGGGCGGGAGGGCAAAACTTCCAGAAAAGCAAAAGTACCCCAAACACAAGTGTGCAGCCTGATGAATTTTCACAAAGTGAACCCAGCAGCTCAAGAAACAGAACATGACCTGCACTCAGACGCCCCCCTTATATTCTCACGGGAAACACAATAGCCTGACTTCCCTCAGTGTAAGTCAGTTTTGCCTGTTTTTGAACTTTATGAAGTTTAAATCACACATGACGCCCGGCTTCTTCTGTTTAACATTATGTCTATTAGATTCATCCACCTGTTTGTGTGTAGCTGGGAACCATTCTCATTGATGAAGAGTGATTCTTATAATCACTCTCTCTTATATGATTATGTCACAATTATTTATTCATTCTACTGTTTGTTGTAGTAGTTATTTTTTAGAAACAGGGTCTTGCTCTGTCACCCAGGCTGGGAGTGCAGTGGCACTATTAGAGCTCACTGTAACCTCAAACTCTTGGGCTCAAAAGATCCTCTTGCCGCAGCCTCCCAAGTAGCTGGGACTACAGGTGGGGGTGCTGTCATATCTGGCTTTTTTTTTTTTTTTGTACATGAGTGTTCACAGCCACTTTATTTGTAATAGCCCATCAAGTAAATGGATAAACACATTTTGGTGTATCCATACAATGGAATACTATTCAGTAATAAAAGAGAACATGCAATAACATGGATGAAACTCAAAACAGTTACGCCAAATGAAAAAAGCCAGGCAAAAATGAGTAGATCTCTGATTTTACTTATGTAAAATTATGTAAAATGAAAACCAATCCACACTGATGGTATTAGTGTGTTCTCAAGCTGTTAATAAAGACATGCCCAGTGAGACTGGGTAATTTATAAAGAAAGAGGCTGAATTGACTCACAGTTCCACATGGCTGGGGAGGCCTAACAATCATGGTAAAAGGTGAAGGAGGAGCAAAGTCATGTCTTACATGGCAGCAGGCAAGCGCTAATATTCTTTAACTTTTTTTTCTAGGGACTGGGTCTCCCTATGTTGCCCAGGCTGGTCTCAAACTCCTAACCTCAAGCAGCCCTTCTGCCTCGGCCTCCCAAAGTGCTGAGATTATAGGTGTGAGCCACTGTGCCTGGCCCTATTCTACTGTAGACGCTTGTTTAGGTAGTTTGCAGTTTGGGGTTGTTATGAATAGTGCTGCTATGAACAATTCTTGCATGTATCTTTTGGTGGATGTACATACATGTTTTTCTTGGGTGTACAGCTAGGAATGGAAGTACTGGGCTGGGAATTTGGCGAACTTTTATTTTCTGTGTTTCACAGAGGTGTTTGTTTGTTTGTTTAAGATAGGGGCTCACTCTGTCGCCCAGGCTAGAGTGCAGTGGCACCATCATAGCTCACTGTAACCTCAAACTCTTGGGCTCAAGCAGTTCTCCCACCTCAGCCCCCCAAATAGTTAAGACTACAGATGCATGCCACCATGCCTGGCTAATTGTTAAATATTTTGGAGAGATGAGGTCTCGCTATGTTGCTCATGCTGATCTCAAACTCCTGGCCTCAAGTGATCTCACCTCATCCTCCCAAAGCACTGGGATTACAGGCATGAGCCACTATGCCCTGCCCATTTTCCAGATTTTATGATTAGAGAAACTGAGGTGCAAGACTGATTTGTTTACACCTCAAGATACTGATTAGATTTTAAAACTGGCATTCAGATATAGGTAGAAAGAGAGAGCATGAAATGGGGGAGATGCATACACATACACACACACCCATACCCATGTTAAAACTTTCCAGATTCGGCTGGGCACGGTGGCTCATGCCTGTAATCCCAGCACTTTGGGAGACCAAGGTGGGTGGATCACCTGAGGTCAGTAGTTCGAGACCAGCCTGGCCAACCTCGTGAAACCCCATCTCTACTAAAAATAAAAAAAATTAGCCGGTTGTGGTGGTGCATGCCTGTAATCCCAGCTACTCTGGAGGCTGAGACAGGAGAATCGCCTGACCCCGGAGGCGGAGGTAGCATTGAGCCGAGATTGCCCCACTGCACACCAGCCTGGGCGACAGAGTGAGACTCTGTCTAAAAAAAAAAAAACAAACCGAAAAGAAAAAGAAAGAAAAAGAAACTTCCCAGATTCTTCCCCACACATGTTCTATCCAACCCTCATTATATCTCTGGGAGGTAGACTCGATACCCTGATTTTTGCAGAGGAGAAAACTAAGGCTGTAGGAGGTCCCATGCAGGAGAGAGAATGAGATGAAATAACAGCTGTGGGTGCATTTTGTAAAATATAAAGCCCTGTCCAGATTTGCGCAGAGTGATTTCTCCACCCAGAGCTCACTCATCTGTACTACACAGCATCTACGGCAAGAACAGCCACAAATTACTCTGTGGGGGATGTATTCTACTGCAACAAATCTTTTTATCACAGAGCCTTACTTTTTTCTTCCAAAGAGATGAGACTGGCTTCTAAGGACACATTAAACCCATACATCCTTTTTGTTTCTGGCAAGGTTTTATGACTCACTTAGTTAAAGAGCCCTCAGAAAGTGGAGGCGACAGATCTTCCTGCAGGCTGAATGAGCTCTGGGTAGGACGCTTTTGTAAGAGGCCGGCTTTTGCTTTTGTAAGATGCCGGCTTTTGCTAGCCGGGTGCGGTGGCTCATGCATGTAATCCCAGTACTTTGGGAGGCCGAAGCGGGTAGATCCCCCAGCACTTTGGGAGGCCCAGATGCGTAGATCGCTTGAGGCCAGGAGTACGAAACCAGCCTGGCCAACATGGTGAAACCCCCTACTAAAAATACAAAAATTAGTTAGGCGTGATGGTGCATGCCTGTAATCTCAGCTACACGGGAGGCTGAGGCAGGAGAATCAGTTGAACCTGGGAGGCAGAGGTTGCAGTGAGCTGAGATTGGGTCACTACACTCCAGCCTGGGCAACAGAGTGAGACTCTGTCTCAGAAAAAACACCTGCTGTGTGCCAGCCACTGTGCTAGGCATGTTCTCCCTACTTCATTGAAGCCACATAACAATTCTGGGTGAAAGATGTCATTACCCCAATTTACAGATGAGGAAGAAGGGCCCAGGAGGTGAAAGGACTTGGACCCCACAGTAGGGATTGGTTAGTGGGAAGGAACCAAAAGTCCCCTGTCTTGACTGGGCACAGCGGCTCAGCCTCTAATCCCAGCACTTTGGGAAGCTGAGGCAGGAGTATCACTTGAGCCCCGGAGTTCCATACCACCCTGGGCAACACAGCGAGACCCCGTCTCTACAAAAAAATATTGAAAATTCACTGGGCATGGTGGCTTGTGCCTGTAGTCCCAGCTACTTGGAGGGCTGAGGTGGGAGGATCACTTGAACCCGGGCAATCGAGGCTGCAGTGAGAGCCATGATCGTGCCACTGCACTCCAACCTGGACGACAGAGGAAGTCCCTGTCTCTGAAAATGAAAAAGAAGAAGAAGAAAGTTCCCTGTCTTACTACCATTTCTCAAAGGCTGCTGTGTCCATGTGAACTGGCTCAGCTGGGAAAACACGAGTTGGTACAAATGAGGTTTCCTGGATAGAAGGTCGCTTATGGACATACAGGGATGGGAAGGAGTATTCCCTGGCCTGGAAGCCTCCTTCCTTCTCCTCTCCCAGGACAGGTGGTTCCTCTCCCTCAGCTTCTTTCTCTGCTCCGTTCTCCTGCCTCTCTCTACAGACCTGTTTTTTGTTTACCTTTGGCTTTTCTATTCCCCCCAAACCTTCCTTGATTTGGTAAAGGCTGCAGCCTGACTCCAGCCGCAGGACCCTTGGCCTGCAGATTTATCTTCCCCCATCTTCTATCCAGCCCAGCTCCCCATGGTCACCAGTCTAAACTCCCAAGAGAGAATCTGATTGGCTCATTTTGGGTCACATGTCCTCCCTGGTCCAATCAGCTGTAATCAAAGGTGGTCTCTGAAACAGGCCGAGATTGGTACATAAGTCTCTCTGTCTGCTTTTCTCTTTGCACCCCTCTTCAGAGATGCCAGACCTGGGAGATGCATGGTGTGGCTGGAGTCCACGTGATCTGGACTTCAGGGGAGATGCTTGTGGCCTGGAGGTGGAGGCGGGGCCGAGAAAGGTCCTTGCTTCTGCTGCTGCTATGATGGCCCCTGGGAAAATGGGTGGGCAGGGAGGAAGCTCCTTGGTATATCTGGGTTTCTGGCAATGGCAGACATCTCTCACCAAAACGGTCAGTGATACTTTGTTTCTGGTGAGGGAAGTGATCTTGTTGCCTGGATATCTGAATTTGGTTGGATGCACCATAGAGAACCCAGATAAATCACATTTGTGGTCACCATTGACTACAAGGCCAGGCATGGTGGCTCAGGCCTATAATCCCAACACTTTGCGAGGCCAAGATGAGTGGATCACTTGAGGCCAGGAATTTGACACCAGCCTGGGTGACATAGGGACACCTTGTCCATAAATAAATAAATAAACAAAAAGAAATAATTTACTATGTTGAGCATTTTGTATCCATGATATTGACAGTTCTCCCCAAACTCCTGTGAGATTTGGATTATCATCTCCATCACTGAGGCTGTGCAGGCTCAGAGAGGTGAAGTTATTCGCCCAGTGGCCACAGCAAGAAAGCGAACCAACAGGAATTGGGACCTGAGAATGCCTGCTCTTAGCCACTGTACTCCTCCTTTGTTAGCATCATTACATTTGTTCAGGACTCTTCTGTTCACAACACATCACATACATTTGATCTTGCTGGAGCTACTCAATACTCCTTTGGGACAGCACAGCCAGGCTTTTGTTCTTATTTCACCAAGGAAGTAACTAAGGGTCAAAGAGGTTGTGCTTTGCCCATGGTTACCCAGCTGGTCAGTGGCAGAGCTGGGACCGGAATGCAGATCTTCTGCACTAAAAATTATCAATAGGTATTAATGTATCAACATATTATTGCTGGTAATAGGATTCTTTTTCATGATATACAAAATAGATTGAGAAAAATTACATATACTACCGAGTGCGATGGCTCACGCCTGTAATCCTAGCACTTTGGGAGGCTGAGGAGGGCAGATCACCTTAGGTCAGGAACTCAAGACCAGCCTGGCCAACAAGGTGAAACCCCGTCTTTACTAAAAATACAAAGAATAGCCAGGCAGGGTAGTACGCACCTGTAGTTCCAGCTACTCAGGAGGCTGAGGTGGGAGGATCACTTGAACCCGGAAAGTGGAGGTTGCAGTGAGCGAAGATTGCATCACTACATTCCCGGCTGGGTGACAGAGGAAGACTCCATCCCCCCGTTAAGAAAAAGAAAGAAAGAAAAATTACACATGCATCATTCCCTACAAAGCAGTACACACACACACACACACACACACACACACACACACACGAATAACAATATTAATGCACTCACCACCTACTTAAAAAATAGAACATCAGGCTGGGCATGGTGGCTGATGCCTATAATCCCAACACTTTGGGAGGCCAAGTTGGGAGGATCGCTTGAGCCCAGAAGTTCAAGGTTGCAGTGAGCTATGACTGTGCCACTGTACCTGGGTGACAGAGCAAGATCCTCCCTCTAAAAAAAAAACAAAAAAAAAGGCCAGGCATGGTGGCTCACACCTGTAATCCCAGCACTTTAGGAGGCCAAGGTGGGAGAATTGCTTGAGTCTAGGAGTTTGAAGACAAGCCTGGACAACATAGGGAGACCCCATCTCTGCAAAAACATTTAAACATCAGTTGGGAGTGGTAGTGTGTATCTGTGGTCCCAGCTACTCAGGAGGCTGAGGTGGGAGGATCACTTGAGCCCAGGAGATCAAGACTGCAGTGAGCTCTGATCACGCCCCTGCACTCCAGCCTGGGTGACAGAGCAAGACCCTTTCTCAAAAAGGCCTGGCGTGGTGGCTCACACCTATAATCCCAGCACTTTGGGAGGCCAAGGCAGGCTGGCCAACATGGCGAAACCCCATCTCTACTAAAAAAAAATACAAAAATTAGCCGGGCATGGTGGTACATGCCTGTAATCCCAGCTACTTGGGAGGCTGAAGCAGGAGAATCACTTAAACCCGGGAGGCGGAGGTTGCAATGAGCTGAGATAGTGAAAAGAATATAATTGAAACTTTTAAAACCCTTTATGATTATATTCCTCTGTCCTTTTCCCTCCAGGGGTAACCACTATCCTGAATTTTATTTATTTATTTATTTATTTATTTATTTATTTATTTTATTTTATTTTATTTTTTTTGAGACAGAGTCTCGCTCTGTCGCCCAGGCTGGAGTGCAGTGGCGTGATCTCGGCTCACTGCAGCCTCTGCCTCCCGGGCTCACGCCATTCTCCTGCCTCAGCCTCCCGAGCAGCTGGGACTACAGGCGCCCGCCACCACGCTCGGCTACTTTTTTTGGATTTTTAGTAGAGACGGGGTTTCACTGTGTTTGCCAGGATGGTCTCGGTCTCCTGACCTCGTGATCCGCCCACCTCGGCCTCCCAAAGTGCTGGGATTACAGGCATGAGCCACCGCGCCCGGCCCCTGAATTTTATATTTTTAATTTCTTTGCTTTTCCTTATGGTTTTGCCACATATATTTATCTCCCTAACAGTTTGTTTCTTCTTGCATGTTTTTGACTTTGGCACTCTGCCTTGTTTGTGATAATCACCATTTTGGTGTGTGTAGCTGTGGTTTACTCTGTTTTGCTTCTCTGTAGCACTTCATCGTAGGACTATGCCATATGCTACCATTCTGCTGTTGATGGACGTTTGGTTGTTTTTAGCTGTTTGCTATTTCATGCTACTAGGACCATTCTTGTTTCTGTCTTCTAGCGAACACAGAAGAGTTTCTCTGCCATGCATACCCAGCAGTGGAATTGCTGAATCATGAGGTAGTCATCATATCTTTAGTTTTATGAAATAATACTAAATTGTTTGCTTCTTTAGTTTTATGAAATAATACTAAATTGTTTGCTTATGAAGTATCTCCAATCACTGTGTTGCCCAGGCTGGTCTTGAACCCCTGGGCTCAAGCAATCATCCTGCCTCAGCCTCCCAAGCTGCTGACTCTTATTAACTGACATGACATGATCAGATTTAAAATGCTGTACTTTTCTACTAGGTGAAAATGGCACCTTGTTGTCATTTTAATTTTTCTTTCTTTCTTTTTTCTTTTGTTTAAAATAGATAGTCTCGCTATGTTGCCCAGGCTGGTCTTGAACTCCTAGGCCCAAGCGATCCTCCCACATGAGCCTCCCAAAGTGTCGGGATTACTGGCATAAGCCACCACACCCGGCTTTCATTGTCATTTTAACTTTTTTTTTTTTTTTTTTTTTTTTTTTTGAGATGGAGTCTTGCTTTGTCGCCCAGGCTGGAGTGCAATGGCACGATCTTGGCTCACTGCAACCTCTGCCTCACAGATTCAAGCGATTCTCCTGCCTCAGCCTCCTGAGTAGCTGGGATTACAGGTGCCTACCACCACGCCCGGCTAATTTTTGCATTTTTAGTAGAGATGGGGTTTCACCATGTTGGCCAGGCTGGTCTCGACCTCCTGACCTCAGGTGATCCACCGGCCTCAGCCTCCCAAAGTGCTGGGATTACAGGTGTGAGCCACCATGCCTGGCCTGTATTTGTTATTTTATTATTTGAAGTGTGACGGGAAAGAGAGAGTTGCTTATGGAGCTACAGTCCATGTCTCCAAAGGCAGCTAGATTATGAAAACTTCTCCCACCTTTGTTCACAATGGGGGGGGATAGCAGGCAGGAGAGAAGACAGCCTCTGAATTGTGCTACTTCTTTCAAAGCTACAGCCTAGCTTTCCTAACCAAGTCTGTCTGCTCCTGTCCCTGTGTCCCTGTCCTTCTTCCCAAGATGTCACCGAGGGCTGGAGGGCTTGCACACACACCAGCCTCCTGAGCCTTTCTGAACCCACGCCTTTCACTGAAATGAGGTCACTGGAATGCTTGGAACTCAAGGAGTGACCTCATGAGTTTGTGGGGCCGGCACACCAGGCTTCCAAGGGAAATGACGCACCTCAGTCACCCAGACTGTCTGCAGGGGAGAAAGTTTCGAAGAGCCAACCAGAGTTCACATTTTCCCCGTGAACCAAAATGGGAGCAAAACTTCAGCCAGAGGCTTTTGGGGTGGAGCCTGGGGAGAGTGGGGGTAGGAGGGGGTCGTCAAACCAGCTATGCATGCATGCCTTAAGGCTTTTCATCCTCAACTGAGGCAATGTAGGCAAGGGTAGAAATTTCTTGAGATCTCTGGACCTGGTTTTTCCACTTCCAGCCAGGTGGCCTTATTTTTTTTGAGACAGAGTCTTGCTCTGTCTCCCAGGCTGGAGTGCAGTGGCGCCATCTCGGCTCACTGCAAGCTCCACCTCCCGGGTTCAGAGCATTCTCCTGACTCAGCCTTCCGAGTAGCTGGGACTCCAGGTGGCTGCAACCATGCCCAGCTAAATTTTTTTGTATTTTTAGTAGAGACAGGGTTTCACCATGTTAGCCAGGATGGTCTCGATCTCCTGACCTCGCCCACCTCGGCCTCCCAACATGTTGGGATTACAGGTGTGAGCCACCCTGCCCAGCCCTTTTTTTTTTTTTTTTTTTTTTTTAAGGCAGAGTTTCACTCTCGTTGCCCAGGCTAGAGTATAATGGTGCGATCTTGGCTCACTGCAACCTCCACCTCCTGGTTTCAAGCAATTCCCCTGCCTCAGCCTCCCAAGTAGATGGGATGACAGGCATGCACCACCACGCCTGGCTAATTTTGTATTTTTGGTAGAGACAGAGTTTCTCCATGTTGGTCAAGCTGGTCTTGAACTCCCGACCTAAGGTGATCCACCTGCCTCAGCCTCCCACAGTTCTGGGATTACAGGCAAGAGCCACTGCGCCCAGCTGGTGATTGATTTTTAAAACATTAAGGAGCTAAAGCTGCTCGTGGCTGTAATCCCAGCACTTTGGGAGGTCAAGGCTGGAGGATTGCTTAAGTCCAGGAGTTTGAGACCAGCCCTGGCAACATAGCAAGACCCTGCCTCTATGAAAACAAACAAACAAACAAACAAACAAACAAAAAACAATTAGCTGGGCACGGTGGTATGTACCTGTAGTTCCAGCTACTTGGGAGGCTAAGGTTGGAGGGTCACTCGATCCAGGAGGTCGAGGCTGCAGTGAGCTGTGGTCATGCCACTGCACTCTAGCCTGGGGGACAAAGCTAGATCCTACCTCAAAATAAATAAATAAACAAATAAATAATTTAAAAATTACTGGTTTATTATATAGAATTCAAATGAACAACCAGAAGAAAAGGTATCTAGGACAAGGTCTGAAAAAGCTTCAAGGGGCCAGCCACGATAGTTCACACCTGTAATCCCTCCCACTTTGGGAGGCCGAGGCACACGGATTACCTGAGGTCAGGAGCTTCTAGACAGACACCTGGATACTTTCGCCAACCCAGAAGTTCCCAAGATTTTTTTGCAGCTAGGTTTCCAGTTTCCATTTGGAAAGTTGAATGTATTTTCTGGATTAAACTTCCACAATGGGGAAGGAAGGAAGGAAGGAAGGAAGGAAGGGAGGGAGGGGAGAAAGAAAGAGAGAAAAAGGAAGGAAGGAAGGAAGGAAGGAAGGAAGGAAGGAAGGAAGGAAGGAAGGAAGGAAGGAAGGAAGGAAGGAAGGAAGGAAGGAAGGAAGGAAGGAAGGAAGGAAGGAAGGAAGGAAGGAAGGAAGGAAGGGAGAGAGAAAGAGAGAAAGAAAGAACGAACATAATAAAAACATTTTTAAAAATAGACTTCCGGCCAGGTACGGTGGCTCATGCCTGTAATCCCAACAGTTTGTGAGGCTGAGGCGGGCGGATCACAAGGTCAGGAGTTCGAGACCAGACTGGCCAACATGGTGAAACCTCGTCTCTACTAAAAATACAAAAATTAGCTGAGTGTGAGGGCGTGTGCCTGTAGTCCCAGCTACTCGGGAGGCTGAGGCAGGAGAATCGCTTGAACCCAGGAGGCAGAGGTTGCAGTGAGCCGAAATCGCGCCACTGCACTGTAGCCTGGCAATAGAGTAAGACTCCGTCTCAAAAATAAATAAATAAATAATAATAAATAAATTAAAAATAACATTATTCATGCTCACTATAGGACATCTGAAAAATTCAAATGAGTAGAAAAAGTAGAAAAAAGGTCACAACCTTTACTTTGTAGAGAAATACATTATAACAATTTGACTTCTTTCCTGATGGTCTTTATCTTTCTCTGTGTAGTTTTATTTTGTTTCCATTGTTGCTAAATAAATAGAATGACGCTTTCTGATTCACAACTTACAGAGCTGATTTCATGTACTTCTAACAAGCTTGTGATGATTCCAACAGCTATGACACTTTGTCCCCTGTGGGAATTGCATGGGTGGGGCACATCACCCACCCCTGTATTCTGATACTTTCTAGAATGCCAGTTCCACAGCACCATGGCCAGCTTTAAGTAGTATCTTTTTAATCATGTAGTTCATTTCAGGCTTCCACATTGTCCTTCTAGAACCTAACTCTATTTTTTTTTTCTTTTTTAAACCCCAGATCTTCTGAACATGTCCCCATTCCGTGAGCCCACAGTGATCTGTTTGTTTTGCCTGGTCCCAGCTCATGCATTCTTCAAGTCTTGGTAACCAGGATGTTTTGTCTGTTCAGGCTCTAAACGATCAGTGGGACAGGAACCGAAGTTAAGTAGCTCAGGATGCATCAAGATGAACTTGGGAAAACCGCGAGCCGCTGTGCTGACTGGACTGCTTCTCTGAATCAGCTGGAACTTCTTTTTGTGTCTAGTTTTAAAAGCTCCTCGGAAGCAATCCTAAATCCAGAATCGTTTCAATTATTATGAGGGGAATTCTGAAGTTCTCATTAAACACACGAATGACTCAAGCTTTGAAAAGAGCCAGATGCCACAGGCAAGAATCCCAGGGCATTGCCCACCTGGGTGTGATCCCCTGATAACTGTCTAACGAACTCAGCATGTGTCCCCCGGGCATGACCATCTGCTGGGCAAAGCTCCAGGACCCTGAGACATCCTGGAATTCCTGTGGTTTAGGAAAGACCTTTAACTACCAGTGGTAGTTGTCTCATCGTTCTTCAAATAATCTGGTCTTGTTTATTATTATCATTACTATTTAATTTTATTTTATTACAGCTGTACTTGGAGAATAGTCCGGTCTTGAGGCCTTTTCACTGTGGTCTGTTCTAGTGTATGGCTCCCACCAGTGTGAAGCAGAAGGATGACTTTGCTCTGTTGTCAGGACAACCTTGAAGGAAGGAGCCAAATGTGTGGAGGTCTGTGGGAAGAGAGAGCCACCTAGCATGTCCCCACTGAACCAGTCAACAGAAGGCCTTCCCCAGGAGGCCTCCAACAGATCCCTGAATGCCACAGAAACCCCAGAGGCTTGGGATCCCAGGACCCTCCAGGCACTCAAGATCTCCCTTGCCATGGTCCTTTCCATCATCACACTGGCCACAGTCTTCTCCAACGCCTTTGTACTCACCACCATCTTACTCACCAGGAAGCTCCACACCCCTGCCAACTACCTGATTGGCTCCCTGGCCACCACCGACCTCTTGGTTTCCATCTTGGTCATGCCCATTAGCATCGCCTATACCATCACCCACACCTGGAACTTTGGCCAAATCTTGTGTGACATCTGGCTGTCTTCTGACATCACGTGCTGCACGGCCTCCATCCTGCATCTCTGTGTCATTGCTCTGGACAGGTACTGGGCGATCACGGATGCCCTGGAGTACAGTAAACGCAGGACAGCTGGCCATGCGGCCACCATGATTGCCATCGTCTGGGCCATCTCCATCTGCATCTCCATTCCCCCTCTCTTCTGGCGACAGGCCAAGGCCCAGGAGGAGATGTTGGAGTGCCTGGTGAACACCTCTCAGATCTCCTACACCATCTACTCCACGTGTGGGGCCTTCTACATTCCCTCGGTGTTGCTCATCATCCTATATGGCCGGATCTACCGGGCGGCCCGGAATCGCATCCTGAATCCACCCTCACTCTATGGGAAGCGCTTCACCACAGCCCACCTCATCACAGGCTCTGCAGGGTCCTCCCTCTGTTCGCTCAACCCCAGCCTCCATGAGGGGCACTCGCACTCGGCTGGCTCCCCTCTCTTTTTCAGCCACGTGAAAATCAAGCTTGCTGACAGTGCCCTGGAACGCAAGAGGATTTCCGCGGCTCGGGAAAGGAAAGCCACTAAAACCCTGGGCATCATTCTGGGGGCTTTTATCATCTGCTGGTTGCCCTTCTTCGTGGTGTCTCTGGTCCTCCCCATCTGCCGGGACTCCTGCTGGATCCACCCGGCCCTCTTTGACTTCTTCACCTGGCTAGGCTATTTAAACTCCCTCATCAATCCAATAATCTACACTGTGTTTAATGAAGAGTTTCGGCAAGCCTTTCAGAAAATTGTCCCTTTCCGGAAGGCCTCCTAGTCTTATTCAGTGATGACTCTTGTTATCTTTTGTGTCCTGTAACCTAATCAGGATTTTTTTTTAATTATTATTTTCTGAGACCTGGATTAATTAATGATATCTTGAGTCTTGGTTCAATTAACAGAATTGTTCTTTTTCCTGTTGTTTTCTTAACTTCTGAAAGAGCTGTGGGCAGGGGGGCAGGACTGAAGATTTCACTACTTAGCATAATATTTTCTTTCTTTCTTTCTTTTTTTGAGATGGAGTCTTGCCCTCTTGCCAGGCTGGAGTGCAGTGGCACAATCTCAGCTCACCACAGCCTCTGCCTCCCGGGTTCAAGAGATTCTCCTGCCTCAGCCTCCAGAGTAGCTGGGACTACAAATGCGTGCCACCAGGCCCAGCTAATTTTTGTATTTTTAGTAGAAACGGGGTTTCATCATGTTGGCCAGGATGGTCTCGATCTCTTGACCTTGTGATCCGCCCATCTTGGCATCCCAAAGTGCTGGGATTACAGGCATGAGCCACTGTGCCTGGCCAACATAATGTTTTCACAGTTCCTCTTTGTTGGAAGAAATGTGACCTACGAGATCCCCAGTTGATACAGTTGAGATGAGAAGCTATCTGACTATAGAAAAGACCCCGGGCTCAAAGGGAAGGCTCTCTGGTCTACCTGAGATCTATATGGAGCTTAAAGGAGGGTGGATGCCGGGCGCGGTGGCTCAAGCCTGTAATCCCAGCACTTTGGGAGGCCGAGGCGGGTGGATCACGAGGTCAGGAGATCGAGACTATCCTGGCTAACATGGTGAAACCCCGTCTCTACTAAAAATACAAAAAAACTAGCCGGGCGTGGTGGCGGGCGCCTGTAGTCTCAGCTACTTGGGAGGCTGAGGCGGGAGAATGGCGTGAACCTGGGAGGCGGAGCTTGCAGTGAGCCGAGATCACGCCACTGCACTCCAGCCTGGGAGACACAGCGAGACTCCGTCTCAAAAAAAAAAAAAAAAAAAAAAAAAAAGGAGGGTGGATAAGATTAATGACCTGAATTGAAAGAGAATTTGGAGCCAGGATGGATCTCCATTCTGTATGGCACCTTGATTGGAAAATAATATCCACGCGTTTCTTCCACTGAGTCTTTCTTAGATTAAATCTCTCCCAGTCGTCCATGAAGAGAAAGTCAGTATTTGTAGTGCCAATGATATAGAGTGACTTGGAGAGAGATTCAGAGGTTAGGGGTAGCGGGAGTAGGAAGGTTTTGGGACCAGACTGACTACCCTGTACCCTTCCTTCTTCCCCAATATCCCTGCGCCATCTTC
This sequence comes from Macaca fascicularis, assembly GCF_037993035.2. NCBI lineage: Eukaryota > Metazoa > Chordata > Mammalia > Primates > Cercopithecidae > Macaca > Macaca fascicularis. The sequence goes on from NC_088375.1 coordinate 211,942,512, forward strand.
ACATTCTGAAGTTAAAACCCATGATCACCCCTTTGAGGTAGATTGACTGGCTTTAGACACTCACTCCTGCCTCCCCCCACGCTTTGAGTGGGACACCATTCTGAATTTTTTTTCTGAATTATTTTTTTACATCTCTTTCTCATTAGAGATCTGAAAACTCATTAGAGATGTTGAGTCTTATCAAATAAAAAGCATGAGACATCATGGCCAGTAACGTCTTTGGGTGATTTTTCCTCCTCTCCCTGGATATAGAAACCATTCAGCTCAATTCAGTCTCTAGCATTTGTTGAGCACCTACCACATGCCAGGTCCCACGCTCCAGCCTTGGCACTTGTTCTCTCCTATCAGGATGTGAGAAATTAAGGACAGTGTGATGATTAAGAGCTCAGAGACCACGCTCAGTGGCTCATACCTGTAATCCCAGCACTTTGGGAGGCTAAGGTGGGAGAATTGCTTGAGCCCAGGGGTTCAAGGCCAGCATGGGAAACCTGGCAAAACCCTGCCTCTACAAAAAAATACAAAATTTATCCAGACATGGTGGTGCGCATCTGTAGTCCCAGCTGCCTGGGAGGCTGAGGTGGGAGGATTGCTTGAGTGTGGGAGATTGAGGCTGCAGTGTGCCATGATCATGTCACTGCACTGTCCTGGGTGACAGAGCAAGATCCTATCTCAAAAAGGAAAAAAAAAAAAAGGCTCAGGACCTGATGCCTCAACTCAAATCCAAGTGCAGCCAATTTCTCCTGGGTGAACCTGGACAAGTTTTCTTTTCTTTCTTTCTTTCTTTCTTTTTTTTTTTTGAGACAGAGTTTCGCTCTTGTTGCCCAGGGTGGAGTGCAGTGGCCTGATCTCGGCTCACTGCAATCTCCACCTCCTGGGTTCAAGCGATTCTCTTGCATCAGCCTCCCGAGTAGCTTAGATTACAGGCATGCGCCACCACGCCTAGCTAATTTTTGTATTTTTAGTAGAGACAGGTTTTCACCATGTTGGCCAGGCTGGTCTTGAACTCCTGACCTCAGGTGATCCACCCGTCTCGGCCTCCCAAAGTGCTGGGATTACAGGCGTGAGCCACCAAGCCCGGCCCTTTTCTTTTCAAGACAAGGTCTCACTCTGTTGTCCAGGCTGGAGTATAGTGGCACAGTCAGGACTCACTGCAGCCTTGACCTCCCAGACTCAGCCTTCTGAGTAGCTGTGACCACAGGCTTAAACCACCATGACTGGCTAATTTTTTAAATTTTCGTTAGAGATGGGGATCCCACTATGTTGCCCAGGCTGGTCTCAAACTTCTGGGCTCAAGCACTTCTCCCACCTCGGCCTCCCAAAATGCTGGGAATACAGGCATGAGCCACCACACATGGCCTAGAAAAAGTTTCTTTATCTCTCTTTGTCTCATTTTCAACTATAAAATAGGGATAATAATAGATATGTTATTGTGTAAGTTACTACAGTGCTTGGCAGAAGAGCTCTTAAACTGACCTACTTGAGATCAAACAGCAATATAAAAATAACAGCTATGATTTATTAAGTGACTATAATGCTCCTTGTGTACACTTTCTCATTTACCTGTCATCTTGATTTTATAGATGAGGTAAAGAAACCGCTTATGGGCCGGGCGCAGTGGCTCAAGCCTGTAATCCCAGCACTTTGGGAGGCCGAGACGGGCGGATCACGAAGTCAGGAGATCGAGACCATCCTGGCTAACATGGTGAAACCCTGTCTCTACTAAAAAAAATACAAAAAACACTAGCCGGGTGAGGTGGCGGGCGCCTGTAGTCCCAGCTACTTGGGAGGCTGAGGCAGGAGAATGGCGTAAACCCGGGAGGCGGAGCTTGCAGTGAGCTGAGATCCGGCCACTGCACTCCAGCCTGGGCGACAGAGCGAGACTCCGTCTCAGAAAAAGAAAGAAAGAAAGAAAGAAAGAAACCGCTTATGGGCTGGGCATGGTGGCTCCTACCTGTGATCCCAGCACTTTGGGAGGCTGAAGCAGGAGTTTGGGACCAGCCTGGGCAACATAGGGAGACCCCATCTCTAATGACAACAACAAAAATTAGCCAGACATGGTGGAGCACACCTGTAGTCCCAGCTACTCGAGAGGCTGTGGCTACAGTGAGCCCTGATCATGCCACTGCACTCCAGCCTAAGAGACAGAATGAGACCCTGTCTCAAAAAAAGAAAAAGAAAAAGAAGGTTGGCCGGGCGCGGTGGCTCAAGCCTGTAATCCCAGCACTTTGGGAGGCCGAGACGGGTGGATCACGAGGTCAGGAGATCGAGACCATCCTGGATAACACGGTGAAACCCCGTCTCTACTAAGAAATACAAAAAACTAGCCGGGCGAGGTGGCGGGCGCCTGTAGTCCCAGCTACTCGGGAGGCTGAGGCCGGAGAATGGCGTGAACCCGGGAGGCGGAGCTTGCAGTGAGCTGAGATCCGGCCACTGCACTCCAGCCTGGGCTACAGAGCGAGACTCCGTCTCAAAAAAAAGAAAAAAAAGAAAAAGAAGGTTATGTTAGGGCAGGTTTCATAAAGAGAGAACACTTCAGCAGACTGCCAAAAGCTGAGCCTATGTGGAATAGATAGGAGCCCAAGAGAGGGGAAGTATGACAAGGCCTCTTGGGGGAGATGGGACCGAGCAGAGGAAGGTAGGGAAGGCCACACCAGGTGGAGAAAAGAGCAGTAACAGAGCCTCAGAGACAAGTAATATTCGGTGGGGTCTGTGGTCACAGAAAGAAGAATGAGGGGCAGGAATATAGGGTGTCAGGAAGGAAAGAGAAAGGAGGGAGGCCGAGATTGAGGGGATGATTGGTTATCCAGAGGAGTCTTGTGCTGATTTGAAGCTCATGCTGGACATCATCCAGCGCAGCCCTGGACCACCTGCATTAGAATCACCCATGCAGGGCTGGGCACAGTGGTGCACTCCTCTAATCCCAGCACTTTGGGAGGGCAAACCTGGAGGATTACTTTAGTCCAGGAGTTCGAGACCAGCCTAGGCAACATGGTGAAACCCCATCTCTACTACAAATACAAAAATTAGGTGGGCGTGGTGGTACACACCTGTAGTCTCAGCTACTGAGGAGGCTAAGGTGGGAGGACTGCTTGAGCCGGGGAGGTTGAGACTGCAGTAAGCTATAATGGTGTCACTGCACTTCAGCCTGGGTGACAGAGCAAGACCCTTTCTCAAAAAAAAAAAAAAAAAAGTCAAATTGAAGATAAACTTAGAACTTAGGCTGGGTGCAGTGGCTCATGCCTGTAATCTCAGCACTTTGGGAGGCCGAGGTGGGTGAATCACCTGAGGTTGGGAGTTTGAGACCAGTCTGACCAACCTGGAGAAACCCCATCTCTACTAAAAATACAAAATTAGCCAGGCATGGCGGGATGTGCCTGTAATCCCAGCTACTCGTGAGGCTGAGGCAGAATTACCTGAACCGGGAGGCGGAGGTTGTGGTGAACTGAGATTGCGCCATTGCACTCCAGCCTGGGCAACAAGAGCGAAACTCGGTCTCAAAAAAAAAAAAGAAAGAAAGAAAGAAAGAAAGATAAACTTGTTTCTCATGACCATAGGGGAAGCCTGTGTTTGGAGCCTTTCTCCTCTTCTCCCCACCCATCCCTGTCATGCCCCTAATTCCTTCACGCTTAGTCACAGACACACACACAGCATGATGGTGACGATGCAGGTTCCCGTCTAGCACAGGACTCTGCTTTTTTTTTTTTTCCTGCAGCCAATCCGATTCCCTGGTCACAGGACCCTAGGTCTGTTTTTTTGTTTTTGTTTTTTTTAGAGGTGAGGTCTCACGATGTTGCCTAGGCTGGAGTACAGTGGCTATTCACAGATATGATCGTGGCATACTACAGCCTGGAACTCAGGCGATCTCAGTCTCAGGTGATCCTCCTGCCCCTGCCTCCCAAGTAGCTGGGACTACAGGCACGCACCATCACACCAGGCCTCAGGTCAGCTTAAATGGCAACAGGCTGCAGCCTGTAGGAGGTGAATCCTGACGTTTGACTAAATACGTGGGCACCGTGGCCCCCCTCTGCTTTCTCAGCCAGTCTCCTTAGGGAGCATGTCACTGTCCCATGATCTCTCATCAGTCTAGGAGCCCTGCGGCGTATTTCATTGATCTTTGTACTCTTAGTACCTGGCACACAGCCTGTGCTCAATTAACGATAATAGCGAGTGTCTATTGAGCTCTTACTGTGTACCTAGGTACTGCCCTAAGCATTTTATGAGTGTTAACTCATTTAACCTACATGAAGTTGGTCCTATTACTATCCTCCAGATGAGGAACTGGAAGCCCCAAGAAATTAAATACTTTGCCCATTTTCACACTGCTGAGAAGTGGTGGGACCAGAATTCAAGACACAGTTGCAGCCCAGAATCCTCACTCTTAACCCCCAGGGGATATGGCCAGGGCCAAAATGGCATGTGGCTCTGAGGAGCAGCATAAACTAGCGAAGAAAGCACTGATCTGGGAACCAATGAACCCGTCCCAGTTTTTCCACTGTCTTGCTTCACATCTTTCTGCCTCAGTTTGTTCTGTACAATGTGGGTAATAATAATGTCAACCTCAGGGTGGTTGGGGCCTGTGCTCAACTCTGGAGCATTCAAAACTGGGGAAGGTTATTGAATGAGACGAGGCCACAGTTAATTTATAAGGAATTAACTAAACACACACACACACACACACACACACACACACACTCTCTCTCACACACACAGAAAACATGGTGCAACTATGCAGATCATGAAACAGGCCTGTGAACAAGGTTTGGCCTCTGGGCCACCAGTTGGCAACCTCTGATCCTCCCCATTGATCCCCCCCATGCTATTGACTAATTTCTGTTCTCCATACAGCAGCTGGGTCCCTCGTGGAGCTCACAGTTCATCTGGGGGCCAAAGTACATGAAACAGATTACAAAGCCAGACAGTCTGTCCTCCACCAAGTCTGTGCCACACCCCACGCCCTCAGCTCTCTCAGGTGCATTCCAGCCACCTGTCACAGGAAGAGGCGGACTGGGGGGAGGAAGGCAGAAGTGCCCTTTTTACAGGGTCACTGGCAAGGACAGATGTGAGTAGTCCTCCGCATCCGAGGATCTTAAGATAGTGCATTTACCTGCTTCCCTGGCCCCCCTGTATTTTGCTCCCAAGGGGAGGAGTAGGAATTCTAGACCTAGAGGATATCAGATGGGAGAGGGCCTTCAAAGTCATCCAGGACAACCCCAATCAGATCACTAATATCAGAGCAGCAGCTCATGCATTATAATTGGTGAAGTGGGAACTACTATTATCCCCATTTTGCAGATGGGTAAACTGAGACTCAGAATGGTTAAGTAATTCACTCAAGGTATTGCTGCAACTAAATAGCAAAGACAGTAGGCATGATAGCTCAAGTTGGTAATCCCAGCACTTTCGGAGACTTAGGTGGGTGGATTCCTTGAGCTCAGGAGTTTGATACCAGCTGGGCAACATGGTGAAACCCCATCCCTACAAAAAAACACAAAAACTAGCCAGGTGTGGTGGCATGAACCTGTAGTCCCAGCTACTCAGGAGGTTGAGGTGGGAGAATCCCTTGAACCTGGGAGGTTGAGGCTGTAATGAGCCAAGTTCATGCCACTGCACTACAGCCTGGGTGACAGAGCAATACCCTATCTCAAAAAATAAAAACAAAAATAAATAAATAATAAAGCCAGCATTTACATCTACCAGTATGACCCGAGGGCCAGCATGGCTAGCCATCAGCCTCTACCAACTCCTTGGCAACACTTGTACCAGTTATTTGACCGGGTGCTGATTACCTTTCTGTTTATTTATTTATTTATTTATTTTTTTGAGACAGAGTTTCGCTCTGTCACCAGGCCGGAGTGCAGTGGTGAGATCCTGGCTCACTGCAAACTCCACCTCCCAGGTTCGAGCGATTCTCCTCCCTCAGCCTCCTGAGTAGCTGGGACTACAGGTGCGGGTCACCACGCCCAGATAATTTTTTTTTTTATTTTTTATTTTTAGTATAGACGGGGTTTCACCATGTTGGCCAGGATGGTCTCAATCTCTTGACTTCGTGATCCGACCACCTCGGCCTCCCAAAGTGCTGGGATTACAGGTGTGAGCCACCGCTCCCGACCCTTTCTGTATTTTTTTAACCATAGCTACACTAACCCAAGACTAGTCAGGCGCTAGGCCTTGCACTCGGCACTTTATTTATTATTATTATTATTTATTTATGTTTTTTTTTTTTTTTTTTTTTTTTTTTTTTTTGAGGCGGAGTCTCGCTCTGTCGCCCAGGCTGGAGTGCCGTGGCGCGATCTCGGCTCACTGCAAGCTCCGCCTCCCGGGCTCCCGCCATTCTCCTGCCTCAGCCTCCCGAGTAGCTGGGACTACAGGCGCCGCCACCACGCCCGGCTAATTTTTTTGTATTTTTTTAGTGGAGACGGGGTTTCATTGTGTTAGCCAGGATGGTCTCGATCTCCTGACCTCGTGATCCGCCCGTCTCGGCCTCCCAAAGTGCTGGGATTACAGGCTTGAGCCACCGCGCCCGGCCTTATTTATGTATTTTTGAGACAGAGTTCCACTCTTGTTGCCAGGGTGGAGGGCAATGGCACAATCTTGACTCTCTGCAACCTCCACTTCCCGGGTTCAAGTGATTCTCCTGGGAAGCAGAGATGCGATTTCACCATATTGGCCAGGCTGGTCTTGAACTCCTAACCTCAAATTATCGGCCCATCTCAACCTCCCCAAAAGTGCTGGGATTACAGGCGTGAGCCACCATGCCTGGCCCACTTGGCACTTTAAACATGCTTTCTATGATTCCCTCATAACATTAAAAAAAAAAAAGTCAAATTGAAGATAAACTTAGAACTTAGGCCAGGCGCGGTGGCTCATGCCTGTAATCCCAGCACTTTGGGAGGCCCGCATGTTCCTGCATGTTCCATAGTATGCCCATTTTATATGTGAGAAAACTGAAGTTCAAAGTCGTGAGGGAATTTACCAAGCTTAAAAGCACATTACGGCCAGACTGAGATCAAATGTGTATTTGTTATTTATCCAGCTATGACTGAAAGCTTCCCTTGGTTTTGGGGAAAGAAAAATCTGTCTCCCAGAAGTGGCAGCCCCTGGTTCCTAGTTCTCAAAGTCCACATGCTCTTTTCAGATGTTTGAAGGTGGGCACATTATACCCCTTCAGTCTTTTTTATACCAGAGTCAGAGAGTGCCTCCTTCAACTGTTCTCCATAAATTGTGATTTTGACGTCCCCCCAGCCATCATCTTGCTCATTTTCCTATGGATAAGTTATACTTCTACATGTTCCAGTCAAAGTTCTGATCCCAAAATGGAACACAGTTCTCTAGACATGGACAGAAGGACTATCACCTCCCTCACTGTACACACAGTGCTTCTATTAATATAGCCCCAAACCCAATAAAGTATCTCCTATGTACAAAGCACCACCCCATGCACTTAGGATAGAGAATGAACAGCCAGCAACTTCCCTGACCTCCTGGAGCTTACATTTTTCTCACTGAGCTAAGGGAGGAGGCAAAGTCACTTTAGACATGAATCCTAGAATGTCAGAATTGGTAGGGCCCAGTCCTCGCCTGCCTTTTTATTTTTTTGAGATGGAGTCTCACTTTGCCACCCAGGTTGAAGTGCAGTAGTGTGATCTCAGCTCACCACAACCTCTGCCTCCTGGGCTCAAGTGATCCTCCTCCCTCAGCCTGCCAGGTAGCTGGGACTACAGGTGCTCCCCATCAGCCCCGGCTAATTTGTGTATTTTTAGTAGAGATGGGGTTTCACCATGTTGGCTAGGCTGGTCTCAAGCTCCTGACTTCAGGTGATCCACCCGCTTCAGCCTCCCAAAGTGGCTGGGATTACAGGCGTGAGTCAACGCACCCGGCCTCCTGCCTTTTTTATTAACAGATGAAGAAACAGCCCAGAAAGGGGCAGTGACAGACCCAAGATTCTTCCGTGGGACAGAATTCACTTCTGCCTTTCTCATAACCTCAGGCACTGGTCAGACCTGGGCCAGGCCTTATAGAGAAATGTGAACTGGGATGAAAAGTTTGCTGTTGAGAATTTTGCTAAGTGGACCCACCCCAGACCTCCTCAGAGCGTTCTTCAGAAATCCTAATTTATTTTAGGTATGGCCACCAGGTGGCGCAGGAGCACCAGGAAAAAGTGCAGAAATCAAAGGTTGGTGGGCTCCTTCCTCTTCAGATCAATTTTCCTTAGCAATGGGGAACGGTGAATGGGGAATAGTAAAGCCAGCCTGGCCCGGTGGCTCGCACCTGTAATTGCAGCGCCTTTGCAGGCCGAGGCGGGTGGATCCTTTGAGGTCAAGGAGCTTGAGACCAGCCTGGGCAACACGGTGAAACTCTGTCTCTACAAAAAACACAAAAACTAGCTGGGTGTGGTGGCGCATGCCTGTAGTCCCAGCTACTCAGGACGCTGAGGTGGGAGAATCCCTTAAGCCTGGGAGGTCAAGGCTAGGATAGCATTATACTGTATACATTATACATATATACATATACATGTACATTATACATATACAGAGGTGAATTCTGCCTCATTCGAGGAGGTAGCATGGAGTAGTGGCTAAGAGCCTGGATGCAGGCATCACACAGACCAGGTAGGAAACCTACCTTCTTTTTGCTGCCGGGGAACTCCCTGACACCTAGCTCATCAGGTAACCTCTGACCCTTAGATTTGGGTACAAGATAAGGTCCGTATTTCCCAGGGCTCTACACAGAGTTAGAGTTGCTGGTGCCCTCTTCCTGACAGGTCCCTTTTCCAGACAGTTGATGGTCAACTCCAGTCCAGCAGAGAAGTTTCTGCAAGAAGGTGGGAAGTGTTTGCTGCCACACAGAGAAAGTGAGGCTAATGGAATCCAGTAGCTCCACAGCCCAGTATACGTGTGGAAGCTCATCCATACTTCTGTATATCTCATGACACACAGATGTGCAAAGGGTCTGAGGCTGAAAATGATGAATGATTCAGGGGGCTGAGAGTCTAGAGTTCGGGGATGCTGAGAGTCTAGAGTGTCTGAGAAGAAAGAGAGAGTTGGAAAAGTAAGCTGGGCCTTGGGGACTTGACCAAGCTCTCTACATTGAACTTTATCCTGGGAGCAACAGGGAGCTATTGAAGATTATTTAGCAAAGGAATGATACAGTTAGACCAGTGTTGAAAGCAATCACTCAAGCTGGGTGTAAAAGAAGGAATGGGCTGGGTGTGGTGGCTCACACCTGTAATACTAGCACTTTGGGAAGCCGAGGCGGGCGGATCACTTGAGGTCAGGAGTTTGAGACCAGCCTGGCCAACATGGCGAAACCCCATCTCTACTAAAAATATAAAAATTAGCTGGGTGTGGTGGCATGCACCTGTAATGGCAGCTACTCAGGAGGCTGAGGCAGGAGAATCGCTTGAACTAGGGAGGCGGAGGTTGCAGTGAGCCAAGATCATGCCACTGCACTCCAGCCTGGGTGATAGAGCGAGACTTCATCTCAAAAAAACAAAAACAAGGAATGGAGGTGGGGGAGCCTGGAGGCAGACAGTCCAACCAGAAGAGCTGCAGGCTAGAATGGGGAGATTACACTGCTGGCTGATTTTTCATCCACTCAGAGCTTTTCATCGGCCAAGGGGCACTCCAGTGAAATTTGTCTGGCTTGCCCAGGAGTCAGCTCCTCCAGGGTAAGGGGCTGCCCAGCCAGAGAGGAAGAGTGGTTGGTCCCAGCAGCGGGTGTGTCCAAGGAAATCTTCGATATAATCAGACGACCGAGAAAGGCTGGCTAATGAGAGAAGCGAGATTCTGAGTCAGGTTGGAGGGCAGAGGCAGTGTGCGATGTAATGGTTAGGAACACATAATGGCACCAGACACATTTTGTTCAGGTCCCAGCTCTGCCTCTTCTTGACTGTGTAGTTGTGGCCAGGTCACTTTGGCTTGCTTACTTTTTTCTTTCTTTTTTTTTTTTTTTTTTTTGAGACGGAGTCTCGCTCTGTCGCCCAGGAGGCTGGAGTGCAGTGGCCGGATCTCAGCTCACTGCAAGCTCCGCCTTCCGGGTTTACGCCATTCTCCTGCCTCAGCCTCCCGAGTAGCTGGGACTACAGGCGCCCGCCACCTCGCCCGGCTAGTTTTTTTGTATTTTTTTTAGTAGAGACAGAGTTTCACTATGTTAGCCAGGATGGTCTCGATCTCCTGACCTTGTGATCCGCCCGTCTCGGCCTCCCAAAGTGCTAGGATTACAGGCTTGAGCCACCGCGCCCGGCCTACACTTTTTTCTTTCTTTATTTCTTTTTTTTTTTTTTTTTTTTTCAGACAGAGTCTCACTCTTTCACCCAGGCTGGAGTGCAGTGGTGAGATCTTGGATCACTGCAACACCCACCTCCTGGGTTCAAGCAATTCTTGTGCCTCAGCCTCCTGAGTAGCTGGGACTAAAGGTGCATGCCACCACTCCCAGCTAATTTTTGTACATTTTCTTCAGTAGAAACAAGGTTTCGCTATGTTGGCCAGGTTTGTCTCAAACTCCTGACCTTTAGTGATTCACCTGCTTTGGCCTCCCAAAATGCTAGGATTACAGGCATGAGCCACTGTGCCTGGACCACTTTGTCTTTCTGAGCCTCAGTTTCCTCATCTGTAAAATGTGATTAGGAATAGGGCTCATGCCTTGAGACTATTGCCGGGGCTAGACAAGGGAACGTGTGTAAAACTCAGCACAGCACTGGATGCCTAGGAAACACTTGATAAGGGAAGCTCCAGGTTCTCAGCCCATCAAAGACAGTCTGTTGCTGGGGCAGGGTGGTCATTCTGGCTTTGCAGCACATCTCCAGGCCAGGGTGGCTTCAAAAACTGGCCAGTCTGAGCTGATACCACACCAAGTTAGGCGAAGAGAATTCCAGCCAGAAGCAAAGAAATGATGCTTTGGACAGCCCAGGACCACACTCTGGGAGAGATGTGCCATTTCTGTTCCACCTTTATTTATTTATTTATTTCTTGAGACAGAATTTAGGTCTGTCGCCAGGCTGGAGTGCAGTGGTACAATCGTAGCTCAGTGTGGCCTCGACCTTCTAGGCCGAAGTGATCCTCTCACCTCAGCCTCCTGTGCCCAGCTGATTTTTAAATTTTTTGTGGAGACAAGGTCTCACTTTGTTGTCCAGGCTGGTCTCAAACTCCTGAGCTCAAGCAATCATCCCACCTTGGCCTCCCAAAGTGTTGGATTGCAAGCATTGACCACTGCACCTGGCCTCTGTTCCAATTTTTGAAACATTAAAAATTATTCTCCTTTTTCTAGGGGTTCTAGGTGATATCCTCTGTTTTATTTTGCTGGTTTCCTTTTTATTTTGTGGGTGGTTGTATACTGAAGTCCTCCTATAAAACTATAAAACTAGTTATTGTGATAAATGTTTTATGTCCATCCTTGTTTTTCTTTTTCTTTTTTTTTTTAGAAGGAGTTTTGCTTTTGTTGCCCAAGCTGGAGTGCAATGGTGCAATCTTGGCTCACCACAACCTCCACCTCACAGGTTCAAGCAATTCTCCTTCCTCAGCCTCCTGAGTAGCTAGGATTACAGGTATGTGCCACCACACCTGGCTAATTCTGTATTTTTAGTAGAGACAGGGTTTCTCCATGTTGGTCAGGCTGGTCTCGAACTCGCAACCTCAGGTGATCCACCTGCCTCAGTCTCCCGAAGTGCTGGGATCACAGGCGTGAGCCACCGTGCCTGGCCTTATGTACATTCTTTCATGTAATCTTTATAGCAACCCTTTCATATAGTTTTTGTGTTATTGTCCTCACTGTGTGGATGAAGAAACTGAGGCTTGAACAAGTTAACAAACGTTCCTGGGTCTGTCTGGCACTAACCCCTTCGGCCTTTGTGACTAAACTTACCTGGCCTGTCAGCAGAAAGGTCCCTAGAACCTTAAGTTACCCTAGTATCCTGCCCCAGAATTACCCAGTGAGTAGAATGCCAAGGTTTGTCTGGACCAAAAATAAGAGAAACAACCATTGGGAGGCCGAGGCGGGCGGATCACGAGGTCAGGAGTTCAAGATCACCCTGGCCAAAATGGTGAAACCCTGTCTCTACTAAAAATACAAAAATTAGCTGGGCATGGTGGCAGGTGCCTGTAGTCCCAGCTACTCGGGAGGCTGAGGCAGGAGAATTGCTTGAACCTGGGAGGTGGAGGTTGGAGTGAGCCAAGATCGCGCCACTGCACTCCAGCCTGGGCTACAGAGCAAGACTCCATCTCAAAAAAAAAAAAAAAAAAAAAAAAAGAGACAGAAACAACCATGTGACACGGGGCGCAATTCTGATTAAGGAACCATCTGTTGTATTAGGGTCACATGTGTAATACATTCCCTGAGAATTTAATGCGGGGAAAAATTTGTCTCTCCCAATTCACTGGCCTGATTTTTCCAACCATATCACAGCAATAGCTAATTCTTCTATAGGATTTACCACGTGACAGGCCTGTTATGAGAACTAAATATGCGGCCGGGTGCGGTGGCTCATGCCTATAATCCCAGAACTTTGGGAGGCTGAGGCAGGTGAATCACTTGAGGTCAGGAGTTCGAGAGCAGCCTGACCAATATGGTGAAACCCTGTCTCTACTAAAAATACAAAAATTAGCCAGGCGTGGCAGCAGGGGCTTGTAATCCCAGCTACTCAGGAGGCTGAGGCAGGAGAATTGTTTAAACCTGGCAGGCAGAGGTTGCAGTGAGCTGAGATTGCACCACTGCTCTCCAGCCTGGGCGACAGAGCGAGACTCCATCTCAAAAAACAAAATGAAACAAAAAAAAGAACTAAACATGCCTGAAGTCATTTAATCCTTCCAGGGACCCTAAGAAAGGGGTTTATTATTATATTGTCCTGTTTTTCAGAAGAAGCAACAGAAGCACAGAGAAATTAAATAACTGCATAAGGTCATGTGACTAGTAAGTGGCAGAGTTGGGTTTCAAAACAACGTAATTTGCCTCCAGGGTCTGTGTATTCAATCACATGTTTACTACTTACTACACAATTTGTAACTCATCCTGGTTCCCTCTTGACTTTGACTGCCGGGAAACTCAGAGCCATGATTTGTTCGTTCTTCACTGTTACTATCCTTAGAAAACTCAGCCCACCATTTCTACCCTAATTAGTCAGTTTTTCATCTTTCTTTTCTTTTTCCCCAGTGGCCTTTGATCCAGGCTTTTATCACTCCCGAATTCTTGGTCTTTAATTATCAGTCAGATGGTCTTGAGGCTGCAATGAAACCACCTCAAAACCCTTTTTGGAAAAGATATGACGTAAGACATCAGATGAACAGATATGGCTTCTGACCAGTTGAGCCAGCTGGACACAGTTGAAGATGTCTTTTGAGCGTCTTTCATGTAACCAGTACTGCCCTCTGTCATGTGGAGGATACAACCGTGAGCCCAGGGTAGTCCCATACTAGTTATGCCAACTGCTATGATAGATAAATCCTGAAAACGCAATGCCTAAATACAATAGAAATTAGTTCAGTGTGTGGCCCCCTCAGTCAAGTGATGAGTGAGACCCAGGTTGACTAAGGCTCTGTCTTGTCCAATGTGTAGCTTCCAAGGGGGCCCCTGGTGTTGACATATGATTGGCAGATGAGAGAAAAGAGCTTTGAGAAAGCCTACATCCTTCTTCACCACTTTGGCCAGGACATGGCATTCATGTTCTCTGCCCATATCCCACTGGTGAACACTAGTTATGTTCCTAATAGCAAGGAGTGCTGGAAAATGTAGTCTGGCTGCTTTTCTCAGAAACAACTCTACATTTGGAAGGGGAACAGCTTTGATGAACAGCTGACCTTGTCCCAGTTTATGAGGAACTTAAAATTATTGAACGGTCTAACCTTATAGAATGGCTAAGAATACCATGCAATATGTAATGTGGCCACAGGGAGGAAAATGGCCTGGCCTTGTTTACAAGAAACCATGGACAAAAAAAAAAAAAGGAGCATTTAAGGCCGGGCACAGTAGCTCGCACCTGTAATCCCAGCACTTTTGGAGGCCAAGGTGGGTGGATCACCTGAGGTCAGGAGTTCGAGACCAGCCTTATCAACCAATGAAATCCTGTCTCTACTAAAAATACAAAATTAGTTGGGTGTGGTGGCACACGCCTGTAATCCCAGTTACTTGGGAGGCTGAGGCAGGAGAATCGCTTGAACCCAGGAGGTGGAGGTTGCAGTGAGCCAAGATTGTGCCACTGCACTCCAGCCTGGGCTACAAGGCGAAACTCCGTCTCAAAAAAAAAAAAGGGGGGGGGGAGCATTTACATTTAAACCAAATGTATTTGTCCAACAAGGGAATGGGATGGGGTGTGGGGAGGGGGAGAGTTTATCATGATAGCGAGTATTCAGGAGAGGCTACATTTTCACTTGGCGGAAGGCGCTAGAAGGGGTCACGTGGACAGATGCCTCCTATCAGTCCTTCTAAGTGTGAACTTCCATGTAAGGTTCCCTTAATCACCTCTGAGCACTTACTTTGTGTCAAGTTCTCGGTAAGGCTCTGAGGACCCAGAAACACATGAGACAAGGTCATGGTTACTCAACTGAAACGCAGAAGCAGGATGGAGAAAGGCTGAGCTCTGGAAACAGGAGGCTGGAGTTTAATTCCTAGCTCTGTTATTTCGTAGCTGTGCGTCACTGGAGCTGCCACTTGGCCTCTGGTTCTGTTTCCTCATTTATGAACTAGGAACAACAGTTATCTTCATAGATTAAAGAACCCAGTGACGAAATATACCTGGAGCACAGTGGCTGGTATGTAGTAAGCACGTTATTTTATTAGTAGTAATATTTTTATGACGACCTTGGATAAGTCACTTCATTTTTCAAAGCCTCAGCTTTCTCATCCGTAGGATGGAGTTAACACTGACATCACGGGGTTGGAATCTTGCTGTGTCGTGGGGTCGGGAGCTGCCATTTCGTCTCTCCGCTTCCTTCTGGGATAAGTGGGTCGCACCATGCCCACTCGATCGCGGACGGAAACCAGCCCCGTTCGGCGCGCAGAGGAGGAACCTGATTAATAAGGACGCGATTTCCTGGCTGCGCTCCTGGGGAAGGAGGTTTGCTCTGGGTCCCATCCCCCGGCCGGTCCTGCTCAGGAAACGCGGAGAGAAAGCCAGGAACCAGGCCTGCCAGGCCCTGCGGCCCCTCAGCGCCGTCCCTCCTCCCCGGCCCTCGGCTGCAGGAAGCCGGCTGGCGGGAACGCCCTGCCTGGTGGGTGGGAAAGGCGAGAGCGCGCCCGGCACCGGCGGCTTCCCAGACCCGCGGCCGGCCGGCTGCGCGGAGCTGTCACTGCGGCAAACGGCGAACGCGCCGGCCCCCTCCCCCGCCTCCCGCACGCCTGGTGCAGTCGGCCCATTTGTATTTCACGAAGTGCTGCAGCCGGATTCATGGCTCACTGGCGCAGGAGGGGAGAGAGGCTGAGTCCTGTCAAGCGTCAGCGCCCCACCGGGTACGGAGCGCACGCCGTGGGGGCCGGGGTGGGGAGGGAAGGGCGTCCAGCCCTCTCTTTTGGGTGGTGAGATGCTGAGGCCTGAGGGTTTCTAGGTGAGTGTTCAAGGTCATGGCTGGTAAACGGCAGGGCCGGGATGCGACTCGGGGTCTGTTTCACCCTAAAGTTTGTGCCTCGCGTCTGTGGTTCTGCTCCAGGTTTTTGAGGTGTTTGGAGGGCGGGGGTTACATTCTTGCAGCACCTCAAGAACCGGAGTTCTGTACCCAGGGGCTACCGATGGCCTCTCGGAGGTCTGTGAACTCCTTGTGTAACATGTTGTGTGTGTTGCATTTTTCTTCGAAGTTCCAAAGGTGTCAGTGATCCAACAAGGGTCAAGAATTATAGCTCTCCGCAGGGTATGGTGACTCACGCCTGTAATCCCACCGCTTTGGGAGCTCGAGGTGGGAGGATCTCTTGATTCCAGGAGTTCGAGACCAGCCTGGGAAACATAGTGAGACCCCCTCATCCTTACAGAAAATTTAAAAATTAGCTGGACATGGTGGCACATGCTTCTGGTCCCAGCTACTTTGGAGGCTGAGACAGGAGGATTGCTTGAGCCCAGGAGTTTGAGGCTGTGGTGAGGGGTGATTGTGTCATTGCATTGCAGCCTGGGCGACAGAGGTCAGACATTGTCTCAAAAATCGAAAAATCCCCAAAATGATAGCTCTCCAAGCCCGCTATGAGGACTCCAGCTTCATGAGAGGTTGAGGTTCCTCTATGTCTATAACCTCTTGAGAATATTTCTGCAAAGCCCCAGCTGTTACTCTGTAGCAACTTGGGGGCCTCTACAGGATCCCAGATCTTTCTACTGGATCTTGAGACTCTTTCTATAGGATCTTGAGATCTCTCTGGGGATTTGAGCTCTTTATGGGGTCCTGGTGTCTCTTTCTGTGGTTCTGACAATTTTACTCTAAGGTCTGGTGGTCCTCCATGGAATGAGTTCTAAACCTGGGCCTCAGGATAGCTATGAACTCCCTGAAATTGTATGCAAGCTTTTGTGGGTCTGTCTGTATAGGTGGAATTCTGGAGAGAGGTTTCACGGATTTCACCAGATTCTCAAAAGAATCTGTGATCCCCAAAAGCTGGGAAAAAATATTGCTTTAGTGCATTCATTTGAACAGGCCTTACTCCTTTCTCAAAAATAAAAGTCAAGGAAGTAGGGGGCCGGGCCGTGGTGGCTCACGCCTGTAATTCCAGCACTTTTGGGGAGGCTGAGATGGGCAGATCGTTTGAGGTCAGGAGTTTGAGACCAGCCTGGCCAACATGGTGAAACCCCATCTCCACTAAAAATATAAAAATTAACTGGGTGGAGTGGCACACGCCTATAATCCTGGCTGCTCGGGAGGCTGAGGTACGAAAATCACTGGAACCCAGGAGGTGGAGGTTGCAGTGAGCCGAGATCACACCACTGCACTCCAGCCTGGGCGACAGAGCAAGACTGCATCTAAAAAAAAAAAAGTCAAGGAAGTAAAAAGTGGAGGAAATAAAAGACAGTGTTTTCTAGTAGAGTATAGGCTTTGGACTCAGGCATTCCTGGGTTAAAATCCCAATTTCCCACTTACCAGCTGTGTGACCTTGAGCATGTTCCTTACCCTCTCTGAGCCTCCAGGCCACCTCCTCTAGGAAGCCTTCTCTGGCTCCTCAATTGAGTCAGGTCCCCACCCCGCATCCCCCAATCCCTTCTGGCATCTCGCCTGATTCTTTGCAGCACTTAATGGAATTGTTATTAAGTAATTGTATTTAATGTTATCCTGTTTCCCCACTCCTCCAGTCCAGGAAACTTGGGACTTTTGCTGTATTACAGTCTGTGTAGTGCCTGGCACCTGTTAGGCACTCCGCCATTTCTTATGAAATAAATAAAAGTGCAAAGGAATGGAGGGATGCAGGCCGGACACTGTACTAGGGGCAGAAAGGGATCAGAAATTAATAAGCATCATTCCTGCTGTTGAGGAAGTCCCAGGCTGGAGGGGGAAATAAGATGCAAACGAGGAAAACCGTCCTAAATGCGCTAATGGGGGATGAACACTAATCGAGGCAAACACTAGCAGGGAAAGCACCAAAAGATCCAAAGATGAGTGAGACCTAGTCCCTGAAGAGCTGAGATGCCTTTCCTTTGTATTATGTGTTACGATTTACAAAGCACTTAGCTTACATGCAATAGCTGGGTATACACTTATTCTGCAGAGGTGGCAAAACTACTGCAGAGAAGAGTTCAATGACTTGCCCAAAGCCACCCAACCAATAATGGCTGCCTGAGTGCATAGCTTATTTGCTTTGGAATACAGCCCATTTCCTCCTGGACTTGGGCTTTGATGTTGCACATGTCTTGGTTTAGATCCTACTAGATGTGTGACCAGTAAGTGACTTTACCTGTCTGAGCCTTGTTCCCAGTCTGCAAAATAGCAGCAATAATGACCCCCTATAACCTTTAAGAGATAGTATATGCAATATACTAGCAATAATGACCCCTATAACCTTTAAGAGGTAGTATATGTAAACTACCCAGCATGACTCTTGGTTCAGAATACAGGATCTATAAATGTTTGTGGAATGAATGAATGAATGAATGAATGAATGAGTGAGTGAATGAAATACATGTAGTAATGGTTACCCTGAAACATGAGGGAGCAAAGGAATAGAGAGAACTTAAAATCATGCCATTAGGGGGATGATAGGAGGATTGAGGGCGATTTTATTCCTTCCTAGTCTCACTTTCTATGATTCTTGGCAGACTTTGCACTGGCCTCAATCATACTGGGTAATCATTTATTGTTTGCAAACCAACAAAAGTGAGCCAACTCCAGCTTGGTTAGCTTTCTTTTTATGTATATCTTTACTGCCTTTTTTCTGATGACACAGTAATACTACTCCTTGTAAAAAATTAAATTGCAGAATGATATACTGAGTGAAAATGAAAGCGCAAGTTTAGACATGGTAGACACAAGGTGCTGACATATTGTGATTCTTTGGAAGGTGTGGAAGGGGCATAGGACAGTGTGATGGTGAATTTACGTGTCAATTTGACTGGGCTAAGGGATGCCCAGATAGCTGGTAAAACATTATTTCTGAATATTTCTAGGAGAGATTAATATTTGAATTGGTAGATTGAGTAGAGAAAATTGCCTCCACCAGTGTAGGTGGGCATGATCCAATTCACTGAGGGTTCAACAGAACAAAAAAGAGGAGGAAGGAAAATTTGCTCTCTCTCATTGAGCTGGAACATCCATCTTCTCCTGCCCTTGGACATTGGAGCTCCTGGTTCTCAGACCCTTGGACCGTAAGACTTATACCAGCACTTCCCTGCCCACAAACCCCCATTCTTAGCACCACCATCTTTTCTGGTTCTCCAGCTTTCAAAAGGCAGACTGTAGGACTTCTCTGCTTCCATAATCTTGTGAGCCAATTCTCATAATAAGTAGATTATATATATATATATATATATAGATATGTATACTCCTATTGGTTCTGTTTCTCTGGAGAATTCTAACTAATACAGACAGGGAGAAAAAAAAATTCTGCCTGCTTAAACGTCTTTTTGTCCTGGCCTTGTCATGGTTCCTGGGACTTATATTAGGTGTCTTACTTTTGGCTTGTAGCATTGAAAGTTCAAATGCAACCAAGGTCTTGGGTCAGGGGAGGAAGGGAAAATTGTCTCAGCATGGGCTTTCCTGGAACCCCATGAAGAAGGAGATGGGATCTGTGGAACTTTCTATTGCAGTATGCACAGGTGGCTCAGATGCCCACTGCTGGTATACCTTGTAGCTGTGTTTTTACCCCCTTTCCCCTCTATAGCAAAGTCTTTTTTGAAAGTTCTCACTATATGCACAGACAGAACAGCAAAGGAGGCTGGACACAGTGTCTCACTGTGTAATCCCAGTACTTTGGGAGGCCAAGGCAGGTGGATGACTTGAGCTCAGGAGATGGAGACCACCCTGGGCAACATGGCGAAACTCCATCTCTACCAAAAATACAAAAAAATATTAGCTGGGTGTGTGTGTTGGCGGGCACCTGTTATCCCAGCTACATGGGATGCTGAGGTAGGAGGATTACTCGAGCCTGGGAAGTGGACTTGTAGTGAGCCGAGATCATGACATGGCACTCTAGCCTGGGTGACAAAGTGAGATTCTATCTCAAAAAAAAAAAAGCAAAAACAGAAACAAAACGAAACTCAGCAAAGCAAAAGAAAAAAAACCTGAAGTTTCTCTATTTAGCTCTTTTTTATTTATTTATTTTTTTAGAGACAGGGTCTTTCTCTGTCACTCAGCCTGGAGTGCAGTGCAGAGATCATAGCTCACTGCAGCCTCCAACTCCTGGGCTCAAGCAATCTTCCCTCCTCAGCCTCCTGAGTAACTAGGACTACAGGTGTGAGCCACCATGCCTGGCGGTGGCTCACACCTGTAATCCTAGCACTTTGGGAGGCTGAGGTGGGCGGATCACAAGGTCAGGAGTTGGAGACCAGCCTGACCAACATGGTGAAACCCTGTCTCTACTAAAAATACAAAAATTAACTGGGTGTGGTGTTGCACGCCTGTAATCCCAGCTACTCAGGAGGCTGAGGCAGAATTGCTTGAACACGGGAGGCGGAGCTGAGATCTCACCACTGCACTCTAGCCTGAGCAACAGAGCGAGACTGTCTCCAAAAAAATAAAAATAAAAATAAAATAAAATTTTGGCTGGGTGTGGTGGCTCACGCTTGCAATCCCAGCACTTTGGGAAGACAAAGCTAAAGGATCGCTTGAGCCCAGGCATTTGAGACCAGCCTGGGCAACATGGTGAAACCCCGTCTCTACTAAAAATACAAAAATTACCCGGGCGTGGTGGGTCATGAGTAGCAGCTGTAATCGCAGCTACTCGGGAGGCTGAGGCAGGAGAATCGCTTGAACCTGGGAGGTGAAGGTTGCAGTGAGCCTAGATCGTGCCACTGCACTCTAGCCTGAGCAACAGAGGGAGACCTCTGTCTCAAAAAAAAAATAAAAAAAGAAAAAAATTTTTTTTTTGTTTGTAAAGACAGGGGTCTCCCTCTGTCACCCAGACTGATCTCAAACTCCTGGTCTCAAGTAATCTTCTCACCTTGACCACCCAAAGCACTGGGATTACAGGTGTGAGCCACTGAGCCTGGCCTATTTAGTTCTTTATAGTCTCCATATTTTTCTATGCATATACTAAGCATATATTACAAATTATAACTATAGGGTCCTACTACACTTGTAATTCAGCAACTTACTCTCACTCTTTTCACTTAACAATGCCCAATAGAGACCTTTTATTGCCTAATCATACAAATCTATTCCTTTCCTTTTACTATATGGAGCCTCTTGAGGGTAGGGCTATTATTTAGCCCTACTTCCAGTCCAGAGTCCAGCATATGGGAAGTCTTGCTGGGAGGACGAGGACATGTTCAAATAGTAACAGCAACCACTACATCCTGGCATGAACTAGGTGCCAAGCTCTGAACGCAGCTCTTTCAGATGTTTAACCCTCACAGGCACTGTGTGAGAAAGGTGGTATTATTATTTCCATTTCGCAGATGAGAAACTGAGGTGCAGAGACCTAAAAACCCAAGATTACATAACTAGTAAGTGGCAGAGCTGGGTTTTGAATCCTGATCTTTCCTGTGCCAAAGGTTTTGCTATGAATAAATGAATAAGTGGTTGCTGGGATCATGGGTCCTGGGGAGAAAGTTCTTTCTTCAGAACCTCCCTGGTATGTCCTGGGTTCTTCCTTCCAAGGGTTTGTAGTACTTGGAATCGGCTTTAGCCCTTAGGAGCAACTCAGTAAAGGCCCTTCCTTTGCCTCCAGCAATCTTACGGCCATGCTTACTTTTCACAGGAAGTGGTGTTTTTGAATATTTTTTCTAAAAATAAGCTATAATTTATTAGGGGCCTTTGAGGACCAGGCCAGGCATTTCAGGACACCCATGTGCCTGCCTGCAGCATAGGAAATTAATCAGAACCTCAAAGTTCTTCCCCTCCTCCCACAGGCCAGTGCTCTGGAAATGCCCAGTGCCTCATTGCAGCTCTCCTAGAGGACTGCAGAGATGCCAAGGGCAGTTTAACACAGATCCACGTCTCTGTAAAGAAGGTGAGAGGAGAAAGGCATGAAGCAGAAATGGGTCAGCTGTGCTGCAAAGAACTCTCAGAGAGAACCCTACGCTGACCCCAGCTTGGAGGCATGCTGAATGACAGAGATGCCCTGGGGCATCAGATGTGACTGCAGAATCCATCTGGGGTCTGCAGACTGCAGTGCTGGTCTCTGTTCCAATGGGAATGCTTTGCAGGGCCACTTTCAGCAAGCCTCTTCCTTTCTCAAAACCCTAAAGTCTTCCACGTGAAATGATTTAGTGGATTGTAATGAGGTGCTGTGTGGTGTTACGAACTAGAAATAATACCGATGATAGTAATTATATATATATATAATATATATAACATACAATAATTATATATATTTTTGAGACAGGGTCTCGATCTGTCGCCCAGGCTGGAGTGCGGTGGCATTATCATGGCTCATTGCAACCTCCACCTCCCAGGTTCAAGGGATCCTCCCACCGCAGCCTCCTGAGTAGCTGAGACTGCATGGGCACCACCAGGCCCGGCTAATTTTTGTATTTTTTGTAAAAACGGGGTTTTGCCATGTTGTCCAGGCTGGTCTCAAACTCTTGGACTCAAGTGATCCACCCACCTGGACCCAAGTGATCCTCCCAAAGTGCTGGGATTGCAGGCATGAGCCACCGCGCCTGGTCAATATAATACTATTGAAAATAAGAACTACAGGGGCCGGGCGTGGTGGCTCACATCTGTAATCCCAGCACTTCAGGAGGCTGAGGTGAGTGGATCACCTGAGGTCAGGAGCCTGAGACCAGCATAGCCAACATGGTGAAACACCGTCTCTACTAAAAATACAAAAATGAGCCAGGTGTGGTGGCAAGTGCCAGTAATCCCAGCTAATTGGGAGGCTGAGGCAGGAGAATCTCTTGAACCTGGAAGGCGGAGGTTGCAGTGAACTGAGATCGCGCCACTGCACTCCAGCCTGGATGACAAGAGAGAAAATTCATCTCAAAAAAAAAAAAAAAAAGAAAGAAAATAAGAATGACAATCATATTGATTGTGGAACACTGTGCCTGATGCTTTCCAGAAAGTATGTTAGGTAATTTAAAAACAAACACCACAAGACTACATTATTATCCCCATTTTACAAATGAGAAGATAGGCTCAGAGACAGCCAGTATGACCCCAGAACATATGATCCCAGGGTTTTCTGGCATCAGAGCTTCAGCTCCACAAACATGTGTGGGTTCTGACCTCCAGGGAGTGCTAAGAAACAAATGGGAGGTCAGTTCGTTATAAGTTGTAGTGTTCATGCCCACGTGAGGGTTAAACACAATGTTATTGGGTATTCAGAACAGGGAGGATTGCCTTCTGGCTGGGAGAAGCTGGGAGGTGAGACAGCAGGGGAAGAGCTTGAGCAAAGGGTCAAATGTGGGAAAGCAGTGGGTGTGCTAAGAGAAGTCTGGATAAACTTTGTGTGTGTGTGTGTGTGTGCGCGAGCGTGTGTAAAGGTAGGAAGTGATCATACCAGGCCAGGGCTTTGGCCTTTATTCCATAGGCAATAAAGAGCTTACACAAGCGATGTCTCAAGAGACCAACCATGCTGCTGTAGTCAGAGAGGAAGCAGCCCTCAGCCCATCTGTGCCCTGGCTTGTGAATGTTGCTGTGTGCCAGCGTGTGGGAGGGCATCGGCAGCGAGAGCAGTCTCTGGCTGTGTCCTGTACTCTGCTGGGTGTGGGTCTTGGGCTGTCTTCAAAGCCCTCCTCCTGACTTCTCAGGGCCCTAGGTGCTTTTTAGATAGTAGACTTAAAGGAAGTATGTCAGAAGTATCGGAGGGGATTTTGAGATCATGTGGTTATTCCCCCCTCCCATTTTAAAGAAGATGAAAGTCGGGAACATAGATAGGAAAGTACTTGTCTAGCGTCACACAACGAATGAAGAGCAGAACGGGGAACTGGAACCCATGCCTCCTGAGTCTGAGCTGAGTTCCTTCTCTGCGTTTGCGGAGTAATAGAAATAGCATTTGTTGAGTGATTATTCCATATCAGGTTCTAGGCTAAGCACCTTTCCATTGATTATCTCATTTAATCCTCACAACCCTTCAGAGTGCCCCGCTTTTTTTTTTTTCTTTTGAGACAGGGTCTCACTCTGTCACCCACGCTGGAGTGCAGTGGCACGATCACGGCTCACTGTAGCCTCTACCTCCCCGGGCTCAAGCGATCCTCCGACTTTAGCCTACAGGCGCGCGCCACCACGCCCGGCTAATTTTTGTATTTTTTTGTAGAGATGGGGTTTCGCCATGTTGCCCAGGCTGGTCTCGAACTTCTGAGTTTAAGCGATCCGTCCGCCTCAGCCTCCCAAAATTCTGGGATTACAGACGTGAGCCACCACGCGGGCCGAAAGTGTCCCTCCTGAAATCGGGAAGTCTTGTCTTCCATTTCGATTTCCCAGGGCGCCCACCACAGGACCTAACTAGGGAGGCAATAAAAACTTGGTGGAGCCTAAGTCCTGGGAAGAGAAAAAAAGGACGGAGGGGGCGGGGCCTGCAGACCAATCCCGCCCATCACAAAGACCCCGCCTTCCAGACCGCTGACGTCACCACTTGGCCCCGCCCATCATTGTCAGTCCCGCGGAGCCAGAGGCGGCGCCGGTCGCTGGGAGCTGAGCGCCGGAGCCCTCCGCGGGCGGTATCGCTGTCCGGGGCCGCCGAGGTGAGGGTCCGTGAGGCGGCGGCGGGAGCGCGGCGCGGGGGACCGGGACGGGCGCGGGGAGCGGAGGGCGGCGGGGGTGGGGGGCCGGTCCCCGGTGAGGTCGGGGCACCCGCGGCCACGGGGCAGAAGAAACCGCGGGCGCAGCCGGGGAGGGATGGGGGTGTGGAGTTGGAGGAGAGTTGGAGTGGATTTTGGAGGAAGGGCTCAGGAGGAGACCTTTTGGGGCGAGACCCGGCACATGTTTGTGGAGTTGGAGGAAGAGACTCTGAGATTTTTCCTTGGGAGGGGGAGGGAAGGTTCATGAGGAGACTTCTTGGTGGGAGCGAGACTCGGAGGAGAAATGTTTGGGGCAGAGACGCGGAGGAGACATTTTCGAGGGGGCGGCGAAGAGTTTCGGGGGTCGAGTTTGGGGTTGGGGGAGGGGCGCGGTCCGGATTGGGGTGGGGGGCGGCGAGGCGGCCGGGAGGGGGCTGCGCGGGGCCCGGCGGGCACCGGAGGAAGGAAGTGATCAGACAGGAAGGGCCCGGGAGCTCCAGCAGGAGGAGGAGGAGGGCGGTTTGGGAGCCAGTCGGTCCGGCGTGCGGGGCCAGCTGCGGGCGCGGGGCGCGGGTCGCGGGGCGGGCAGGGAGGGGTCTTGCGGCAGCCGCAGCTGTCGGCCGCGCCGGCCCACGTCCCGGGCGCTCTGCTGGTCTCGCAGCCAGACCGCTGGGCCGGGAAGGAATTCGAGGCATTCGCTTTGTTTAAGTTGCCAGTAGACAGTCCTTAGGACTAATTAATGGTGGAATCTGCAGGGGGACGCCGGCGAGCGGGGCCGGGGCCTTCCCCCGCCCGCCGCGGTGAACTTTCCGCAGCGCGGGGCCCGCCTCCCCGCGCACCCCCGGCCCCCGCCCAGCTGCCCGGGCGGGGAAGGAGCCATGGCTTCCCGGAGCGCAGGAATGAAGTGCGGTTTCTGGGGCCGGTGGCCTCTGGCTGCGGAGCCTGCCTGCAGGGAAGCCGGCGTCCCGGAGCGGCCGCGCTGGAGCTTCGGAGCCCCGTTTAGAGCTCTTGGAGGTGGCTGCGGTTTTTGTGCATAACCTTGGAGGAGCCTCTGCGATCCGAGAAAGACTATCTTGCTTTGGAGCATCTGTTTCTTCATCGCGTCAACCCCTTTCCTAACACTGCAGAGCTTGTTGTGGCTTGTTTCGGAAATGCCGAGGCCAGTGCTCACCCTTGCGGGTGGGAGAGGGGAAGAGAGTAGGCACCCCCAAAACCCCTGCAATGTGATTTCCAGAAGGCCAGAGAGTGCCTGCAGCTCCGCCGTCGCACCTTCACTGACTTGAATGACCTTGGGGGAAGGATTGCGCTGCGGAGCCCCTGGTGCCTTCTGTGTCGTTGGAGGAGAAGATACTCTCTGGACCTCCCTGCCTTTTGGGGATGTTTTGAGGGGTGGGGTTTGGTCAGGGTATTTCTTTTACAAACGGCTGCTGTTCTGGCCTAAGGAGCTGTACTGGTGTCAGAGCCGGGAGAATTCAAATCACCTAGTAAGATCTGACTACCTCAAATTAGGGAGGGGTTTGGATTTTTAGGAGGACATTTCTTTTTTGGGAATCTGGACAGTATGTTCCAGATTGCCTTCTGTCACTTTGCAACTTTGGTAGTATGCATGTGGATAAATTGAATTACCCCCATAGAAAATTCTTCTCTTGTCAGAAATAATTGTTTTGCTCAGAATTCCCCTGGGGGCAGATTAAGGTTTTGCTCAATTTACTCCTAGAAGAATTTACTTCTAGAAGAATTTTCCAGGTTTCTAAAATTAAATCACTTTTCTAAACATAGTAACTAAAGTTTGAAAAACTGGAAGTAGTGAGCTGGGAAGGGAATGGGTTGGAGGATGAAGAAGGCAGCAAACACTGGTTCTCTGTTGGCCAGTGATTAATAATACGGATTGTTAATTAGCCTTCCTTGATTATGAGGTGTTTTCTTAATCTTAAATAATTTAAGACCAAGAAAAGGAACTAATGTTGTTTAGTTGCCTATTCTGTGCCCGGTAATTATGCTAGGTGGTATAGATCTTAGGCAGTCTTCCCAATAATTTTGTGAGGTGGTAGTTAGCATCTCTTTTTTTGTTTTGTTTTGAGATGGAGTCTCGCTCTGTCGCCCAGGCTGGAGTGTAGTGGCCGGATCTCAGCTCACTGCAAGCTCCGCTTCCCGAGTTTACACTATTCTCCTGCCTCAGCCTCCCGAGTAGCTGGGACTATAGGCTCTCCCCAACCCGCCCGGCTAGTTTTTTGTATTTTTTTTAGTAGAGATGGGCTTTCACCGTGTTAGCCAGGATGGTCTCGATCTCCTGACCTCGTGATCCACCCGTCTTGGCCTCCCAAAGTACTGTTTTTTTTTGTTTGTTTTTTTGTTTTTTGGTTTTTTTTTGAGACGGAGTGCTCTGTCACCCAGGCTGTAGTGCAGTGGTGCGATCTCGGCTCACTCCAACCTCTGCCTCTCACGTTCAAGCTATTCTCCTGCCTCAGCCTCCCGAGTAGCTGGGAATACAGGTGCGTGCCACCATGCCCGGTTAACTTTTGTGTTTTTAGTGGAGATGAGGTTTCACCATGTTGACCAGGCTGGTTTTGAACTCCTGACCTCAAGTGATCTGCCCGCCTTGGCCGCCCAAAGTGCTGGGATTACAAGCATGAGCCACTGCTCCGGGTCAGCATCCCTGTTTTATAGATGAACAAGCCAAAGGTCAGAAAGTAAAGTGACTGTCCCAAGTTCACACACACAACTAGTAAGAAATGGCGCTGGAATTCAAACCCAGGTCTGTTTCTCAGGTCTGTGGTTGTCTCTCCACTGTGCACACTGCCTTTGGAATCATGAGACCTAGTTTTTTGGCCTTTGACTCAGCCACTGGGTGACTGTGGGCCCTAGAATAAGTCAGTTAGGTCTGTTCTCCAATAATATTGCCTTTTGTTTCAGCAGTGTTGTCAATATGCACTTGAAGTGTGCTTTTTTTTTTTTTTGTAAAAAGACAGACATACAAGGCTGTAGTAGTGGTATGTACTATATGCCGCTAGGTGCTTGCTTATTTCTTATGATGGAAGCATTTCTGTTAAAATGGAGAGTACCTAAGTGATCATATATTTCATTTATGTAATGGAAGTTGATGGATAGCTAATGGCCCTTCCAGTGTAAAGCGGCCATCATTAAGGTAACATTGTCAGAAACAGAACCATTTTTCATGTAATACAGCTTTCAGGGACAGTATCAACTTATGAGTAAAGCACACTACAGGTAGGACCCGGATAGTCCAGGCTGAAAGATGTGGTATAAACTTTGATGCATATAATAGATGCACAGCAAATATTTGATGAATGAGTGAATGAATGTAATGAATGTATTCCTTTTTTTTTGGAGTGCAGTGGTGTGATGATGTCTCACTGCAACCTCAACTGCCTGGGCTCCAGTGAGTTTCCCACCTTAGCCTTCTGAGAAGCTGGGACCACAGGTGCGTGCCACCATGCCTAGCTAACTTTTTTTTTTTTTTTATTTATAGAGATGAGGTTTCCCTGTGTTTCCCAGGCTGGTCTCCTGGAACTCCTGGGTTCTGGGGATCCTCCAGTGTCAGCCTCCCAAAGTGCTGGGATTACAGGCATGAGCCAATATGCCCTGCCCTGAATGCATTTTTTTTTTTAAAGCTTTATTGAGGTATAATTTACATACCATAAAATTCACCAATTTTAAGTGTACAATTTGATGAGCTTTGACAAATGTATACAGTTGTATAATTACCACCACTGCGTTTATTTTTTT
Organism: Macaca fascicularis; assembly: GCF_037993035.2. NCBI lineage: Eukaryota > Metazoa > Chordata > Mammalia > Primates > Cercopithecidae > Macaca > Macaca fascicularis. The sequence continues at coordinate 211,970,524 of NC_088375.1, forward strand.
AAACTGTGTGTTGTCTTTTAGGAATTGCGTAGCAGATTTATCCCTGGAAATGTTGAGGTTTCTATGCTCAGATTCAATACTGTGAGGTCAGAATGAATATTAGAGTGTTAATATGCCAACTTGGGAGGAAATAGGAAAACCTTAGGTATTTAATGGTGAGGTAAATGGGAAGAATAAGAGGGAGAGACATTTATTGGATTAGGGGAAAGATAAATTCAGGAGGAAGTAGATTTTAGTTACTTTTAAGACAGAGGATACATTTTGGGAAAAAGTTACCAAAAGATTTAAGGAGTTGAACTTTTTATTTTTTTTCTTTTGAAATGGTAGCTCCTGAAATAGAAAACTTAACATCTTTGGCTGTGCTTAAGAAGTGCTTAACAAATTATGGTTGTTCAAATAATACTTAAGGGTGGGGATGGTGTAAAGTGGTTGAAGGCCTTGCTCTTCCACCTATGACAGAATATCCTTAGTGTTGATGTCTAACTTGTTTTAAGTAATATTCCACAAAGGGAAGAATACATTAGGTAGCAATTGTGGCTTGTGGGGAAGATTGTTTCTTCCTTTGCATAATTTCTCAAGTCACTGAACTTCTCTCAGCATGCTTTAGCTCAAGTCTCTGTCTCTGTCTTAGAAAATGCCTGGAACCTCTGCTAATGAGCTTCTAGAAGAAGCCCCACTTCTACCTTCTCTTTATTTTTTGATTTTATCTTTATTCATTCTGTTTCTGTATGGTGACTGTTTTATAAACCCCTCTCTCACCCATGAATTTGTCTGAGAATGGAAACTTTTTTTTGCTCTGCCCGAAGCAAAGGAATTCTTGTTACATCCACCATTGGTCCTCCATATGCCGTTAGGAAATGATAATTAAAATAACCCTTTAGATCTGCTCAAAGGGGTGACTATAATAATGTTCACTCCTTGATCAGAGGACGTGCTAATCTTTTCTGTATTGTTCCAGTTTTAGTATTTGTACTGCAGAAGTACTACTCTGTTCACCTTTGAGAAAATAATAACTCTATGAGGTGGTTATTATCCTTATTTTATAAATGAGGGAATTGAGCTCAGAGCAGTTAACTGCCAGAGCAAGTGAGGGGCAGACCATTGATTCAAGCTCAGGTGTGATTGATGCTCAGGTTTGGGATCTGTGTCATTACACTCTTTGTTGTATGGGAGTGGAGGGTCAAGGGAAGAGCTTGAAAATACCATATTAAAATATGAGCCGCAACATAACAAGCATTGCTAACCTTTTTAGGCATTGCTGTTGTCATCTATGACTTTCTTAATTTCTGGAGATTCCTCCTTATGTTCTAAGGAATTTATAGTTAATCCTTTAGTATTGCACAACTTCCTGCCCAGACCCAGCATTTCTTTTTTTTTTTTTTCTCTTTCTTTTTTTTTTTAAGAGACAGACTCTCACTGTTTCTCCCGATCTGGAGTATAGCGGCAGTCGTAGCTCACTGCAGCCTTGAACTCCTGGGCTGAGGCAGTTCTCCTTCCTCAGCTTCCTGATGAGCTGGGACTAAAAGTGTGCACCACCATGCCCAGCTAATTAAGAAACTTTTTTTTTTTTTTTGGTAGGGACACGGTTTCACTTTGTTTCCAGGCTGGTCTTGAACTCCTGGGCTCAAGCGATCCTCCCACCTTGGCCTCCCAGAGTGTTGGTATTACAAGCATGAGTGATACCTGGCCCCAACATTTATTCTTTTTTTTTTTTTTTTTTTTTTTTTTGAGACAGTCTTACCCTGTCACCCAGGCTGGAGTGCAGTGGTGCGATCTCAGCTCACTGCAACTTCTGCCTCCTGGGTTCAAACGATTCTCCTGCCTCAACCTCCCGAGTAGCTGGGATTACAGGTGCCCACCACCACACCCAGCTGATTATTGTATTTTTAGTAGAGACAGGGTTTTACCATGTTGGCCAGGCTGATCTCGAACTCCTGACCTCGTGATCTACCTGCCTTGGCCTCCAAAAGTGCTGGGATTATAGGTGTGAGCCACCACACCTGGCCTTATTTTTTATAAACATGGTACTTTGTATCACTGGCTATTTGAATTACCCCTCTGAAAGCTTCTACCAGGGTAATCTTTCATTCAAGACCTGCCGTATTTGCATGTGCCCCTTTGTACCTGTTTCTTTATTTTTACAAAAAAAATTAAAAATATGGAATGCTTTGTGAATTAGCATGTCATCCTTGTGTAGCGCACATACTAATCTTCCCAGTACCATTCCAATTTTAGTATTTGTGTTGCGAAAGTGAGCACTCTATTCCTGTTTTTATCTGGACAAAATAATATTTTAAAAATGTATATTATGGGCTGGGCGCAGTGGCTCATGCCTGTAATCCCAGCACTTTGGGAGGCTGAGGCGGGTGAATCACGAGGTCAGGAGATTGAGACCATCCTGGCTAACATGGTGAAACCCCGTCTCTACTAAAAATACAAAAAATTAGCCAGGCATGGTGGCAGGCGCCTGTAGTCTCAGCGGGAGGCTGAGGCAGGAGAATGGCGTGAACATGGCAGGTGGAGCTTGCAGTGAGCAGAGATCGTGCCACTGTACTCCATAATTGCACTCCAGCCTGGGCGACTGAGCGAGACTCCCGTCTCAAAAAAAAAAAAAGTATATTACATTATTAGAAACTTTGTTATTGAAGTATATAATAACATATACAGAAAAATGCACGTAAAAGTGGAATTTGATGTTTTTTTTTCCCTGCAAACTGAATATACCCATGTAAGCAGCAACTAGATCTAGATCAAGAAACAGCGTTACCAGTACCTAGAAGCCCCTATCCAGTTCCCTTTCAGTTCTGTCTCCCCTCTACCTCCCAGGGTAATCACCGTCCTGACTTCTGACAGCATAGATTATTTTGCTCTTTTTTTGTACTTTTGTAAAGATTGAATCATATTGTATGTATTCTTTGTGGTCTGGCTCCTTTTATTTAAAACTAACGTGAGCGTGCAAAAGTTTTTAGTGGTTTTCTTTTAGATTTGGAATAAAATTCAAATTTCAGCTTTTTTTTTTTTTTTTTTTTGAGACGGTCTTGCTCTGTCGGCCGGGTTGGAGTGCAGTGCAGTGGCGTGATTTCGGCTCACTGCAGCCTCTACCTCCTGGGTTCAAGCAGTTCTCTGCGTCAGCCTCCCAAGTAGCTGGGATTACAGGCTCCTGCCACCACACTAAAAAGACAATTTTTGTCTTTTTAGTAGAGACGGGGTTTCACCATATGACGTTGGCCAGGCTGGCCATGAACTCCTGACCTCTTGATCCACTCACCTCGGCCTCCCAAAGTGCTGGGATTACAGGCGTGAGCCACCGCACGTGGCCATTTCAGCTTATTTTGACCTATGATGTCCTGTATAGCCTGGCTCCTGCCTACTTTTCGGGTAGACAATTGCCATCTTATGCCAGTCTCATTGCCTGTTATGCTTCTGTTACGCTAACTTCTTATTTTTATTCTTATTTATTTAATTTTTAGAGATGGAGTCTCACCATTGCTCAGTCTGGTCTCAAACTCCTGGCCTCAAGCTGTCCTTTGGCCTCCAGAGTAGCTGAGATTACAGGCGTAAGCCACTGGCCTTATTTTTAAACTCAATGAGCTGTTTTCTAAAGGGCCTTTGTATGCATGGCTCTGTCTTCCTTGAACACTTCTTTCCCCTGCTCTTTGCATGGCTGCCTTCATGCCTGAGCTTATGTATAAATATCAGGGGTACTTTTCCTCATCATCGCGTCTTGCTAGTCCTTTCCCATTATTCCACATTACTGGCTTCTGTTGCCTCCTTTCATAGCACCTATTGCAATTTATGATTATATATCTGTGTGCATGATTGTTATGTCTTCCCTGCTAGATTCCATGAAAGCAGAGAACTCATCTGTTTTGTTCTCCAGTGTATATCTAGTGCGTAACACAATGACTGACGTAGAATAGGTATTTAATAAATATTTAATGGCCATATTCCCAATTCAGCACCTTTGTTCCCGTTATCTTTTGTCCTTTTCTCTTACGCTGTTTAACTATTTAAATCTTTTCCACCCCTCAAGACTCAGGTCAGTTCTCCCTCTTTGAAGTCTATCAAGGCTTTGCAACAGTTAATCTCTCTTCTCTAAAATTTTATAGCATTTATTGCCAATACCACCTCATGTTCATGGAAAATCACACTATCACATATCTTATTTTACCTAGTTGTATCAAAGGTTTCTTATTTTCTCAAAAGTCTTGTAGCTTGTAATGCCAGTACCCCTCATGTTTTTTGTTAACTTGACCAGTTTCTATTAATATCTTAATTACCTAATTTGACTGGAAGCTTCTCAGTTAGAAGCTATTTGTTTTAGCTAATGCCCTCCTCAGTTGTTTTCACTGGCACATAGTAGGTCCTTAGTAGAGTTTTTGATGACCAATGATATTTATGTATAGGTAGCAATTTTAATTTCTTAAGCTTATTAACATGGATTCTTTTTATTAGAATCCTGCTTAGTGTTTTCTCTAATCTAAAGGCCGGGAGTGCACCAACTGCTTCAGGCGATATAGAGAATATTAGGGTGTGAAAGTACAGGAGTCCAGTCCTAATGCCACAAAGCAGATACTCCTTTGGAACTTGCCACTGGCGTAGAATTAACTATGCAGAATTCCTTAAAAGTGCTTCATCAGTGCTTGTTTAATGTTCTCAGATTGGAGTTACTAACAGAAACAAGACACTAGGTAGTACTTTATTTGAATTTTCTGTTGACTAACATTTTATTTTGATGTCAACAGTGAAAATCTTGAGCCAATTAAATCTGCTTAAAGCTGCTTTGTCTGATCTGTGGGTTAGCTCTCTCAGTAGTTATTCTTCCTCTTGTGTTAAAAGCAGAAATGCACATTTAATTAGTAGCAACTGAATTGATTTAACTCAGTACATATTTCAAATTAAGTGGTAAATGTAAATTATTTTTTAGGAGGTACCTACTGTGTATTTTAAATCAGTGATTATTTTGGCTTTTCTGATGAAACTGTGTCAGAAGATTATAGGGTAATGTAATAATTGGTTTGTTTTTGTTTTTTGAGACGGAATTTCACTCTTAACGCCCATGCTGGAGTGCAGTGGCGTGATCTTGGCTCACTGCAACCTCCACCTCTTGGGTTCAAGCGATTCTTCTGCCTCAGCCTCCCGAGTAGCTGGAACTACAGGTGCATGCCAGCGTGCCTGGCTAATTTTTGTATTTTTAGTAGAGACGGGGTTTCATCATGTTAGCCAGACTGGTCTCGAACTCCTGACCTCAAGTAATCCTCCCTCCTCAGCCTCCCAAAGTGTTGGGATTACAGGCATGAGCCACCACGCCTGGCATGGTATTGATATTGTTAGCCATTGGCTATGTGACAGACACTATCCTAAGCATTTTTCATACATTGGTTTATTTATTCATTCACTCAACAAATATTTATTGAGTCCCTATCATGTTTCAAGCACATAATCTCATGTATTCTTCACTACATGTGAAGTAAGTATATAGTTTATTACAGATGAGAAACTGGTACACACAGAAGCTAGATATCCAGTGTCACAAGCTGTTGAGGGTCAGATTGAGATTTTTTTAAAGAATGCCAGTTACTGACATCTTTGGCATGAATTACTTCTATGCTAGAGTTTTATCTTTGATAGGGGAACAGTAATCAAATTTTGAAGTCTCTGGTAAACTGTAGTCAAAATGATTAGAACAGAATGTGATAAGCTAAACTGAGATTACTCCTTCTCTTACCCCCAACCCATCTCTTTTTTTTTTTTTTTTTGAGATGGAGTCTTTCTCTGTCATCTCAGCTGACTGCAACCTCTATCTCCCGAGTGTAAGGGCTTCTCCAGCCTCAGCCCCCTGAATAGCTGGGATTATAGGTGCCTGCCACCACACCTGGTGAATTTTTGTATTTTTAGTAGAGACGGTGTTTCATTCACTATGTTGGCCAGGCTAGTCTTGAACTCCTGACCTCAAGTAATCTGCCCACCTCGGCCTCCCAAAGTGCTGGGATTACAGGCATGAGCCACCACACCTGGCCCCTAACCCATCTTTTTTTTTTTTGAGACAGAGTCTTGCTCTTCTCACCCAGACCGGAGTGCAATGGCGCAATCTTGGCTCACTTCAACCTCCATCTCCCAGGTTCAAGCGATCTTCCTGCCTCAGCCTCTCAAGTGACTGGGATTACAGGTGCCTGGTACCATGCTGGCTAATTTTTGTATTTTTAGTAGGCAGGGTTTTGCCATGTTGGCCAGGCTGGTCTCGAACTCCTGACCTTGTGATCTGCCTGCCTCAGCCTCCCAAAGTGCTGAGATTACAGGCGTGAGCCACTGCGCCTGGCCTAGCCCATCTTTTACAAGAAAAATTTCACAAACAGCAAACAGTATGGAAAATTCTTATTTTGGAAAATCCCAGTTTATTCAAACCAAGGTGAACTAAGTATAAAAAGATGAATGGATATAATTAACCATATTAAATACTGTGCCTTCAGGGGCACTCTGTAAGCAAATACAAGTATAAGTTTAAATGTTTAAATTAGACAATTTCAGTTGTGTTTCATTACTTTTCGGCATCATTTTACTGCTTTTACACAGATCTCGTATGATATTTCACATTTCCAATTTTGTTACTGTGTAGTTTCATAGTCATTTCTGGGGCAACTGTAAGGTATTATGACTGCCTTTTTTTTTAAAAGAAAAGACAGGTTCTCATTCTATTGCCCAGGTTGGAGTGTGGCGACTCAATAATAGCTCACTACAACTTTGAACTCCTGGGCTTAAGCGATCCGCCTGCCTCAGCCTCCTGAGTAGCTAGGGCTACTAGTGCATGCTACCGTGCCTGGCTAATTAAAATTTTTTTTTTTTTTGTAGGGACAAGTTTTTTTTTTTTTTTTTTTTAATAAGATGGAGTCTCACTCTGTTGCTCATGCTGGAGTGCAGTGGCGCAATCTCGGCTCACTGCAACCTCTGCCTCTTGGGTTCAGTCAGTTGTCCTGCCTCAGCCTCCTGAGTATCTGGGATTACAGGCACCCACCACTACTCTGGGCTAATTTTTGTATTTTTAGTAGAGACGAGGTTTCACTGTGTTGTCCAGGCTGTTCTTGAACTCCTGACCTCAGGTGATCTGCCTGCCTTGGCTTCCCAAAGTGCTGGGATTATAGGCATGAGCCACCGTGCCTGGCGAGACAAGTCTTGACGTGTTACCCAGGCTGATCTTGAACTCCTGGCCTCAAACGATCCTTCTGCCTCGGCCTCCCAAAGTGCTGGGATTATAGGTGGGCACCACTGCACCTGGCCTAGGACTGCTTTTTAAAAACAAACATTAGAACTTTCCAAATGGGAAGTTACTATTATTATTTATTTATTGAGACAGGGTCTCACTCTGTTACCCAGGCTGGACTCCAGTGGCATGATCACAGCTCACTGCAGCCTTGAACTCCCGGGCTCTAGCAGTCCTCTCACTTTAGCCTTCCTAGTAGGTAGGACTATAGGTATGCTGTACCACATCTACTAATTCTTGTATCTTTTGTTAGAAATAGGATTTTGGCATGTTGCCAGGCTGATCTGCAACTCCTGGGCTCAAGTGATCCTCATACCTCGGCCTTCCAAAGTGTTGGGATTACAGGTGTGAGCCACTGCTCCCTGCCTTGGAAAGTTATGTATTTATTTTAGTAACATTTCCAAATTCTGAAATACTTGGTGTATTTCTTTTGAATTTGTCTTTAGAGCATATTGCGCGTTCTTAATTCTGGTAAGTCTTCATTTTGCAGGTGCTTGTATTTAACTTTTGGAGATAGGAAAGTCTGGTGAATGAAGTGAGTGGTCAGCATTGTTTTTGGTCACAAATGAAATGTAATTCTAAAAGGTGGAGACTAGGATTTTGTGTGTGTGTGAGGTTTGTCTTTGAGAATTCTGTCAATGGCACATCAAAAAAGTTTTGAGTCTTGGCCACGATTGGAAGATGCACCCAGTCATCCCAATCCTTGGAAGATCTTACCTCCCAAGATGGCGCCATTGAATAACAGCACTTGTTTTCAGTGCTGAAACCTCTATAAAACAAATCATGGTATGAATATAACCCGTATTACAATTAAATTGGAATTCTCTTAATGAAAACATTAGCTTGTATTAATGTCACTGTGATTTTATTTATAACCTTAATAAATTAATATTGTTAAATTTTGTGTAAGAAAGGAACATTTTTAGTCTGCTGACAGGCAAATCTGTGTAGGAACAGATTTGAACTTACGTATAATTAAAGGGAGAAATGTATTTTCCTGGCCCACTTTCCAACACTTTATTTTTTATTTTTATTTTTGAGACAGTGTTGCTCTGTTGTCCAGGCTGGAGTGCAGTGGCATGATCTTGGCTCACAGCAACCCCTGCCTCCTGGGTTCAAGCGATTCTCCTGCCTCAGCCTCCCTTGTAGCTGGGATTACAGGCTCATGCCACCATGCCAGGCTAATTTTTGTAGTTTTAGTAGAGACAGGGTTTCACCACGTTGGCCAGGCTGGTCTGGAACTCTGACCTCAAGTGATTCGCCTGCCTTGGCTCCCAGAGTGCTGGGATTACAGATGTGAGCTACCGTGCCTGGCCAACTTTATTTGCATAGGCTTTCTACAGATGCTGAAGAACTCAAATAGAAAAATGGTATCATTTACCTTGGTCTGACAGCATTTTTCTGTTTCTGAACATAAATCTCTGTTTTTATCTAGTTTCATGTTAACTGGTAATGTTAAATGTTGAGATAAATAAAGTTAATTTTTGGTTAAGTCCTGGAACAGCTATATAAAAAATGTGCTGATTTCCTGGTTATCTGGGGGTATTTATCTGATTTAGGCCATTTTAGTGATGAGCAGCTCATTTAAGTTTTTTTTTTTTTTTTTAAGATGGAGTTTCACTCTTGTTGCCCAGGCTGGAGTGCAGTGGCGTGATCTTGGCTCACTGCAACCCCTTCCTCTCGGGTTCAAGTGATTTTCTCATCTCAGCCTTCCAAGTAGCTGGGATTACAGGCACCCGCCACCACTCCTGACCCATTTAAGTTTATAATTGAGATTTTTCGAAGAATTCTTAGTTATTGAGGACTAATGATGACACCAGTTTCTGACTTCTGTGTGACAGCTATGGTTCTTAAGTACTTTATATGTGTTTATTTAATCTCCTTTCAGCAAGTCTTTAGGGTACATATTAGTACTATTATTATCCCCATTTTGCAGAGAAAGAAACTGAGTCCCTAAGATGTGAGATCGGTTTGCCCCAAGGTCAGTGCCAAGCTAGGATTTGACCTTGAGTTTACTCTTGAACATTACATTATTTTAACACATAATGATTTTATGAACTGTGTGCGCTGCCCTCTAAGTAAATGATATCAACATTGTCTTATGTTTCCTGGGATCGAAAGAATGCCATTTTTAGATCTTGATGGACTTAAAGATTCATTAAATGGAAGACTTTACAGAAGTATATAGAAGCTAGTTAAATATAGAAGATTCTTACAGAGATATTTACAAAATGTAGTTAGGGTGTGGAAGCAAAGTAATGGGCCCTGGTAGGTTTAAATCAGTAATAACAGTTTTTATGCTTCTTGCCACAGCTGTAATGGAGTGTAATATGGTGTATTCTTAGTGTAATTTGATGAAATTAGACATTTTACAACATATGCGAAAATAATTTCTGTAGGAACTTGAGGACTTATGATTATGTTAAGAATTTTGTTTGAGACTAGATCCTAGGGCAGTTTTAAAGTGACTACCAGAATCTTAAAGAAATATGATGGAAAAATAGATGGGAGGACAGTTAATGGAGCAGGGAGAAATAATAAGGAAATAATAAGGTAACTTAGAAAGAGAGAAAAGGAAAATAAAGAAAGAAAAAGAAGACAGGGTCTCGCTCTGTCCCCTAGGCTGGAATGTAGTATGTGATCATGACTCACTGCAGCCTTTATCTCCCAGCCTCAAGCAGTCCTTCCATCTCAGCCTCCCCAAGTAGCTGGGATTACAGGCGCAAGCCGCTATGCCTGGTAACTAAAAAAAAAATTTTTTTTTGTAGAGATGGGGGTCTGGCTATGTTGCCCAGGCCGGTGTTGAACTCCTGGCCTCAAGTGATCCTCCCACCATGGCCTCCCAAAGTTCTGTGAGTTTTGACAGATGTATATTGTCCAACCACCACCACAATCAAGATTTCGCAGTTTCATCACCTCCTCAAAGTCCCTTCTGCTCTTTTGTAGTCTACTCCAATTCTTACCCTCAGGCAAGAATTGGAGTAGTTGTTTTCTATTCCTATCATTTTGCCTTTTCCAGAATGTTCTGTAAGTGATAGTCTGTAGTCTGTAGCCTTTTAGTCTGGCTTATTTCACTTCTCATATTTTTGAGGTTCATCCGCATTATTGCATGTATCAGTAGCTCGTTACATTGCTAGGTAGTATTCCATTGTATAGAGTTTGTTTATTGGCCAATTGAGGAGCATTTGGGTTGTGTGTGATAGAGTCTCACTCTGTTGCTCAGGCTGGGGCTGCAGCCTCGACCTCCCAGGCTCAAATGATTCTCCCACCTCAGCCTCCTGAGTAGCTGGGATGACTACAGGTGTGTGCCACCATTCGTGGGTAATTTTTTTGATTTCTAGTAGAGTCGAGGTCTCACTCTGTCACTTAGGTTGGTCTCGAACTCCCAAAGTGCCTGTGACTGACTGAGACCCTGTCTTAAAACAAAAACAAACAGGTAAGAGAAAGGGCATCATCTCAGATTAAAGGGTTTTTTCATGTTAAATAATTTAGCCTTATGAAAAATTTACTATTCTTGGGTGAAAATACCGTTGACTGAAATGACTGCCCTAGGAAGTCTGTTGTTATGCTAATAGTGTATGTTGAAATGACAGGTTACAGTTTACTGAGATTAGTTTAGGCTGAAGTGGTCTGTGAGGGCTTCATGCAGGCAGTTAGACTAGAGTTTTTCAATGGTGGATGGATAGTGCTTGAAGAGGCGGAAAGGAAAGAGAAAGTTTTGTTTTACTTTTTAAATTTTTTTCTTTTGTATTTGAGAAAATTAAGGATGAGGAGATGGTTTTCTAGGCAAGAGCAAATTAAGGGCAAAGATAGAGATTAGAATAAACATATTATTGATGGGAACTGCACATACTTGTCTGATCTAGTAATAGAGTTTAGATTATGGACTAGGAAGGAGATAAGATTAGTGAAGGAATGCTTATTGAGATTATGAACAGTCTTAACAGTCATACCGAGGAATTTGGACCTGATCTTGCTAACATGTGGGAATCATTGAAGGTTTAAAAGTTGAGCAGTGACTTGATGAACTTGGAATTATGACATTAATCAAGAAGTGTTATATAGATTATCCGAAAGGAAGCCAGTTAAGGTTTTTTTTTTTTTTTAAAAGAAATAAAATTGTGAACACTATACAGGCATGAATTTAGCAAGTGGAATGGGAAGAAAAAGGAATATATTGGAGAGATTTTGGAGAAGGAAGAGATGGTACTTAATAACGCAGAGAAAGAAGAAAAGAAAGTGAAGATAGCTCTTAAGCTTATGAAATCGGTAGAATTGGCCAGGCACGGTGGCCCACGCTTGTAATCCTAGCACTTTGGGATAGCACTTTGGGAGGTCGAGGCGGGTGGATCACCTGAGGCTAGGAGTTCAAGACCAGGCTGGCCAACATGGCAAAACCCTGTCTCTACTAAAAATACAAAAAATTAGCCAGGCCTGGTGGTGGGCGCCTGTAATCCCAGCTACTTGGGAGGCTAAAGCAGACGATTCGCTTGAACCCAGGGGGCAGAGGTTGCTGTGATCCGAGATTGCGTCACTCCACTCCAGCCTGGGCAGGAGCGAAACTCCATCTCAAAAAAATAAAGAAATGGTAGAATTGAGGAACATTTGTGATATTAGTTAACTGAATTTGGAAAAGGGGGCAGGACATAGCCTCTCTCTTCTGCCCTCAAATTCTCTGCTGACTGCATTATATCCATATGCTTTTTCAATTCCATTTATTTGTGAGATGTTGAGATTCTCTAAAATTGCCCCAGGATTAAGCTGGAAGTTAAAAGGTTAGTTTATTTTGGAAGTACTCATTTGGAAAAAAATACAGTATGTTTCAAACCATGAAACATTGTATAAGTTCCTAGTTATGAAAATCATACCCTAATAAATACTGTCATCTTTAGTTAGGTTAACTGTTAGGTAGAGAGACCTTTTTGGAAAACATTAGTTATTTTATGATTTGTTTAACATAATTTGCCCTGTGTGTATTAACAACAGTAACCAATAAATTGTGGTTCAGCTTGGATGGTTTAGTTTATAATGACATTAGTTAAAATAGTCTTCCATTTCTTTCATTGCAACATGTGGAGTATATTATCCACCATTTCTTTTTTTTTCTATTTGGGAGACTGAGTCTTGCTCTTTTGCCCAGGTTGGAGTGCAGTGGTGCGATCTCGGCTCACTGCAACCTCTGCCTCCCGGGTTCAAGCGATTCTCCTGCCTCAGCCTCCTGAGCAGCCGGAACTACAGGTGTGTGCCACCATGCCCAGCTAATTTTTGTATTTTTATTAGAGACAGAGTTTCACCATATTGGCCAGGCTGGTCTTGAACTCCTGACCTTGTGATCCACCCGCCTCGGCCTCCGAAGTGCAGGGATTACAGGCGTGAGCCAGTGCACCTGGCCATTATCTACCATTTCTTAAGCATCTACTATATAGTAGGTACTTGACTTACACTTTAATCTTTACATCTGCCTCATGAAATAGGTACTACTATTCCTACTTTACAGATGAGGAAATGGAAGCTCCTAGAGGTTTAAGAAATATTCCTGGGGGAACCGGGAGAGTTAGAATTCTAGATTAGTGACTTCAAAGTCTATGTTCTTTCTACTCCTCTATCCTTGGATTACGTATCAAAAGAATAGGAATAAAGAGTGGGTCAGTTGAGCTAATTGATTAGATAGTAATTTGAGTCAGTGAAGTGCTACCCAAATATTAATGGTGTTATCTAACCTTTTCCATCCTGTCTGAGTGTGCAAAGGGACCTTAAAGACCCAGTTATGGCTGGGTGCGGTGGCTCATGTCTGTAATCCCAGCACTTTGGGAGGCTCAGGTGGACAGATCACGTGAGATCAGGAGTTCAAGACCAGCCTGGCCAACATGGTGGAACCCCATCTCTACAAAAATACCAGGCATGATGGCGGGTGCCTGTAATCCCAGCTACTCAGGAGGCTGAGGTGGGAGAATCGCTTGAACCTGGGAGGCAGGGGATTGCAGTGAGCAGAGATTGCACCATTGCACTCCAGCCTGGGCGACAGAGTGAGACTCTGTCTAAACAAACAAACAAAAAAACCGAGTTCTAAATCATAAATAAATAAAAATAGAAGACCCAGTTCTAGTCATGTGGCATTCATTTATCTTTTGGGGAATGTCCCTCCTATGCCTTTGTAGAACGCAACAAATCTTTATTAAAAACAACTGTCCAATTCAAAAAACAAACACAAACAAACTATTGACATAGTTCAGCAAATTGCTAGTCTTGGCAAATGAAATTAAAGGATGTTTCAGGTCCTGCTTCTGGGAAAGTGGGTTTTGGAGATGATTCCACTTGAAAATTAGGGCTAGTGCTGAAGACTTGTTGTCTATGGTATCCAGCAGTTTTTTGGTATGTTTGTCTTCATTCCCCTCATCCTCTGCAGCCATAAAGTTCTTTAGATTACTCTTCTTCATCTTCACTGTTGGTAAAAAGTTATCTCAAAGTTCCATCTGCCTTATTGCCTCAGTATTTTAAAAGCTCAGTCCCATTCTTTTCTACCTCATTCTTGATGTCCCTTTACTACCTATTTCTGCTGGGTCTGATAGAACCTGTGCACAAATGTGAGCAAAGTCCTCCAAGTTCTTAATTTTTTTTCTTCCCATATTTCTTCCGTCTCCTAACCCATAAGTGAAAACAAGGCTTTTTCTGTAATGAATGCTATTATTTCTGTTTTCATTGGTTGAATACTCTGCAACTCCTTGGACGAGGGGAGCAGTCATTGTAGTTCTAGTCATTCACTGTCCCTGTAGACCATTGTTTTGCCATTTTTGCATAGCTTCTGATTTTTCAAAAAGTCCTTACCATCTGTTCTCTCCCCATTTTTATTGCTTTTTGTCTGATGACTTCCAGGATCCACATGGATCAGTTTTCTTCTCCATTGCATACTCCCGGCTGAGGCAGGAGAATGGTGTGAACCCGGGAGGCGGAGCTTGCGGTGAGCTGAGATTGTGCCATTGCACTCCAGCCTGGGCAACAAAGGAAGACTCCGTTTCAAAAAAAAAAAAAAGACCCAATGTCTGTGTATTCAGATATTTTCCTAGCCTTTGTTTTCCTTAATATCTCTGCAATATTTTAAGTTGTTGATCATCTTTCTTGAGTCTTTTCGACTATGAGTTAAAAATATATGTGTTTGACCCCATCTAGCCTGGTAAGGCCATTTTGCCTGGCATTTAACTGATTGTTGGACTCTGGTGTTCATCTTGTGTCCTGTACTGACTAGCAGAGAAAGGGTGGAGCATGTTGGCACTGTACATCTTATAGTGCTCTGTACTCTGTGGACTTTTAAGTAAATAATTGATTTGACTTGCTAGTCTTCCTGTTTTCCTCTCTCCCCAGTCCTGCTGTGGCTTGTGTGTAAAATGGATTGATCACTTCTGGTCTTGACTCTGATTAAATCTATAACATATAAAAAGGCTTACGTTGTTTTCAGAGTGGACTTTCTTAATTTTTATTTTTGAATTTAATTTTTTTTTTTTTTTTTGAGGCAAGTTCTAACTTTGTCATGTGGCCTGGAATACAGTGTTGCCATCACGGCTCACTGCAGCCTTGACCTCCCAGGCTCAAGTGGTCCTCCAGCCTCTGCCTCCTGAGTAGCTGGGACCATATGTGTGTGCCACCACACCTGGCTAATTTTAAACATTTTTGGTAGAGATTGGTCTCCCTGTGTTTCCTAGGCTGGTCTTGAACTCCTGGGATCAAGTGGTTTTCTCACCATGGCCTCCCAAAGCATTGGGATTATAGGCCAGACTTTTTGAAAAGAATGATATGGATTAAGTCCTTTGGTAAATGCTTGTTAGATTTGAACTGCTCCAAAAATTTTGGGAAATTTTAATATCAATTAGTGGCCTAAATGAGAACATTTTTGTGTTCTCTTTTATTTTAGTATGGTTTCATGAAACAAATCAGATTCTATCACAGAAAAATAATTACACTGAGAATCTCAGTGGAATAGAATTCCCAAGCACCACGTATTTTCAGGAATATTTGCTATAACATTGCACTGTGACAGTTCCCTGGAGTTTGTCATTAGAATTTTGAGCTGAAGTTGCCCAGTTTCAGAAAGTTGCAGAGATAGCTGGGACGAAGTAGCATGAGATTTGGGTTAAGCTAATACAAATTTAGTAAAGCAAATTTTCGAGATGATTTGATTTTTTGAGAAGGAAACAGTACTGAGTTATGCCACTTTGGTGGTTGTTTTGTTGTGCTACATTAAATGACCTTTGAAGATTGGCTTCTTGAAATTTTTTTTTAACCTTGGGAGATTTGAGTCATTCACTGTTTTCAGATGTTTATTCCCCTCCCCTGACAAGAAATGGAATTATTCAGCCCAGAGAGATGAAAAAGAGCTTTAAACTCAGTCTGAAGGTTCTGGGTCAGTCTTTGTCATTATCTACCTGTATGAACTTGAGCAAGTCACAAGTCACTTTACCTTGTGGGTTTGAGATTTGTCAAATGAAAAAGTAAGTAATTTTAAGAAGATACTATCTATTTTAATTTGAGGTGTTTGATGAAAAGCCATACAGAGTGGCTCTCAAATGTAATGTGGCAGAAATGTGGCAGTTTGTATTAAGAGATAAGGGTTTGCAATATTATCACTACACATAAGAAACACAATGTAGCTATTGTATTCTTGTATTTCCTAAGTTCAGAATGGTAGAGTAGTTGCTTGCATAGGCAGCAATGTTAGTTACATGAATTATAAATTTACTGGAAAATATTACCAAAGTATGGAGACACTGAAATGTGAAATGTAAAACATATGCCCATTTCAAGATTACTTGATAGTTTTGAGGCAAATATTTTTTTTTGTTTGTTTTTTTGTTTTGTTTTTTTTTTTGTTTTTTTTGAGGCGGCGTCTTCACTCTGTCGCCCAGGCTGGAGTGCAGTGGCACCATCTCGGCTCACTGCAAGCTCCGCCTCCCGGGTTCGCGCCATTCTCCTGCCTCAGCCTCCGGAGTAGCTGGGACTACAGGCGCCCGCCACCGCGCCCGGCTAATTTTTTTTTTTTGTATTTTAGTAGAGACGGGGTTTCACCGTGTTAGCCAGGATGGTCTCGATCTCCCGACCTCGTGATCCGCCCATCTCGGCCTCCCAAAGTGCAGGGATTACAGGCGTGAGCCACCGCGCCCGGCCGAGGCAAATATTTTTTAGATATTTGTTTACATGAAGAATGGCAAAGAAAAACGAAATAAAAATACTAACAATAGTAGCTAATGGTGTTTGCTTAGCACTTACTGTGTGCCAACAACTATTCTGAGATGAGTTTATAATCCATTTAGTGTTTTTTGTTTTTTTTTTCAGTAGAGACTGGGTCTCACTATGTTGCCCAGGCTGGTTTCAAACTCTTGGCCTTAAATGATCTTCCCACCTCAGCCTTCCAAAGTGCTTGCTTGGTTTACAGGCGTGAGCACCTGGCTTTGGCCAACTTTCTTAAAGCATTAAGCATTTTTTTTTTTTTTTTCCGAGACAGAGTCTTGCTCTGTCGCCCCAGGCTGGAGTGCAGTGGCGCGATCTCGGCTCACTGCAACCTCTGCCTCCTGAGTTCAAGTGATTCTCTTACCTCAGCCTCCCGAGTAGCTGGGATTACAGGCTCCCACCACCACGCCTAGCTAATTTTTGTATTTTTAGTAGAGATGGAGTTTCACTATGTTGGTTAGGCTGGTCTGGAACCCTTGACCTAAGGTGATCCACCCGCCTCGGCCTCCCAAAGTTCTGGGATTACAAGCATGAGCCACTGTGCCAGGCCAGCATTAAGCATCTCTTAAAGCCCATTTCGTTATTATTACTTTTTTGGAGACAGAGTCTCATTCTGTCACCTAGGCTAGAGTACAGTGGTGTGATCACTGCTCACTGCAGTCTTGATCTTCCCTGGGCTCAGGTGATCCTGCCACCTCTACTGCCCAAGTAGCTGGGACTATAGGCACACACCACTACACCTAATTTTTGTATTGTTTTGGTAGAGATGGGGTTTTGCCATGTTGCCCAGGCTGGTCTCAAACTCCTGGGTTCAAGTGATCCTCCCACCTTGGCCTCCCAAAGTGCTGGCATTACAGGTGTGAGGCACCACATGGGGGTCCCATTTAGTTCTTAAATTCTATGTGATAGGTATTATCCCTATTTTACACATGAGGACACTGAGACACAGTTAAGTAACTTGCCCATACAGCTATTAAGTGACATTGTGTGACTAGGTTTATGTGACTCCAGAGCCTATGTTCCTGTGGATGTTAATCTCAGAATGCATAAAGATAATGGTATATGGGCTGGGCACGGTGGCTCACGCCTGTAATCCCAGCACTTTGGGAGGTTGAGGCAGGCGGATCATGAGGTCAAGAGTTGAGACTATTCTGGCCAACATGGTGAAACCCCGTCTCTACTAAAAATACAAAAATTAGATGGGCGTAGTGGTGCATGCCTGTAGTCCCAGCTACTCTAGAGGCTGAGGTAGCAGAATCGCTTGAACCCAGGAGGTGGAAGGTTGCAATGAGCGGAGATCACACCACTGCACTCCAGCCTGGCAACAGGGAGACTTTGTCTCAAAAAGAAAGAAAAGATAGTGGTGTTATGATGGTGGGGACAAAGAATTCAAGTATTTGTTGAATATTTTACTAGGTTATTGTGTTTGCTTCCTTAATCCATGTGTAGTAATATTCTAACATAATTTTCGTTACATATCGTAAGTATATTTGAGTACTGTATAATCAAATTTATTGGCTCAGATGAATTGAGTTTGAATTCTAGCTCTACCATATCATATTTGTGTAAACTAGGGAAAGGAACTCTGTTTTTCTGGGCCTCAGTTTACTCATCTTAAAAATGAGGTTGGCTGGGTGCGGTGGCTCACACCCAGCACTTTGGGAAGCTGAGGCAGGCAGATCACTTGAGGTCAGGAGTTTGAGACCAGCCTGACCAATAATGATGAAACCCTGTCTCTACTAAAAATACAAAAATTAGGCGTGGTGGCATGCGCCTGTAATCCCAGCTACTCAGGAGGCTGAGACAGGCAGATCATGAGGTCAAGAGATGAGACCATCCTGGCCAACATGGTGAAACCCTGTCTCTACTAAAAGTACAAAAATTGGCTGGGCGCGGTGGCTCAAGCCTGTAATCCCAGCACTTTGGGAGGCCGAGACGGGCGGATCACTAGGTCAGGAGATCGAGACCATCCTGGCTAACACGGTGAAACCCCGTCTCTACTAAAAAATACAAAAAAAAAACTAGCCGGGCGAGGTGGCGGGCGCCTGTAGTCCCAGCTACTCAGGAGGCTGAGACAGGAGAATGGCCCGAACCCGGGAGGCGGAGCTTGCAGTGAGCTGAGATCTGGCCACTGCACTCCAGCCTGGGCGACAGAGCGAGACTCCGTCTCAAAAAAAAAAAAAAAAAAAAAAAAAAAGTACAAAAATTAACTGGGTGGGGTGGCGCATGCCTATAGTCCCAGCTACTCTAGAGGCTGAGGCAACAGAATCACTTGAACCCAGGAGGTGGAGGTTGCAGTGAGCCGAGATCGTGCCATTGCGCTCCAGCCTGTGCAGCAAGAGCAAGACTCCATCTCAAAAAAAAAAAAAAACAAAAACAAAAGCAAAAAAAACCCTAAGCCTGGGCGACAAGAGTGAAACTCCGTCTAAAAAAAAAAAGGTTAATAGTATCTGCCTCATAGGTTGTTGTGAGACAATACATTCCTTCACGCAAAGGGCTTTAAATGACACAAAACAAACACAGTAAATATTACCTGTTATTGTGTTATGCTTTTAAGTTTTTCAAGTACTTTAACATTTCCTTCAAATAGCATTCCTGTGAGAGAGGTAGGGTCTAGAGTCTGTTATATTAAGTCTTGTTTTACAAAGAAATCCATGAAGAAACTTATTTAAGGACACCAGAACAAAATTAAAAGAAATAGGCTGGGCATAGTGGCTCACACCTGTAATCCCAGCACTTTGGGAGGCTGAGGCAGGAGGATCCCTTGAGCCCAGAAATTTGAGACCAGCCTGGGCAACATGGTGAAACCCTGTCTTTGCATACACGCAAAATACAAAAAATTAGCTGGGCATGGTGACATGTGCCTGTGGTCCCAGCTACTTGGGAGGCTGAGGTGGGAGGATCACTTGAGTCTGGGAAGTTGAGGCTGCAGTGAGCTGTGATCATGTCGCTGCATTGCAGCCTGGGTGACAGAGCAAGACCCTGTCTCAAAAAAAAAAAAAACAAAACCAAAAAAATCCCCCCCAAACCCCCACAAAAATGAAATACAATTTAAAACATTCCTTAACCCCAACTTGAAAGAGAAAAATGAAAAGACTTGGGATGTGTTCTAATAGTTAACCTCTCTTATATAAGCAGGACTAACCGGTGGTGTTTGGAATGAGAGAAGAGATCATTGCTGGCTACTCCTTTCTTCTTTTGGTTTTTGATTCTCTTCCTGCTGTTAGATGGGAGATAGGAAGGATGTCACTGCATCTTTCTTATGTCCTAGTCTAGCCTAGCCATCTGGGAAGCTGAGAAACAATATTTGAAGGATATCACATTTCCTGGGAATTGAAAAGACAGCTTACCTTTTTATGTGAAAAAAAGGTAAAATGAGGGGAGACGTGAGCTACCAGTATGATCTCTTGGTGTTATGTGAGTTGTTTCACCAATTTAACTCTTAAACGGATTTAACAGAATCCCACTCTTGTTGTGTGTCAGTTTCCTGCAGTCGTTTAGAGACATTTTTGGAATCTTAAGTACTTCTAGGACTTTTTTCCTTTCTTACAGCCTTATGCCACTTGATATCTCTCAGCTGTCAGCACCTGATTTTGCTGCAGTAGGTACTGCAAGATCTCTGCATTGCTGTAACCAGATCTTGGTCAGATGAACTCTTTCCATCTTGATGAAAAGATTTATTTGCGTTTCTGTCTCAGGCTAGTATACTGTAGCATTGGAGACTCTTCCATATCCTTTGGAAAAACCTGAAAAGAAGAGTCTTTGAGAAGTCACTTTGTGTTGGGGCTTCTCTTGGCTAGCATTTCTCTGGCTGTAGCCTTCCCTTACATTTAATACATAAAAACACTGTCTTCGGCAAATGTATATTGTACCTGTCTTTGCAAGAGGCTGCTACTGTTTTAGTTACTGGAAATGCAGAGAATATAACAATCAAAACATATTGGATTGGACTGAGTTAAGATTGAAGATAGATAGAGTATTATACTGTAATGGAAGAGAGCTTTAGGATAAGGCAGTCCTGAATTTTAATTCCCAGTTCTGCCTGTTAATACCACTGTGACCCTGAGTAAATTGCATAACCTCCCTGAACCTCAATTTTCTCGTCTGTAAAATAGAAATACCAATAATACCTAGTTCTTAAGATTGTTTGAAGAGTTAAGTGAGATAATAAATTTGCAACACCTAACAGAATGCTGGGATGTATTATCGTGAACTGTTACAAACCTTTCTGAAGTTGAGTTTCTCGTTAAATTGGGATAGTAATACTTATCTCAGATTTCTTGTAAAAATTAAATAAGGATGGTAAACAGCCTGGCGCAAAGGTTTTATCCAGCATAACAATCCTAGAGGGATGTTTATGGTAAGAATATGTGCAAAAAGGCCGGGCGCAGTGGCTCAAGCCTGTAATCCCAGCACTTTGGGAGGCCGAGACGGGCGGATCACGAGGTCAGGAGATCGAGACCATCCTGGCTGACACGGTGAAACCCCGTCTCTACTAAAAAATACAAAAAACTAGCCGGGCGAGGTGGCAGACGCCTGTAGTCCCAGCTACTCGGGAGGCTGAGGCAGGAGAATGGAGTGAACCCGGGAGGCAGAGCTTGCAGTGAGCTGAGATCCCGCCACTGCACTCCAGCCTGGGCGGCAGAGCGAGACTCCGTCTCAAAAAAAAAAAAAAAAAAAAAAAATGTGCAAAAAACAACTGAAGCAACTAAAACACTATAGACAGTGTTTCTACTAAAGTCATGCCATCACCAGTAACTAGGCAGTGCTGCTTCAGCAATCTGAGTTACTCTGGCTGTGCCGAACTAAGTATGTGCATTTCCAGTTGTATTTTGCCCACTATTTATTATTTCCTACTAGTCCTTTTTCTTTTTTATACATAGATTCTACTCATTTTAAAAGAGTCAGCTTAAATTTTACCATAGACCAGGTGCGGTGGCTCATGCCTGTAATCCCAGCACTTTGGGAGGCTTAGGCGGGTGGATCACGAGGTCAGGAGTTCAAGACCAGCCTGACTAAGATGGTGAAACCCCGTCTCTACTAAAAATACAAAAATTAGTTGGGTACAGTGGCGGGTGCCTGTAATCCCAGCCACTCGGTAGGCTGAGGCAGTAGAATCGCTTGAACCTGGGCGGCAGAGGTTGCAGTGAGCTGAGATTGTGCCACTGCACTCTAGCCTGAGTGATGGAGTGAGACTCCATCTCAAAAAACAAACAAAAGCAAAAAATTTCTCCATCAAGCTTTCTCAGATCACTCTGGAGAAATGATTTGCCCCGCTTCTAAATGCCATTATGACGTTTTAGCATGGCATCAGTCCATGGACTGATATGTAGCATCTTTGCTCCCATTATGTGCTTGGAAAGCACTTCTAGTCTTTTTTTTTTTTTTTTTTTTTTAAAGGAAAAATAGAGGCCAGTGGGGTAGCTCATGCCTATAATCCCAGCACTTTGGGAGGCTGAGGCAGGTGGATCACCTGAGGTCAGGAGTTCGAGACCAGGAGTTCGAGACCAGCCTGGCCAACATGGTGAAACCCCTGTTTCTAGTAAAAATACAAAAATTAGCTGGGCTTGTTGGCGGTTACCTGAAATCCCAGCTACCCAGGAGGCTGAGGCAAGGGAATTGCTCGAACCCAGGAGACGGAAGTTGCAGTGAGTAGAGATTGTGCCACTGCACTCCAGCCTGGGCAACAGAGTAAGACTCTGTTATAGAGATGAAGTCTTACCATGTAGCCCAGGCTGGTTTCAAACTCCTGAGCTCAAGCGATCCTCCCACCTCAGCCTCCCAAAGTGCTAGGATTACAGGTGTGAGCCACTGTGCCTGGCCTATTTGTTCTTTAAAATCTACTTTTAGATATCTTCGGCCGGGCGCGGTGGCTCAAGCCTGTAATCCCAGCACTTTGGGAGGCCAAGACGGGCGGATCACGAGGTCAGGAGATCGAGACCATCCTGGCTAACACGGTGAAACCCCGTCTCTACTTAAAAAATACAAAAAACTAGCCGGGCGAGGTGGCGGGCGCCTGTAGTCCCAGCTACTCGGGAGGCTGAGGCAGGAGAATGGCATAAACCCGGGAGGCGCAGCTTGCAGTGAGGTGAGATCCGGCCACTGCACTCAAACCTGGGTGACAGAGCGAGACTCCACCTCAAAAAAAAAAAAAAAAAAAAAGATATCTTCTCTTCTGTGAGACCTTCCCTGATCCATAGTAAGTTGCAGTTGACTCTTGAACAATGTGGGGGTTAGGGGTACCAACCCTCTGGTGCTGTCAAAAATCTGTGTGTGTGTACACATATATATACATACATATATACACACACACACACACACACACACATATATATATGTATTTTATGCAGCCACCATTTGTTGGATGCCTGCGTGCCCAGCACCTCAGGTGTGAAGCCAGAACCACCAGGGCTCTGTTCTCACAAGCTGTAATGTGTAATTCTGGCCCCATCATACCCTAAAGCCAGATTCAGAACTCGGATTATCCCGAGGCCACATAACGCACCTAGAGAATCCAGATTCGTCAGAAGGGACTGGCAGCTCCTTCCTCAGTGATCAAACAGCAAAAATGCCCTTTCAGAGTGGGAGGCAATGCCAAAAAGAAAAAAATTGCCTTAAGAGAAAAACCATTACAAAAGGAGAAATGACTGTCACCAAAATTAAAGTGTCATGTATCCACAAAATAAAATATTAAGTAAAAATATTGCATTAAAAAGACCTTTAAAAATTTAGAGTAGGCTAGGTGCGGTGGTTTATGCCTGTAATCCCAGCACTTTGGGAGGCTAAGGCAGGAGGATTACTTGAGTCCAGGAGTTCGAGACCAGCCTGGGCAACGTAGCAAGATCCTGTTTCTACAAATTTTTAAAAAAATTAGCTGGGCTTGTGCCGGGCGTGGTGACTCCTGCCTGTAATCCCAGCACTTTGAGAGGCCGAGGCGGGCGGATCACCCGAGGTTGGGAGTTCAAGACCACTCTGACCAACATGGAGAAATCCCGTCTCTACTAAAAAAAAAAATACAAAATTAGCCGGGTGTGATGGCACCCGCCTGTAATCCCAGCTACATGGGAGGCAGAGGCAGGAGAATTGCTTGAACCCGGGAGGCAGAGGTTGCAGTGAGTCGGAGATGGCACCATTGCACTCCAGCCTGGGCAACAAGAGCTAAACTCCGTCTCAAAAAAAAAAAAATCTAGCTGGGCATGGTGGTGTGTGCCTGTGGTCGCAGTTGCCTGGGAGGCTGAGGTGAGAGGATCACTTGAGCCCAGGAGGTCAAGACTCCAGTGATCTATGATCTTGCCCCTGCACCCCAGCCTGGGGGACAGTGAGACCCTGTTTCCAAAAAAACACAAAAATTAGAGTAAAAACTTCAAGATGATTTCATGTTATGGGCCATGACGTCTCCCTGCTTGGCCTATAGTGCTGTGGTGGCCCATGTGGCAGAGGGATGGCTACACCGCTGTGCCCACCCACCTTGCTGCCCAGGCCAAAATGTAACACACTGAATACTATGTACTTGGTTGCTCTCGTTGCCTCCAGGGACACCAGAGACACATTCCAAGTGGCCACTGATGTGGCTTGCTCCCCTCCTTGGCTCTGACCAGTGATACCCATGTGAGTGGTTGAGGGCAAGAACACACCTGTCTTCTTGGGTCCCTTGAACATGGCATGAGGGTGTGGCTTTGCCACAGGAGGCTTAAAGGATACACTGGGAGGGCACTGCCCAAGGCTTTTTGTCTCCCTACAAGGTCCCAGGCTCCCTTGCCTGGCTCCTCTGAACTCAAAGCAGAAAGCAGCTTTCCTGAAATCTAGCCTTCCTCCTTTCCCCACCTTCCAGGAATGTGGGGCCAGGCCGTGTCCCATTCTCCAAGAGCCAGGCTGAGGGCTAGTTGTCATGCATGGGTGGCTCCAACCCGCCGGCCTGGTCAGAGTAGAGGGGTGGTAGGGACTGCTCCTCTCCCAGTCCACAGACCAGGTAGCTGTGGTTGTACTTGGCCTCTTTGCCATACAGCTCCAGGAGGACCTTGGTGAGCTCTTTATCCACCTTCTCCCTAGTCACACTGTGGCTAAGGAGCCAGCCTGTGAGGTGCTTGAGCATTGGATTGGGCTCCAGCATGAGCCTGGTGTGGCCTGGCTGGCTCTGATGCCTGAGCAGGCCAACGTCAGAGATGGTCTGGAGCTCCATCATGGCCACGAGCAGAGTGACCAGGGAGAGATGCAGCTCTGAGGGTGCTGCCATCAGCAGGTGTTGCCAGCAGCAGACACTGCTGTAGGCCCTGAGGGGGCCTCACATGTGCCCCCGGCTCTTGTGAGTGGGAGAAGGGGTCAAGGGGTCAAGGAGGCTGAGAAGGGCTCACAGTAGATCCAGTCGAGCATACCTGTCTTGCACACCAGCTGGATGCCCACCTTCGTGGTGGTCCAGGGCTAGAAAGGCAGCTCGGTGGCCTCAAAGGGTAGGAAGGACTTTTAGCGCTGGCACCAGGCTCTGAGAAGCCAGGCAAGCAGTGCCATGCCACTGTCCCACGAGGCACTGCAGTGGTAGTTGAAGATGGCATTGTGAGTCAAGTTGCCCAGTAGTACCATCAGCTCCCAGGAGTTTGAGGACAGGGCGTGGCCCCCCGGTTGTGCATCTGCAAGATTCAGGTGATCATGAACTGCTTGGGGTTCTGCTTGAAGCCACAAGAGATGGCCAGAAGCTTGGTGTAAGTGTAATATGTGTAGTACATATGTGTAATATGTGTAGTACCCTTTCTCCCACCCATGTGAGTGGCTACCATTTGTCAGCCATGATTGTAGTTGCCCTAAGTCAGAAAACAGCAGAGAGCCTGGATAGGTGCCACTACAGGAGTGAGAAGAATGGCCAGGCCCTTCAACTCCTGAAGGACTCACCAAGAGGAATGGCAAGGCTCTTGGACTCCTGGAGGAAACACCATGATGCGGGGGTGGTAGTAGGGTGGCCCCTCAGCTTGAAAATACACCCAGCCCTTACTTTCTCCAAGGCCTGAATGTAATTTTGACTTCCCCAAAACTTAATGGCCTCCTGTTGACCAATAACATAACCAGTTAACACATTTTTTTTTTTGAGACAGAATTTTGCTCTGCCCTCCAGGGTGGTATACAGTGGTGTGACCACAGCTAACAGCAATCTCAGCCTCCCAGGCTCAAGTGATCCTCCCACCTCAGCCTCCTAAGTAGTTGGGTCTATAGGTACGTGCCACCAAGCCCGTAAATTTTTTTAAAAAAATTTTTAAAAAGCTAATTTTTAAAATTTCCTTGTAGAGACAAGGTCTTGCTATGTTGCCAGGGCTGGTCTTGAATTCCTGGCCTCAAGCAATCCTCCTGCTTCAGCCTCACAAAGTGTTGGAATTCCAGGTGTGAACCACTGCATTAAACCTACATATTTTCTGTGTTGTATGTATTATATACTTGTACTCTTATAATAAATTAAACTAAAGAAAATGTTATGGAAATCACAAGCAGGAGAAAATATATTTATGTTCATTAAGTGGAAGAGGATCATCATAAAGGTCTTCCTTGTCATCTTCACATTGAGTAGGCGGAGGAGGAAGAGGAAGGGTTGGTCTTGCTGTCTTGGGGTAGTGGAGGCAGAAGAAAATCCATCTGTAAATGGACCTGTGCAGTTCAAACCCATATTGTTCAAGGGTCAACTATACCTTCTTCTGCCCTTTGTACATCTGTTGTTGCACTTAACACATTGTGTTGTAATTGTTTGCGTACTTTATTTATAATAAGACTATGAATATCATAAGATCAGACTATCTCTGTATTCCCACTTTATAGTACATCCCTTACTCAATGGATACTGAATTGAGATCTTGATGCTTTCATCTTGTGTTGGCATTTTACTTTTTCCAACCAGAGAGGACATGGATGGGAAATGAGTGGGAAGTACGCTTTGGTGTCTATGTGTGTGTGTGTTTAAAAAAAAAAAAAAAATATATATATATATATACACACACACACACACACACTATACAAAATATACATATGATGCGTGTATGTGTGTGTGTGTGTGTGTATATATATATATATTTTTTTTTTTTGAGATGGAGTCTTGCTCTGTCACCCAGGCTGAAGTACAGTGGTGTGATCTCGGCTCACTGCAACCTTCATCCGCTGGGTTCAAGCGATTCTCCTGCCTCAGCCTCCTGAGTAGCTGGGACTATAGGCTCGTGCCACCATCCCCGGCTAATTTTTGTATTTTTAGCAGAGACGAGATTTCACCGTGTTGCCCAGGGTGGTGTCGAACTCCTGAGCTCAGGCAATCTGAGCTCAGTCTCCCAAAGTGCTGGGATTATAGGCGTGACTCACTGTGCCTGGCCTCATTTTTATACACACACACACACACACACACACACACACACACACATAACTGACATGCCATAAAAATAATTTTATGTGTATAATTCAGTGTTTTTAAAAAAGTACATTCACAGGGCTGTGCAACCATCATTATTTAATTTCAGAACATTTTTATCACTCCCAAAAGAAACCCATACTCATTAGCAGTCACTCTCCATTCTCTGCTATTCTAGCTCCTGGCAATCATAATCTACTTTCTATCTCCATGGATTTGTCTATTCTGGACATTTTGTATAAATGGAATCATACCATATGTAGACTTTTGTGTCTGACTTCTTTCATTTGCTATAGTGTTTTCCAGGTTCATCCACATTTTGTAGTATCTATCAGTACTTCGTTTTATTTTTTTAGGGCTAATAACCCATTGTATAATAATACTACATTTTTTGACCGGGCGTGGTGACTCACGCCTGTAATCCTTGCTCTTTGGGAGGCTGAGCCGGGTGGATTGCCTGAGCTCAGGAGCTCGAGACCAGCTTGGGCAACACAGTGAAACCCTGTCTCTACTAAAATACAAAAAAAAAAGAAAAAAATTAGCTGGTCGTGATGGCATGCACCTGTAATCCCAGCTACTCAGGAGGCTAAGACAGGAGAATCGCTTGAACCCGGGACGTAGAGGTTGCAGTGAGCTGAGATCGCGCCATTGCACTCCAGCCTGGGCAACAGAGCGAGACTCCATCTCAAAATAATAATAATAATAATATAATAATAATAATACATTTTGTGTATCTGTTTCTTAGTTGATGGACATTTGGGTTGTTTTCACTTTTTGGCTGTCATAAATAATACTTGTTCTACAAGTTTTGGTATGGACATAAGTTTTCATTTTTGGGGGTATAATTCCTAGAGTAGAATTGCTGGGTCATATAGTACCTCTATGTTTAACTTTTTGACAAACTGCCAGACCTTTTTCTCAGTGTCTGTACCATGTTACATTCGCAATAGCAATGTATGAGGGTTCCAGTTTCTCTACATTCTTGTAACAGTTGTTATTGTCTTTTTTTTTTTTTTTTTATTATAGCCATACTAGTGGGGATGAAGTGTCATCTCTTTTTTTTTTTTTTTTTTTTTTGAGATGGAGTTTTGCTCTTGTGGCTCCCGCTAGAGTGCAGTGGTACCATCTTGGCCCACTGCAGCCTCCGCCTCCCGGGTTCAAGCAGTTCTCCTGCCTTAGCCTCCCGAGTAGCAGGGATTATAGGTGCCTGCCACCACACCCGGCTAATTTTTGTATTTTTAGTGGAGGTGGGGTTTCGACATGCTCGCCAGGCTGGTTTCGAACTCTTGACCTCAGGTAATCCACCCGCCTCGGCCTCCCAAAGTGCTGGGATTACAGGTGTGAGCACCGCGCCCGGCCTCACTTTGGTTTTGATTTGCAGTTTCCTAACGGTTAATGATGTTGAGCATCTTTTCATATGCTTATTGGCTATTCGTATATCTTCTTTGGAGAAATGCCTGTGCAAATCCTTTTCCGATTTTTAGTTGGCTATTTTTTATTATTGAGTCGTAAGCTCTCTGTATCTCTCTGTGTATTCTGGATACTCGTCTCTTACTGGATATAGGATTTGGAAATACTTTCTGTGTGGGTTTTTTGATTTAATTGCCTAGAGTTCATTGCCCATGCCATGTATAAAGATGATATAGTGGAACTAGAGGTTCTGACAGAGCATATGTTGACTGAAGTGATTGCCATATGACAGATAGCACCATTGTTATGCAGTTCTAGAAGCCTTTGATTACAAGAAAGGAAGTAAGCATTTAACGGGGAGCTGGGGAAGTTTGGGTTTTAGTCCTGTCATTGTCGCTGCCAGAGAGTATGACCTTGGTCATATTAATGTAATTTTTTCAGAGTCAGTTTTCTCATCTGTAAAGTGAATGATTTGGACTAATCTTTTAGGTCACACAGTACTAAACTTTGAGTTGATAAGGTCCTGGGGGGCATGTGTTATAGATCATATTATACTCCCTCTCATTTGTTCTTACCATAGAACCTATGTAATGCTGTTTTACCTTTGCTGGAAAATTTCATTTTTGTTTTTTCCTCTTTAATGAAGGACTCTGTGTGTGTGTGTGTGTGTGTGTGTGTGTGTGTGTGTGTGTTTTAAGACGGAGTCTTGCTCTGTCGTCAGGCTGGAGTGCAGTGGCATGATCTTGGCTCATTGCAACCTCTGCCTCTCAGGGTCAAGCAATTCCCTTGCCTTAGCCTCCCGAGTAGCTGGGACTACAGGTGTGCACCACCATGCTTGGCTAATTTTTTGTTTTTTTTTTCAGTAGAGATGGGGTTTCATCATATTGGCCAGGATGATCTTGATCTCCTGACCTTGTGTTCCGCCCGCCTCGGCTTCCAAAGTGCTGGGATTACAGGTGTGAGCCACCGTGCCTTGCCCTGTCTGTTTCTTTAAAATTAGTCGTAATTAATTCTGACCAACTCTAATCATTTGAATAAACCTGCATTTTTATTTAAGAATTTATAGCTAAACCAGACCTTTAAATTTCTTTTTTTTTTTTTTGAGAGAGGAGTTTCGCTCTTATTGCCCATGCTGGAGTGCAGTGGCGTGATCTCAGCTCACTGTAACCTCCGCCTCCCCGGTTTAAGCGATTCTCCTGCCTCAGCCTCCCGAGTAGCTGGGATTACAGGCACGCACCACCACGCCTGGCTAATTTTGTATTTTTAGTAGAGACGGGGTTTCTCCATGTTGGTCAGGCTGGTCTCGAACTCCTGACCTCAGGTGATCCGCCCTCCTCGGCCTCCCAAAGTGCTGGGATTACAGGTGTGAACCACCATGCCCAGCCTAAATTTCTTTAATCCAGTGTTCTGTGACACAAATGATGAATTAGAGGCACAAAAAAGTTCTTTGATTTAGCAACCCATTTGCTGGGTGTCTACTGTGTTTCTGGGTCAGGTGGTATAATTAGGTACTAGCAGAATTGAGATGAGAATTGAGGTCTCCTGGACTTTCAGTTCACTGCTATTTCCAGTATACTACTTTGTCATGGGTTACTAAGTTAGTCTGGTTAAGGAGTTATATCAAGAATTTACCAGCTTCTCAACTAAGGATTATAGTAATTTGTCTCCAGATTCTGATCCCTAATAATTTATAGCATCAAATAAAACCAACATATATTTGTTACATATTTTAGGTATAAGTTGATGCATTAATTTAAAATTTTAATCATCTTCCCTTCCTTTGAGGACCTATTCATAGCCTTAAACAGTTACATGTATTTCTAAACTCTTGAATTGGCTACCTATGATATATGTATAGCAACTCTGGTCCAGCATGAGTGCTTTTACGCTATCCCAACCCATGTTCTCTCTGGTTGCTTTGAATCCTGATTAAAATGATTTATTCCAGTACTGTGCCTGTTCCTAACCACTTGTTCATATTAATGTGGTTTTTCCAAATCTTTAATGGAATATGCAACTATGTTGGAATCACAAATACAATTCTCTTGGAAAATCTCTGAAGTCTACCCAACTCCACCCCATAAGTAGGTACTAGTGTAGGCTGATTAAATGATTTGAATACAAGTGTAGAATATTCCCAAGGAGTCCATAGTTCTTTGTATGTAATTCTAAAAGCCAAAATGCATTTAAAAATGAAAAAAGTAATTTGCTTCCTGGCAAAACCTGACCTGAATTGAAGTAGGCTATTTATAATCTTTATCTCAACCTTTTATTAGAATTGTTCACATATTTAACTGTAGAAATATTAATGTGTTTGCCTGTTGGGTGCTGCCCCAGTCCTTAAGTTTCCAAAGTTTGAAAAATTTTGAATTTCAAAACACATTTAGCCCCAAACAAAGAATTGTGGATTGGTACTTGTTTTGTTGGTGATAGTTCCTTGTTACACGGATTCTTCTTGAAACATACTCCAGGGGATTGAGTTTTTGTATTGAGCTTTCATTGGTTAATAAAGCATGGTGGGGTTGGGAGGAGGGAGAGCATCAGGAAGAACAGCTACTGGATGCTGGGCTTAGTACCTGGGTGATGGGATGATCTGTGCAGCAAACCACCGTCACACACAATTTATCTGTTACAAACCTGCACGTTCTGCATATGTACCTCTGAACTTAAAAGTTGGAAAAAAAAGAAAAGCATGGCAATTAATTTCCACTGCTATTTTTGTTTGTTTCACACAGGGTCTCATGCTGTCTCCCAGGCTGGAGTATAGTGGCCTGATCATGGCTCATTGCAGTCTTAACTTCCTGGGCTCAAGCAATTCTCTTACCTCAGCCTCCCGAGTAGCTGGGACCACAGGTGTGTGCCATCATGCCTAGCTAATTTTTAAAAATTTTTTGTAGAGACAGGGTCTCACCATGTTGCCCAGGCTGGTCTCGAACTCCTGGGCTCAAGCAGTCCTCCTGCCTTGATCTCCCAAAGTGCTGGGATTTCGGGGGTGAGTCACCACACCTGGCCTTGTTTATTTTTTTATTTTTTTATTTTTTTGAGACGGAGTCTTGCTCTGTCACCCAGGCTGGAGTGCAGTGGCCGGATCTCAGCTCACTGCAAGCTCCGCCTCCCGGGTTTACGCCATTCTCCTGCCTCAGCCTCCCAAGTAGCTGGGACTACAGGCGCCCGCCACCACGCCCGGCTAGTTTTTTTTTTGTATTTTTTAGTAGAGACGGGGTTTCACCGTGTTAGCCAGGATGGTTTCGATCTCCTGACCTCATGATCCGCCCGTCTCGGCCTCCCAAAGTGCTGGGATTACAGGCTTGAGCCACCGCGCCCGGCCAACCTTGTTTATTTTTTAAGAGACTGGGTCTCACTCTTTCACCAAGGCTGGAGTGCAGTGGTGTGTTCATACTTCACTGTAGCCTCCATCTCCTGGGCTGAAGTGATCCTCCTGTTTTAGCCTCATGAGTAGCTGGGACTGCAGACGCGCACCACCACATCCAGCTAATTTTTAAAATTTTTTATAGAAATGGGGTATGGCTGTGTTGCCCAAGCTGGTCTCAGACTCTTGGACTCAAGTGATCCTCCTCACTTGGGCTACCAGAGTGTTGGGATTGTAGGTGTGAGCCACCGTGCCTGGCCTCGTGTCTGTTTTAATCTAGAGTAGGAGTCAGCAGACTTTTTCTGTAAAGAGCTAGATACTACTTTCAGCCCTGTGGGCCATCTTGTCTCTTGTGAGGGAAAAACAGCCATAAATTATACATAAACAAATGGGCATTGTTGTGTTCCTATAAAACTTTAGTTTGCAGACCCCTGATCTAGACCAGTCCATTCTAACTTGTTTGTGTGTATATCTTTAATAACATTCTCCTTTGGAAGAGTACAGGCCAGTTATAATGTCTCATAAATCGGATTTGTCTGATTGTTTTTTTTTTTTTTTTTTTTGAGATGGAGTCTCGCTCTGTCTCCCAGGCTGGAGTGCAGTGGCGTGATCTCGGCTCACTGCAAGCTCCACCTCCCAGGTTCACGCCATTCTCCTGCCTCAGCCTCCCGAGTAGCTGGGACTACAGGCGCCCGCCACCGCGCCCGGCTAATTTTTTGTATTTTTAGTAGAGACAGGGTTTCACCGTGGTCTTGATCTCCTGACCTTGTGATCCGCCCACCTCGGCCTCCCAAAGTGCTGGGATTACAGATGTGAGCCACCGCGCCCGGCCTTTATTGTTTTCTTATACTTAGATTCAGGGTAAACATTTTTGGGAAGAAATATTACATAGATGCTGCTGTGTACTTCCCCTTGTGTCGTATTGGGAGTCATATAATGTCAGTCTGTCTCTTCATTTATTTATTTATATTTTTTTGAGATGGGGTCTCTCTCTGTTGCTTAGGCTGAAGTGCAGTGGCATGATCTCGGCTCACTGCAGCCACCCCCTCCTAGGTTCAAGTGATCCTCCGCCTCAGTCTTCCAAGTAGCTGGGATGACAAGTGTGCGCCACCATGCCTGGCTAATTTTTGTATTTTTAGTAGAAACAGGGTTTCACCATTTTGGCCAGGCTGTTCTTGAACTCCTGACTTCAAGTCATCCACTTGCCTCGGCCTTCCAGAGTGCTGGGATTACAGGCATGAGCCACTGCACCCAGCCTGTCTCATTATTGTTGATGGTAAGTTTTATCTCTCTATTGTAAAGATCCCTACTTCCCTTTGTAAGAAATCTTTACAGTGACTTTGAGAGAGTATGAATATCCTGTTTTCCAACCAAATGGTTTTAGCATCCACTGATAATCTTGGCTTGAATCCATTATTACATTGGTGGTTGTGATTATAGTTCTTAATATCTGCTTAAGTAACAGCAGCAATAATAAATTATATTTTTAAAATGCTTGTGAACTTAGAAAGCTCTGTTCATATATATCGTCACTGTGATTTTGTAGTTTAGTTTCCCATCATAGACTTATCTCCTTGGAGGATAAGGCTGAAAGATTGGGTCTACATGTGTAGTGCTTCCTAGAAGCAGGCTTCCAAAATAAGAGTGTCTGTCTTTTCTGAACCCAAGGCTGGTTAAGAAGAAGGGACTTAGCCTAGGCTTTTGCCCAGGTTTTTGCCTTGGGTTCCTTACTTCTTATGTCAGTATTTCTTGTGTTTTAGTGGTTCAGTTTCTGAGTCCTGTAGTATTTTCTGCATCAGTTTTGGTCTAATTATATGTAAATGCTTGTATTAAAGACCATCAAGTAGTTATAGCCAGAAAGGTGCACATAATAATCTTCTTAAACATTTTCTTCTCACCAACTTCTTATGAAAAATTTCAAACATAGAAGAGTTGATAGAATATTTATTAGAATATTCGTTGGAATTCAATAATTATCAACTGTTTGCCTTATTATACTTGAGTAGCTGTTAGTATCTGTGTCTCTATATACATCACAACAAATTTTTTTCTGAACAATTTGACAAGCTGCAGATGTGTCACCCTAAATAATAAGGATAATCTGCTACACAACCATCGTACCATTCTCACACCTAAAAAATTGTTTGTTTTTAATCAGCCCATATTCAGATGTCGCCAGATTTCTCAGGAATGTCTTTTATAGTTTTTTTTTTTTTAAAGGCACGTTCTCTTGAAGAACAATAGTAGATGAGAGACTGACGCATATTAAGAATTGGACAGTAAAGTTTTCTGTGTGGTCTCCTGACATAAAGAGTAACTAGTACGTTTATATGGTGCCCTGAAGGTAGCTGTAATTAGTCGCATTTCTTTGTTCAATAAAATGAGATCGACTGGAGGTGGTGGTGTCAAGGCTTCTTTAGCTTATGACCAGGTGTTTGACCTTTCAGAGTATCATTGATGAGCATGACAAATTGAAAAAGTAAGAAATTAGAATGATGCCTAGCTCACTGCCTGACTCATGGTAGGTACTTAATGAATATTTGTTGACTTAAAAAGATGTAACTGGAGGGGGTGTGCCAGAAAAGGAAATAACCATATTTCTGTCCTCCTTTGTTGAGCAGTTATTTGGTGATTTCAGTGCATTTAGTCTGTTAGAGGTTGTGGGAGATTAAAGGTGGGAAACAGCACCTTGGGCAACATAGTGAGACTCTGTCTCTACAAAAATAAAATTAAAAATAAGCCAGGTGTGGCCTGGACGCGGTGGCTCGTGCTTGTAATCCCAGCACTTTGGGAGGCCAAGGCAGGTGGATCACCTGAGAGGGTCAGGAGTTTGAGACCAGCCTGGGCCAACATGGTGAAACCCCGTCTCTACTAAAAATACAAAAAATAAGCCAGGTGTGGTGGCAGGCACCTGTAACCCCAGCTACTTGGAAGGCTGAGGCAGGAGAATTGCTTGAACGTGGGAGGTGAAGGTTGCAGTGAGCCGAGATCATGCCATTGCGCTCCAACCTGGGCAATAAGAGCGAGACTCTGTCTCGGAAAAAAAAAAGAAAAAGCCAAGCGTGGTGGCAGATGTCTGTTGTACTAGCTACTCAGGAGGCTGAAGGGAGAGGATTGCTTGAACCCAAAAGTAAGAGCTGCAGTGAGCTATGATCACACCACTGCACTCCAGCCTGGGCCACAGAGTGAAACCCTTTTTTTTAAAAAAAAAAAAAAAAAAAAAAAAAAAGAAAGATGGAGATTTGCTCTTGTTGCCCAGGCTGGAATGCAATGGCACGGTCTTGGCTCACTACAACCTCCACCTCCCGGGTTCAAGTGATTCTCCTGCGTCAGCCTCCTGAGTTGCTGGGATTACAGGCATGCGCCACCATGCCTGGCTAATTTTGTATTTTTAGTAGAGATGAGGTTTCTCCATGTTGGTCAGGCTGGTCTTGAACTGCTGACCTCAGGTGATCCGCCTGCCTCAGCCTCCCAAAGTGCTGGGATTATAGGCCTGAGCCACTGTGCCTGGCCGAGACCCTGTCTTTTAAAAAGGAGCAGGAGGGCCAGACGTGCTGGCTTCCACCTGTAATCCCAGCACTTGGGAAGGCAGAGGCGGGCAGATCACCTGAGGTCAGGAGTTTGAGACCAGCCTGGCCAACATGGCAAAACCTTGTCTCTACTAAAAATGCAAAAATTAGCTGGGTGTGATAGCATGCGCCTGTAAACCCAGCTACTTGGGAGGCTGAGGCAAGAGGATCACTTGAACCCGGGAGGCAGAGGTTGAGGTGAGCCGAGATCACACCACTGTACTCCAGCCTGGGTGACAGGGTGGGACTCCATCTCAAAAAATAAAATAAATAAATAAATAGGAGCAGGAAACAGTGTTCTGGCTCCTGAGGAGAACTACAGTATTAGCTGAGAGGAAACAAACTCTTTTTTTTTTTGAATTAATATTTATTGACTGCCTTCTGCATACCAGCTAGTATTCCAGGCTAGGCACTGGGGTACAGTGGTGAACAAAACTCAAAATCCTTCTCTTCATGGAGTTTACATGCTGGTTGGGAGAGACAAGTAGTAAACATCAACAGAATCATTTCAGATAGAGATGGAGAAAAAGAGTAGTTTCATATACTAGGAAGTAATGTGAGAGGAGTGCAGCTTTCGCTAGGATTGTCAGCTAAGGCATTTCTGAGGAATGATATTTGAACTGTGACTTGAATTAGGAGGCAGTAGCTGCCATGGGAAGGCAGAGGAAGCTCCGAGTAGAAAGGTCTTTTTTTTTTTTTTTTTGAGACAGAGTCTCACTCTGTCACCTAGGCTGGGTTGCAGTGGGGGTGATCTCAGCTCACTGTGACCTCCACTTCCTGGGTTCAAGCGATTCTCCTGCCTCAGCCTCCCTAGTAGCTGGGATTACAAGCGCCTACCACCACGCCTGGCTAATTTTTGTATATTTAGTAGAGACGGAGTTTCACCATGTTGGCCTAGGCTGGCCTCAAACTCCTGACCTCAGGTGATCTGCCCACCTTGGCCTCCCAAAGTGCTGGGATTACAGGTGTGAGCCACCATGCCCCGCCCCCAGGTAGAAAGATCTTAAGGTGGAAGTGAGCTGGCCAAAGTGAGGACACAGGAGGCCAATGTATGTATATGAAACATTGAGTGAGAGGTCTCAGAGAGAATGGTAGAATATGATAGGAGATGAAGTAGGAGGGGTGGCAATAACCAGATTCTGTAGAGTTTTATTTTAAGTGATGGGAAACCATTGATAAATACGAATGGTGCTCCATAAAACAACGGAAGGATCCAGGCCATTGATAAGGACTTAATTTCAAGAAACTCTTAATTTAGGGACTGGGCATGGTGGCTCACGCCTGAAATCCCAGCACTTTGCCAGGCTGAGGTAGGAGGATTGCTTGAGCCTAGGAATTCAAGACCATACTGGGCTATATAGTGAGACCCCATCTCTACAAAAAAAAAAAAAAAAAGGAAACTATTAACTTGGTGGATCCTAAGGATACCCCCCTCTCTTGCCCTCTTTTATTTTTTTTCTTAAACATCTCTCTATTGGATAACCGTTATATTCATAATATTGTACAGGTAAAAATACAAAGAAATGACAGTTCTGCACCTTCAGTGAGTTTTGTGTTTTACTTGGAGTATTATGACATAAACACATACACAAATGTTTATGCATGTCCTGTATAAAAGAACAGTACATCGATCATAGTAATATATGCTTGTATAGCAAATGTCAGTAGGTTTTCAGCAAGGGTAGAGTTAAAGAATAGTGAGTGTGGAAAGGTTCCACTGAAGAGAGGTTAGCATTGAATTTCTTGAATAGATTTGATGAGCTGGAGAGGGCATTCCAGGCAGGAAAAATGTCTGGGCAAAGTTAAAACATGAAGTAATTTGTCTTCCGGAAATGAGTAGATCAGTCTGTCCCTAGAAGGAAAAAGATGACCTCCAGCTTGCCAGGGCCTTGAGTGATGCATTAAGGAATTTAGACTAATCTGTAGTTATTGTGGATAACCCTTTATACATCTTACTTATGTGTTAGTCACTTGTATTCTAAATCTGCTTATTCATTTATAGTATTTATAATATTGTCTGCTATGATCACTTGCAGATATATAGTGGAATTGTGATTCTGGCACATGGTACATATATAAACATAGATACAGATGCAGAAAATGAATGAACCGGGGAGGAAAATCTTTTAAGTGATCTTACTTCCTTAGGAAAGTTTGATGGGATGGAATTTGTTTCTCTAGTAGGAGTGGAATAGTTGGAGGATTTTGTTGAGAGATGGGTTGGAGGAAATGTTGAATTATAAGAAGGCTATACTGATGTTAAAATGTGTTGCAAGATTCTGAAGCTCATTGTCTTATTTATTTATTTATTATTTATTTATTTATTTTTGAGATGGAGTTTTTGTTCTTGTTGCTCAGGCTGGAGTACAATGGCATGATCTTGGCTCACTGCATCCTCTGCCTCCCGGGTTCAAGTGATTCACCTGCCTCAGCCTACTGAGTAGCTGGGATTATAGGCATGCGCTTCCATGCCTGGCTAATTTTTGTATTTTTAGTAGAGATGGGGTTTCTGCATGTTGATCAGGCTGGTCTTGAACTCCTGACCTCAGGCGATTTGCCCACCTTGGCCTCCCAAAGTGCTGGGATTACAGGTGTGAGCCACCGCACCTGGCCTCATTATCATCTTTATAATCTGGGTTTTGATAAGGCAATGATCATTAATTTTTGAGGGCTGAAAATAAGAGAATGGTGAGTCTAATGATGAGATTTTTCTATCTCGATCATTATTTAAAATATGCCCCACGATATACACACAATCCCAGTAGCTTCTAAACACTCTCTCATCTACCCAAATTCCACTGGCTTTAAAAATATTTTATTTCATGTCAGTCTCAGCAACGTCATTGATAAATGCACTTTGTGACATTCATTAGGACTGATGCTGTAGCCTTTTAAGATTGTTGAATATTTTCTGTTTATTTTCTCTTTAGCTTAGGGAAGACTAATCAGTATATAGGCCTATGCTGTTAATGTTTATTGGCTCCGCCTAAGAAGCACAGCTTTTATAGCTGGAAGAAATATCTGGAATATTTTTTATCACTCAGTATTACAGATCTGACATCTAATGTTCTGCATAGATAAGTGCCTTAGCATGAAAGGAGGGAATTATTATCTAGTTATAGAACCCAGTGTCCCTCTTCCACAATGAGGCCAGGGTTATAATCCTTCTCAAAGTGAAACAATATATTGAGGTATATATCCCAGTTTTCTGCTATTGGAGGCTTAATAGTGCCAATTGGAGAGATAGCACTTAGACATATTATAAAAAGATTAGTAATGGTCAAGCCACATCCTTTCTTTCTTAAGGGTAAACTAATTTGAGTTTAAGATGTTTACCTTGTAATGCTCCAAGTATGGTGGGACTTTTAATAATGCTGGCCTTAGAGGCATTTATTCTGTCTTCAAGGCTCAATTAACACTAATAATTAATTTTGTATAACACTTTACATTTATGAAGTGTTTTTATAAGCATTAGCACATTTGATTGTTAGATGGGGAGGCAAGTACATTTATCTCTATTTTAGCTGAAACTTAATACATAAATTCAGATTTTACTTCACATCCATGTCTTAGTATACTAGGTTATGCTGCTTTTTATGATTTCACTTGCTTTATATCCAGAGTCCCATAGTAATGAATTATGTTATAATGGATTCCATTTTGGAATAAATCCAGTTTTTTTTTTTAACTGAAAAACCTGTATTTTCCACTTTTTTAAAAATTCAAAGCGACTTGAATGAACTTAATTTTTTTTTCTTTTTCTTTCTTTCTTTTTTTTTTTTTTTTTTTTTGAGACGGAGTCTCACTCTGTCGCCCGGGCTGGAGTACAGTGGCCGGATCTCAGCTCACTGCAAGCTCCGCCTCCCGGGTTTACGTCATTCTCCTGCCTCAGCCTCCCGAGTAGCTGGGACTACAGGCGCCCGCCACCTCGCCCGGCTAGTTTTTTGTATTTTTTTAGTAGAGACGGGGTTTCACTGTGTTAGCCAGGATGGTCTCGATCTCCTGGCCTCGTGATCCGCCCGTCTCGGCTTTTCACTCTGTCATCAGGCTGGAGTGCAGTAGTGCGATCTTGGCTCACTGCAACCTCTGCCTCCTGGTTTCAAGCGATTCTCCTGCCTCACCCTCCCAAGTAGCTGGAATTACAGGCATGTGCCACCATGCCCAGCTAATTTTTGTATTTTTAGTAGAGACTGGGTTTCACCATGTTGGTCAGGCTGGTCTCGAACTCCTGACTTTGTGATCCAGCTGCCTCAGCCTCCCAAAGTGCTGGGATTACAGGCATGAGCCACTGCGTGCGGCCAATTTTTTTCTTTTTAAAACTAAAACGGGGCCAGGTGCGGTGGCTCACGCCTGTAACCCCAACATTTTGGGAGGCTGAGGTGGGCAGATCATGAGGTCAGGAGATCAAGATCATCCTGGCTAACACAGAGAAACTTCGTCTCTACTAAAAATACAAAAAATTAGCCGGGCATGGAGGCAGGCGCCTGTAGCCTCAGCTACTCAAGAGGTTGAGGCAGGAGAATGGCCTGAACCCGGGAGGCGGAGCTTGCAGTGAACAGAGATCGTGCCACTGCACTCCAGCCTGGGCAACAGAGTGAGACTCTGTCTCAAAAAAAAAAAAATAGGCCGGGCGCGGTGGCTCAAGCCTGTAATCCCAGCACTTTGGGAGGCCGAGACGGGCGGATCACGAGGTCAGGAGATCGAGACCATCCTGGGTAACACAGTGAAACCCCGTCTCTACTAAAAATACAAAAACTTAGCCGGGCGAGGTGGCGGGCGCCTGTAGTCCCAGCTACTCGGGAGGCTGAGGCAGGAGAATGGCGTGAACCCGGGAGGCGGAGCTTGCAGTGAGCTGAGATCCGGCCACTGCACTCCAGCCTGGGTGACAGAGCGAGACTCCGTCTCAAAAAAAAAAAAAAAAAAAATAATAATAATAAAAATTAAAAACGCAAAACTAAAATTGGAGCTGAAGAATTTGATCCTAGACAGATCCTTGAGTTTGAATTAAATTATCCTTTTTAACTCTCATGGATTCAGTAAATAACAGATGTCCTCTATGTGCCAGACTTAGTGCAGAGGGTGGGAGGTGGTGGGAGAAGCCTTAAGAATTAAACTATTACAGTGAAACAACCAAGAATTTAAAGTCAGGTAGACCTGAATGCAAATCCCAGCCCTGCTAATTAGTTATTAGTTGCAAATTGCTAAGTGCCTTGGAGCTTCAATTTTGTAATCTCTAAAATGAGAATAATAACACTTACAGAATTATTTTGAGGAATAGGGTGATATATATAAAGCACTTAGTAATGTGTGCTTTATAAGACGTGACTGCCCATAGACGAATGAATAGACAAAAATGTATGGTGAGAGTTACTGAGTCTTTTTTTTTTTTTTTTGAGACTGAGTCTCGCTCTGTCACCCAGGCTAGAGTGCAGTGGCGCCATCTCGGCTCACTGCAAGCTCTGCCTCCCGAGTAGCTGGGACTACAGGCGCCCGCCACCACGCCTGGCTAATTTTTTGTATTTTTAGTAGAGATGGGTTTTCACCACGTTAGCCAGGAGGGTCTTGATCTTCTGACCTTGTGATCCGCCCGCCTTGGCCTCCCAAAGTGCTGGGATTACAGGCGTGAGCCACCGTGCCCGGCCTGAGAGTTACTGAGTCTTGACAGGAAGTGTTTGGCTGACCTAATGCAGAATAGAGTGAAGTGATTTTGGCTGCCAGTATACTGTGTGCTGCTTTTGTTGAAACTTGTAGCTCTCACACTGGTATTTGCCAACATTACATTTTACTTCTCACATAGTAAAAGACAACTCATTCCTGTGGAGTTTAAGGCATGTGGGAACATCTGTCTGTAGGCTAGACATTTAAACTTCTGTTGTAGCTCAGTGGGGGCAGAAATTGCACATTACAATAGTAGTAGCTCTCAGGTAGCAGAGAGCCTCTCTGGGCTGGTACCTATATTCAGTTTCCTGAATTCTGTAAACATCAAAAGCAAGAATGGCCATCCAGGATGAAGGGTACAGCTGACAGTATGGTCAGTAAACTGAACAGGGTGTAAGACTAAGAACTTATTTTGTTTTCTAAAATGGTGCCTTCTTCCTGTTTAAACTTCTGTTGAGCATCTGTCATATGCCAGGTACCGTTCTGGGTTCTAGGAATAGAGAGTGTAAGTAAGTATAAAATATAACGAATCTCAGGAAATACTGAGAACCATGAAGAGAAGTAAAATAGGAGAAGCAAGTATATTGGGTCTTACTATGCTGCTCAGTCTGGCGCCAAACTCCTGGGCTCAACTGATCCTCCTACCTTATCCTCCCAGTGTACTGGGATTACAAGCATGAGCCTCCACACCGGCCTTGCTTGTTTTGAAATAGGATCTAAAATGGGAGCCAACATAGTGTGTTTTAGTCACTATTTAGAAGGGCCCTTTATATGAATAGAGAGAGCACTGACTTCAGAAGTTGCTTTAGGAGGTAGAAGGGAGGGGAGTGGGTCTGGTACAGTTAAAAATTGGCCTGCATGCCATCCTTGGAACATGTATTTTACTG
This sequence comes from Macaca fascicularis, assembly GCF_037993035.2. NCBI lineage: Eukaryota > Metazoa > Chordata > Mammalia > Primates > Cercopithecidae > Macaca > Macaca fascicularis. Next base: position 212,012,267 of record NC_088375.1, read on the forward strand.
TGAGTTATACCACTCCAGAAGACATATATTTATGTGTCCAGGACACCTAATGATCCCCTCCCGTACACACTTCACAGTATTTTAAAAAGTATAGTCTGTGGACTATCTGTATCAGAATGCACAGTCTGTGGGCTCTGCAACAGGTCCACTTAATCAGAAGATTTGAAAATGGTACTGAGGCATCTGTAATTTTAACAAGTACCCAGGTAATTGTATATCCATACAAAAAGTTGAAAATTACTGTTTGTAACCTTGTTGATAGAAATAATCTTTAATCCAGTCTTAGTAGGCAGGCAGGCAGGCAGGCAGGCAAGTACTTGCTTATTTAAGAGTCGTTACTTTTCATAATTGACGTTGGAGCTTGCATTTCCTTTTGCATTGATTTAACTTCTTGCTTTAATCTCTGATATACTGTGTCCTCCATATTAAGATGTGTCAGTGAGACAGCAGAAAATGAAACTTTTGTCCTCTTTCCTCACATTATTTTGTTTTCACCATTAGCCACATCCCTGGGAAGAGGCAGCCTCTGAACGGAGAATGCTGAATTGACTGTATAGACTGATGTGCTTTAGTAAAAATCTTGCTCACACTCAACACTTTTTTCCCTGTTTGTTGAAAATTCTAGTTGTTTACCTGTTACTAAGAATTTATTTATTTTTCATAGATCTTTAAATGTCTAACATGCACTTAAAATGAAAGAAAAACAAAGAGAATGAGGATATTGAGAAAGTATATGATTTACTTAGTAATAAGACAGTAAATACTTGGTATCAAGGTAGGGGATAGAAAAAAATCAGCAATGGCAAATTTAAACCATCTGCAGATGGTCCAGCTAGATCCTTACAGGGGTCACAGCCAACGTTTTAGTGGGCATACTTTTGAAGAAAGTGTGCACTGTTTTCTCCATTTTAATTTTAACAGGACCACTGATATTGTCAGGTTGTAAGCATATCTGCTAGGACTCATGAGTAGGACTAGGCCAGCAGATACCCAAGCGTATCTGCCAGCTCCCAGGGAGGGCTACTGAGGACAGGATTTTCCAGCTTCCTTGGAATTTCCACTTCCTAGTAGTAGGATTTGAGTCCCTCTCTCAGCTCTGTATGACTGGAAAATCTGCAATTCAAGCTTGATTTATTTGGCTTAAATGATGGGGCAAACCTCCAAACCTGGGCAAGCTCAACACTTTTGTACCTTGCCTTTTTTGTGCTGTCAGGGCTCCTGTCAAGGTTAGGTCATTTAGAGTTTGAAAGGACATTAGAATGAATGAAAGTCTATACCTTTCATTTTATTGTTAAAGAAACCAAGAGTCAGAAAAGTGAACTTATTTTCCTTGAAGTCTAAATACCAGAATATGAAGTCAGATGATGTGGATTCCTTCAGTGGAGCCATCTAGTTGAGTAGTCTTTTTAAAAAATGTACCCCCTTGCCCCAAAAGGATGTTACTCTTTCTGTTTAGGGTTCATGTAGTCTTTCCATTCTAGTAGTCGATTGTTTTTGACTTCACCTGTATAGTGGAGGCCCCATTAAGCCATGAGTGATAATTGTATCTTGCTTCTTAGTAAAATTATGTAATATTTAAGATAAAAACCCTTGAAATTAAGGCATATGGAGGAGGAATAAATCTCCCTGGGTCACACCACAAAGCAGCAGGGGAGAATTCACGGAGAGTTGGTTTGTTTGCTTGGTACCATATGTTTACTTTCTTTTGCCCACCCTCTCTTTAGCCACTTGACTCCCTTAAAGTCAATCTTGTGAAGAGGTATCATGTGGCAGAAGATACCAGAGTTGGGAATCTGGCCACTTAGGTCCTAGCTTTGCTTCAAGACTCCACTTCCTCTCTTTGGGCTTTATTTTTCCCGTCTTTAAAATGAAAGGCTAGGCTAGATTATTGCACCCTAAGTATCTTTCCATCTCTGATACTCTTTGATTTCACAAATCTTGGAAGGTTCTAATGCTGTTTGATGAAGGGCTGCAGCTTTCCATTTGCTTTTGCTCATAGCATGATTCTACATTGGAACTTTACCATGGTGTACTTTGGGTGGTCTTAGGGCAAGGTTTTTTTTTTTTTTTTTTTTTTTCCCAGGAGGAATTTTTCTGAGAGTGTAGATTGTATAGATAAGCCAATTTTTGTTTTCTTTTTCTTTTTTATTTCTTCTTCAGTGCTCCAAGACATCTGAATTTTTTTTTTTTAAGAGAGATGGTAAAAGGTTAAAAATAAGCATGAGAAGACTACTTTGAAAGTTGGATCTTTAGGAAGTACATTAATGAGTATCCCAAGTGACTACTCTTGGGAATAATCAAGAATAGCAAATGTCTTAGGTCTGTATAGGGTGGCATAGCATTGTGGCATTTTCCTGGTGCTGTTGCAAAGCACAAGGATGTTCAAAGCGTATGGTTAATTTTTGACCTTGGAAAGGAAGTGCTGGCTTACCTCAGGGCCTGAGAGCAGGGAGAGCTACTGAGGACTGGGTTTTCTAGCTTCTTTGGAATTTCCACTTCCTAGTAGTAGGAAGCTGAGAGAGTAGGAGCTTCTCTCAGCTCTGTATGACTGGAAAGTCTGCAATTCAGTCTTGATTTATTTGGCTTAAATGATGGGAGTTTGTTTACCCTGAAAATGTCACTTCAACCCTGAGATAGCCTAATGATGCTTTTTTTTCAATTGGAGTCTCGCCCTGTTGCCCAGGCTGGAGTGCAGTGGTGCGACTTCGGCTCACTGCAACCTCCGCCTCCCGGGTTCAAGTGATTCTCCTGCCTCAGCCTCCTGAATAGCTGGGATTACAGGCATGTGCCACCACGCCCGGCTAATTTTTGTGTTTTTAGTAGAGATGGAGTTTCACTGTGTTGGTCAGACTGGTCTCGAACTCCTGACCTCGGGATCCATCCGCCTCAGCCTTCCAAAGTGCTGGGATTACAGGCGTAAGCCACCTCGCCCTGCCAGCCTAATGATTCTTTTTTTTTTTTTTTTTTTGAGACGGAGTCTCGCTCTGTTGCCCAGGCTGGAGTGCAGTGGCTGGATCTCAGCTCACTGCAAGCTCCGCCTCCCGGGTTTACGCCATTCTCCGGCCTCAGCCTCCCGAGTAGCTGGGACTACAGGCGCCCACCACCTCGCCTGGCTAGTTTTTTTTTTTTTTTTTTTTTTTTAAGTAGAGATGGGGTTTCACCATGTTAGCCAGGGTGGTCTCGATCTGCTGACCTCGTGATCCACCCATCTCGGCCTCCCAGAGTGCTGGGATTACAGGCTTGAGCCACCGCGCCCGGCCCAGCCTAGTGATTCTTATAGGATACTAAAGCTCTTTGGACATGAGTCTGTCTCTAGAACATGCTTGATGGCTTTGTTCTAAAGTGATAAAGTATAGTCTAGCTCTGTACTAGACACTATTTGTCCTTATGCTGTATTCTAGGTAGGTGAGGCTCCTCCTATGCCTGCCTGAATGAAAAGCATTTAGCTGACTTCCTGAGCATGCTGCATCTTGTCCTTCAGTTTTCCTTTGTTTTTCATTATTCTTTGCTGCAGCTCAGCATGTCTTCCAGTTGTGGCTCTACACAAGGCAGGAGCCATGGAAGTTCTGCACGTTTGCTTATTGGAAAAGAAACATTAAAAGCATGAGGTTAGGAAAGGAGTTTAGGTCTTTCACTGTGTTCATAGCATTAGGATGAAGAGTGGGGAAGATGGGGGAGGTGTGGAGACTTGGATCCAATAAGACTAGACTAATGAAGGATTTGAGGAAATGGAACTTTGGGTTGCTGGCAGGGCAGAAATACTTGAGGAGCACTCCTGTTTTAATAGGTTATTTTTAGTTTGTAGGAAAAGAGTCATTTCATCAGTGTACTGGAATCTTGTAGTTGTGTTTATAACCTAAACTAATCAGCTTAGCCTGTGCCAGAAAAGGGTCAGGTGGCATGCTCATTTCCTTCTAACTTTTAGTACTGCCTGGCTTAACTGCTGCAGTTCTGTGACTATGCTTCAGGGCGTTGGTAATGGGGACTAACTGGGGGAAGGGGCAAGCTGCTGCTGGTTGCATGCTGCTGGTCTGAGCAGAGAGAACCCTCGTGCTAAGTCACTGCCCTAATGCATTCACTCTGGCTGTAGATACAATGTGGTGCTTAAATCCAGAGTGTTCACTTGTGGTACCCTAAGTATGACTTTGAGTGAACTACCTTAGAATCTTATTTTTACAATTAACTTGACAGTCTCTAGTCATTTCTTTTGGCTTTTGTCCTGGATATTTTATTATGCCTTAAGTGGTTTTTAATGGATTTTAAGCTCTCAGTTATCATTCATTCAGCACAACTTTATTGAGTGCCCACTCAAATGTATGCCTGGCACCATTGTAGGTGTTAAGTGTCTTTTGGTGTTTCTTTATTAGAAACTGTAGATTTTATAAATGTTAGTTGAAGAATGTCAATTACTTAAAGTCTTTAAAATTTTTTTTTTGTTATTTATTTATTAATTATTTATTTTTAAGACAGAGTCTTGCTTTGTCACCCAGAGTGCAGTACAGTGGTATGATCTCAGCTCACCGCAACCTCTGCTTCCCGGGTTCAAGCAATTCTGCCTCAGCCTCCTGAGCAACTGGGATTATAGGCATGCGCCACCAACACCCAACTAATTTTTATATTTTTAGTAAAGAGGGGTTTCGCCATGTTGGCCAGGCTGGTCTCAAACTCCTGACCTCAGGTGATCCACCCGCCTCGGCCTCCCAAAGTGTGAGATTATAGGCATGAGCCACAACACCCAGACTATTTTTTAATTTTTGAGGCAGGGTCTGCTCTGTCATCTGGAGTGCAGTGACGTGATCTTGGCTCCCTGTAGGCTTGACCTCTGAGGCTTAAGCTGTCCTCCCACTTCAGCCTCCCAGGTAGCTGGGACCACAGGTGTGTGTGTGCCACCATGCCTGACTAATTTTGTTTTATTTTTTATAGAGACAAGGTCTTACTGTGTTGCCCAGGCTAGTCTTGAGCTCCTGGTCTCAAATGATCCTTCTGTCTTGGTCTCCCAAGTGCTGGGATTACAGGCATGAACCACTGTACCCAGCCTGTGTATTTTAATTTTTAAATTTGGGTAATACTTTATATAAATATCCAGGCCAGAAAAACCAATTTTGGTTTGGGTGCTATATGGTCATTGTATAGGAACAGTTGTAAATTAACTAGAAGATGTGACCTTTGCTCTTGAGGCATTTAGAATGGTAGGGAGAAAACAATAGGCAGTACAAATTATTGAAGAAAGTACAAAAACTATTACAAACTAAATTAGCTGTGTATAACTACCTGCCTAAGTGCTGAGGGGCTGTTTGGTCAATAGGGTTTACAACTCCCCATTGGAGCAGGTTTTGCCCTTATTTCTTTAGCTTTGTATATAAAGATATAAGCCAGCAGCTTATGAATGTGGTTGTTTGTAGTCTTGGGGATTTTTCTCCCTGGGCTGGTCTCATTTTTTGCTTAAGACATAATAAAAATACTCTGGGCAGCTAATTTTTATGGAGACAAGAAAAACGTAAGAGGTAGTCAGCTCAGTAAAGCAATAGCAGATAGTGGTCTGATCCACCTTGTTTGTACAGGCCAGGGGAGTGGAGATGGTGGTGTTCTTGTTCCTGCCTCTTTTGGGCACTGAAGCAAGAGAGACTAAATATGAAAGCCCTCCTTTAGCTGATATCAGCTTGCCTTAGGCTAGCAAATTATTTAAAATATGAGCCTCAGTTTCTTCAATATATAAAATAAATTTGATAATACCTCCTTATGGGGTCATTATTAAGGATTGAGAGAATGGAAGTGAAAGTGCTTTGAACTATGAAATAATGTATAAGCATTAGGTATTATTGTCAGGCGTAGTGGCTCACGCCTGTAATTCTAGCACTTTGGGAGGTCGAGAGAAGAGGATCATTTGAAGGCCAGGAGTTCAAGACCCTGTCTCTACAAAAAAATGAAAATAAAAAAATTTAGCTAGGCATTTTGGTACACACCTGCAGTCCCAGATACTTGGGAGGCTGAGGTGGGAGGGTCTCTTGAGCTCAGGAGGTTAAGGCTGCATTAAGCCATGGTTGCGCTATTGCACTCCTGCCTGGGTGACAGAGTGAGACCTGTCTCCAAATATATATATATATGGAGGTATATTATTTAGAGCACGGGAGGCATGCACTTTTGAGGCTCCTGTCAGGATATCTTCTAGGGATCCTAAATTTCAGATTATTCTGGGCGTTCAATAATTGGACTTCCTAAGCCTCGTGCCGTGTCTCATGCCTATAATTCCAGCATTTTGGGAGGCCGAGGTGGGTGAATTGCTTGAGCTCTGGAGTTCGAGACCAGCCTGGGCAACATGATGAAACCCCATCTCTACAAAACATACAAAACTTAGCTTGTTGTGGTGACACATCCCTGTAGTCCCAGCTACTCTGGGAGCTGAGGTGGGAGGATTTGCTTGAGTCCAAGGGGTTGAGACTGCAGTGAGCCATGATTGCACCACTGCACTCCAGCTTTGGTGACAGAGCAAGACCCTGTCTTAAAAAAAATAAAATAAAATAAAACTACCAACAAAAAACAAAACGTGGACTTTAGTTGGTAATAATAAGAAAAATACTATTATTTAATGTTATTTGAAAGGGTTGTACATGCGGGAGATGAATTATTCTTTCTTATAAGTTTATATAAGTCCATTTATACATAAAAGTCTTCGTAAGTATAGGCACTTGTAATTTTCAGCAGTTTGGCCATTGAACATTGAACCGTTACTGTGTGCCACGTTCTGTGCACATGCTTGGATTCAGAGATGAATACATAATTCTGGCCTTTCAAGCGCTCAGAGTTTGGTATAGGAGAGTAACGAGTAGACAATTATAATACAGAATGATAAGTGCTATACTAGAGATAAACTTAGGGTTTTTCAAAGGGCTTGTTCTTACCCAGTTCCTCTCGACGTCCTCTCCAGACTTTGTTTAAAAGTTGTAAGAGGTATCTTAATGAGGCCTGGAGAAATGAAGCAGTTTGCCTAAGGTCACACCCGTAGTGTTATTTTTAAAATGAAAACTAAGATCTAAGTTGTCATACTTGCTTTCACTTTCAGTTATGTCCTAGCTAATCGGGAGGCCAAGGCAGGAGGATTGCTCGAGCCCAGGAGTTCGAGGTTACAGTGAGCTACGATTGTGCCACTTCACCGTAGCCTGGGCAACAGGGCAACAGAGTGATACCCTGTCTCAAAAAAAGAACTAGTCACATCAGGTTCTTAAAAAATATTGACTATGTATTTCACACAGTACCAGGCCAATGGCAGTACAAAAGAATAAGGTAGTCTATAATTATGGTGTAGTAGGGATGAGTATAAAAAAATGAGAAATTAGCATCAAGTCAATTCAACTAATACTTTTTTAGTACCATGTGTATAAAGCTCCATGTTAATTGCTACAGGGAATATAAAACAACATAGGACAACCTACCTGTGCCTTTTTCTTTAGGAGATGGTGTCAGATAAACCTGTATTGCAAAGTAGACTAAGAAAATTGCTCAAGTAGAGATACAGACAAAGTGCATTGGGAACATAGGCCCAAGAATCTTAGAATATTAGAACCAAAAGGATAGTTAGAGGTGATCAGTTCTAGTGGTCTTTATTTACCATTTTGGAGACATGGAGCCCATTTGGTTAGAGAAGTTTGAGGAACCTTGCAAAAATCAGGGAATCAAGTGAAATTAGGATGACAGTATAAAATGTTCAGCTGCCCGGAAGAAGAGGACTTGAGCTGGAAATAGGCAGCCTTGGATCACAGAAATAGAGTATTGTAGAACTGAGGCCTTTTTAAAGTAAAACTTAACACCTAAACTGGCCAAAGGTAGACTCACTGTACCTATAACAGTAACCATGTTTCATAGTATACAAAGTACTTTCACATACATTCTTCTGTTTGGTCCTTATAATCTTGTAGTCAAGACACGTTGTCATTTCTGTTTTACAAATGAGGAAACTATTCTAGTAAGTTGGAGAGACAAATGTGTAGAACTCAGGATTCTACTGTCCATTGTACTACCTGGTATGTGAATGTGAGTGAGTTTTAATTTTAATTTTAATTTTTTTTGAGGTGGAGTCTTGCTCTCTTGCCCAGGCTGGAGTGCAGCAGCGTGATCTTGGCTCACCGCAACCTCCGCCTCCCGGGTTCAAGCAATTCTCATTGCCTCAGCCTCCCAAGTAGCTGGGACCACAGATGTGCGCCACCATGCCTAGCTAATTTTTGTATTTTTAGTAGAGATGGGATTTCACCATGTTGATCAGGCTAGTCTCGAACTCCTGACCTCAAGTGATCCACCCACTTTGACCTCCCACAGTGCTGGGATTACAGGCACAAGCCACCATGACTGTTTTTTTAAAAAAATTATTTATTATTTATTATTATTATTATTATTATTCGAGATGGAGTCTCGCTGTTTCATACAGGCTAGAGTGCAGTGGCGCAATCTCAGCTCACTGCAACCTCCACCTCCCGAGTTCAAGCAAGTTCCTGCCTCAGCTTCCCGATTAGCTGGGACTACAGGCATGCACCACCATGCCTTGCTAATTTTTGTACTTTTAGTAGAGAAGGGGTTTCACCATGTTGGCCAGGTTGGTCTCGAACTCCTGACCTCATGATCTGTCCGCTTTGGCTTCCCAAAGTGCTGGGATTACAGCCATGAGCCACCTTGCCCAGCCTCCTGTTTGTTTTTAATAATGTAGACATTGACTTGAGAAGTGTTGGCAAGTGTGACTTAGTAAAAGAAGGAGATAGACATAGTTATAGCTAGAAGAAGGAACTTGGGGCTTAGGGGTGGGAGGCAGAGAACTGGCAGGGAGCCTGATTATTCTGACTTGGGCATCTTCTCTGCCCTTTTGGATGCTGTCTTACTATACCTCTGGCCCCACCCATCCACCTCTCTTAGTACTTATTTAAAATTATTTCTGCTGTAACTGGGCAAGTTACTTTCTCAAGGTGTTTTTTTTCCCCTAGGGCTTCCTGATGTGCCGGGAGGGGGGGGGGGGCGGAAACTAAGAATGTGTAAGGCATAATCAGAATAGTGATGAAAAGAAAATTGAATTAATAAGTGTAGAGTGTATTTTAGTTCAGGCATTATGTGCATTTAATGTATATTTTTATATAATCCTTACAACAGTCCCATGAAGTTTAGATGTAATCTCTATATACAGTTGTGGAAACTGAGGTTGTGAAGTTTAATCACTTAAAGTAATATGTGACTGAATTAGAGTAGAACCCAGATCATCTGACTTTCAGTACCATGTGTGGTTTTCCCTTATAGCATGTTGCTGGGGCAGCAGGCAGGATGGAGAGAGAGTGTGGAATAGAAACAAAGGGAAGTTCTCTAGAGGTAATAAAATGGAAAGAAACTTATTATGGGGGTAGAAATAATAGTGACCCTGTAAAATATGCCTTCAAATTAAAATAAAAGCAGAAAACCTTTTTCACTCAGGCTCTCTAATATGTACAGCTTAGTATTCTTCTCCTGATACCACCAAATATATAGAAGGGCATTTTAATCTTCCATTTTAAGAGAGATGAAATACATTTCTCCTAAGGGAGATTAGATGCATGTAAAACAAAAAACTTCTAGATTGATACTCTGGGCACTTAACAGTCAGTACAAGGGAAGTCACATTCTCTGAGTTGAGTGTGAAGGTAAAAAGATTTGAAACCTTTGGGTGACTTGCATCTCCTAAGACTTGCAGCTCGTACATGTGATAGACAGTGCTAGGATAGTACCCTCATTAAACAAAAATAACAGCAAAACCCATCCTCAGCTCTGCGTTTTCCTTATCACTTTCACATAGGCAAACTTTTCTTTCTTTTCTTTTCCTTTTTTTCTTTTCTTCCCTTCTTCTTCTTTTCTCTTTTCTTTCTCTTCTCTTCTCTTTTTTCTTCTCTTTGCCTATCTCTCTTTTTTTTTTTTTTTTTTTAACAGCGCAGTGGTCTTTTACTTTTTTACACCTTCTGATTTGGCCAACTTTCATTCATTTATTTATTTGGAGGCAGGATCTTGCTCTGTCACCCAGCAGTGATGAAACCATAGTTTACTGTAACCTTGTACACCTGGGCTCAAGCGATTCTCCCATCTCAGCTTACTGAGTAGCTAGGACTACAGGCATATACCATGCCTGGCCAATGAGACAGTCTCACTCTGTCCACGCTGGAGTATAGTGGTGTGGTCATGGCTTACTGCAGCCTCAGTCTCCTGGATCAAGTCATTCTCCCACTTTAGCCACCCGAGTAGCTGGGACTACAGGCATACACCACCACACCTGGCTAATTTTAAAATTTTTTTTAGAGACAGGGTCTCACTATATTGCCCAGGCTGGTCTCGATCTCCTGAGCTCAAGTGATCCTCCCATCTTGGCCTCCCAAAGTGCTAGGATTGTAGGCATGAGCCACTGTACCTGGCCTGGTTTTATTTTTGGAGAGATAGGGTCTTGCTATGTTGGCCAGACTGGTCTCAAACTCCTGGGCTCAAGTGATCCTCCTGCCTCAGCTTCCCAAAATGTTGGAATTACAGGCTTGAGGCACTGTGCTTAGCCTTGGCCAGCTTTCTCTCAGCAGGTGAATAGCAATTTTAGATGTGATTCTGTTGCTAAACTTCACAAACATGGGCAAGGAAGCCTAGTCTCAATTATAGACCACTGGTTAGAAAAGGAAACAGCAGGGCTGGGCGCAGTGGCTCACGCCTGTAATCCCAGCACTTTGGGAGGCTGAGGTGGGTGGATTACTTGAGGTCAGGAGTTTGAGACCAGCCTGGCCAACATGGTGAAACCCCATCTCTACTAAAAATATAAAAATTCGCTGGGCTTGGTGGCATGCGCCAGTAATCCCAGCTACTCGGGAGACTGAGACAGGAGAATTGCTTGAACTTGGGAGGTGGAGAGTGCAGTGAGCTGAGATCGTGCCCCTGCACTCCAGCCTGGGCAACAGAGCAAGACTTGGTCTCAAAAAAAAAAAAAAAAATTAAGTAGCAGAGCTGGTTCTTTGAGTGCCAGCTTTCAAATAGATACATTAACCTCAAGCTAGCTTTATCAATCATTTATTAATAAGCACTCCCAAAGTGCACAAAAATATTTAAGTTCTTTCTAATTCTGGTCTTGTTTATCCTCCTCTTTGGTAAGGTTTCTTTGGCAAGGTGAAAAAGAACCTGACACATAGAGATGGGATTGCTGGATTCTAGTTTTGTCTGTTACTAGCTTCCTAAAAAGGTCTCACAGGTCCCTTAGTTTGTTTGCTTATCATAAGATATAAGAGTATTTTTGCCTTCTCATCCTAAAGGTTATGTAGATTTAAAAAGTTGTTCTGGGAGAATTAGCAGCACTTTCAGATGAAAGACATTATTTTACAGCAGTCCTCTATCATAGATAGGTACCGAAATATCTATTATTGATGTAATTTAAGTATTAATGCAATACTTAAGGAAAATTATTTAAAAAGTTTGAATAATTTATATAACATGAGGTACTCCAGTGAATCAAATGATATGCCTCTACTTCTGTCTTTTCAGACCTGTTTATAGTTTCTTCAAGGGCAAATGGAGGTAGCAGGGTTAGGGATGTCATTCATAGTGTTACTGGAAAGGACAATAGTGTATCATTGCTAAATATCATTCAGTCTGGCCTTTTTGTTTGACTGATGAAACTGAGACCCAGAAAGTGTAAAAGACATGTCTGAGGTCCAGCAATGTCTATGGTAGAACTAGAGGCCAGCACCCGTGATTCTCACTCCCCATCCAAGTTTCTCTGCACTTAGAGGGCATGTTGTCTTACTCTCAGTTTCCCACTTTAGTCAGAAAAGATTACTGGCTCTGGATTCTCTTCCTTCCTTCTTGTTGGCAAGTGGGGTAGGAAGGAGGGGAGTGAGCAAAAGGCAGGCCTTAAAGAAATTGACATGTTTTCTGCAGCTTATGTTTTTTCTTCCACTTTTATCTAGAGTGTTCTGAACTCCAACATGAAGTGACTTGAATGTGAGAAGCGACTCAGTGATGGCATTCAGGGAAGCTGCCTTTAAAACCACCTAGGTTGGCTCATACATAGCAAGCTGCTGGCACTTCCTTAGCCCCATACCCCCTAGTTGGTCCCCACCCCATCCTGCCATCAGCCTGTTTATCATGTTGGCTTTTTGGTGAAGAGACTGCACAGGGCAGAAAAACTGTTAAAACTATTAAAATCCCTCCTGACTTTTTTCCTCAACAATCCTGAGTGCTACTTCAGCAATTATAGGGGGAAAAATAAAATTACTTTCCCTTTACTTCCTATATAATTTAGGACCACTAGAAAACTCTGTGATCCCGTTATTCTGTTAATCTCTGATACCAATTTTTCTGATAACAGAAAATTATCCCTGTGTATACTTTAGTAAAGGGTCTGAGGGTAGTTTTTCTAGAGACTGAGAATGACCCAGAGTTGTTTTAGTTTGAATCATTTCTATTGTTCTACTTCCATGTTTCACTGACTCTTTCCTGTGTCATCTCCATTCTGTCCTTAAGCCCATTCAGTGAATTAAAAAAATTCAAATACTGTGTTTCTGTTCAAAAATTTCCACTTAAATTTTTTTTTTTCAGTTTCTCTTCTTCTTTTTTTTTTTTTTTTTTTTTTGAGACGGAGTCTCGCTGTGTCTCCCAGGCTGGAGTGCAGTGGTGTGATCTCGGCTCACTGCAAGCTCCGCCTCCCGGGTTCACGCCATTCTCCCGCCTCAGCCTCCCAAGTAGCTGAGACTACAGGCGCCCGCCACCACGCCCGGCTAGTTTTTTTTGTATTTTTAGTAGAGACGGGGTTTCACCATGTTAGCCAGGATAGTCTCGATCTCCTGACCTCGTGATCCACCCGCCTCGGCCTCCAAAGTGCTGGGATTACAGGCTTGAGCCACCGCGCCCGGCCTCAGTTTCTCTTCTGAGACTTACTGTTTTTTCCCCTTCATTTTGAGCATATTTTCTTTCTTTTTTTTCTTTTTTTGAGATGGAGTCTCGTTCTGTCACCAGGCTGGAGTGCAGTAGCTGGATCTCGGCTCACTGCAAGCTCTGCCTCTCAGATTCAAGCGATTCTCCTGCCTCAGCCTCCCGAGTATCTGGGACTACAGGTGCGCGCCACAACACCCGGCTAACTTTTGTATTTTTAGTAGAGACGGAGTTTCACCACGTTGGCCAGAATGGTCTGAATCTCCTGATCTCGTGATCCACCCGCCTCGGCCTCCCAAAGTGCTGGGATTATAGACCTGAGCCACCATGTCCGGCCTTGAGAATATTTTCTTTTACCTCATTCAGCTTAGTTATAATAGCTGTGTTAATATCTTTGTCTGAGATTTTCAGCATCTGGGTTGTCTTGGAGTTGCCCTCTGCTGATTGTCTTTTCCTTTGCAAATGGGTTTAATTTTTCTAGGTTTTTTTTGTTTGTTTGTTTGTTTGTTTTTTTGAGACAAGGTCTCTCTCTGTTGCCCAGGCTGGAGTGCAGTGGTGTGAACATGGCTCACAGCAGCCTTGACTACTGGGCTGAAGTGATCCTCCTGCCTCAGCCTCCCAGGTAGCTGGGACCACAGGCATGCATCACCATACCTGGCTAGTTTTTTTAAAATTTATTTTCATTTTTTGTAGAGACAGTGTCTCACTGTGTTGCCCAGGCTGGTCTCAAAAACACTTTGGGCTCAGATGATCCTTCTGCCTTGGCCTCCCAAAATGCCAGGATTACAGGCATGAGCCACTGTGCCCAGATGATTTTTCTTGTTCTTTATGTAATTTGGAATTGTATTCTTCACATTGTGAATGTTGTATTGTGGAGACTTCGGTTTCTGTTGATGTTTTTGGTTTAGTAGACAATAACTCAGACTCAAAACTGCAAACTCTCTCACACCTGCAGTGGGTGGCAGTTCAAATCTCAGTTCAGTTCTTTTCTCTTTAACTGAGGTCTTTGGATTCTGCCCTGCCTGAGCCTGCCTTGCATGGCTCAGGGTTCAGCCAGAGACTGGGCAGAATTTACACACAGAACCCGAGACTCTCCTTCCTTCTCTGGCTCTCTTTTTTCTTACTTCCCGTGATCTCTGGCTGCTCTGGGCTGTTTCTTCAGGACAGAAAACCTAGGGTTTGTTTTTTAATTGGAACTTCAGCTCGACCAGCCTCAGGCCAGAGTTCCAAAAATGGGGAGTTCATTCCATGTCAGCCCTTTCTTCCAGCTTTCAGCTTATTTTCAAAATCTGCCAGCCCTTGTTCACTTCAGATAGTTTTTGTGTTTTATCCAGACTATAGTTGTTGCCTGTGGGAGGGTCATACTGAAAGCAGAATTTCGTACGGACATTTTAATCTATTACTGAAGTGTTTGGGGGACAAAATTGTTCACTTGAACTGGTTTTGTAACCTTGGGCAAGTCTCGTTTCCTCTCTGGGACTCACTTGCTCCTCTGGGAAATGAGGTGGTTGGACTCTGTGATCTGTAAGGATCCTTTAGTCTCTGCTTCTAGGCAGACAGACCCGTACACACATACTACCACCGCTGTCACCACCAACAGTAACAACAAACAGTAAGTGCCAGAAGAGATGCTTGAGGGAAGTGATGAGGATGGGTCTGTCATGGTGGAAAGCTCTCTGAAGTGGCATCACTAAGGAATTTGAGGATGTTTACAGTCATCCTCTTGTTTTGGGGACAGAGGGCGAGTACACTGAGGATGCAAGAAGTAAATGGCATTCAGAAGAAAGAAATCAGTTGCTGCTTGCTTCTACCCCTTAGAAACAGGAGAGAATGTAGACAGTTGAAAACAAATCAGGGTTAGCTGGAGTTCCTCTTTCCTTTTGGCAGTGCATTCTGTCTTGTTTTGAAGAGAAAAGCCCCTGGGCCTTAGTAACATGTCAGCAAATTTGGCAGTAGGTGGTAGGTGCTGGGACAGTAGATTTTAGCAGGGGTGCTGCTATCACTGTTAGGGCTGCAGAGACCTTAGGGGAGATAGACTAGATTTATGTGACCTTTTCTTAGGGTTCAGAATTTTTATGTGGGAGAGGTTTTAGGCTATGCAGAAGAAGGTGTGTGTATGTGTGTATGTGGGTGTGTATTTGTGTGTGGGTGTTGTGTGTTTATGGTGGGTGGGGAGGGAGAAAGAGACAGGTGGTGATGAGGCAGGACAGAACGTCTGTGGAACTGCCCTAAAACTGTTTGAATACCGATCACACTTACTTTAACTTCCATTGATTCTTTTTTAAAAGCAGAGGGTGGAGAGCTAAAGCTTCCCCCACATCCACCTAAGCCATCTCTTGGGTACTGCCTTGGTATAGATCCTTTTAAAAATTATTTTTAAAGGTAGAATGTCACTCTGTCGTCTAGGCTGGAGTGCACTAGGACAATTGTGGCTCACTGCAGCCTCAAACTCCTGGGTTCCAGGTGATCCTCCTGTCTCAGTCTCCCAAGTAGCTAGGACTATAGGTGTGCATCACCATGCCCAGTTAATTAAAAAAATTTTTTTTGTAGAGATGGGGGCCTTGCTTTGTTGTCAAGGCTGTTCTTGAACTGGGCTCAAGCAATCCTCCTGCCTTGGCCTCCCAAAGTGCTGGGATTATAGGCATGAGCCACTGTGCCTGGCCTAGATCCTTTTTGATACTTATTTTCTAGCTGTTTTTATTATCAGTAACTTTTTTTTTTTTTTTTTCAGACAGTGTCTCACTCTGTCGCCCAGGCTGGAGTGCAGTGGTGCGATCTGGGCTCACCACAAACTCCGCCTCTTGGTTTGAAGTGAATCTCTTGCCTCAGCCTACTGAGTAGCTGGGATTACATTCACATGCCACCACGCCCAGCTCATTTTTGTGTTTTTAGTAGAGACAGGGTTTCACCATATTGGCCAGGCTGGTCTTGAACTCCTAGCCTCAGGTGATCCACCCGCCTGGACCTCCCAAAGTGCTAGGATTACAAGCATGAACCACTGTGCCTGAATACTATCAGTAACTCTTCTCTTTGAGAGGCTGAGGTGGGAAGATTACTTGATGTCATGAGTTTCAGACCAGCCTGGGCGACATAGTGAGACCTCATTACTACAAAAAAAATTTTTTTCCAAATTTTATTGGCTTGAGGCTTGAGTTCCTCCTGTTCCCCTCATCTTTTAAACTATTTTTAAAAACTCTCATTATTTGTCCATCTTCATTCTAGCCTTTTTGCTCTCTAGGAAGAGGCAGGGATGGATTCGTGTATGTGTGCGCACGCGCAGGTGCATGTGTGTTTGTGTGTGCGTGCGCCTGCGTGCGTGTTTTGCTGGAGGTGTGGAAGTTGGATTGAAGGGACCAATAGTCTTGGAAGGCAGTCACAAGGTGGCTTGCAGGGATGTGCAGGGGAGGCAGTTGTGATGAAAGAAGGGAGGATAGTTTGAATGTAAGATCATGTACAAAAGCTTTAGGTTTACCACTAGCTTAGAAGCTACCTTTCCATTTTCCTCAAGAGTAAGTGAGAAACACAAGAAGTTTGACCCAGATTTTCCATCTCTAGTAGCTCTTCTCTGATTTTAGGGGTAAGATTCAATGGGATGGTAGGCTTTTCAGCTCTCCTATAGAAGGCTGCTTGTTACAAAACTAGAGGGTAAGTTTGCAGACAAAGAAGCTCTATTTTTAGTTCTAATTGATATTGGGTGGTTCAGGGCTCTTTTGAGGACCGAATCTAGAAGGCAACAAAATGAGAACCAGCATGGTGAAAGGACTTTCAAAGTCAGACAGACTTGAGTTTAAACTCTGTCTTTTAATAGCAAGCTGTAAGACCTTGGACAAGTCACTTCTTGAAACTTAGATTCTTTATCTGTAAGGTAGAGGTAACATTATGTTCTTATTGTCTTATATAAAACATAAAGCATAGTGCTCAGGGTTGGTAAATACCCCACGTATGTTTTTTTCCTATCTTCTAGAACATCTTATTTTTACTAGAATCCTTTCTTTTCTGCTAAATAATTGCATGACTCACTACCAAGTTTTAGTTTCCTTCCGTAAAACAAGGACATTTAACTGAAGGTTGAGTATCCCTTATCTGAAATCCCTGGGACCAGAAGTGTTTTAGATTTCAGATTTTTAAAAAAAATATTTGCATGTATATAGTGACATGTCTTGGGATAAGACCGAAGTCTAAACATGAAATTCATTTATGTTTCCTATACACCTTATAGAGCCTGAAGGTAATTTTATTTTTCTCCAGGGGACATTGAATAAACCTGAGTATTGTCTGCCTGTGTTTTGACTGCGACCTATCACATGAGATCAGGTATGGAATTTTCCACTTGTGGAGTCATGTGGGCACTCAAAACGTTTCAGATTTTGGAGCATTTTGAATCTGGGATTTTCAGATTAGGGATGCTCAACCTGTAGTTGATTTCTGAGATGCTTCCTAGCTGTAAGATGTCATATACATTTTTAGACTGTTGAGGAATGTTTAGGTGTTTTAATTAAAGCAAAGACAGTGGGTTCTACCCTAGGACCATATCATCTTATAGGGAAGGGGAAGTCTCCTACAGCCAAATTCTTTCTTGACTTTCCTGAGAGAGACATAGCCAGCTTAGCCAGTTTCCTTTAGTGTCAGGATCTAGATGCAGGTTTTACTTTGGCCCCTTGCTGACAGTGAATTATATGTAAAAGTCTTTGGGACAACCCTCTGGGTCAGCTCAGTCTTGGTATGATTCATGCATTACCTATCTCTTGCATTCTGTTTATATTCTATCCAGGTCAAGAGACAACTGTCTTTGAAAGATAGTGAATGACTGTTTCCAAAACTGCAAGCAAAGGGGGAGCCGCCGGAAGTATTGACGGAAAGCTTGAATTGCCTAAATGGTAAGTATGTTGTACAGTGAAACCTGGGCATACCAATAGGATTGGGTGGTTTCTGAAGCCACTATAATTTTGCCACTACTGGAAGTGGGGAGGAAAGTCAGTATTTGTGATGGCCTATTATGAACCAAATACTATGCTGAGTACTTTACATGTTTTCTCCTTTAACCAACCAATCAACCTGATGAGGGTGAAAAATCCTTGCATGAGGTCAGCAACCAAAAGAAGTAGGCCATCCTTAAGAAGTAGCTACCATTTATTGAATATTTACTCTATGTCGGGCGCAGTCCTGTTGGACATGTTAGCTCCCTGCCAACCCTATGAAGTAAGTACTGTTGTCATCACCACAAGGAAACGAGCTTAGAGAGGTTAAATAACTCTTCCAAGTTCACACAAGTAGTAGAACTAGGTTTCAAACCTGTGTTACTTTCTTTCCTTTTTTTCTGAGACTGGGTCTCACTCCCATTGCCCAGGCTGGAGGGCGGTGGCATGATCATGACTCACTGCAGCCTTGACTTCCTGGGCTCAGGTGAGCCTCCCACCTCAACCTCCCGAGTAATTGGGACTACAGGTGTGCACCACTATGCCCAGCTAATTTTTTTGTAGAGACTGGGTCTCTATATTTTCCAGGCTGGTCTCAAACTGCTGGGCTAACGCAGTCCTCCTGCCTTGGTCTCCCAAAGTGCTGGGATTATAGGCATGAGCCACCACCACAGTGGGTTATTTTCATTATACTGTAATGTTTCTCTTTTGAGAAAGTTACTTTTTGGTTGAGGCTGTGACTGATTTAAGGTTGGAAAAGCAAAGCAAAATACGAAACCTTTTGATCAACAACTAGCTTCTTTTCCTAGCCATATGTGGATTTTATGTGCCAATATTTTATTGGTTGGTGTTGGCTAAGGCAGAGTAGAGCACTAATGAAATAGAAGGGAGAGAAGTGAGAACCTGAGTGGTGAGTGGCCAAGAGACCCAGTGGTCTTGGTTGCTACTGATAGCTGGATGATAGAGAAAACTTCCCTAGGAAAGTAGAGCAATAGGATAACTCAGAATGAGTGGGAAATGGGTTCTCCTCATAGCAGTGACTGGGCATAGGAAAGTAATCTTAACAAAGCCTCTTGCTCTCATGTCAACCCCTCTTAGGAAATAGGTGTAGTTAGGGATACTACAGAACTCTTCTTGAAGGAGTGGGAAAATTCAAGGCAAACTCTTGCCCTGTTAATTGGTTCAGGATTCTTGTTCTGTTCCTTTCCCTGGAGCATTTCTCTTACCTCAGAGAACTGGGTTATGAAATTAATTTCTTGTTGGGCGAGTGGCAGCCAGTATTTGGTCTCTTTTAATGGAAGAACCAATGGTGTTTTCATATATTTGGTGAAATTTTGGGGAGAACAACCATTTTATTCGTAAAACTTATTACAAATACCTATTTTTAATTTTTTTATTTTTTGAGACGGAGTCTTGCTCTGTTGCCCTGTCCGGAGTGCACTGGCGAACTTGGCTCACTGCCACTGCAAACCTTCACCTCCTGGGCCCAAGCGATTCTCCTGTCTCAGCCTCCCGAGTAGCTGGGATTACAGGTGTATGCCACCACGCCCGGCTAATTTTTGTAGTTTTCGTACAGACAGGGTTTCACCGTGTTGGCCAGGCTGGTCTTGAACTCCTGACCTCAGGTGATTTGCCCACCTCGGCCTCCCAAAGTGCTGAGATTACAAGTGTGAGCCACTGCGCCCAGCCTACACATACCTATTATGCATAAAATATTTTGCTATATACTGGGGCTAATGTTCTGATGACAAAAAAAAATTGACCACTTACTACATGCCTTAGTTATTGGAACCAAGTATACAGCATTAAACAAAATAGAAAAAGTCCTTGCTCTGAAGGATTGTATTCTAATGGGTAGAAACAGATAAAAATGAATAATTAGATATAAATAAATAAACAGGTAAATAGATAACATCCACTAGATTGTACATGCTAAGAAGACAAAAAGCAGCGTAAGGTGATAGTGGTAGGGAGCTGAGGGATTGCTTCTTTGTGTATAGCAATCAAGGAAGGCCTCTGATGAGGTGATATTTTAAGCTAAGATCTAAAAGAAGTGAGGAGTCCAGCCAGGGAGATATCTGGGGGAAGGAAAAGCATCCTAGGCAGAGGGAACAGCAGGTATAAAATCTGTGAGGGATGAGATGAGTGTAACTGGTCATGTATAAGGACCCATAAGGAGGCCGTGTGGCTGGAGTGGAGTCTGTAGGGAAGGAGCAGCAGATGAGTGATGGGACCTAGATCTTACAGGGCCTTAGCCATGTGACACCTTTGGAGTGCATTGTATTCTAAGTGAGGTGCACTAGAGAGTTTAGAGCAGAGGAGTGACTTGATCTGACTGATGTTTTAAAAGGCCTCCTCTGGTTGTTGTGGGAGAACAGACTGTGGAGGGTGGGGAAGGATGGACAGTGATGGGAGCAGGGAGACAAGTTAGGAAGCTTTTGCAGTAATCAGTAGTCCAGGGCAGGGATGATGGTAGGTTGGACCTGGGTGGTAGTGGTGGCTAACCAGAAAGCAATGGATTCTAGACATATTTTGAAGGCTCTCAAATTTTAATTCTCCCCGTAGACATGTTTGATTTTTTTTTTTTAATTTTTGTCTTTGTTTTTTGAGACGGTCTCACACTCTGTCACACAGGCTGGAGTATAGTGGTGTGATCTCAGCTCAGTGTAGCTTTGACCTCCCAGGCTCGGTTGATCCTCCCGTCTCAGCCTCCTGAGAAGTTGGGACTACAGGCACATGCCACCATGCCCAGCTAATTTTTGTATTTTTTGTAGAGAAAGAGTTTCGTCATGTTGCCGAGGCTGGTCTCGAACTCCTGGGCTCAAGCTGTCTGCCTGCCTCAGCCTCCCAAAGTGCTCTATGATTATGGGCATGAGCCACTGTGCCCATCTGAGATGTTTGATTTATTTGGAGTTAACCTCTGGGTCACATGAGTTTAAGGATGTCATTGGAAACTTGACAGTGATCTCGGGTAAAATTCTAAAATTGATTGATCAAAGAATGAGAACAACAGTGACCCCTAGAAGCCAGCTTGTATTCATTAAGAATAAATCATGCTAGCTGATAACAATTCTTTTTTTTCTTTAAGCCTTGCCATGATTTTATTTAAATGATTGGTCCAAGTTAAGTATAAAAATATTAGAGAATAGACATAAGCAAAAACAGAAAAAAAGCACATTATCCAGAAATAATTACCATATAGCAGTTTGGTATATATCAGCGCATTTCATTTTTGGAAAGATTCCTAGGTTGCTGGAGGATTGGAATGTGCTACAAAGGTGATGTTTCTTAAGTGCTAAAATTAGGTGTTTAATGTTTTCTCATGTGATCCCAAGACAAAAAAAAATTTGACCTGGCTTTGGAGCTTGTTGAATAATTGCACTCAGGAATTGTAGTAGATCGGTGTTAGTCTATAGGAGGTGTTTTTAGTGACATTCTACAGGGCTGTCAGGGCTGTTTTTGGTTATATTTTGTTTTTGAACATCAATTTGGATGAAGATATAGAAAAGACATGCCTATGAGACTTACATAGTGAATGCTTGCAGGCTGGACAGTGTAGAGAATATTTAGTCAAGGGATTAAAACTAAGAAGTTGAAATCCAGAAATAATAAATAATAATTTAAGCTGAAACTTACATGACACTTACTGTGGACCAGGTACTAGTCTAAGCAATTCTTGCATTAACTCATTTACACATACCATAACCTTACAGGTATTGAAGCATAGAGAAGTCAAATGACTTATCCAAGGTCACACAGCTAGTAGCTAGTAAAGTCAGAGTTTGAACTTAGGCTACCTGGCTTCAGAGTTCGTAAACTTTAATTATTGTATCGCATTGCCTGCAAAACAATTAAACCCCATATTTCGGTTATTAAAAATGAGATTTAACAGTTTATTTGGAAACAAAACAAGTATGAATCTACAAACTGGTACTGTGGCTGCCAGATTAGTTCATGCAATCTTGGACTTCGTTATGAGAACTGGGCAGACCAGGTCATCTTTCATCTGTCCCACCCTCTTACTCCATTTGAACTGTCCTGGTTCAGGCCCTTATCCCATCTCTTGCCTTGACTATTACAATAGCACCCTAGTTTATCCTGCTAGAATGGTCTTTTAAAAAACTGCAGTTCTGATTGTGTTACTCCCTTACTTAATCCCTTTGTCCAATACAGGTTGCAGATTTGCTTCCCATTTCCACTTGCAGGCATGTGTGTTTTGGAGGACTATACAGTGGTATTCTTTTTATTTTCTCTTTTTTAAAATCTGAATTCATTGGCTACATTTAAGAGATTATATATAAAAGGAGGGCATAACCCCTCTTAGCTGTAGTCCTTCTAGGCCCTTGAACTCATTTAAATCATTGGCCTGATCTCTTTGGCACTTGCATTTCAGCCTTTGGCATAAAGGCTAATCATCTTTCCTAGAATGTAGTGCCTAGATCTGAAAATAGTCCCCTTTATGTAAATTTGGCCAGTACGGAATATAATAAAACTATTACATTAATTTATTTACAAAACATTTACAAGGTTCCTACCTTGCCCCTGTCACTGTATTCAGTGCCCAGGACTGAAAAATGAAGATAACACAGTCCCTGCTCTCAGAGCCCAGCAGAGGAATGACAGATATTTTAAATATCGTGGGTATAGTGATAGAAGCATCTACAGAATTTAGGATGGTGCATTTCTCTTGTGGGGAAGGATGTTTTGAAAAGGAAGTCCCAGAGAACAGATGCATTGAAAGATGTTTACCATTGGGCCAGGCATAGTGGCTCACACCTGTAATCCCAGCACTTTGGGAGGCCAAGGCAGGCGGATCACTTGAGGTCAGGAGTTCAAGACCAGTGTTGACAACATAGTGAAACCCCGTCTCTAGTAAAAATAGAAAAATTAGCTGGATGTGGTGGCGCACACCTGTAATCCCAGCTACTCGGAAGGCTGAGGCAGTTCTCGAGAATTGCTTGAACCCAGGAAGTGAAGGTTGCAGTGAGCTGAGATCGTGCCACTTCACTCCAGCCTGGATGATGGAACAAGATTCTGTCTCAAAAAAAAAAAAGATGTTTACTGTTGGAATGGCTGTGGGTTGGGGGGGCTTGGAAGGAAAGGAGATAAGGGAATGTTCCTCAAACAGTACACCCTCAGCCTCTGCACTTGCTGTAACATTTCAGGGGCCTCAAACCTACCACCCGAACCTTACCAGTTAATTGCTCTTCCCCTTGTGTCTCTGGTGTCAGCCACGCTGAATTAAATTCCCCAAATGCAGCATTGTTTTGTTAGCTTGTTCACTCCCTCCCTCCTTCCCTCTCTCCCTCTCTTTCTCCCTCCCTCCTTCCCAATAAACAACTATTTTATACTCTTTATGTACTAGGCACTGTTCAAGGGGCGGGGGATACAGCAGTAAAAAATCACAAACACAAAAAACTATGCTTCTGATGTCACACATCCTACTTTATGGTAAGAAGAATCAGTGTAAATAAATTTACAAGTAATCAGGTGGTTAAATGTGCCAAGAAGAAAAATAAGTAGGGTATCTTACCTTAGAGATGTCCAAAGATGGAGTGAGTTGTCTTGGGAGGAAGTGACTGTCATTCCTGTCATTAGAAGTGTTTGAACGGAAGCTGAGTGACTACTTGCTAGATAACGTCTGCATTGAGTGGGAGGTTGGACTAGATGATCTCTAAATCCTTTCCAACATGAAGAATCTCTATATGCTAGCTGGGTTCCTAACTCTTGAGTTTGCATATCCAAATTACATGAATTTGTGATTCTGGGAAAAATAATGTAAGCCCTGTAATTAAATAGAAATGTGCAAGAATTTGATGGTGAGACTTAGACAGCCTAAGATTTTAAAACAGGTAACTACAAGTGGTCAGGAGGAAGCTGCTTGAAAATAGCTCTTGGCCAGGGCCAGTGGCTCGCATCTGTAATCCCAGTACTTTAGAAGGCTTGAAGGGCAAAGTGGGAGGATGGCTTGAGTCCAGGATTTTGGGACCAGCCTGGTCAGCATAGAGACCCCCTCTCTCCAAAAAAAAAAGAAGGAAAAAAAAAAAAAGAAAAATTAGCCAGGCATGGTGGCGTGTGCCCGTAGTCCCAGCTGCTTGGGAGGCTGAGATGGGAGGATTGCTTGAGGCTAGGAGGTGGAAGCTGCAGTGAGCGTGGTTGCTCCACTGCATTACAGCCTGGTAGACCCTGTCTCAAAAAAATAAAAAATAAAAAAAAAATTGCTCCCATTATCCTTTAGATCAGAGATTGGCAAATTCTGGCAGACAGGCCCACTATCTTTTTGCTTTTTAAATTTTTAATAATTTATTTAAATAGAGACAGAGTCTTGCAGTATTGCTAAGACTGGCCTTGAACTCCTGGCCTCAAGCAGTCCTCCCCCCATATCCTCCCAAAGTGCTGGGATTACAGGCGTGAGCTGCCATGCCCTGCCCACTGCCTGTTTTTGTAAGTCAAGTTTAATTGAAACATAGTTATGTTCATCCACTTCTGTACAGTATGTATGTGGTTGCTTCATCACTACATTGTCAGGGTTCAGTAGCTGGAATAGAAACCTTAGATCCTATAAAGCCTAAAATATTTACTCTCAAACTAAGTTTGCATACTTACATGTATACTGTCAAACTTTAGAAAAAAAGTTTGCCGACCCCTCTTTAAATGACTATTGGGAACAGGAAGTGAATCATGGCAGCTGTGTTAGGAGAAGGGGCAGGGCAGGCCTGATTATGTTCTATTTCAGACCTTCCTGATCTGCCAGGACAGGAAGAAGAGCCACCCTCCAAAATGCTGGATGGGGCCACTTGGAGCTGGGTTCAGGAACTTTGATAGAAAGAGCCCTGAATGAGAGACAGTTGGCGCTGTATCTTGCTAGCGTGAATTAGAACTGAGCCAGGTACTAATGTAGGGGAAGTTGGCATGAAAAAGTGAGACTGTCCTTCCCTTTGTAAAAACCTTCCTATGATTTTCCAAGATTTAATATAAACAATTTCCTTCTCAGACCCCACCCTTAGGCACATTTAATTACTTCTTCTGAGCTTCCGATGTATATGTACGATAGTACAATATGCTAAGGAAAAAAAGAAAAGCAGGATAGACGACGGGACGCAAAAGGGTGGGTGCTATCTTATGTAAGATGGTCAGGGAAGACTTCAGGCAAAGGTAAGGTTTTCTACTTATCTTGGCAAAATGTTGGGTGCATCATAGGTGTTCTCTAAGTGTCCGCTAAATAAATGCATTTTGCCTGGATAAACATACTTAACAGAGAGTCAGGGAGACAGTAGGAAGAGAGGCGTACTTTGCTTTTGGATGATCTGGGAGGCAGCAAAGCATTTCTTACTTTGGCTATGCTTAGGGCCAAAAGGTCAGAGATAAGTAACCTCCTAACCCCATTTTCAGTCGAGTTCCTTGTTTACTCTGGGGAGAAAGGATGATCTTAGTGAATCACTATTTTTAGGAGGATTCTCCCTGATGAAACGTACTTTAGGTATGCACAGGACTTTTCAAAGTGTTTTTGCTAACTTTATTGCATAGTGTTGCTCTAAGGTAGTTGAGTTGATATTCTTTTATTTCTTCAGAGGAACTAAAGCATAGAGAAAGTCAGTGACTTGGCCAAACAGTATAGTATTCTTAAAAGAATATAAACTTTGGAATTGGACCTAGATTTGCTCTATCCTTGCTAGCCGTGTACTTTGGGAAAATTTGAGAGTCCCTGCCCCATAAGGTTATTGTGAAAGCTGAATAGAGGAATACTAGGTACTGTTTGTTGTGACTTAGGTGCAAGGTGTTGTGCTAAGCATTTTACACGCCCAGGGATTACCGTATTGTGTTTGTGTAGACACTGAGGGAAACCTCCATGGAGTAATGTAAGAACATGTAAAGTAAACGGTAGATCTGGGATTCCTGCAGAAATCATGTATATAAGGTACTTAGTATTGCCTGTAGTATAGTAGTGCCCTATTTGTGGTTGTACTTATTTATTCCTTTATACTCTTTTGTCATTGTTAGTTTGTTTATAGAGTAGTGCTCAGAACTCCTCATTTTGTAAAAATGCTTAAGAGTTTATAAGGAGGTGATTTTGCATAATGGGAAGAATCCTGAATATAGTCAGGAGACTGAAGTCCTTGACCTTGCTAAACTGTTGGAGAAAGCACAGAATTTACTTCTGAGTCCGTTTCCTTGTTTCTAAATTAAGGGGATTGGATGAAGTAAGTGATTTTATTTTAAATAAAAGCTATGTAGATCTCTTTATTTAATAAAGTCATATAGGGGAAGCCCAATATGGTAAGAAGCTAAAATCAGTTGCTTTGGTTGAGTAAGTGGAAAGGAGCCTGGAGTTCAGCCTGCTCAAAATATCTCCCCGGCCCTCTTTCCCCTAAATGACCCCAAGGGGATTTGCTGAGTCTAGTTTGAAAACCAGTTGACTAAATGATCTTTAGCTACCTTCTGACTCTGAAATCTCATTCTGAGGAGTGGAGGAAGATCCAGAAATGTTTTCTACTACTTCTGCAACACTTGGTCCAATAACTGGAGCTGGACATCCTGTGAGTGCTGTGGTTTTTTGATATCTGTGTCCTGTTTGTGTGGCATAGACCTGCAAGAAAGGACTTCCCAGCAGGTCAAGGGGAGAGTATTGTGGTTGAGACATTGTGCAGGTGGCACAGGGCTAGGGATGAGATCCTTCAGAGCATTACGACAGGGCCTGAGAGTCTGTGCTGTCTGTTCACTCTTGCCATCTGTTTTCTCCTTTGTAATCCGTGATTAGATCATGGTCATTCTTATTGTTTTCTGTTAATGGTCATTGCCAAGGGACTGACAAGCTATTTGAAAATTAGGAGACTCACTCATCAGTCAAATTCATGGAATTTTCAGCATTCACTGTGTTCTAGGCTCTCTGCTGGGTACTGAGAATATAGTGGTGACACAAGTTGAAGAGAAGAATTGAGTAAATAGCCGGGCGCGGTGGCTCACGCCTGTAATCCCAGCACTTTGGGAGGCCGAGGCGGGCGGATCACAAGGTCAGGAGATCGAGACCACGGTGAAACCCCGTCTCTACTAAAAATACAAAAAATTAGCCGGGCGCGGTGGCGGGCGCCTGTAGTCCCAGCTACTCAGGAGGCTGAGGCAGGAGAATGGCGTAAACCCAGGAGGCGGAGCTTGCAGTGAGCCGAGATCGCGCCACTGCACTCCAGCCTGGGCGACAGAGCGAGACTCCGTCTCAAAAAAACAAAAAACAAAAAACAAACAAACAAAAAAGAATTGAGTAAATAAAGCTTCAATAGAGTGTGATAGGTTCTGTGGTGGGAACCATACAGCAGACTGTGAAATCGAAAAAGAGAGGCCCTGATTCTGGCCTGGGGTTTGAAGAAGGCACTCCAGAATTTTCCAGAAGGATGCCTTGTCTAAGATGGGATCTGAAGAAATGAGAAGTAATCAAACTAGTGAGGGCCCAGAGGGAAGAGGGAGGGCGAGGATGTAGATGAAGAGGCTGGCTGGGCCAGATCATGAAGGGCTTTGGGTGCCATCATGGGGAATTTGGACTATCCTAACAGTAGCCAGGACCTTTAGAGGGTTTTAAGTAGTGATGTGTAATACCTGCTTTCTCTGTATGTGTCCAGTAAGTATTTGCTGCATATTTACTGGGTTTAGCTTTTTCATTGCCTGTACTGGTTGGTTGATATCATCCAGAGTCTTGAATAGAACATACAAAATTGGCACTAAACGCCAAATAAATAAAACAGTGGTATAATTCCCAGACTCTCCTAATTCAGAATTATGATAATTTATAGATGGGGCTATACTAAAGTTTAACGTTTCCTTCTTTTGAAAAAGAGATTGTGAAAACTATAGTATAAGCTAGTATAAATAAGATGTGCTGAGAGAATGCTACAGTTTGAGGATAAGCTGGGTTTTCTTTAACAGCTTTATTGAGATATGCTTTATGTATCGTGAAGTTTATCTCTTTAAAATATACAATTTAATGGTTTAAGCGTATTTATGACGATATGCTGTTTTAAAGCACTTTATAGATGCATCATATATCATTTGTCTTCCGGTGACTATGATGGGAACACAGATCCTTTGTATCATACACTCATTTAAAATTGGTATGTGGTCTAAACTTAGTTAAGTCCCCCCAAACCAACACTGTGTATAAATTGACAAGGTTTTAATTGTACCACTGGGCAGAAGGCCAAAGGCAAGAGTTTTTAAAAGGGAAAAGGTTTCCTTCTAAAAACATAAACATAGAAGGTTTTTTCCCTCTATGTTTTTGAGAATGAGGAAGCAGGTAGGCTGGGGAAAGGAGAAGGGGGACCAAAAGAGGCAAAGATGAGAGGACAGAGAAAGATGTACCCAGAAAAACCGAGTGATGGACAGGGAGCTGTAATCGGGTGGGCAAGACCTGAATGGAAGGGGGAGGCTTGGTCTTTTCAACAGCTTCAAGCATTGGTGTTTTTGAGGAGCTGAGCTTGAGCCCCATCTGGTGGCTCTAGGCTTATAGTGCAGCCATTAGAAGAATCAGGCTTGGAGAGAATTGGCATTTGGCGTCTCCGCCAGGCCCAAGTTCAGTTGTTTTTCTTTTGCCCTGAGCTTTCTCATAGGATCATTGTTGGAGTCATTTCTTCCCTCTACAGTGGTGGCTGTTTTTCTCTTATGTCTCAGACTGTGTTTCTTCACTCTTATCCGTGAGTTTTAAATGCAATCTTACTGGACAACATCACCTAATACCCTATTGTTGCTGTCATCTATTGATGCCCTGAGTCATTGCCCCTACCTTCTCAACAACTTCAGATTCTGTCTTAACGTCACTCTTTCCAGCATTATTCCTATTAATTTGTGGTGCTCACATGCTGGTGACCCTTGTAACACCTTTACCTCTCAATTATTTCTCTCTTCCAATGATCTTGTTTTCTACTTCTCCCTACTCCCCCACAGGATTCCTATAATTATACTTCGTTTTTGACATTATCAATAACTACAGTCCCTCCATGATTTCAATTCCTTGAAGTCCCTCTCTGATTTCTGTCTTCTATATTTCAGGCTTAATTTCCTCTGGTACCTGGTACCCTTACTCCAACAAGCCTTCAAGTCCCCTTCAATTCATTAGTTTCTATTATATTTTCACTATTCGTCACCTCCTTCTATACAGAGTGAATTTAAAGTCCCTCACACACATCCTCTGCTCTCCTGTCCTTCTCTTACTTTGTTATGCAGTGCTTCGACCTGGTTCAGTCCAACTCTGGTTTCTCTATTCTTTCGTCTGTTCAACCAGCTGAACAAGACTGGAGAAAAAGATAGAACTTTGTTAATTGGTTTCACTTCAAATCGTTACCAGGAATTTTAAGTAGGCCCTTACACATCTTATACACATCTCATACACATGTCCCAAATGAAACTCTTCATCTTCCTTCTCAGACTGCTCCATCTGCAGTCATCTCCATTTGAATTGATGATAATGCTGTCCATCTACAAATTCAGCCCAGCCACCTTAGAGTCTACCTTAATTCCTACCTATCTATCTACCTACCTACCTATCTTTATCTGCTTATTTATTTAGAGATAGGGTCTTGCTCTGTCACCCTGGCTGGAGTACAGTGGCACAGTCATAGCTCGCTGAAACCTTAAACTCCTGGGCTCAAGCAGTCTTCTTGCCTCAGTCTACCAAATAGCTGGGACTACAGGTGTATGCCACTGCACTTTCTAATTTTATCTTATTTTACCTTTTTATAGAGACGGGATCTTACTGTGTTGTGCCCAGGCTGGTCTTGAACTCCACCTCAGCTTCTCAAAGTGCTGGGATTATAGATATGAGTCATTGCACCCGGCTTCTTAATTCCTTTCTTTGCTTCATGCTTAACATGTAGTCTAAGAGCAGATCCTTTGGTCGTACCTTCCTACAGCCAGAATTCTGACCATTTCTCAACTGTCTTGGTCATGTGCTCTTGGAACGCATGTATTGTCACCATCCTGATCTAGGCCATAACTGTGTTTTGGTTGGATTACTACAATAGCCTCCTATTTGGTCTTCCTGCTCCCACCCATATCCCCTATAGTCCATTCTACTTGCCACCTACTTAAAAGTTTCTGCTGAGAAGTGGTTCAGTTGTTATTATAGATTGTTTTTGTGTTTGGGATGTTTTTGCTTCCTCCAAAATTCGTGTTGAAACTTAACCCCCAGTGCAACAACTTTAAGAGGTAGGACCTTTAAGGAGGTAATATTAGGGATCAGCACCTTTAAAAAAGGGTCTGAGGGAGCGAGTTCAACCGTTTTCGTTCCATTCCTTCTTCCCTGTGAGGAAACAGCATTCTAGATGTCATCTTGGAAGCAGAGACTGAGCCCTCAGCAGACACCAAACCTGCTGGTGCCTTGATCTTACATTCCCAGGCTCCAGAACTGTGAGGAAATACATTTCTATTCTTTTTGGAGATGGAGTCTTGCCCTGTTGACCAGGCTGGAGTGCAGTGGCACGATCTCAGCTCACTGCGACCTCCATCCAGCGGGTTCAAGCAATTACCCTGCCTCAGCCTCCTGAGTAGCTGGGATTATAGGTGTGCGCCACCACACCCGGCTAATTTTTGTATTTTTAGTAGAGACAGGGTTTCATCATGTTGGTCAGGCTGGTCTTGAACTCCTGACCTCAAGTGATCCTCCTGCCTTGGCCTCCTAAAGTGCTGGGATTACAGGTGTGAGCCACTGCACCTGACCAATTTCTGTTCTTATAAATTACTACCTCAGGTATTTTGTTACAGCAGTACAAATGGACTGAGACAATGGTCTTTTTTTTCTTTTTTCTTTTTAAAGATTTTCTGTTTGTGGTATGTTCTTCCGTATCCTTATGATGTGTCTAGGTGCAGATTTAGTTTTCTCCTGTTGGGACATTGCTTCCTGAATGTGAGGTTCCATATCTTTAATCAACTCTTGAAAATTCTTACCTGTTGGCTCTTCAGATATTGCCTGTTCCCCATTCTGTATTCTATCCTTTTGGGCTGCCTGTTAAACTTCCTTGTTTCGGACCTTTTTAATTTATATTTCCCCTGTCTGTTAACCTCTCTTTTACCTTTTCCATCTTTTTAACTCTGTGCTTTTTGTAATTTCATATCTCTCTTGATCACTATTTTTTAATATCTTCCTTTGCCTCTAATATGCCATTTCTCTTTTCTATTTGTAGCTGTTGTATGTGGTTAATTTTCAGATCTTCTGATCTTTGTTGATAGCACCTTGTTCCTTTCTCCTGTTTTTTCATTCCTTCTTTTATGACTTTAAACATTGGAATGTACTTACTGTATGGTTTCTAGCCAATAATCTTAGTAACTTTGGTTCTTTTTGGTATAAACTTGCTCTGCCCAGTTATAGTAAAAGATGGATCTTTATGTGTTTTGTAATTTTAGTTATAAGCTTGGGTTCAGCTGGACTTTAATCTGTGGGAATCCTGTGTGACCTCTGTAGAGAGGAGCTCCCTTCAGAGTACTTTTGTTTGCTCAGCTAGGTTTCCCAGGGATATTACTAGGCTGATGGCCATTTTATGCTAGTTTCTCAGAACAGATAGGTTCTGGACCACTCAGGTGGTATAAATCTGAACTCTGAATTCAAGTGAGAGCAGGTCTAAGATGACAAATTCTCTAGGGATAATCCTCCTTTAACTCCTAATGGAGCCCAGGTCCTGTTATCTCCCTGTATCAGGGAGGTGACTTTTTTCACTAGTTATCCTGAAGCTGTAGTTCTCCAATAGTCCTTGCTTTAGATTGGGGACTGAAGTCTCATTTTCAACTTACCACCTCTATTGGGCCCAGACTCTTGTCTCTTATACCTGCATGATTGTTAGGACCCAGACTCCTTGGTTCTGGAGATCAGCAAGACACTAATAAGGACAGCTCAGTGGTAGTTTAAACTTACTATTCTTTTTCATTTAGTCTTCTTTTCTTCTGGTTTTAGCTGGAATGTCACTTACTTTCTGTGTGATCAACTATACATTTTAAGTGATTGTTACATTTTATTCAGTATTTTTAGCTGTTTTATAGTATTAGAGGTTTTCCAGTCTATCTGGTTTGCCATAGTGGTGGAAGTGGAAGTCTGTTGTCTGCCTTTTAATTTCGTAGGACTTATTGTTTATGAAGGCTGTTTAAAATACCTTTATTAATCCATTCTCCTGTTTTAAAAATGAGAAAATTACATTAAAAAACTAAACCTTCCCCTTTCTCTCTTTCCTTGGGGTATTATTATATGTTTGGTATATATCCCTAGTGAAATGGCTTTCAAAGAAACAAACCAGTCTTCATATCAACCTTAATATCTGGGACATTTGTCTTACAGTGCCAAAGGATACATTTTGTGGAAGCTGCCTGTTGCCTGGGTGGGGCCAACTCACACCTGAATTCCACTTACAAATACACTTTTGGGAGAAGAGATGTTGAAAACGGGCGTGGAGAGATTGCTTTAGTATATTGTGAAGCTCACCATTTATAGCAAGGCAGATGGGTTAATTTGTATCACTTTTAAGTCACAATAGCTCATAAGAGATAATCTTTTTTTTTTTTTTTTAAATAATCTTAGGTTTGTTTATTGCTTTGTTACCAAGATCTTCCACATATTGTCTCAGAACAACACTGGGGAGAAATATGGTAGACATCATTATGCCCATTTTACCACTAAGTAAAACTGAGGCTCAGTTTACATTGTTAATGACTCTCCTGAGATTATGCAGGTTGCAGGTGGTAATGATGTTACTATACCCTGCCATGAGAATTGAGGCTTCTTATACGTCTTTTTGCCATGCTGCCACTGGTGACATTCTTTATTAGGGCGAAACGAGGTATCAACTCAATATTGGCCATAAAGAACCAGTGTTTTCTTGCAGGTTTGTTTGTCATTCATTCAACGAGTTTGAGCCCCTCCTATGATCCAGGCACCAGGAACAGATAGGAGCTCTTTTCTATAACTGGGAGCTAACATGCAGGTTTTACATTTGCTGACTGACGTGCTTTCTACTTTGCTTCCATAGATTGATGATGGTCTCCAGCTGTCAAAGAAGATTGTGGTTGCCAAGAGAAAGGTAACCATTTCTCATCCCCTTGAGTGGAGTTGGATGCCTCTAGGAGTCCACATTGGCTGGCAGTAGACATGGCCGAATTTACAAGCTACAAGGAGACAGCCTCCAGCCGCCACTTGCGATTTAAGCTACAGAGTCTAAGCCGCCGCCTTGATGAGTTGGAAGAAGCCACAAAAAACCTCCAGAAAGCAGAGGATGAGCTCCTGGATCTCCAGGACAAGGTGATTCAGGCAGAAGGTAGCAACTCCAGCATGTTGGCGGAGATTGAAGTGCTGCGCCAGCGGGTGCTGAGAATTGAAGGCAAAGACGAGGAGATTAAGAGAGCAGAGGATCTGTGTCGTCTGATGAAGGAGAAACTTGAAGAGGAAGAAAACCTCACCCGGGAGCTGAAATCTGAGATTGAGCGGCTTCAGAAACGAATGGCTGAATTAGAGAAGCTGGAAGAGGCCTTCAGCAGGAGTAAGAATGACTGTACCCAGCTGTGTTTGAGCCTGAATGAGGAGAGAAATCTGACCAAGAAAATCTCCTCTGAGCTAGAAATGCTCAGAGTCAAAGTGAAAGAACTAGAATCTTCTGAGGACCGCTTGGATAAAACTGAGCAGAGTTTAGCGTCAGAGTTAGAAAAGCTGAAATCATTAACTCTGAGCTTTGTAAGTGAGAGAAAATACTTGAATGAAAAGGAGAAAGAAAATGAGAAATTGATAAAAGAACTCACTCAAAAACTAGAGCAGAACAAAAAAATGAACCGAGATTATACAAGGAATGCTTCTAATCTGGAAAGAAATGACCTTCGGATTGAGGATGGCATCTCATCTACACTGCCGTCCAAAGAATCAAGAAGGAAGGGCGCTCTGGACTACCTAAAGCAGGTGGAGAATGAAACAAGAAACAAATCAGAAAACGAAAAGAACCGCAATCAGGAAGACAACAAAGTCAAAGACCTTAACCAGGAGATTGAGAAACTTAAAACACAAATCAAACACTTTGAATCGTTGGAAGAAGAGCTTAAGAAAATGAAAGCCAAAAATAATGACCTTCAGGATAATTACCTAAGTGAGCAAAATAAAAACAAATTATTAGCCAGCCAACTGGAGGAGATAAAGCTACAAATCAAGAAACAGAAAGAGTTAGAAAATGGGGAGGTAGAAGGGGAAGATGCTTTCCTGTCCAGCAAAGGCAGACATGAGAGGACTAAGTTTAGAGGCCACGGAAGTGAGGCTCCTGCGTCCAGGCACACAGCACGGGAACTGTCTCCTCAGCATAAGCGGGAACGACTCCGGAACAGGGAGTTTGCTGTCAACAATGAAAACTGTTCTCTGAGCAACAGGCAGGTTTCTTCTCCCAGTTTCGCCAACAGGAGGGCAGCAAAAGCTTCTCACATGGGGGCGAGTACAGACAGTGGAACTCAGGAGACAAAGAAAACTGAAGACCGATTTGCACCCGGATCCTCCCAGAGCGAAGGGAAGAAGTCTAGGGAGCAGCCCTCAGTGCTGAGTCGCTACCCCCCCGCTGCTCAGGAGCACAGTAAAGCGTGGAAGGGGACTCCCAAGCCGGGCACCGAGAGCGGACTGAAGGGAAAAGTGGAGAAGACAACACGAACGTTTAGTGACACCACCCACGGATCTGTTCCCAGTGACACATTGGGTAGAGCTGACAAGGCTTCTGACACCTCCTCTGAGTCTGTCTTTGGCAAGAGGGGACATGTACCTGGCAATGGAAGTCAAGTAACTCACGCTGCAAACTCTGGCTCTTCTAAGGCCATTGGAGCTCTGGCCTCATCTCGAAGATCCTCCTCAGAAGGGTTCTCTAAAGGCAAAAAGGCTGCCAATGGCCTTGAGGCCAATACCAGTTCCTCAAATTCCAAGGCTCCTGTTTTATCAAAGTATCCTTATAGCTCTAGAAGCCAAGAGAACATCCTTCAGGGATTTTCAACCTCACATAGAGAAGGGGTTGATCAACCTGCAGCAGTTGTGATGGAAGACAGCAGTCAGCATGAAGCCTTGAGGTGTCGAGTCATCAAATCCAGTGGCAGAGAGAAGCCAGACTCAGATGATGACTTGGACATAGCATCTCTTGTTACTGCCAAGTTGGTAAATACAACCATCACTCCAGAGCCCGAGCCCAAACCACAGCCTAACTCTAGAGAAAAGGCCAAAGCCCGAGGGGTACCTAGAACCTCCCTGTTTGAGAATGATAAAGATGCTGGAATAGAGAATGAATCTGTGAAATCTGTCAGAGCCTCCACCAATGCCATGGAGCTCCCAGATACCAATGGTGCTGGGGTAAAAAGCCAAAGGCCCTTTAGCCCCAGAGAGGCGTTGCGATCTAGAGCCATCATCAAACCTGTTATTGTTGATAAGGATGTGAAAAAAATCATGGGAGGATCTGGAACAGAGACTACGTTGGAGAAACAGAAACCTGTCTCCAAACCAGGGCCAAACAAAGTGACAAGTAGCATTACTATCTATCCCTCTGACAGCAGCAGCCCCAGAGCTGCTCTGGGTGAGGCCCTGAGGGAGAGGCACACATCCACCAGCAATATCCAGGTGGGGCCGGCAGAGCTCACATCATTTAGCAACCATGTCAGCTCCCCTTTTGAGCTCTCCATTCACAAACATGACATCACCCTGCAGCTTGCAGAAGCGGAGAGAATGGCAGATGGGCCCCTGAAGAACAGGCCAGAAACAGTGGTCTCTCGGAGCAGCATTATAATCAAGCCATCGGATCCTGTGGAGAGGAATAGCCATGCACCTCCAGCGGAGACAATCAGGTGGAAAAGCCATAGTGCCCCTTCAGAAGTGGGCTCCTCAGATGCCAGACATGTTACTGTGCGGAATGCCTGGAAGAGTAGGCGAGACTTGAAATCTTTAGAAGACCCCCCAACTCGAATAGGTAAAAACATGGAATCTGCCAATACCAATGCCTACACCCAGAGGTCTTCCACAGACTTCTCAGAACTTGAACAGCCCAGGGCCTACCTTTTTGAGCAGGGCACTCGAAGGGTAGGACCAAGTTCAGGGGATGCCCCTGAGCCCTCCTCCAGAAGGACCCAAAGTAGCCTCACTGTGTCAGAGGTGCTTACCCGTCGGAATCGGGTAGGAGACACCATCACTGTCGCAGCCTGGAACCACTCAGCAGGCATGGTGAGTTCCAGCCTCTCTGCCCTCTCTCTTTTCTCTCTCCCTTTTCCTTCTTTGCTTTTCCTTTTTCCCCTCTCCTCTGGCCTGTGTGACCCAGGATCCTGAGAACTGAGTAGAACTGGGTTCCTTAAAGAACTGTTGAAAAATCAGGTGGGTTTGACCTTTCTCCTAAAGAAGGTTTTTAGCAGCATGACTTTTCAAAATCCTTTTTCCAATTTGTTGTCTTCATTTTGCTCTCACATATGAAGGCGACACAAAAAGGAAATATGTCTTCTCTTCGCTTGGTTTGCCAGAGCAGCTAAAGGAGCTCCCTGTAGGACCTCAGAGCAGCACGAAAAGCACAAGCAGCAGCTATAGCTGCTGGGGAGCTCTGAGCGACAGTAGGAGGCCTGGTGCCCTTTCTGTAGAACACAGCGATGGGGAGCCAGGTCAGCAAGTTCTCGGCTGCCTCAGTTAGCAGATCTTCACAGGCTGCTGGCCTCTCAGGGATGAGGAGAGCCGGGGCTTACACTGGGCCTATTTCAGATAAGCTTATACCCAATTCCAAATGACACTTTCTTTTGACCCCCCCAGACAGCTGTCTGTCTCATATCATCAGTCTGAGGGCAGGGCTGGTTCAGTATGGCTCATTACAGCTTTGATAAATCCAGAACCACCTGCCTTATGTGAGTGTTAGGGTCAGAGTGTCAGAACAGCATCTGGAGAAGCCCTTGGGAGTGTCTTTTCAGTAAGAAACCCGTGATGATGAAAAACTCTTTGGACCTGGCCACAGTGCTCCCTTCTTTTACAAAAAGCAGATGACTATTAACTTGAAAAGCCTGTGACTCTTTACAGGGTACTTAACACTGGACAAAAGTACTTCACTACCCACTGTGTCATTCAGTCCCTTGAATATCTGCCTGGGGGCAGATACTATCCCCATTTTTCAGATATAGAAGCTAAGGGTCAGAAACACAAAACATCTTACCCAAGGTTACCCAGCTTAATTACTGGAAGAGCTAAGACTTGAATCCAAGATTCCTGTCTCTAAATCCAATGTTCTTTCTACTCTGCTAACCTTTCTCACTCATGCCTATGTTATTCTTTGATCTGCATTTGCTTGGGAGAACCAAGGAGAACATTAAAAAGATAGAATTCTGGCCAGGCATGGTGGCTTACACCTGTAATCTCAGCACTTTGGGAGGCCGAGGTGGGCAGATCACAAGGTCAGGAGTTCAAGGCTAGCCTGGCCAATATAGTGATACCCCATCTCTACCAAAAATACAAAATTAGCCAGGTGTGGTGGCACATGCCTGTAATCCCAGCTACTCAGGAGGCTGAGGCAGGAGAATTACTTGAACCCGGGAGTGGCTGAGGCAGGAGAATTACTTGAACCCGGGAGGTGGAGGTTGCAGTGAGCCGAGATCGCGCCATTGCACTCCAGCCTGGGCAACAAGAGCGAAACGACGTCTCAAAAACAAACAAACAAAAGAAACCAGGTGTGGTGGTGCGTGCTTGTAATCCAAGCTACTTGGGAGGCTGAGACAGGAGAATCGCTTGAACCGGGAGGCAGAGGTTACAGTGAACTGAGACTGTGCCATTGCACTCCAGCCCGGGAGACAGTGCGAGACGTCATCTCAAAAAAAAAAGGTAGAATTCTAGGAATAGGGAGAAAGACAGCTATTTGGGCCCCAGAAGCTTTGGACATTTAAGAGGAGAGAAAAAGGATGAGAGACGGGCATGTGAGCTTTCTGGTAGTTTGTATGTGGGAAGGAGGAAGAGAGCTGTCCGGACCTCTCTTCAGCTCCCCACCAAGGATGTGGATGGGTCTCATCCCCAGAATCATGCAGCCTGCATGCACGTGCAGAACTCAGACTGCTGGCCCCTCCTCAGGGGTACCAGTCCCATGCACCTATTCCAGGCTCTGTCCTCTGTAAGGCTCCTGTTCTGTTGTGAGCCTCCTCCTAGCCTACCCTGATGGTTCCTAGCAGCTTGGAGTTCCCGGTCTACCCGATTTCCAAGGAACTTACATATTGGCCCGTACTCAGGCAAAAGCATATCTTTGCAGTTAACTTATGGCCTGTCTGGGCTATATCTGCCTCTGCTAGGTTGGAAGGGACCCATTGTGGTAGCAGGTGAGGGTGTCTTGTTCCTCACTTTACTGATCTCCACAGTGCACTTTTATTATCTATTGGCACAGGAGGAAGAAGAAGACTGTACACTCAGTGTCTACAGGCAACTGCACAACTCCCTGGATCCGTCTGAACTGCCTGGGAAACAGAGGCTGCCAGAGCCTGGGCGAGTACGGGCCGAGGAACAATTACGGCCAACCAGGCCCTGTGCTGAGGAGAACTGAACCCGCTAGGTGTCTGCTGTCTGCCCTCTGCTCCTGCTTCTTAGCTCTCTCCACTGTCCTGCCCCATGAAGGATCCAAGGCCAGTTAACCAGGCAAGACACAAGCCTTGGCTGGGAAACTGTGGTAGAGCTGGGCTGTGGCTCAGGTAATTTTTGCCATTTGGCCAGAGGGAATCAGAGACTACAAGCTGGACAGTCACCCAGGCCCAACCTTCCCCAATGCACGAGTCCTCTCTCTCTCCTTGTCCCTGTCAACCAAGTAGTTGGACCATTCTGGCCCCCAAACGGGGGAAGATAAAGTCCCCACCACACCACAGGAGTCAAAAGTTCTTCTCGGCTCCTTGGTGGGTTGTTTCTGGATCCTAAGACAGCCCCTGTCTGTGTGGTTAATGTTCTGATTTCTCAGTCTCACTATATCCACTTCATTCCTCATTTGCCCAGTGGGCTCAAGTACCCCGTAAGATTTACCAGCCATCAGCTCCATCTAGGGGGCTTTCATTTCTTTCTCCCTGGCGTTCTTTTCCGCAGCCTTTTAAAGCAGAAAGGGGTCTGTGCTGCCTCTGAAGGATTGAGACTACCCTTTAGGTTGAAGTTTGACCTGGCCCCTGGCTGACCAGTCTCCTGGAAGCAGAGCATGCAGATACCCATGCGGATACCCATTGGAATGACATCATCCCTCCCCAACCCCAGCTCTCTCTGCTCACCTTTCAAAGGCACCTGGGGCAAGCCTCATGCATCTTCTTTCCCGAGCACCAGTAATGCTGCTGGCATCGCCTGCTCTCTCTTCATTGTTTCCACCTTGGGAAAATCCCTAGGCTAAGCTGGGCCTGACCCAGCATCCTCTGCCTTCTAGGAAGTGCCCAGCACGGGGGAAAGCAGACCCGAAGTGACTCACCTTTAGTCACTCCACAAGCAATAGCTCCATGAGAGGCATGGACTATGAGACTACTCCCTCCTGTTCCTCCTCCTCCGTCCCCCATGGAGGAGGCATCGCACTTTACCAAGCTGATGCATTCCTACAGAAGTGGGCCCCGGATTTCTGCAAGTCGACTATCATGATGACTTCGTTGGAGGAGAGGTGATACGTACATACCCATTGAGGGCCTCAGGTTTATGTAGTTCAAAATGCAGCAAACCTTTCAGAAAGCCACGTAAATAAATTGGTTAGGTTCCTTATACCAGTCATATGGGGAAGTTTAAAAGAATTGTATATTCTTGGCACTGCTTTTTCTTTAGCGTTCTTTCAATTCAAAGAAGGGATCCTCTTTCAAAGGCTACCTTTATGAAGCAGACACTATTGCCCTCAGAAGGAGACAACATTAAACTAGCAGTCTGGTAAGCTGTATTTGTTTCCCCATGGCTTTACTTCCTTGCTGTGTGACGTTGGGTGAGTCATTGCCGCCTTGGAGCCTCAGTTTCCCTGTCTGTAAAATGAGTTCTTTGAAATGGATGATCTCTAAGGGCACCAAATCTGGCATTCTGAGGTTCTCCTGTTTTCACCATCTGTAATAGTATGGGATGATTTACCTGTTCTCAGGTAAATAGTATAATAGTATGGGATGATTTTTGCTTTTGGAAGGTATCATCCATGTGGGTTCTTCCCCCCTGCCCTCAGTTGTTTTTCTGGGCCTTGTTTTTTAGTTTCCTCATGTTTTAATCTCATGGGGATGAGCTCAGAGAAGCTCCCTGGGCCTGTTTCCCAGTCTGCAAAGTGAAGGGATTAGATCGGATGGTCTCTGAGGCTCTTTGTGGCATCAGCCTTGTCCAGTGCCACACAGTATCTCCTGGCTTTCTAGGAGTCTAGATGTTATGGAAAGTACCCACGTCTGTGTATCTCCTATTCCTGTGCATCTCCTATGAATCTCCTGGCAAGAGGAAGACTCAAGATTTCCTCCAGAGGAATTGGTCTTCCCTGCCTTCACTCAGCATGGGAATCAGTGTTCATCCTGCCCTTGTCTGCATCAGATTTGGCAGTGAGGAGGCTTGGGGAGCACCTACCTTACTTTCAGGGACAGGAATCTATTGCTCATACTTGTTTCCTAGAGTTGTCAATCTAAAGGCATTGTCATGTGGCCTGCCTTTCCTCTCCACATCCCCACCTCTAATGCTCAAGATGCTATTTCCAGGATCTCCTCCTGCTGCTGCTCCTGGCTCACTGGCCAGAAACTAGCTCACTCAAGGCTGCCGTCCCTCACTTGCAGCCTCCCTGCCATTCTCCTTCACTGGTTGGCAACCTTGAGTTCAAAGGAAATCAACCTCCGTGGTGGTCAACTGAAGGTATAGGAAACTAAGTCTGTGGCTCTTCTCTGCTGATGGAAACAGAAGGGCGCCAAGCCATGCTTAAAAAGATCTCGCCAATAATTCTTGTGTTTGGGTGTTGGAGCCCTGGATTCTGGTGCTATATAGCTCCTGGTGCCAAAGTCTGGATCTTTCCACATTTCAGCAGCACCAACATCTGCTGCTACTCAAAATGTCCTGTGGAAGAGGGACAGCTGTGAAGCCCTTTTGCTGGGGCTGTCATCTTGAAATCTGAGTGCAATAGGATTTGATTGTAACAGTTATTTCAGGATATTTTGTTTCTTTAATCTGCACACTTTCTAGATAGATTTTATTTTTAAATGTCCTCAGCATTGCAGAAAATAACGTAGTAATAGCAAGTAAAGGCTGGAGGCTCAGTTTCTCTGGGCTTCAAATGGCTGGCAAGGCTGGCTGTCAAATCCCAAAGTTGGGAGGCATGTTTCTGGAAAGCAACTGAGGTGTAATTGTTTGGACCCAGGCCTCATCGTCAGGGGTCCTGGAGGAAGCTTCCAAGTAGAGGGGAGACCTGTAGTTGGATAGTTGTTTAATCAAGCCAAATAGTCTCACTGCCCCCAGTCAGCAAACCCACTTTTATGACAAGTTTCTTCCATAGCTTGGCTCTTAAATTTTACTGGCAGGTGTATGGTTGTTGGAGGGTTCCTAGTGAGTTGGGGGACCTGGCAATAGAGCTGCTTGGTTGGAGGGAGTGGAGCTGGCTTAGTACCAGCAGCTGATCTCTTCCACCTGCTGCTGTTTTTTTGCCACTCTGACACGAAACCAGAGAAAGCTGGAGGTGGATAAATAAGCGGTGGCGGTTTTTTTGCTTTTGGGTGGCAATGAAAGAGTCACAGTGTGGGTTAAAGGGATCTGCAGTGGGGCCAAGGATGCCACCTCACCCTCAGCTGCAGGCAAGCTTGCACAAAAATAACCCCCTCTCATTGGAGTGTTCGGGATGTGGGGGGCGCTATAGTGTTCTTGGACTTGTCGTCCTGGGGCACTTTTAGTTCTTTATATTTAGTGGGTCAGTGCCAAGTGCTACCACTTCCCAATAAAGGAACGGGGATCCAGAGGCTGGGTCCCTGGCTACCTTGTTAGGAGGTTTTGTTATTTCTCTGACAAGACTGCTTTGGAAAGAGCTGCTTTTAGGGATTATGTTTTGAATACCCCGAGTGGGGAACAGGGTTCTCCTCAAAACCTCACAACCAAGATCATAGGAGAAAGGGGCCCTATTTTCCTGCTGCTTCCCAGCTCAGAACATACTGAATGGAATGTATTTTTAAGAGAATAAAGTCTATTTTTTTGTATTTTAAAGATTGAGAGGGCTAAGAAGGTAGCCCTCAAATAAACTGTTATTGCATTATAGGCCCCTTTGTTGGGGGCAGTCTGTTGGTCCACACCTACTTGCTCAGGCAGGTGCTCTGGTCTCACCCCTGCCCCTTGGAGTCTAGGTGCAGCAGCTTCTACATTCCTGCTCCAAGCATGGGACCAAGGAGGCCGGAACCTGTCGCTGGAAACCAGGGCAAAGCAGTGGCTCAGGGCTCCTTGGGTGCATGTGTATCGTTGGAGCTGCCTGTCTGCATGTATCCTCTGGCGCGAATGCTCTCT
The DNA here is from genome assembly GCF_037993035.2 of Macaca fascicularis. Taxonomy (NCBI): domain Eukaryota; kingdom Metazoa; phylum Chordata; class Mammalia; order Primates; family Cercopithecidae; genus Macaca; species Macaca fascicularis. The sequence continues at coordinate 212,054,501 of NC_088375.1, forward strand.
GTTGGCTCTGCAGTACAATATGTAACCAATAAAGCTCCCTCGTTTCCATATATACTCTGTGCAAGTCTGTGATGCGAGTGTTAATGTCATCCCTGTGTATCTGTCTTCTATGCATTGATGCAGCTCTAGTGTATTTCATTGTATGATGCTTAAAACTGGGTATTTTACCTAACCAATTACTGATACTGCAAGGACTGGAAACATTAACTGAGGCTTAGAAAAGGACATGCGTAGGACCCACATAACTAGAATTATAATCAGCAGCTATTTCTTTGCAACATTTAATTTTCAGGCTTGCCCATTGTTGCCAGATAGTCATCTCTCTCTCAAGCTGCCTATGCCATCTGTTTAAAAAACAAAAACTCTTAAGAGACCTACCCCGGATTAGATACCCTAGCTAATCCCCGTGAAGTAACAATGTTGATCGCAGAACTCAGATTCAGACGCAGGTGTATGCCGAGGTCCATGCACTGTGCACTGTGCACAGCCCTCACCTTTTCATCAGTTCCGCCACTTGCCCTGATCCTGGTGTGCAGATTCTTTCCATACTGTCACGAATTCTTAAGACTGGGGGGGGAAAAGCCGCCTCTGTTTTCATCTTCCCGTCAGACCAACAATATACATTATGTCCCTTAACTCATACTAAGAATAAAACCACATTTAAGGGGCATTACTTGGATTTGTAGTAACTGAGTTTATCTGTCAGGAGCCCCTGGTAAGGAACCAGCATGTAACATGTTTTTATCTTATATGGGCAAAAGGGACTTTGCCGGTAAGGATTCTGGGATGAGGGAGATCATCCTAGATGATCCAGGTGGGCCTTAAATGTAGTCACAGGTATATCCTTTTAAGAGGGAGACAAAGATTTGACTACAGGAGAAGGCAATGTGATGATGGAGGCAGAGATTGGAGTTAGGTGCTCTGCGGATGGAGGTAGGAGCCACAAGCCTTCCCACCCCTAGAAGCTGAAAAGAGCAAGGAAATGAACTGATCCTCCCCACTCTGAGAGCCTCCATAATGAATGCAGCCCTGCAGACCCATTTTAGACTTTAAGCATCCAGAACTGTAGATTTTTTTTTTTTTAAGAGCCACTAAGTTTGTGGCAATTTGTTAAACCAGCTGTTACCTAAGCCCTTGCTCTTACGTAGTGTGCTTCCCAAAATGTACACCAACAGCTTTCGTAGAATTGGGAAGTTTTAGCACGTACCCATGGAGGGAATCAGGAATAAAGGCAGACTCATCTCCCAAAGGCTCAAACTTTGTTTCACTCTTGTTTTATCTTGAAAGTTCATCCAAAGTTTCCTAATACCTATGTTCTTGGCACACCACCACACCCCTCCCCAGTGGGGAAGTCTAGTCCCACTGACTAGGAAATCCACTGCTTCTACAGGACCGCCCCCCACCTTATCTTCTGACCTGATCAAACCATTTTTCTCTTTTATATAAACATCTTCCTTATTTAAACATGGAGAAAACATATATTACCATTGTCATAGCATAAACTTGGCATTTCCAAAGGAGTAACGCCCCCATCTTGTATGTAACTCCAACCCAAAGGAACAGAAGGGCCAATTTTATATGAACTTTTATTCTCAAAATATATTAAAAAAAACAAAAAACGAGACTAAGATGTTACTTCACAGCACTTGCCTCACAGTCTTTATGAAGAACACAATTCCAAACTAATAGACAAGTTCCTCCCTGTGCTCTAGGTCATTCAAAGGAGGGAGGCTCCCTTGTCAAATCAGGAGCTCCAGCAGCCGATCAGGTGCCAGGGTGGACTTTCTCAGTGGGATCTAGTATTGCTAGAAGAGCCTTGCTAATACGGCAGAAACAGGCACATGGGCCTCTTCTCTTAGAATGTTATCTGTCTCACATGCTTGGGGACTGCTGTGCAGGAACACCTGGTGTGGCCTGGCGAGGCAGCGTATACATGGCCCCCAAAAACTGGTCTGCAATTCTTCCTGCTTCTCGCAGCCCACTCAGCAGAGCACCATGCACTGTGGCTGGGTAGTTACGGATTGTATGTTCTCCCGCAAAGAAGAGTCGTGGAATCGGCTGTTTTAGGGGAAAAAGAAAATTGGCAGGCTGCACATACACCTTTACTCTTGTACTTAAATTACTAAATTCCTGTTGACCTTGTGAAGGCTGACCCCCCAATTACTATTCATCATTCTATCTGAGTCTCCCTTATCAGTAGGCATTTTCCAAGAATTGACAAGGAGAAATGAGACAGTAAAACTCCACCTAGCCTCGGGGTCCTAAAGTGATGCTTAACGTGTTCTCATCAGTTTAGATACCCAATTCTAGAGCGTCCTTCCCTCAGTACCTTCTGGGAGGGAGCCTCACTACCCTGAAGCACAGGACATTTGGTGATCAGGGACACTTCAGCCTTGCAGCTCAGAGCAGGTCTGGGCTATGACACTGAGGAATTCTTACTGCTCTTGGAGTGGGGTCTGGCATAAGGGTCTAGATAAGGACCCAGGGTTATTTCTCAGGAATGCCCTGGAAGCCCCTAGTAATTGCGACCTTGCAGCAATCCTGTGAGCCATTACAAAATGGAAGTGCAATTAAAAATGGTTTTGTTTTTTAGGGGGAAAACCTGAATAAGGAAAAATGTTATTTGACTTATACTCTGGACTCCTCCATTCTGAATGCAGGCTGCCTAGATTTACAAAACCAAATGATGAGAAATCAGAAATGGTGCCATCCTTTTAACTCTGTGCTTGGTTATCTGAAAGGTCCGAAGATAGAATGACTAAAATCTGAAAAAAAAAATCAGGGCCTCTTCCCAAATAAGGCCAGATAGTTTGCCAGTTCTCACCTGTGGGGCACCTGGAATCGAGGGGCCTGGAGTGATGGGCTGAGCCATTAAATCATAGTCATTTCCAGATGATCCTGCAGCAACATAGGAATAAGAGCCCCGGGCCCAGGGATCAGCTCGCCAACGAGACACCACAGTTTCCTTGGGCTAAAAGAAAAACCAGGAGCAAAAGTCATTATGATATACCAAGGACAAATCAATCCTTGAAAGGTAGAAAAGCAGTGGTGGGTGGAGATGTAAGTGAGAGAAAGAAGGGCAACAGATGTGAGAGCCAGTGATCAAGTGATGAATGCTCTGCTTTAAAATAGACGTGGACAAAAGGACTTCAGACAGGAAGGATGCCTCCATGTTGCCTTCCTGTCTATGAATCTAGAGATCTACACAGGGTTCGGCCTTTATTCTCTTTTATAAATTCACAATATGCTTCCCTTCAAAGGAATCCTAAGGGGTTAAAGTATTTCAAAGAACAGGAAAAAGTACCAAGAGGTTCTCTGAAAACTTCCCAGAGATACTCACTGGAGTTTGGCCATTTTGTCTAAAATGTCGGGTATGGTGTGACTCTAAAGCCAGAGGTGAAATGTAGCTAACAGCCTTCAGATTCCCCAGCTCTTGTTCTGGGGGGCTTTTCTGAACCCCATGCTTAGGCCATGAACTCCAAACATTAATATTCATGTAAAGGCACACACCTCAATTCTAGCTTAAACTGTCCTGACCAAGAACGTGCTGCAAATACATTAAACCTTGGTTGAGTTTGAAGCCTAGATCCCTGCTTACCTCACCTATCTACTTACCTGGGGTACTGCACTGCTACCAAAAATCCCTTTGAGAATGGCCAGGCATCGGCCAACAATCACATCGTCACTTATGTTTTCCATGATACCAGCAGCTTCTCCTGCCACTAGTGCCAACAGTATTGGAGCTGGGGAAACAGAAAGGATAATTCTAGGGTTTTCCTACAGACTTTCCTCAAAAACGTCCTTATCAGGCCCCACCTTATTCCTGGTGCTCTGAAATCTGATGACAAGACACATACAGCAGCACCACTGAAATGCAAAGAGACAAATTATGTTTCTGAAACAGCCTATGGAACTATTGTCGCCAGAAACCAGCCACTAGGAGCTGGCAGACTAGAGAGTGAAGTAAGATTCACAGGCACCTCACTGCTTCTAACTTGACAAAATACAGCAGAGTTCCAAAGATACAATTTCAGATCTTGCTAATAAAAAGGAATTATTAAGCATCCCTTTACTTTGGCACAGAATTCTTAAGCTTGACTACCTTAGATAGCTCCATGACAATGGCTACATCCCTTTCAGCCATCCCAGGCCCCTCCAAGCCCAGGACTGTCTTCAGTCACCCATCTGGTGAATAGTTATGCAACAGACATAGGTGGTAGGCACACTACTAGAAGAGGGGGATAAAAAAGCTATAAACTATATACTCCAATAGAGCAACAGATGCAAAATTACACAGATAATTATTAACTGTGATAAAAGCTATGAAGAAAAAGTAGGCTATAGGGAAAAGCATACGGGGGTAAATTTAATTTACATTTGGTGCAGTGGAGATGTGTGTGTCCTGGAAGTCTTTGAAATACTGACGTTTATGTCAAAACCTGAATGCTGAATAAGACAGGCTGTGAAGGAAGTGGGGTCGAGGGGGTGGGGGGAGAAGCAGCCCCCCAGGCCTAGACCACAGCACATGTAGAGGCTCTGAAGCAGAAAACAGCATGGTGTCTTCCAGGATGTGAGAGCAGCCAAATGTGCCTGGAACCTGGGGATGGACAAGGAAGTAGAGATGAGTTAGATAATGAAGAACCTTAGCATGGGCCAAGATAAGGAGTTTGAACATTTTCTTTCAGCAGTAGAAAGTTGCTAAAAGAAGCAGGAATAGCAGTAGTAGCTATTGGTAACCGTCCAGGCAATAGGTAAGAATGGCTTGGACTGGGAGGTAGGCAATAGAAAAAAGTAAATAGGTTTGCAAGACATTATAAGGCTGGCACTGACAGGACTTGACAGTCTGGATGGGGAAAAGACACGCTGCTGCTGTCAGAAAGCAATGTGCTCAGGGAGCCAAGTTCCCCCTCTGTGAAGTTAGAGGCGCTGGGGTGTGATAGACCATTCACCACTGGGCAATGAGGAGTAATGGAAAGAACTGGGGATGGGGGGCAAGCCAGTTAGCTGATGTGTCTGCAGTGACAAGGCCAATGTCTTCTTTTTACAGCCTTTTCTGGGAATGAGGTGGTGTACAAATATACTTTAAGTCTACATAGAGTTAAGTCCAATTACAGAAGAAAATAACTGAACAGGAGGTAGGAATTTCTTAAATACATTGTAAGGGAAGCAAGCAAAGAATGGGGGCAAGTCAGTCTGGGAAGCCTCCCTGGGCCTGTCCCTCCAGTCTGAGTGGACCTCCAGTAACCTGGGCGTTCAGCCCGTCATGCCACCTACTGCCCTGTTCTAAGGCTGCTTCCCCGCTTACTGTATCCTAAGTTGGGAGCTCCTCGAAGGCAGGTATTTTTACACCCCAGTACCTAGAAGATATTTCAGGAATTGTTTGTTGAGTTAATAAAGAGAGAAATTAAGGCATCTATATTGAGAAAATCCCAAATATTTCAAATTCTATATTCCTGTAAGGATATGGAAAAGATTAAAATTAGAAGGCATTTACCTTTATAGAGGTTCCAGAAGAGGAAGAGCTCACCCCTGCTGGCAGTCGTACTGCCAACATGCCCGAACAAATTGACACTTGGATCCCAGAACACCCGGTCAAAACACAACACCACCTACCGTAAGAAAGAAGCACATGAGCTAGTGACGGGCCGGATAATACTGGCTTCAACAGACTTCCTTGAAGTCTCTTCTAATCTGCTTTCAAAATAAGCCCAGAAATTTTTATTATTTAGGATGACATTTACGATCCTCTTTTTATAGGCTTGAGTTTGTGAAATGACCCCATAAGAGTAAGTCCGTATGAACAGACACTTGATGATAGACTTAGACACTGAAGAGAATCAACTGACATGCCTCAGCCCTGATGTCACAATTGAGAGCATAGCCAAATGCCCCAAAACACAAGGCCCCTCCTCACCAAGTAAATGACTAAGACTGCTATTTGTATATTAGATCTGTAGACGGAAGTGCTAAGGCAAGCTACCTTGTTAAGGTTGCCAAATCCCATCCTTTGGACTGCAGATGTTTTCCACTCAGGGAGAGGTGGCACAAACTGAACGGCTGGTGGCTGCTGCTTCAGCACACCCAGGGGAAGGGTACAGAGAACTGCATCGCATTTATAAATAAAGGTTTGACTCGTGGAGCGGGTATTCACAGCTATCACTTCACATCCTGCAGAGGTTGGGTGGGAGAAGGCTAGTGGTGATGAATATGGCACTGATAAGGACACTGAACGTTTAGTGTACAACAGATGGACATCCATCTCTCAATTCTCATTTTTCTATTTTCATTACCTTCATGTTTCACATAAGAAAACTGAGGTAGAGGTGAAATAACACATCTAAGGCCACACAGGTAATAAGTGCCAGGATTCAAACCCTCGTAGTCAACTTCAGAATCCTTGATTGTCATCCCCACACTACCCTCCCGATACACTGGTGATCTAGACTAATGAAAGGACCTTACCATTTACTCAAGTTAAGTACATTTAGACCAAAAATAAAGAGTAAAATGCTCATCCCAACAGAACCAATGTCTTCTGACTGTGGTTAGTTGCTCACTATCAACCAACAGAAGAATGCTACAAGAAGGCTGTGATGCAGATCTGGGGGATGCAGCCTAACACTGCGGAGCATGCTATGCTTGAGAATGTAGAGTCATCCTCAGCTTGTCAGAGTATGAATGAGCTCAAAGCTGACCTCAGAGAGGGTACTGAAATTATGTTAACATCATTTTCCTCATTTATTTTTTAATGAATGTCTGTTTATATACTATATATACTTTGAGATATATATATGTATCTCAAATATGAAAGCTCAGTACATGCTCATTTTCTGTGGCTGCAGAACTACAGAAAATGGCACAACATCTATTCTCACTGTTCTCCGTCTGTCTGCAAAAGGCTCAAGGCTGCAGATCTTCTCAGCACTGTCAACTAGAAGCTGCCTCTGATGGGAAAATTAAATGGAAAACTGTTTCACTGATTGTTAGAAACAACCAAAACATCTGTGGTGATCTCAGTAACTCTAAGGAAACGGGCAGCGCGGGGTAAGATTGATGGCTATGTCTCCATTTCTCATGCCTACACAGTCACACATGGGTTCTTGGAGTGGGAGATGACTAGCTATCTTGAGGAGTTCAAAATGCAACAGTTGCCTGCACTTTACATTAAATGTAGTCTGAAACCAGCAATAATAATGAGTATTGAGCCTATCCCCATAGCAAGCACAGGGAAACTATCTCTAAAGAAGTCAACTTATTAGCAGGACTGCTCCAGAACTAGGAACCAAACGTAAGCGAATTAGCCCAGCTGAATAGAAAAGGCCAAAATGAATCCAAAGACCAAAATGCGGATGGTGAAATAAAAGGGGTGGGTCCTACTGGAGCCCAGGTGCCAAAATTCTGGTATTTATGAATATACGTAACAAAATTAGATCCAAACTCACTGGCTCACCAAAATGGAAAACTTCTTGAGCACTGACATAGTGCTCAAAGGAAATGCTCACTGGGGCATTGCAGATTTCAGATTTTCAGATTAGGGATGCTCAACCAGTAATATCCAACTAGCTCAAATTGGAAACTCTAAAACTTGCTTCAGTTTCCCAGTTTATAAAATGATAAGGTTAGAACCAAAGACTCTATAGGCTCGATTGTCTGTAAATGCCAGTTTTTACCTATGGTGTCATAGTTTAAACACTCTATCAGGAAATGTACCTGATAGTTCATACCTAACAAAAGATCAGTCCTGTTTCAGGAGAGTTCTCTCTTACCTTTTGTAAAGCAGTGACATACCTGAAGCCGTGTAGCGAACCTGTCGCACTGCTGTATTCAGTTTAATGTCTAGGCCTTCTGCTAAAGCCACAGGCACACATGAGTAGCCATTCCTTACTGTCAGGTGGCTGCCAGTGAACTCAAAGTCATCATCCTAAAGAGGAGAGAAAAGAACGTATTTCCAACCTTTTCTTAATCTGTGTCATTTGCACCTAGTTCTGTACAACAATGAAAACACAAGCTTCTGGAAACAGTCAATATTTTAAGGCAAACTAAAGAACAAATCACTCAGTATTTAGTTACAGTTATCAAAGGAAACTGAAGAAAGAAGTGAAAACACCAAAATGTCCCTAAATCTTTGGGCAGTGAGATTAGGGAAGTTTCTTTCTTCCCTGGATTTTTTTTTCCCCCCGATACAGAGTCTTGCTTTGCCATCCAGGCTGGAGTGCAGTGGCATGATCTCGGCTCACTGCAACCTCAGACTCCTGGGTTCAAGTGATTCTTTTGCCGCAGCTTCCCAAGTAGTTGCTGGGATTACAGGCATGCGCCACCACACCCAGCTAGTTTTTGTATTTTTAGTAAAGACAGGATTTCACCATGTTGGCTAGGCTGGTCTCAAACTCCTGACCCACCCACCTCAGCCTCCTAAAGTGCTGGGATTACAGGCATGAGCCACCACGCTTGGCCTTCCCTGGATAGTTTTTATCATCCCAGTCCAATACCACTAAGTCCGGATCTTCTATGGTGGTTAGGGTAGGGAGGTGGTAGGGGGAATGATAATCTAGGAAATCCAGATGATTAAACATCACGTGTATTTATCTGGCTTTTGAATACATTACAGACTTGAAGGATATCAGGGTCACAGTCCTGATTACATTTTCTTTTACCTGAGAGCAAAATCCGTTTTTATGCTTTAAATTTACAGGTTTTAAGTTGAGGAAGATTTCCAAAACCAAGTCAGTCAAACTAGATGTAGGTAATCCAGGATCATAAAGAGTGGCCCAAGACAGTCCACACAGTAAAAAAAAAGTCAGGATTTGACCTGGTTTAAAGATCCCCAAAATGATCTTACTTCTCTGAATTTACTGAAAATTTTTCTGTATAACATTTTTTTTTGTAAGCTAGTAAGGATTTCTAATTTCATGAAATTCTCGGGGAAATTAGATCAAAATGCTGGGCTGGCAGCAACACTCTAGTTGAAATCACTCATTTAAAATTTTATACTATTACAAATAGACACAATATTGAAACATCAAATGATAAATCAATGAATAGAAGGGCCTAATTTAGTATTTACATGAAAAATCATAAAGGAACGGTAGTTCTGCAAGACTTTAACAAGTTCAACTCTTCAAACACTAAAAATATCAGATTATTTATAAAGATTAAGAAGTCAAAATAATTTTTTTTTTTTCCCGAGACGGAGTTTTTCTCTTGTTGCTCAGGCTGGAGTGCAATGGCACGATCTTGGCTCACTGCAACCTCCGCCTTCCGGGTTCAAGCAATTCTCCTGCCTCAGTCTCCCAAGTAGCTGGGACTACAGGCATGTGCCACCACGCCGGGCTAATTTTGTATTTTTAGTAGAGATGGGGTTTCACCATGTTGGCCAGGCTGGTCTCGAACTCAGGTGATCCGCCCGCCTTGGCCTCCCAAAGTGCTGGGATTACAGGCATGAGCCACCACGCCCGGCCTGTCAAAATAATTTTTACTAGGAAAATGTACAATGTAAATTAAAATATATAAGTAAAAATTTAATAATTTACTTCCATACTGGTTTTTTCCTTTTTTTTTTTTTTTTTGAGATGGAGTCTTGCTCTGTCGCCCAGGCTGGAGTGCAATGGCGTGATCTCCACTTACTGCAGCCTCTACCTCCTGGGTTCAAGCAATTCTCATGCCTCAGCCTCCCAAGTAGCTGGGATTACAGGTGACTGCCACCACGCCTGGCTAATTTTTGTATTTTTAGTAGAGACAGGGCCAGGCTGGTCTTGAACTCCTGACCTCAATGGATCCACCCGCCTTGGCCTCCCAAAGTGTTGGGTTTAAAAAGGTGTGAGCCACCATACCCAGCCTATACTGCTTTAGTCTGGTCAAAGTCTCAGATTTAGAGATTGGTTCAAGAAGCCCTGTGATTTCTCACTTGAAGAGTAAATCACACTGAAATTTAAGAAAAGATGGTATAGCCCTGCCCACTGAGAACTATAAAACATCACTGACGTAAATGAAAGAAAACCATTTTTGGAGAAGTAGACTGTATTTAAGGATAAGAATACTCAATATTGTTAAGATGGCAATTCACCCTAAATTGATCTAGAAATTTAATGCACTCCTCATCAAAATCCCAGAAAGTGATTTTTGTAGAAATTGACAAGTTGAACTGTTATGAAAATACGTACCTTAAAATAGCCAAAACAATCAAAAATGAACAAAGTTGGAGAACTTATAAGACAGTATGATAGTGGCATATGGATAGACATATAAATTAACAGAAAAGACAACCTTAAATACTCATGCTTACATGCCAATTAATTTTCAACAAAGGCGCCAAGAGAAATGAAGAAAAGGATGGTGCTGGAATAATAATTACATAACTATATGGAAAAACATGAACCCTTCACTTACTTTTCCTTATACACAAAAATTAACTCAAAATGGAGTATAGACCTAAACATAAGAGCTAAACCCATACAATTTCTGCAAGAGAACACAGGATAAAATCTTTGTACCTCAGGTAAGACAAAGATTTTTTCAGGATACAAAAAGAACATAGTTTAAAAGAAAAAGTTTATAAATAGGAATGGGAGTCCAAGACTGGAAGATTACTTTAGCCCAGGAGGTCAAGGCTGCAAGGGAGCCATGATCACACCACTCCAGCCTGGGCAACAAAGCAAGACCTGTCTCAAAAAAAAAAAAACAAAAACAAAAACAAAAAACAACTTTTACTCTGAGACAGATTTACAAAATTAAAGACAAGCCACAGATGAGAAGGAAATAAATACTTGCAAAACATAAATCTGACAAAGGACTTCTGCCTAGAATTTAAAGAACATAATAAACTTCAAACTCATCAACAAGCAGACGATCAGACTTTTTTAATAGGCAAAAGATCTGAGCAGACATTTGCTCAAAGATGACACATGAATGGCTCATAAGCTCAGGAAGAGATGCTCTCCATCACTAGTCATCAGAGAAATGTAAATACTACTATACCTATTAGAATGGCTGACATTTTTAAAACTGGCATTACCAAGATTGGTGAGGATTTGGAGAAAATGGAATTTTCATACACTGCTGGTAGGAAGGCAATTTCGAAAATATTTTGGAAGTTGATTTATAAAGTTAAAAATCCACTTTCCATAGTACCCAGCAATTCCATTCATATTTACTCAAGAGAAAGACATGAACATTCTTAAGCAGCTTCGTTCATTAGAAGTCAAAAAAGGGAAACAACCCAAAAGCCCATTCAGGCGCCAGTGAAAGGATAAGTGACCTGGGGTGCATCCACACAATGGAATTCTACTAAATAATAAAAAGGCAAACAACTGATATAGGCAAAAAAGATGAATCTCAAAAACTTCATGCACATCTCAAAAACTATACTAAGTGAAATACATCACACACAAAAAGCTATGTACTTTATGATTTACTTTATATGAAACTGTAGAATAAACAAAATTACAGTGATAAAGCAAATCAGTGGTTGTCCAGGGCCAGGAGCCAGAGCACAGGGGATTAACTACAAAGGAGCAGGAGAAAACATTTCAGGATGATGGGAATGTTCTATATCCTGATTGTGTGGGGGCTTATGATTGAAATCTGGCAAATCAATAAACTGTTCACTTAAAATAGGTGAATTTCACTGTATTTAAATGATGTCTCTTACTAAAGCTGTTTAAAAACACACATACAAAATTAACTGTTTCTCTTACAATCTCTCTCAAAGACATGTGCAACAAAAAAAATAAGGGAAACTTACCTGATCCCAGTGCTTAAGGGAGAGAGTTGAGAGAGGTGTGGCATTAGCAAATTCGAGATTTGCAAAATGCCAATCAAGTATTTGTCTGTCTCTTGATGAGAGATATACATCACTGCAAAAGAACAAAGGAGTACAGGATTATTAAAAGGTATCACTAGTTCTCTCAGTGTGATGTAGGTGATCTCAATAACTGTGGCGGAATCTAAGCCAGGGCTGTGCCTTATATGAAGAAATTACAAATCAAAAAGTAGCATCTTATCCGTCTTATTAACCTCCTTATCTCTGATGTCTAGAGCAGTGCCAAGCTCACTACGTAAAGCAAATTACCTGTAGGCCTCATTTGTCTGGGGGAAAAAAAAAAAAAGAATTCTTCATATGAAATTACCTTATATCATAAAAGCTTATTAGTTGTAAAAAAAAAAAAAAAAAAAAAAAAAAGTCTTATATTTTACACACAGCATAGACTCTATAGAAAGGATGGGCAGGCTGGACGCGGTGGCACATGCCTGTAATCCCAGCACTTTGGGAGGTCGAGGCAGGTGGATCACCTAAGGTCAGGAGTTTGAGACCAGCCTGGCCAACAGGTGAAACGCCATCTAAAAATACAAAAATTAGCCGGGCATGATGGCGGCACCTGTAATCCCAGCTACTCAGGAGGCTGAGGCAAGAGAATCACTTGAACCCAGGAGGTGGAGGTTGCAGTGAGCCGAGATCACATCACTGCACTCCAGCCTGGGCGACAAGAGCAAGACTCCATCTCAAAAAAAGAAAGGATGGGCAGCATCCTTGAATACAGAACAAAACAGATTTACGTGGAGGCTGGATGCAAGTGAAAACATTTCACCAGCATTCACTGTCAAAAACCCAGTGGAAATAAAGTATAATACCCACCTAGTTCCCAAAATTATGGAAGTATAAAGCAACAACACCTTCTACCCCCTCAAAAAAGATAATTTCCATCTATTGCATCTTTATCCAAATATCAGATCTTATGGAGAAAGGCTCTCTCTTTAGAAACAATCTGTTTAGGTATCTAGGACACATTAAAATATAGAAGCAGGGGATTTAGAAACCTCACAAGTAGTCACATATTAATTTATTTAACAATTTAAACCACTCACTGAACATAAATAAAAGCTCACTATGATTTACAATTTTCCTTCTAAATCAAACTGAAAGAACAGTAAAAGCTATCCCTCTGAACTTTTGTGTTTGTTTTCCTTACCTTGGGGGATTCGCTTCCAATTCTTGAAGTTTTTCTTCTAGCTTTCCTTGTGTTTCAGCTAATTCATCATACTCCTGATAAAAATTAAGTGAATCTGAGTTATCCTGAAGGGTCAGATATCTACCTAGTTTCTTTATACCACAAAGTATAAGGTCTGGATCATATTTCCTCTTCGGATCACGTATAGGAAGTGTGGCTCAATTTTAGGCTGGGGTTAGATAGAGCTCAGAGATTTTTGTTTTTGGAGACAAGTTACAATTGGGGGCCTGGAATATTAGGGGGAGGCAGGGCACACACAGGAGAAAATAATAGAAGAAATATATTAGTGTGCTACAAAGTGGGGATGAAAAATCATAGCAAGTACCATTTCATAAGCATGCCATGTCCCTGGCACTGGGTAAGCATTTTATACATAATTGTATTTAAGCTTCACAATTACTCTACAAGGTAGGTGTTAAGACCATGTTACAGATGAGGCAATTAAGGAGTCCAAGGTCACATGGCTCGAGACTCCAAGTTAGGGATTTGACAGTTTGACCCCAAATGACTCTGAAGTCCACGTTTAATACTCTTACTCTAAACTGTTACGGCTAAACTGAGATTTAAGATAAAATGATGAGATCATTAAGACAGGATAAGAATTCTGCAGGACAAGGAGGTCTTAAAACAAACTAACCCATTAAATCCCCATGGCTCACTATGTACCAAATCGTCTTCATTGCACTGAAGGCACTTGTGATTGGCTAGTAGCTCTCTTTTCCAAAATTCCCCAGATCTGTGCTATTTCTTAGGATTCCAAGTAAAACCAGTTAAGCCTGTATGTATACCACACCTTGCATAGGGCGGTCAGATCCCTGTGTTTGCTTTTCACTAAGAACTCAGCAGTAATATCTCTGGGTGGCTTTACTTCAGATGCTTCTTTGTATTGCTGATGGAGTTCTTTAATTTTCTCTTTCAAATTTACCATCTAAGAAGGAAAAGCACAAATTTACCACTCCAGATAGTAATGTAGTTTATGTCTGTATCACATGTACCCTTTTCTGGATCCTCAAAACTGCTATCACAACAAAACAGGGCTACAGTGCAAGGTCCTTAGAATTCTTAAATACTTGTTCTAACCTACATCATTCCATCTGGGAAACAGGAAAGAAATCTTATAGGGCTTGACATAAAGGTACCACAACTCTATCTGCTAAGATCAGTGCTGCCTTCTAAAATGAATGAGAAGGATGAGGAGTGTCCCATTAATTTAAATAAACAAACAAAAAACCCAGTATTGAAATAAATTTAATACCCACAAAAAAGAAAATACCGCTATTGTAACTTGAACTGATTTTCTGAAACAAATTGTCATAATGTGTTTTTTTTTTTTAAGACGGAGTCTCGCTCTGTTGCCCAGGCTGGAGTGCAGTGGCGCGATCTCGGCTCATTGCAAGCTCCGCCTCCCGGGTTCATGCCATTCTCCTGCCTCAGCCTCCCGAAGAGCTGGGACTACAGGCGCCCGCCACCACGCTCGTCTAATTTTTTGTATTTTTAGTGGAGACGGGGTTTCACCATGTTAGCCAGAATGGTCTCAATCTCCTGACCTTGTGATCTGCTCACCTCGGCCTCCCAAAGTGCTGGGATTACAGGCGTGAGCCACTGCGCCTGGTCCTATAATGTGTTTTTTAAATATGTAAAAGGTCAAATAACTTTTTTTTTTTTCCTAAGAGACGGAGTCTTGTTCTATCACCCAGGCTAGAGTGTAATGGCACAATCTCAGCTCACTGCAACCTCTGCCTCCCAGGATCAAATGATTCTCATGCCTCAGCCTCCCGAGTAACTGGGATTACAGGTGTGTGCTACCATGCCCAGCTAATTTTTTGTATTTTGGTAGAGAAGGGGTTTCACCATTTGACCAGGCTGGTCTCAAGCTCCTGACCTCAAGTGATCCACCTGCCTCAGCCTCTCAAAGTGTTGGGATTATAGGCGTGAGCCACTGTGCCTGGCCAAAGAATCTTAAGGAACCATTCTTAATGTTAGCTTTTTTCAGGTTTCTGATGATACTACACAGGCCAAGAGTGACAAAGCCTGAGACTGGGCACCCTATAGGTATCCTGCCACTTGGCAGTTCTTACGTCACTCTTCTCTTTTCATCCTTACCACAATCCATGAAGACTGTGAGCTGGAGACCTCTTCATCAGACCGGATGAAGAAATGAGGCACAGTGAGAGTGAGAGGCAAGAGTCCAGTCACAGGCACACCCACACCCAGAGTATGCACTATAAAGGCCCCCTCCAGGGGCTATTTTCTCCCTAAGCTCATGTGACCTTTGCAGCTGGCAGGGTGAGGAGAAATAAATGGTTGGACTTTAATGCTCCGGAGCCTGGGGCGCTGGAAGGTGGTGGCAGAGAAGAGCCCTAAGAGTTCAGCCCTGGGGAACAGAGGTGGGGGTGCTGGCAACTCAAGAGAAGTAATTATGCCAATGAACTGGCTGCTGATTTGTTGGTCTTCACCAATGGAAACTTGGCTCCAGTACAGCTAATCTCCTGCTAGTCCTAGAATTCAGCCGAGGGCACTGGGATAGCTTTAGAATGGCTAAACCAAGCTTGTCCAGCTTTGAATGCTGCCCAACACAAATTCATAAACTTTCTCAAAACACTGAATTTTCTTTTCTTTTCTTTTTTTTAAAGCTCATCAGCTGTCATTAGTGTTAGTGCATTTTATGTGTGGCCCAAGACAATTCTTCTTCTTCCAATGTGACTGAGGGAGGCCAAAAGATTGGACAACCCTGAGCTAAAGGGAACCAGAAAAAGAGGAAAGATCTATTTCCTCTGGCAACATTTATCAATAATGCCACACCGAAACACTGACAGATAAAACAGTCTCTTTGGTTAGTCATTATTTTCTTAAGAATGAGTCCCAGCTGTGCAGACTTTCTCTTCCATGGAGAAAAAAAGTCTCAGAAATGCTTTTAAAATTTCTAAAGACATTTTATCCTAATAAAGCTTCTTCAGCTATAAAGAAAATACAGAATTTCACCTTGTTAAGAAGTTCTTTCAATTCTTCCTGAGTTTTCACTATCTTCTTCCAATGTTCAATCTGCTCATCTTTGACATGCTTCTCTTGTAACCTAAGAGAGACAATATGTATAATCCGGTCTCAAAGCCAACTTTGCAAAATAAGACAGGTGCCCATCAAAAACATTTAAGGGCATCAAGGCCCACTGACACTTCTAATACTTAGGAACAAGAAAGTTGGCTAGTGGGAAATTATTTCCTAGGCTATGTTAAATACAGTATAATACCATAAAAGCAATGAATTTTAGAAGTGAAAGGGACCTTAAGAGATCATATAATAATTTTAAATAATTTTTAATTTTGGATTCAATGGTTTCACATGAAATTAAGTAAAAACTAGCTCAAATAAGACTTGCAGAAAAACTTAAAACATAAATGGCAAATCTTTACATATGGAACTCACTATACAATAAGCACTATCAAAGTACTTACTGAATGACAACTTCCAATGCCTGGCCAAGGGACACAGGCTTATTATTGAGGACATTGAAGTCTAGTTGATGACTAAGGTAAGATGTAGCTTCTAGCAACCGGTTAAACTCTTGCTCTACCATTTCATCTTTCTCTTTAGGAACCTGAAAATCCGAAGTATAGCAGAGTTGGTCCTTATAAAACTAAACATATCCATCCATGAAAACACAAATGCTCTATAGTTTATAAAGGTCAAAATATGTATCTCAAAGGGGAAACCTTTGAGCACAATGATTCAAATTTTCTTTTCTATGAAGTGGTCAAATCCATTTAAATGAGATATGAAATGTTTGGGCCCTGACGATTTCCTCTTCTCCCACTTCTGCCCTCAGAGCTGGGACTCCACCTCTATTAACAGCCACAAGATTCACACTGGTGCTAACTGAAGTCACATGGAGCACAAGTGGCACTGAGCTGACATGCATTAAGTTGAGCTGGCTAACATGCAAACAACACACTAGAAAAGTCCCAGAGAACAAAAACTATGTCAACAAATCTGAGGACCTTCCAAGAATAAGGGCAGGATGGGAAAATAAGAAGCCCAAGGTATCTGCTTCCCCTCAAAGATGAATCTCAGGTGGGAGGAGGGAAAAGAGAAATGAAATTCATGGCTACTAATAAGAACATACTAGCACTTTTGTTCTTTTGCACAGTAATAACATTTTATGGCACCAGTAAGTTCAGAATTGAATGTACAAAGCTCTTAAGAGAGTCTATGAGTAAATGAAGGACCAGAAGGTCTGGCTCCTCATTGATGTGGATGAAGCAAACAGAATGCAAAGCAGCTCATCAAGCTGGAAGACCATGATCCTAAGCCATGCTGTGTGCCTGCCTACCGATAACATCAGTTAGTTCACAAGCACCCCTCTGCTACTGCTTAATTCAGCCCCAAAGTAAACTGTATATGCAATCCTATTGTTGAATTCATGGCAGAAGTGACAGAAAGAAAAAATATGCTTAAGGCAAGCATTGCTTGTTATAAGCTGGGCTGGTATCAGCTGGGAAATGTGATTCAAAACACGGAATTTCACTACACAGTCAACCTAAAATTGGTAACACAAAAATAAAACATGGAAGTAAATTCTAGTAAACACTAAGACCCAGGAGGAGCGACCTCTAACAATCAGAGATAACTGACTGTTGACAAGACCATCCCAATAATATTCTACCTCTCATTTGAAACTCCACAGTTTTTCTACTTCCCAACTTAACAGATGATTTTGAACCCTGGCCTCTGCTCCTTCATTGATCACACAAGTAACTCTATGAGATAAGCCAATGTGTGGCAGAAAGAATCTGGCAAGAAGGGCAATCTGCTCCCAAAAAGAAAGAGGACTGCAACTCTCCTTTGAACTGTAAATATGAGACGCCGTAGCTGATTTAATCAAAATCACATTCAAAGCAGTAAGTTCCAAAAGACTATACATGGGAGAGATGAGGGTGTCTTTATAATTAAAGAATTACCCTTAGCCTAAAGAAAATCTAAATCTCTAAAAATATTCTGGTTTGTGTTAAATGAGGCAGAGAATCAGGCTTTGGATGCTTGGTGCCATTTATATCAGGAAGGTACCTAGGACTGGTGGATCAAAAACCTCTGACCTATTACTCATTCAACTCAATGGTCAAAAAAGAGCTTGCTCTTATTACACAGCTATGAGAGCTGATGGAAGAGACAGATCCTTTGGTCAGGAATTTCATTTACTTTTTCAGCTACTTTTCCTCACTGATGTGATATGTGATGGTCATATATAGAGCGACTCAAACAATGCCGAAATTTTGCTCAGAAACGTGCTACTTCCAGTGCAAATCCTGCAATGATGCTACAAAAGACGGTTCTGGAAATCTAAATTTGGTTCTTCTTTCAAAAAGGAAACAATTACATTTCCATGTGAAATCCAGGTAGTTATGAGACCTTAATTCATCACAGATGCAATGCGTATGACTGATTTTCTTGGAGTATAAAAGTGGTATTTCTATGTGTTGCTTCTAAAATGCCTAGCAAGAGGATGCTACAGCAGCAAGAGGGACTACTAGATCACATATGCCTCTACAATAGGGCAGAATGTGTCAATACGCAAGTGTGCAAATGGTACAGATTAAAGCTCTTCCAGCGTCAACTGGATGGTTTGCTTCAGACAAGCTTTAATCTTTGCAACTAGGATGACAATCACATAGGGAAGTTCATACTGAAAAAGTACACAGCACTCAGGCTCAGTAACTGGGGTCCAGGGTGTGTGGTAGAGAAATATTTAAAGGGACACTGTCAAGGTTAGAGGGACCAAATTTGACCTCTGTTTCCTCCCTCTGTTTGCTGAGCAGCCCACTGGATTCATTACACTTTCCCCCTTAGTCCACCCACACCACCCACAAAAAACCTAATGTTTTACACGCGCTTTCAATGACAAAAACTCAAATGGCACCAGCCCAACATATAGGCGCAACTCTACAACAACAAACCAGTGTGAATGTATGATGGAGAGGATCTTTGAAAGGAAAAGATTTAGGTTTCAAGCTTTTAATGGGTTATTGTAAACAGTGAGGAAAATGATTTGAAAAATTATGAAAAAAATACCTTGACAGTGTCCTTTTAACCAGTGCAGCAGAGAGAGAAATAAACTGTAAATAACAGCCCAACAGCCACGTCAAGTTTAGTTTTGTATGACAGCAATAAAATCAAGGCTTTAAACACATAGCATGACAGAAGCATTCTGTTAGCTCAGAAGCTGCAACCACCAGAGAAATAAGGAACAGATAGTACGGAGACTAAATGGGAAAGTCAAGGCATAGAAATGGCCAAAAGAAAGGCAGTTAAAAAAAGGCGGGGGAGTGAGGGGGAAGTGTCAGAAAGCAGTGAGGAATAAAGCAAAACTCAAAAGAGGAAAGGAAAAACACAGAACAGTAACAACAACAACAACAACAAAATCAAACAAACAAAAACCAAACCAAAAGATTGCTGCCACATTTGACTGACACCAGATGACAGGACTGCATCTCCGGTACACCATTCTAACCCGAGGCTCAGTTGTATGAGATTATGTGAGATTGTCAGCCACCAGGCCCCATCCATTTTCCACCTAAGCAATTACAGGAATGTTGCAAGTGCAGCCAGGGATAGCTCTGAAACCTGGCTTTTTTTTCCCCACTAACATTAAAATTTCACTTGAAAATTAAAGGAATATTTGGAAAATAATACATAAAATACTTGTCCCTTAGGAAATCAATACTGACTGGGAGAAAACCAAAATATGTTTTTAATACCTTTAAATCAGAATCATTTCTAAAAACAAGCTAGTTAGAAATATTCTATTTAACATACCCAGACAATAAAAGGAACTAACAAATGACTACCCTGACAACCCCAAACTACCCATACTTTAAGTCATTTATTTCCCCATGATGAGAATCCTTGGATTCTATTAGTTCTACAAATTATTATGGAACAATAACAACAAAATGGAATTGAAATATTGGCAATCACTAAACATAGGTAACAATAATCTAAATCTTACCTGACTATTCTAATCTAGATCCTTAACTTGTATCCCGAGAAAGAAACTCAACGAATGATTACAAAGGGTTTTAAGTACCACATTAGAAGGCAGGTGGATTTCTACACTGCAACACAGTGAGAACTTGTAACAGCAAACTAAAAAGCATTTTTGGGGAAAGGACCAATAATGTAAGAGCCTTCTATCTAAGAAGCAAACAAAATGGACATCACTTTAAACAGATTTTGACTGACTTTTTGAAACCATTTATTTCTCTATGAAAGGCTCCAGGTAAATAGTTCCTACAAGACTAAGAGAATTTGAAGAGTCTCATTGTTCCAAATAGGTTCAATCCTGATTGTCTTGGTCCAGTAGATTATATGGACTATCTCTAAATGTGTCCAGGGGAAGGGAAGCCTGTGTGTCTACCCCATGCAGAATGTGGGAAAGCCAAACACCTTTCTGGACAAGGTCCCTGGTCCTGCAAGAAGTAATCTCAAAGGAAGAAGGACAGCTCTCTTTAGTTCTACCTCTGGTTTCATTCTGACAAGCTCTTTAGGTCTTCAAAAACATTGTACACCTATCTTACTTCCAGTCTTCACAAACTCACCAGCAGCAGAGCAGAATGGAGTTAAATGCAGCAACGTACACTAGGTAATGAAAGGTCTGAGATTTAGCCAGAGAAATCCCCAGAATGAATCAGAAAAAAGGAGTAATTGCCAAATCTGACTAGACAGCCAATCTCCACCTCCCCATCCCATGCCATCGAGCACTTCTAGAATGATGGTGAAGCAGAAGATTAAGATTAGTTCATTTGGTAAAACCTGGAAGAAGAAATTTACTTCTGAAGAGTCTCTAATTTCAGATTCTCCTCAACAGCCAAGGGAAATGAGATATAGCTATTATCCCTACAGGGGGAATATATCCTTAATGCAAATAAAATTCAACGTGATTCTAGGCTGGGCGCAGTGGCTCTTATCTATAAATCCCAGCACCTTGGGAGGCTGAAGCAGGAGGATCACTTGAGTCCAGGAGTTTGAGACCAGCCTGAGCAATATAGTGAGACTCCATTTCTACAAAAATTCTTTTAAAGTAGCCAGGTGTAGGGGTGTGTGCCTGTGGTCCCAGCTACTCAGGAGGCGGAGGTGGGAGATCACTTTAGCCCAGGAGGGCAAGGCCACAGTGAGCCATGTTTATGCCACTGCACTCCAGCCTGGGCAACACTGCAAGATCTTCCTGTCTCCAAAACAAAACAATCAATGTGATTCTACAGAGACTGTTGTCTCCCCCAACTCCCACCCCATAAGGAATCTTTTTGACTTCCTTAAAGCAGTGATTAGAGTGTATGGAAAAGGCACACACAACATATCTAAGTAGTTCTCTCTAGAAGTTTTTAGTCCAGTAAATTCTTGTTAAACAAATAAATACAGTTTGGAAAAGCAAAGTCAGTATTATAACTATAATTAAGGGGGCAAAAACTATTTGCAACTTCAGGACCATTAAAGGAAGGCATGAGATTTTTACATTTATAAACAAGCATGGATTGGCAGTAATGATTTTAAAGGGCAGAGAAAGACTGTCATAAAGATATTGAAAATGTTTCCTCAAAGGAAGAAAACCAAAAAGGCCAACAGGTCTGTGTCAAAGGTGTACTAACCTAAGCACCACTGTATAAGAACACAAATGAAAACTGGCTAAGTTATGACAGATACCTAATACACCTTTAGTTAATGGTCTTTGTAAGAGACCTGACACCCATTACTTTTCATATGTTGTCTGTCATTCTCTTAACAGCTGAGTCATTCCCAAGAAGAAAATCAAAGCTCAGTTTTTCAAAGGAGTCCTCTGGATCTGTAACCACACACACACACACAATCACACACACACACACACAAGGATCTGTAACAACACACACACACACAATCACACACACACACACACACACACACACACAAATGACCAGAGACCTTGTGAAACAGAATGCTACAGTACTGTGGGAATTTGATTTAAGATACCCTAAAAAAAAAAAAAAAAAAAGTAAAGCCCATGAGTTACTAGCTGGTGTACAGGAGATGCAGAAAACATTCAGAGCCATTTCCACTGTCTCCCCGACCAATCGTGTTTTCAGTCCCCTCAGCAGAGACCAGCAAAATGTTCCCTGAAATATGAATTACCCTATTTCCCAACCTTCTCCATGTCCAGTTACAGCTGTTACTGATGACAGCATAGGTCAGAGTATAACTCCATCACCAATCAACTGAAGGCAGCTGCTATACTAGCTTTGATTGTTTTATAGGCTTAAGGTAGTGGAGATCCCTTCTATTTAGAGGGATATGCTTAGTATCCCTACATTATTTTATATCTCTATATTATATCCCTCATATTAATTAATATGTTTACTAGGGAAGTCCTTGTTCTAGTCATCCAAAGCCATAAAATAAATGTCCCTTGTCAAAAACAAACACAGAAACTCAATATACTAGCTACAAATGTAGGAGAGAGAACAGAGGTAAACTTTTTTAGGGATTCTTGTGATTGTGATTAAAACAATGACATAAAATAAAAATCACTTGCTATATGATTCCTTTCCTACAGCAGCAAAATGTCTGGGTATGCAGATACGTCCTTCAGACATTATTACTAGTGATATAACTCAGAGTAACTTTCTGGCCTTCTGCAGGATGATATCATTAATTTCTATGTACTAACAACAGAACCAACAAGTCAGTCTTTTTTTGACTGAAGCTGTCCACAAAGCATGGAGAAACAGAACCAACCCCATTTCATCCAACAGTTCACTAAAGAAAAATCAATGACTGAATGAATTTTTACTTTAGGTAGGCCTTGCTGGCTCCTGGAGTAACTACTGAAACAAAGCTCTCAGAGAAGGAGACTTAGCTGATGTCGTCACACAGGCAGTTAGAAAGAGGTGCATACACTCACCTCACCCCATCTTCCCTGAAATGTCAGCGGGCTGTAGTCAAACAAGTATGGGAATCTGAACCAGAACACCAGGCAATGGATTCTGGCTCTTCAATTTACTGATTATGATAACCTTAGGCAAACACACGTGTGAGCTTTAGTTTCTTCTCCTGCAATAAGAGAATAAAGCTACTGACCTATGAGATTTAGTTTCTTCTCCTGCAATAAGAGAATAAAGCTACTGACCTATAAGCTTTAGTTTCTTCTCCCACAATAACAGAATAAAGCTACTGACCTCTCTTTAGATCGCTAAAGCCATGAAACGTATTTGTAATTACAAGCATAAATTAGTGGGGCTCTTTGTACTTGTCCTATAAGCTTGTTCAAAAGCTAGTTTAGGCCAGGCACAGTGGCTCACGCTGGTAATCCTAGCACTTTGGGAAACTAAGGTGGGTGGATCACCTGAGGTCGAGAGTTCAAGACCAGTCTGGCCAACATGGAGAAACCCCATCTCTACTAAAAATACAAAAAAATTAGCTGGGCGTGGTGGGGCACGTCTGTAATTCCAGCTACTCAGGATGCGGAGGCAGGAGAATTACTTGAGCCCGGAAGGTGGAGGTTGCGGTGAGCCAAGACTGTGCCACTGCACTCCAGCCTGGGTGATACAGCAAGACTCTGCCTCAAAAAAAAAAAAAAAAAAAAAAAAAAAAAAGCTAATTTACTAGTCAACAGTTTTCCATTCTTACTCTGAGACAGACAACTGGAGACAGCAGTACAGAAACATTAGCATGCCTTATATTTGATTAACTAAGGCAAGCATAAATCAAAGCTGCAAAGAATCCATTCCCAAATTTGAGAATGGTTTAAAATATTCCTTATCACTTGGCTACTGCACCAAATATAAATGTATCAACTTAGAAAAATCCTATACATATCAGAGTTGAATGACAACTACCAATTTCATTGGGAAAAATATCCTTGCATTCAAAATGCTGAAAACCACACACAAGGTTAACAACTGTTTACAGCGCTACTCAAAGGGCTGGTCCTGGTAAGATGTGGATAAATCAATGTACCACTTTCTTCACTGAGAGTTTTGCTACCAGGAAAAAAAAAGTCACCAACTGAATTAACAGTGTGGTTAGCAGTGTAATTTCTTTATTTCATCCCACACTGGTAATCAACAGTTCACAGACTGGCAGCCAGTGCAGGCCCCACCTGAGGACAGCAGTGGTACAGAAACAAGTGTTTTAAAAAATGCGCTAAAGCTCATCTAATACTAAGAAAGCAGTCCATTTCTCTGGGTATCTCTAATAGAAAAAACTTCTCGGCCGGGCGCGGTGGCTCAAGCCTGTAATCCCAGCACTTTGGGAGGCCGAGAGGGGCGGATCACGAGGTCAGGAGATCGAGACCATCCTGGTGAACACGGTGAAACCCCGTCTCTACTAAAAAAATACAAAAAACTAGCCGGGCGAGGTGGCGGGCGCCTGTAGTCCCAGCTACTCAGGAAGCTGAGGCAGGAGAATGGCGTAAACCCGGGAGGCGGAGCTTGCAGTGAGCTGAGATCGCGCCACTGCACTCCAGCCTGGGCGACAGAGCGAGACTCCGTCTCAAAAAAAAAAAAAAGAAAAGAAAAAACTTCTCTCTTTACTGTTAGAAAGAATTAATGAACCTGCTCTACATTCAGAAAAGTCTAAAGAAAAAGATGGTGTCTCAATGATCAGTGATTAATCTTTACTGTGGACTCTTACCACTTCTTGATGACTGTAATAGCCACTCTGGAGCCTTGCTTCTCCTCACCTCAATTCTGTACTTATTACCTACTACTAATATTATACTTTCAATGCTGACTTAATCATGTCATTTCCCCTGTTCTCAAACCTCTCCAGTTCCAACCTATAATCAAGCCTAGCAAGTAACATCCACTACAACATGGCCCCACCCTAAATTTTCTATCTTCCTACCCTCACTGGTATAATCCCATCCTCCTTTACAGACTTATCTGCTTAGACTTAAGCCTCCTCTGCCTGCAATCCTGATTTGCCATTCACAAATGTTCTCCTTCCCTCCAGATCTCTTAGTGCCCTTTCCCTCACACCTTCATACATTCTCTTGCCACCTTGGTTCTTCCACAGCAATTTGCTCTTCTATCTAATCCTTGGCTTTCACTTTATGTTACTGGTATTAATATATTTATGGATGTTTGTGATTTGCTTTAAAATACTCCAGACTTCCCCTGGACTCAAAAGTGTAGGAATGGGACAGATAAAACAAGATTGGGAAAACAGGTTCACTACAGTACTCTTTCTACTTCTGTCCATGTTTTAAAATTTCCGTAATAAAAAGTTGGGAAAAAAGAATTATTTCTGTACAAGTACCACTATAGCAGGGACTATCTTATTCATCTCTATATCCTTTACAGATCTTGGTAGAATAAGAGAAGTTTACTCAACTGTTGAGTTAATCTCTGCTTCATCCTTTCTCTCTCATTCTGCTCAGTTTATTCTGCAAGAAGCCTCCTGTTACCCACCCCACCCAAGTACTGGTAGGAAATCTGGACCATGATGGTGGGGATGGAAACCAAAGCATTCCCTGAGAGTCTGCCCTTCTCTTGATAGGAACTCCATAAAGCCTTAAGGTAGATAGGAATAAGTGAGAATGTTCCTTGAAACATATCACACAAAATTCAAGAGTTGGGATCCTACCACTTTTAGTAACAGTAGCTAAACCCACTGTATACACAGGAAATCGCCCTTTTCCCCAGATATAAAGATAATATGTGCTTATATCCTGAGAAGTGTGGGCTCTCATCTTGATAAAGGGAATCACTAAAATTTCTGCTAAATACAAACTTTTGAATTTCACTCACTTCTAAAAATTAGGACTGACTTACGTAATTTAAGCCTATCTTAAAGTTGTTAAACTGTGCAATTCCCCATACCATTCATCAGTTCCATGCTACAGTCATACTAAGTATAGGAAGCTCCTATGCCTCTGGTCAACAAATATACTTTAGCCTATCTAAGCATGTGGGTAAGTACCACCATTTGGCTATTAGCCCATCAAAAATATTAGCCTATAAACACAAAACTGAAGTCATAAAGAACACATGGAGCTAAAGCACATGATGGAAGGCACAATACAAAAAAAACGAAGAATCAGGTTTCAATTCCATAAGTCCCTTGGAGTAAGGGGCCACAGCCAAATAAAAAGATTAACTGTCTAGCTAGCCTTCATTAAATATCTAAAGATAAATGTTAAACAGACAGGTAAATGTGTATACATACAATAATCCCTTCTTACATAGCTCAGAGTTAAGAAACAATCAGAATAACGTCACATCATCTCTACCCTCAGTTTATATATATACACCTCTGTATGTGTATATATGTATATGCTCATCCATACCATCCTCCTAAAATTGTTTTCAACTAAACCAAAGAAATGTTGAAAGTTGTTTGTCCTTGACTTACAGCTTGTCCGTTGGCTTCATAAAGTGGGCATTTTTGCTTGATCTTGGCCAGTTCCATATTTACTTGTTTGCTGACCACAGCCATAGGATTCCCTCCTAGAAAAAACTCAAGCAATTAAATTCAATAGACCTATGAAGAGAGAACAAAAACCTCACAGTAAAAAATATTTTTACTCAAAAAATGCTCAAAAGCTTACAGTATGTAAATTATTTCTCAAAAAAGCACTCCAAGTAAAAATATGTAAGATAAACATGAAGAGTGCAAAAAAATTACCTATAATCCCACTAAGTAACATTTTATTACAGATCCTTCCAGATTTTAAGTGTATAAAATTACAGACACACACAAAAGGATCATAATAAGTACTGTTTTATAATCTCTTTTCAACTTAGCAATATATTGTGGACATTGTTTTACACTAATACGGAGCTACATGATTTTCAGTGGCTGTATATTGCTCATGGTATAATATTCTAATCTGTGGTTTCTAATATTCTGCTATGAAAAACAATGCCAGGGATGGGCAAGCTGGCTAATGCCCACATAGGATTATGGTGGTAATCCTAGCACTTTGGGAGGCCGTGGGGTGGGTGGATCACCTGAGGTCAGGACTTCGAGACCAGTGCTGTAATCCCAGCACTTAGAGAGGATCACTTGAGCCCAGGAATTCAGATCAGCCTAGCAATATAGTGAGACCTCATCTCTACAAAGAATTAAAAATTAACCAAGCATGGTGGCATATGCCTGTATTCCAAGCTATTAGGGAGGCTGAGGTGAGAGGATCCCTTGAGCATGGAAGGCAAAGGTTGCAGTGAGCTGAGATCATGCCACTGCAATCCAGCCTGGGCAAAAGAGCGAGACCACGTCTCAAAACAAACAAAAACAATGCCACGTTAATCATGAGATCAGGAGATCAAGACCATCCTGGCCAACATGGTGAAACCTCGCCTCTACTAAAATACAAAACATTAGCTGGGCATGGTGGACATGGTGGTATGTGCCTGTAGTCTTAGCTACTCGGGAGGCTGAGGCAGGGGAATTGCTTGAACCCAGGAGGGGACTGCAGTGAGTGGAGATCACGCCACTGCACTCCAGACTGGGTGACAGAGCGAGACTTTGTCTCACAAAAAAAAAAAAAAAAAAAGCTTCAAACACATTATCTACTTATCTTCATAGGATAATTTCTCAGAACTAGAAAGAGGTACTCTAGGTCAAAAGATATGTACAATTTACATTTTCCACATACTGCTATATCTCTCAGTAACAGAAGATAACTATTCTAAACCAATACACCTTAAAATTGCATCTCTGGCTTTAAATTTTTTTTTTTATTTTATGAGTCTCAGACCACGTACTATAGGACAAACCAATAGCTACTTACCAAGACCTGTTACCACCATGGCTCCAAGATCAGCTACATAGTTTCCTTTGCGAAATGTGGCAACTCGTCCACCCACACGATCCTGTTTCAGAAATTAAATAGCCAAAATCATCAATTGTGTTTTAACCACAAACCTGCCATAGTAATATACCATGGCTCTGTCTTCTATAATTTAAAAATAAAGATATAGAGTTTACATGGAATGCAATCAACAGTGCTATGGGCACAAAGAACAAATGAAGTTTAACTTGAAGACTATTTGAAGGAGAAGCAGGCAACAAATGACATATAATTAAATGTCATATAACTAAATGACACAGAATTAAATGATGTGATATAAAACAACTTGACAGTTGGAAGATATATTTAGTCACAGGTACCTCTCTACCCGGCTGTCTATAATACCTTTTAATGTACAGGATGAACGAGGCTACCCACATAGAAAATATTTGTTCACAAATCCCAACACTATTTAAATACCAACTTTCTACCACTGTAATCTGACTCTTACACCCTGATCCCCAAAATTAGCTGGGAAAAATCTGAAGGATAATTTTTCTGACAAATGGTTCTCCAGTGCGGCCCTATGCCCAGGGTCCATACTGAACATAGCCTGTTCACATTACCTTTCATCCCTAAATAGGCCCAGGTTTATCACTGCTGACCAGGGATTTTCAAGTACGGCTGAGTTCTAGCGATAATTTAATGATTATAGATAATGTAAGAATACTCTGGAACTCCAAACAAACAAACAAAAATGCAAAACAAAACAAAAACCTACGCACTAGATTATAAATTCCTCATGGGTAGGAATCATAATGGTCCTATTATTCCTTATTGTATTTTTCAATACAAAATGTACAAAGTGCACAAAAATGTTTTCTGAATATATAAAATTTTTAATAACAGTGTATCAGGAAAATATTTAATTTCAATTTCCCCATACTCTCTTAAAAAATCAGCAGTTTAAAGCCATTAGAAGATAATTAGATTTCAAAAATTATTCATGAAAATAGCTTGAACAGTAGCATCCTAATATATGCTCTTTTTCCTACTGTATGTCATTATCCCTTATTGCTCCTCCTGTTTCAATTTCTCTCTCTAGGACTAACAGGAAAAAAAACAGTATCTTGGCTTCTAAAAGATGGTTCCTGCCTGAGAGG
This sequence comes from Macaca fascicularis, assembly GCF_037993035.2. Classification (NCBI taxonomy): domain Eukaryota; kingdom Metazoa; phylum Chordata; class Mammalia; order Primates; family Cercopithecidae; genus Macaca; species Macaca fascicularis. Next base: position 212,083,423 of record NC_088375.1, read on the forward strand.
CAGCTTTTTTTCTTTATCAAAAATAGGGAATTCACTCTGTTCCACCACCAAAAATAACTGCCTCCTAACAAAAGATATGTCCATGAAGGCCCCAAATTTAAGAGCTAACTACAAGAAACAATGATCTGAAAATATCAGTCAGGAAAAGAAATACTCTAAAACCCTCCTCACAGAGCACTTTTCAAAGCATTCATATGAAAAAATGAGTCTTTAAAATATAAATAACACTATCCAAAACACTCTATTTTACAAATCAATTTCACTTAGTTCAAGTTGTATAATTCCTTAATTTGCGACAGATAATTTGCTTACCATGTTTCCAATAGGTCAAGCCTCTAAACTCAAAAGGCAATTCTTACCCTGGCTTCCAAAAGTGTGACATCCATTCCAAAACTTTGTAACTGTCGAGCTGCTGCCAAGCCTGAGACCCCAGAGCCTATAATAATTACCTTTCCTGTCTTTTTAGCTAAAAGCAAAAAATGAAAAAAAGAGTATTTTGTTGTAGGTATAAAAGTTTGTACTTACAGTCTTATTCATGAAAACCTCTAGGTTCTTAACATATTATAATATCTTACAAAGTAAAACATTCAGAGTTATTTTCAAAATATGAAAACTACCTGAAAACAAATGAACGAACAGCTGAAACTTATGAATTCAAATTCAGTGTCGAACATTTATAAATCAAATCCACTATCCTAAGATTTATTTTCTCATTACCTCAGGCATATGTTTCAGTATCTGTGATTCTTAGTTAATTTGGTTAATAATCTGCTTCATTATTATATTAGGACACATTCTGCATATAAGCTATTTCCCTTAACCTCTACCCTTGTAGTCTTAAGTTAGTATTTCTTTTTGAAAAAATGATTAAAGCATTAAAAAAAGCAACTGTTGAAAACATAAAGAATGGGTCAATGAGAGAAAAACCTCAAAATGAACTCCTCTCATTTTTAACAAATTTACTGTTTTATTCTTTTTTTTAAATTGGAAATCTAGTATCTTTTACTAAGTAGCTATCAAACTAGAAATTAAGGGAAATGCACATTTATTCAGAGACTTTATTTTTTATTATTTATTAAACTTGACTTGTAAGATAAACTTGGAAATATTTTAAAATATAGTCTTATGAATCAAAATAAAATCCTAACATCATAGACATAATACACAGTCCTGAAACCGTAACTTAAAAATGTAAAATTTATCAGCCAGGTAGGAGGTCCTTACTTGGTAGGGGTTTTATCCTCTTATAGATGCCGAAGTTGATAAGACCATGACGCTCTAAATAACTGTGAACTCGGTGGACAAGCACAGTATCACCTACAGAATAAGCGGATTAAAAACATGGTTTTATTTTCAGCAGTTTAAACAATATTCTTCTAACTCTTCTATTTCTCCATCATGAAGTCCTTACAAACATCTTTTCCATTAAGCTTCAGGTCATGTGACTCCTTTAAAAAAGTAATTCTAAGGCTGGGCACGGTGGCTCATACATATAATTCTAGTGGCTTTGGGAGACCGAAGTGATAGGATCACTTGAGGCCAGGAGTTCAAGACCAGCCTGGGCAACACAGCAAGACCCCACAGCAAGACCCCTTATAAAAAATAAGCCATGCATGATGGTGCATGCCCATAGTCCTACTTACTCGGGGGGCTGAGGAAGGAGGATCACCTGAGCCCAGGAGTTCCTGGCTACAGGGAGCTATGATTGTACCAATACACTCTAGCCCGGGCTAGATCAGATCTCAAAAACCACTGTAGAGACCCTATCTCTACAAAAAACAAAAAATTAGCCATGCATGATGGTGCCTGGCAGATCAAGGCTGCGGTGAGCTGTGAATGTGCCACTGCACTCCAGCCTGGGCAACAGAGGGAGACCCTGTCAATCAATCAATCAATCAATCAATGTGATTCTTAGAACTATTAGTCTGTGAAGTAGACCAAAATGTATAACACATACTTTGGAATTGTATTGATTTAATTTTTAATTTTTTTGAGAGAGAGTGATCTCACTATGTTGCCCAGGCTGAACTCAAACTCCTGGGCTCAAGGAATCCTCCCACCTCAGTTTCCTGAGTAGCTGAGATTATAGGTGCACATCACTGTGTCTGTCTAATTTAGAATTTTTAAGAATTTCATTCCACCACAAATGGAATGAGAATAAAACCAAACCTTCACAAAGTAGTTATAACACTCATTTACTTTGGCAAAAACATCACATGACATTGTTGGTGGCAAGCCGGAAATAAGAAAACCAGACAGGCTGGGCACAGTGGCTCACGCCTGTAATCCCAGCACTTTGGGAGGCCGAGGTGGGCGGATCATGAGGTCAGGAGATCGAGACCATCCTGGCTAACACGGTGAAACCCCGCCTCTACTAAAAAATACAAAAAATTAGCCGGGCATGGTGGCGGGCGCCTGTAGTCCCAGCTACTCAGGAGGCTGAGGCAGGAGATAGGCGTGAACCCAGGAGGCAGAGCTTGCAGTGAGCCGAGATCACGCCATTGCACTCCAGCCTGGGCCACAGAGCCAGACTCCATCTCAAAAAAATAAAAATAAAAAACCAGATAGTGAGCCATGAAGCGCCAAAGTATTTCATGGATCAAAGCTGGACAACAGGTCTAGGAAGAGTACTTAGCAATCTCTTGAACTCATGTGTTAACACAATTTAAAGACCAGAAGATGAAAAAAAACATAGAAAACAGGTTTTCTAAAAGACTTATTTTTGCACAGCACAAGGTGAAATAACATGGAAATATGAATGAAAAAATTAATTATCAAGGAACCATGAGGCTCCTAGAAGAATACAGCAATTTTCACAATCCAGTACAAAATTAGTCCTATTGAACACACTACTTACTGTTATAAGGTGCTTCTAATTGTTGGAGAGTAGCCTCAAATGTCAGCTGAATCTTTGGATTATCCAACCACAACTGCAGCTGCATTTAAATGATATAAATTGTATTACATACAAATAGACATATGTCATTTAACCATCTTTAAAATCATCTTTTAGCTGGCTGCAGTAGCTCACACCTATAATCCCACCAGTTTGGGAGGCTGAGGCAGAAGGATCACTTGAGCCCAGGAGTTTGAGACCAGCTTGGGCAATATAGTGAGACCACATCTCAACCAAAAATATAAAAACTGGCTGGGTATGGTAGCACATGCCTGTAGTCCCAGCTATTTAGGTGGCTAAGGCAGAAGGATCACTTGAGCCCGGGACGTCGAGGGTGCAGTGAGCCATGATCATACCACTATACTATAGCCTGGGCAACAGAGCAAGAGCTTGTCTCAAAAAATAAAAATAAATAAAATCATCCTTTTAACTTTAAGGCCCCAAACATGGGTTTTCCTTGAATTAAAACAGTGAGATTATACTCCTGACAAAGAAACTGATGAACACAAAACCGTATCAAATAAGTAAATTACTGAAGAAGCCGGGGTTATTTAGCCTAAAAGAGAAAACCACCGAGTAACTTGCCAAGTCCATACAGCTAGCAGGGAGCAACTGGCATTTAAACCCGAGTTATACGACTCCAGAGATACTAAGTGGATAAAATCCACAAAATCTAATGATCAGCTGGTTATGCTGAGGCTGGGGAGAAAGGTGTCAAGGACAACACCTCCATTTTGGTACAACTAAGCTAGCTGGTATGCCAGACAATGAATGGAATCACTTTAAAGAAAAAATAAGATAATGAGTTCAGCTCCAAGCCAACAAGAAGAGATACAAAATAGATGGATATAGAGTCTGGAGCTCAGAAGAGAGAGGAGGTCTGGAGTCATCTGCTTATGGGTAATAACTGAAGTCAAATGCATTGAAAAGGATTCTCAGAGGAAAAAATAGGGCGAGAGGAGAAAGAACTCCCAAATAGTCCACATAATGGCTAATTGTTAAGGATCATCCTATAAAGCAATCAGAGAAGACACCCAGGGAGGCAGGAGAAAAACCAGATACTAAGTTATTGAATCCAAGGAAGTACTGTGTTTAAGAAGAAAGGAGCAGTCAAATTATTTCAAATACTGCTGAAAAAACAGATGAGACATAAAAAACATTATGATACAATCAATGGGCTCTAAAATGAATTCTCTTCAAAGTGAGTATATACTTGCAAAATGCAAGACAAACTAAATACTACTATATTTAAGTCTTAGCTAAAAATTAAAAAGACTGCTCCATAAGACAACTTTCAACCAAGAAGAAATTAATTTGGCTATATGTAAATAAACCAAATACTAAGGGATTACAACCAAATCTACACAGATACTCTACTCTGTGGCCACTGTAAGGTAAATGGACTTCCTCAGGTGCACACTGGGCCCAAGTTCCTCACGCCCAACACAAGTCTTCTTCCTCCTCCTCCTACAAAATAACGCTTAGGTCACAGTCTAGTTCAATAATCCTAAAGTTTCAATTTTAAAGTATTATAGTTTAAGACTAGAGAACTGACAAAATTCTTGCAGTAGACGTTGATTTACATTCTGTTTCACAGCCAGAGACCACAAATCTAACATGGTTTGGAAACCCTTCCCCAAATCTGGACTTTTGGTGAATCAGAGAAGACAGAGATCCCTGTAAATCTATCGCTCAAATCTAAGTAAAAAGTGAAAACTCTCTTCAGATAAAACAAACAAACAAAAAAAATGACAATTTTGTCTTAAAAAAAATCCACTTAGAGCAAATATTGATATGCTACACACAGAAACTGATTCAATTATAAGACAAATCAGCCTCAGACTACACACTAAGAATTTTCTGTTCACTGTTTTAAAAACTCACTGTCTTCACTGTTCTTTTCTGTTTTACAAAAACCCAGGATAACCTATCAATTGCTCTAGCTAAATGATATTTAACAATCGAAATTAAGCAGTGGTTTTGCAATCTAATAGCCAAAATAAAGAAACTGGTGGTGGCTAAAAAGCAGACATATCAATGACATCTCTAAGCTATATTCATATTCAAATTAGCTGAATCACAAGGTAAATTTCTTCTGTGTTGTATCACCCTAGAGTAACATGAATATGTTCTTTTTTTTTTTTTTTTTTTTTTTTGAGACAGAGTCTTGCTCTGTCGCCCAGGCTGGAGTGCAGTGGCCGGATCTCAGCTCACTGCAAGCTCCGCCTCCCGGGTTCACGCCATTCTCCTGCCTCAGCCTCCCAAGTAGCTGGGACCACAGACGCCCGCCACCTCGCCCGGCTAGTTTTTTGTATTTTTTAGTAGAGACGGGGTTTCACCGTGTTCGCCAGGATGGTCTCGATCTCCTGACCTCGTGATCCGCCCGTCTCGGCCTCCCAAAGTGCTGGGATTACAGGCTTGAGCCACCGCGCCCGGCCGAATATGTTCTGAATAGCATCTTTCCCTCATCTACTTACTCTATGGCTAAATAAGAATTCCTGATGAATAAAATATATGAAAGAAAAATTTACAGAAGAAATACAAATGACCAATGTGAAAAGCAGTCAGTCTCAGTAATCCAAGAAATGAAAAAGAACAAAGATGGTTTTGGCCAGTTATAGGAGCACAGATTATCACTGTTTTAATAAAAATGGGCAGGGCAATGGGGGGTTGACTGGTTCGGCCTTTCTGGGAAAAAATCTGGCAATATGTACAAAACTTTTAAAAACTGTTCATAACTCTCTGACAAGGTAGTTTTCCTTCCAGAATTCTATAATAAGGAAATAATAGGTAGAGTCAAGAATGCATAAGACTGTCCAGAGTTAATTATAATAAAGCAAAATTGGCAACAAATGTCCAGCAGTTATATTATAACCCAACTGTCAGACAAAATATTATGCAGACACTGAAGTTAAATCATTCAACCAGAGGAAGAGGTTGAACAAGATGAGCAGAAAAGGGTAAAGATTTCTCTTATCTTGAGAGGGAAGGTCAAAGTGATTATTATTATTTTTAAAATATTTTTTAATGCTTAAAGGGTTTATTTGTTTTGAGACAAAGTCTCACTCTGTCGCCCAGGCTGGAGTGCAGTGGCATGATCTCAACTCACTGCAACCTCCGCCTCCCGGATTCAAGCGATTCTCCTGCCTCGGCCTCCCAAGTAGCTGGGACTACATGTGCCCGCCACCATGCCCAGACAATTTTTGTATTTAGTAGAGACAGGGTTTCGCCATGTTGGTCAGGGTGGTCTCCAACCCTTGACCTCAGGTGATCTGCATGCCTCGGCCTCCCTAAGTGCTGGGATTACAGGCGTGAGCCTCCACGCCCGGCCTAAATAAATATTCTTAATGTGTATTTATGAGGTTGTGAAGTATAAAAGGGATCCACAAGAATGTATCCAAGAAGGATCTCAATTTTATGAAAACAAAAATTATATACACATTTTTAAAATACCCAAATGAAAAATAACTATTAACAAAGGTTATCTCTGGGTAATAGTATTATAGATAATTTTAGAATTCTTCCTTCCCTTTTTATTTTTCCCATACGCTCTATCAAAGTCATACGTACTTTTTATAATCCAGGTGAAAAAGTTGACATGGAAACTTACTGTGCGGTTTCTAATGAACAGAAAAACCTTCTGGGTCTGTTGTGGTCCACTGATAATATCTGGAAAACAGGCTGCTTCTTGAGAAGTCATCCGGTCATGAGGAAGTCGGCTCTGGAAAGCTGCGCCCTCCACACCTAACGAAGAAAGCAAAGGACATCTAGGAAAAGTTCAAGTGAATACAAAATGGGTAGTGATGATGCTCAAATTCCTTTGCCTCACTCAAAGACTGACCTTATTAAAAAATTTTCAATTGTCTCAAAAGCTGAAACTTCCTTAGATATTAGCCACTTGGTTGAGCTTAACATTCCAAAGTTTATACTTTACTGAGTGAAACAACTACCTTATGAGACAAAGCATTTAAAATAGTTTCTTCGTCCATAAAATAACTTCATTATATTAGATGATCTAATTAAAATTAACACTACTGACAAGTGTACAGTAAATTTTAAAACTGAAGAACCAGAATAAAGGAAAATGCACTAACAGGAAAGCAAAAGAAGCTGTGGAGTGAAAAACACAATCACATGCCTTCTTTTAGGATTACAGCATGAAACAGAAAGACGACTTTAATAATCAACAGCAGAAAATCACAATCTCATCAACAGTATCATCCATTAGTAATCATAATTCAACGCTGGCAAGCAGTGAGAGAAATTAAGCAGACAACAATAAGACAGAAGAATGCAAGCAATTTACCTTTTCTGGCAGAAACATTAGAAATGCTTTACTATATACTACAAATATTACTATGTATACTCTATAACACATATACATATAGCGTATACATACACTATATACGGCAAATAAAATGTTATTTTTTTTCTTTTTTTTTTTTTTTAAATGAAGTTTTGCTCTTATTGCCCAGGCTGGAGTGTAGTGGTGAGATCTCGGCTCACTGCAACCTCTGCCTCCTGAGTTCAAGTGATTCTCCTGCCTCAGCCTCCCGAGTAGCTGGGATTACAGGCACATGCCACCATGCCTGGCTAATTTTTTGTATTTTTAGTAGAGACAGGGTTTCACCATTGTTGGCCAGGCTTGACTCGAACTCCTGACCTCAGGTGATCTACCCGCCTCAACCTCCCAAAAAATATGTTATTTTCAAACTCTTAATTAACTGGGTATTGTCTTGATAATTTTATAAATTTGTGGATAAGTACACCTTTATAAGGTGATCTTAAAAACACAAGCACAACAAATGCAAATGTATTTATAAGATCACCTTATAGATGCACTTATCACACCAGCTTATAAAACTATCAAGACTAAATTTAAAGAGTTTCAAAATTCCATACCATTTAAGTAATTATATATAAGTAACAAAATAGGCACCAGATATCCATGTATAATCTTTTTTTTTTTTTTTGAGAGGGAGTCTCACTCTGTCGCCCAGGCTGGAGCGCAATGGCGTGATCTCGGCTCACTGCAACCTCTGCCTCCTGGGGTCAAGCAATTCTCTTGCCTCAGCCTCCCAAGTAGCTGGGACTATAGGAATGCACAACCATGCCTGGCTAATTTTTTTTGTATTCTTTGTAGAGATAGGGTTTCCCCATGTTGGCTAGTCTAGTCTGGAACTCCTGGCCTCAAGTGATCCACCCACCTCAGCCTCCCAAAGTGCTGGGATTACAGGAGTGAGCCACCCTGCTCAGCTATATATAATTATTTTAAAGCACATAAAACAGAAGTTGGAAGCACTGATAATGGAAGCAAAACTAATGCTAAAGTATTAGTAAGATTAGGAGAATTAAAAAAACAAGGCAGGTAAAGATGTAACTTAGAAAATTATAGCTAAGCTATCAAGGAGTCTGTTTCCACAAGACATTCATGTGGCAAACACTACCTAGAAAAAAATGATGTTTAACAAGTGGTCAAGCAAAAATACCTAATGCTAATTATGGGCCACATATTAAGAAATACTGTTCTTAGAGACAAGGAGGAAAAGCTATCCATTTACTGTAGATAATGAGGGCATAAACACTGTGTCTCACGTTACTAAATCAAATAAACAATCCTTACATTTAATTAATCCATAGCTAAAATTAAAGACTGTCAGGACAATTTATTCTTGGGCCAAAAAAAAAAAAAAAAAAAAAGGAAAAATAGTAAAAAGCCATATTATAGGTGGAGCATGAAATTAAGGCAAGAAAAGAAGAAATGCTTACTATTGTGGATACAGTTTATTTCAGTAATGTGAAATATTCTATACTACATGGCTTTGATGTCCCCAGCCCCCATTCCCAAATCAAAATAAATAAAAACTGAAAACAAAACAAAAAACCAAGACTAAAAATATCTCACATTATAAGGAACTTATCTACATTAATTCTGAGTATCTGAACCAAGTATCTCTAAACAGGCTACTTCTTGGTATAATTCATAAGTATATACTATTAACATGAAAATGATCTCTATTAAATTCCACGTCTCCCTGCCAAAAATGGTAGTTTTCTTTCTTAGCTATATTATCTTCTATACATTTAATAAGTAGTCATTGAACTCCTACTGCAAAATATTATTTTTCAATGACAGAAAAATCATGTAGGATACAATACCAAATTTTATAATACATTGGGCTCCTCACTACAGATGTTTTTTTTTTTTGGCGAGGGGAAGGACAGCGTCTCCCTCTGTTGTCCAGGCTCCTGGAGTGCAGGGGCGCAATCTCACACTGCAACCTTTGCCTCCTGAGCTCAAGTAGCTGGGCTGCCCCAGCCTCCCAAGTAGCTGCGACTACAGGTGCAAGCCATTATGTCTAATTTTTTTTATATTTTGTGAAGATGGTGTTTCACCATGTTGCCCAGGCTGGTCTCAAACTCTTGAGCTCAAGCAATACACCATCTCGGCCTCCCAAAGTGCCGGGATTACAGGAATGAGCCAATGCGCCTGGCCTCAGATGTTCTCATCAAAAATCACTCTAATGTAGTTGGCTAATTTGGGGAATTTTTGAGAACATGTAATGATTAAGAAATGTTATTTATATTTTCAAAGTATTTTTAAATCAAACATCAGAAGTTTAAACAAAGGAATTTAAAGAAACTAAACATGGTGACATTAATGTATGCTTGGAATAATATTCTTCTCCATCTCTATCTTCTAAACAGCATCTAAGAAAACTAGCTATTCTCAATACTCTGATATCATTTTTAAAACGAAAAATGGTCTCTAAAAACTCTCAATAATTATTTCCTTCCCTTTAGTGTTTAGGGATACTTATTTTAAGGAATGAAGACCATTATCAAAACCAGGGTGAAAAGCCTGCAAGATAAAAAGCTAACCTTTTCTTTAAGAAAAAAAAAAATGTATGTTAATTTGTAACCTAAACTGTTGAGAAGCTAAAACATCCTTCTTATAGGACAGTACCAAAATGAAGTAATAGACACCACTTTGGATAATCTAACTCATGAGTACCTATCTCTTTTAGAGGAAAAATCTTTTAGAATACAAATGATTTTAATAACATCCTAAAAGTACCAACAGTACACATAATTCACAAGTAATTTACACTTGGCTCTGATAGTTTTGTACTTCAGTGTTTGTGTTTTCCATTAAGTAATGGAATCTGGTATTCTGAAAATTTAGAATGTTTCCAAAACGTTGTCTTTGAAACATTCAAAAATTAATATAAAGCTCCAAGGTTGCCTAAATACCAGTCTTACCTTCTGTTCAGTTCCTTACTGCTCACCACGTTTATACAGGAAATTCCAGCATCACCATCCAGAATGCAGTCACTCTCAAGAAGAATTGCCCTTTCTAACGGTCTGACTGGCTTATACTTTCTCTGAATACATAGTAAATGTAGTTAAATATTTGAAGGAATAATTTAGACCTTTCGAAGTAGGTTAATTAGAAGGAGAAAAAGCGGGAGAGGCAGGTGAGATGACAGGTCCTCTATTCCATTAAATCATTTCCTCCTGATTCTGGTAAGATATAGGTAACATCTTGACTGCAATAAGGTAATAGAGATATTAAAAATTAACAAAGAAAAGAAGGCCTCCATGACAGTTACTTGCCTTTGATTTTTTATATCAAGTAGATAACTATAATCAGATTTCTAGCATGAAAACAAAAGCCTGATGGGATCTACATATTAAAGACTTTACTTAAAATGAGAAAACTAGAGATGTATCATATCAAGTCCTAGAATAGTTTTAAAATAAAAAGAATAAGGAATAGCGGGAGGTGAGAGAAAATGAAAAGAGAATTATACAACCTCCTATAATTCAGATTTTTTAATTTCTAGGGCAAACACTATTTTAAAGGATTTTAAGGGTGTAAGGAATAGTCTTTGCACTAAGAAGCAAGATCCCTGGGTTCTCCTTCTCCAGAACTGCTTGTGTATTGCTGGTCAATCTATTTAACTTCTTTGGGTTTCAGATCCTAATCCATAAATAAGGGAGATACAATACTGTTTGAAGGCAGGAAGTTAGACAAGATGACCTCAAGTTCTCTTCTAGCTCTAAGATTTAGGATGTGTATACCAACTTGAGGTGGATTTTAAGAAGTCAAGATATGATCCTGGCACCAAGATACCCATGAGGGTCATCTGGCTTCATTAAGAGAAGAATGTTGATCTCTTACAAGTACATTTCTAACCCTGATTGATCATTTCACAAATGCATACTTCTGAACATGACATACCCAAAGAGAGGTACTGAAGGGTTTAGAACAGTCACCATCATTCCTGGAAACACTCAAAATTCATGTTCTACTAACAGTAATCAGCAGCACCACTGTTTTATGAGAAAGTCTGCTTTCACTTTCAGCAATATATGATATTGTTTACTTATGCAAAAGAGCAAACAGTCACACATACACATACACACACACAAAACAGAAACAAAAAACAAGAAAACTCAATCTCTTTCTTCAAGATTAAGACTCTAAAGGCCATCCCTGATCTTCAACAGTTCCATGGAAGATCTAATTGTGTGTCATTTGATGAAAAGCATTCTTGAAGGTTTATATGCCACAGATATAGACTCTGAACAGGGTTTAATTCTGCTGAGATAACCATGTACTGATTATCAACCAGAAATCCTTGGGACAACATTTTTAAAAGTCTTCTCCTAACATTCTGGATCCCCTAACTACTAATTGCTGTATTAACAATGAACTATCTTTAATTCGAGAGAGTAAAATACAAATAATTCCAGGACCTGTTATATGCAAATAAAGCAGACTTAAGACAGTTGAAAAGTAACAACCTCCAAAAGTGAAGTAGCGCCTATTCCAATTCTATCAAAATGTATCTATGAACCAGTTTTGAGCAACTGGAACAAAAACATCCTTCAAGAGACAAAGGATGAAATCCAGATACGTTATTTTGGATTGCTGGGATAAATTTTAACTGTTCCAGATGGTGGCCCCTATAAATTCTTTACTTTTTCCTAGAAGTAAAAATCTCATACTGTTTGGTCTGAACAGAAAAAGTATTTCAAACAGACTTTTCAAAAGACATTTTTCACAGGAGAAACAAAATGTTTAAACTGAAGAATGATTAACTATGTAATGTTAACTAAAAAAAGGTACCCAATACCATGTAACAACCATTTTTAAAAAGATGTCACTTGCCCATGTAGTTCCTCTGACTAGTCCTAGAATGCCTCTCAGTCCTTTGTGTTTTTAGACTTTTGAGCCTGTGGCTTTTCCTCTCTGTGTGTACTGCTGTATTTCTCTTAAGGGCCCCATGATTCCTAAGTCTATGTTTTATATCATGTTTACTATTAATATAAAGGCTGCTGGGGAGAAAAGTACCCGCCATCTCCTCGAAAACATAAAGAGTGGAGGGCTGAGATCGGCCTGAGGACTTCAAAAGGTTTTGCTTGCCTTTGTTCTCGCTACACTCTCTACTACTACACTACTATGTCCTGTGGGTTACATTTCACCTGCGCTTCTGGCTAAAATGTGGATACCACAGCCAAAAACACTTGCAAGCATCAATTCCTACTTGGCGGCTCTTGCTACTAAGTGGCAAGCATCTAATGCCACCCTCACCTGATGCTTGGCCGTCTCCATACCCTCCAGAACTGTCGTCTTGAAGTCCTCCTGCTTGCCCTGTGGAAGGAAAGAGGAGAACTCAGGGACCTTACTCCATAAATTAGGATAATATCTGGACATAAAGGCCTAATAGTTGGTGACTCATGAATTGGCCACCAACTAGTAAACCCATATTCAGAGAGCTCCTTCTTCTGGAATCAAGGCCCAGGGAATTACATCATAGTCTTCCAAATTCTGGTCAGGAAGTTTCAACTTTACATGCTGATTCTTGTTGAAAGGCAGTAGAACAAAGTACATAGTATTTTTAATCACTAAATCCTTGCTGTCGGTCTTATTTAATATTAATAGTCTGGATGGGGGAAAATGGATTCCAAGTGTCTTTTACTAACAGCTGCTAGACTGGAAATGGAGGTGACATAGACTCTAGAATCTGGTGTTGCAATTCAGCATCAACTTAATATCCATTTAACTTTCTAATTTTAATGAAAAATTCTCTCCTTCTCTTCAAAGTAGGGAGTATAATTAAAAGACTCAGTCTCCAAAGAAGTTTCATTTACTATACACAGTAGACACTACTACAGTTAAATATGCCAGTACTTCCTAAATAAAACTAAAGAATACATAATAAGACACTCTGTGTGCTTGTGCCAAGTACTGTAGATAAACACACACTTGTGGGAACACACAGAAAGCCAGGCAAGATGTTGAATCTTCTACTTCATGCTACATAATAAGCTTTGTTAAGAAATTTTCCTCACTGATTAATATGTAGAAGTAACTTCAAGAAAAGAATCAAAGCTTGAAAATTCAATCTGAAAAAGAATAGACTGCCTTCTGAACTCTTCCAAAATCTATCATCAAGACAGATGCCATGATGCTCTTAAGCTTCTAGTCACCTGGTACAATATAGGAAAATGAGTGTGATCTTTGGAAGATATAAAACACCACCTCCCAATGATCTAAATAACTCAGACAAGCTTCATTAAACAGTTTATTTTAAAATATATACCCCAATAAGAAAGCAGATTGATTATTCCACCATTTGAGTTAGAAGGGAACAACAAAGAGAATAAAAAGATACTTAGATATAAGACATTATTTCTGATAATGATATTAGAATGTGTTGCTAGAAGATACATGCCCTGTTATGAAGATAGAATAGAATCTCATTCTAAACTCATTTTACTATGCTCTCGTCTGAAGGGTCCTTTAGGTTCAAAAACGTTATGCTTCTCAGACAAGGCCCAAGGTATACCTGTTTATAGCCCTTGGAAAAAGGCATACAATCATGAAGAGATGATCAGGTTACTAAATCCAATCTGAAAACTTATCTTGAAAATACAGGTCCTATATTTTAAACTCTACTATAAACTTAAAATCAGATATATTCATTCTTAGTAAATTCTGACTTTATTCATAAAATATATTTTGTAGAGCTGGGTACAGTGGCTCAGGCCTGTAATCCGAGCACTTTGGGAGGCTGAGGTGGGTGGATCACTTGAGGTCAGGAGTTCAAGACCAGCCTAGTCAACATGGTGAAACCTCGTTTCTACTAAAAACACAAAAGTTAGCCAGGTGTGGTGGCGCTCGCCTGTAATCCCAGCTACTCGGGAGGCTGAGGCAGGAGAATCGCTTGAACCTGGGAGGCAGAGGCTGCAGTAAGTCAAGGTCGCGCCATTGCACTCCAGCCTGGGCGACAGAGCGAGACTCCATCTCAAAATAATAATAATAATAATAATAATAATAATAATAATAATAAATTTCATAGGGTTTTAAAAAATGTTGCCATTGTTTTGTTTGGTTCCAAATAAAACCAAGCTGGATCAGAAAACTGAATTGTATTTGGGGAAGAAAGGGAGCAGCGAGGGACTCAGAACAATGAAACAAATAGTTTCCAAGAATCACACTTAAGATTAGGAATAATATAGCTGTTATCTTTCAAATTATGTTTCTGACTTGGCAAAAATAAAAGTAACAGTCTCTTGTCATGAAGGTATTTCACCACTAAAAACTTAGATAAAAACAGCAAAAAACCAAAAAAACAAAAAACACACACTTTGAAGTGAGCCTAAGCCTGAATTACTTTATCTTTCCTAATCCTATCGTTTTCCTTCTTTTCCAACTATAACACATGTCATACAATAAACTCATTAATTTAACCTACAGGTAGCTCTTGGCTGATTTTTTGTGTGTGTGAATCAATGGTGCTCTGAGTCACAAAAACAGATGGATTTCTTACCCCTGACTTGCGTACTCAATAGGTCAACGAGAACAAAAGGGCAACAAGGTAGTCTTTTTTGTCTTCTGATTTTGAAGAAAGGAATTTAAAAACTTCTTAAAAAGATACTTTTTTTTAAATTTAAAAAAATACAGGGGAAACATAGAAAATATTCAATACCCTGCAAAGATTTTTAAAGGGGATCCCATAACAAAATGTCAAAAAAGAAATGAAACTCCAGGCCGGGAACGGTGGCTCACGCCTGTAATCCCGGCACTTTGGGAGGCCGAGGCGGGTGGATCATGAGGTCAGGAGTTTGAGACTAGCCTGACCAACATGGTGAAACCCTGTCTCTACTAAAAATACAAAAATTAGCCAGGGGTTATGGCATGCGCCTGTAATCCCAGCTACTCAGGAAGCTGAGGCAGGAGAATGGCTTGAGCCCGGGAGGTGGAGGCTGCAGTGAGCCGAGACTGTACCACTGCACTCCAGCCTAGGCAACACAGCAAGACTCCGTCTCAAAAAAAAAATAAAAAGGGAAACTCCAAAGTATTATTTAAGCAGAGGAGTAGAAGAAAACCAAGCAGAAGGTTCCATATAACATAAGAAATGATGGAAAACAAAATTTAAAAATGCTTAAAATTAAATTAAGAAACATGATATTTATCTCTTGATGATGGTTTAACTTGTCTGGAAATAAAGAATGAAGTTATTATTTTCACTCCAATCATACTCGAGAGTACTTTGAAGGTGCCTACTTCTCCAAAGACAACTTAAAGATCATCTTTACTAGCAGTCTATTATGGACCAATTCTTGAACATTTTCTTAAAAACAGCAAATATACAATACTGCTTGCAGCTAACTTTTCATCCAGGTAGTCTCTGATTATGATGTATATAAAATCCCTTATTCATCTGCTCTTTGAGTCTTTCCAGCCTAGGACTCTGTTTCTGATAGTGGCTCAGGACACATTAACAGCAGGCAAGTAGCGCTGTTAGCTTTCCATGAGTACAAATTCAAAACAGAAAATGAAAATATGCAAAAGCAACTTTGTAATATCACCTCGATTTTGGCACCTCTACACAAGAAACTCCCTTTTGTTTTTATCCCAAACCATCAAACCTACAAAAGAGTCCTCAAGCTTGACGTAGAGACTCTTTTTCATTTTTAAATTATTTTTAGAGAGACAAGGTCTTGCTCTGTCGCCCAGGGTGGAGTACAGTGGTTCATCATAGTTCGCTGTAACCTTGAACTCCTGGGCTCAAGGGATCGATCCTCTTGCCTCAGCCTCCTGAGCAGCTAGGACTACAGGCATGTGCCACCATATCTGGCTAGTTTTTTTTTTTTTTTTGTAGAGACAGGTTCTCGATATGTTGCCCAGGCTGTTTTTGAACTACTAGCCTCTCACTTCAGCCTCTCAAAGCACTCAGATTATGAGCGTGAGCCACCACAATCGGCCTAAAGTAGAGACTCTTCATACAGCTTATTTGTACACAGCTACTCCAAATTGAAAATGAAGATCTTTTTGGTTTATCTTACATAACAGCCTTTCAGTTGACTTCAGACCTTCAGATCTAAGAGTCCTTCTTGAACCGTGAAGTACTGTAGTTATAATCACATTACTGAATTTTTTCTCATCTGAATTAAAATAAGAGATCACTCTTCCAACATCTTAAAAGGAAGTCTATGTTGACTTTCAAATGCTTTTATCTGGCAAACAAACAAGAAAGTGAAAATTACTGGTTGGTTGTTTCCAGAAACAGATTCACATTTTGACTAGTTTCTTGGAATCACATTCAAATTGTAAACATTTTAAGAAACTTCTAAATCTAGGAAGCAACGATTTTCCGATACAAGATAAATTTATCAAAATGACCAAATTTATGGAATAAAAGTGAATGCCAACCTACTGATTTCAATTGAATTTAATAAATTAGCAGGTGAAAGAAACATTTCAAAAGTTAAAGCCAACTTGGAATATACGTCTCTACCGTATTAAGACACTAATTGAGTTTCTTATTTAATAAACAATGTTTACTATATCTACCCCAAAACTTCAAAGCACAAATACAGAAGTAGAATAGGTAGACTCTCTGTTTTCAAAGAGTTTACAACCTAGTTGAGAAAAGATGAAAAATATCTACAAGGAAACTTTTGTTATTGTTAAGAAACAAGAAGCTGACACAGTCTTGGAAAACCAGGGAAGCTTTCAGAACAATTCCCAAGAGATCTGGATAGACTACGAGGCAGTGAAACCACCACTATGGTCCAGATCATTTACAAAGATAAAGAGAAAAGCACAGACATGGTATGTGCAGAGGACTGCACAGTACCTACTTACAGAAGGAGATGGTCTGAAAAAGCAGTGGGAGATCAAGTGGATTGGTAAAACAAGCCCTTTCCAGTACCCAAATCTGAATGTGATTTTAGTAGTAATGGAGGAAAACTGTGTGATCTTTGGCACAAAGACAGCACAACAAATGCTATTTTAGTTAAACTAATCTGGCCACCTTGTACGAGATGGATTAGAGGGAAAACCCAGATAAAGGAGATCCAATTGAAAAGCTATTGAAATAATTTACATACAAGTTGAAATTCACTAGAAAAAGGTGACAGTAAAAACGGGTAAGGCCTAACAAATGAGAAAGACTGTGCACAGTAAGATGTATGACTTTACAACAGACTTGGTAAAAGGGATAAAGAACTTTCAGGATGACTCTAGGGTTTTAAGTTCAGAAGACTAGTAATGCTACTAACAAAATGGGAAATTTGGGAAACCGGCTAATACAATTAAGTGGAAATGTTCTAAAGATGGCTGGAAACTAAAGAATAGAATTCAGAAGTAAGAACGTAGCTAAAAGACTTTAAGATAGCATGGAGGTAATAATAGGCTCAGAGAATTTGAAGCAGTCATAAATGCATGATTAATCTCATGAAGATAAGGAAAGTCACAGTTCCAAAGAGGAATTAACAGTGGCTCACACCTGTAATCCCAGTGCTTCGGGAGAGACCAAGTCAGGAGGATCACTTGAGACAAGGAGTTCAAGATCAGCCTGAGCAGCATTCAAAATGAAATTATGAGTTTCAACTAGAATAGCAAACCCTGGGTTACAGTATCATTTAAAATATTGAACTAAAACAGCCTTCTTAAGGTTTAGAAAAAAAGAAAAATTGTTTTGCTTGAAGTAGGAGCTTGCCTGGAACTTCCACTGAACTGCTGAAAGAACAATACCACCACAGATTTGTGCTTGAAGACTTCCGCTGGGTAGTAGTAGCAAGGATCCCATCAAAAGAAAGTAAAAGGCCCTACAAGCTAGGGAGAAATGCAAAGCTTTAGAAGCCAAAGGAAAGAATTTACTTTTTCACATATTATTTCCCTCCACATTCCATAGTAGAAATTTTCCTGATCCTTATTTTGCTGCAGTCTTGGTTTGTGTTCACTTTTCAAAATGTTCCAGAGAAAGCTTACATTTCAGATGTTACGTTGTCCAACTACCAAGCTTAAGGTGTGTCTGGTTAATAACAAAGCTTACAAAGCGTTTTTTATAACTCGACAGCCGATGCAAGAATTTCAATTATATTATTCTCTTGAGGAAAGAAAAAAAACTGTTAGAAAGTCCCAAAGTCATCTGTCATTCTCATGATTTAACATAAAATATCAAGATTTAAGTTACACACACACACACGCACACGCGTGCACGCGTACAGTTCCAGATGCTTAAAAAGTTATCTATTTCATAAGTGACTCATTACTGTAAATGGCCTACCACCAACACTTTCCCAAAGTAAGATAGTATGTGTGTCTGTCTGGTCTAAAGCTGCCCTGAATTTTTTTCTAAATGAAAGACCAATCCACCCTATTCTTGGTTCAATTAACTCTGTTTAATAAACACAAGATGTTTATACATAAAGGTGGATTTCACATTTTCTCATTTGATTCTCATAACAAGTCTCATTTTGTAGATGAGAAAATCCTCAAAAAGTATCTTGTTCTCCTATTACAACATGATCAGACCCAATAAATGATGGCAACAAAAAGAATTCAAATAAATTATAAAAATAAAGGTGATCAGCTAAACAAATTACTATTTTGCCTTAATAAAAAGTACAACAAAATAACCAATGAAATGACATCATTAAGAAAAGCAGGTCAATCTCTCAAAGACCAAACATAAACTTGTAGCATCTGATTCAAGGGTTCTTTATCAGCCAAAAGTAGTAAACAGTTAAAAATCAAGGATCTAAAACTGCTTCATCCTTTCATGTTTAACACAAAATTTCAAAACCCAATTTTAGGGAGAAACATTATTTAAAAACAGCTTCTGAGAGATCTATTGTACAACATGGTGACTATAATTAATCACAATACATTGTATTCTTGAAAAACGTCAAGAAAGTGGGTAAGTGCTCTCACCACAAAAATGATAACCATGTGGGGTAACGCATGTTTATCAGCTAAATTTGGTCATTCTGCAATGTATTTATACTTCAAAACATCATGCTGTACATAATAAATACAATCTTATTTATCAATTAAAAAATAACTTCTGAGTTCTCACCATACTTTCTATATATTTCTATTGTAGTTTCTTCATTGTAGCTACTTATTAACATCTGTAACCCTAAACTGAACTGCAAATTCTTTTTTTTTTTTTTTTTGAGACAGGGTCTCACTCTATCACCCAGGCTGGAGTGCAGTGGTACAATCCCAGCTCACTGCAACCTCTGCCTCTCAGGATTAAGCGATTCTAGTGCCTCAGCCTCCTGAGTAGCTGAGATTACAGACATGTGTCACCACTCCCAGCCAATTTTTGTATTTTTAAAAATTTTTTTTTAAGTAGAGACGGGGTTTCACCATGTTGGCTGGGCTGGTCTCGAGCTCCTGGCCTCAGTTGATCCACATGCTTTGGCCTTCCTAAGTGCTGGGATTACAGGAATGCACCACAACACCCAGCCACTGGACAACAAATTATTTGCAGGAGGATGTAGTCTTTCTCTTTGAACCCTTATAATCCAGCACTGTGACTGCGACAAAATAATTATCATTGTACAATAATATATGTAGAATAAAGTCAATGAGGAACTACCACATTTGGGGGAAATCTTAATTTTTGTAGAAAATGCCTCATTTATTTTTTTAAAAATTTGCCCTCCATACTACCAATTCTCTACTCTTCACCCTTCCTACCTCTATATGCCTCTAGAATTTTTATATTGATATCACACTTGAGTATTTTGCTTTCCATTATGCATTTATGTCTACATTTGTGTCTCATACTAGGCTATAAATTATCTGAGAGTGGGGACCATGTGTTGTATAGCATATTTATCTTGATCTATTCATAGTGCCTCAAAATATAAGAACGTAAGAATTCTGTTGAATTACTTTTTCAGTCTGTCACTTTTTTTCCTTAGCCCTCCAGTAAATTTTGGAGCATAGATCACTGAAATGATGTTGTTATTCAAAAAAGGCAGGGAGGCAGGGAGAGGGTGGCAAGAGAACTAACCCTATGCCTATTTTCTGAATGTATGCATCATACTTCATATAATGAGAACTCAAATGATTTCAGGCATTTATTTTATACTAGCATGTCAAAATGACAACACAGACAACTCTGTCAGGAATGAACTCCCTAGTCACTTCTGGTAAACCTATAAAACAGGGTCTCCTGCTGGGCTTGGGGATGTAATAGAATCCTATCATCTTCCCTGTGGTGGTAATCTGAGTTAATTCTCACTAAACCTGAAAGCTAGTCCTTCTCTCTGGTTCCATTTGTAGGCATGGAGAGAGAAATCAGAGAGAAAAGCCTGAGATTAGCCACTTGAGAATAGTTACAGCATGATTTTAAAAAAAACAAAGTGGTTCACCTGAACTCTGGCCATTACTATTCATGCTGCCAAACCCAGTGCTTGGCAACCACCACCCACGGCTGTACTGACTGCACTCAGTATGACTGTCTCACAGGAAGAGATCAGAGTACCTTACAAACAAAGAACTATACTAATATAAGGTGAAAATATTAGTATCGTTTTTTTTTTTCTTTTAAAGTAAGAAAATTAATCTTCAACTCTTCTCTGGTCAAATTCTATTATGCCAAGTTCTATAGAATAGTCTAAAAGATACCACCTTTTAATACTTGCTCTACTAAATAATTCATCAAATTTTTGGTCCTCAATCTTTTGTTATATGAAATTTTCATTATAACAGCATTTGTGATCAAATTTCATTGAATCTTTAAATTCTTCTACCCATAAATTGTGTATTTTCTGTAATTTAGTATTTTTACTAATTCAGGTTAACATCACCTTTTAGGTAAATTTTAAAAATACTTTCAACCTACAGTATGATTATTATGTGAACAAGCCCCCAAATTTATTAAAACCACACAAAATTGTTTACCATACCTTTATCTCACATAAATGATTTTTGTTAATTTAACAGCCAAACTGGGTGTGGTGGCTCACACCTGTAACCCCAGCACTTTGGAGGCTGAGGCAGGTGGATCACCTGAGGTCAGGAGTTCGAGACCAGCCTGGCCAACATGGAGAAACCTCATCTCCACTAAAAATACAAAATTAGCTGGGCATGGTGGTGCATGCCTGTAACCCCAGCTACTCGGGAGGCTAAGCCAGAATTGCTTGAACCAGGGAGGTGGAGGTTGTGGTGAGCTGAGATCGCGCCATTGCACTCCAGCCTAGGCAACAAGAGGGAAACTCCGTCTCAAAACAAACAAACAAACAAAAACAGCCTACATGTCTTTATTTTATTTTTTATTTTTTTTTTTTGAGACGGAGTCTCGCTCTGTCGCCCAGGCTGGAGTGCAGTGGCCAGATCTCAGCTCACTGCAAGCTCCGCCTCCCGGGTTCCCGCCATTCTCCTGCCTCAGCCTCCCGAGTAGCTGGGACCACAGGCGCCGCCACCTCGCCTGGCTAATTTTTTGTGTTTTTTTTAGTAGAGACGGGGTTTCGCCGTGTTAGCCAGGATGGTCTCGATCTCCTGACCTTGTGATCCGCCCGTCTCGGCCTCCCAAAGTGCTGGGATTACAGGCTTGAGCCACCGCGCCCGGCCAGCCTACATGTCTTTAAAAACACATACCTACAAACTTTTAAAATTACCACATATAATAGAGAAGAGGGCTTCCTCTGGTACAAATAAGAATATAAACAAGAAGATAAAGTGATTCTTCCCATGGTCATTCATAAAATAAATTATAATACAGACTTGTTGACCAATCACATCTAACAAAATCTATTTGAAGACTTAACCAATAACTTAATGGAAGCCTCTGAGCTTCATTAGAGTCTTAAGTATTAGGACATCACAGAGCCTAGAAAAATGATATACACACTCACATGCATATACACACAGACACAAGCACACTTCTGATGTCTCTACTGAGAAATCCATTAACTTGAAGAAGGCTTGAGAAAGGCATCTTAATAACCCATTTCAAATTTCCTTTTATTTATTTTAGAATAAGTTTCCATGAAAGTCTCAGGCTATGTATAACTAAGTTACTTCTAACTCAGAATGTATCTTGAGTTCTCTAGTAAAAAGTTACCCGATACAAAATTTAAATCCAGGAACTAACTAGTAAGATTTTTCTGGTAAATTCTAACTGCTGAAAGGCAGCGGAGGGAAAAAAAAATTGAATCATGTTTCCACATGAAAATAAAAAAGCCAAGTGTTGGAGAATCAGTTAATACAGGAATATAAAACTCACTGAGGAAAATAATGTAATGTACACAGGGTAACAATCTGAGCAAAGACAGGAAAAAGGCATTTCTCCAAAAAATAAAAGGTACTTTACCAGGGGACTATTATTCTAAATCAATGAAGTTCCACTGAAGGAGATTTGATTCTATTTTATAAACTCTCCACTATTACGTGACACTGCTAGTAACCAAACACACTCAATTCCAAAGACAACCTGTTCAAGTTTAGTTGGCATGACCTAGAAAAACTTCCATCTTCACAGAAAAGGTACTAGGAAACCAAGTAAAACCATCATGTGTTAAAACAAATATATGCAAAAGTACAGTAAATATAAAAATGTATGGAAATGTTTAGGAAAACAAAATGAGGTAGTTTTTAAATATAAACAGTAATATTTGGTATGAAAAATCCATTATTTACCCATTTTGACTACCATAGGACTACAATGCCACATTAAGTTATGGTCAAAAATTGACAAATCTAAAAACAATATTTAGGTCAACAGAGACAACTTCCTTCCAATTAAATAAGTTCAATCAGACCAACAAAAACACCCAAACTTTTTCTTTCCATAAAAATTCAACTTTGATATTAAGAACATTTTTCCACTGACCAATAGTCTAAATTATCTCTCCAATCTCAGCTTCTTTACTCCCTTAGTTCACCCTTAGCATGAGACTGGTCTTTCCAAAAACATATTTCAGAGTAACCTCCCTTGCTCAAAAAACCTCAGGGCTACCGCTGACACTCCTAATGCTCAAATTCCTTAGCCTGGCTTAGTCAACCAAGGCTATTCACAATATGGCTCCCATCTTTCTGGCTTCCTCTCAGTACTCTCCCAGAGGAACCTTATTCAGTCAATTTGACCCACTGACTTCAGGACATCTTGTGCTTTCATAATTAACAAAGTATTTTCTTCCTGTTAAGATTAACACACTGCAGAAAGCAAAGCAAAAATTTCTAAACAAATTTAAAAGTTGGTAAGAATGAAATGTATGCAAATATTACTTTTTTGTTTTGTTTTTTGGATTTTTTTTTGAGGCGGAGTCTTGCTCTCACAAAGACTGGAGTGCAGTGGCACTATCTCAGATCACTGCCACCTCTGCCTCCTGGGTTCAAGCAATTCTCCTGCCTCAGCCTCCCAAGTAGCTGGGATTACAGGCACGCACCACCACACCTGGCTAATTTTTATATTTTTAGTGGAGACAGAGTTTCACTATGTTGGCCAGGCTGGTCTCGAACCCCTGACCTCAGGTGATCCACGCGCCTCAGCCTCTCCAAGTGCTGGGAGCCACCGCGCCTGGCCCTTACCTATAATTTTTGACAGAATAAGTTAATTCCTAGTGATTGCCTTATAAAAAAAACTGAGAACAAGAAACGGTTTGGTAAAGAAGCAAACCCACAGGCCCGGCATGGTGGCTCATGTCAGTAATCCCAGCACTTTGGGAGACCGAGGCGGGCCAACATGGTGAAACCCTGTCTCTACTAAAAATGCAAAACTTAGCCGGGCGTGGTAGCGCACGTCCATAATTCCAGCTACTCAGGGGGCTGAGGCAGGAGAATCACTTAAACCCGGGAGGCGGAGGTTGCAGTGAGCCGAGATCATGCCAATGCACTCCAGTCTGGGTGACAGAGCGAGACTCTGTCTCCAAAAAAATAAAAATGAAACAAACCTACATCTTCTCTCAAGCTTTTAATATAGTCATATAGCAATGCTTCCATTCAATTTTTGACTAAAAACTTTTGCAAAAGATGATAAGACAAAAGACTTAGAAACCCTGGACAGTGTCCAAATATTTAACTTACCTGATAACATTTTATGATTCACCATCAGGACCCAATCTATTGCTAAACTACATAAGCAGTTTAGGCTAATAAGTTGACACTTTTTCTAGGGAAAGTACATCCCTAATTCACTCCAGAAATTTTCAAAATCATTAAGTTGTTTTAAAGGAAAAATCACTATTTTCATAACCACAAACAATATATTAGCAAGTTTTGGCTGTTATCACATCTCTAAGCACTGAAGACATCCTCAACTTAAAATTTCAACTTCCCCCCAAAAACAAAGATAACTTAAACTAAACCACTGCATTATAATTAACTACAACACAATAAAGACAGCTCCTAAATCCTAAATCCTTTTGTTAAAGACATTTACTTTTTGTGGGAACAATACCTGACATTTATGAAATTAAAAACAAACAAACAAACAAAAAACGCTTTCAGAAAAAAGCAAACAGCAACACCAAGACATGGTTTAAAATTTTCAAAGAAACGCTTATCAACTTGGAACCTATGGTAAATCAATTATTTACTGGAGACACAACCACACAAAAAAGGTGAGGCAGCATCTGAGATATCAGATCATCAATGCGTAATACTTAGAGCCCTTGAACTAAAAAGCACTCTTGAGCTACCACAGACATTAAAAGGGTTATCCCCAAGTATCTCATTAGCAGGTCTACAGCAAAGGTAGAAGAAATGTAAGAACCAAAAAGAACACAGAAGAAAAAAGCACAGGGTGAAGGGAAAGGTTTGAGGTAAGAACAGAAAGAAGAGAGATAAATGTGTAAGACTAGAAAGAGGAAGAAGAAAAATGAAAAATGAGAGAAGGTGTAAAGTAAAAAGGCAGCTACACTTGCCCGGGGGACATTAGCCCCAAAGGTAATATACTACTGAAACTAGAAACCTTCAAACAAGGAGTTGCCCAATAAATCATTTTAAGAAAGTTTTAGGAAAACCACTCTTCTTAGAAAACCCCTGACTTTTGAATGAACTAAAACCAGAATCTAATCTATCTTTTTTCTGAATGTTCTCAAACTGTATTCCTTTAGTACACTTTATTACAGTCCTATAAATTATAAATTTGATTTTTAAGTTTTAGCCAGACTTTGATAAGCTCCAAACCTAAGTAACACTTGACTGGTAATGCCCTCAAGTGAAGCATCAGTACTTCTGGTAATTCACAGTAACACCATAGGGGAGAAAACCCTTTAAAAAAAGAGGCTAAAACAAAAGATAAAACATCTTAAATGAAGTATGTCTTAATCTGGGTACCCATGAAAGTCATGCAAGACACAGCAGATGGGGTCTGAAACCACCATTTTGTTTTTAAAAGGTACAGGACTAAAAGAACCAGAGAGATGTGTGGGTCTGAAGCTATTCGAAATATAAAACTTATTTCAAGAGGAGGAACTTAGTAAAAATTCAAAGTCAAACAGAGTAAATAAAATGTCATTAAGGGCACGAGATACAAAAATTCATTAAAATACTGCTTTTGCTTGGGCTCTCCAAAACAGAAAGGCATGTATCGCTGACTGGTCCAGCCATCCTCAGAAAGCTAGTACTCAGCATTGAGGGTGTGTTAGTGAGAATTCTTTAGAGCTGTTTGAAGCTCTGAAACCAAAACTATAGACTCCCATAATCTTTCTAGATTTTTCTGGCCTAGAATATATTTTTATATTTGTTCACCAGGAAAAGGCACTTCTCAAAACCAATCCACACCATGAAAGTTTTATCATCAAGTATCTAACTACGTGGTAAACACATCATTTAGCTAGAACAATTTCTGAATCAGAGCTGTCATTGACGGGTCTGGTGCTTTGGATGTAGCTTTCTGTATGTCTTCTCTAATCATTTATTTTCTCCTATTTTCCAACCACCTTATATTGCCACTGTCCTTCCATTCCCACCCTTTACCTTCCTCCTGTATATGTACAGACACACAAAAAGAGTATCAGTACCACTACGTATGTATCTATGTGTATACATACACACATATACCTGTATATGTATACACACACACAAAGACACACATGGCAGGAGCCCCAATATCAGAGTTTATTGACATAAATAATATTGTAGAATAGAAATAAATCCATTAATTCTTATTTCTAAGATAAAACAGAACTGTCGTTGGACACTACAACTCACCCGATGGTTCTTCAGGCTCACTTTCATTTTCTTCCTCAGGTGGGGCTTGAGGGGGTGGTGGGGGAAGTTTCTTTTCCTTCTCTGCTTTGGCATTTCTCTCTTCTTCTGAATAATACTCATCTTCTGAGAGGTTGGCCAAGCTTTCATCCATCTCTCTGTACTCTACCTATATGGAGATCATACCAGGGAAAGCTAAATGCAGTGAACATTTAAAATCAGGGACTCTATTTGGAACCATCAATCAATGTGAATTGTTAACTTCACATTTTAAGGGAAGTAAGTGTACAACAAGGAACAAGCCAGCTTATAATAGGTAGTTATTAAAAACAAAACCTTCATGAAACAATCTTGTGTCAGTTCAGGTTCAAACTAATCTGCAACTTTTACATCATAGCACTGACATTCAAATCATTGACTCTAAGGCTCTCAACAACTTCTCAAAAAAAATTTTTAATTGTATGTATCATGCTCACATACTGGAATTTCCAACAAAATTTCCAAAAAATATCATGCTCACATACCGGAATTTCCAGACAAAAATATAGTTAACTAGAATATCAAGTCTGTCTAATGCCAAGCCTGTGCTTCTAACTACTATTCCAACGGAAAATAGCAAAACAATTCCAAAAACCAAATGGAGGGCATGGAGTAGAAAATAACAACAGTCAAACTGAAACTATGAAAAGGTGCATTTGCTTAAAAAATTCACTTAGGAGAGGCCAGGTGCAGTGGCTCACGCCTGTAATCCCAGCACTTTGGGGGGCTGCGGCAGGCAGATCACCTAAGGTCAGGAGTTCGAGACCAACCTAGCCAACATGGTGAAACCCTTCTCTACTAAAAATACAAAAATTAGCTGGGTGTGGTGGCAGGCACCTGTAATCCCAGCTACTTGGGAGGCTGAGGCAGGAGAATCGCTTGAACCCAGGAGGTGGAGGTTACAGTGAGCCGAGATCAAACCACTGCACTGCAGCCTGGGCGTGAGACTCTATCTCAAAAAATAAAATAAAATAAAATAAATTAAGGAGTAAGTGACGTGGAAATGGAGGATACAGGTCTTACTACTAATTCACACCGGCTATAAAGGAAAGGGAGGTATGTCATTAGCAAAAAGAGGAAGCAGTTTTAGTGAATGTGTCACTGAGGGTAACAGAGCGTAAGACAGGAAAGATTATTATGGATTGGTTAGCCAAAATGTGTAATATGGTATTACAAATAGTTTTCAACATTGGAACATTCTCAAATCATCATTGTGACTTCCTAATAAAAGAAACTACAGCTAATTATTATGGAATCAATTAAAAGATAATTATTATGGAATCAATTAAAAGATTCTAATTATTATTAATTCCATGAAAAGATAATTTATTAGACATGGAAAAAAAGCAAAGACAATGTGGTTTCCACACATATCTTATGTTTTACATTTCCAAGATTAATAGTCCTGTGGATTACAGTGAATGTAATACATTTTAACTTGCTAAACATCTTTGATATAGCTTTGGATGGTCAGCTGTTTTTATACTATCTTTTTGCTCTTTTTTTTAAATGATAGGACCACAAGATTTGGGGGAGGGGGAATGGCTGCTGGAAGTACAAGAGTTTTACTGAAAATAGGGATTGGGTTAGAAAACGGAAACAAAAATTAAGAATAATGAACTGACTAGTTCTGACCCATGCTCTAAGAATCTTATTTAATATATGAATAATTGTATTCACCTACTCAAATACTGAACACTGAGCACATGGTACAATGGAGAAAACAATTATGACTGAGTGTGTCCCTGCCCCTAAAAAGCTGAAAATCTGGTTCCAAGTAAATGATCCTGATCAGATGACCATCTCATACAGGGTCTCTGCAATAAGACTCCAGAAATGTAGATGATATTATACTAAACTTTATCCTAACTGACTGAGATAAACTGTGGAAATAGGTCTCAGGACAATGGATGAAAAAGCAGCAAGGAGAAAAAAAAAGTTTCAAAGAGGGAGAGAAGTCAGAATAGGCCATAAACTTTTATAGTATGCAGTTTTCTTTTCCTTTTACCCCTCAATAGTGCTTGACTCTTCCCTTCCCCAAAGATTCAGTCCTTTGATCCTCTGCCCATCAATCTTATTTACTCAATAATGACTTAACAAGTACCTAATATGGAACTGGACAATGTGCAAATTTTGAGACAAAAACAAAGACTAATACAAAATCCTTTCTATTGTAGTTCAGTTTTTCCCAAAGGATGTTCCACTAGATACTATATCCTTTGAAGGAGTAAAGGATCCAATATCAAGTCTGGGAAACTGCAATCTTTACAGGTTCCCTCTAGGAGAGTCACAATTCACATTAAAGGAGAAGGCTGGGTGTGGTGGCTCACACCTGTAATCCCAGCACTTTGGGAGGCGGGGGCAGCAGATGCCAAGGCAGGAGGACTGCTTAAACCCAGGAGGCCAAGGGGTGCAATCTGTGATCGCACCACTGTGCTCCAGCCTGAGTGACAGACACAGACCCTGTCTCAAAAAAATAAAAAATAAAGGTACTGCTAAGTTTTGCATCAAAAACAATCTTTTCAATATTGTTTAATCCAGTGTCTTGACAAAGAAATAATTAACAAGGAAAACACCTGGAAAAGGCTGGTCTAGAAAGGGTTCTTAGTCTTTAGGAACAAAAGAGATTAGAAAAATACGTACAGGTAGAAGCAATAATATCCGATGGTATTATTAAAAACAAAACTGTTTCACAGAACCCTAGGATTCTTCAAGATTTAGAATTTTAATTTTTAAATGTATTAAATACACACTCATGTGTTAAAACAAATCTTAATCCTTTAGAGACCACCAACACATTAACTTGTGCTGCTCGGGTAACTTAACTTGGGGTAGACTTAAGAATGAAGTTTCTTCTGCCATCTCTGTTCAACTGAGAGCATCCTGAGATGACAAAGCAAGCTTAAAAAAAAAAAAAAAAAAAAAAGCTGGGAGCAGTGGCTCAAGCCTGTAACCCCAGTACTTTGGAAGGAAGAAGGAGGAGGATCATTTGAGCCCACTTCTACACCAGCCTAGACAACACAGGGAAACCCTGTGTTTATAAAAAACTAAAAAAACTTAGCCTGGTGTGGTGGCATGCACCTGCAGTTCCAGCTACTAAGGAGGCTGAGGTGGATCACTTGAACCCAGGGGGTCAAGGCTACAGTGAGCTATGATCTAAACACGGCACTCCAGTCTGTGTGACAGAGTCGAGACCCTGTCTCAAAAAACAAAACAAAACAAAAAAAAAAGAAAGCAAACAAAACCAACCTCCTCCCTTTTGCACAACTTGTCAAATCAGTACTAGACTGCCACAATACTTCATAAACAAAGCAAAATACAGAAACAAAATTGGATTCTTCCCTGGTTGTCTAGTTGCTGGGTGAAAAGAATGGATTCTGGCCGGGCGCGGTGGCTCAAGCCTGTAATCCCAGCACTTTGGGAGGCCAAGACGGGTGGATCACGAGGTCAGGAGATCGAGACCATCCTGGCTAACACGGTGAAACCCCGTCTCTACTAAAATACAAAAAAAATTAGCCGGGTGTGGTGGCGGGCGCCTGTAGTCCCAGCTACTTGGGAGGCTGAGGCAGGAGAATGGCGTGAACCCGGGAGGCGGAGCTTGCAATGAGCTGAGATCCGGCCACTGCACTCCAGCCGGGGTGACAGAGCGAGACTCTGTCTCAAAAAAAAAAAAAAAAAAAAGAAAAGAAAAGAATGGATTCTAAGGCTAAAACAAGACTATCATGCTTAATTTCCAAACTCAAATTTGGCTTCACCAGTAGCCTCATTTTCTCATAGACTGACAACTAAAATAAATGTTATAAATTTTAACTTCTCAATACTAGTTAATAGTAGTGTGTTTTATTTTGGGATTTTTTGCTTAAAATTTTATTTTGTAAAAAAGGCTTTCCTCATTTAATAAAGCTTTTTTTTTTTTTTTAGATAATTTTTAAATTGCCCAGAGCCAAGAAGTGACCATTTAAGCAAAGTTTTAAAACCATCGGAAAGAATCATACAAACTTTAATAAAAACTATTCCCCTGAGAAAAGGAATGGGTACTTTGAACCTAAAGGATTAGGCATCTCTCATCCCTAAGTAAAAACCCCAAAGACTTCAGAGACTCTACAACTACTTACAACCACGGACATAAAGATGTCCCAACAGGGAGACTATGAGTGAGTAGGGTAATTATTCTTACTTTCACACTGATGACTCTCGAATTTAAATCTTTAGTCTCTTCCTTCTCCTCCCTACTCTTATTACAATGATTCATTCACTCCTCAATCTCCTTAAAGCATCAGTCTTTATAAAGAAATCTTTCTTGGGCTGGGCATGGTGGCTCACACCTGTAATCCTAGCACTTTGGGAGGTCGAGGTGAGCAGATCACTTGATCTCAGGAATTCGAGACGAGCCTGGGCAACATAGCGAGACTCTATCTCTACAAAAATTAGCTGTGGGTGGTGGTACACATCTGTAGTTCCAGCCGCTTGTGGGGGCTGAGGCAGGAGGACCACTTGAACCTGGAAGGTCAAGGCTGCAGTGAGCCATGATTGGGCCACTGCACTCCAGCCTGGGTGACAAAGTGAGACAGTGTCTTAAAAAAAAAAAACAAACCCACAAAGACCACAAAATTTTCTCCTTTCACACTGCATTCCTATATCAAAACATCTCATGTATCCCATAAATATATATACCTACTACGTACCACAATAATTAAAAATTTTAAAAAAACCTTTCTCACTTTTATCTAGGGCACAACTGCCAGGTTAATTTTCCCATTATGTGATATTTTCTAATAGCTTAACAGATGAACATCAAAATTTTCAAACCAGCATATAAACTCTCTGGCCTTGACTATTCACACTGCCTTTTTTATTTTTATTTTTATAAGACAGGGTCTCACTGTCACCAAGGCTGGAAAGCAGTGGCATGATCTCAGCTCACTGCAACCTCTGCCTCCCAGGCTCAAGTGATTCTCCTGCCTCAGCCTCCTGAGTAGCTAGGAATACAGGCACATGCCACCACACCTGGTTAATTTTTGTAATTTTGTATAAACAGAGTTTCGCCATGTTGCCAAGGCTGGTATCAAACTCTTGGGCTCAATCGATCTGCCCACCTTGCCCTCCTAAAGTGCTGGGATTACAGGCATGAAACACCATGACTGGCCTGAATTCAAACTTAATTCTAATCACTAACACACTAGTAAAAAAGTCCTCAATGCTGTTCTACCAACCTCTAAGCTCCCTAAAGCTACTTCCATCTTTTTCTGTTAATCCAACACCATATACTCAAGGTCCACCTCCTCTGAAGATTATTTCTTAATTATTGTAAATTTTAAAACTATATCTGCCAGGCGCAGTGGCTCATGCCTGTAATCCCAGCACTTTGGGAGGCCAAGGCAGGTGGATCACCTGAAGTCAGGAGTTCTAGACCAGCCTGGCCAACATGGTGAAACCCCTGTTTCTGCTGAAAATACAAAAATTAGCCAGGCGTGGTGGCAGGCACCTGTAATTCCAGCTACTCTGGGGGCCGAGGCAGGAGAATCGCTTGAACCGGGAGGCGGAGGTTGCAGTGAGCCGAGATCACACCATTGCACTCCAGCCTGGGGGAAAAGAGTGAGACTTCATCTCAAAAAAAAAAAAAAAAAAAAAAAAAAAAAATCTTTTATCTTCTCTGAAGTCTCACAGTACTTATGGTCTGCACTTCATAATCTAGTTCAGGGCTGTCTGATGAACTTTTTTGTCATAATGGAAACTCCTCTATCTGTGCTTCCAATTCTGTGGCTTCAACATGTGCTACACTGAGCACTTATAATGTAGCTAGTGTGACTGAAGAAACTATTTTTAATTTCAATTTAAACTTAATAGCCACATGTGGCTAAGGGCTACCATACTGGATAGCATGAATCTAATGCTCACTACAACATGGACACAACTCTACAACCCCAACACTACTGGTCCCTTCAATCTATTTTGTTCCTAGACAATTCCTGTTTCTAATTAAATTCATATGATCACTGTTCTCAACATTCAGTTGTCCACTCTGGATTCCCTGATGCTTCTCAAACCACTTCCTTTTCTCCACTGGTAGCACCTTAATTACTGGTCATCTACTAATTATATGCCAAACACCGCAATAAGCATTTTGTTTATATTATATCTAAACTTTACAAGGTAGGGCTTATTTACATGAGGAAAATGAATCAGAGGAAGATGAAATACTTAAACTCCAAAAAGTCCACCCTTTTCCAGAACACTTTTCTAAATTCTGCCATTTCATGGCCTAGCTCAAGGCCACCATTTCTAAAGGAGTATGGTGTTCCTGAAGTTCCAGCCCAATTTACCAATTTCAAACCTTAAATATTCTGCCATAAATTTAGCATACACATACTCAAAAGTGAATTTATTCTGAAACTAATGAAACTGGAGCTTCAGGGACACTCAATTACATGAACTCCTTCCAATACCCTAAACATAATTTTAATTATGTAATGATATAATTCTGTTAAAGCACAGTTCCCAAAACTGGATAAGCTCCCAAGTCATGAAATATATACACTTTTTTCCCTGCATACACTGAAGAATTACTGAAGCACGGCCTGTCTATACTGGCCTCAGCTTGCTTTTCATTCCTTAAATGGATATACTATCCTCTAAAGTCTGTTTCCTCTGGATCCCAAGAGTGGCTAGTTGCTAAGCTTCCTAGTTGCTGTTCCAAACAAACACGTAACTAATTTTTTTTCTGAAAGTTTAAGAGCTAATTACAATAGGGGATACAAAACAGGATAAGCAAGATGAGTTAAAATAAACACAGGAGAATTACAAAGAAAAAAATCTTGGTTGGGTGAGGTGGCTCATGTCTGTAATCTCAGCCCTTTGGGAGCCTGAGGCAGGAGGAATGATTGAGCCCAGAAGTTCGAGACCAGCTGGGGCAACATAGAAAGAAGCCATTTCTACAAAAAGTAAAAAATTAGCCAGGCGTGGTTGTGCACAACTGTAGTCCCAGCTACTCAGGAGGCTGAGGTAAGAGGATCACTTGAGCCTGGGAGGTTGAGGCTGCAGTGAGCTATGATTGCGTGACTGTACTACTCCAGCATGGGTGACAGAAGGAGACCCTGTCTCCAAAAAATTAATCAGTTAGCTAAGAAAAAAAATCTTTCTTGTAGGAGAGAGCTTAAAATATAACAGTAAAATCTTACAGTGTGCCCCAAATTTATCAATCTGCAGATTCAACACAGTCACAACCAGAATCCCAGCAGCCCTTTTTGCAGAAACTGACAAGCTCATCCTAAAATTCATATGGAAATGCAAAGGATCCAGAACGGCCAAAATAATCTTGCAAAAGAAGAACAAAGTTGAGGAACACTTCCTAATTTCAAAATTTATTATGAAACTAAAATAATCAGGATAGTGTGGTACTGGAATGGATGGAAATATGTAATAGATCAATGGAATAGAGTTGAGAGTCCAGAGATAAACTCTTACATTTATAATCAATTAGCGAGGGTGCTAACTATATGTTGAGGGAAAGAACAGTCTTCAAAAAACTGTGCTGGGACAAGCTGCAAAATAATGAAGCTGAACCTCTACCTCACACCATATACAAAAATTAACTGAGAACAGATTTTCATCTGGCCGGGCGCGGTGGCTCAAGCCTGTAATCCCAGCACTTTGGGAGGCCGAGACGGGCAGATCACGAGGTCAGGAGATCGAGACCATCCTGGCTAACATGGTAAAACCCCGTCTCCACTAAAAAAAAAAAATACAAAAAACTAGCTGGGCGAGGTGGTGGGCGCCTATAGTCCCAGCTATTCGGGAGGCTAAGGCAGGAGAATGGCGTGGATCCGGGAGGCGGAGCTTGCACTGAGCTGAGATCTGGCCACTGCACTCCAGCCCGGGCGACAGAGCGAGACTCCGTCTCAAAAAAAAAAAAAAAAAAAAAAAAAAAAAGATTTTCATCAACATAAATGCAAGAGCTAAAACTATAAAACTCTTAGAAGAAAACACAGGAGTAAATCCTCACGACATTGGATAAGGCAATGGTTTATTAGATGTAACACCAGAAGTAAAGGGAACAAAAGAAAAAATAAATTGGGTCTCATCAAAATCAAAAATTTCTCTAACCAGAATATGTAAAGAACTCTTAGAAGAAAATGATGAAGACAACTCAATTTTTAAAAACGAGCCAAGGATTTGAATAGTCATTTCAACATAAATATTAAAATGGCCAATAAACACATGAAAAGATGCCCAACATCATTAGTCATTAGGGAAATGCATATCAAAACCACAATGAGATATCACTTTACCCCCACTAGGATGGTTATAGCAAAAGACAAACAATATTAAATGTCAAGAACGATATGGAGGGTGGGCGAGGTGGCTCCGCCTGTAATCCCAGCACTTTGGGAGGCCGATGTGGGTGCACTGCTTGAGGTCAGGAGTTCAAGACCATCCTGGCCAACATGGTGAAATCCCTTCTCTACTAAATATACAAACATTGGCCAGGGGTGGTGGCAGGCGCCTGTAATCCCAGTTACTTGGCTGGCTAAGGCAGGAGAATCACTTGACCCAGGAGGAGGCTGTAGTAAGCCGAGATCATACCACTGCACTCCAGCCTGGGTGACAGAGACTGTCTCAGGAAAAAAAAAAAAAAAAAAAAAAAAAGGCCATGCGCAGTGACTCACGCCTGTAATCCCAGCACTTTGGGAGGCTGAGGTGGGCAGATCACCTGAGGTCAGGAGTTCGAGACCAGCCTGACCAACATGGAGAAATCCCATCTCTACTAAAAATACAATACAAAGTTAGCCGGGCATGGTGGCACATGCCTGTAATCCCAGCTACTTGGGAGGCTGAGGCAGGAGAATCGCTTGAACCTCGGAGGCGGAGGTTGCAGTGAGCCCAGATCGCGCCATTGCACTCCAGCCTGGGCAACAAGAGTGAAACTCCATCTCAAAAAATTAAAAAAAAAAAAAAAGAATAATAATATTGGAGAAACTGGTACCCTCATATATTTAATAACGGGAATGTAAAATGGTGCAGCTGCTATGGGAAACTGTTTGGTTGTACCTCAAAAGTTAAACCTAGAATTAACATAAAACCAAGCAATTCTACTCCTGGGCCCACACCCAAGAGAACTGAAAATATATTCATACAACAAACTGTATATTAATGTTCATAGCAGCATTATGCAAAATAGCCAAGACATAGAAACAAACCCAAGTGTTCATCCAATGATGAATGGATAAACAAAATTTGGTATATCCATACAGTAGAATATTATTCAGCCATAAACAGTTATCAAGTACTGAATGGAAGCACTACAACGTGAATGAATCCTGAAAACATGCTAAAGCCAAATACAAAAGGCCACACATTGTAATATTTTATATAAAATGTCCAGAATAGACAAATCCATAGACAAAGAGTAGATCAGTGGTTGCCAGGAACTGGGGGTAGGGAGGAATGGGGAGTGACTGCTAACGATACAAGTGTCTTTGGGGATGATGAAAAGGTTCTAAAATCACTTGTGGTGTTGGCTGTACAATCTTGTAAATATGCTAAAAACCACTGAATCGTACATTTTAAAATGGTGAATATTATTATACATGCATTATCCCAATAAGCCTGCTTTTTGTTTGTTTTTAGACAGAGTTTCGCTCTTGTTGCCCAGGCTGAAGTGCAGTGGCATGATCTAGGCTCATTGCAACCTCCACCTCCTGGATTCAAGCAATTCTCCTAACTCAGCCTCCTGAGTAGCTGGGATTACAGGCGCCCGCCACCACGTCCGCCTAATTTTTTGTATTTTTAGTAGAGTCGGGGATTTCATCACGTTGGACAGGATGGTCTCGAACTCCTGACCTCAGGTGATCCACCGACCTCAGCCTCCCAAAGTGCAGGGATTACAGGAGTGAGCCACTGTGCCCGGCCAATAAATCTGTTTTTAAAAACATCTTATACATGGCTTCTGGTCACCTGTCTATTGAAATAATAAAATAACACTCTTGACTTCTGTCCTTTATTTCATTTCTGAGGGCTGGTGTCACCAACCTCTATGCTTTCCTAACCCATGCTTTGGTTAAAAGCTCCAGAAAGTCTTGCCTGCAAAACGGTCTTTTACCCAGCACTGGTTATACTTCAGAGAGTTGGCTCAAGTAGGGAGATAAATATGAGGGCTCTCAGACTGGGTAATACTCATCTCAAGAAGCTCCCCATACACAATGACTTGGTATTCACACTTAAAAATTATGTAGACAATTTTTTCAAGCATAAATTATATAATTTGCAAACTTTTATTCAAATGTTGATTATACGCACATATATATCCAGGTTGTTTTTTCCAACTAGACCATTAAATCTCCAGAAAAGGCCCAAGTCTAAAGTCTGTGCCCTAATATTGCCCCAGTGCCCTGCACACAGTGTCCCATGTGGTCCTTTGTTTCAAGGGCTGATGATACCCTGTAACAACATGAATGTGGGAATTATATTCCAGTTCCATCACTTACTTAGCTTTGTGACTTTAGGCAAGTTGCTTAAATTGTGTGCCTCGGTTCACTCATTCCTAAAATACGGCTAGCAATACTTGCCCGTTGGTATTCAGCAAAAAAAAAAAAAAAAGTAATGTTGGTGACACGCTGAATACGGCATCTAGGACACAGAGATGTGAGGCAGTCTCTGTATACACTGTGTGGAGTCAAATCTTCTCCTTCCCATATATTTGCATTTTGACTGTTATTTGTTCTCTCAATCAGCAGCTTCCTCATCTGCAAAATTCTACGCCAAAAGATCGCAGAGAGGATTTTTAAAAAGAAGAAAAACAAAAAAAGACTGGAACTCCTACCACACAGCAGGGTTTTGCTCAAACAAAAACAGAAACAAAAACGACCCTTTCTTTTCCACCTCCCCAGCTAAGGCGATTTCTTTAGCATCAACCTACAGCCTCCTAGTGCACCCAGCTGAAACGCCATCAATATCGCCGAACAGCTTCCAGACCTATCTGTGGACAAACAGTGATGCCTCCAAGAACGCCAACCGTAACCCCACATCAGGGAGCCATCTTCCAGTCAAGAAAATGAAAAGGTGTGCAAGAAAGACCTAAGGAATAAAATACCCCTCCCAGCAATCATCGATGACCCTTCCCACGTCGCTCGGGACCCAGCACAAAGACCGCAGTCAACACCGGCAAAGACTTTTCCTTTCTCACCCCACCCGTCCAGCTAGAGGGGACGTGGCGTGGGCAGCGATACAGGGGGAGGTCTGAGTGGTCGCAGGGCCCAAGACGCGGCGGCGGTGGGGGAGGGCGGAGCAGCCTCGGGGAAGCTCGGCACCCGGCGGTGCCGTTTAAGGGAGGGGTCCACCCTTACCTTCGCCCGCTTGCGCCGGCTGGTCCGACGCCCCTCCGGAGTCTCTGCTATTCCAGTTTCCATGGGGGTCGCAGACCCAGGCACGACGGTGGGCCCGGCCTGAGGCCCTGCGGACCCTGGCGGTTCGGCCAGGCCCCCGGGGGGCGAGGCCCGCGGAGGCTCTTTCTTGCGGGGTGTGCGCTCGCCGGCCGCCCCCGGCCCGACCTCGGCTGGGCCCGACAGGCCCGCGGGTTGCGCGGCCACCTCAGACCCATTCTCAGAGCCGCCCGCTGTCCCGGGGCCAGCCTCCGTCCCGGCTGCCGCCGCTGCAGCCGCCGCCGCCGCGGCTGCCGCCTTCTTCCCAGACAACATCTCGGGCCGCCGGGCCGCCGACGGCCGTAGGGGCCGCTCGGTCTGTCGCTCCGTGGGTCCGACCCGTCTCGCCTCGCCTCGCTTCACGCTGCCCGCGCGCCGCCAACCGCCGTCGCGTACGCACGCGCTAAGCGCGCTCCCGCAGCGCCGGGACAAAAAGGGCCGGAGACGCCCACGAGCCCCGCCCCTCCCCCGCAGCCATAGAGTGGCGTTCTCGCGGCTAGAGCGGCGCCGCAGCAAAGACCGTGTAGCTTGCCTAGAGCGTCTCCCCGGCGTTTGGCGTGGGACCTGGCACCGTCCGTGGTGTTAGGGCTTCTGGGCCAGACTAAACCTCCGAAGGTGACCATTTCCTCTAGGGACTTGCGGGTTTGCATGCGTTCGTTCGTTCATTCACTCACCCAATTATTCGTCAGTTCTACCAGTATTTATTAATGCTTGCCCACTACGTAACAAGGGTTACATTATGAAGTTCTAGCTTTCAAAGAACTTACAGTCTAATGGGGAAAAACACTGAAATATGTTGGTAGAGCGTCTTTCTTATTCATAATTGCTCTGCTTGGACTGGGCAAAAAACTTGGAGAGCGTAGCAGTTTCGATAGTAGTAAAATGGAGACAAGTTAGGAAATCCAGGTTTGAGTCCAGACAGAATTGTTCTTGTCTCCAAGCCTTTGTTCATGCTTTTCCTTCTGTCTGGACCCCAACCCCATTCGCACCCCATGTCTTGCGCTTCTCCCATCCCCCATGTCCCTCATCCCCCATGTCCCCCATCCCCGCCGGCATAACACCTCTTTCTATTCCAGGTTAATTCTTTCTAATAATGATAGTAGTGGTTTATTCTTTTAATTTTTCGAGGAATCCCGTGCCGACCCAAAACTGGAACAGGTCTTGTCTACTTTTAGCATGTTTGTACTTACTACACAAACGATTGTCTTTTTAGTAGTCTGTCTCTTCAAAGTGAAATTGTCAAAAAGTTATTCCGTTTACATGAAGTTCAAGAACTGGTAAAACTAATCTCTAGTAATAGATTCCAGTCAGCCCTTGCCTGAGATGGGGGTCGGGGTCTGACTGCAAAAGAACAAGAAAGAACTTGCTGGGGGTGATGGAAATGTTTTATATCCTGATTGGGATGACGTTTACAGAGGTGTATATATTTGTCAAAACTCTATGAACTCTCCATGTAAAATAGGTATATTTTATGTAACTGTACTTAAGTAAAGTTGTTTTTCTAAAAAACTAGGCAAACAGACAAAAAGGCAATCAAATGTAGAAAGGAAAAAAGTAAAAGCTATGTAAGAAAGAAAATGTATCCGAGTGGGGTGGCATGCACTTGTAGTACCAGCTGCTTGGGAGACTGAGGTGTGAGAATCACTTGAGCCTCGGAGTTCAAGTCCAGCGTGAGCAACGTAGTGAGACTGCGTCTCTAAAAAAAAAGAAAAGAAAAAGAAAGAAAAATATAATCATAGTACAACATATGGCTCAGCTGTGAACTGTATTAATATGACCATAAAAACATAAGCAGTTAATATTGTTTTTATTTATTTTTTCTTTTCTTTTGTTTCTTTTCTTTCTTTCTTTTCTTTTCTTTTTTTTTTTTTTTTTGAGACAGTCTTGCTCTGTTGCCCAGGCTGGAGTGCAGGGGTGCAATCTTAGCTCAATGCAACCTCTGCCTTCCGAGTTCAAGCGATTCTCCTGCCTCAGCCTCCCCAGTAGCTGGGATTACAGGCGCGTGCCACCATGCCTGGCTAATTTTTGTATTTTTAGTAGAAACGGGGTTCCGCCATGTTGGCTAGGTATGTCTCCAACTCCTGACCTCAAGTGATCCTCCCACCTCGGCC
This sequence comes from Macaca fascicularis, assembly GCF_037993035.2. Taxonomy (NCBI): domain Eukaryota; kingdom Metazoa; phylum Chordata; class Mammalia; order Primates; family Cercopithecidae; genus Macaca; species Macaca fascicularis. The sequence goes on from NC_088375.1 coordinate 212,123,359, forward strand.
TCCCAAAGTGCAGGGATTATAGGTGTGAGGCACCGCGCCCGGCCGAGCAGTGAATATTGTTTTAACCTAAGTGATAGAATTACATTAAGAGAATGGAGAAAAAAGAAAGTTTGTGGAGAGAAAGATGAGAAGGTTTTAAGGATTTAGGGAAGTAGGGAGGTTGTTGGGGGAGGTGCTGCTCGGGAGCTAAATTATCTTTCACCGTAAAAATATAATACATAATGTTGGCCGGGCGCGGTGGCTCATGCCTGTAATCCCAGCACTTTGGGAGACCGAGGTGGGCAGATCACGAGGTCAGGAGATCGAGACCATCTTGGCTAACACGGTGAAACCCCGTCTCTACTAAAAGTACAAAAAAAATTAGCCAGGCTATGTGGCGGGCGCCTGTAGTCCCAGCTACTCAGAGACTGAGGCAGAAGAATGGCGTGAACCCTGGAGGCGGAGCTTGCAGTGAGCCGAGATCGCGCCACTGCACTCCAGCCTGGGCGACAGAGCGAGACTCCATCTCAAAAAAAAAAAAAGAATTCCTGGCCGAGTGCAGTGGCTCATGCCTGTAATCCCAGCACTTTGGGAGGCCAAGGCGGGTGGATCACCCGAGGTCAGGAATTCGAGACCAGCCTGGCCAACATGGTGAAACCCCGTCTCTACTAAAAATACAAAAATTAGCCGGATGTGGTGGCACTTACCCGTTTATTTCCCCAGAAATAACTAATTCATTTCAGATGTTTTTATTGTGATCAAATACACATAACATAAAATTTACAATCCTAACCATTTTGAGTATACTGTTTAGTAGTGTTAGATGCATTCACGTTGTTGCATAAACAATGTCCAGAACTCTTTTCATCTTGCGAAACTCTGTACACATTAAACAATGACTACATTTGCCCCTCCTTCTAGCCCCTGACAGCCACCATTCTACTTTTTGCCTCTATGAATTTGACTACTGTAGATAGCTCATATAAGTGGAATCATATGGTATTTGTTTTTTTTGTGACTATTTCACTTAGCTTAATGTCCTCAAGGTTCATCTATGTTGTAACATGTTAGAATTTCCTTCCTTTTAAAGGCTGGTAATGTTGTGCATATATAACATTTTATTATCCATTCATCTATGGATGGACACTTTTGTTGCTTCCACATTTTGGCTATTGTGAATAATGCTGCTGTGAACATTGGTATACAAATATCTCTTCAAGACTCTGCTTTCAATTCTTTGAGAATATCCAAAGTGGAATTACTGTAGCAGTGTATGCTTTTTTTTTTTTTTTTTTTTTTTTTTTTTGAGAAGGAGTCTTACTGTGGTTGCCCAGGCTGAAGTGCAGTGGCGCGATCTCGGCTCACTGCAACCTCCGCCTCCCGGGTTCCAGCAATTCTCCTGCCTCAGCCTCCCAAGTAGCTGAGATGACAGGTGCCTGCAAACCACACCTGGCTAATTTTTGTATTTTTGGTAGAGACGGGGTTTCCATGTTGGCCAGGCTGGTCTCAGGCGATCTACCCGCCTCGGCCTCCCAAAGTGCTGGGACTACAGGCGTGAGCCACCGTGCCCGGCTAGCATTTTTTAAAAGCTAATGTCTCCACTGGGCACGGGGACTCACACCTGTAATCCCAGCACTTTGGGAGGCTGAGGTGGACGGATCATTTGAGGTCACGAGTTCGAGACCAGCCTGACCAACATGACGAAACCCTGTCTCTACTAAAAATACAAAAATTAGGTGGGTGTGGTGGTGCATGCCTGTAATCCCAACTACTTGGGAGGCTGAGGCAGGAGAATCGCTTGAACCCAGGAGGCGGAGGTTGCAGTGAGCCAAGATGGCGCCACTGCACTCCAGCCTGGGCAACCGAGTGAGAGTCCGTCTCAAAAAAGAAAATAAATAAATAAAATAAAATAATAAAAGTTAATGTCTCCAGTTGGGAGAATTCTTGAGGCTAGGAGACCAGCCTGGGCAATATAGCAAGACCTTATCTCTAAAAAAAAAAAATTTTTTTTTTAAATTAGCTGGGCATAGTGGCACATGCCTGAAGTCTTAGCTGCTCAGGAGGCTGAGGCAGAAGGATCACTTGAGCCCAGGAGTTGGAGGCTTCAGTGAGCCATGATCACACCACTGCACTCCAACCTGGGCAACACAGTGAGACGTTGTCTCAAAAATAAAATAATAATAAATAAAAAGTTAATGTCTAACTGTACAGAGTCCAAAACCTATCAATATTACATATTATATTAAACAAAGTTACCTTCCGCTAAGGTATCAGGTGACAAATAGATGGGCTAGTATAACTGTAAAAGCCTTTATGTCCAAGTTTGGATAGCTTTTCTTTGCCCCTGTGATGGTAGGGGCTCTGTATTGGCCATTTTTTTTGCTAGTTGCGAGGCCCAGAAGTACTGGTGAATGAATGAGGAGGCCTACATCACCTGGCTGTTGTGAGGACATCATGAGATAATGCTTGCAAACTGCCTGTCAAAGAGTCTGGCACATAGTGGTTGCTTCAGACATAGGAGGAGTTTTTATTATTGTTATGCGGCAGCTGGGTGGGGGGAGGGAGCTGGCTATGACTCAGAGGAGTGGGAGGCCATGACTCTTGTCATGGAGGGGCCTCAGGCAGGGTCCTGGGGCCTGTGTGCCTCCATGCCATAATGCTGGCAGAACTGGTATTTCTCTTTAGGAGTCTCCATGGGATACTTGCCTCCGCGGGCACCGTAGGAGCAGTGGCAGCTTGGCTGATGAGCTATAAGCCAGCCTTGTTTGGGTTCCTATTCCTTCTGCTGTTGCTTAGCAACTGGCTGGTCAAGTGTGAACACAAGCTCACCCTCCCAGAGCCTCAGCAGGTGAGCAAGAGGGGGCTTGGCTTCAGCTCAGGGATAGGGGGTATTTGCAGCTAGATTAGGTGGTAGGGAACAGGGTAGGTGTCGAAATAATGGGGCAAGACTGAGGAATCCAAGACTCTGGTCTAAATCACCACTCTACAGTTTCCTCTTAGGTGGTGCTGGGTAAATCACTTCCCTCCATGAGGCCTCAGTTGCCTCACCTGAGCTGTTAAATCAGGACCACCCCAGACTCTCCTATTTCATATTTGATGTCAACATGTTTTGGCAAGAGTAACAACTACTTTAATGTGAAAAAAGTCAAAAACATGAAAATGGATGAACATAGATACATCTCTAAAATAGAATAATGAAGACAGCAGAAATGTACATAGATTATGACATCTTTCATTTAATGCTAAAGAAAACATGCTAGGCTGGGTGCAATGGCTCACGCCTGTAATCCCAGCACTTTGGGAGACCGAGGCAGGTGGATCACTTGAAGTCAGGAGTTCAAGACCAGCCTGGCTAACATGGTAAAACCCCATCTCTACTAAAAATACAAAAATTAGCTGGGTGTGGTGACACGCACCTGTAACACAAGCTACTTGGGAGGCTGAGGCAGGAGAATCACTTGAACCCAGGGGATGGAGGTTGCAGTGAGCTGAGATCATACCACTGCACTCCAGCCTGGGCAACAGAGCAAGAGTCCATATAAAAACAAAAACAAAAGCAAAAAACCATGCAAAACAGCCTGGTGCAGTGGCTCACAGCTATAATCCCTGCACTTTAGGATGCCGAGGCAGGTCAACAACCACTTGAGGCCAGGAGTTCGAGAATAGCCTGGGCAACATGAAGAAACCCCATCTCTACAAAAAATACAAAAATGAACCAGGCAGGGTGGTGCGTGCCTATAGTCTCAGCTACTCAGGAGACTGAGGTGGAAGAATCACCCGAGCCTGAGAAGTTGAGGCTGCAGTGAGCACGCCACTGTACTACAGCCTGGGTGACAGAGTAGTGAGACTCTGTCTCAAACAAAACAAAACAAAACAAAACAAAACAATAGCCTGTCTTATTTATAGAGGCATATGTGCAGTGAAAATATTTTAAGGCAGGCTGCCTCAACCTTGGCACTATTGACATTTTGGGTCAGATAATTCTCCATTGTGGGAGGCTCATGTCACCTGTGCATTGTTAGCTTAGCAGCAACCCTGGCCCCTACCCATGAGATGCCAAGTAGCACACCCACCATTTCATAACAATCAAAAGTATTTCCAGATATTGCCAAATGTCCCCTGGGGAGGGCAGAATGCCTCCCATTGAGAACTACTTTATAAAGAAATGCATGGAAAAATAAATTTTAAATGCAGGATTACAGTTAAGGTGATGCTATTCAGGGAGGGAGGAGGACGCTGTGAGTGGGAGAGTCCACAGGGAACTTTAGTTATATTTATGATATTTTATTTCTTAAGTTGATATGGGAATATGAGTATTTTGTGTATTATTTACCTATTTTGCATGTCTGATATGTTGAATTTTTTTCAGTTAACCATTTTATTTTATTTATGTATTTAGTTTTTGGGGACAGGGTCTCGCTCTGTGGCCCAGGCTGGATGCAGTGGCGCAACCATGGCTCACTGCAGCCTTGACCTCCCTGGGCTCAGGTGATCCTTCCACCTCAGCCTCCCAAGTAGCTGGGACTACATGTGTGCACAGGGCTAATTTTTTCTAGTTTTTGTGGAGATGGGATTTTACCATGTTTCCCAGGCTGGTTTCAAACTCCTGGGCTTAAGCAATCATCCTGCCTTGGCCTTCGAAGGTGCTGGGATTACAGCCATAAGCCACCACACCTGGCTTAATTTTTAAATTTTTTTTTTTTTTTTTTTTTTTTGAGACGGAGTCTCGCGCTGTCACCCAGGCTGGAGTGCAGTGGCCGGATCTCAGCTCACTGCAAGCTCCGCCTCCCAGGTTCACTCCATTCTCCTGCCTCAGCCTCCAGAGTAGCTGGGACTACAGGCGTCCGCCACCTCGGCCGGCTAGTTTTTTGTATTTTTTAGTAGAGACGGGGTTTCACCATGTTAACCAGGATGGTCTCGATCTCCTGACCTCGTGATCCGCCCATCTCGGCCTCCCAAAGTGCTGGGATTACAGGCTTGAGCCACCGCGCCCGGCCCTTAAATATTTTTAAAGACCATTAGTTTGTAGCTAAATCCAAAAAGAAAAAAAAAAAATAAGTGTTATTAACCAGGGGAGGGAGAGATGAGGATCATGGAGATAAAAGCATGTCATGAGACCACTGAGACTTTGCAGTTTGAAATCGTACTGAGCCTGACAAAATTCTGGAAAAACAAAGGCTTTGGAGATAGATATATTTAGGCTAAGGGCTTTATGTCCACTGCAACTGGCAGATTAGCGAGCCATCTCATGCATTCCTATGAACCAAACGCAAGTGGAGGACTCAGGAATTTGAGGCTGTACAATGCTGAGAAAGTGACCTCCCAGCCAGGCCTGGTGGCTCACACCTGTAATCCCAGCACTTTGGGAGTCCGAGGCAGGCAGATCACCTGAGGTCGGGAGTTCGAGACCAGCCTGGTCAACAGAGTGAAACCCTGTCTCTACTAATAATTACAAACACAAATACCAAAAATTTATACTAATACAAAAAGTTAGCTGGGTGTGGTGGCACGTGCCTGTAATCCCAGTTACTCCGGAGACTGAGGCAGGAGAATCGTTTGAACCTGGTGGAGGTTGCAGTGAGCTGAGATCACACCAGTGCACTCCAGCCTGGGCAACAAGAGTGAAATTCTGTCTCAAAAAAAAGAAAAAAAGAAAGTGACTTCCTGTTACTGGGTCCCAAGTCTCCACAAAATGAGGCAATGATGCTCCCCTTGCAGGCAGTTGTGAGAATCTATTAAGATAATGTTTGTAAACCACCTGGCACAGAGCAGGTGTTCAAGCAAGGAAGGGATTATCATTTTTAACCAATTTTCCCCTTTTCGTGGTGGTGGGGAGCTTAGAAGGAGGAAGAGAAACCAAAGGCTTCCGAAAACGAAAACAACTCCAAGAGCGACAAGGCCACGAACACAAAAGAAGTCAATAGAATGCATTCCTGCTTTACCCTCCAGGACAAGATCTTCCAACGGCTTTTGTTCAGTGAAATGAAGCTGAAGGTCCTAGAAAATCAGATGTTCATCATATGGAATAAAATGAATCACCACAGGCGGTCAAGCAGACATGGGAATTTTCCCATGAAGAAACACAGAATGAGGAGGCATGAGTCCATTTGCCCCACCCTGTCTGACTGTACTTCCAGCTCCCCCAGCTAATGAGGCCGAGGCGGGCTGGCCTCTGCTGATGTTACCTTTTACCTCAGTAAAACCCAGTCAAAGCCATTGAATATTCGTAGTAAGTCATAATGGAAAGGTGCCTATGAGCCAGGAAGAGGATCAGAGGCTGAAAGATCGCCTTTGGAAAAGAAATCTGTACACACCAGGTCCACCATGTAGCATGTAGTGACATGACCTGACAGGGCTCTACAACTGTCCCTTTCTAGAGTCTTCTATTTCAGTTGGGTCTATCCTGGTTCCTCCCTGGCCCTGTGCTTGTTCACTCTGAGTCTCCCCACTCCTGCCCCAGCCCCTAGTCTCCCCTATCATCCTGAACCCAGAGGCCGGAGCCAGTCCTGCCAAGCCTGGCTCTGACCATGTCCATTGCTCTTTTTTTCCTTTTTTTTTTTTTGAGACAGAGTTTTGCTCTTGTCACCCAGGCTGGAGTGCAGTGGCATGATCGCGGGTCACTGCAACCTCCACCTCCTGGGTTCAAGTGATTCTCCAGCCTCATCCTTCCAAGTAGCTGGGATTACAGGCGCCTGCCACCATGCCTGGCTAATTTTTGTATTTTTAGTAGAGACAGGGTTTCACCATGTTGGCCAGGCTGGTCTCGAACTCCTGACCTCAGGTGATCCACCTGCTTTGGCCTCCCAAAGTGCTGAGATTACAGGCGTGAGCCACCTTGCCCGGCTTCATTGCCCATTCTTGAGCCAATGTCTTGCCTTGATGTTGACAGATTAAAGCCCACCTTCCTTCCCATGGTGTTGAGGCTCTCCATGACCTGACCCCTTCTCAGCCTTTTCCCCATCCATTACTCCTCTTCATATGCCTTAAACTCTGCATCAGAATATCAGAAACATCAGATATTTGTATGCTACCTTTGTGATATTTGCCATAACCAGGAACCACCTGAACGTTAACTCAATGTTATCCCTTTAAGTTGACTATTTTTTCTTAAATTTATCTGTAAAGGAAAATAAGTAAATAAAAGAATTTCTGCATACATTAAAAAAATTCTTGGTTTAAGTAGAACACAACTGTAAAATTAAAGACATGAAGACAAAAACCATGTTACTGAGTTTCTTTTTTTTTTTTTTTTTGAGACAGAGTTGAGCTCTTGTCATCCAAGCTACAGTGTAATGGTACAATCTCAGCTCACTGCAACCTCCACCTCCAGGTTCAAGCGACTCTCACACCTCAGCCTCTGAAATAGCTGGGATTTCTGGCACCCACCACCACGTCCAGCTTATTTTTGTATTTTTAGTAGAGACAGGGTTTCACCATGTTGGTCAGGTTGGACTCAAACTCCTGACCTCAGGTGATCTGCCCACCTCGGCCTCCCAAAGTGCTGGGATTACAGGTGTGAGCCACCATGCCCGGCTCATGTTACTACATTTCAACCAGAGCTCGGTTGCCCACTGACAGATCTGAGCCAGTGGGTTTTGTTTTAAAAAGTGAGATCAGCAAGTGTTAGCGTTTGAAAGACAAGCCAGCACCTAGCCAAGGCTTTTCTTCATAATGAAAACTGGAAAGGAAATAATTATCTCACTGTTTGATTCAGTGTGACTTAGTGTTAGGTTGGTGTTCTACCTAAAATCGTCTCTCTCACACAAGTCACATGCATTCTAACCAAACCAGAGGACTTGCCATCCCCCAAATGCATCCATATCTTTGGTTACATTGTTTCTTCCCCTGTGATCCCTAATTTTCTCCTATCTGCTCTTACAATTCTTCACTTCTTCCAAAGCCATCAACTCTAGGAAGCTCCCCTCAACCCAGCTATAATGAATCTTTTCCTTAGCATTCTTTCCACATTTTATCTGTAGTTCTACAATAGAATGTTTCACAATCTGCTGGGATTTGATTTGTACACATTACTACAGTCCCTCCCCATGCTTCAACTAGAGTATAAGCTCTTTGAAGACAAGCACAGAATATTGTTCATCTGTATATCCCTCCCCCACCTGTAGCACCTAACACAGTGGCTGGTATACAAGCAGTGCTCAATAAAGAATACGTAGGCCAGGCGTGGTGGCTCACGCCTGTAATCCTAGCACTTCAGGAGGCAGGGGTGGGCAGATCACCTGAGGTCAGGAGTTCGAGACCAGCCTGGCCAACATGGTGAAACTCCGTCTCTACTAAAAATATAAAAATTAGCCAGGTGTGATGGCACACGCCTGTAATCCCAGCTACTCAGAAGGCTGAAGCAGGAGAATTGCTTGAACCTGGGAGATGAAGGTTGCAGTGAGCTGAGATCGTGCCACTGCATTCCAGCCAGCTTGGGCAACAGAGTGAGACTTCATCTCAAAAAAAAAAAAAAAGACTGTGATTGCTTATCAATGTCTTATGTGTGCAGACATTTTCTCTGCCCTTTCATTTTATGATGATTCTCCTATATCCTATTTTGTTTTGAAAGCAGAATCTCTGAGGCTAAACTGCCTGGGCTTAAATCCTAACTCACCAACTCTCTGTTGTGTGATCTTGGACAACTCTTGATTGTTTTATTCTTCCGTACCTCAGTGTCCTTAACTGTCAAATGGGCAGATTAACACTATGAATCTTATAGAATTTATAGATGGTGTCTTAGTCTGTTTGTGCTTCTATAAAAAAATTCCTGTCTGGGCATGGTGGCTCATGCCTATGATCTCAGCACTTTGGGAGGCAGAGGCAGGAGAATCACCTGAGCCCAGAAGTTTGAGACCAGCATGTACAATGTGGTGAAACCCTGCCTCTACAAAGAATACAAAAGAACTAGCTGGACATGGTGGTGCACGCCTGTGGTCCCAGCTACTCAAGAGGCTGAGGTGGGAGAATCACCTGAGCCTGGGAGGTCAAGGATGCAATGAGCCATGATCGTACCACTGCACTCCAGCCTGGGTGACAGAGTGAGATCCCATCTCAAAAAACAAAAACAAAAAATTTAACCGGGACTGGTGGTGTGCACCTGTAGTCCCAGCTACTCGGGAGGCTGAGGTGGAAGGATCACTTGAGCCTGGGAGGCCGAATTCACAATGAGCCAAGATCACACCACTGCCCACCAGCCTAGGTGACAGAGTGACACCCTGTCTCCACACATACACACAAATACCTGACACAGGATAATTTATTTAAAAAAAAGAAAAAACACAGATATTTATTTCTTACAGTTCTGGAGGCTGGGAGGTCTAAGATCAAGGCTCTGGCATCTGGTGAGGTTGGCTCTCTGCTTCCAAGATGGCACCATGAAAGCTAGATCTCTGGAGAGGAGGAATGCTGTGCCCTCGTAAGGCATAAGTGGAAGGGCAAAAGGGAACAAACTCCTTCTATCAAGCTTTTTTTTTTTTTTTTTTTTTTTTTGAGACAGAGTCTCGCTCTTTTGCCCAGGCTGGAGTGCACTGGTGCAATCTGGGCTCACTGCAAGCTCCACCTCCTGGGTTCATGCCATTCTCCTGTCTCAGCCTCCCAAGTACCTGGGACTACAGGAGCCTGCCACCATGCCCAGCTAACTTTTTTTTTTTTTTTTTGTATTTTTAGTAGAGACGGGGTTTCACCGTGTTAGCCAGGATGGTCTTGATCTCCTGACCTCATGATCCACCCACCTTGGCCTCCCAAAGTGCTGAGATTACAGGCGTGAGCCACCACGCCCAGCCTTATCAAGCATTTTATAGTGGCATTGACCCATTCATAAGGGCGGAGCCCTCATGACCTAAATACCTCCCCAAAGGCCACACTTCTGAATACCATTCCATTGGAGATTTTTTTCAACACATGTGTTTTGGGAGACACACTCAGACCATAACATTCTTTCCCTGGTCCCCCAAATTTATGTTCTCACATGCAAAATATATTTAGTCCATCCAGATAGCCCCCAAAGTCTTCACTCATTCTAACATCAACTCAAAAGTCTGGAATCTCATCTAAATCAGATATGGGTGAGACTCAAGGTACAATTACCCTGAGGCAAATTTTCCTCCAGCTGTAAACCTGTGAAATTGAACAAATTATGTGCTTCCAAAATACAGTAGTGGAGCAGGCGTAGGATAGATATTTCCATTCCATAAGGGAGAAATAGAAAAGAAGACAGGAGTAACAGGCCCCAAGTAAGTCCAAAACTTTTTTTTTTTTTTGAGATAAGATCTGACTTTATCGTCCAGGCTGGAGTACAGTGGTATGATCTCAGCTCACTGCAACCTCGTCCTCCTTGGCTTAAGTCATCCTCCCACATTAGCCTCCCAAGTAGCTGGGACTATAGGTGTGTACCACCACATCTGGCTAATTTTTTGTATCTTTCATAGAGACAGAGTTTCACCATGTTGCCCAGGGTGGTCTCAAACTCGTGAGCTCACGATCCGCCTGCCTTGGCCTCCCAAAGTGCTGAGATTACAGGCGTGAGCCTCTATACCTGGCCTCTAAGTACAAAACTTAACTGTGCAAACAACATAAAATCTTAAGGCTTGCATAATCTTTGACTGTGTGTTCTGCCTCCCAGACACACTGGTATGTGGGTTGGGCCTCCAAGGCTTTGGGCAACTCTACCCCCATGGCTTTGCTAACTGCAGTTGTCACACACATTAAAGGTGGGTGCTTGGAGTAGCACACTAATGCTCTACAGTTCTGCGGTCTTCCCATTCCTATGGCTCCACTAGGCACTGCCCTAATTGGGACTCTCTGCAGAGGTCCCAACCCCACAGTTCTGCTGGGCATTGCTCTGGGTTTGGGGGGCGGCTCTCTGCAGTGGTCTAGGTCTCTGCCTAAGTCCCCAGGCTCTCTGAGGCATCCGTTAAAATCTGGGTGGAGGAAGCTATGGCTTCACAGATCCTGCACTCTGCACATCTGCAGAATCAGCACCACATGGATGCTGCCAAGACTCACTGATTATGCCCTCTGGAGCAGTGGCCCCAGCTGCACCTAGACTTGCTTTAGCCACACCAGCAGAGGCAGAGCAGTGCTGCACCAGAACACAGGGAGTTGGCCCTGGACAGCAAGCCCTGAGGTCCCACAGGGTCCCCTGGGCAACTCCTCCAAAACTATTCTGCCTCCAAAGTCCTAGCACTCTGAGCCTGTGATGGGCTTGGCAGTGCCCGAAGATCTTCGAGATGCCTTTGGGGTCATTCTCCCATTGTCTTGATGAATAGCATCTGGCTTCCTTCTATCCATACTGATCTTATCAAATGGCCCTTTGCTTGGTTTAGTGTTCTCTCCTAAAAACACTTTTTAATTCTTTACATGGCCAGGTCTGAGAAATTTCCAAATATTTATATTCTGCTTCCCCCCTTACCCCCTCCCTTTTTTTGAAACAGAGTTGGAGTCTTGCTTTGTCGTCCAGGCTGGAGTGCAGTGGTGCAATCTTGGCTCACTGCAACCTCTGCCTCCCAGTTTCAAGCGATTCTCCCGCCTCAGCCTCCTGAGTAGCTGGGACTACAGGTGCCCGCCACCATGCCTGGCTAATTTTTGTATTTTTAGTAGAGATGGGGTTTCACCATGTTGGCTGGGCGGGTCTCGAACTCCTGGCCTCATGGTGGCTGCCTGCCTGGGCCTCCCAAAATGCTGAGATTACAGATGTGAGCCACGGTGCCTGGCCTGCTTCCCTTTTAATTATAAGTTCCGCCTTTAAATCATTTCTCTCTTATTGGGCTTTACTGAAAGCAGTTAATAGAAGCCATGCAACATCCTGAATACTTTGCTGCTTAAGGATTTCTTCTACTAAATATCCTAGTTCATCAACTCTTGTAAACCCAAAAGTATCTGAGACAAGTCTCAGTCAATTTAGAAAGTTTATTTTGCCGAGTTTAAGAATGCACCCATGACACAGCCTCAGGAAGTTCTGACAACATGTATGCCCAAGATGGCCAGGGCACAGCCTGGTTTTATACATATTAGGAAGACATGATGCATCAATCAATATGTATAAGTTGTACATTGGCTTTGAAAGGCCAAGGTGGCCGGGCGCGGTGGCTCAAGCCTGTAATCCCAGCACTTTGGGAGGCCGAGACGGGCGGATCACGAGGTCAGGAGATCGAGACCATCCTGGCGAACACCGTGAAATCCCGTCTCTACTAAAAAATACAAAAAACTAGCCGGGCGAGGTGGCGGGCGCCTGTAGTCCCAGCTACTCTGGAGGCTGAGGCAGGAGAATGGCGTAAACCTGGGAGGCGGAGCTTGCAGTGAGCTGAGATCCGGCCACTGCACTCCAGCCCGGGCTACAGAGCGAGACTCCGTCTCAAAAAAAAAAAAAAAAAAAAAAAGAAAGGCCAAGGTGGGGAGATCACTTGACGTCAGGAGTTCAAAACCTGAGTCTCATGATCTCCCCACCCTGCACCTTGTGACCCCCGCCCCTGCCCGCAAGAGATAACCACCTTTAACTGTAATTTTCCACTACCTACCCAAATCCTGTAAAAATGCCCCATCCCTATCTCCCTTTGCTGACTCCTTTTTCGGCCTCAGCCCGCCTACACCTAGGTGAAATAAACAGGTTTATTGCTCACACAAAGCCTGTTTGGTGGTCTCTTCACATGGACGTGCATGAAAATTTGGTGCCAAAGACCCAGAACAGGAGGACTCCTTTGGGAGACCGGTCCCCTGTCCTCACCCTCACTCTGTGAGGAGATCCACCTATGACCTCAGGTCCTCAGGCCAACCAGCCCAAGGAACATCTCATGAATTTCAGATCAGGTAAGTGGTCTTTTCACTCTCTTCTCCAGTCTCTCTCACTACCCTTCAATCTCCCTGTCCTTCCAATTCCAGTTCTTTTTCCTTTCTAGTAGAGACAAAAGAGACACATTTTAACCATGGACCCAAAACTCCTGTGCCAGTCACAGACTCGGGAAGACAGTCTTCCCTTAGTGTTTAATCACTGCGGGGACGCCTTCCTGATTATTCACCCACTTTTCAGAGGTGTCTGATCACCATGGGGACACCTGCCTTGATCCTTCACCTTGGTGACAAGTACCACCTCTCCTTGGTGGCAAGTACCACCTCCCCTGCATGGCAAATACCACTTCCCCTGGGTGGGAAGTACCACCCCGCTCTCTCCGTTCTCTACCCTCTCTTTTCTCTAAATTTATTGTTTTACTATGGGCAACCTTCCATCTCCATTCCTCCTTCTTCTCCCTTAGCCTGTGTTCTAAAAAACTTAACACCCCTTCAACTCATCCCTGACCTAAAACCTAAATGCCTTATTTTCTTCTGCAATACTGCTAGGCCCCAATACAACCTTGATAATGGCTCTAAATGGCCAGAAAATGGCACTTTCGGTTTCTCCATCCTACAAGACCTAGATAATTTTTGTAGAAAAATGGGCAAATGGTCTGAGGTGCCTGATGTCCAGGCATTCTTTTACACATCAGTTCCTCCCTAATCTCTGCTCCCAATGTGACTCATCCCAAATCTTTCTTCTTTCTCTCCTGTCTGTTCCTTCAGTTTCAGCCCCAAGCTCTGAGTCCTCTATTGCTCACACAAAGCCCGTTTGGAGGTCTCTTCACATGGACATGAGTGACAATTAGGAAAGCTCATTTTTAGCAGATTGTGAAGTCTCACATCATAGGAAGAGAAAATAGGGGAAAGAAGGGAGAAAAACAACAACAAACAAAAAAAGAAGAACAATTCTGGAAAATCAATATAGGCTGTATTAACTCTTAAGTCCATACATCAGTAGGCAGGTATAAAAGTGGTTTATGTATGCAAATAGATTGCTGTTATTTTCTTCTGAAGTTTAAATTGTCTGGCTTTAGTTTATAGGGCTTTAAGAAAGCACAGCTTAATTTTTAGTGATTTCAAATCAGGAAAAATAGGAGGGAAAAGGAAAGTAAAGAAGGAAAAAAAAAAAGGAAAATATTACTTTGGAGACTTAGCCTGGAAAATTTTAGAGTTCAGTCCAAACTTTAGAAAATAATAAAAATGGAAAAACATTAGGCAAGACTAGACTCTAACAATAGGTGTACTATAGTTTATTTTGAAACATAATTTTTCTCTCTCCAGTTCCATTTTCACTAAAGACAATTCATAGGACAAATCCATTTTCAAAATAAGTTTTAGTCTTGTTATATTTGGCCAGAGTATTTGCATAAAGTCAGCAATAATAATTATTTGCTATATAGGCTTCTCCCCTTTCTTAAATTGGCTTTGCTGGAACTTTATCCCATTAGGAATCTCAGGTTCAACTTTAATGCCTTAAGCTCAGCCTGTGCCTGCAAATACCTGTATTAATTGGGTGATTTCCTCACCTCAAGGTCCCATGAAAACTTGGGACTCCTGGGCATGTCAGAAAGTGACATTCTTTACTTACCACAGGTCAGGAACCTGTACAGGGACTGTGTAAACAAGGTATGAGGCCAGCTTTCCCAAGGGGCTTTTATTTACTCTGTAAGTCAACTAGGATTTGTTTGTTTGTTTTGAGATGGAGTCTCGCTCTGTCGCCCAGGCTGGAGTTCAGTGGTGTGATCTTGGCTCACCACTACCTCTGCCTCCTGGGTTCAAGCAATTCTCCTGCCTCAGCCTCCTGAGTAGGGATTACAGGTGCATGCCACTACGCCTGGCTAATTTTTGTATTTGTAGTAGAGACAGGATTTCACCATGTTGATCAGGCTGGTCTCAAACTCCTGACCTCATGATCTGCCCACCTCAGCCTCCCAAAGTATTGGGATTACAGGCATGAGCCACCATGCCCAGCCAACTTTGATTTTTTAAAGCGGCCTATATCTGAAAACATGCTATTCCAGTCAAAATGTTGATGCAATAACCAGTGTCTCCAATTGTATCCTGTTACAAAAGAAAACAGATTATTATTGCACTTATGCAAATAACTATATTGTCATAAGAATACTCACAACTAGTTTCCACATTATGGAGAAATCAGGTAGAGAGAAATATGCTCCAAATGTTGTTTATAGAAGTATACTTTACTGAATTATTAACAACTGTAAATAGCTCCAAAGAGAAGTTTTCTTGGCTCTGAAAAACAAAGGATCAAATGTTTTAAGCAATAAGTCATAAAAGGGTTATTTCAGTCTCCTATTAGTTCAGTCTATGTAATTAACTCCTGTTCTGCTTGATATTCATGAATAACTTAGCTCTCCATGGAAGTCTTGGAAGTGTTTCCTCTATTCTAGAGTCACAGTCTCCAAAGTTATCAGAAACCTGCATTCAGAAGCACCTGTCAGAGTCCTCTGCTGATTATAAAACCACCTTTTGAAAAGGATAAAAGTAAAACACAAGTCTTAGAACAGTCATAGTTAAAGACACTATTGACAAGGAAATTTGGCTATTTCTGAGGAATACAACAATTTTACACAATAATCTTAATTATTACTGGTAAGGTATGCTAAGACATAACAGAATCACAAGAATTTCAGACAATTCTAGAACACATACTAACAACACATTTATATAAATATAATCCAAAGAAAGTTAAACACTGTTTCATATTTGACAATACTTCCTGTATAATATTATTATGTTGAATAAGCTGAATATGTCTCTTTGGACTTCAGGGCACTAATATAAAAAAATTAATGAGGACCATAGTTAGAATTTGATTTTGGAAAGTTTGTCAAATATAAAAAAGATTAAAACACTTCATATCACAAAATAGGATCGCAAGTCATTGTAAAATAAGTCATTCATTTTGAGAAAGTAATAAATATTTCAAAAAAAGGCAAAAACCTTCATTCTTTGAGGGAGACTTAATTTCCCAAACAATAAACCCTAATAATGACAGAATGAGGTCAATTAAATTTGTTTCTCAAAATTTTATAAACAATCTATACAATTTTAATCATCTTGACCATAAGATATAATTTCCATTAGCCTTTTTATAATGTTTACAATCTTTTATTAAGGAGTAAGTTAATGCTCCAAGAAAACCTTGTTAATTTGACACAGGGGTCCATATGCTCATCTTGCATCAGTGTGTCTTTGATATTGATGGTTAATTTATAGAGAAACTGAACTTATTTTATCTCTCAAAATCGACCCTTACAATCTCACATGCCCACCTCTTCCACAATAGTCCCTGGGCCTTGAGGGGTTGAATAGTTTTAATTGCTGGCCCTGTGTCTCATGAATGCAGTTTATTTTAACTGGCATCTTCTACAGGGTCTGAAGATGAGGCTTTAATTGCTGCCAGTAGTTAAGATTTAGCAGGACTTGGTGTCCTTTTTAGATGCAGGAGCCAAAACCCTGCAACTTAATGACACAGGGACTTTGAAAGTACAGGCTGGGAGTGGTGGCTTACACCTGTAATCCCAGCACTTTGGGAGGCTGAGGCAGGCAGATCACGAGGTCAGCAGTTTGAGACCATCCTGACCAACACGGTGAAACCCCGTCCCTACTAAAATACAAAAAATTAACTGGGTGCGGTGGCGCCTGCCTGTAGTCCCAGCTACTTGGAGGCTGAGGCAGGGGAATCGCTTGAACCTGGGAGGCGTAGGTTGCAGTGAGCCGAGATCACACCACTGCACTCCAGTCTGGTGACAAAAGGAGACTCCATCTCAAAAAAAAAAAAAAAGTACATACAGAAAGTTACATGGATATAATAACCTTAATTAATTTTTTAAAATCTCCATGTATTCTAAGCAAACAAAAACTTCATAATAATTACACAGGAATTATTTCAATGAAGCATAAAATCTGTTTGTTAGGCCAGTTACCCAAAGGCAACTGCAGTGTGACTGCTGTTCCCTCTGGGGAGTCCATTTAGATAACTGCAAGTTTTTGTAAGCACCATTAAGGAGTCAAAACTTGTAGTTATCTAAATGGACTCCCCATAGGGAACAGACCTTCTGTGGTGTGAGTGCTGTTCCCGATGAAGAGTCCATTTAGGTAACTGCAAGTCAAAACTTATGTAAAGGGTACTTGAATTAGTTAGACATAGGAAGAGTGTTTCCTGAATCATAAGTGAAAATTTTTGGATCCATAGAACAATTTAAAGCTGAGAGCACAGAATATTACATTGGAAGGAAACATTTCCTTTAGACCGTTAAGATAAAACATTTTTAGCATCAGGCCACAATCATTAGAACCCAAGGAAAAAAAACTTACAGGAGCTGAAAATGAGTTGAAGGATAGAGCTATTATTTTAGGCCTTTTAAAAGAGGAGGAGAAAGCTGAAAACAGAAATAAAAGTTGAACTTTGCTTAATAAAATTATAATGTCTTGTAATTTTATTAATAGTAAAGCAATACCTTAAGAAAATTTTATTGTTCTAAATAATTCTTTACTGTATCAGTGGTTTTTAAAAAATATTAAAATCTGCACTTTGGGAGGCTGAGGTGGGCAGATCACTTGAGGTCAGGAGTTTGAGACCAGCCTGGCCAACATGGCGAAACCTCGTCTCTACTGAACATACAAAAATTAGCCGGACATGATGGTGGGTGCCTGTAATCCCAGCTATTCAGGAGACTGAGGTAGGAGAGTCACTTGAACCCAGGATGCAGAGGTTGCAGTGAGCCAAGACTGCACCACTGCACCCCAGCCTGGGTGACAGAGTGAGACACAATCTCAAAAAAAAAAAAAAAATCAAAACCCAATCTCTAGAAAGACTATTATAAATAATTTCCCTTCAATTATAGACAATTTGATCATATAAAAGTTTTTTCCATAAATCTTATTATGACTTACCCAGACCATTCATGACATGCTTAGACTTTCTGGTTTGACCTGAACATCCCTCTTTCTTAAACAACCAGTCATTTTATTCTAGGACAGAAATTTACCATACAAGAATTTTTTCTCATATAAAATTATTTTTCTTTAAGCTTTCTTACCAAAAAATACCTCTTTATTTCTATAACTTTCTTTACATCTCTCTTATTTTCTAGTTCCTTTTACCTTGTTTTATGCATAATCTTTAAATAAGCTTCAAATTAGACAAAAAGTATTCATCTTTTAACAAGTACACACATTTTTTAGAAAGAATGTTATCCTACTACATATATTTTTTAATTGGAAAATACCCATTTAATGAAATATCTATGATTTAATTTAATATAACTTTAGATTGTAAATTATGTTTGTCTAGAAGTATTTATCCCATTACACTTACCAAATTATTTTATTTTATTTTATTTTATATTTTGAGACAGAGTTTCGTTCTTGTCATCCAACCTAGAATGCAATGGTGCAGTCTCAACTCACTGCAACCTCCGCCTCCCAGGTTCAAGTGATTCTCCTGCCTCAGCTTCCTGAGGAACTGGGATTACAGGTGCCCACCACCATGTCTGGCTAATTTTTGTATTTTTAGAAGAGATGGAGTTTCACTATGTTGGCCAGGCTGGTCTTGAACCCCTGACTTCAGGTGATCTACCCACCTCAGGCTTCCAAAGTGCTGGGATTACAGGTATGAGCCAACGTGCTCAGCCTTACTAAGTATTTTATTTTAATAGTTTACCTAGATTATTTATGAAAACTGCCATGGTCATCATTTAAAGTTATTTCCCTGTCAACCATTTTATATCTTGTGAATTTCAAGTGTTTATCTAAGTAAGAACCATAAAATTAAATATATGGTCATTTCACTAAACAATTCAAGTTTTAGCTGATTTCACTAAATCAGTATTAATGGCTTATTTATAAAAAATTACTCAAGCAATGATCACTCTGTTTTGGGCTGGGTTTATAGTTTAATAACCTTTAGGCCAAATTTTGACACCGTAAAGTAATTGACAGGAATAAATATGAAATCTCTTCATCAGTTAATGAAAACAAAAATGTATGCTGATATTCTTAAGGCATTTCTAATATTGCTTTACCAGCAATATTTTATTTTATTTTATTTTATTTTATTTTATTTTATTTTGTTTTAAGATGGAGTCTTGCTCTGTCACCCAGGCTGGAGTGCAGTGGCATGATCTCAGCTCACTGCCAGCTCCGCTTCCCGAGTTCAAGCTATTTTCCTGCCTCAGCTTCCCAAGTAGCTGGGATTACAGGCGCGCACCACCACACCCGGCTAATTTTTGTATTTTTAGTAGAGACAGGGTTTCACCATGTTGGCCAGGCTGGTCTTGAACTCCTGACCTCAAATGATCTGCCAGAGTTGGCCTCCCAAAGTGCTGGGATTACAGGCATGAGCCACCATATGCAGCCTGCTTTATCAATAATTTTAAAGCTAGCTTATTAAAGATTTTACTTAAGTCACAAGACTTAAGTAAAATAAGTAAATAGTAAGCCCAAATGCTCTTCAAGTTCATATGACTTGAACTTGAGTACCCTTTAACTTTAAGGCAGTTTGGTACCTTGTGGCCAAAACCACATAAGAAAATATGGGTACATATATGTAAACACACACATACACACTCATACAAAGATCCTATAGCTTTTACTTCAGAGCTCTAGCCGTGAGATATTAATACAAACTCACCAGTTTGCAAACAATAACAAAAAGAATTGGTTGGATGCAAACAGTGGATTTTATCTCAGTAGAAAAGTTACAGCAGACTTAAGGCAAGCAGAAAAGAAAGAAGAGAGATAGCGAACTTGGGAACTTTATAGTTGTAGGCTGACCCTCGTGCTCCAAATTTTCGTTGATGTGATTTGCCTCTCAGTTTAAAATGTGCATGGGAACAGACCTAATGTGTAACCAGCTGGAGTATGAGAAAACGGGGCATGCCCTTCCATTTACACAACCACTTGCAAGTAGAGGCATCATAAAACCAAATGGAGTGCCTGTCCTTGTCTATCCTCATTCTTAAATGATTTGTCTCCCACATTTTTTCTTTTCCTTTCTTTTCTTTCTTTCTTTCTTTCTTTTTCTTCTTTATCTTTTTTTTTTAGGCGGAGTCTCGCTGTGTCGACCAGGCTGGAGTGCAGTAATGCAATCTTGGCTCACTGCAACCTCCGCCTCCCGGGTTCAAGCTATTCTCCTGCCTCAGCCTCCTGAGTAGCTGGGACTACAGGCGCACGCCACTACACCTGGCTAATTTTTTGTATTTTATTAGAGACAGGGTTTCACCATGTTGCCCAGGCTGGTCTCAAACTCCTGAGTTCAGGTAATCTGCCCGCCTCGGCCTTCTAAAGTGCTGGGATTACAGGCATGAGCCACTGTGCCTGGCTGCATATCTTTTTCTTAAAAGGAGGAACTGAACTGTGGCCTAGGGTTTAGTGGAGTGGGTCAAAGTGTGCTGGTTGTGGGCGGGATTCCACAGTGTGTCACCACTGAGACGTTTCTGCCCTTTAATGTGTCTGTTTCTCTGTCCAGAGGTCTAGCACCTCCAGGAGGGCTCAAAGCGTGGAGTGACCAGCTCCTCATTACTTCCTGGATGAACCTTTTTGTTTGTTTTTCTGTTTTTTGAGATGGAGTCTTGCTCTGTCACCCAGGCTGTAGTACAGTGGCGTGATCTTGGCTCACTGCAACCTCCACCTCCCGGGTTCAAACGATTCTCTTGCCTCAGCCTCCCAAGTACCTGAGACTACAGGCATGTGCCACCATGTCCAGCTAATTTTTGTATTTTTAGTAGAGATGGGGCTTCAGCATATTGGCCATGCTGGTCTCGAACTCCTGACCTCAAGTGTTCTGCCTGCCTCGGCCTTCCAAAGTGCTGGGATTACAGGCAGGAGCCACTGAGACCAGCCTGGATTAACCTTTTAAAACTAATTTTGTTAGGAGTTTCCTGTAGGGCCATGGCACATTGCTGGGAGTCAATCTCCCAGACACTCCCACTCAGCCCCCAGTGACCCAGGGGTGCATTTGGCTGGGAAGAGCAAAATGCCCTTTCTCTTTGGAGCTGAAGAAACTCAGTCTCTCATTTTTTTATAAACACCACAGTTCAGTTCTTCATGCAAATGCTCACATGAGCCAATTGAGAGTAATTTCCAGAGGAAAGACAATGGAGAAGACTCTTTAGAATGCACCTCTGAACTAGAATTAGAATCCTAAACAACAACCTCCTAGGAGTGAGGGGGGAAAAAAACAGCTAAGACCACTTCCTGTAAATTGTCCTCAGTCGCCCCTAACTTGGTAGCTCTGGTCCACCATTACACACGCCAAGATCAAATCCTCTCACAGTGCAAGGTAATCTCTGGTACTCCCCCCAAAGCCAAAGAGGTCAGGTAATGCAATGCAGGAAAGCAGAGCTTTAGACCTAAGAAGAATCTGCCCATGACTCTTGAAACTCCACAAAGAAAACAGAACACTCCAAAAAGGGATTAGTGGTGCTTTTGTTTTGAGTTCTTTGAGGAGTTCAAGTCTTTAGAAGCCCTCTCTAGATTTTTTCTTGGTACCAATGATGGTGAAGGGAAAGAGGGAATAGGGTGGAAGAAAAGTAAGACAAAAAGCAAACATAGAAACCAAACGTATGGTGTTTTTTTCTTTCTGTGGCTGTGAGGAAATTTTAGCCAACTCAGAGGCCTTGTTCCCAATAATTTGGAATTCTCATTTGGATTTGGCCAAGTTAAGGAGAATTGGTAAAATCTGATGGGACAAAGATTGGAACAACAACAAAAAAACCCAATAATATGGTCACTGAGTATTCTAATGGTAAGGAAAAATTAAGACCAGCCATTGTCAATTTTATTTCTTTTTGAGACAGGGTCTCACTCCCATCACCCAGGCTGGAGTACAATGGTGTGATCATGACCCATTGCAGCCTTGACTTCTCAGGTTCAGGTAATCCTCCCATCTCAGCCTCCCAAGTAGCTGGAACTATAGGTGTGTGCCACCATGCCTGGCTAATTTTTTGTATTTTTTTTTTTTTTGTAGAGGCAGGGTTTTGCCATGTTAACCAGGCTGGTCTTGAACTCCTAGGCTCGAGCTATCTACCTGCCTTGGCCTCCCACAGTGCTGGCATTGCAGATGTGAGCCACCATACCTAGCTGTCAATTTTAATCTTTAGTCATTAAGGGGAATTTCCAAGCCAAAAGAAAAAAAAAGAAAAAACCCACAAAAAACAAAAACCCAATTCAGCTAGTTTCCTAGAAATGAGTCTCAGGCTGAAGACTGCTCTCTACCATCCTAGAAGCAGGAAGAAACTCAAACTCAGCTTCCCTATTAGAAGCGAGCTTAACCTCCAGAGTTACCTGCCTTCTATTGTCATGGAAGCAAGAAAACTTGCCTTCCTCGTTGCAAGCAAGTAAAACTTCAGAAAAGGAGCTGTACAGCAAAATAAACTTTAGATCTCAACCAAATTTTGGGAGATCAGGAATTTCCTGGAAGGAGGGGAGCTCCCAGGCCTCACCAAATTGTCCTGTTGGGTTGAGCCATAAAGATAGCTTAAGCCGGTACGAAGCACCCATAGGAGATTTGTCAAAAGTCAGGGCCACCTCCATTCAGAATACCTTCATGATTGCCAATTTGTAAACCAAAAAGTATCTGAGACAAGTCTCAATCAATGTAGAAAGTTTATCTCGCCAAGGTTAAGGACTCACCTGTAACACAGCCTCAGGAGGTCCTGATGACATGTGCCCAACGTGGTCAGGGCACAGCTTGCGTTGATACAGTTTAGGGAGACATGAGACATCAATCAATATAGGTAACATGTATGTTGGTTCAGTCTGGAAAGGCAGGATAACTCAAAGTGGGTAGGGGGCTTCTAGGTTATAGGTAGATCAGAGACAAATGATTGTATTGTTTTGAGTTTCTGCAATTTACTTGTGAGAGCAGGGTAAAAGAATAGTCACTTATGCCTTAGTCTGGCTTAATGAAACAATAGGGCAAAGGAAGCTATCAGATATGCATCTGTCTCACGTGAGCAGAGGGATGACTTTGAGTTCTGTCTGTCCTTCATTCACAAGGAATTTCCTTGTGGGCAAATTGTGAGGGAGGTATGCAGCTTTTTAATCTTTGTAGCTATCTTATTTAGGAATAGAATGGGAGGCAGGTTTGTCATCGCAGTTTCCAGCTTGACTTTTCCCTTTGGCTTAGTGATTTTGGAGTTCTGAGATTTATTTTCCTTTCACACTCTTAACTTCTGCCTTCCATAAAGTTCTAGGACATTAATACAATTCAGCCACGCTCCTGGTCACTTTATAACAAGGATGGACTTTCCTTCTGTTTCAAATACCTTGCTCCTCATTTTCATCTGGTATCTTATCAGAATGGCCTTTGCTGTCCATCTGTATACCAGCATTCTGATCAGTACCAGTTAGGCAATCTCTAAGAAGACTGGGGCTTTCCCTGGGGCTCTACTCTTCTGATTCCTCATCAGAATCCCCTCAATATTTCATCCATGGCAATACAGCTTTCCCCAGCATTCACTTCAAAACTGTTTCAGGCTGGGTGCGGTGGCTCACGCCTGTAATCCCAGCACTTTGGGAGGCCAGCGGGAGGATCACTTGAGGTCAGGAGTTTGAGATCAGCCTGGCCAACGTGGCGAAACTCCGTCTCTACCAAAAATACAAAAATTAGCCAGGAGTAGTAGTGGGTGCCTGTAATCCCAGCTACTTGGGAGGCTGAGGCAGGAGAATAGCTTGAACCCAGGAGGTGAAAGTTGCAGTGAGCCAAGATCATGCCACTGCACTCCAGTCTGGGCAACAGAGCAAGACTCCATCTAAAAAAAAAAAAGAAAAAAAGAAAAGATCTGGAGTCAACTGTAAATAAAGGCCAAGTGTGGTGGCTCATGCCTGTAATCCCAGCACTTTGTGAGGCTGAGGCAGGGGTATCACTTGAGTCAAGGAGTTCAAGACCAGCTTGGGCAACATGGCAAAATTCTGTCTCTAAAAAAAAAAAAAAAAAAAAAAATAGCCGGGCGTACGCCTGTAATCCCAGCCACTTGGGAGGCTGAGGTGAGAGAATCCCTTGAACCCGGGAGGCTGAGGTTGCAGTGAACCGAGATTGTGCCATTGCACTCCAGTCTGGGTGACAAAGTGAGACTCCATCTCAAACAAAAACAAAAACAAAAACAAAAAAACCAGCAACAAAAAAACTGTTTCAGCCTCTACCCATGACCCAGTTCCAAAGCCACTTCTATATTTTAAAGTATTTATTATAGCAACACTGCACTCCTCTGCTACCAGTTTCTGACGTAGTCCATTTTATGCTGCTATAGCAAAATACCACAGATTGGGTAATATTTTTTCTTGAGATGGGGTCTTGCTATGTTGCCCAGGCTGGCCTCAAACTCCTGGACTTAAGCAATCCTTGACAGACTGGGTAATTTATAAGAACAGAAATGTATATCTCACAGTTCTGAAGGCTGGGAAGTCTAAGAACAAGGCACCACAGATTCAATGTCTAGTGAGGGTCCAGTGTCTGCTTTCAAGATGGCACTTTGAACTCTGTGTCCTCTGGAAGGAAGGAATGCTGTGTCTTCACATTGCAGAAGGTGGAAGGCCAAAAGGGAACAAACTCCCTCTGTCAAGCCCTTTCATGATGGTATTAATCCATTCTTGAGGGCAGAGCCCTCATGACCTAACCACCTCCCAGAAGGCTATGTATTTCTGTGTTGGATAACTATTGCACTGAGGATTAAGTTTCCAACACACTAATTTTGGGTGACACATTCAGGCCATAGCAGACGGGTTATTGCACTCCTTCAGATCTTTGCTCGAATAACTTCTTCTTAGCGAGGACTCCCTTCACCTTCCTATTTTGAGTCACACCCCTCTCTCGTGTGTCTTTTTTCTTCTTCCTGTTCCAGGTCCACTCTCCATCCCTCCCCTGCTTCTCCTGCCAGTGGGCCAATCTGTATGAATTACATCATTGTGCTCCCTTGCACTGTGGCTTCCAGTTGGGTTTGGCCAACAGGGGATCTCTAGAAAAAGATTGGAGGGACGGAGGAGGTTGAAGTGGTTACTCCCCCAGCTTCCTCCTATGGGTTCACTTTAGGCAAGTTTTGGGCTGGCTGGGTCCCAGGGAGCCTCCCTCTACATGACCGTCTTCTTTCAGGTTTCCTTTACAGATCATTGACTGATCCCTGGGGACATGACAGACCCCAGTTATTTATATGATAATCCCTGCCATGGAAACAAATACAGCAATTCAGTCACAAACTCAATCTGCAGGTGACATACACACAAGCCACAATAAGGCACTGCATCTCGAAGACAGCATCTGTAATGAAAAAGCTGATTAAGATGATGGGGCGCCACATCCCCTTTGGTGCACTAGATCCATGTTTGGATCTGCTGTAATAGCCAAACCCCCATGGAGGTCTGAGGTGGCCCAATGAGGGTTCATTTGACCTACAAAGAAGATGCTGGTGCTCATGGAGAATGCATTACTTGCCAGCAACATTGGCCTGTGGCTCAAAGTGAACTAGGCATAATAACTTGTCTGACCAATTCTCAGTTGATAGTTGGTTACAACGGCTTCTGATTACCATGGGGTCGCTATAGATATATAGGTGGCTGTTCTTTTCCAACAAGCAGATAGCATCCAAACTCTTTTTTTTTTTTGAGACAGAGTTTCACTATTACACCCAGGCTGGAGTGCAGCGGTGCAATCTTGGCTCGCTGCAACCTCCGCCTTCCGGTTTCAAGCGATTCTCCTGCCTCAGCCTCCTGAGTAGCTGGGATTACAGGCATGCGCCACCACACCCAGCTAATTTTTGTATTTTTAGTGGAGACGAGATTTCACCATGTTGGCCAGGCTGGTCTCAAACTCCTGACCCTGTGATCCAGCTGCCTCGGCCTCCCAAAGTGCTGGGATTACAGGCGTGAGCCACCACACCCGGCCGATAGCATCCAAACTTAAGACTGTGATGATTATCTTTGTCATGTGTTAGAGTTTCCTGGTATGACACAATCTGACAATAGAATGCTGTTTACAGCTGCGGGCCCTGAAGTACATTTCAACATGGAATTCTCCTTTCCACTTGCAGGTGGTGGGTAAAATCAAACTTTAGTATGGCTGGTTAAGGGAGCAGCTATATCAGCCACTGCTTCTTCATTCTTTGCAGGCACATGGGAGGGGGAAGAGTCTACTCAGTGTGCCAGGACCCCAGAACCTGTGTCCCTAATTGCCCCTTCTTTTTTGAGCATTAACTTTGACCATTGGTTGGTAAGTTCGCATTGCTCTAGCTGAGGCTAACTTGGTGGACATGACTTTGGGTCTTTTTTTTTTTTTTTCCTTTTTTGAAGGGCACTTGATGGACATACACAGCGGGCAGGCAACTCTGACACTGTCTTTACCTAGAGGAGGGCAGTGTTCCTACCATCCATCTCCTCTGCAAATGGAGAACATTGCTGTGGTCACTATGCCTGTGCAACAGATTCCTTCTGCTCTGCAACCACCATCCTCAGTCCCAAGGGATTGCCTTTGAGAGCAGACTAGTGACTGCTGGATTCCCGTGAGGTCAGTGCTCTAAGAAAAAGTACAGATCATTTGGCTGATTCTGGGGACATCCTCAGCTGATGGAGCAAGGACATACGCAAGCAATATCAGGAAACAGATCAGCGTTGAAGAGTAAATAACCTCTCACCTGCTCTTTCAGGTTCGGACAGGAAGAGCTTCAACAGCCTGTAGCAGCTGCCTAGGCCAGACTCCATTCCACAAACCTACAGTACTGAATATATCACCACCACTACCCCTGTCATCCATACCCAGCTATGGGAGACCTTGTTGGTCTTACTCTCTGACCATGGCAGGGGAATTGCTCCTAGCTGGCCATTTTCACAAACTGCTGTGCTTTAGAGTGTGAAAGGAAAATAAATCTTGGGATCCCAAAACCACTAAGCCAAAGGAAAAAGTCAAGCTGGGAACTGTTAGGCAAACCCACCTCCCATTCTATTCCTACAAAGATTAAAAAGCTACATATGGCCAGGCACGGTAGCTCACACCT
The DNA here is from genome assembly GCF_037993035.2 of Macaca fascicularis. Classification (NCBI taxonomy): domain Eukaryota; kingdom Metazoa; phylum Chordata; class Mammalia; order Primates; family Cercopithecidae; genus Macaca; species Macaca fascicularis. The sequence goes on from NC_088375.1 coordinate 212,150,178, forward strand.
GTAATCCCAGCACTTTGGGAGGCTGAGGCAGGCAGATCACCTGAGGTCAGGAGTGAGTGATCAGCCTGGCCAACATGGTGAAACCCCATCTCTATTAAAAATACAAAAATTAGCCGGACGTGGTGGTGGGCACCTGTAATCCCAGCTACTTGGGAGGCTGAGGCAGGGAGAATTGCTTGAACCTGGTATGTGAAGGTTGCAGTGAGTCAAGGTCGTGCCAGTGCACTCCAGCCTGGGCAACAGAGGGAGACTCCGTCTCAAAAAACAAACAAACAAACAGCAAAAAAAGAAAACTGCATACCTCCTTCACAATTTGCCCACAAGGAAATTCCTTGTGAATAAAGTACAGAGAGAACTCAAAGTCATCCCTCTGCTCACATTAGACAAATGCATATCTGATTGCTTCCTTTGCCTTATTGTTTAACTAAGCCAGACTAATGCATAAGTGACCGTATCTCTATGCTCCTCTCAGAGTAAATTGTATATTCAGTGAAAGTCTAATCAGAAACTCAAAAGAATGCAATTGTTTGTCTCTTATCTACCTATGACCTAGAAGCCCCCTCCCTGCTTCGAGTTGTCCTGTTTTTCTGGACTGAACCAACGTACATCTTACATAATCGATTAATATCTCATGTCTCCCTAAAATGTATAAAACCAAGCTGTGCCCCGACCACCTTGGGCACATGTTTTCAGGACCTCCTGAGGCTGTGTCATGGGTGCATCCTTAACCTTGGAAAAATAAACTTTCTAAATTGATTGAGACTTGTCTCAGATATTTTTGGTTCACAGGGGGAATTCGGTTGGGAGAAATCAGGCCACAGCTGTAAATGGCACAACCATATTCCCATCCCCTGCGTGGAAGGTGTGGAGGTGAACTGGCAGAATACTGAGCAGTCCTATATATCCCCCAGGACTTGATTTGTACTCTGGATATATGTCCTTCCTTGCTTTCTCTTTGGAAAGAATACCACCTGCATATGAGCCCTCATGATAACCCAAGACCTGTGGGCACAGCAATGTTCCCAGTCCTAGTCTCTGGTGCTTTTGACAAGACATGCCTGGGTATTCAGTACATAGATTTCACCATTTTATGCAGATTTTCCTCCCATAATACGTAGAATCTACAATCCACATGGGCTCAGATATCCTGAAGGGAATTGCCACAGGGACAGCCAGGGTTCTCACTGGTGAAGTTATCATGAACTCAGGTCACGCTGGATAACCACACAGCTTTGCACTCTTTTTGGCCAACCAGGAGAGTAGCTAGCTGCATTGGACAGTATCCTCTGCTGTTTCTCGATGAATACCTTTGGCCAAGTCCAGAAGCCCAAAGCTACCATGGGAACATGCCTCATGGCTCCAGGCTACTCCTCTGTCTGAGCCTTGGGCTCTTTCCTCAGACTTCACATGGTCTCCATGTCCAGGTGGCTCAGGCCTCCATGGTGGGCTTTGTACTATGACTCCAGGTCTCCCTCCTTCTGCAGTGTCTCCTCCAGCATTGCCAACAACCATTGTAAATCCCATTATAAGCCCAGTTGATTTCTACTCCTGTTGGGCGTGCTTATGTTTGATGAGCCTGCAGGTAAGGGGATAAACCTTGGAAAACCAAGTTGCTCTGTATTGGAAGCCCCTGGGGGCTCACTCCAGGCTCCTAGTAAACAGATAGCAGATGGATTCCAGAGAGGGCGTCTTTCCCAAAAGCAGAATTGACTCTACCTGGCTTCTACATCCCATAGGGGCTCCAGGTGTCCTCAGCACTGCAAGCAATTTCCCTGGCGTCTAAGTTCGGACCTGTTTTTCTTTACTTACAAGACTAACCTCACATTTGCTTACACAAAAAGTAGAGTAGCAAGGTGGGGTTCCCCTTCTGGAGCACACTCCATGGTGTTTCCCGCTGTGCCCTTGTTCCCTGCCCCTCTCTCCAAACGATGATGAGCGGTTGAACAACTCAATGCCTCATTCGGCTTCCACCGAATGTTTGTGCGTTTCTCCAGTAAAGGCTTTTCTGAGCCCACACTCAATGACCTTGTGGTTTTTGCCTTCACTCAATGCCCAGATCTCTTGCACCTTAGAGCTCTGTCCTCAGGTCCCTTCTTTTCTACATCTCCCTACCTTGGTGATGGTTTTACATAGCATCTAAATGCCAATGATTTTCTTTCTTTTTTTTTTTTTGAGACGGAGTCTTGCTCTGTCGCCCAGGCCAGAGTGCCATGGCCTGATCTTGGCTCACTGCAACCTCTGCCTCCCGAGTTCAAGTGATTCTCCTGCCTCAGCCTCCCAAGTAGCTGAGATTACAAGCACCTGCCACCACACTTGGCTAATTTTTGTATTTTCAGTAGAGATGGGATTTCGCCATGTTGGCCAGGCTGGTCTTGAACTCCTGACCTCCACCTGCCTCAGCATCCCAAAGTCCTGGGATTATAGGCATGAGCCACTGTACGCCTGGCCCAGACTTTTTTTTCTCATCGTTATTCCCTGAATAACACAGTATAACCATTAAGTATATAGCATTTACATTGCGTTAGGTGTTATAAGTAATCTAGAGATAATTTAAAGTATACAGGAGGATGTGTGTCAGTGATATGCAAATATTGTGTCATTTTACATCAGGGCTTAAGCATCTGTGGAGGGGTCCTGAAACCAATCCCCAGGGAGGTAGAGGGACAACTGTATATCCAGAATCTGACACTTTCCCACTGTCTCTGCTGAGGTCCAAGCCACCGCCATACCTTGCCTGAACAAGAGTGGCAGTCTCAACTGGCCTCCCCATTCCCACTTCTGCCCTCTAGTCAGTTATCAGCACTGAAGCCAGAGTGCACCTTTATTTTCTTTTAATAATTAAAAAAAATTTTTTGAGACAGGCATATGCCAACACACGTGGATAATTTTTGTATTTTTTGCAGAGAATGAGGTCTCACTATGCTGCCCGGGGTGGCCTTGAACCAGAGTGCTCCTTTAAAAATAAGTCAGCTGGGCATGGTGGCTCATGCCTATAATCCCAGCACTTTGGGAAGTTGAAGCGGGTGGATCACCTGAGGTCAGGAGCTCGAGACTAGCCTGGCCAATATGGTGAAATCTCATCTCTATTAAAAATACAGAAATTAGCCAGTTGTGGTGGTGTGTGCCTGTAATCCCATCTACTTGGGAGGCTGAGGCAGGAGAATCGCTTGAACCTGGAGGGGAAGGTTGCAGTGAGCCAAGATTGGGCCACTGCACTCCAGCCTGGGTGACACAGCAAGACTCCATCTCAAAAAAAAAAAAAAAAAAAAAAAAAAAAAGAAAGAAAAAGAAAAAGAAAAAAAAAGAAAAATAAAAACTATAAAATAAAAAGAATCAACTGGGCGTGGTGGCTCATGCCTGTAATCCCAGCACTTTGGGAGGCCAAGGTGGGACAATGGCTTGAGTCCAGGAGTTTGAAACCAGACTGGGCAACATAGCAACACTCCATCTCTACAAATAATCAAAAAATTAGCCAGGCAAAGTGGTGCACACCAGTAGTCTCAGCTACCCAGAAGGCTGAGGTGGATCACTTGAGCCCAGGAAGTTGAAGCTGCAGTGAGCTGTGATTGCGCCACTGCATTCCAGCCTGGATGACAATGCAAGATCCTGCTCAAAAAAAAAAAAGGAAACAAAATAAATAAAAATATGAGTCATGGCCTGTAATCCCAGCGTCTTGGGAGGCTGAGGTGGGAGGATCCCTTGAACCCAGGTGTTTGAGGCTACAGTGAGCTATGATCATACCACTACACTCCAGCCTGGGCAACAGAGTGAGACTCTGCCTTAAAAAAAATGTGAATCAGATCATGCTACTCCTCTGCTTTAAAACTCTGCAAAGGCTCCCACCTCACTCAGAGGCGAGCCAAAGTTCTTCCTGTGGCCTAGAAGGTACTACGTGACCATCCTGACTTCTTACTTCCCTACCTCACCTACTACTTTGCCCGTCGCTTAGTCTGCTCCAGCCACTGACCTCCTTGCTATTCTTTTAACACACCAGGCACATTCCACCCTAAGGCCTGAGCACTGGCTGTTGCCTCTACCATGAACACTATTCCTCTGTTGTCCATATAGCTAACTCTCCTACTTCCCTTAGGTGATTTGCTAAATGCTTCTTTCTCAATGAGGCCCATTCTGACCACCCAATTTAATACTCTAATCTACCCCTCTTCTCTAGTTCTATTTATTTTACCATGGCATATATTGTTTTCTTTTTTTTTTTTAATTTATTTTTATTTTTGGAAACAGGGTTTCTTCTGCCACCCTGGCTGGATTGCAGTGGCGTGCTCGTGGTTCACTGCAGCCTCGACCTCCCAGGCTCAAGTGATACTCGCTCATTAGCTTCCTTGAGTAGCTGGGACTACAGGCATGTGCCACCATGCCTGGTTAATTTTGTTTTTTTAAAAAAATGTTGTATAGAGACAGAGTCTCCCCTATGTTGCCTAGGCTGGTCTGGAGCTCCTGGCCTCAAACGATCCACCTGCTTCAGCCTCCCAAAGTGCTGAGATTACAGGCATGAGCCACTCTACCTGGCCATGTATCACTTTGTAATGCAGCATTTAACTTATTTATCCTGTTGCCCCTGCTAGAAGGTGGGCTCTACCAGGTCAGGGACCTTTGTGTTGCTCACTGATATATCTGAAGCACCTAGAACAGTGCCTAGCACTGAGTAGGTGCTCAATAAAAATGCATTGACAATGAGTATCTGTTACTATATCTGCTTTGCCCCACACCCAAGAGTAAGATCCAGTCAATGGCAGATCTTCAGTAAACATTTGTTGCATGACTCGTGACTCAGTGGGTAAGCGAGTGAATGAATGGATCAGTCAATGAATCAATCAAAGCCTGATTGCTGAAAATGCTAAGTATCTTCGTATATCCTTTAGGAGGAACATTTTCCTTTGTAAAGTTTTTTTTTTGAGATGGAATCTCACTCTGTCACCCAGGCTGGAGTGCAGTGGCGCGATCTTGGCTCACTGCAACCTCCACCTCCTGAGTTCAAGCGATTCTCCTGCCTCAGCCTCCTGAGTAGCTGAGACTACAGGCATGTGCCACCACACGCAGCTAATTTTTTATATTTTTAGTAGAGACGGGATTTCACCGTGTTAGCCAGGATGGTCTCCATCTCCTGACCTCGTGATCCACCCACCTTGGCCTCCCAAAGTGCTGGGATTACAGGCGTGAGCCACCATGCCTGACCCTTTTTAAAGTTTAATTTGCCCTTTGGTTTGATGTCTTTTCAGCTTGCTCCTTCCTTCCTTCCTTCCTTCTCTCTCTTTCTCTCTTTCTTTCTTTCTTTCAGCAGAATCTTGCTGTCACCCAGCCTGAAGTGCAATGACATGATCTCGGCTCACTGCAACCTCTGCCTCCTGGGTTCATGATTTTCCAGCCTTAGCCTCCCAAGTAGCTGGGACTACAAGCGCCCACCACCATGCCTGGCTAATTTTTGTATTTTTAGTAGAGACGGGATTTCGCCATATTGGCCAGGCTGGTCTCAAACTCCTGATCTCCAGTGATCCGCCTGCCTTGGCCTCCCAAAGTGCTGGGATTACGGGAACGAACCATCGTGCCTGGCCCACATTCTTCTTTCTTAAAGGTCCCGACTTTCTCCCAGGAGGAGAGGCCAATGAGACTCATGGTAATAAGAGTGACTAACATTTGCTGAGCATTTGCTGCTGGATTGTACATTTTGGGTGTATTATTTCATGCAATCCTCACTCCTCCTGCAAGGAGGTGGGTTCTACTTCATTACTCCATTTTATGGATGAGCACATTGAGGTCCAAAAGAAGCCAAGAAATCCAACCAAAGCCACACCGATAGTAAGTGGGGAAGCTGGAATTTGAACTCTTGCAGCCTGACTCACAGGGACATCTACTGGATAGGTTTAGACCATGCAGATAAGGTTTTTGATTTTTCCCCAAAGAGTAGGAGGCAGCCATGAAGGGCAAAGGATGAACATGATCTTTCGTGTGTAAACGATGATGAATAATTCCTCCCTATGGGGATACTGTGGGGGAATAGCTTGGTTCATGGATGGAAAGCCCCTGGACAAGGGCCTGGAGGAAGAGACACACGCAAGTAAATTACCCTTTAAAGGAGGCTCAGGCTGGGCCAGAGATCTTACACATGGGCATCTACTGCCATCCTGGGGCCACTGTGCTGTATGACACGCTGTGGGTTCCCGTCTAGTTAAATTTGGGAGGGGCAGGGCTGGTCTCTGCAGTGAAAAATGGCTGCCTTCGGAACTAGGCTAGGAGCAAGGGAGGAGTTCTCAGGGAGCGGGTGGTGTCCTGGGGGCGAGGGCTGCAGAACCCAGGAGTGCTAGGTCTGGGGACATAAACCTGAATAAGACACAGTCCTTGCCCACAGACTGATTAATATTAGGTAGTGTTAGTGAGACCTTGTCTCAAAAAACAAAACAAAACAAAACACAACAAACCCGAGTCATAGTAGGAAGCTGAACTTTATGGGGCCCTTACTAGGTGCCAGGCTCTCTCTGGGCTGCCTGCTTCATGAGCACATCCCATTTAATCCTCACAGCAACCGAAGAGTCTTGTCAGTGTCTAGGAACGACAGGATTCCTGGGTCCAATCCCAGTCCTGCCACTTCCTGGGGACTTCCCTTTCCGGAGCATCAGTTTCCTTGGATGTGAAATGGAGACAGAATAGAAGCTGCCTCCCGGGATTGTGGAGACCAGAGGACATAGCACAGGGGGCTCTAAGGACCGTATGTGGTACATTGTCAACAGGCAGTCTGTGTCCAAGAGGTGGGCTGCCAGCTCTGAGCCACAGAGATTAACGAAGCAGCCAAGTGCAATGAAAAAGACCTGGGTCCAGGTCAGTTGTTGTCAGTAAACTTGCTATGTGACCTTGGTAAGTCATTTTCCCTCTGTGAGCCTCTTTTGCCAGCCACACAATGTGGAGTTTGGACAAAATCACTCAGATTTTTGGCTATAGGGGCTACAGAAGAAGATCTAGAAGGTTTGCCACCATCTATCCCCGACCCTGAGCATCAGTAGAAGGAGATAGTAATTCAAGGCTCTGTTGAAATAATGAGGTGGAGACTGGTGTGATCCGTGAGTTGCAGAGGAGCCTCGCTCCTCAAAGTGTGGTCCTTACACCAGCCTCAGCATCATGTAGGAGCTTGTTAGAAATGTAGGCTCTCGGATCCCACCCTGGCCCCCTGGCTCAGAACCTACCATGTAACGCAATCGCCAGGATGCTCCTACACACAAGTAAGTGGGACACACACTGATCTGGGGCACTGATTCTCAACCTTAGCCACACAGTGGAATCACCAAGGAGTCTCCAAAGGTTGCGGCATCCAAGCTGCGCCTCGGGGATCTCTGCAGTGGGACCCAGACACCAGGGGTTTTTAAGAGCTCCCCAAGTAATCCCAATGTGCAACCTCATCTGATGTTGAGAAGGAATATATGTTTTAACTTTTGTATCAACTAAAATCAATAGAAAATCTTCTAGATTGTTCACAGAGAAGATCTGATACCTGCCACAGAGGCCAGGTAGAAGTTTGACATAAAAGCCAGGTCATGGCTGGGAGTGGTGGTTCACACCTATGTCGACCAAAAGAATCAAAACTCTGTAAAATACTTGAAGAGAAATATTAGCTAAATGTGAGTCACCAATGGCCCGTGACACAGCCCTCAGGAGGTCCTGAGATTATGTGCCCAAGGTGGTTGGGGTACAGTTTTTCTTTTTTTTTTTTTTTTTTTAGACAGTCTTGCTCTGTTGCCCAGGCTGGAGAGCAGTGGCATGATCTCAGCTCACTGCAACCTCTGCCTCTCGGGTTCAAGTGATTCTCCTGCCTCAGCCTCCCAAGTAGCTGGGATTACAGGCACACACTACCACGCCCGGGTAATGTTTTGTATTTTTAGTAGAGACGGGGTTTTGCCATGTTGCCCAGGCTGATCTTGAACTCCTGACCTCAGGCAGTCTGCCCGCCTCTGCCTCCCAAAGTGCTAGGATTACAGGCATGAGCCACCGCGCCTGGCTGGTTTTATACATTTTAGAGAGGCATGATACATCAATCAAATACATTTAAGATGTACATTGGTTTGGTTTAGAAAAGTGGGACAGCTCGATGTGGGGGCTTCCAGGCTATAGGTAAACTTAAAAATGTTCTAGTTGACAATTGGTTGAGTTTGAGGAACTGAGATCGATAGAAAGGAAATGTTTGGGGTAAAAGATTGGGGAGACCAAAGTTTTATTGTGCAGAGGAAGCTTATAGCTAGCAGGCTTCAGAGAGAATAGGTTATACAATGTTTTCTTATGGGACTTAAAAGGGTTCCTGAGTGTTGATTATCTCCTGGGTCTGGAAATAGAAAAGGAAGAGGATTCTCTACAGAATGTAGATTTTTCCCACAAGAGACAAACTTTGCAGGGCAATTTCGAGATATAACAAGGAAATATATTTGGGGTTAAACTATTTTGATTTCTTTCTTTATCTGTTATGTGATGTTATGCTGGAGAAGTATGATGAGTCATGTCTGACCCTTACTTCCCATCAAGGCTTAAACCAGTCTTTTGATCTTTCCGGTTACGTTAAGAGTGCCCTGGCTGAGAAGGAAGTCTATTCAGATGGTTGGGGGCCTTAGAATTTTATTTTTGGTTTACACCTATAATCCCAGCACTTTGGGAGGCGGAGATGGGAGGATCACTTGAGGGCAAGAGTTTAAGACTAGCTGGGCAAAAAAGGAAGACCCCCATCTGTACCCAAAGCAATTAAAAAATAATAATTAGCTGGGCATAGTGGTGCCTGCCTATAGTCTCAGATACTCAGGAGGCTGAGGCAGGAGGATTGCTTGAGCTCAGGAGTTGGAGGCTGCAGTGAGTTTTGATTGCACCACTGCACTCTAGCCTAGGTGACAGAGCACGATTTTTTTCTTGTTTATTTGTTTTTTGACAGTCTCACTCTCTCATCCAGGATGGAGCGCACTGACATAATCTCATCTTGGCTCACTGCAGCCTTCACCTCCCAGGCTCAAGCAATGCTTCAGCTTCAACCTCCAGAGTAGCTAGGACTATAGGGCAACAGCATCACACTTGGCCATTTTAAAATTTTTTGTAGAGATGAGATCTCACTATATTGCCCAGGCTGGTGTCAAACGCCTAGGTTCAGGCCATCCTCCTGCCTTGGCCTCCCAAAGTGCTGGGATTACAGGCATGAGCCACCATACCCAGCTGACCTTGTCTTAAAAAAAAAAAAAAAAAAAGCCCAGTCCATGATAAGAAGCCAGACTTTATGGAGCACTTACTGGGTGCCAGGTTCTGGGCTGCCTGCTTCATGAGTACATTCCATTTAACCCGCACACTAACCAAGGTGGTATTATTGTCCCCACTTTATAGATGTGAGGCAAAGAGGTTATGATCCCTGGTCACACAGGCTCACCCTGGCAGTGACAGACTAATATTTGAACCCAGGTTATCTGAATGTTTCACAACTAGGCTGACCCCAGTGGTCTTCAAACTGGTTCCTTGGAGCTCTGGGTTCCTCAGAGGTGCCTGCGGAGCTTGTGTGGGGTCAGACCAAGCCTGGAAATCTCTCTCCTTTCCCTTCCCGGCTGGAAGTGACCCTGGTGGCCTCCTGACATCCCTTGTCCACACTGGGTTTGGCAGAGACTCCTTTTGGAGAGAACATTCCTTTCTTCACCAGCCTGGAGCACTCAGATCACATGGTGTTACCCAGTGTTCCCTGACAGCTCTCCCCCGCTTCCCCGCTGCTCGGGGACCCCAGAAGCTAATCCCCATGGCAGCAGGCACTCTGAGGGATTAGTGCTGGGGAAATTAGGCGCCACATCTGCTGGCCCCTGGAGAGCTTGGTAAAGCCTGTGCCTCAGAGCTTGGGAAGCCATTCCTGTTCCCTGGAACACAGGGGACTCCCAGAGGCACTGGTTGGCCAAGCTGGGGTCTGAACTGCCCTGTTCTTGCTGGCACCTTCTGAAGAGGGTAAGTGGTGGCCAAGAGCCTGAGGGCCTAACCAGATTGTTCTGAGCAGGCTTAGCGGGGTGGCGGGCGGTGGGGGGAAGAGGAGCTGGAATTCAATGCAGGGGCACACAGGGTGACCAACGGTCCCGTTTACCTGGGACTGAGGGGCTTCTGGGAATGCAGGACTTTCGGTGCAAAAATCAGGACAGTGCTGGACAAACTGGGATGCTGGGTCACCTGGCAGGGGTTTCTGAGCCTGGTCTCACCTGGGAGCGGGGACACGTGAAGGGGAGGGTTACTTTGGTCCCCTGCATCCTCGGCTACCCTCCTTGTTTTCTAGCTTTTCTCTGTTCCCCTCCTCTTTTTGCCAGCCCCTCAGGACCTCTTTTTGCCTTCACTCTTCTGACTCAGTTTCCTGCTTACAGGATCTCCTGTGGTGTAGACCTGAATCCTCAAAGAGCCAGAATCTTCCATGCCTTGGAGAGAATGAAGACCCAGGTGAGGCACAGCCCCAAGAAGCCGTCACCGTGTGTCAGCTTCTGACACATGTCTGACCATGCCACCGTCCTGCTGGCTTCAAATATTGGGCTAAATCCCCCCCACATGACCTTCATCATCATCATCGTCATCATCATCATCTCTAGAGCTTGCACCTGCAGGCCAGGAACTGTTTCAAATGTTTTAGGAACAGTTTCAAATGTTTTATGTAAACTCACTGAATTCTCAAAACAAACCAGAAACTAACTACTCTTCCTTTTTTACATCCCCAGAGGCCTCTGTCTGGAGTGACCCAAGCTCATTCCCAACTACCTGTTCAATGACTCTCTCCTCCTCCTCCCTCCCCCTAGGCTGAGCTCATCCGTATCTGTGAGCCCTGAAGCCCTTTATTACACCTCTAGCTACCAATTGGTGAACAGCTCTCTATGGGCTTTGCATGCACTATCTTATTTATTCTCAACTAAACCCTATAAGATGTAGGAAGAATTGTTATCTGCATTATGCAGATGAGAAAACTGAGACTCAGAAAGGTGAGGTCATTTGTCCAGAACGAGTGGTAGAGCCAGAGTCAAGTCCTGCTTCCCTGGCCCCAGGCCCTTGTGTCTGATTATGCCACCATCCTGCTGGCTCCGCGGGGGCAGATGTGGCCCAGCACACAGCAAGCCCTCGGGGATTGTTTTCTGAATGAATGACTGGACAAAGAGTAGTCGTCCCAGAGTGGGCTGTGAGCATGAGGAAGGAGGTGAGGGTGACTGGGGCACAGAACACCTGAGAAGGAGCAGGGGTTAGGGGGTGGCGGAGCCATGTTATAGATGGGGTTTGGGAGAGCCTGGTTATTCCTGGGCCCTCCCCTGCTGCCAGCAATTTTCTAGCTGGGAAGGGAAAGGAGAGAGATTTCTAGTGGCTACTGCAAGTCAAACTGTGAGCAGCTGGCAAGCAGCTTAGAGATTAAATACTGACCCACCTTCGGGTCTGTTGGAATAAATCCTGAGATTGGAGACAGACTTGAGATGAGGCTGGGCCCCAGAGGAGGGCTGCAAATTGGGGATGAAGAGATCCCCGCTGCATTTTGAGGAGGAGCGGGTGGTGCATCTTACAGAGCTTGAATCTCAGCTCTGCCATTCACTGCCCATGGGCTCAGCAAGTCAATTAACGTATCTGAATTTTATTCTTCACCTAAAAATAAGCTAAGGATCTGCTGGTCACACCTTAGGTGCCAGTTAGGGGATAGCAGGCTGCCTTCCCACCAAGGGGTCCTCACCGCCCCTGCAGCTCTGTGTTCATGCTAGGGGGAGTATCTTCCATGTGATCCTGCAGCAATATCTGAGAGCCTTCCATTCACTCCTTTGTATCTGGGGTTACTCCTCCAACAGGTGGAGAATCCCAGTGCTTTTGGGATCTTTAAAGGCTTTATTTTGTAAAAATTGAGGTATCATCTACATGAAATAAAATCTGTGCAGTTCTATGAGTTTTTTTTTTTTTGAGACAGGGTCTTGCTCTGTTGCCCAGGCTGGAGGGCAGTGGCATCATCATAGCTCACTACGGCCTCTAAGTCTTGGGCTCAAGCAATCCTCACACCTCAGCCTTCCAAGTAGCTGGGACTACAGGTGCATGCCAGCACACCTGGCAATTTTTTTCTATTTTTTTTTTTTTTTACAGTCGGAGTCTTGCTATGTTGCCCAGTCTGGTCTTGAACTCCTGTCCTCGAGTGATCCTCCTGCCTCGGCCTCCCAGAGTTCTATGAGTTTCAGTAAATGTATAAAATCCCATAACCACCACCACAATAAACATGTAGCACAGTTCCATGACCTCCCCAAAGTCCCTTCTGCTCTTTTGTAGTCTACCCCCTCCCTACCCCCAGGCAACCACTGAGTTGTTTTCTGTTCCTATCATTTTGCCTTTTCCAGAATGTTCTATAAGTTGTATTCTATAGTCTGTAGCCATTTAGTCTGGCTTATTTCACTTAGCATCTTGCCTTTAAGGTTCATCCACATTATTGCACGTATCAGTAGCTCGTTCCTTTACATTGCTGAGTAGTATTCCCTTGTGTAGATGTCTATTTACTAGAGTTTGTCTGTTTACTCACCAATTGAGGAGAATTTGGGTTGTTTCCAGTCTTTGGATATTATGACCAAAGATGATTTCAGTGAGAACCCCAGATTCTACAGCTGAAAGACACTTTTGAAATCACGCAAGATTTCCAGATATAAAAGTAAACTCTTTACAAGTAGCCCAACCCTCTTCAACACCTGGAGAAGTAGAGGCTCAGAGAGGGGAAGAGACTTGTCCAGAGTTACAACTGACTCATGAGGTGGAGCTAAGATTTGAACCCAAGTCTTTCAACTTGCAGGACCATGTAAAGTTCAAAAGAATTTCCTGAGAACCTGCTAGTGCCAGGTAGGGTACCAGGTGTCCAAGGCCTAAGAGCCAGGAGGGAATTCTCTGCTGGTGCTGCAAAGAATCCTTACCTCACAGGGACCTAGACAAAGAAGCCAGTAGTAGCCAGTTACCATGAGTGGCTCTGCCTGGGGGAGAATGAGAAGGCTTCACAGATGCCTATGGGTGTTAAGGGAAGAACACAGTTTGTCTGATGGAAAAGGATAAAAGGAAACCACAGCCCCAGGGAATGGCAGGTGCAAAAGTACAGAGAGGGGCAATGATGCGGGAGGTAGGTGGGGGCATAAAGACACAGGGGCCAGGGGAGGGGCAGGGAATGGGCTGGTGGAGTTTGTCGGAGTCGGATCATAGAAAGTCTCTCTTGCCAGATTGTTTCCTGTAGAACAGAGCCTGGCACACTGTGCTCAACATGTGAGCGATCTTTGTTGTGGAAGAGAGTGCAGGGTTGGACAGGGAGGGATGGAACATAAACTCAGCGAGACTCTCCTGGAACAGAGCCCAGAAGGCAGATGTCTGTATGTACAGACTGTTGATATATTTCAGAGTTGGCATACGAGTCAGTGGGGGACAGGCTGGTGTATTTAATAAATAGTGCCGGACTACTGATTATCAATATGGAAAAATAAAATTGGATCCCTACTTTATTCTATAACCAAAAATTCTTTTGTGTGTGACAGTACAAAAACCTCTATTTCTGACCTCCGTGAAAAGAAAGATTTCTTAAGCACACACATGCACTATACACACAATGCAAACCAAAAAGACAATACTGATAAATTTGGCAACAACCAAAACCAAAACCAAAAGCCCTCCTATTCAAAAATACTGTAATAGCTGGCCAGGCACAGTGATTCACGCCTGTAATCCCAGCACTTTGGGAAGTCAAAGTGGGAGGATCACTTGAGCCCAAGAGTCTGAGACCAGCCTGAGCAACATAGTGAGACCCTGTCTCTACAAAAAATGCAAAAACTGATCACATCACTGCACTCCAGCCTGGGTGACAGAGTAAGACTGTCTCAAAACAATCCCAAAATACTGTAATAGCTAATAGGGCTTACGATGTGTCAGAGAATGTTATTTTCATATATTAACTCATGTAATCCTTACAAATTTATGAGTTAGGCACTATTATCATCCCCATTTTACAGGTGAGGAAACAGAAGCACAGAGAAGTTAACTGATTTTCTTAAGGTCACACAGTGGTAAGTGACTGAGCTAAGATTGCAGATCAGGCAATCTGGCCATGGATTCACCACTACACTATTCTACCTCTCCACAGAAGTTATCAACACAGAGTGAAAATCAAGCCACAAACAAGAGTGTATGAACTCTAATAAGTAAAGAAAAGAGAATAGAAAAAGACCAGGCAAAGGAGAATAGTCCAACTGAAAAAAATCAAATCCAAATACGTACAATAAACACATGAACAGGTATTCAATGTTATTAGCCGCCAAGAAGATGCAGATTAAAAATATTAAGAGCAATGAGAATCAAAGGTGGGACGAGTAAAAATTGGAATGACAGCTTTAGAGAGGAACAGAACAGTATGTGGCTAAGTTGAAGATGGCTGTACCTTGCCACCCAGAAATTTCACTTTTAGCACAGGATTCCCAACTGGACTGTAAAATAGTCACGTTTTTAAGGTAGTCTGGCCTCAGGCTCTAACTACTACACTACTCAGTATGTTTATACAACAGCACACTCTACAGAAGTCAAAATGAATAATCCAGAACTGTAGTTAGCTAATTGAATAAAAAGCAAGTTGCAGGAGGATTATACAGTATGAAATCATTTATATATGTTCAAAAATGTGCAAAACAATACTATATGCTATTTATGGAAACATAAACAAATAGTAAAAGAATAAACATGTGCATAATTATGATAAACACCAAGATCAGCATGGGTGTTACATGTGGGGAGAGTGGGAAGGGACTGAGATCCATGAAAGGTACACAGAGGGCTTCAACTCCATCTAGAATGTTTCATTTTCATCCAGTCATTCATTTAACAAATATTTATTAGGGTCAGCTATGTTCCAGGAACTGTTTTGGGTACTGGGAATACCTCAGTAAACAAAACAAACAACAATCCTTATGGATGGGGAAACTGAACAAAGTAAATAAGTAATGATATAGTATATTTGAAAAATGTAAATATATGAGAAAACTATGATAAAATGTTAAGATTCAACAAAGTTGAGTGTTAAGTGCCCAAGAATTCATTACAAGTCTCTCTCTCTCTATATATATATGGCACCATTATATATATGTATACGTGTGTGTATATATATGTGTGTGTATATATATGTGTGTGTGTGTGTATATATATATATATGGAGAAAGAGAAAGAGAGAGAGAGAGACAGAGACAGAGACAGAGAGAGCAAGGAACAGGGTCTTGCTCTGTCGTCCAGGCTGGCATGTAGTGGTGCAATCATAGCTCACTGTAGCCTCGACCTCCCAGGCTCAAACAATCCTCCCACCTCAGACTCCTGGGTAGCTGGGACCATAGGCATGTATCACCACACCCAGCTAATTTTTATTTTTATATTTATTTATTTTGAGACAGGGTCTCGCTCTGTCACTAGGCTGGAGTGCAATGGTGTGATCTTGGCTCACAGTAACCTCCACTTCCCAGGTTCAAGTGATTCTCCCACCTCAGTTTCTTGAGTAGCTGGTATTACAGGCACACACCACTATGCCTGGCTAATTTTTCTATTTTTTGTAGAGGCAGGGTTTTGCCATGTTGCCCAGGCTGGTCTTGAACTCCTGAGCTCAAGTGATCCACCCATCCTGGCCTCTCAAAGTGCTAGGAGTACAGGTGTGAACCACTTCACCCAGCCAATGTTTAATTTTTTTGTAGAGAAAGGGTCTTACTATGTTGCCCAGGCTGGTCTCACACTCTTGGGCTCAAGTGATCCTCCCATCTTGCCCTCCCAAAGTGCTAGGATAATAGGAGTGAGCCGCTGGGCCCAGTGTATATTTTTCAGTAACCTTGAAATATTTTCTAATTGTAATAGGCCAGGAGGGCTTGATGACTGACTGGAGGTAGGGATTGAAGGACATAGAGGGGCCCAGGCAGACCCTGAAGCATGATTAAGTGGAGGCAGGTGCCACGAACTGATGTTGAAAACACGAGAGAAGGAGGAGGGGGTGAAACAAGCGAGTTTTCTGCTCTGGATGTTGAGTTCCAGGTGCTTGAGGACTTCCAGGTGGAAATGCTCAGCAGGCAGTTGAAATGGGAGTCTGAAGTAGAGGGGAGAGAGCTGGGCAGGAGAGAATCGGAAACCATTAGCATATGGCTGGTGTCCTTGTGCATGAGATCACCTGGGGATTGAGTCTTTCAGGGAATTTGTCCACATTTAAACTGTCAAATGGATTGGCATATAGTTGTTCATAATATTTCTCTGTAGGAGCTGTAGTGATGCCTCCTTTCATTTCTGATTTGGTAATTCACCACCGAGGGATTGTGTGTGTACTGAGGATAGAAGAGGCAAGGGGGACAAATACCACGTTTGTAGGACAGAAGTGGAAGAGGTGCCTTTGAGAAAGAGAGGTAGGCAAGGAGGAGTTAATGAAATATTTGGTTAACACCCATCTCCTCCTAAAACTGTAAATCTCCAAAAGGCAGGGAAGACTTCCTTTCTGTTCATCAGTATATCCTCAATATCTGGCTCAGTGCCTAGCACATAGGAGGCATTCAATAATAGCTAACACATATGTAGTGTTACCATGTGCCAGCTACTCTTCTAATTTATTAACTCATTCAATCCTTGCAACTGAATACAAGTAGGTACTATTATTTTCAAGGAATTGTATTGAGATATAATTCATATGACATAAAATTCATCATTGTTAAGTGTACAATTCAGTGGTTATAGCATATTTACAAGATTGTGCCGTCAGCACCATAATCAATTTTAGAACATTTTCATCACCCCCCAAAAAACTAAAAGGCATTAGCAGTGACTCTTCATTCCTTGCTACCCCCCATCCCCTGGAACCAGTAATTACTTTCTGTCTCTATGGGTTGTCTATCTAGACATTTTATATAAGTGGAAGAATGAAATATGTGCCATACTTGTAAGTTTCCTGAGGCCTCCCTAGCCATGTTGAACTGTGAGTCAATTAAACCTCTTTCCTTTATAAATTACTCAGTCTTGGGTATGCCTTTATTAGCAGCCTGAGAACAAACTAACACAGGAGAGTTGAGGAAATCTTCCTGGAGGAGGTGGCATTTCAGCTGGTCTTACAACATTTCACTAAGTCCATAGAGGAACGAGGTACAGCAAGCAGAGGGGTGGGTGCTTTTGCAGGGCAGAACTATTGAAAGAGTCACACTGGGAAGGGCATTGGTTTCACAACTGTGAAGTTTATCCAAAGTTGTGGGCTCTTGTGACATCTGGCTAAACTGAGGCCTAGGAGGGGCCAGGGTTAGGGTCCCTCTTTTCCCTCTGTCCCTCTGACCCCCAAGGGGGGGTACCCTATGTCCTTGCTCTCCCAGGTTGGCTGGCGGCCCAACTTACTGAAAGTGAAGAAGAAGTGGCTCCTCCCGTCCATCTGTAGCTTCTTCTGCCTGCTCTCAGTGGTCATGACTGGCTGTTTCCTGTGGCAGTATCACCTCCCCAAGCTGAAGACCGGTGAGTGCAGAGACAGCCTAGAGTTCCTCCCCATAGCCCCTCTGGGTCCTCCTGGGCTTCGGCTGCCACCCTGATTCTAGGGTGTAGGGAAGGACCATAAGATTTAGACTCAGAAGCTCTGGCCTCCATTCTGAGTCCGGCTGTTACTAGCTGTGCATCTTTGGGACAGTCTTGTGGCCTCTCTGTGCCTTGATGCCCTCGTGTATAAAATGAAGATCCTGATGCCACTGGGGTTCTTCAAGACACCCAGTTTGGGAGTAAAATTCAAGGACACCAAAGAAAGAGCAAATGGTGTTTCCCTTCCTCTGCCTTTGATCACCATGATGGAATCTCCGGGCTCTAGCCCCCTTTCAAGACTTTCCTGCAGCTGTGTGTAAGACCTCAATAGGAACAACTCACAGGTGTTCAGGGGCAGCAGCTGCCAAGCCTTGGAGCCTCTCCTTCCTGGGTGGGTCAAGGCTCAATAAAGGAGCCACCACTGCTAGTGATGCCTACCAGGCCCTCTGTTTTCCAATTAAAGTGGGAGGAGCACCACTGTCGACACCAGCCCCTACCTGGGTCCCAGGCTGAACAAAGCCTAGGCTGTAGCTGGGACCACCCTATTCTGTGAAACCCATGTCATGGGGTTGTTGAGAAATCCTCCCTAAGGTTTGTAATTTTCCTGTTTGGGACTGTGTCAGTTATCTATTGCTAAGTAACAAATCACCCCAAAGCCTACTGGCTTCAGACAAAGCAAGTGATTATTTCCCATAATTCTGTGGGCTGGCTGGTAGCTCTGCTGCTGGTCTAGCCTGGGCTCTTTCCGGTGCAGCGGGCAAGTCAGCTTAGGGGGCGGGGTGGTGGGTGGAGGAGGGACCGACCTCTCCCTCAGCGCGGACTCTCGCTCTCAAGGCCGCTATCCCAGATCCGTCCATAAGGTGGCAGTGTTCGCAGGGAGTAAGCCCCGCAAGGTCTAGCCTAGGCAGGTGGCAATTTGTTCTGCCTCATTCTTTTGGCCAGCCACAAAGCCAGCCAGCTTCGAAGGTGGAAGGAGCTGACAGAATTTATCGTCATATGGCTGAGCACTGCCTGTAATCTCAGCACTTTGAGAGGCGGAGGCGGGTGGATCATCTGAGGTCAGGAGTTCAAGACCAGCCTGACCAATATCATGAAACCCTGGCTTTACTAAAAATACAAAAATGAACCGGGCGTGGTGGTGCACGCCTGTAGTCCCAGCTACTTGGGAGGCTGAGGCAGGAGAATCGCTTGAACCTGGGAGGCAAAAGTTGCAGTGAGCTGAGATTGCACCACTGCACTCCAGCACGGGCAACAGGGTGAGACTCTTGTCTCAAAAAAAAAAAAAAAAAAATAGAATTTATGGTCATATGAAACCTACCGCAGGGACCTTGTCTCAGTTTTGGGTGGAGTCTCAGGGTGCAGTGGAAGACAAGGAGGATGTATTAATAGTCCTGGAGGGTGCTCATCCTCCTTCACGCCCCATCCAGACTTAGAGGAAAAGGCTTGGGTGCTGCTGTGATGATATCACAGCCTGAATCCTGCCCTGCCAGCACCTCACCTTCTCCCCTGAGGTGCCGAGGAAGTCACACACCCGGACAAAGGCAGAACTGACTCAGGCCCCCAAAGCCCCGATGCTTAGCTCTGGTGAGAGAATAAGTTGTCGCTGTGGTTTAGGCCTGGATCCTAAGCGGGCTCGAAGTCCATCCAAACACATAATCAGGATGAAGGCAAGTCAGACAGACAGACAGACATGGCTGAGCCTGCCCCACTCAGCCAGAATGGTCTAAGTCCACTGACCACAGGGAGATGGGAAATTTGTTAAGCAAGAGAGAGGGGAGTACAGTGACCACCAACCAGTAGTGGTTGTGGCCTGCAGGGCTGTGCCTCCTCCCCAAGGACACATGCTGCTCCATAGGCCCCTCAGGGGCTATGGCTGGTCTCTGCACCCTGATATCCCCTGGCTTGGCTCGGCTGGGGAGGGCTGTCCTCGAGGCACTGCTCTGGCCCTTGCTGCCACTTGCCCCCTAGATTCCTATCCTGATCTCTGTCCCCTCCTCACCATGTGATGTTCCCTCCAGGTTCCCTGGGACCAGTGGAGACCTCTGCCCCTGTGAGGATGTGTCCCCGGCACCCTGAGCCTGTGCCCCTGGCCCACCCACTCCCCGTGTTGAAGGAGGCCCTGGAAAAGGTCAGTGATGACCCAGGAGGGAACTGGGCATGTGGGCTGGGCCTGGGTGATGAAGGGGAGGGCAGTCCTTCTGAGCTGGCAGTGGCATTCATTCATTCATTCATTCATTCATTCATCCATCCATCCATCCAACATGTATTTCTTGAGCATCTACTCTGTGCTAGGCACTATAGATATGGCAGGAAGAAGACACTGACCTGCTCTCAAGAAATTACTAATCTGGAAGTGAGAGAAACAGTGAAGCTACCAAACGTTTATAACCCTGGGGCAAGAATGAGGGTAAGAAAAGTTTAGAGGACTTTGGAGGCACAAAGGAACAGGTCTTAGAGTTAGGGAGGGCTTTTGGAGGAAGTGGTGTCTAGGCTGAGATGTGAACAAGTAGCAGATGCCCAGATGACATGTGCATGGTGAAGGAGCCTGGGGATGGAGAGGTGTGCTCCAGACAGATGGAACAGCACGTGCAAGGGCCTGGAGGCTGCAGAAAGTACATGACACATACAGAGAACTGAGAGGCCATAGGTGGGAGGTAGGGAAGCTGAGACGGGAGAGGATGACAGAGCCCGTATTGCAGAGGCCACCGTGATACTATTAAACACTCCATGCCCCGCCAGCACAACATTTACCATTGCAGGATGGCCAAACCCTAGAGGGAGGTGTCAGTCAGCTCTGGTCTGTGCCAGTCAGACCCCAGCCACTTGGGTCACCCACCTTGGGAGACATGGAGACAAGTGAAACATGATCAGAAGTATATGAGCCGCAGCATGGTGGGGGAGACTCGAAACTGTCATCCGAGGAACAGTTAAAGGGAAAGGGCTGTTGAGTCCCGAGAAGAGAAAGCGTGGGCCAATGCAGAGACTAAATCACTGCTTGCCAATACCTGAAAGGTTTTTGTGAAGGAGAGAGAACAGAAGGGTGCTATGTGGCTTTCAGGAGTTGTAGCACATTTTCAAAAAAGCAACAATAATAACCATGCTGCCTTCTGTTGAGCACCTGGTATGTGTGATTGCCACGTAACCACTTATATGCATTCCTCATGAATCC
The DNA here is from genome assembly GCF_037993035.2 of Macaca fascicularis. NCBI lineage: Eukaryota > Metazoa > Chordata > Mammalia > Primates > Cercopithecidae > Macaca > Macaca fascicularis. The sequence continues at coordinate 212,170,876 of NC_088375.1, forward strand.
CTATCTATAGAGGAGGAGACAGAGGCTCAGAAAGGCAAAGTTAGAGCCGGGCGCGGTGGCTCACACCTGTAACCCCAGCACTTTGGGAGGCCGAGATGGGTGGATCATGAGGTCGGGAGTTCAAGACCAGCCTGACCAACATGGTGAAAGCCTGTCTCTACTAAAAATATAAAAAAATCAGCTGGGCATGGTGGTCCATGCCTGTAATCCCAGTTACTCAGGAGGCTGAGGCAGGAGAACTCTTGAACCCAGGAGGTGGAGATTGCAGTGAGCTGAGATTGTGCCACTTTACTCCAGCCAGGGTGACAGAGGGAGACTCTGTCTCAAAACAAAAAACAAAAAACAAAACAAAACAAAAAAAAAAAAAAAAAAAAAAAGAAGGGCAAAGTTAGTGCAGGGATGGAAAGTGGAGGTGGACTGAGCTCTGCCAAGGATATGTAAAATCACTTGGCAAGGTGGTCTGGAGGTTAATTAAGACGTAGGGACCAGCTGCAGTGGCTCACGCCTGTAATCCCAGCACTTTGGGAGGCGTAGGTGGATGGATCACCTGAGGTTAGGAGTTCGAGACCAGCATGACCAACATGGTGAAACCCCCGTCTCTACTAAAAATACAAAAATTAGCCGCACGTGGTGGTGCATGCCTGTAATCCTAGCTACTCAGGAGGCTGAGGCAGGAGAATAGCTTGAACCTGGGAGGCGGAGGCTGCAGTGAGTGGAGATGATGCCACTGCCCTCCAGCCTGGGCAACGGAGCGAGACTCTGGTCTCAAAAAACCAAAAACCAAAAACCAAAACAACAAAAAAGAAGTGGGGCTGGACTTAGCACAGGGTTCCAATCTTGATTCCATCAGCCAGTAGCCACTTGGGCAAATCACCTCCTAACTCACAGGCTCTCATTTCTTATCTGTAAAATGGGTAGAAATTAGCATTGACTAATGAGGATGAAAGGAGACAATGTATGAAAATCACTTTTGCCATGCCTGGCACATTCTAAATGTCCAATAAATGTCAGCTGTTATCATCATCATTGCACTTCAACATTGAAAGTTATGAGGTATTTTCAATCAATGTTCAGGCTAGGTGAGGCGGCTCACACCTGTAATCACAGCACATTGGGAAGCCGAGGTGGGAGGACTGCTTGAGGTCAGAAGTTGGAGACCAGCCTGGTCTACATAGTGAGATGCCATCTCTACAAAAAAATTAAAAAATGAACTGGGTGTGGTAGCATGTGCCTGTACTCCTAGCTACTCCACAGATTGAGGTGGGAGGATCACTTGAGCCCGGGAGGTCGAGGCTGCAGTGAGCTGTGCTTGAGCCATTGCACTCCAGCCTGGGTGACAGGGTGAGACTTCATCTAAAAATAAAATAAAATAAATAAATAAATAACCAAACAGATGTGCAAAGAGGGCCTAGGGGCCCTGTGTTAATAGTGAATTCCCCAACACTAGGGGTTCAGGCTAGACCTATTGGAGGTTTTCTAGGGCATCAGATATGGCTTTGACTAAAGCAGTAGTTCTTTTTTTTTGAGACGGAGTTTCGCTCTTGTTGCCCAGGCTGGAGTGCAGTGGCGAGATCTTGGCTCACTGCAACCTCCGCCTCCTGGGTTCAAGTGATTCTCCTGCCTCAGACTCCCAAGTAGCTAGGATTACAGGTGCCTGCCACCATGCCCAGCTAATTTTTTATATTTTTAGTAGAGACAGGGTTTCATCATGTTGGCCTGGCTAGTCTCGAACTCCTGACCTCAGGTGATCTGTGCGCCTTGGCTTCCCAAAGTGCTGGGATTACAGGCATGGGCCACCATGCCTGGCCTTAAAGCAGTCGTTTTAATCCCCTCTCCTTTTGAATTTTGTTAAGAAACTGTTTCTTTGAGAAAACATCTTATGAAGAAGCCCAACCGTGGGGACCCCAGCCCATGGGGCATGGTTTGGAGGCTCCCTGGGGTGCTGCATGCAGGGTGTGACTGTGGAAGAGGGTGGCTGTGCAGGATGATTACTGAGGGTGAGGGCAGGGGTCCTGTCACTGCACCCGTTCTTCTCCCTCAAGGTGGACCACATCCTGCGCCAGGCAATGTCTGCCCCAGGCGTGGCTGCCATGTCTGCAGTTGTCATCCACAATGATACTGTGCTCTGGACAGGGAACTTTGGGAAGAAGAATGGCTCAGACCCGGCTTCTGGGGCCCCCAATGAGTACACCATGTACAGGTCAGCTGGGCGATCTCTAGGGTCCTGTGGAGGGGTAAGGGATGGGAGGGCAAGGGGGACCTAGGAGATAAGGATACTGAAGAGAATCATGGCTGGGGTCTAATGTGCCAGGGCCTATTATGAAGTCTTGACAATTTTATAGAAGAGGAGACTGAAGTCCAGAGAGGACCAGTGAGTGCCCAATGTTACATCACAGGGGTAAAGGGTCAGGAAGGAATCCCTTCCGGAAAGAACCTTAGCCCTAAACCTCCCAAATTAGAAAAGGCTACCTTGTGCCCAGCCCCCCAACCCTGACCATGTGCCACAAAGGAACCATAACCAGTTTCTGAGTCCTTGCTGCAGGTCCCTTCAAGTGTCAGCAGTGGCCCAGACAGAAACAGCTGGAGACATTCAGTAGCATACACGGAGTCTCCCCTCCTGCGTGCTGCCTGCAGGATCCTCAAAGCTCATGATGCAGAGTGAACACATTTGTTCCTGGGGACACTGTGGGTTTTACAGGAGTCCAGAGGGAATTGCACTTAAACTGCACCTGCTCTGTGCCAGGCATGGGGCCAATAGCTCTATGTGCTATCATGTATTGAGCACTTACCACCTCCCAGGTATGTAGACAGGCACTCTGCACGCACAACCTCGTTCCATCCTTTTATTAATACAACCGGGGAAGCAGGCAATGAAACTGAATCGTAGATGGGTCTAGAAACTTGCCCAAGGCCACATGACCAGTGAGAGGCAGAGGCACCATCCAAACCCAGGTCTGTCCTTGAATGAGAAATGGCTGGAAAACAGCCTGGCACAGGGTATCCATCCCACCTCAGCCCCTCGGCTTCTGATTATGTTCTCAAGCATCCCAAAGGCAGCTCCACAGAGGCTGGTTAATTTCTGTCGGAAATGTTGACTTAAGCAGGGATGCAGTGCTTTTCTAGAATACTAAAAAGTTGCAGACTGGGGGCAGGAGGTGGGTTGTGGGACCAACAGGATGCCCTTTGACCCCTTGTGTTCCCCACATTATCTAGGATCTCCAGCATCTCCAAGATCTTTCCCGTTCTCATGCTGTACCGTCTGTGGGAGGAGGGCATTGTGGCCTCCCTAGATGACCCTCTGGAGCGGTATGCCAGCACCTTCACCATTAACAACCCGCTGGGCCTGGCATCAGCCCCCGAACAGCAGGGCCTGATGGACAGGCTGGAGCAGGTGGGCCCCGCTCCAAGGCCTTCGCCTGTCACCCTTCGAAGGATGGCCAGCCAGCTCTCAGGTGAGTCTCAGAGCTGACTCAGGCTAACCCAAACCATTTCAGGTGGGGAAGCTGAGGAGCAGGTTCTCATCCAGCCAGGCTGGGCTCACTCTTGGCTCTGCTTTCTGAACTGGCCCTACATCCCACTCACGGGACGTGGGTGGTGGGCCAAGGAAAGAAACATCTCTAAAGGTAAAAACTGAACTGAAGCCTGGACATTTAGATCAAGTAGAAATATCAAGATGAGTTGGCAGGTCTTACCCATCAATGCAGGTCAAAATCAAGTTGAGAAGGCAAGAGCAAGTCAACGAGTCAATATGAGGACAGGCTCAGAGGCTCATGCCTGTCATCCCAGTGCTTTGGGAAGCTGAGGTGGGAGGAGCCTAGGAGTTCTAAACCAGTTTGGGCAACATAGTAAGACCATATCTCTAAAAATTTTAAAAAACAGCCCAGGCATGGTGGGTACACACCTGTAGTCTTAGCTATTTGGGAGGCTGAGGTGGGAGGATCACTTGAGCCCAGGAGTTGAAGGCTGCACTGAGCTATGACTGATGACATAGTAAGATCCGTTCTCTAAAAACAAAAGGCTATATTTGTAAACAATTCTACAAGGAAGACCTAATTTCCCTTAATATATAAAAGTCACCTACAAATTATTACAAAGACCAACAGCCCAACAGAAAAATGGGTAAAGGAGAGGAACAGAATTGACAGCGCACAGAAAATACTCTTAAGAATATTAAGGGCTAGGAGTAGGGGGAAGGGGGGAGGGATAGCATTAGGAGATATACCTAATGTAAATGACAAGTTAATGGGTGCAGCACACCAACATGGCACATGTATACATATGTAACAAACCTGCACGTTGTGCACATGTACCCTAGAACTTGAAGTATAAAAAAAAAAAAAAAGAATATTAAGGGCTGGGCGTGGTGGCTCACACCTTTAATCCCAGCACTTTGGGAGGCCGAGGCAGGCAGACCACCTGAGCTCAGGAGTTTGAGACCAGCCTGGCCAACATGGTGAAACCCTGTTTCTACTAAAAATACAAAAAATTAGCTAGGCATGATGGCTTGCGCCTATAATCCCAGCTACTCTAGAGGCTGAGGCAGAAGAATCGCTTGAACCTGGAAGGTGGAGGTTGCAGTTAGCTGAGATGGCGCCATTGTACTCCAGCCTGGGTGACTAGAGAGAAACACTGTCTCAAAAAAAAAAAAAAAGAAGGAATATTAAGATATATTAAAAGATGCTCAACTTCATTCACAACAACATAAATATAAATTAAAACTATAATGAGATATGTTTTCCCTCATTAGATTGGCAAAGATGAACATGATGGACGCCCTGAGTTAGTGAGGTCTTGGTAAAACAGGCCTTCTTACCCATCAATGCTGGGAATTTAAATTGGTGCAGCCGTATGGAGGGCAATTGGTAATATCACAATTTAAAACGTATGTTCCCCTTGACTCAGCAATTTCATTTCTAGGAAATTCTCTTATAGATGTACTCACCCATGTCTTGCATGGAGGATGTATAATACACAGTTGATCACTACAGCACTGTTTGTAATAGCAGAAGACTGAAACAACCTAAATGTCCATCAATATGGGAGTGGCTAAATGAACTATGACACAGCTGTACAATCAAACACTGTATAGCCCTAAAAAAAGGATAATCATGTTCTGCATGTACTGAGATGGAATAAGAGAGAATACTAAGTAGGAAAAAAGCGTATAACAGCATATTGTATATGCTACCATATAAATAATTAAAATTATATATAATGGATATGAATATATGTGTAATGTACATATTATATAACACACATATATGTATTAGCTTATATATAATATATATTATATATAATATTTAGTGTATATATTAGCTTATATATGCATCAAATATCTTTGGAAGGGAGCTAAAGAGATTGAAACATTAGGTTGCCTCCAGGGAGGGGAAATGGGTAGCTAGGGGGAAGGGTAAGAGGAAAATGTTTCATTGTATGCTCTTTGATTTCCTTTGAATCTTGAATCATGTAAATTAATTACTTATTAAAATAAATTATTTTATAATCATAAAGCTGTGATAACAAGTCAAGATGAAGTCAACAAGGTTGGGGGCGGGAGCAGGCTGGCACTGGAAGATGAAGCCAGGGCACAGGAATTGGGCAGGGCAGGATCAGGAACAAAGCAAGGTGGATGTGGAGGGATTGCTCTGAAAGCTTCTGAAGAACCCTCTGTTGGCCGTTAGAGGGAGGGGTGCTGTGTTTCGCTGTGATTGACACAGCCAAGCAGGAGAAGGCAGGTACCGTCTGCCCTGCCCCAAATGCCTTTGATTGGTCATATCTGCAGTCATAAACCCATCAACCCGAAAAAGTAGGAATCCCTCAAGTGCCCACGGCGTCCTCTTTTTACAAAGTGTGTTCAGGCCTGAGTCTTAGTCAATGGATGTGGTAGGTGTCACTCCCACACTCAGAACTAGGGCTCCTTCCTCCTCCTCCTCTTTCTCCTTCTCCTTCTTCTTCTTTTGGCAGGGTCTCACTCTGTGTCCCATGCTGGAGTGCAGCGGCATGAATATGGCCCACTGCAACCTGGCCTCCTGGGCTCAAGCAGTCCTCCTCCCAAGAAGCTAGGACTATAGACACGTGCTACCAAGTCCAGCTAATTATTTACTTTTTGTAGAGATGGGGTCTTGCTGTGGTGCCCAGGCTTATCTCAATCTCCAGGCCTCAGGTGATCCTCCCGCTTCAGCCTCCGAAGTGTTGGGATTACGGGCGTGAGCCACCCCACCTGGACCAACTCTTTTTTTTGTTTGTTTTTTTGAGATGGAGTCTTGCTCTGTCGCCTAGGCTGGAGTGCATTGGCATGATCTTGGCTCACTGCAACCTCCACCTCCCTGGTTCAAGCAGTTCCCCTGCCTCAGCCTCCTGAGTAGCTGGGATTACAGGTGCCTGCCACCACATCCAGTTACTTTTTTTTGTATTTTTAGTAGGGACGGTGTTTCACCATGTTGGCCAGACTGATCTGCAACTCCTGACCTCAGGCAATCTGCCTACCTTTGCCTCCCAAAGTGCTGGGATTGCAGACATGAGCCACTGCGCCTGGCCCCGAACTTTCTATAGTTGATGATAGCAATTATTTTTTGAGCAGTTAGTATGTGCCAGGCACCATATTAAACATTTTATCTAATCTAATCTAATCAGCCCTTGGATACAAGGATTATTTCCCTTATATTACAGATGAAGGACTGGGGCTCAGAGAGGCCCAGTGACCTGCCCAGTGACACACAGGCAGGAGGAGAAGGCAGGACTGGAGTCCACGCTAGGCTGATTTTCTTTTTTTAAAAAACGATTTGTTGTTGTTATCTCTCAACTCACGGAAGGTGGGGAGGGAGTGCACCCAGGGGCCCACCATCCCACCCTCAGCCAGGCCCGGTAAGTCTGACCACTGCTCCTCCATAGGGCTGCCCAGAAGGCTGCGCTCCACTTCGCTGCTATGGAAGGGCAGCACCCAGGAGGCCCTGAACCTGCTCAAGGATGATGTGCTGGTGGTGGACCCAGGAACCAGGTAAGGAGGATAATTTGATGCCCAGCCTCACGTTAGGAGCCTCCTGGGGAGACACAGCTGCCTGAGAAAGAGCCCACATCACCTCATCCTAGGTGGTCAGAGCCAGGACAGACCTGCTTCCCAGCTGGAAAGGCCAAGGCCTAGAGAGGGGAGGCCAGCAAGGCAGGGGAGAGCTGGGCCCAGAATCCTGTTCTGTTCGAATGGAATGTTTTTTCCATTCACCTTATTGAGCACCTACTTTGCCCAGAAGGTGCTAAACACCCAGTTTGCTCCTCGTGGAGTTTGCACTCTTGTGAGGGAGACACTGAGCAAATAAGCAAGGTGAATACAGATTTTGCCAGGTTGGAAATAAATGGGTTACTGACCAGACAAGGAGTGGGTAGCTGGGTGGCCACTGAACAGAGAAGCCCCACTTTGGGACCGTGGGGCTGTGGGGCTGGAAAGAGGACAGCTGGTACTCCCCAGCTTCAGAGGCCCCCTTCTGAGCCTCCGGTCAGTGACCCTTTTCCAAATTTGTCCCTCTGCTTCTCCAAATGCTGAACCTCAGGACCCACTTCCCTTAAGGAAGAAATGATCCAGGTGATGCAGAGAGAGGAGATGCTTGGACATCTTTAGGCTGGAGTCCTCCTCTCAGCTCTGCAAATAACTTACTGCAGTGTGACCTTGGGTGATGCACTTTATCTCTGTGAAACTCATCTAACTAATCTTCCTCATCTGCAAAAATAAGGAAGTTGGCCTAGAGTTCAGGAATGCCTCGTAGAATTTGTGAATTTTCACCCATCCTTGCACCTTTCTGAGGCACTATTTTAGAGATTCTGAAACTGTATTTGCTCTGGGAAAGAAAAGAGGCCTGTTGCTGGTTACTGGTGTCTGCCGCAGCCTGGAAGAAGGGAGGGGCGAGACCTTGCCTCATACATGGTCACTATCAGTTTTGTTTCCCCAGAGCAGTGTAAGCCTTTAATTTTCCATTAGATAAGGTAAATCATACTAAAGTGTGAAGGACCAATAAGATTTGTGTGACAACTTTCCCAGGTGCACCGCTGAGCCCAGCCCTCTTCCAACCTGCTATATGACCCCGGGCAATTTCCTGCCCCTCTCTGGGCCTTGGTCTTCCCAGAGGTAGAAGAGAGAGAGTCAATGCTCCAAAGTCTCTTCCAGGTCTGACCACCTGGGATGTAGGGGAGCAGGTTCCTTCCCAGCCCCCAACCCAGTCCCATGAAACTGGTGGCATTTCAGACAGTGTGGGCAGGTGAGGAGGGGCCCCATCCCAGTTGACACTGCTTTCCTTCCAGGTGCCATTACAGCACGCTGGCCTTCTCGCTCCTGGCCCACGTCCTGGCAGCTCACACCGCCCAGGGCGACTACCAGCGCTGGGTCTCGGAGAACGTGCTGGAGCCGCTGGGGATGGCAGACACGGGCTTCGACCTCACGCCCGCCGTGCGCGCGCGCCTGGCCGCGGGCTTCTACGGCAGCGGGCGGCCGGCTCCACTCTATGACCTGGGCTGGTACCGGCCGTCGGGCCAGATGTACTCCACCGCCGCCGACCTGGCCAAGCTGGCCGTGGCGCTCCTGGGCGGCGGGCCCCGGCGGCTCCTGCGGCCCGACGCGGCCAAGACGCTGCTGGCGCCGCTGCTGGCCTGCCCGGGCACCTACTTCGCCAACGAGACGGGCACGCCGTGGGAGTTCCACGCGCAGCGGGGCTACCGTGTGGTGCGCAAGGACGGTGACCTGGATGGCTACGCCGCCACCTTCTCGCTGGTGCCGCCGCTGCGCCTGGGCCTGGTGCTGCTGCTGGCAGGGCCGCGGCCGCCCGGGCCCGACCTGGTGGCGCGGGCCTACGATGAGCTCCTGCCCGCCCTGGAGCGCGCCCTCCGGGAGGCCGAGCCCGGCCCGGCCCCGCCGCCCAGCGCGCACCCCTTCGCCGGCTACTTCACCTTCGCTAACCTGACCTTCTACGAGGTGCGCGTCGGGCCGGCGGGCGAGCTGCGCCTGCGCCAGTTCGGGCCGCGCGTGGAGGCGCTGGTGCCCCCAGCGTTCCGCACCCTGGCGCTGCGCCACCTGCACGGCCGCGTCTTCCAGCTGCACGTGGCCCGCGAGTTCCCCTGCGCACTGCCACTCGGCGACGCATGGCTCTCGCTGGAGGCCCAGCACGGGCAGCTGGTCAACTTCTACCCCTTGGATCACCACGGGCTGTCACCCGGCTTCGACGTGCCCGGCCTCAACACGTACAGAGTGCTGCGGCTGCAGCGCAAGCCTGTGTTCAAGAACCAGTGACCCCGGGCTCGGCCTGGAACCCCCTACCCCTGGCCTCTCAGCTTTCTAGAGTGAGGTTTGGAAGGGGAGGCTGTGGGGATGCCTGTTGGAGAACCCGGGTAGTTGGCAAAGTGGAGTAGGGTGGTACTACTCAAAGTTTGGTCCGTGGACCACAGCCGGAAATTCAAATTTCTCCACATCTATGGGGGAGGAAGGATTAAGTACAGGCATTAAGAGTAAGCATTTAGAAACTTTAACAGGCAACCAAAAATTTCAGCATTGAAACAGTACTTTTGTGCCTGTTGAATCTAAAACAAAATATGGGCTTGTATTTTGTCTTTTAAAAATCAACCTAAGCAACCGGAGGCGGTGGCTCACACCTGTAATCCCAGCACTTTGTGAGGCCTTGGCGGGCGGATCACTTGAGGTCAGGAGTTCGAGACCAGCCCGGCCAACATGGTGAAACTCCATCTCTACTAAAAATACAAAAATTAGCCGGGCATGGTGGAGGGCACCTGTAATCCCAGATATGGGGGAGGCTGAGACAGGAGAAACGCTTGAACCCGGGAGATGGAGGTTGCAGTGAGCTGAGATTGTGCCATTGCACTCCAGCCTGGGCAACAGAGCAAGACTCCATTAAAAAAAAAAAAAAAATCAACCTAAGCCTGAGCAACATGGTGAGACTCCATCTCTACAGAAATAAAATACAAATTAGCTGGGCATTGTGTCCTGTAGTCCCAGCTACTCAGGAGGCTCAGCCAGGAGGATCACTTGAGTATGGGATTTGGAAGCTGTAGTGACCCGTGTTCGTGCCACTGCACTCCAGCATCAGTGACAGAGCAATACCCTGTCAAAACAACAACAACAACAAACAAACAAACAAAACCTTATTGAATTATAACTTACATAAAATGAAATACACATGACTGGAGTACAGTTGGGTGATTTTGACAAATATTTATACCCACCACCACAATCAATATATAGAAAATTTCATCACCCCCAAGTAGTTTTCCCCTTACTCCTTCGCAGTCAGTTCTCTCTTTCTCACCTAGCCGCAGGCAACTGCTGATCTGCTTCCTGTCACTGTAGATTAGCTTTGCCTCTTCTAGAATTTCATACAAATGGAACCATACGGTGGAGTCTTGCATCTGTCTTCTTTTGCTCAGCACGCTGGTTTTGAGGTTCATTCATGTTTCTGTGTGTATCAATAGTTCATTGATTTTTTGTTTTTTGTTTTTTGTTTTTTTTTTTTGAGAGGGAGTCTCACTCTGTCGCCCAGGCTGGAGTGCAGTGGCTCGATCTCGGCTCATTGCAACCTCCGCCTCCCTGGTTCAAGCAATTCCCCTGCTTCAGCCTCCTGGGTAGCTGGGACTACAGGTGCATGCCACCACGCCCAGCTAATTTTTGTATTTTAAGTAGAGACGAGGTTTCACCATGTTGGCCAGGCTGGTCTCGATCTTGACCTCGTGATCCACCTGCCTTGGCCTCTCACACTGCTGGGATTACAGGCGTGAGTCACTGCACCCAGCCAATTGTTTATTGTTTTTATTCTGTTGCTCATATATGCCACAATTTGTTTATCTGTTTCTCTGTTGGTGGACATTTGGGTTGTCTCCAGATTAGGGCCATTATGAAAAAGCATTCCTATACAAATCTGTGTGTCAATACATGCTTTCATTTCTCTTGGGTAGCTATCTAGGTGTGACTGCTATGCAGTTTTCCAAAATACATGTACCATATATATGATATATGATATATGTGATATACATGATATATATGACATATATGATATACAAGATATATATGACATAACATATATACATGATATATGCGATATACATGATACACTATATATGACATAGTATATGATATATAATATGTGATATATGATATATATTATATGACATACAACATATATGATATATGATATATATATATATATTTTTAGATGGAGTCTCATTCTGTTGCCCAGTCTGGAGTGCAGTGGTACGATCTTGGCTTACTGCAAGCTCTGCCTCCTGGGTTCACACCATTCTCCTGCTTCAGCCTCCCAAGTAGCTAGGACTACAGGTGCCTGCCACCTTGCCTGGCTATTTTTTCTTTTTTTTTTTGTATTTTTTAAAGTAGAGACGGAGTTTCACCATGTTAGCCAGAATGGTTTCGATCTCCTGACCTTGTGATCCTCCCACCTCAGCCTCCCAAAGTGCTGGGATTATAGGTGTGAGCCACTGCACGCGGCCACCATTTTATATTCTTTTTTTTTTTTTTTTTTTTTTTTTTGAGACGGAGTCTCGCTCTGTCGCCCAGGCTGGAGTGCAGTGGCCGGATCTCAGCTCACTGCAAGCTCCGCCTCCTGGGTTTACGCCATTCTCCTGCCTCAGCCTCCCGAGTAGCTGGGACTACAGGCACCCGCCACCTCGCCTGGCTAGTTTTTTGTATTTTTTTTAGTAGAGACGGGGTTTCACCGTGTTAGCCAGGATGGTCTTGATCTCCTGACCTCGTGATCCGCCCGTCTCGGCCTCCCAAAGTGCTGGGATTACAGGCTTGAGCCACCGCGCCCGGCCCATTTTATATTCTTAACAGCCATATGTGAAAGCTCGCTTGCCCTATGTTTTTGCTAACAGTATTGTCAGACTTTTGCATTTTAGCCATGTTCATGGTTGTAAAGTCATATCTCACTGTGGTTTTAATTGCATTTATTGACTTGTGAAAGCTAATTATGTAGTATGGATACTAATCCTTTGTTAGATATATGCTTTGCAAGTGTTTTCCCCCAGTGTCTGGCTTGACTTTTCATTTTCTTAATGGTGTCTTTTGAAGAACAGAATTTTAAAGTTTTGATGAATTTCATGCCTGTTAAATCTAGTATAAAATTTGGGCATGCATTTTGTATATATTTTTAAACAATTAAACTTTTGATTTTAAGATAATTGTAAATTTGAGATAATTGTAGATTCACATGCAATTGTAAGAAATAATCAATGTATCCTTTACCTAGTTTCCTCCAGTGGAAACATCTTGCAAAACTCTAGTGCAATAGCACCAGCAAAATATTGATATTAATACAATCCAGGCTGGGCATGGTGGCTCATGCCTGTGATCCCAGCACTTTGAGAGGCCAAGGCAGGTGGGCCATCTGAGCCCAGGAGTTCGAGTGCAGTGGTGCAATCACAGCTCACTGCAGCCTCAACCTCCAGAGTTCAAGCAATGTTCCCACCTCAGCCTCCCCAGTAGCTGGGATTATAGTCACACGCCACCAAACCTGGCTAATTTTTGTATTTTCTGTAGAGTGAGCCCTCATCTCTAATACATCTCTAATACAAAAATTAGCCAGGTTTGGTGGTGTGTGACTATAATCCCAGCTACTGGGGAGGCTGAGGTGGGAGGATTGCTTGAACTCTGGAGGTTGAGGCTGCAGTGAGTTGTGATTGCATGACTGCACTCTACTCTGGATGGCAGAGTGAGACCCTGTCTCAAAATAATAATAGTAATAATAATAATAATGATAAAATACAGCCAAGGTCCAGAACATTTTCACCAGCACAAGAATCCCTCGTTCCCCTTTCCTAACCACACCCATTTGCTCCCCAACCATGCCCTCCCCTTAACCTCTGGCAACCACCAATCTGTTCTCCATTTCTATAATTTTGTCATTTCAAGAACATTATGTAAATGGAGTCATATAATATGTAAGCTTTAGGGATGCTTTTTACTACTTGGTGTAATTCTTTGTAGAGTCATCCAAGTTGTTACAAGTATCAATAGTTTGTTTCTTTTTGTTACAGAATGGTGGTTCCGTGTATGGATATAGCACAATTTGTTTAACCATGCACTTGTTGAAGGACATCTGGGTTGTTTACAGTTTGGGGCTATTATGAATAAAGCTGCTATGAACATTTGTTTATAGGTGTTTGTATGAACATAAGTTTTTATTTCTCTGGGATAAATGCCCAGAAGTGCAACTGATGGTTCGAATGGTAGTTGCATGCTTAGTGTTTAAAGAAACTGCCAGAATGTTCCCCAGCAGCTATGCCCTTTTACAGTCTAGCCAGCAATGTATGCATGATTGAGTTTCCCCATATTTTCTGACTAGCATTTGGTATTGTCACTATTTTTTTCATTTTAGTAATTCTAATAGGTGGTACTGATGTATCGTTATGGTTTTAATTTGCACTTTCCTCATAGCTAATGATGTTGAACATTTTTATATGCTTTTTTGCCATCTGTATATCCTCTTCAGTAAAAAATACCTCTTTATATCTTTTGCCCATTTTCTAATTGGATTTTTTAAAAAACCTGTTGAGGTTTGAGGGTTCCTTAGACATTCCAGAAACCAGTCCTTTGTCAGGTACGTAAGTTTGCAAATCTTTCAATTCTGTAGCTTGTCTTTTCATCCTCTTGGGTCTTCTGCAGAGCAAAAATTTAAAATTTTGATCAAGTCCAATTGTGGTAGGCTGAATAGTGGTCCCTCAAAAGATGTATACATCCTAATCCCTGGAACATGTAAAGGTTACATTTTATGGCAAAAAAAAACAAAAAAAGGAATTTTGCAGATGTGGTTGCAGGTGTGATTACGTTAAAGTTTTTTTTTTTTTCTTTTTTTGATAAGGTTTTACTCTGTCCCTCGGGCTAGAGTGCAGTGGTGCAGTTGCAGCTCACTGCAGCCTCAACCTCAGGCTTATGCGTTCCTCTCACCCCAGCCTCCTAAGTAGTTGGGACTACAGGTGGGCACCGCTATGCCTGGCTAAAATTTTAAAATTTTTTTGTAGAAACTGGGTCTTGCAATGTTGCCCAGGCTGGTCTCAAACTCCTGGGCTCAAGTGATCCTCCTGCCTCAGCCTCCCAAAGTACTGAGATTACAGGCATGAACCACCATGCCCAGCAGGTTAAAGATCTTGAAATGAGAAGGTTATCTTGGATTATTGGGATGGACCCTAAGGGCAATCACAAGTATCCTTATGAGAGAGAGGTAGAGGATGATTCAGTACCGATGGACGAGGAAAAGGCAATGTGACTGGAGGCAGAGATTGGAATGATATAACCACAGCTATGGAATTCTGGTAACCACCAGAAACTGGAAGAAGCAAGGAATGCATCCTTTCTTAATACCGACAAGGGTTGTATAGACCTACTGACATTTTGATTTGTACCCAGTAATACTGATTTCAGACTTCTGGCTTGTGGAACTGTCAGAGAATAAATTTCTGTTGTTTTAAACCGCTAATTTTGTAGTAATTCTTATAGTTCCCACAGAAAATTAATATGCCACTTTATCAACTTTTTCTCTTATGGATCATGCTTTTGGTGTCAAGTCTGCAAACTCTTTGCCTAGCCCTAGATCCCAAAGATTTTCTCCTATAGTGTTTTTTAAAAGTCTATCATTAGGTGTTTTATATTTAAGTTTGTGATCTATTTTGAATTAATTTTGTATAAGGTGTGAGGTTTAGGTTGGGGTTCATGTTTTTGCCCATGGGTGTCCTGTTATTCCAGCATCATTTATTGAAATGGCTATCTTTCCTCCTGTCTTAGTCAATTTGTGATGCTATAACAAAAATACTGGAGACTAGGTAATTTATAAAGAATGGAACTTTATTTCTCATAAACTAAATTTTGTTTAGTTCTGGAGGCTGAGAAGTCCAAGATCAAGGTGCCAGCAGGTTTGGTTGTCTGGTGATGGCTCCCCTCTGCTTCCAAGATGGTGCTGTGTATTGTATCTTCCGGAGGGGAGGAACACTGTGTCCTCACGTAGTGGAAGGTAGAAGGGCAAGCAAGCTGAATGCTGTGTGAAGAGAAGGCTCTTTTATACAGGCCTTAATCCCATTCACCAGAGGAGCCCTCATGAACTAATTACCTCTTAAAGGTCCCACCTATTAATACAACCACTTTGGCCACAAAATGTTAATACCTGAATCTTGGAAGGAACACAGTCAAACCACAGCACTTCTGTTGAATTGCTTTTGCACCTTTGACAAAAATCAGTTGGGCCAGGCGTGGTGGCTCACGCCTGTAACCCCAGCACTTTGGGAGGTCAAGGCAAGCAGGTCTCTTGAGACCAGGAGTTCGAGACCAGCCTGAGCAACATGGCAAAACCCTGTCTCTACAAAAACAAAAACAAAAACAAAAAACAAAAAAACCATAAAAATTAGCTGGGCGCAGTGGCACGTGCCTGTAGTCCCAGTTACTTGGGAGACTGAGAGATGGGAGGAACACTTGAGCCCAGGAAGAGGAGGCTGCAGTGAGCCGTGATTACACCACTGCAACTCCAACTCCAGTCTGGGCAACAGAGCAAGACCCTGTCTCAAAAATAAAAAAGAAAATCAGTTGGGCATATTTGTGTGGGACAATTCCTGGGTTCTCTATCCTATTTCAGTGATCTATGTGTCTATCCCTCAACCAGGTGCTGTGGTTTGAATGCGTTCCTTCCAAGACAGCATAGTCTTGCTCACTATAACTGTATATAAATCTTGAAGTTATCAACTGGGTAGACTGATTTCCCCCACTTTATTCTTCTTTTTCAAAACTGTTTTAGCTATTACAGGTCCTTTGATTTCCATACAAATGTTATAGAGATCTTGTTTACATCTACTACAAAATAGCATGCTGGGATTTTGATAGAAATTTTATTAAATCTGAATATCAATTTGAGAAGACTCGCATCTTTTGAGTCTTCTAATTCATGAACACAATATGTCACTCTTCTGACATCTTCTTTGGTTTCTTTTAAAACTAGTTTATAATTTTCAGCACATTATTTCAGTATATGTTTTGTTAGATTTAAACCTAAGCATTTCATTATTTTGGAGTGTTTATAAAAGGTATTATATTTTTAATTTTACTGGTCACTTGTTTATTGCTAGTATACAGAAATATAATTTTTTTGGTATGTTAATCCTGTATTCTGTGAAAGTACTGTACCCATTTATTCATTCTAGGAGTTTTTTGGTTTTGTTTTTGTTTTTGGTAGATTCCTTGGTATTTTCTACATAGACAATCATGTTATCTGTAAATATGAATAGTTTTATTTCTTCCTTGCTAGTCTGTATACTTTTTACTTAATTTTCTTGCTTTATTTCACTGGCTCGAATTCCCAATATTGTGTTGAATAAGAATGGTGAGAGTGGACATCTTTTTTTTTTTTTTTTTGAGATGGAGTCTTGCTCTGTCGCCCAGGCTGGAGTGCAGTGGCACAATCTCGGCTCATGGCAAGCACTGCCTCCCGGGTTCACGCCATTCTCCTGCCTCAGCCTCCCAAGTAGCTGGGACTATAGGCGCCCGTCACCACGCCCGGCTAATTTTTTGTATTTTTAGTAGAGACGGGGTTTCACCCTGTTAGCCAGGATGGTCTCGATCTCCTGACCTCATGATCCACCCGTTTCGGCCTCCCAGCGTGCTGGGATTACAGGCGTGAGCCACAGCACCCGGCCCTGAGAGTAGACATCTTTGCCTTGTTCCTGATGTTAGAGGAAAACATTCAGTCTTTTTCCACTAAGTATAATGTTAGCTGTAGGTTTTTATTTTTTGTTTGTTTGTTTTTTGAGACAGAGTCTTGCTCTGTCACCCAGGCTGGTGTGCAGTGGCACAATCTTGGCTCACTGCAACCTCTGCCTCCTGGATTCGAGCAATTCTCCAGCTGCAGGCTCCTGAGTAGCTGGGATTACAGGCACGCGCCACCACGCCTGGCTAATTTTTGTATTTTTAGTAGAGACAGGGTTTCACCATGTTGGTCAGGCTGATCTTGAACTCCTGACCTCGTGATCTACCCTCCTCGGCCTCCCAAAGTGCTGGGAAGAAAGGCGTGAGCCACTGTGCCCAGCCTTTAGCTGTAGGTTTTTGGCAGGTTTTAAAAAATAAAATTGAGGAAATTATTCTCTTATTCCCAGTTTTCTGAGAGTATTTTTAAAAAATTAGTAACTGGATTTTGAATTTTGTAAATTTTTTTCTGTATAAATTGACGTGGTCATGTAATTTTTCTTCTTTAGCCTATTAATCTGGTAGATTACGTTAGTTGATTTAAAAATATTGAACCAGCCTTGAATCCCTAGAAAAAAAAAAACCCACTGGTCATGGCAGGGCAAGGGGCAAGACCTTTTCCCAGGTAAGAGTCGTCTCTTGGCAAACTTTAGAAAGCATCTCCTTGATGTCTTATGTATTCTTTCAGTCTTTCCAGAAAATTGGGGTCTCCAAGACAAATGCAGTTTCCAATTAACACCCAGAAGCTGCCATACTTCCTGGGTTATTTGGGCTATAAAAGTAGTTTCATAGCCTGGTGCAGTGGCTCACGCCTGTAATCCCAGCACTTTGGGAGGCTGAGGCGGGTGGATCATGAGGTCAGGAGTTCGAGACCAGCCTGGCCAACATAGTGAAACCCCATCTCTACTAAAAATACAAAAATTTGCTGGGTGTGGTGTCACACATCTGTAGTCCCAGCTACTTGGGAGGCTGAGGTGGGAGAACGCTTGAACCCAGGAGGTGGAAGTTGCAGTGAGCTGAGACTGCGCCATTGCACTCCAGCCTGGGTGACAGAGTGAGACTCTATCTCAAAAAAACAAAACAAAACAAAACAAAACAGCTTCAGGCTGGGAGTAGTGGCTCATGCCTGTAATCCCAGCACTTTGGGTGACCAAGGCGGGTGGATTGTTTGAACTCAGGAGTTTGAGACCAGTCTGGGCAACATGGCAAGACCCTGTCTCTACAAAAAATACAAAAATTATCCAGGTGTGGTGGTGCATGACTGTAGTCCCAGCAACTAGGGAGGTTGAGGTGGAAGGGTCCTCTGAGCCGGGGAGGTTGAGGTTGTAGTGAGCTGTGCTTGCAGCACTGCACTGCAGCCTGAGTGACAGAGTGAAACCCTGCTTAAAAAAAAAAAAAGTAGCTTCATTGTCACTTTGGAGAGTTTGTGGGAATCCATATGGAGGAATTATTTCCTTCATTAGAGCCTTTACAACTTTGGCAGGTTTATCAGTTCTGGTGAGGTAAGCCTCAACCCAGCCTGGCCCTCCTGACTCCTTGTTCCATGAAATTGCTTCCCTCAGTGAAGAATTCTTTGTTGGGTTCTGTTAATAGCAAATCTGTGAGGCCCAGTCTGCTGGAGTAAACTTGATCAATTATTTGAATGCAGTCATCAACAGGAGGCTGGAGGTTCCTTGGTAGCTGGGTGGCAGGATTCAGAGTAGAAATAACTTTAAGAGTTATATTTGGTTTATCTAGAAGCATGGCTTGGTGCTTTTCTAGCCCTGGCAGTCAACAATAGCCCCCTTCTGCTTGGGCACGGGAAACACATAATGCATAGTATGTACCTTCATGGGCTGCCCAAAGGTGAACATCTCAGCTTCCTGCAATATATCACAGGTGGCAGCCACTGCCCTTAGGCAGGTAGGCCAGCCCTTAGTTACCTTGTCAAGCTGTTTTGTAAAGAAGGCAAGGAGACATTTTAAGGTCCAAAGGTCTTGAGTTAATTCTCCAAGTCCAATTCCCTGTTTTTCTTGAACAAATAAATCAAAAGGTTGGTGCAGGTCAGGGAGACTCAGGGCAGGGGCTGTCATCAATTTCTGTTTAATGGTTAGAAAGGCGTTTTGGCATTCTCTACTCAAAGGAAGGGGTTCCCTTTCTTCTTCTTTTAAAGTCTCCTAGAGAGGTTTGGCTATTAACCTGAAGTTAGGGATCTAAATTTGACAAAATCCAGGCATCCCTAAGGGACCACGTTGTTGTTTAAGGATACTGGAGACTGCCACCTGATTTATTGCCTCTGTGGTCTGGGAGAAGATTGTGAGTCCCTTGAAGCTCAGGTACTGAATGGTGGGATGAGAGATCTATGCCTCTTTCTTAGAAACTTGGTACCCTTTATGTGCCAGAAACTTTAAGACTTTGATGGCATGAAGGATGGAGTTACCCTCCATTTCACTGGCTATCAAGATACCATCTGCATATTACAAAATAGTTCATATTAATTAACATGGAATTCTTAGGACTGTCGGATCTACATCTGTGTATTTCTTTTCTTTTCTTTCTTTCTTTTCTTTTCTTCTTTTTTCTTTTTCTTTTCTTTTTTTTTTTTGTTGAGACAGGCTGGAGTGCAGTGGTGTGATCTTGGCTCACTGAACCTCTGCCTTCTGGGTTCGAGAGATTCTCTTGCCACAGCCTCCTGAGTAGCTAGGACTAGGCGTGCACAACCATGCCCAGCTAATTTTTTGTATTTTTAGTAGAGGTGGGGTTTTACCATGCTGGCCAGGTTGGTCTCGAACTCCTGACCTCAAGCAATCCACCTGCCTTGGCCTCCCAAAGTGCTGGAATTACAGGTGTGAGCAACTGTGCCCGGCCTACATCTGTATATTTTTGATAAGCCTCCAAAATTCTTTCCAAAATGCTAATGGATTCTCATCCACTTCTTGTCTAATTTCCTGCACCTTGTTTAAACTTTTGGTTTGAAGCACTCCCTTCCCGAGCCCCACCAGAAAACAGTCCAGAACCCTGGTAGATCAGATTCCAGCTGGGGTCATGGAGGGACACTGCCAGACTGTTACCAGTCCTCACCCCATTATTAGGATCTTCTGTGTGTAACCGAACAACCTTCTCCTGAGCCTTTTCTAGCACTATATGACACTCTTCAGATGTCAGCAAGACTTTAAGGAGGCTCTGAACATCAGCCCATGCAGGGCGATAAGTCGTGAAAATAGACTCAGAGAGGTTAGTTATACGTTTCAGGTCATCAATATAAGCAGGTTTGGTCTGCTTACAGTTATATAAGTTCGCATCATTCCAGCAGGCTGTCCTTCTTCAGCTAAACCTCCAACAGGGACCAGTCTCAGAGGGAATTGCCCTGTAGGGAAGGGTAGCAGAGCCCAGCCAAACCGTGTCCCCTGATGAGTCCAAGAGGACGAGACTATTTCTCTGGAGTTCCCAGATGTCTCCTTGGTGAAAGGAGAGAGGAAAGGAAAATATGGGGGAAGACCTGGCAGAACTAGGGTACAGGTCCTGGGTCCATAAGCGAGAGGGCTAGCAGGAGTTGGGAAAGGGTTTTGCAGGGTTTGGAAGCCTCAGGGTTTGGAAGTCTCAGGAGTTGGAGCCATTGAAGAGGCTGAAGCTGGCCCCAAGGCAGCTGGTGGAGAGTGCTTAGATGGCTGGGCTGGGGTTATAGAAGTTGTAGTAGCCCAGACTTCCTCATCTAAGGAGGATTCTTCTCTGCTGGTGACATGGGGATCATAGGGCAAAGTGCAGATTCACCACCCTTCTTAAAAGCTTCATCCATTGCATCAAAATTTTACCTTTAACTTGATCAGGTTCATTCTGATAAAGGAGCATAAAAGCTTAGACATCAGGAATTTCATCCTACTTTCCCATTTGATAGCAAAATCAATCTAGTCGTAAGATATAATTTATCAATTTTGAAGAGTTTACTCAAGCAGGCTGCATTCTGGGGTTGAATTTTGTTTTATTATTTATTTATTTTATCTTTTTGGGGGGATCAAATTTTGATTTCCCATGACTATATCGACACACACACAAACACTTACTGAAATACAATCTAGGCCAGGTGTGGTGGCTCATGCCTGTAATCTCAGCACTTTGGGAGGCCAAGGCAGGTGGATCACTTGAGGTCAGGAGTTTGAGACCAGTCTGGCCAACATGGTGAAACCCTGTCTCTGTTAAAAATACAAAAATTAGTTGGTTATGGTGGTGCACGCCTGTGGTCCCAGCTACCTGAGAGGCTGAGGCAGGAGAATCACTTGAACCCAAGAGGTGGAGGTTGCAGTGAGCCGAGATCATGCCACTGCACTCCGGACTGGGTGAGAGAGCAAAACTCAGTCTCAAAACAAAACAGAACAAAAATCAATCTAACTTCAGTAGTGATTAAAAAGCCCCAAAAGTGTCCAAACTGAAATAGAGTGCTTTCCACTCTCACATTAGTAGGATGGGCTTGTTTAACCTGCAACAAATGGAAATTCCTTCAGAATCTCCCAATTTTGACAGGAGCAGCTCCTACTGTGTGGTACCCACAAAGGACACTTACCTGTCCAGATGCTGATGTCAAGTTCCAAAGAATATTCTTCCTAGGCAATCAGGACTGCAGTAGGGGCCAAAGAGAGAGAGAGACTGAAACCTCTGGCCAAATATGGCTGGACATCTGCTAGAAGAGTTTTCAAAACTCTCCCAGTCTGTGGCTGCCAAGTCACAAGCAATGCAATCCAAGTCAGGAACACCAGAATGTTGTCACTGAATGCCAGGGGTTTGACCTAGGTCCAGTTGCTCTCACTGCACAGAAAGCCAATCACTGAGACAACAAGTATTGCCAGGGAAGAAAGGCTTTATTGTGGGTAATGTTAGCCAAGAGATGAGAGACAAGTCTCAAATCTCTCTCCCCAACCAACTAAAGTTAGGGGTTTATAAAGGAGTTGGTCTACAGGCATCAGGTAGTCAGATAAGGGGTTTGGCACCTCACTGTCCAGATACGGTGATCTGGAAAATTTCAGCTCCCTGATAGCCAATTTCCTGAGAAAGGAACTCAGATAAGAAAAATCTAAGTTTCTCAAGCTTCAAGACTGGAAGGGTCAATTTCTGTTTTATTAAAAACAGTTGTAAACATCAGTTCTAAGGGAAAATTGGGCCAGTTCAATGGTATATAATTCTTTTGATATGTTGCTGACTTCTATTTGCTAGTATTTTGTTAAGAACTTTTACATCTGTACTCATGAGGAATATTGGTCTGTAGTTTTCTTTCTTTTTTGTGTATTATCTTTGCTTGGTTTTGGTATCAGAATAATATTAGCTTCATAAAATGAATTGGGAAGTGTTTCTGCTTCTTCTATTTTCTGGGAGATTGTGTAGATGGTATTAATTCTTCTCTAAACACTTGGTAGTATTCTCCAGTGAAACTACCTGGCTCTGGAGATTTTCTTTTTTGGCAATTAAAAAATTGCCAAAAATTCAATTCAATTCAATTCAATTCAATTCAATTCAATTCAATTTCCTAAATGGTTATGGGGCTATTCAATATGAGCAAGTTGTGGTAGTTTTTACTTTTCCCAGAATTGGTCCATTTCATCAAAGTTGTTAAATTTGTGCCTGTAGAGTTATACCTAGTGTTCTCTTATTATCTTTTTGATATCTGCAGGGCCTAAAGTGACATCCCATTTCATTCCTCATATTGGTAATTTATGTCTTCTCTGTTTTTTTCCTGTTAGTCTTTCTAGAAGAAAGACTTTTTGTCAGTTTTGAAACAGTGAAGCAAACCAGTTTTTTGTTTCATTGGTTTTCTTTCTTGCTTTTCTGTTTTCAATGTTATGCTCTTATTTTATTGTTTCAATCCTCTTCTTGCTTTGGGTTTATTGTGCCCCTTTTTTCCTAGATTTTTTTTTTTTTTCTGGATTCTTGACATGGAAACTTAGATTATTGATTTGAGACTCTTCCTCTTTTCTGATGTAAGAATTTATTACTATTAATTTCCCTCTCACATAGCTTTAGCTATGCCCTGCACGTGTTAATATGGAGTATTCTTATTCTCATTGAAGTAAATGTACTGTTAAATTTCTTTTGAGATCTATTCTTTGACTGCATGAATTATTTAGAAGTGTGTAGCTCTGTTTCCAAGGGTTCAGAGATTTTCATGTTATCTCTATGCTGTTGATTTCTAGTTTGATTCCACTGTGGTCAGAGAACACATTTTGTATGATTTCAATTGTTTTTTAATTTGTTGAGGTTTGTTTTGTGGTTCAGGGTGTGGTCTATCTTGATATATATTTCACTGGTGCTTGAAAACAATGTGTGTTCTGCTATTGTTGGGTGGATTGTTGGATGTTGATTAGATCCTATTGGTTGTAGGTATTGAACTCTTCTGTATCCTTCATGATTTTCCATGTGTTGTTGTATCAATTGTTAAGAGGGAAACTAAAGTTCTCTAATTATAATTGTAATTTTGTTTATTTCTTTTCTCAGTTCTATCAGTTTTTGCTTCACATACTTTGCAGCTCTCCCTATTAACATGAATGCTTGGTATAGATTTAGAACAGAGTTTTTATTTTATTTTATTTTTTAATTTTTGAGATAGGATCTTGCTCTGTTGCCCAGTCTGGAGTGCAGTGGTGAAATCATGGCTCACTGCAGCCTATGCCTCCTGGGCTCAAGTGATTCTCCCACCTCAGCCTCCCAGGTAGCTTGGATTACAGGCACGCATCGCCATGCCTAGCTAATTTTTGCATTTTTTTGGTGGAGACGGGGTTTTGCCATGTTTCCCAGGCTGCTCTTGAACTCCTGGGATCAAGCGATCTGCCTGCCTTGGCCTCCCAAAGTGCAGAGATTACAGCTGTGAGTCACCATGCTTGACCTGACCTCTTTAATTATATGTTTTTAAATTGTATTTTATTAACCAAAAAATAGGTGTGAATAAAAGATGACCACAAGTGCCCTGCTGTTTCTTTTATTGAGAAGTGAGGGGCCGGGCATGGTGGCTCATGCCTGTGATCTCAGCACTTTGGGAGGCTGAGGTGGGTGGATCACTTCAAGTCAGGAGTTTGAGACTCAGCTAATTTTTTATTTTTGCAGAGATGCAGGGAGGTCTCACTTTGTTGTCCAGGCTGGTCTTGAGCTCCTGGCCTCAAGTGATCTTCCTACCTCAGCCTTTCAAAGTGCTGGGAGTACAGGAGTGGGCCACTGTGCCCATCCCTTAGCTGACTTTTAAAATAGGGAGATTATCCTGGATTATCTGGATGGGCTCAATGTAATCATAAAGGTCCTTAAAAGTGGAAGATGCAGGCAGAAGGAAATACAAGATGTAGAACAGTTAGAGAGAGATGCAACATTGCTGGTTTTGAAGATGGAAGAAGGGGCCATGAGCCAAGGAGTGCAGGAAGCCTCTAGATGCTGGAAAAGGCAAGGGAATAGATTCTCCCCTAGAGCCCCTAGAACCTCCAGCTCCGCTGACACCTCGAGGTTGGCCTGTTGGGTCTTGCATTGGACTTCTAACCCATAGAACTATAAGATAATATATTTGTGTAGTTTAAGCCTCTGTATTTGTGGTGATTTGTGTTAGCAGCAGTAGGGAACATACACCCATGTCTCAAGGGAGAGGAAACTGAGATCCAGGAAGGTTCACAATTTGTTTGATTTCTTACAGCTGGAAGCTCTTTGATTCTTCCAGAATCTACTGCTCAAGTAGCCACGGACAAGAGCTTCACCTGCCCTGCCCCATCCTTCCAAGAGCATCTGCAATATTCTCCCTCCCTCTCCTGTCACCTGACAGTCACTGTTTCATGAATGCAGAATTTTTTCATTTTCTTTTTCTTTTTTTGAGATGGAGTTTCCCTCTTGTTGCCCAGGCTGGAATGCAATAGCATGATCTCAACTCACTGCAACCTCTGCCTCCTGGGTTCAAGTTCAACCTCCTGCCTCAGCCTCTCGAGTAGCTGGGATTACAGGTGCATGCCACCATGCACAGCTAATTTTTTGTATTTTTAGAAGAGACAGGGTTTCATCATATTGGCGAGGCTGGTCTCAAACTCCTGACCTCAGGTGATCCACCTGCCTCGGCCTCCCAAAGTGCTGAGATTACAGGCATGAGCCACTGCTCCCAGCCTGAATGCAGAAATTCTAAGACTTAGAACTGGAAGGGCCCTTAGCAAACATCTCATCACTAGTGAAACAGATTCCAGTGGTTTTTGAATATTTTTTTCTTTTTCCTGCCAAGATATATATGTGGTAGGCTTTTGAATATTTTTAAGCTATGTAATTTTTGTTTCAAACAACATGTAAATCTGATTTTTTTTCTGGTTTTTTTTTTTTTTTTGAGACAAGGACTTACTCTGTTGCTGAGGTTGGAGTGCACTGGTGTGATTACAGCTCACTGCAGCCTCATGACCTCCTTGGCTCAAGAAATCCTCTCGCCTCAGCCTCCTAAGTAGCTAGGACCGCAGACATGTGCCACCACACCCCGCCATTTTTTCTTTTTCCTTTCTTCTTCTTCTTTTTTTTTTTTTTTTGTAGAGACACTCTCACTATGCTGCCCAGCTGGTCTTGAACTCCTGAGCTCAAGTGATCCTCCCACTGGGCGTGGTGGCACATGCCTGTAGTCCCAGCTACTCGAGAGGCTGAGGCAGGAGAATCGCTTGAACCTGGGAGATGGCAGTTGCAGTGAGATGAGATTGCACCACTGCACTTCAACCTGGGCGACAGAGTGAGACTCTGTCTGAAAAAAAAAAAAAAAAAAGGGAAAGAAAAGAAAAGGAGCCCTTCAGAAAACCTGGGGGCACTGCAGGGGAAGAGGAAAAGCAAGGGCTTAGGATTCCTTTCCCCACCTGAGGAGATTAAAACTCCATAGAGGGAAGACCCAAGCCAAGGACTCTGGCTGGGGGCCTCCAGCTGGGAGGTTAGGCTTCAGTCCCTTCCCACCTGGAGGAGGAAGAGAGATAGTGAAGGGGAAGACCCCAGGGCCTCGGACAGGGAGGAAGCCCGGATCAACTCACTTCTGAGGGTGCGCAGGATTTATCAGCTATTTCTCCAGGAGTAGTAGGACTGAAAAAGAACAGTTGGAAGAAGGCAGTGCCTTCCCAGACATTGGGGATAAGTGAGGGGCCCCCTGGCATCCAGTGAATCACACCATTTAAGGACACTGGGGAAAGAAGGAAGGCAGCTGTTAGATAATTGTCATAGCAATCCCGAGGGTGGGGATTAGAAACCCCGTTTTGCTCAGAGAAGTGAGCTGACTTGCACAAGGTCACGAGTTTATCAGTGGGATCCCAACACAGCTCTCTAGGTCTCTATAACTCTCTGCACCAATCCTTGTTGGATTTAGAGTGTGAACTAAAGATGGGTTTATTGGGTCACCTGAGTGTGTGCTGGCTGGGCTGGACACCCCTCATTCTCCCTTGGGCCCAGGGGCTCCTTCATGGCCCCAGAGGCTCACTCCAGAGTTAGTGACCCTGGAAAGGTGTGAGGAAGGATTCAGCCTCAGGCTGCTTTTGCCAGAAATTTGGTTTCTAAGAGGTGGGAGGAGGAAGAATAAATTCTGTATGTCACACCGAAGAGCTCTAGGGATGCAGAGAAAATATGGGGAGAGAAGATGCTGGAATTTTCTGAGGGAGTTTGGAAATCTAGGAAACAGTTGAAAGAATTCAGAATAAGAGCAAAATATGCCTGGGTGTTGCCTCAGCCAGGCCACATTCAACTTGACCTTCAGCGCTTGAGATGCTTCATCTCTGTGAGCCTCAGTTTCCACCATTGTAAAATGGGAGAACGGCCCGGTGTTGCATGGGAGATAATTCACACTGGATCTTGAGAGCCAACGGGTACATTTCCAGGAATTTTGGAAGCCAGTTGTTAATGCCATCATTAAAAATGAAATTCTAGGCCGGGCGCAGTGGCTTACGCCTGTAATCCCAGCACTTTGGGAGGCCGAGGCGGGTGGATCACGAGATCAGGAGTTCAAGACTAGCCTGGCCAACACGGTGAAACCTTGTCTCTACTAAAAACACAAAAATCAGCTGGGATGGTGGCACGTGCCTGTAATCCCAGCTACTTGGGAGGCTGAGGCAGGAGAATTGCTTGAACGGGGACCTGGGAGGCGGAGGTAGCAGTGAGCGAGATTGCACCACTGCACTCCAGCCTGGGCTACAGGTGAGACTCTGTCTCAAAATAAATAAATAAATAAATAAATAAATAAATAAATAAATAATTGAATTTTATAGTAGAAATCACTTATGTCACTGAGGAATGAATGAAGTTCCAACATAATCTTTATTGTTTCACTTTTTTTTTTTGAGACAGGGTCTCACCCTGTCGCCCAGGCTGGAGTGCAGTGGCGCAATCATGGCTCCTTGCAGCCTCGACTTGGGCTCATGTGATCCTCCCACCTCAGTCTCCCAAGTAGCTGGGATTACAGGCACATGTAACCACACCCAGTTAATTAAAAACAATTTTTTTTTTTTTTTGTAGAGATAGGGTCCCACTATGTTTCCCAGGCTAGTCTCAAACTCCTGGGCTCAAGCTATCCTCCTGCTTTGGCCTCCTGAAATATTGGGACTACAGGCATGAGCCATTGCACCTGGCCTATTTCACTTTTACTTATTTATTTATTGGGACAGAGGCTCGCTCTGTTGCCAGGCTGGAGTGCAGTGACGTGATCTCGGCTCACCGCAACCTCCGCCTCCTGGGTTCAAGTGATTCTCCTGCCTCAGACTCTCAAGCAGCTGGGACTACAGGCACGTGCCACCATACCTGGTAATTTTTGTATTTTTAATAGAGACAGGGTTTCACCACATTGGCCAAGATGGTCTCGATCTCTTGACCTCATGATCCGCCTGCCTCAGCCTTCCAAAGTGCTAGGATTACAGGCGTGAGCCACCGCACCCAGCCTCACTTTTTATCTTACCTTCTTAACTTAAACAGAAATGTCAACCAGCATCCAGTAACTACAGTTGGAAGTTGGTTGTTAAACCTGAAAGAGTCCACCCTGGTAGTAACCATCTGGGTGGTCATAACATTCAGTAAGGAAAAGCATATGATGGAGGGGTCATGGTTGGTGGGGTCCATTGGCAGTCCCCAGACTGCCTCCAATAAACTTGCCATCTGAAGACAAACAGTACCCTGGCTAGTTAACTCCAACTGCAAGACCAGCCTCCTAGTTCTTCACCCCAGCGACTGGCTGCTCCCGAGTTCTTTCTGTAGAGAAATTCTGAGGCTGATGGCTTGGAACTGACATACATTATTATTATTTCTCGTTTTTTTTTTTTTTAGTTTTTGTAGAGACAGGGTTTCGCTACGTTGCCCAGGCAGGTCTTGAACTCCTGGCCTCAAGTGATGCTCCTGCCTTGGCCCCCCAAAGTGCTGGGATTAGAGGTGTAAGCCACCAGGCCCAGCCAGTATTATTAATTAATAAGTCAGATGTGGGGCCTTTGAAAGGGGTACCCAGGGCAGCTGATAGGGGAATAATCTTTGATTCGACCTTCTCTGCTTACTGCCCCTCACTGTATCTCTAGCTCCCCACACATTGGCCTGGTTCCCAGTCGGGGTAGGGAGCAGGGGGCAGGGAGTCAAATACCCAGCGCTCCCCACCTACCCCAGGATGTTATAATGCTTCTCTCTGGCACTCAGCTCTGGCCATTGCCCACCCCATCCCCCAGGGGGCAGAGTAGCTCCATGGAAAAAAGGCCAACTCAGCCTCCATCCCTGCCCCGCCTCCCATCCCCCACTGGCAGTGCAGGGCTGCTTCTAGGGGGTCATAGGGAGTAGCGCTTACAGAGCCCTTACTATGGGCCAGGCTGTCTGCTGGGCACTGTGGCCCCCCATTAGCTCTATTTAGCCCTCCCTAGATAGGGTGGGCCTATTTAGCCCTCACGAAGGGCCTGCAAGGTGGAGGGTTAGCACTCCCAGCTTGACTCTCAGGCCATCAGGGAGACTTCCCACCCACCCCCTTCCCGCCTCCTCCTCCCACTTGAGCCTCCCAAGTAGCTGGGACTACAGGTGCATGCCTCCACACCTGGCTAATTTTTTGTCTTTTTTTTTTTGGTAGAGATGAGGTTTTGCCATGTTGCCCAGACTGGTCTTGAACTCCTGGGCTCAAGTGATCTGCCCACCTTGGTCTCCCAAAGTGCTGAGATTACAGGTGTGAGCCACCACGCCTGGCTGGGTCTGAATTCTTGGTGCTTTCAATAACCACCTGGGATGATGCTGCTGACACCCTGCCCTTGGGATCCTTGAGCTCCTCCCTTGCCATCTATCCTACCTCCTATGTCCTATGGTCATTCCCTTGATTTAAAAACAGCAGCCTCTCAATCATCTTAATTTTAAGGACCCTGATTTCCAACTACTACCTCTCGTATTCCTAAGTCACTTCCTCCAGCATCCTCATTCCAAAAATCTCCCCCTGCCCCCCAATAATGAATGCATTGGTCCCACACCTTTGCCTTGTCTTCATCTGTCATGCTGCCCTGCGCTCTGTACCTAGCTTTGGTCCCAAGGTCCATTGCTATTGTCACTCTTTTTTTTTTTTTTGAGACAGAGTTTCATTCTGTCGCCCAGGCTGCAGTGCAGTGGCATGATCTTGGCTCACTGCAACCTCCGCCTCCCAGGTTCAAGTGATTCTCCTGCCTCAGCCACCCGAGTAGCTGGGATTACAGGCGTGCACCACCACGCCTGGCTAATTTTTGTATTTTTAGTAGAGATGGGGTTTCGCCATGTTGGCCAGGCTGCTCTCGAACTCCTGACCTCAGGTGATCCGCCTGCCTTGGCCTCCTAAAATGCAGGGATTACAGGGTGAGCTACTGCACCCGGCCGCTATTGTCACTCTTGCATTTACTCTTACCTCCTTGGTTCCGCTTTGGCTTTGCCAGACTCATCTGGCTAAATCCCAGACTCCAGATTTACTCCTCTGCCTCCAGACTCATATATTCAATTGCCTGCTTGATGTTTAAGAGGCTCTCTAACTTATGTCCAAAATGGAATTATCCATCTTCTCTTAAACCGGCTCCTCCTGCAGTCTGCCTCATTTTAGTTAGTGGCAGCTCCATGTTTCCTGTTGCTCAGGTCAGACACTTTGGAGGCCTTTTTGGGCCCCAGTTTCTCTCACACCCACATCCAATCCGTCAGCAAATCCTGCTGGCTTGACCTTCATACTGTGCCCAGAACCCAGTCGCTTTTCACCACTTCTTCTCCTGCCGCCCTATTCCAAGCCACTCTCCTCTCCCTCTGGGGTTATTATCGTTATTTGCTAACTGTCTCCCTGCTTCTCTCCTGGTTCCCCGTGATGGTTGGTTTTCTGTGTCATCTTGGCTAAGCTGTAGAACCCAATAATTCAAACACTAATCCAGGTGTTGCTGTGAAGGTATTTGTATATGTGGCTCACATCTACAATCAGTGGACTTTAAGTAAAGGAGATTATCCTCAGTAATCTGGATAGACCTCATCCAATCAGTGAAAGGTGCCTTAAGAGCAAAACTGAGGTTTCCCTAAGGAAGGAGAAATTCCGCCTCTGGACTGCAGCCTCAGCTCCTGCCTGAGAGATTCCAGCCTGCTGGCCCGCCCAACGGATTCTGGATATGCTAACTGATTTGGGTAAGTCAATTCCTTGAAATAAATCTTTTAATATATATCGTACTGGTTTTGTTTCTCTGGAGAATCGTGACTGATACATCTCCCCATCATCATTCTGCATGGCAATCAGATCAATCCTTTTAAAAGTCAGATCACGGCACTGGTGCTCTCAGACACTCCACAAGCTTTCATCTCATGCAGAGAAAAGTGCAAGTTCCCCTCATGGTCCACAGAGGACCCCAGCTCTTCATACTCTCCCCCTTATTCTTTCCGTTCCAGGCATCCTGGCCTCCTTGCAGATCCTTGAGCAGGCATCCTCTGGCCTCAGGGCCTTTGCTCTTGCTGTCCCCTCTGTCTGGAAAGTACTTCCCTGGGGAGCCACTCACTTGCTCCTCACCCCTTCAGTCGTTTCTTTTTATTCCTTTCTCCTTCCTTTCTTCCTTCCTTCTTTTCTTCTTCTTCTTCCTCTCTCTCTCTCTCTCTCTCTCCTTTTCTTTTCTTTTCTTTTCAGAGTCTAGCTCTGTTGCCCAGGCTGGAGTGCAGTGGTGCAATCTCAGCTCACTGCAACCTCCGCCTCCTGGGTTCAAGTGATTCTCCTGCCTCAGTCTCCTGAGTAGCTGCGATCACAGGTGTGCCTACCACATCCAGCTAATTTTTCTACTTTTAATAGAGATGGGGTTTCACCAAGTTGGCCAACTTGAGGCTCGAACACTTGGCCTCAAGTGATGATCCACCCACCTTGGCCTCCCAAAGTGTTAGGATTACAGGCGCAAGCTACCACGCCTGGCCCCCTTCAGCCATTTCTTTGTTCATATGTCATCTTCTCAATGAGACCTTCCCTGGCCATGCTATTTTTGTAAACTGAGGGATAATGTACAAAAATGTGTCCGGTGCATTAATCTTTGTGCCGTTTTTTTTTGTTTTTGTTTTTGTTTTCACATATCTGTGCGACCACCAACTAGATCAAGAAGTAGAACATTTCCAGCCCTCTGTAAGGTTCCCTTTCACACTTCCCAGAAGTAACTACTCTTACGAATTCTATCACCATTGATGAACTCTTCTTGATCTTCATACAAATGGGATCTTAGAATATGTGCTCTTCTCTGTCCACTCCCTCTATTTTAAAATTGCAGCCCTGCTCAAGAACTCCCCAGAGCCTTTCCTGCTAATTTTTTCATGGCTTCCTCCCCACCTAATATATTGTGTTTGATTGTTTAAGTGCTTATCTGCCCCAAGTAGGACGTGAGCTCTGTGTGTGCAAGCGTTTTTGTCGTTTTGCTCAGTGCTCTATTTCCAGTACCTGGTAAACCGACCATCGCTTGTGGGCAGCCAATAAATATTTGCTCAGAAAATAATGAATTAGGCCAGGTGTGGTGCCTCATGCTTGTAATCCCAGCACTTTTGGAGGCTGAGGTAGACAGATCACTTGAGGTCAGGAGTTCAAGACCAGCCTGGCCAACATGGTGAAACGCCATCTTTACTAAAAAACAAACAAACAAACAAACAAACAAACAAACAAACAAAATTAGCCGGGTGTGGTGGTAAGTGCCTGTAATCCTAGCTACTTGGGAGGTTGAAGCAAGAGAATCATTTGAACCTGGGAGGCAGAAGTTGCAGTGAGCTGAGATTGTACCACTGCACTCCAGCCTTGGCGACAGAGCAAGACTCTGTCTAAAACATAAAAAAAAAAAAAGAATTAATCTCCATTTTCTAGATGATGACATTGAGGCTTAGAGAGGTGAAGTGACTTCCCTGTGTCACACAGCATTAATGAGGGAGACAGGATTTGAACTGTCATATACCCAAACTCAAAGACTGCTCTTAACCTGCTGGTTTAGTCCCTCCATGAATGAGAGTCTGTGCACAGGTGTTCATGTGTCACTGTGGGTAGGAAGGTGAATGAGCACAAGGGTAGTGATTTATTTGGAAGTATTTTCTAAGTGCCTACTGTGTGTCAGTCACTGTGCTGGCACTGGGGACCTTCTTGGTTAGCAAAACAGACACATCTGTTTACTTATGGCTGTATGTCTGTGTGTGTACATGTGGGTTTACTGCAGTGGATGGATACATGCTCGTATGTGTATGCTTGTGTTGGGAGTGCTTGCCCCTCTCTGTTTGCAGGTGTCTTCTGTTGTGTGTGTAAGTGGAACTCTGTGTCCAAGTGTGGAGGGACCTGAGATGGTGGAGTTTTAGAGCAGACCACTGGGTTCAAATCCTGGCTCCTGCCCTTGCTAGCTGTGTAACTGTGGGCAGGTTTCTTCAAATTGCTGCGCCTCGGCTGGGCACAGTGGCTCACGCCTGTAATCCTAGCACTTTGGGAGGCCGAGGCAGGTGGATCACGAGGTCAGAAGTTCGAGACCATCCTGGCCAACATGGTGAAACCCCGTCTCTACTAAAATTACAAAAAATTAGCCGGGTGTGGTGGTGCGCGCCTGTAGTCCCAGCTACTCGGGAGGCTGAGGCAGGAGAATTGCTTGAATCTGGGAGGCGGAGGTTTCGGTGAGCCGAGATTGTGCCACTGGACTATAGCCTGGGCAACAGAGTGAGACTCCACCTCAAAAAACAAACAAACAAAACACCCCAAAAGCAAAAACCAAAAAAAAAAAAAAAGTTGTACCTCAGTTTTCCCTTCTGTGAGATGGAGATGATGACAGTTGTTTACTTTCTTGGGTGCTTTAGGGCAGTGCCACTTTGCCACTTAAAATATAGGCAGTGTATGACAATAGTTCATACACTATTTGTTACCAGTGTATGACAAGATAGGTACAGACATTTTAGAACCTAGTGTGACAACCTGACATTTTCAGGGCATCCAAACATGTGACTGGTGGACTGGTCTTGTGGAACAGCGTTTGGGTGTTGGACACGTTTGGGTGTTGATTTCATAGTCAGACCATCTGCTGGATCCTCAACAGGCCGGGGGAAAAAAAAAGCTGGGCATGGTGGGGCACACCTGTAGTCCCAGCTCCTCGGGAGGCTCAGGTGGGGAGGATCACTTGAGCCTGGAGCTCAAGGCTGCAGTGAGCTATGATGATGCCACTGCACACCATCCTGGGCGATAGGGTGAGATGCCATCTCTAAAAATAATAAAAAATGTTAAATAAAAAAGGAAAAACAAATCTAGTCTTCCACCGCAGATAATTTGAAAAGCACAAGTTTAGAGGATTAAGCAGGATGATACAGGCAAAACACTCAGAACAGTGCCTGATGTGGAGTGATGTTGGAGAATATTCTCTATTGTAATGACAGAGGCTGAGTGCGGGTACATGTGACACGAGCAGAGTGCGGGCTGAGACTGAGCATGAGCCTGCATCTGTGTGCCTGTGTGTATGCATGGATGTGGGGAGGGATGTCACGGCTTTGTGTGTGAATGTGTGTCAGTGTGCAGTTGACAACATGACTGTGTGCACCATGGGAATTGCTTACAAATGTGTGTGTGTAAATGTGCGGTGCCTCTGGCTGAAAGGGGGTATTTATGGATGTGTGTGAGTGTGTAGGGCTGGGCAGCTGAGGGAAGGCGATGGGGTCAACTCCAGCACACGCTCTGCTGCCTGGGGACTCACCATCACCAGGGACTCTGCTGTAGCAATAGAGTCTTTTTTTTTTCTTTGAGCTGGAGTGTCTCTCTGTTGCCCAGACTGGAGTTCTGTGGCACAATCTCGGCTCACTGCAACCTCTGCCTCCCGGGTTCAAGCGATTCTCCTGCCTCAGCCTCTCAAGTAGCTGGGATTACAGGCACCCACCACCATGCCCGGCTACTTTTTGTATTTTTAGTAGAGACAGCGTTTTACCCTGTTGGCCAGGCTGGTCTCAAACTCCTGACCTCAAGTGATCCACCTGCCTCAGCCTCCCAAAGCGCTGGGATTAGAGGCGTGAGCCACCACACCTGGCTTGTAGCAATAGAGCCTTGGTTTTACCTTTGTGCCACCCAGGGGGGCAGCAAGGAAGGAGGTGCTCACAGCAGGTGTGATTGGTAGAGGGTAGGGGGTGCTGGTGGCTCCAGGGCCCCCTGCACTGTGTCATCAGGGTTTCTGGGGCAGGGCTGATCCAGGCATACACTTTGGTCTGATGGGTTCGGTGGAGGAGAGGGAGGACCAGGACCAGAGTGTTTCTATAGTCCCATGGGGGTGGGGGTAGGGTCTCCATAGCCATGACTCCAATCCCAGTGAGACACTATGGGAAACAGCCCCTCCCCTGTTTCTCTTTTTCTCCTTGATGACATCTCTTGTGGCAGCCACAGTGCCCCTGTGTCAAAGAAATGACTGAGCTTGTGGGTGCCCATTTGGAGCCTGGAGGGGCAAAGATTGGTCTCAGCTGTCCCAGGGATGGGAGAGAAGAGTGAGAAGAAGGTTGAGAGAAACCAGTAAGGGTCTGATGAGAGACCTGGGAGCTGGGGACCTGGGTCAGAGTCCCTGAGCTGGCAGCAGTCCCCTGTAAGATTGTACTGGATCTCAGAGTGGGAAGCAGAGTCTAAAGAAAGCCCAGTGTGGTCCGGAAACAGGGGCAGGTGGAACTAGAAAGGGGATCCAGGCTTCTCAGAGGAACCAGGCTGGGGGAACGAAGTCATCTTGGGTGATGGGTCACAGGTCCCAGGACACCTAAGGAAGGCCTGAAATTTGCAAGCTGAGCCACCCGTGCTGTGTGCCTGCGTGTGGTGCCTGAGCCAGCTGACCTCACCACGAGTTGCCACAGACTGTCCTCCTTAAGGGATCTGGTGGCCTTGCCAGTCTGCTTTATGAACTGCCATAAGGGGTCATGTATTACATTTAATCTAGCAATCACTTCTGTGCCAGTGTTACTTACACAGTGTCTTAATCAGTTTCTGCTGCTATGACAAAATAGCCAAGACTGGGTAACTTGTAAACAGCGGAAATTGATTTCTCACAGTTCTGGAGGCTGGGAAGTCCAAGATCAAGGCACCAGCAGGTTCAGTGTCTGATGAGGGCCTGCTCCTTTTAGACGATGCCTTCTCTGTGTCCTCACTGGTGGAAGGGATGGAAAGGCCAAAGGGGACAAACTCTGTGTCCTCATGTGGCAGAAAAGCAGAACAAGCAAGCTGACCACGGTGTGAAGCCTCTTTTCAGAGGGCCTCGATTCCCTTCACCAGGTCTCTGCCCTTGTGGTTCAATCACCTCCTAAAGGTCCCCACTAAATCCTGTTACATTTGTGACTACGTCTCAACAAAGGAACTTTTGCGGACATTCAGACCACAGCACATATAAATTCACAAAATATATTACGTCAGAGTTTGACTTCATACCTTTGCATCTGCCATTCCCTCGACCTGGAATACTCTTCTCCATCCTCCCTCAGCTTCTTGGAGAGCTCCCAGTCATGCTTTGGAACCCTGCTCAGTTCCTCAAGTGGTTCTCCTTTAGGGTTAGTTGCTCCCTTCCCGGAAGCTGTCGACACCTTGAATGCCGTGCGCATCGCCTGAGTTGTAGTGACTCACATACCTGCTGGTCTCCTCTACTGACTGAGCACTTCCACGAGGGCAGGCATGGGTCTCATTCGCTGCAGCGCTCCCAGCACCAGCCTAGGGCTTGGCTCTCCATGGGTGCCTGATTCATGGGCAGTGAAGTAGCCCAAATGCCCTGATAAGCTCTTGGGAGCAGGAGTCATTTCTGTTTCCCCATGGCATCTAATGCAGTACTTTTGTGGAGTAGGAATTCATTAAGTACTTTTAAAATGAATGAATGAATGAATGAATGAATGAGTTATGATTCACTCATAGCTCACAGTTCTGCAAGGCTGTACAGGAAGCATGGTTCTGGCATCTGCTTGGCTCCTGGGAAGGCCTCAGGAAACTTACAATTATGGTGAATCAGAGGACAGCCTCCTGGTTCCCATCCTTCTCTGGGCTCCATGCCATAGTGTTTTACAGGCCCAACTTCAACCCCCAGCTCCAGATCTACCTCTAACTCCCAGAGCATTACCCAGGTGTGTTCCCAGGGACACTGGTCCCATGAGATGCTCTCCTAGAGGGAAAGCCTGCAAATGGTAACACCTTCTTAGAGATTCACATTGCGCTTTTACCGTATTTAAGGCTCTGCAAAATCCTGGGACAAAGAAATCTGATTAACCTGCCTTACCCCAGAATTTGCCAAATGTATTTGACCATGGAACCCTCCCTGAATGTCTCTGATATCTACTTGACAAACATGTATTGAGTGTCTAGCATGGGGCAAGTGATATGGTTTGGATCTGTGTCCCCACCAAATCTCATGGCGAATTGTATACAATCCCTGTTGTTGGAGGCGGGGCCTGGTGGGAGGTGATTGCGTCATAGGGGCAGAGTTCTCATGAATGGGTTAGCACCATCTCCACGGTGCTGTTCTTGTGATAGTGAGTGAGTTATGGTGAGAGCTGGTTGTTTAAAAGAGTGTGGCACCTCCTCCCTCTCTCTCTTGCCCCTGCTTCCACCAGGTGATGTGTGTGCTACCCCTTTGCCTTCCATTATGATTTTAAGTTTCCTGAGGCCTTCCCAGGAGCCCAGCAGATGCCAGAATCATGCTTCCTGTACAGCCTTGCAGAACCATGAGCCAATTAAGCCTCTTTTCTTTATAAATTACCTAGTTTCAGGTATTTCTTTAGAGCAGTGTGAGAACGAACTAATTCAGCAGGCATCGTCTTGGTTGCAAAGAACACAGCAAGAATGTGTGATAGACATTGGCCCTGCCATGGCGGGCCTCCTGCTCAGCACAATAATAATAGCTAATGTCTGTGAGTGCCAAGGCTTTCCATGCTCTATCTCATTGACTCCTCACCCACACTCTAGGAGTTAGAAACGATTGCCCGTGTTTTACAGACATGAAAATGAGGCTCAGCACAGTTATGTGACCTCTGCAAGGCAGCTAACAAATGGCAGAGTTGGGATATGAACCCTAGGACCCCTGACAGCAGAGCTGAAACTGTTAAAACACAATAGAGTGTTCTTAGAAAGCTTAAAAGTTGCTTTATGTCAACACTCTACCCTAACCCAGGCCAAATCCGCACTCCAACCCCAGCTCCAGGCCCAGCCTTAGCCTAGCTCCATTCTTAGCCCTGGAAAACTCCTAGTCATACTTCAGAACCCTGCTCAGGGCCTCTGGGAGCTCCTACTTGTTCTCTGGGGAACCTCAGAGGAAAAAGAAATACTGAGTCCAAGTGATAATTTTTACAATTCACATTTATTTTGGGAAAAAAAAAGGTTCTGCTAAAAATACTCCTACAAAGGCATTGGAGTAACAGGGTCAGGTTTGATCTTGGACACAGCTGGTGAGATTTCCTTGGTCACAGCAGTGGGGTCCAGAGGAGCCAGGTCTGACCCACAGCCGTCGGAACACCAGCTGTATCACTCCCTGACCTCCCAACGTTGTCAGGAAAACCCACGTTTATGACCACAGGAAACAGGGTTCTGGGAAACCCTGCCAGACAGCCCCATACCCCCGTTGAGAGCTCCGGCCTGCATAGCTCAGGCTGGGGCAGACAATTCCGGAGAAGGAGTGTGCACGCTCACTCCCACAGCCCGTGGCTCTGACAGCAGCTCCAGGGAGGCCACGCTCAAAGAGGGTGCCACAGTGCCCCCTGGGGATCTGGGATTTGACTGGCAAAGGATCTGACAGTGAAGAGGGGCTGAGTGTATACCACTGGTAGCAGCATAGCATAGTGATTAAGAAGGGGGTGCTGGGGTCAGAGGCCACTTACTGGCTGTGTGACCTGAGAGAGCCACCATGTCACATCTCTGAGTTTCCTAGTCTGTGGAATGGGAGTAATAATTGTACCTGTTTCACAGAGGTGTGAGGATGAGGCAAGACACTGTGTATAAAAAGTTGGGCACGATGCCTGGCATATTGCTGACACTCAAGAAATAGCAGCTATAATTGTGATTTGGGGGCTGGGCATGACCAAGTAATAATGACTCTTCTCTGGAGTCCAAGAAGGCTGGTTGTGAGTGAATGTCCCTGCCAGGTCTACGCTGGCTCAGCCTCAGAGGCTCAACTTGGTGCCCCCTGCCCATCAGAGTATCCACAGAGGGGACGGCGGCCAGGCTGATCACAGAGCCATGCACAGGCACCGCTGCTGAGTGGCCTCCCAGCTCTGGAAGGCAGTGGCTGAGATTAGAAAGGTCAAGGGGGGTCTTGGAAGGGGGCAAGGGCTGTGTGGCCATGGAAGCTATGCCCCAAATGTCAGAGGGAAGGCACCTGGCTCTGGAGTTGGCAGCAAGACCCTGTGGTTGTCCAGTGTTAAGACTCTGGCTCTGAACAGGAAGCGGTTCTGCTTGGGGACTATTCCTCAGTGGGGGTCTCCCAAGGTAAATCCCTGGCCCTGCAGCTTTCTCACTGCGGGGAGGGAAATTCCACCCCAGATAAGTCCCTCCCCAAACTGAGCCAGTGAGGCACCTGCTTGGCTCCTAGGTCCACCAGCTAGTGGGCACTGTGGCCTGTGTGGGGCTTTACTCAGCTGTAGCCTGGAACAACCAGCCCCTTTTCCCCCCAGGAAGGCCTGAGGCATGCAATTCTGCCACTCTACCAGGGAAAGACGTTCTGTACCCCACTCAAAAGGAGGGTCTTTGACCCCTGCCAAGATGCATCTCTAACTCAGATCCAAAGGATGGAGCTGTTGTTAGTATGTTTTTAGCTGTCTCCCTCCCCATCTCTTTCTCTCTTTCTTGCTCTTTTTTTTTTTTTTTTTTTTTTTTTTTGTGCTTTTTAAAAATGCTAGGGCCCACAGGTTTGGGGACCAGCAATGAACGAGACTCGAAATTTCAAGAATTAGCAGCATAGAATCATAGTGTGATGGAATCTTAGAAACATGGAATCGTTCCATTGGAATCTTAGAATGGCGGGGCTTTGCAATCCTAGAATCTTGGAATCTTTCACCTGTGGAACCTTAGAATTCTTGACTCTTGCAGTCTCAGCAGGGCCCCCAAGAGTGTATGTGGTCCTGGCTGTGACCTCCTCCCTCCTCCCTCTCCTGCTCCCTCTCCTTCAACAGGGGCCATTAGGTCTCGGGTACAGACAGGGCCTTTGCTCTCTCTCCTCCGGAGAAAGCCGTGTCTTAGTCTGGGTGGCTGGGCTTGGTGGTGGTGGTGGGGGGCATCTGTAGCTCTAGGTCCAACTGGAAGCCCCACTCTGCCTGTGCCTGCCCCACCTGGCCAGGTGTTGAGTGAGCAGGCCTGGACCATAGCCTTGGGGTCTGTGGGGTCTTCCAGGGTGGCCCTGAGTGGGCTGCTGGGCCCCGTCCAAAGTATTAAATTGCTGCTCCTTCTTGTTATATCAGCTTTCTCAAGGCAGCCTCCATGCTGTGAAGCTAAACTCAGACAGACTCTGGGT
Organism: Macaca fascicularis; assembly: GCF_037993035.2. Classification (NCBI taxonomy): domain Eukaryota; kingdom Metazoa; phylum Chordata; class Mammalia; order Primates; family Cercopithecidae; genus Macaca; species Macaca fascicularis. The sequence continues at coordinate 212,210,458 of NC_088375.1, forward strand.
CTGAGGGTCTTTCTAATTTTCCTGAAAGCTTAGCTCAGTCTGGGCACATTCCTGAGGGTCAGCTCTACCCCCTACTTCATGGGTCCTAATCTGTGTCTGGGTTTGGGCATCCTATCTGACAATGTCCTGCTTTTTCTTAATCCCTGTCTACACCAGACCCTCTCTCTGCAGACATCAGGGCAGTTTGTTGTGGGGGAAGTCAAGTGAGGATTTCAGCGTCTGGAGGAATCTCCTGGAGGAGCTTGTCAAAAATGGAGACTCTTGGGCCCAACCGCAGGGATTCTGATTTAGGGGGTTGGGGTGGAGCCCAGGAGTCTGCAAGTTAAACAATAAATACCCTAGGAGATTCTGATACAGGTGGGCGATGGCAAACATTTGGAGAAATCCCAGGAGGTGGGAAGGAAGGACTGCGGACAGATGGCCTGTTTGGAATCTTCTGGGAATCAACTCTGGGAATCAGTTTCCTTATTTGTAAAGTGGAGAGGATAATGCTTTGGCACCTGGCATAGGGTAAGTATTCAGCGATTATTGCAATCCCTGTGGCTCCAAGCTCCTGAGATTAGCCTCCGAGGGGGTGTGCCCTGAGCCGACTCTCTTTCCTGTTATGTGACAAAGGCTAAGTCCTTTCCTGCAGCCAACACTCTGACCTTAGTTTCTCTGAAGGAAAAACGCGCGGCTGCAAAACCATTCTCCACCCTAAGTTTGATGGCAGAAATCATTTTGCAGAAGGCTGGGTCAAGGCCGCCTGATGGTGCCTTCGCATGTGTGTGTAGCATCGCACAGCACAGTGGGGGCTCCCTGAGCTTCCCTCTGGGTTTCCCCAGGAAACCATTGGAACCTGGGTTTCCCCAGGAAACATTATTGGAAAAGACAGGACCCCAGACCCATTCCAACACATCCGGGTGATCTCTCCAGGGCTAGGGTGACCAGGCAGGGATGGGTTTCCTGAGCAATTGCTCATGCCCACCCACACACCCGCCCCCGCCCCCACCAGGCTCAGCTCCCTCGGTGCCTGGCAGCTGTCTCCCCACCTCACCCCTGCCACCTCTAGAGAAGCCTGGAGGAAATGGGGTAGACATCAGCCGAATTAAGAATCAGGTAGCACAAGACCCAACCCTGCTGCTCCAAGCAGCTGAAGTGACTCTTTGGATTATCTGCGTCAGTGAGGATGGAAACTGAAGCCGCAGGGCCTGGCTTCTGGAATAAATGAGGGCCGCTCTGGGAGCTCTTCCTTCTCAGGGAGAGGAGTAGCTAGGAGGCATCCTGCCCCATCTGATGGATAAACTGGTGCTTCTTCCTAGAACCTGATGCTCACTATGCTACTCTCCTGCTCAAGAACCTGCTGTGGCTGGACTGTACATCATGCCGGAACTACCGCAACCTCCACTTATATCAACCCTCACTTCCCCCATTCCACTGGCCCATCCAGACACAACTCCTCACTATGTTGGATCATTCTGGCAGCTGCACCTTGGAGTAATCTTTCTTTTGACCTCTGTCATTTTCAAGACAGCCTCCTCCATGAAGCCCTCCCTGACAGCCCCAGCCCACGTGACCTTTCTCTTCTCCTACTGGCCAGCATCAGACACCAACTGTTTCTTGTCATCTAATTGAGCATGGTAGAGGAGGCATTGGAAACAGAAAAACCAAAGCTCATGGCCTTGCTCTGCTCATTCCTGGCTGTGTTATCCTAAGCAAAGTACTTCATCCCTCTGAGCCTGTTTCCCCCACAAATATGCAGGGGGAATACTCCTTCCTCATGGGACTAAGGTGTGTAAGTGTTTTGCACAGCCTGCCTCACGCAGTCCAATGCTCTCATTTTACAGATGGCTCAGTGAGGGGAACTGTCTCCCCAGATCCACATCCCTAGTGACAGGAGCAGGCTGCTAGCCTGGGGTGGGGTTGCACTTTCCCTAGCATCATGTGGTACCCTGTCTTTTGAATGCATTTACGTTATCTTCCCCAGCAACAGTCTTCCAGCCTTCGGCACCATCTTCAAACAACAGGGGCCCTGGAGCGAGCCAGGTATGGCCCAGGGCCCAGCCCTGGGGTGGGTGGTGGTCTGGGTCCTGGGTCCTTCCTGTGCCTCAGCCAGGCAGGAGGATTAACTGGGCAGGGTGGAAGCTCCCAGCCTTCTAGAGATGAGCCCCTGATGGGAGAGGAGTGTGAGGCTAGCAACTGTTCACAAGATGGTGGCAGAGAAGCCCCTAGATGGTGGCAGGGTGGGGACCAACTAGAAATGCTGGGGGAAGTTCAGCTGATGCCATCTGAGTAAGAGGTACTGCTGTTTAGTAAACAGCCACAGCCCTGAGTCCCTTAAGTGTCTCCCACTGCCCCGCCACCCGGGTCCCTGCTCTGAGGCCTCTGGTCCAGCACTCAGGCCATCATCCGTTCTGATTGGTCTGCCTGAGTCTTCCCAGTTGATACTGTGAAATCATCCCCCAGGAAGAGGACTGCTGAGCACCAACAATGACCCATTCTGGGGGCTTCGTAGCAGTAGGGGTGGGGGTGGGTAGCATGGCTCTCTCCTACCCAGCCTGGCCCTGTACAGCTCTGCTAGCCGTACCCTCCCAGAGCAGCTGGTCCCCATTTCCACGGTGCCCTGGCCTGTGTTTACAAGGCAGCTTTCTTTCCTGCAGTACCAACTGTGTGCAGAGCAGCCGGAAACTCCCCTAACACTGCTGGGCAGGCGGGGGCTGGCACTTGGGGAGGTTGAGCCAGGAAAGGATTAGTAACCAGGCAGCGGGTGGCTCAGAGCTGTGTGCCTGGGCGAGCGGGTGGTGTTAAGTGGAAGGCGCTTGGCAGCATGGCCTGCCACTCCCCACTGAGCAGCAAGCAAGAGGTTGGGGCGGGGTGACTGCCCCAGTAGCGGGTGGGGTGGGTGGGTGGGGGTGGAAGGATGTGAGCAGCGTCTGTACCCCTGGGACAGTCACAGTGACATCTGTTTGTTACCCTGAAGTGGAGACACAGAGGTCTGGTAGCACCTGTGCTCTGGGAAGCAGGCATGCAGGGGGCCATGGCCACTGAGGACCTCGGCCCTGGAGGGTGGAGGTGCAGACATGCTGGCTAGTGGTCACCAGCCCAGCGGCTTAGGACAGGAAGCCATCTGACGGGAAGCACCGACTGCCAGCCCCATGTGGGGCCCCAGAGCCGTTGGGGGGTGGGCTGGGGAGACAGAACTAATCTAAAGAGCATCAGGACAGCTCCCGCCAGAAGGTGACCTTGTGTGCTGAGACAGCTGCCACCCGCGCGGGGCACCTTTGGGGCACAAAGTGAAGGCCAGTGGGCCACTGCCGGCCAGTTTGTGGGAAACCTGCCAATGCTATCCCTGTGGCTCGCCCTGCTGTCCCCATGGGGGGCCCACTCTTCTCTCTAATCCCTTCCTTCCCTTTGCAGCTCAGGCTCCCAGAACAGGTGAGTGACAGACGACGGGCTGGGTTGTGCTGGATGTTCACTCTGACCGTGGCGCTTCTAGCTGGCTGCCTGTGGCCCAAATCTTTCTCACTGGCCATCTCCTCGGATCTGGGAAAGGTCCTGAGAGGTAGTCTCCCTGGCTCCCCTTTCTCAGCCAGACCTGATATCCATGGCACCTCATCTCCCTGCCTCCTCCTGCCACGTGGAGAATTCTGATTTTAATGTGAGCAGGAGCTCATCTGCACAGAGAAAACCAGAGTTGGCCTGGATAAGGTGATCATACCCGTGGCTCTGCCTGGGGGTCCATGAGCACTCTAAGACCCTCACATTCCCACTGTCACAGTTCACCTGACACCCGGACCCTCTTCCAAGTGCACCCTCGTCAATTCTTTGCTCCTTATGTACCTGCAGGGGCTCACCCTGATACCCAGGGCAGCGAAGAGTTCTGAGCCACTTCCAACTCACTTCCTTTGTTGCCTGTGCTTTTGACGAGCCAGGGCCAGAGAGGCCACGTGGAGCTGTCGTTCTCCATATGTTTTCTCTGCCCTGGGCTTTCTGGAAGCCTGAGGGAGGAAGGGCTTAGAAGAGCAACCTGGGCCACACATTTCCCAAGGGTGCCAGGGTCTCCCTCAGAACTTACAGAGAACAGGGGTCATGTTATAACTAAAGTGTTTATTTCCATTCAATGCACTAACTGATTGCTCTGCTCGGGTGTCTGCGTTGGCTCACAGGAGGGAGTCTGTGGCCAGATCCCTGGCTGAGGGCTTCCCCATGGCCAAGACCTTTAGGCCCAGCAAAGGTCTGGTGGGGGGAAGGAGGTGGGAGAGAAATCACACACTTTCTCTCCAGGGAAGGGAAGGAGCATGCTTGCCCGCGTCTCTGAGCGCACCCTCTGGAGGGCAGGGTATCACAGTGAATGATCCGGGTCCTGGCCTCCGATGCAGCCTGGTTTAGGCTCCCAGAGGCAAAACTGGGTTTTGGCCATCTGAGGGCACTCAGGAGCCTCAAAGGGGCCTATTTGCCTGGGAAGTACTAGATCGATTGGGGCAGGAGAGTGGGAAGTGGGCAAGGACTTCCAGTCCTGCAGCCTCAGAGCCCACTTCCTCCTCAATCTGTCACTTCCGTCAACAGTCCTGGAGTGGAAGGCTCCTCCACCTTGGCGCCTCCCCCTCCACACCCAAATCTCACTCCAGTCTCTGAATGGCCCAGATGGCCCCGTGGCAGTTGGCTTTGGTGAGGCCTGGTGGCAGGTAGGAGGAGGGAAGAGTGTCAATGAAAACGGTATAAAAAATCCAGAAATGTGCATATAAAATCTTGCCCTTGGTGTATTGCCTAAGTCAGTAAGCAGAAAGCACCTTCTTCCTGGAGAAGGATCAAGTCCTCAAAAGGTAGGAAATGTCAAAGTGTCACTTCATTGTCATTAAAAAAAAAAAACAAAACAACCCAACAAACAAATCCCCTAAACCAAAACCACCCTGACCAAAATACCCCCGAGTCCACAAATTGCTGTAAACAAACCCAGATGCAGGATCAACCCTTCTCAGCGGCAGTTGGAGCTGACGGCAGTCACTGCAGTATCAGTCCTTGAGGCGGGGGCTGGCGGGAGCGGGCACCAGGCCGGTCGGGCCACCGGGCTGTGCGCGTGATAGTACCTGGAGCTGCAGACCCGGGGGCGGCATCCTCAGGAAGGCTGACCTTTCTGACGTCCCCGTGTTCTCCCTGACCCAGAAGGACAAAAGCCCCTTTCAGCCCCATGAGCCGACAGGAGAAACGGTGTCTTTCATTGGAGTTTCTAAAATATTCGCCAAAGACAGAAAAATTCTTCTGTTTGCCCAGTGGTGGCGGGAATAGATTTTCCCAGAGGGGTTCCTGGGGTGGCTGCCTGTCCATCTGTCCTGTCCTCCAGGCACTTGGTTGTTGACTGAGGCCTAGAGGAGCATCAGGGACAGGAGCCAAGGGTGGCCCCTGTCTCTCCCCTTCACATTTGTTTTTCTGAAAGTGTTTCTTGGCTCTGGCCAGGTCACCTTCCCAGAGGGAGTTGGAGAGAAACTGCTTTTGGTGTCCGATTGGACACATCGCGTGAATCTCCCAAGCCCTTTTTTATCCCCCCGCAAGAACAGTCATTGCTTTCCTTATGAGAATCCTCTTTAAAAAATATTCCTTGTATTTCCCGCCCCCTCCCAGGATCTGTTTTCTTTTTTCCCATTCCCTTTTTATTTCCGTCGCTTGAGTTGCATGTTTTCATGGTGATGTCTCGTGGCTGGTGCCGCTTGGTTCTTCCCGTGGCCCGTGGCCTTCTGGCGGGTGGCTGGCCCTGCAGTGGATGAAGCACCAGGAGGGCCGGCGCACGTGGGGCAGAGGGGGCGGGGCTTGGAGGAAGAGGTGAGCCGAGGCAGGTGAATGTCAAACCTCCACAGACTGAATCTGGTTCATCTGCGCCCGCATCACCTGGATACTGTTCAGGATTTTTTTCTGGTGGCCAGCCAAAGTGACCCCAACCCGGAGAATGTCCCTTTGGGAGAGAAGCACGTGTGTTAGGGAAATGTGCAGGTGAAGGAGCCCTGTGCCTGGTAGAGAGCTGCCTGGGCTTCCCCGGGAGGAAGACGGCAAAGCAAGGAGTACTGGGGAGTGTGGAGTGCAGAGTGGGCAGGCAGCCACAGCTGGAGGGAGTGACTATGGTGTGAGGTGGAAGAGCACGTGAGTAGGAATCAGGGTCCCTAGGGGGCCTTCTCTCCCCTGCTATGGTGAAGGGGAAGCCAGCTTACATTTTCTTTTGTTTTCTTTTTTGAAACAGAGTCTCGCTCTGTCGCCTAGGCTGCAGTGCAGTGGCATGATCTCAGCTCACTGCAACCTCCACCTCCCCGGTTCAAGCAATTTCCCTGCTTCAGCCTCCTGAGTAGCTGGCATTACAGGCACATGCCACCACGCCCGGCTAATTTTTTGCATTTTAGTAGAGATGGGGTTTCACCATGTTGGTCAGGCTGGTCTTGAACTCCTGACCTTGTGATCTGCCCGCCTTGGACTCCCAAAGTGCTAGGATTACAGGTGTGAGCAACTGTGCCCGGCTGCCAGCTTGCATTTTATAAGCACCCACTTCCTTTATATCTCCCTCAACCTTCCTACCAACCCCCAGTTCGTAGGTGAGAAAACGGAGGCTAAGGGAGGTGCTATGATTTGACCAAGGTCACAGAGCTTGTAGGTGGCAGGTAGACCTGGGTATCAGTCCACAGGTGACTCCGAAGTTGGCTATCTTGCCCCTTGGTCCCTGCTTCCCTATTGGGACATGATCTATTCCTCACCCTCCAGATCACCCCACTTGGCTGGTGGGGCCGGTAGAGAGGGGGTGCTAAGGTGATGAGCAGAGGTGGCTGGGCACTTACTCCATCATCATCTGAGACACGACGTCAAAGGAGGTGAAGCCAGCATTGGCGAAGCTCTCCTTGTACTGCCCCATCTTGATGGCCTCCAGCCACTCGTCCACCGTGTTAAAGCTGGTGTAGTCGGGGATCGTGCGGTCCAGCAGCGGCAGGTTGATGCTGGGGTTGGGGGTGGGTGACAGAGATGGTCAGGGCACCTGTTTGCAGGGAGCGTGCAGGGACATGCCTGTAGGCTGCGTATGCATGAATGTGCACGTGTGCATCCATTTACGTGAACATGAACACAGGCGAAGGGGTATGTACGTGAGTATTTCTGCATGAGTGCGGGCATGGGTTTGAACCTGTGGAAACATGCATGCATATATATGTGAGCATGTGAGAGCGAGTGTGCAGAACTCAAAGCTGGGGCCAACTGGGAAGTCTAGGGAAGGCACTGCAGGGATGGCCGAGAGGCTGGACCTCGGGAGTGAGGAGGGGAAGATGCAGCTCCATGCTTATTTTCAGGAGGAGGGATTTCAGCTAGACTAACTATGCTGGTTATTCAGTTTCCTCTCCCAGTGCCATTCTCCATCCTTCCCCACTCTGGTTTGTGCTATAGGAAGCTCACCTTCTGGACTGTCCAGAGACTGTATTTCCAAAGCCCAGCTAAGGCTGGTGGCGCTAATGGGAATGACTTCTTGGCTGGCAAGGAGTGAAATGGCTCTCATGAGGTTTAAAGCTCAGAGGGATTTGATCTGGAGAGTTAGGGGTGGCTGACATAGGGTCATGGTGAGGAGAGACAGGCAGAGGGAAGCACGATGGTCTCCCGCTCATAAGAACGTGCTCTCTGGCTACAGCCAGCCCTAGATCCTAAGGATACCTGACCAGACGCCCCTCTGAAACCCTGTGGGGTTGTGGGTCCTGAGGAGTAAGTGTGTGCAGGGGCAGCAGTGTGACCTGTGACAGCCACCCAAGGAAGGCAGAGGAGAGCTGCTGCCCCACAGAGCCTGCCCTGGGAGGCTTGAGCCTTGAGAAGTGAGGTACCAGGTCCCTGGGCGAACACCCCTCAGGCTGAGCCTGTCTCTCAGGCATGGGGATGCTGACTCAGTGTACAGGCACAGATGGGTGTATGGTGAGTACAAACTTCTGAATGGGTGTGTGTGCAGGTGCCTATGGATGTGTGTAGGTGTGAGAGCCTGAGACTGTGTGTGAACAGTCATGAGTGTTTGTGCCTAATTGTGTGTTCATCTGCGCATGTAGGACTGGACCTGTGTGAGCATGTGTGTGATGAGGATATAAATGGAAGTTAGAGGGTCCAGGTTTGAGTATGAGGGTAGCTAGGAAGGAAACTTAGTGACAGGCATATCTATTCACCAACTAAGATTCTGGATCCTTTGGTAATTTTTTTTTTTTTTTAGATGGAGTTTCGCTCTTGCTGCTCAGGCTGGAGTGCAATGGCATGATCTCAGCTCACGGCAACCTCTGCCTCCTGGGTTCAAGCGATTCTCCTGCCTTAGCCTCCTGAGTAGCTGGGATTACAGATGCACACCACTAGGGGCCGGCTAATTTTTTTTTTTTTTTTTTTGAGATGGAGTCTTGCTCTGTCACCCAGGTTGAAGTGCAGTGGTGCAATCTCGGCTCACTGCAAGCTCGGCCTCCTGGGTTCACGCCATTCTCCTGCCTCAGCCTCCCGAGTAGCCGGGACTACAGATGCGTGCCACCACGACTGGCTAATTTTTTTGTATTTTTAGTAGAGATGAGGTTTCACAGTGTTAGCCGGGATGGTCTCGATCTCCTGACCTCGTGATCCACCCGCCTCGGCCTCCCAAAGTGCTGGGATTACAGGCGTGAGCCACTGCGCCCGGCCAATTTTTGTATTTTTTAGTAGAGAAGGGGTTTCACCATGTTGGCCAGGCTGGTCTTGAACTTCTGTCCTCAGGTGATCCACCCACTTCAGCCTCCCAAAGTGCTGGGATTGCAGGCGTGAGCCACCTCGCCCGGCCTTCCTTTGGTAATTTTTCTTCCTGGTCTCTCTGACCACACTTTAAAAGATGCCTCCTCTGCCACCCACAGGGTATGTGTCCTTTTCTTCCTCTGGGCAGTCTGTGTCCTCTGCTCTCCTGCACCCCTAAGGCAGGGCAGGTACCCAACAAACACTAGTCCTGTTCTTTCCCATCCCAAGCTGCAGTAAGGAAGAGCATCGCCTGAAGCGGGGGGGGGGGGGGGGGCCGAAGCGATGGGAGAGGGGAAGAAGGGCAGGGCCTGGCTGGGGCGGGGCCAGGGCAGGGTCTTACCCAGAGGAGAGGGGCGCCATGGCTTTGAGGCTGTTGGGATTGCGGATCATCTTGTCTAGCGTGTTGACAATTTGGCCGAATTTGGGCCGGTGGTTGCGGTCCTTCTGCCAACAATCCAGCATGAGTTGGTGCAGGGCGCTTGGGCAGTCCATGGGCGGCGGCAGCCGATAGTCCTGCTCAATGGCATTGATTACCTGGGACAATGCAGGAGTGGAGAGGGGTTGGGTGGATGGGCTGAGGGCATCTACCCTCTGCCAGGCCCATCTTGCCCCCAGTACATTGCATGTCTGACCTACTCAGTTGCTGTGGCAACCAACCAGTTTCACCTCCTGGAGGCAGCCCCAGGGATGGGATGACCTGGGTTTCTACCATCTAGACCTTTAATCTGACATGGCAGCTGGGTTCCTGCCCCACCCTCTGCCAATCTTGGGAAATCCAGAGCCCCGAGATAGCTTCTCCCCAGGGTCCACCAAGATGACCCTCCTGTGCCTGGTTCCGCCAGCTCCTCCCTCTTTCCCGTCTGTGAGCCCCTCTTGGCTTGGATGGCCCCAAGGCCTCCCCTCTCTGCCTCCTTGCTTGACCCCATGTGGCCACATGCTTGATTTTAGTGCCATTTACAGCTCTAGGTATGAGATACCTCCCCCTCATCAGGCCCACACCATGGCCTCAAGCCTGGCTGGGGCCCCCTCCCACCATCTCCACCTGCTTCTCTGTCAAGGAAATGCTCCCAAACACCCCTCTCAGCCTGTCCTGCCGCCACAGCCAGATTCACCTTCCACAGCTCGACTGTGGGTCACCCTTCTCGTGTAAGAAGTTTCTTCGAGTCCTTCCTGTCTGCATTTTTGCTAATGGAAACCCTCTGGTTTGGGTTCAACCCCGCACTGGCCCACCTCAGCCTTTGCACATGCTGTTCTTTCCCACTGGAAGCTCTCAAGTCTCCACGTCCTGCGACTGTTCGAACCCCACTTATCCTGCGATCACCTCCTGTCTGATCTTGCCCATGCTGCCGGTGCCTCAGTGCCTCCAGGGCTACTCCGATTTAGCACCTGATCTTAAAAGCTCCTGATCACAACATCCGGTTCCCTGAATAATCGTCTTGTCCCCCAGTTAGGTGGTAAACACCTGAAGGGCAGATGTGGTCTCATTTGGGGCTGGCCACAGGTGCATGCGTTCTGAAGACACACTGATGTGTGGATGAGTGGCCTTTCCTACTCCCTACCGCCTGGAGAGTCCAGGGTCCTGTGCGGACATTCGAATCAGCCACCATCGGGCTGGCAGCTACCCTGGGAGCCAGGCCCATGATCTCAGAAGCCTATGTCACACACTCTGGGAGACTGGCACAAGGCCAGGAGCCCCGATCTTCCCTCTCCCATCTGGTGGGCCGGAGAGGTCTTGCCCATCCCCTTGGAGACTTACATCCTGGTTGGTCATGTCCCAGTAGGGCCGCTCCCCGTAGGACATCACCTCCCACATGACGATGCCATAGCTCCACACATCACTGGCCGAGGTGAACTTCCGGTACTGGATGGCTTCCGGGGCTGTCCAGCGAATGGGGATCTTTCCGCCCTGGGAGACAGAATGAGGAGGGTTCGTGGGTGGGAGGCTGGCCTGTCTGACCTCTTCTCTTAATCCTCCCACTCTGTGCCCTGTGATACCCCAATCTCATGAGGCACCTCATTGTGCCCCAAACTCACCATGCAGCTTCAGACCACTGGGCATTTGCACCAGCTGCACCCTCCGCATGAAGTGCCTTTTACCATTCTGCCATCTGGAAACCTCCTTCTCATCCTCAAGTCCCTCCAAAAGCTTTTCTGAGCTCCCAAAGGATTGTCAGCTGCCCTCAATCCCACAGCTGTGACTTACGCCTCCCCATCAAGGAGGCACGTCTCACACAGCACAGTACTGAAGTGACTTGCCTACTTGCACCCGTCTCTGGGCTCTTTGTCCTTCCAGTTTAAAACCTTCAACAACCCCTGCTGCTTTCAGGAGAGAGGCCTGAACCTGGGCACTCCAGGAGCTCCAAGGTCCAGCCCTGCCTACCTCTCCAGCACTACTGCTCACTACCACTGTCCCTACAGCCTGTATTCCAGTCGCAGGACTTTGCCATGAGAACATGGCATTTGACAAACATTTCTGGGCCCTTCCGCTCTCAGCTCAGATATCAACCTCTCCAGCAAGCCTTCCTCTGCCTCCAAGGCTGCCTGTCATGGCTTACAGCCCTGTCACTCCACATGGCTCTGCACATGTGTTCCCCATCAGTGTGGGAGTTGCAAGAGGGCAGGAGCTGTGGTTCCTGTCTCCCTGTCTCCAGGGCCCAGGACAGTGCTTGGCCCACTTGGGCGTTAGTGAAATTGTCTTGCAGGGAGAGAGATGGCCACTCAGGCCTCTCTTCTCTGGCTCTGGGACTCCGGTGTTCCCTGCCTCCATCTTACCAGGGCGCTGGTGTAGGTGGGGTCTGAGGTATCGTCCTCTAGAAAGCGTGAGAGCCCAAAGTCCGACACCTTGCAGACCAGGTTGCTGTTGACGAGGATGTTGCGGGCAGCCAGGTCACGGTGCACATAGTTCATGTCTGCCAGGTACTTCATGCCGGCTGCGATGCCCCGAAGCATGCCCACCAGCTGGATGACTGTGAACTGCCCATCGTTTTGCTGTGGGAGAAGTGGAGAAAACATAGAGTGAACAGAACAGGCATCAGGGCTCTGCATCATCCTCACAATGGGAAACCAGAGCAGGGCCCTGCCAGCCTGGCTCTAGGTTCCTTGGGGAAGGACTCAGATGCTTCGGGACCCCGGAGAAGCCCATCAGAGGCCAACTTCAGGGTGGTGGTGAGAACACAGGCTTTGAAGCAGATACACTTGGTTTGACTCTGGCTTTGTTCCTTCTTGGCTGTGTGACCTTGGACATGTAACCTAACATCTTTGAGTCTCAGTTTCCTCTTCTGTGTGTTAAATGGGCCTAAATCACACCCATCTCCCAGGGCTATTCTGGCTTAAACAAGAAGGTACATGGAAGGTGCCTGGCACATGTTAGGTGCTTCACAAATATTTACTGAATAGCAGCTGATCCAATGGCCTGCTTCTGATGCCCAGTCTGGTGCTATGTCTGGTTGGTTGACTGTGGTCTCCTGGGAGACCTTGACATTTTCCTCTGTTGGCCTTGAACTCCTCCCACCAGCCTATAGAGCTTTGGAGAACTCCAAAATCTGGTGAAAACCCTGGATGAGAGGTCAAGACACTTGATTCCAGTCCAGGCCTCATCTTGACCCTCTGGGTGACTCTGGGCAAATCCAACCTCTCTTTGAGCCCGTTTTCTTCGGTGCACAATGAGAAGGCTGGCTAAGAGCAGGAATGGAAACAGATTTAAGATGTGTGCCAACTCTGATCAACTGATTGTGGCTTCCTGGGGAACCATACTGAGAAGAATTCTGGGACTGCTTCTGGGCTTAGTGGATGAGAGTGCTGGGATTGATTAGCAGTGCCTGCCACGGGTAAGGGAATGGAAAGTGACAGCCTACAAGCCATTCCTGACCTAGAGCTTTTCCAAGACCGCTTCAGGCTCTGAGAGTCTGAAGCTGTGTCCATCATTCCTTTCCTGCCCCATTCATGGGCCCCTGGCCCTCTTGGCTTCCCCTACCCGGAGAAAGGAATCCAGGGAACCATTCTCCATGAACTCAGTGATGATCATCACAGGCGTGCTCTTGGTCACGACACCCTCCAGGTGGATGACATTGGGATGGTCGAACTGGCCCATGATGGAGGCTTCGCTCAGGAAGTCCCGGCGCTGCTTCTCCGTGTAGCCTGACTTGAGCGTCTTGATGGCCACAAAGATCTCTCTCTTGCCTGGCAGCTTCAGGTGGCCACTGCAGACCTCTCCAAACTCCCCTGAGACAGAAACACCAAGACAGGCAGGATGTCACTTGCCAGGTGGAAGGGCCACCTCCCCGTTCCCTGTCACATCCACTCACAGGGCCTGCATGTACATTTTCTTCTCAATGGCCCACTCATCCTTGCAGACACCAAACCCCTTCAAGAATGTCAGGGGTCCAGAAAAGTCCCAGCCACCTCCCAGCCCTGTGCCTCAGTTTCCTCTTTTGTCAGTGAGGTGATTTTACTGGATGACCTTTGAGGGCCCTTCTTTCATGGTCATTCTGAACCTTCAGGCCTTGGGCGGGGTGGTCCTTTGAGGCCCCTGTCTCACATCCTACCTTCTGCCCCAAGGGTACACATTGGGGTGGTCTCGCCGCCCATGGCTAAGGCCATAGTACATGTGAAGGTACCAGCCACCTACCTGCTCCGATCACCTGCTCAATTTTGACACAGGAGATGTCAATTTCCTTGGCAAATTCCCGGACTGCCTCGTTGGGGTCCTCATAGGTGAAAGGGTCGATGTAGATCTTCATGCCTGGGGTCACTGGGGGACAAGACCAGGCTCTGTCATATGGACTGACTCAAGATGCACACAAAAGGAAAAGCAGGAGCCAGTCCCTCTGTGGAGGGAAATCCACTCCCATGTGGCCCCCATAAGAACTGGGCAACTCCCTGCAGGTCACTTGACCCCTCTGGGTCTTACTGAGCAGATAGGCGTGAACTGAGTAGGAGGTGAGGAGAACAGAGACCAGCAGGGGTGGCAGATAGGTCTTAGCTCTTGTTCCAACTCTCATTGATCAGCAGTGGTTTTCTGGAGCAGCTGAGGCTGGCAGAACTGATAAGCAATGTCTGTTACGGGCATGGGCACACAAGGATAAATGGAAAGATAGGTGATAGAGAATCAAGGGGTGCAAAGTAAAGGAAGAGGGGGGCAAAAAGGAAGGGAGCAAATTGGAACTAAAATACAGAAAGATCAGGCAATAGACCATGTTGTCCTTGGAGTTCTGCTACGGAGAGCTCCTCCTTGTCTCTCCAGGCCTAACTCCAGGCCTAATTCAAGCCTCCTCTTCCCCCAGGGTCCCTTCTAGCTGCCCCAACTTCCCAAACGGGCCCCCAGAGCCTGGGGCTGCCCCACTCACCAGGGACTGAGTATCCACAGCTGCTGGGCCACCTCCCCGGTCCCCCACTAGCCAAGTCTTAACCCCTTCTGGATCCCTGATTTTCTGGTAATCAACATGAGGCTAGACATCGGGCATTTGATTCCTGATCTGATGCATATTTTAATTTTATTATTATTGTTATTATTTGCTCTCCCTCTCTTCTGTCCCACACTTATTTTTTTATGCACTAAGAGAAGAAGGTAACCTGGATGTCAAAGACCCAATTCTGAATAGCCAGCACTGAGTCAGCAAAATGCTTGGAAAGAAGGGAAAGATGACCCATCCATCTTCCCCCTCCCAGACAGACAGCTGGTCTTCCAACACCCAGACCTCCCGGTCCAGAGCCCAAACTTTCCTCTGGCTTCTCCAGAATCCTGCTCACATTCTCCTGCCGCTCCAGGAGCTGCAACTTTGGAGGTAGGAGCTCTAGGAGTTGGGAGTTGAAATCCTTGGGTCACCATAAGGCTTGGCTGGTTGGTGCGTGAGGCCATCAACCCTGCTCAGCTGTGTGACCTTGGACATATGAGTTGATACTCTCAGCCTCTATTTTAGGCATTCCAGGAATCTAGGCGTTAGAGTGTGTAACACAGGCGTTGGCGAATTGGCTTACAGCCTATTTTGTAAATAAAGTTTTATTGGAACACAATCATGCTAATTCCTTTGCCTATGGCTGTTATTAAGCTATGACAGCAGAGTTGGGTAGTTACAAGGGAGACCCATAAGGTCTAAAATATTTACTATCTGTCTCCTTACGAAAAATTTGCCAACCGCTGCTATAACATGTGAGCTTTATTTGGGATTATTTGTGTGGGTATTTGTTTAGCTCTTGAGGTCAGGGTTTCTTAATTTGGGTCTGTGAGCTACTTAGCAGTCCTAACTATGGGCAGTAGGAGGTCTGATAACCTCCTGAGATGGGATTCATTTATTATGATTGTCCTTTTCTATTCAAAAAGTAATTCATGCTGCTTCGAAAGTCCAAAAGTTATGGAAATAAATATTGTCAAAAACAAAAGTTCTCAAAAAATCCATCCTCAAGTATAGACCTCTGAATTTTTTTTAATTAAAAATTTTTTTTTCTCTGTCACCCAGGCTGGAGTGCAGTGGCATGATCTCAGCTCACTGCAACCTCCGCCTCCCGGATTCAAGTGATCCTCATCCTCCCACCTTAACCTCCCAAGTAGTTGGGATTACAGCCATGTGCCACAACACCTAGCTTATTTTTTGTATTTTTAATAGAGTTTTAATAGGTTTTGCCATGTTGGCCAGGCTGGTCTCCAACTCCTGACCTCAAGTGATCCACCAGCCTCGGCCTCCCAAAGTGCTGGGATTATAGGCGTGAGCCACTGTGCCTGGCCTGACCTCTGGACTTTTAATAATTTTATACGTGTATCTGTTTTTCTGGCCATAGGCTCCAAAACTTTCAGCAGAGTCTCCCAGGAGTCTGAGGCCCCCAAAGAGGTTAAGAACCACCATCCAAGACTGTTGAGTGCTTGGGAGGAGGAAATGGACACTTTTTTTTTTTTCCCTGATTTCTCCCTCCCCTGGCAAACTGCATAAAGCTCTGCACACAGCAGACACTCAGTGTCTGTAGGGCCGAGCAGAATCCAAATGACACAGATAGAATCATAATAGCAGCTGTCACTTACTGAGCCCTTTGTGCTCAACACCATGCCAGGCTCTTTATATGCCTTATCTCCTCCACTCAAAAACTCTTAGAAGAAAGGACAATTATTCCCATTTCACACATAAGGAAACTGTGGCTCAGAGAGGCTAAGTCATCTGGCCAAGGCCACACAGCTAGCAAATGGCACAGCCAGGATTTGAACCCAGGTCTGTCAGACTTGAGCCTGGGGCCAGTACTCTTAATCACCATGTTCACTGCCTCCTGGATGACATACAACCAGAATCTGGTCCATGCCTCCTTCTGGAGTATTCTGCCATGACCACCTCCTTCCCCATCAGCCTTCTCAGAGCCAGGGCGTCGGCTCCCTGGGGATGCTCTCTTGCTTGCTCAGACTCAATGCACGCCCTGTGGTTCTTGACAACTGGTTTTCAGCCTCCCTCCCAATAGGACTGGGGGAGGCCCTTTCTGATGGGGATGGAGGACAGGAATGGGTTGACTCTGGGAGGTAAGGGGAAGCACAGTAGCTCAAATCCTCCTTGGTCGCCTCCACTGCCAAGCAACTGGATACCATCGCCATGCTGTGGCCAGCAGCACTGGTCAGGAGGGCCTCTGCTGCTTGCAGGACAAAGGTGCATGCCCCTGCCTGGCATTCCCAGCTCTCCATGGATTGGCCTCACTTCCAGCTCCCTGCTCCCTAGATGCCAGCTCACAGGACTTACTGACCCAGGGGTTTCAGACTCACTTCATTATTTCCTGCCTCCATGCTTTTGTTCGTGGTGTGCTCTCTACCTGGAGTACCCTCTCCTCTTTCTTTTTGTGACCAGATCAAATGCCATTGCCTCTGTGAAGACCGCCTGGATCGCTCCAGGGGAGACCTGTACCCTCTCCTCCGGCTCCCACAGTCCTGAGTCCACACCCACTCTTATGACCTTGATGTCTGTTCTGGCTTTTCTACCTTGTACCAGGGTTCCCAGATACGCATGCCCACAGCCCCCTGCCTGTGGAACACTCTGCTGCCTGCGAGGGCTTAGTTTACCCTCTTCCCCAGGAAGACCGAGTCTGTGTCTGTCTTGTTCATGCTGAATCCCAGGGCCTGGCACACAGTGGGTGCCCAATAAGTGCTTACTGAACACATAATGGCATTACTACGTGTCTTGAATGTCTTTGAGAATTTGATGAAAATAATGAATCTGCTCCTTGGAAAAGTATCCCTGTGTGTGCATACTCCCATATTTCACGCATAATTTTGGCGTATTCACAGGCCCTTGGAAGCTCTAGGGGTCTTTAGACCCCAAGCTACAAGCCCTTGCTTTAGAATGTTGCCTCTGGAGTACTTATGCGAAGGTGATATACAGTAGATGCTTAATAAACACTTATTGAATATACATTCAGTGTAGATTTACTGGGTGCCAGGCCTTGTTCTGGGCACTTTATAGTTTTTGATCCCATGAATCCTCCTAACAACCCTACCAGGTAAGTGCCATTATTAGGCTGATACCTTATGAAACTGTCAATATTTAACTGTTTCTGACCTACAGAAATAGCAATTTCATTTGGTACAATCCCATATGATGCCTGTTTTTCAGATGAGGAAACTGGCATAAGAAAGGTTAAATGAGTGGGACACGGTGGCTCAAGCTCATAATCCCAGTCCTTTGGGAGGCTGAGGCAAGAGGATTGCCTGAGCCCAGAAGTTCGAGACTGGCCTGGGTAACATGGCAGGAACCCATGTCTATGAAAAATAAATAAGTTAGCCAGGCATGGTGGTGTAGGCTTGTGATCCCAGCTACTTAGGAGGCTGAGGCATGAGGATTGATTGAGCCCAGGAGGTAGAGGCTGCAGTGAGCCGTGTTTGTGCCACTGCATTCCAGTCTGGGTGACAAAGCGAGACCCTGTTATATACACACACACACAGAGGAGGTTAAATGACATCAACACAGCTAATAAATGGCAGAAGTGGGGTTTGAACCCGGGCCGGCTACAGAGTCTCCACTTGTAACCCTCAGGCTGCGTTTCTTCCAGGTACTTCCCCAGTCTGCCTCTTGGAATAGAAGGTGAGTGAGTGTCTGGTGGCCAGAGCCTCCAACAAGCTTGACTCTCAGGAGGGGCACTTGCTGAACCGAGGTCGGGTGAGGACCTCTGTAGGCAAAGGCTACAGAAAATCCTGGGCTGTTGTTTGGATGATTTACGGCTGTCAGCCACTGCCTGTTGCCCTGCCCTCAAATGCGAAATTCACGATGAGGGAAGAGGAACCAGTGTGCCGAGTTCTGGGTCTGAATTCTGGCACTGCTGCTAATTCTGGTCACAAATGAGCTGCTTTGTGAGTCTGAAGCCAGGATCAACCACTGTGTTGATCCAGCTGTGTGTCCTTGAACAAGTTACTTAATCTCTGCGTCTTACTTTTTTCACCTACCCAATGGGTATAACAAACAATACCTACCTCCTAATGGGGTTGCAAGGATTAAACGAGAGCATCAAGGAAAGTGCTGAATAATTGTAAACTGTTGCAAAGAAGAGCTGGCTATTATTAAATATTACTCCAAAGCACTTTAACGTCCCTTAATTCATTGAATCCTCACAATTCCATGACAAAAGTATCGTTCTTGCTACTTCCCATATAAAGATGTCAAGGCTCAGAGAGGTTTGATGGCTTTCCCGAGGTCACCCAGCTGGCCAGTGGCAGAGTAGGGATGAGAAGCCAGATCAGTCCCTCCGGCTCCACATCCAGGCATCACAGACCTTGGTACTCACTCAGCACCTGCTGGATGATGGAAACCGTGTGGCCATGTGGGTGATTACAGGCCAGTCACATGGATCTCTGGGCCTCAGCTTCCTCCTCTGTCCTGACCACGCAGGGTGGCTGGATGTATATGGGATCACAGGGCTGGCAGTGCTTTGAACAGAACAAAGTTCTGCTCAGATCTAACGTTAGAGCTTAGGATGGAGGGCGGGGCATCTTAGGCCTTAAATGTGCTGATCTAGCAACAAACCCTGGGGTCTATTTTAAAAATAGACCTCACCTGTTTCCCTATTACTGACTCACACACCACATAGCAATGCTCCCCAGTGGCTCCGGGAGACAGAGCATGGGAGCCTATCCCATTCCAGCTCAGTAGAATGGAGCCAGCACAGGATGCCAGCTCTGCAGCCAGACAGCTGGAGTTCATACCCCTGCTCCTTCCCTGGCAGCTGTACAACCTCTGTGCCTCAGTTTCCCCATATTCAAAGTGAGACACTATAAGGATCAAATGAATAAGTACATGTAAAGCCTTGAAACAATTCTTGGCACACAGAATGCACGCAGTACGTCTAGCCACATCTATGATCATGGTTTCATTACTTGGGGCAATAAGAGGTGATGACATAATTTATAATCTTTTTCTTTTTTTTTTTTTGTTTGAGAAGGAGTCTTGCTCTGTTCCCCAGGCTCACTGCAATCTTCACCTCCCAGGTTCAAGTAATTGTCCTGCTTCAGCCTCCTGAGTAGCTGGGACTATAGGCACCCGCCACCATGCCCCACTAATTTTTGTATTTTTATTTTTTTTGAGACGGAGTCTTGCTCTGTTGCCCAGGCTGGAGTGCAGTGGCCGGATCTCAGCTCACTGCAAGCTCCACCTCCCGGGTTTACGCCATTCTCCTGCCTCAGCCTCCCGCGTAGCTGGGACTACAGGCGCCTGCTACCTCGCCTGGGTAGTTTTTTGTATTTTTTTAGTAGAGACGGGGTTTCACCAGGTTAGCCAGGATGGTCTCGATCTCCTGACCTCGTGATCCGCCCGTCTCGGCCTCCCAAAGTGCTGGGATTACAGGCTTGAGCCACTGCGCCCGGCCTAATTTTTGTATTTTTAATAGAGATGGGTTTCAGCATGTTGGCCAGGCTGGTCTTGAACTTTTGACTTCAGGTGATTCACCCAGCTTGGCCTCCCAAAGTGCTGGGATTACAGGCGTGAGCCACTGCACCCAGCCAAAGATACCTTAGAGTCCTAGCCCCGGTACTTCTGTGTAATCTTATTTGGAAATCGAATCTTTTTTTTTTTTTTTTTGAAACAGGGTCTTGTTCTGTCACCCAGGCTGGGGTGCAGTGGTGCGATCTCGGCTCACTGCAACCTCCGCCTCCTGGGTTCAAACGATTCTCCTGCCTCAGCCTCCTGAGTAGTTGGGATTATAGGTGTGCACCACCACACCCAGCTAATTTTTGTATTTTTAGTAGAGACGGGGTTTCACCATGTTGGCCAGGCTGGTCTTGAATTCCTGACCTCAGGTGATCCACCCGCCTTGGCCTCCCAAAGTGCTGGGATTATAGGCGTGAGCTACTGTACCCAGCCTTATTTTTCATTTTTAAATTTTTTCTTGAGACAGGGTCTCACTCTGTCACCCAGGCTGGAGTGCAGTGGTAAGATCACGGTTCACTGCAGCCTTGACCTCCTTGTACAATCCTCTCACCTCAGCCTCCTGAGTAGCTTGGGACTACAAGCGTGAGCCACCATGCCTGGCCAGCCCCAAACTATTTTTAAGCCCAGGAACTTTTACTTCAAATTATGTCTTACCCAGAGGCTTTGTACCTGGAACTCCTAGACTCTGCTCATGCTTACATACCCACATCCAATCCTGCAGCAAATCTAGTGGCTCTGCTTTTGAAATATGTCGGAATCCAACCACTTCCCACTACCTTCTCCCTGCCACTTGGTCTGGCCACCATCATATCTTCCCTGGATTCTTCCAACAGCCACCACACTGGTCTCCCTGCATCAGCGCCTTTGGTCCATTCTCCAGAGAGCAGCCAGAGAAGTCCCACCAAGGCCGTAACTTGGAGAATGTCAGCCCTCTGCTCAGAACCTTCCAGCAGCTCCCCATTTCACTCAAGGAAAAGCCAAGGCTTTGCTGAGCCTGATGAGAATCTGCATGTTGGACTCCCTCAAAGCTTCCATTCCTCTCTTTGCTCTGCTCCAGTCACACCGGCCTCTGCTGTTTCTGAAACCTGCCAGGAAGCTCCAGCCTCAGGACCTCTGCATTGGCTGTTCTCTCTTCCTGGAATGCTTTTCCCTCAGATACCTCTGAGTAGCTCACTCCCCCAGCTCCTTTGTATCTTTGTGCAAATAAAACCCTGTCAGTGAGGCCAACCCAAGCTGTCCTATTTAAAAATGCCACCCTGATCCCCACAACTTTTGGTCCATTACCTGTTCCACTTTGTCTTTTTCCTATAGCACCTGCATCTTCAAATATACCATACGCTTTGCATTCATGACATGTATTTTTCTTTTCTTCTTTCTTTCTTTTTTTTTTTTTTTGAGACAGTGTCTCATTCTGTCACCCAGGCTGGACTGTAGTGGTCAGACCTCAGCTCACTGCAACCTCGGCTCACTGCAACCTCCGCCTCCTGGGCTTATGCTATTCTCCCACCTCAACCTCCCAAGTAGCTGGGACTACAGGCACACACAACCACACCCAACTAATTTTTGTACATTTTTGGTAGAGACAGGCTTTCATCATGTTTCCCAGGCTGGTCTTGAACTCCTGTGTTCAAGCGATCCACCTGCCTTGGCATCCCAAAGTGGTGGGATTACAGGTGTGAGCCACTGTGCCTAGCCTTATAACATGTTTTTATTTATTTATTTATTTATTTATTTATTTATTTTGAGACAGAGTTTTGCTTTGTCACCCAGGCTGGAGTGCAGTGGCACAATCTCTGCTCACTGCAGTCTCTGCCTCCCGGGTTCAATCAATTTACCTGCCTCAGCCTCCTGAGTAGCTGGGATTACAGGCACACACCACCATGCCTGGCTAAATTTAGCATTTTTAGTAGAGACAGGGTTTCTCCATGTTGGCCAGGCTGGTCTCAAACTCCCGGCCTCAAGTCATCTGCCTGCCTCAGCCTCCCAAAGTGCTGGGATTACAGGAGTGAGCTACTGTGCCTGACCTTATGACATGTATTTTTTTATTCCCCATCCTTCCCACTAGAATATAAGTTTTTCAAAGGCCAGGATATTCGGTTTGGTTACTCGGGGATCCCCAGCACCTAGAACAGTGCCTGGCATATGTAGTAGGCCCACGACAGATGTGTGACAAGGGCAGGGATATGATGATGGGCCTCTGTACCCAGAGGCAGCCACCTGAGGAACCCCAGGGCATCCCACTGAGTACAGTTTGAGAATGAATGTTGGACCCATTTAGAACTCCTTTTTGCTGAATGATCTGAAGTAAGGACTAAGCTTCTCACACCCCCCAACTCTCTGATAACTGGTTTTGCCCAGGTCAAGCGGAGAGAGGAATCTTTGATCTACTTTTCTCTCTGGCCCTTCAGGAGGGGACACCTGTGTGTGTGTGGCACATACATCCCCAGCCCTGGCCCAATGGAGGATGGGATGGTGGGAGAAATGAGGGCACTGGGTAAGGGGAAGAGGCCACCGGAGGAGCCACTGGGGAAGAACAGGGGTCTAGAGCCACAGACTGAGAGGAAGAGAAGAAGGAAGGGGCTCCTGCTGCTTTTCTCACCTCCTGGGTCAGAGCCCGGAGTCCTCATCAACTCATTCATTCAATTTGATTCATTTATTTATTCTGCAAATATGTCTAGTGTCTACTATGTGCTGGGCACCGCACTGGTGTCTGGTAAATGTCAGACACAATTCCAGGTCTCCAGCGGCCCCCACTATCATGGTCGTGAGATAAGAAACAGCCAGCTCAATGCAGCCTGCAAGCACAGATGCGGCTCCTGAACCCAGGATGGAGTGGGGTCAGGGAAGGCTGCTCGGAGGAGTCTGTGTATGGTGAGGCCTGAGGGATGAGTAAGAGCTACGTGGGTAAAGGGAGATGGGGAGAGCGCTTGAGGCAGAGGGAACAGCGTTTGAGGCAGAGGGAACCGCACTTGCAAAGGCCTAGAGGTGAGAGTGAGCTTAGTGCAACCATGCAGCACGGCAGTAGGAGGTCCAAGATGGCTTAAGAGGTCACTGGGGAACCGACAGTAAAGGGCCCAAGGGTTCCAGCCTGCTGGGGTGTGTACATACTGTGGCCACTGGTGTAGTGCTGCAGCTTGTCCGTGTACTCCGAGTCGGCACGCTCAAACCCCCGTCTTCTGGAACAAGAGCAAAGGGCTGGAGCCACCTGGAGGCGCCCAGGGAGCTGGGAGCCACAGTAGGTGATAGGGAGAGGGTGGGCAGACCCTAGAAGCCACACCCCTGCCAGAGGGCTCCCTGCCTGTCCCTTCTGGCCCCACTTGTCCCTTCCCACTCCTCCCACCTCAAGTCCAGGTTCACGTTTTCCCCAGCTCCCCCTCCAGCCAAGCCCCCTTCAGAAAGAAGTCATCTTCCAGCCACGGCATCTGGCCCCAGAAACCCCAGGGGCTTCTGTCCACCTGAACTTATGGTCCAGTCTATTCTGAAATGGGGAACTCTTTAAAGAGACTCTTTCTTTGCATTATACCCAGCAGAAGTCAAGGAACTGGCCCCACCCTCTTGCCTTTGCTTGTGCCGTCCTAGCCACTTGGGAGGTCCCTCCCCGCTCCTCCTCCTAAGTCCTCCCCATCTTTCCAGCACCTCAGCCAGAGGGCCTGAACTCATGCAGAAAGCAGGACAATCTGTACACCCCTTCCACCAACCACTAAACTCCTAGCAGCCTGCAGTCTTTCTTGCCCATTGCATTAGTGTCTCAATGTGCCACCCCCTTCAATAGTGGGCTTGTCAGGGACGATGCCTATCCCAAAGGGATGGATTGCACATGGTGGCTGCTTAGGTAGCAGGAGGCCACTTGAAGACTTCCACTTCCTACCCACGTCTCTCCCTGCAATTGTAAGAAGGCCTCCTCAGTTCACCAGCACTGTAGAGGAATGACTGAATAGACGGAGAGAAGCCATCTGGGACAGCCAGGCCCAGCCAAGCCTGGAGACCCCACCCACCTGTTACACACGATGGCGATGACAACCACAGCGATGAGGAAGACCAGGCCAGCAGCTGAGGAGCCGATGATGAGGGGTAACTTCTCCTGGATGCTTGTCTGGTACTCGGCTGGGGAGAAAGCATGGTAGGGCATTCTCAGCCTGGCTGTGGGAGTCTTAATACCCCTGTCCCCTAACCCCTGCCATGCTGTTGGGTCTCCTGGGATCCCTAGGCTCTGTTCCTGCCCCTGACAGAGCACCTGTCACATGCCCATGCAGAAAAGGGGCTGTCACTGACTCACAGGTAACCCTGGACAAGTCCATGAACTGCTCCAATCCTCAACTTCTCATCCATAAAATGGGCATAATTCCTACATCTCAATGTTGATGTGAAAATCAACAATAATAACAGCTGACACACACACACACAGGCAGTTAAAAGCACAGACTCTGGAGCCAGACTCCCTGGGTTTGAATCCCAATGGTGCCACTTACTAACTATGTGATAGTAAGGCAAAGTGACTGTGTGATAAGGCAAAGTGACTGTGTGATAAGGCAAAGTGACTTACCTCTTTGTGCCTCAGTTGCCTTATCTGTAAAATGGGGAGAATAATAGTTCCCATCTCAGGATTGTTGGGTAAAGCACTTAGAACAACACTTGGCACACAAGCAAGCATTCAATCAATATTAACTATTCTTATCCCTGAGTGTTTTATGTGTCACTCACTGTGCTAAGTATGTTACGTATCTCAGAACAGTCTTATGAGTACCCCATTTTACAGAGGAGGAAACTGGGCTTAGTGAGGTCATGATGTGCCTGAGGTCACAAAGAAAGTAGCACTCCGGCCAGGCATTTGAACCCAGGTCTGCTTGACCCAAGGGTGGGAGTTGAAATGGGAGAACGCAGAAGATACACTTGGCATTAGCCTGGCTCTTGGAAACCATTCAATGCCATTAACACTATCATTGATTTACATTTTATTATTTTTACTTCTCTCTTTTTTTTTTTTTGGAGTGTGAGTTTCACTCTTGTCACTAGGCTGGAGTGTAATGGCACGATCTCGGCTCACTGCAACCTCTGCTTCCCAGGTTCAAGCCATTCTCCTGTCTCAGTCTCCCGAGTAGCTGGGACTACAGGTGCCTGCCATCACTCATGGCTGATTTTGTAGTTGTAGTAGAGATAACGTTTCACCATATTGGCCAGGCTGGTCTCGAACCTCCTGACCTCAGGTGATCCGCCTGCCTCGGCCTCCCATAATGCTGAGATTACAGATGTGAGCCATCACACCTAGCTATTTTTACTTCTCATCTGTCTCACTGACCAGAACAGGAACTTGTTGAGATCAGGGACACGCTCTGGGACCTTAGTGCCCACACTTGGCCTGGTAAGTGGCAGGGCCCCAGCCACATTTGTTGAATTAATAAAAGAATCTTGGGACAGTCTCTCAGTTCCCAGTCAGTGACACTCACCCAACATGGAAAAGGGCTTAAAGAAGTGAAAAAAGCTGCCACGAGGAACAGAAAGATTACAGAGGAGGTGAGTGCTGGAAGAGATGGTAGAGCCATAGGGAGGATTTTTGTGATAAGGCAAGAATTTAAGAGTCCAGGAGCCTCTGAAATGTTCAACCAGGCAAAGGCCAAGGCACGCCTAGTGGTTAGAGCAGATACTAAGAAAGGATGGTGGAATCTGGTCAGATAGAGCCACCCTGGAGTTTAGCTGACTGGTGAAACGGATCCCAGACTCATAGCAATGACAAACTATGACTTACCTATACCATCTGGTGAGTGATGATATGCCTGAGACCTAGTGCCAATCCTGTGCTAGGTCTCTCATTCTTACACTAGTTTGATAATGATGGTGATAATGAGATCATTGTTATCACCCCCACTTATGAATGAGAAAGCTGAGGGTTGGAGAGGTAAGGTGACTTGTTTAGGCACATACAGTTAGGGCTAAATCAGAAATGGAATCCTCATTTCTTTGGTTTCAGAGGCGACAGTCTTTAAACTGTGCTGCTTCTAAAGATTATTAGAGCAGGAATGGTGCTTAGAAACCACGTAGTTCCAGAGTGGGAAACGTAGCACACAGGCTAGATCTCTCACTCCCTTGCCTGGGGCAGACAGTACTAATCTATCCCAGAACTTCTTCCTGCTGAACTCAGATGCAGCTTCAGAATCCTTCTCCGTCCAATTGCAAGTCACTGGAGTTGTGTATGGATAAAATATGCTTACTCTCTCAGATTGAATGTGATGCTTTCATTTTATAGATGAGAAAAAATTGGACCAAGGAATGCGTGACTTGCTCAGAGTGGCTCTGGAAGTTAGGGCTGAGCTCCTCAGAGTCCTGGGAAAGCAAGTGGCCTGGCTGACACAATGGGAACACAAACAGGGCTTTTATATATGGTTGTGCACAAAGGTTCGAAATTAGGAAGGAGGGAGGAGGGCTGACATCTGGAAGGGAGTGCCTTTTCTAATTTGCACTAAGGTGCTTCATGGGAATGGTGACCCTTGAGTTTGTTCTGTTTGTGGAGTCTGTGCCCTCCTCTTGCCCACTGGACTCTGCTCACCTTCTGTCATGGTCTGGAAGTACATCTTGCCGCTGTAGCGCCCGTAGCCTGCCACGGTGCGTGCCCGCACCTGGAAGACATAGATGGCGCCGGCTTTGAGGCCCTGCACGGTGACCGTGTTGGTGGGGCTTTTTATGGCTGTGGCGTTGTACTCACTGAGCTCCTGCCGAGGAACAGAGAAGAAAATTAGTGAGGTTGTGGCTCACAGTGGGCCCAGAGCCCACTGCCTGCTCCTGCCACACTGGGGGCAGTTCTGGCCATTGGATAAACATCTATGGTTTCCAATTCTTCATCCCCTCCCTGTAATAGAATTATGCCTTTTGCCATGTTACTTTTCAACACTGCTCACAAAAGTAGGCAGAGTACATGTCTCTGTCTTATGGATGTTGAATTTGTCCACATGACTTGTGTTGGCCACTGGAACATTCTAGTGGACATGATACAAACAGAGGCTTTACAGATCCCTGCTGATTTGTCTTGGTCTCTTGTGTTTCTGCCATGAGAGGAGCTTGCACTGGGCAACCACTGGCTGCAGAATGAGAAACAGGAGAAGACCATGACCCAGCTCTTAGGATGAAACAGGGTCACCCCTATTGACCCACAGACATAAACCCATGGCCAAGAAAAATAGCCACTTGGTGTAAGGTGTTAGTTTTTGGGATGGTTTGTTTTGCAGTGTTATCTCAGGAAAAGCTGACTAATACACACGTATTGAGTGGTTCCTATGTGCAGACCCTGAGGACTATACTGTGAGTTATTGGAGATCGAAGGGAGAGGGCCCACCTCATTCACTTCTGCATCCCCTTCCCTGTCCTATGCCTTGATGAGTTAAGTGTAAGGGCCCTTGTTCAGCCTCAGCACACTTGGGTGAGTCAAGAACTAAGGTCCAGAAGGGAAAATGATGTTCAGGGTCACTATCAGTTCATAGTTGCTTTGAGATTCAAAACCAGGCTGGATCGGTGGCTCACACCTGTAATCCAAAACTCTGGAGACCGTTGTGGGAGGATCACTTGAGCCCAGTGGTTTGAGACCAGTCTGGGCAATATACCAAGACCCTTTCTCTAAAAAAAAAAATTAGCTGGGCGTGGAGATACATGCTTGTGGACCCAGCTACTTGGGAGGCTGAGGTTAAAGGATCACTTGAGCTTGGGAGGTCAAGGCCACAGTGAGCCATGATTGTGCCACTGCACTCCAGCCTGGGCAACACAGCAAAATCCTATCTAAAAAAAAAAAAATACAACAACAACAACAACAACAACAAATGAAACCAGAGTCTTGCATGGAGCCACCTCTAATGTCCATGCCTTTGGATACCCCAAACCTAGTGTCTTCTCCTTTGAGAGATGAAAAACATCAATTCTGGCTTCCTGAGTGCTACCCAGGGTGATCCAAGGAGTCTAGCACAGGACAAAGATCCAGTTACTGCAGTGGGAGTGGAGATGTGGTTGGGTCGGATACAGATGATGCTCGTTTAGGCATCTGCCAGCCACCTGGCAAAACTTCCCCAAATATCCTCTTTGCACTAGGCTGGTACTGGGTTTCTAAAGGGGGCTAAGGCACAGGTCCTGGCCTTGGAGAGCTCAGTCTGGAAAAGCGAGCAGTGTGAGAATCCCAACCCTTTGAAGATCATGAAGCTCTCTGAGAAATTTTTTTTGTGATGAAAATCTGTGAACCCTTATCCAGAAGAAGGCACACCTAGTTGTACATGCCAGTCACATACACATCATGGAGTGCATGGAGCCCTTGAAAACCTTCCCAAAACAATGGAGATTCAGTGTGTGCAACGTTATTACAGGCTTTATAGGATGGAGGTTAAGATCACAAGCTGGAGCCAGACTTCTTGGGTTCAAATCCTGGCTCCACTCTATATTACCTCTGTGACCTTGGGCAAGTTCCTTAACTTCTCTGTATCTTCATCTGTAAAAGGGGGATAGTAACAGTAGCTACCTCAGAGTTTGTTCAGAGGACAAAATGAATCAATAGGCATAACAGGCTCACACTGATAGGGTAAGCACATGCTGTGGGGCATGTGACCTGGTCTAGGATGGGGGCTGCGTTAGTCCCTTCTCATGCTGCTATAAGGACATACCCAAAACTAGGTAATTTATAAAGGAAAGAGGTTTAATTGACCCACAGTTCCTTATGTCTGGGGAGGCCTCAGGAAACTTACAACCATGGCAGAAGAAGAAGCAAACATGTACTTCTTCACATGGTGGCAGGAGAGAGGAGTGCCAAGCAAAGGGGGAAACGCCCCTTATAAAACCATCCAATTTTGTGAGAACTCACTCACTATCATGAGAACAGCATGGGGGTAACTGCCCCCATGATTCAATTACCTCCTACCAGGTCCCTCCCACAACAGGTGGGGATTATGGGAACTACAATTCAAGATGAGATGTGGGTGGGGATACAGCCAAACCATATCAGGGGCTACCAGGTGAAGTCAGGAAAGCTCCTTCATGAGTGGGGGGCACTGGAATGGGATCTCAAAGAACAAACAGGAACCACCCAGGCGAAGATGTGCATGCCTGGCAGAAGGGGCAGCAGGTTCAGAGGAAAGGAGGTGAGAAAAAGCTTGGGATATAGGGGATATGAAGGGGGCGGACCTGAAGATGTGTCTCTACCACCCCCATAACAGGGGATGGCAGGGATAGCTTGGTGGGGCAGAAGCAGAGAGGGTTTCTTTTGCTGAGCCAGATCATCTGCCTCCTCCTCCAGGAAGCCTCCTTGACGTCCCAGCCACATGTACCTCTTCCTTCTCTGAGTCCCAGAGCACTTTCTGTGGGTGCCACAGGAGGGGGTTTCTGCTACGCCCCCTCAACTTTGGGCTGAGGCTCCTCTCGCCCCCTTGACTATGAGCCCACGAGGGAGGGCTTGTTTTTGTTCCCCTGTACCAAGCCCAGGGTCCCTCACACAAAGTCCTTCTCCAGTGCCCACAGGGTGAAGGCTGACTCCTTAGCCTGGCATTCCAGACCCTTCATGACCCGCCATTTTCCAGTCTCTCCTGTGACATCCCTAATGTTTCCTAGGTTCCTGCTACCCCTAACTCTTTCTCCCTTCCTTGGTAGAGCTGCCAGATTTAGCAAACACAAATATAGGATGCTGCTCAGTCAAATTTAAATTTCAGATGAACAACAAATACGTTTTCGTGTAAGTATGCCCCATGCAATATTTGGGACACATTTGTACTAAAACATTTATTTTTAAAAAATTCAAATGTAATCATGTGTCTTGTATTTTATCTAGCAAGTCTATCTTCCACGGACACGCTGAGTTTTTGCAAGCACTGTTGCTCCTGTCTGAAATACCCTTTCCTCACTTGTCTTGCAGTGCCCTACTCATTGGTCTAGACTCAACGCAAGTGCCACCTCTGCTGGGGAGACTTCCCAGATGTCCCAGCCAGGGGTTGCAGGTCTCAATTGTCTCCTCTCCCACCTATTGTCCTAATATACTTCTCCATCTTCTTTAAGGATGTGGATTTCCTGAGGCCAGGGACCATGTCTTGCTCATCTCTGGACTCCCCAGGCTTGCCACACAGCAAGTGTTCACTAATTATTGACATAATGAATGAACATTAAATTGGTATTCAAAAATCTACAAAACCTGGGATGCAGTACCAGACATGAACACTAAGTGCCACTGTACGACATGGGCGTTGCTCAGACATGAAAACGGGTTAGATTCTGTAAACTGGGTGGGTGCCCACTTAGAGACGCTGGAGGTTTTAAGTCCTGATTATGTGAGGGAGATGGGAGATGGCTGTGGGTTCCATAGGTGCCTCAGGAGAGCGAGGAACCATCCTGAGCAGCTCCCTTCTTTAAAGCTGGGCAAGGGATTAGAAGCTGTTCCTTTTTAAATTTCTCTCTCTCTCTCTCTCTCTATATATATATATATATTTTTTTTTTTTTTTTTTTTTGAGACAGGGTCTTGCTCTGTGACTCAGGCTGGAGTGCAGTGGCGCGATTATGGCTCATTGCAGCCTGGACTTCCCATACACAAGCGATCCTCCCACCTCAGCCTCCCTAGTAGCTAGGACTACAGGCACACACCATCATATCCGGCTAAGTTTTGTAATTTTGGTAGAGACAGGGTTTCATCATGTTACCCAGGCTGGTCTGGAGCTCCTGGACTCAAGTGACCCACCCGTCTCAGCCTCCCAAAGTGCTGGGATTATAGGCGTCAGTCACTGTACCCAGCTGGAAGCTGCTTCATATCCTTGTTTTTTCACTTAATTGCACCGTGACCTTAGGAAAGACCCTTCACTTCCCTGAGTCCCTGTTTTCTATGCCAAATAAAAGGAAAAATAAATGCCAACCTTTCAGGGCTGTTGTGAAGATAAAATTTGATCAGGTAGTGCCTGGCACATTGGAGATGCCCTAGAGATGCTAATTCCCTTCAGTCTCTCCTCTCCCTGGGGTACCTTTATCTGAACAGTGATTAAGCACCAAGGGGTGATGGGAAGAAATTCAGTATGAAATCCGCTACTCCTTAGTCTGAGCACTTACCTGGAAGCTTAGGGCCACTGAGGCATTGAGTGCATGTCTTAAGCCTTCCAGGCCTCGGTTTTCTAATTTCTAAAGTGGGTTAATGCCAGTAGTTACCACAAGAGGTGGTTGTGGAGATTTAAAAGGAAAATATAGGTAAAGCTTCTTAGCACAGTCTCTAGCACATAAAAAGACTTAATAAATGTTGGCTCCCATCATCACTGTTATCATCAAAACCATTACAGAGGCCGGGCGCAGTGGTTCACACCTGTAATCCCAGCACTTTGGGAGGCTGAGGCGGCTGGATCACCTGAGGTCAAGAGTTTGAGACCAGCCTGACCAACATGGTGAAACACCGTCTCTACTAAAAATACAAAAAATTAGCTGAGCGTGGTGACACATGCCTGTAACCCCAGCTACTTGGGAGACTGAGGCAGGAGTATCACTTGAACCCAGGAGGCGGAGGTTGCAGTGAGCTGAGATCGCGTCATGGCATTCCAGGCTGGGCAACAAGAATGAAACTCTGTTGTCTCAAAAAAACAAAAACAAACAAGCAAAACAAACAAACAAACAAAACCCCAAAAACAAGCAAACAAAAAAAAACCATTATAGAGTAAGCCCTTACCCATGTTTGTTAAATGGATGGATGAAGGCAAAAGTGAATGAATGAGTGGACGAACCTCTCCAGGTAGATCCTACTCCAGGTACTGGGCAACAACTTGAATATGGCCTGAACTTTCATAGTTCGCCCCCCATCCCCCAACCTTTGCTCCTTCTGCCTGGAATGTCCTTCCTCTTCACTTTCTGTTAAATAAATCCTAAAATCAATGTGGGCTACAAGGTCCATTGACCACAGGTGGCCTCATGAACGGCTCTTCTCCTTGAGTTCTTGAGGGACTAGGGGGATCCTGAACCTGTGTGTTTTGGCGTAGCTGCCAAATGAGGCCACCTCCCCTGGGGCGCTGGAACTGATGGAAGCAGCCAGGCCTGGGTCTGCACAAGGCCACCGCCATTCATCAGTGGCCTCCACAAGCCATCTAGCAACGCAGTTGTCAGCTCTGGGCTCCGGGCAGGCTGGGAAATTCCAGTGGGGCTGGGGAAAGGCCAAATGGAGAATCCGCTCTAAGAAAGCCATTTCTGAAGAAGGAAAAGAGTGGGGAAGAGGTGGAGGTGGGGGCGGCACGGGCCTGCAGGGCTTAGTATCTGACTTCCCTTCCTAGGAAGATTGGAGTATTCAGGAAAGAATCTAATAGCAGACACAAGGAGGATTCCCGTGTTAGGTAAGCCGGCTGCGGACTTGCTGGAATAAATCTCACCACCTGCAGCCTAGCTGTCCCTCCCTGGTGGTGATGGCTGGCATATCACAGCCTTGTCTGAGAGGTCAGGGATAGATATGGCTCCTGGTTCTGCTCCTACCCCTCTGCCAGCACCTCTTCTAATATTTTCATCAACTCTGCTTTCTTCCCCTCCCTAAACCCTGGCATTCTCCCGGATCCTATCTTCTGGTTCTTCCTCTGCACACTCTCCTGGCTGCTGTTCTCTACCCTCCCTAAACTCCAACCCCTTTGCCCCAGTAAGCACCACACCTAAAAATCACAAACCCGCATCTGCCCCAGGAAAAGGCACCTCCATCTCTTAGGAGTCACCCTTCACATTTCCCGGGTCCTCCAGGCTTTAAAATACAGACTTTGCTGGTTGGGCGCAGTGGCTCACGCCTGTAATCTAAGCACTTTGGGTGGCCAAGGCGGGCGGATCACTTGAGGTTGGGAGTTTGAGACCAGCCTGACCAACATGGAGAAACCTCGTCTCTACTTAAAATACAAAATAAGCCGGGCATGGTGGCTTATGCCTATAATCGCAGCTACTTGGGAAGCTGAGGCAGGAGAATCGCTTGAACCTGGGAGGCGGAGGTTGTGGTGAGCTGAGATCGCACCATTGCACTCCAGCCTGGGTGACAAGTATAAAACTCCATCTAAAAAACAAAACAAAACAAAACAAAATATATATATATATATGTATATATATGTGTGTGTGTGTATATATGTGTGTGTGTGTGTGTGTGTGTATAGACTTTGCTGGCATTTGCCATCTCTGCTGCCAACTCCCCCAGCTACCTACCATCATTTCTCACTTGGCGTCCCCTGGGAGCCCTGTACAGGTGCTCCCTGGGTCTCTCTGTCTCCCTGGAATCCATTCTCCACACAGCAAGCTACAGGGATCTTTAAAGGAATCTGAGTCAGACTGCATCATTCCAGAGCCATCCCATCATACTTTAAATTGAATCCAGACTCCCAAGGCTGGAAGGCCCATGACATTTAGCCTAGCCTCCCTCCCAACCTCCTCGCCTGATGCTCCCGCTTCTGCCACACTTGCCTTGTCTGTTTCCTGAACACAGCCCTCACATCCCTGCCCCAGGGCCTTTGCACCTGCGATTCCCAATGCCTAGAATGACTGTGTTCCCACCTGCGAGTTTGTCTGGTGAACTCCTAGCATCTTTCAAGACTCAGCCCAAGTGTCACTGAATGAAGGCTTTCCCTCACTCATGCCAGGACTGTGGGCCCCTATTGGTGCCCCCCTGGGACCTTTGCTGACCCTTCTGTGGCTAGTGTCACACCTTGTCTCATGGCTCTCAGTGTCTGACTCTTTTTCCCTGGACTGTGAAGTCCCTGAGGCCTCCGAGTCACCTGGTCACCCTCAGAATTCCTGGTACCCAGCTTAGTGCCTGACCCAAAACTGGTGAGACTGAAAGTTGAGTGAACCAGTGTCCATCTCCTCACTGGCAGATGCCAAGCTGTCCCTCTCTGTACCCCAGGCCCTGGGGGAGGGACTGAAAGAAGTAGGGCCACGTCTCATCACAGGTGTACTTCAGGCTGTTGTGCCTTCAGCCTCTCACTGCTTGGCCCGCCTCACCATTTATGCCTAACAGTCTCCGTGGCAGGGGCTGGTCCTGTCTACCTCTTAAAGGTCATCCCAGAAGCATCCCTGGGGAAAAAAATCTGGGAGGCAGGACAGCCAAGTAAAGAGTGAGACCATAGGTCAAAATCCTTGCTGGATCCTCTTGGGTAAGTTATGGAACTCCGTGCCTCAGTTTCCCCTTCCATCCAATGGGGTGAAGAGCCCTGTGGTGAGGATAAATGAGACGCTAGAGGTGACGCGCTTAGCACATAGCAAGTGCTCATGAAATGTGAGCAGGTGGTAACCTTGGCTGCTGCAGAGCCTGCAGGTCCTGCCACCCTCAGCAGGGACCTGGGGATGCTCGGGCAGCGGCAGAAAGTAGGGCAGAGCTGCCTCCCGGTTCACACCTCCAGCAGCCTCCCCAGGCCTGCCCGCTGTGGTAGGAAATGGGTCGTAGGCAGGACCCGCGCTGGGATTCCTCATTTCCGTTGCTGTCTTTGGGGGCAAACACTTTCAGTTTCATTTAATCACAAAGCTTCTTAATTAGGTTTTTTTTTTTTTTGGCCTTTTTGGGTTCTGAGTTGCTAAGCTACTCCTGCTGCGGGGAGCAGAGACGCTGGCTCCTGCCTAGAGGCCCTCCAGGGCCCAGCGAGGGGTGGGGCTGCTTCCTCACACCACCCACAGCTCAGACCCTCGTGTGGCCACTTCCTGAATCATCCAAAAAACAGCTCTTGAGTACCTACTGTGTGCCAGGCGCTGGGGACACAGCAGAGATCATGGCAAGATCTCCACCCTCAAGGAACTTACTATCTAACTCAATGTAGAAGTAGTAAATACCTAATTACTCAATAACACTTAAAAATGGTAATTGTGATAAACGCTATGCAGAAGGGCAAGGTACAAGGAGAAGATGAAATGGGGCATTGGATGGCATCTGGGCAGTGATGGAGGGCTTCTCTGTGGAGGTGATGTTAGGCTAAGATCTAGAAGGTTGAGGGATAGGAGCAGTTTAGACAAAAAAAATTCATCCATATATCTACTCATCCATATCCAGCCACCCACTGGGTCCCTCTTTTTTTTTTTTTTTTGAGACAGTATCTCACTGTGTCACCCAGGCTGGAGTGCAGTGGCATGATCTCAGCTCACTGCAACCTCCATCTCCTGGGTTCAAGTGATTCTCCTGCCTCAGCCTCCTGAGTAGCTGGGATTACAGGCATGCGCCACCATGCCCAGCTAATTTTTGTATTTTCAGTAGAGATGGGGTTTCACCATGTTGGTCAGGCTGGTCTCGAACTCCTGATCCCGTGATCCAGCCACCTCAGCCTCCCAAAGTGCTGGGATTACAGGCGTGCGACACCACGCCCAGATAATTTTTGTATTTTTAGTAGAGATGGGCTTTTACTATGTTGGCCAGGCTGGTCTCGAACTCCTGACCTCAGGTGATCCGTCCGCCTCGGCCTCCCAAAGTGCTGGGATTACAGGCATGAGCCACGGTGCCCAGCCAGTTCCCTCTTTGATTCACAGGCTCCATCACTCACGTCTCTCATTCATTCACACGATTCATTCCTTCAGTGTCCACAGCCCCCTGCGGGAGACAGGAGCACCCTCCACCCACATGCGGTGCTGTAAGAGAGGGGCAGAGTCCATGTTCGCTTGTGGCAGAGGTGACATTTGGGAGGGACCCTGAAGATTCCAAGAGATGAAGGGAGGATGAGGGAAAAGGGTGGGCAGCGAGGTAGGTGGGTGAGGGGATGGCAGGCATGAAGTCCCAGGAGGTGTTTGGGGGCCAGGGCACAAGGGAAGGGATTCATTCACTTGTTCATTCAACTGATATTGATCAAGTGTCTCCCTGGTGCCAGGCCTGGGGCCTGGGTGCCGGGGAGAAGGTGGTGAATGGAGATGTAACCCCTGACCTCTTGGAATGCACTGCCTAGGGGACAGGATGAACACACGCTCAAGCAATGGTAAGGCGGCCGGTGAAGGCAGGGTAAGTGTTTGAAAGGCCCCGGAGACCACCCTGGTTAGCTGATCCAGCAGTTAAGACAGTGCAAAGGCCAGGCTGGGCCCTAGAAAGCCGGGCTCCAGCAGAACTGGCTGCAACTGTCTGTACTCTTCCTGTCAGCCTTCAGGGAGAGCCCTTCTATCCATTTGCAGTTACCCTTGGACTTGCCCTCAATGAGAGGCCTCCCTATCAGTCATTGATGTCTTAGTCTGAATGGAAGCCCTGCGATGCCTTTCCCAGGGGCCCTTGCAGCCTCTGTGGCTGCTTGTTGCCTCCTGGAGCAGGTAAGAGAAATCATCATTCATAGGAGAGGCTTCTGGGGGCCTCTGATATCCAGCCATGTGGGCGGGCAATCGTGCTGTCTACTTCCCGGCCCCCATACTGTGCAGGCCCCACATCCACCTGGCCTCCTATCCTGTCACCATCATCCACTGTGCAGCAGGCAGGGCAGAGGAGGAAGGCCAGGGACATGCGTGGCCTGTGCTGAGGGCCAGGTACCATGCTGCCCTTTCTCCATAACCTGCATAGCTCCCCACAAGGGGTCTCACCCACACTCGACACAGGTGGAAACTGAGGTTCAGAGGGAGAAAGACACCTGCCCAAGGTCACACAGCTGGTGAAGGATGGAGCTGGGATTTGAACCTATGGCTTCTCACTCCTAGTCCAGTGCTCCTTCTACCATCCCAGGAGCTTCCACCTTGGGTCCCCGAAGGGAGTAATTAAGGTCTGATTGAAAAGCTCGAAGTGAAATCACCTCTCCCCATGCAAAGGGCATACAGGCGAGTGAAAGTGGGTGTTTTAGCAGGAATCAGAGCAGGGCAGGCCGAAGCGCCCTCGAGCAGTTTCAAATCTCTGTCGAAGAAGAGGTGAGTGACTAATTGTCACTTCATAAGTGCAGCTTTTTGGAAACCCAGTTTTTCACAACATCAAGCCACTGAGGTCAAGATGAAAGGGTCGTGGTGGGGAAAGGGATGTGACTGTTGCATTTTATTGAGATTGCTGGGCGGATCCTCCAGACTAGAAAAGTGAGACCCAGAGAGGTCAAGGCACCTGCCCGAGGTCTCAGTGGGGAGGAGTGCAGCCGGGTTGGGAGCCAGGCAGCCTGTCTCCAAGGCCAGTGCTCTTTCTCCTGCACCAACGCATCTCATCTTGCGGAGGGGCAGAACCCCCAGGCCTCAGCCTGGGACAGGGGCCCTCAGGGAGGTGGGTGATGGGGAGAGCACCAAGCCCGCCCATAGGTACCTTCTCATAGTACTGCAGCTCATAGTCCAGAATCACGCCATTGGGCTGGTCTGGCTGGGACCACGACAGGGTAATGCTGTCCACGGTGCGGCTCACCTGATGCATGATGGACACGGCCGACGGAGCTGGAAGAGAGGCCAGAGGTCAGGGGTCAGGGAGGCATGAGAAGGTGCAGCTTCTGGCCCACCCTCAGAGGTGCTCAGACATGGGGGGAACTGTGGGATCAGAGAGGGAAGGGCATCTGGCTGAGGCCACACAGCCAGTCTGGGGGAGCCAACAGGGTGCAGAGGGGCTCATGCAGGGCTATGGGTGCCGCTGCTGAGCTCTCATCGGGCACCTTCAGGTCATAGACACTGAAGACTTCACCAGCCCTGGGGAAGCTCCGGCCACATCAAGTCGAGAGACAGTAGAGATAGAAACAGTTAATTGTATGTCATGTGAATTTCATCTCAACAAATCTATCAGTCACTTCCCCCCCTCCCCATTCCTCCCATCAGTGCTGCAAGTGCACTCACAGAGGTGGTCAGATGAAGAGACAAGTAGTCAGGGAGGCTGTGTGCAGTGCTAGAAGGATGCTTAGAAATACATGTACTTAGAAATGCTTAGTACACGGCCGGGTGCAGTGGCTCACGCCTGTAATCCCAGCACTTTGGGAGGCTGAGGCAGGCAGATCACCTGAGGTCAGGAGTTCAAGACCAGCCTTGCCAACATGGTGAAACCCTGTTTCTACCAAAAATACAAAATTAGGCAGGCATGGTGGTGCATGCTTGTAATCCCAGCTACTTCGGAGGCTGAGGCAGGAGAATCACTTGAGCCTCAGAGGTTGCTGAGCTGAGATTGCACCATTGCACTCTAGCCTGGGCGACAAGAGCGAAACTCTGTCTCAAAGAGTGGCAAGAAGAAATACCTTAGTATAATTCCCTCATTTGATTTTATGATCGTTATTTTTTGAGACTCTGTTACCCAGGCTGGAGTGCAGTGGCATGAACACAGCTCATTGTAGCCTCAACTTCCTGGGCTCAAGTGATCCTCCTACCTCAGCTTCCCAGGTAGCTGGGACCACAGGTGTGTGCCACCATACCTGGCTAATTTTTTTTTTTTTTTTTTTTTTTTGAGATGGAGTCTTGCTCTGTCACCCTGGCTAGAGTGCAGTTTCGTGATCTTGGCTCACTGCAACCTCTGCCTCCTGGGTTCAAGCGATTCTCCTACCTCAGCCTCCTAAGTAGCTGGAATTACAGTGTGCACCACCACACCTGGTTAATTTTTGTATTTTTAGTAGAGACACAGTTTCACCATGTTGGCCAGGCTGGTCTCAAACTCCTGACCTCAGGTGATCTGCCTGCCTTGGTCTCCCAGAGTGCTGGGGTTGCAGGCGTGAGACACAGAGCCTGGCGTAATTTTTGTATTTTTTGTAGAGACAGGGTTTTGCCACGTTGCCCAGGTTGGTCTCGAACTCCTGGGCTCAAGTGATCCCCTCCTGCATCAGCCTCTCAAAGTGCTGGGATTATAGGCGTGAGCCACCATGCCTGGCCCAATTCCCTTATTTTGCAGTTGTGGAAACTGAGGTCAAGAGAGGAGGTGTGAGCTGCCGAGGTAGGTCTATGGCACACAGCCCATACTTGAGTCCTTATTTCATAATGCATCCGGCCTGCTGTCTTTTGCCTCCTTCTCACACGAAGCAAACCTCCAGGAAGCATCAACTCTGTGTAGACATGGCCCTGGGCCCTTTACACTCACTTCCTGAGTTGACTGTTGATAAGAGAGTGTATCACTCCTGCTGACAGGTGAAGACATTGAAGTTCCGAGCTGCATGTGGCTTTCTGAGATCGCACAGTCAGTGGGGAAGCCGGGATTTGGACCCAGGTCTGCATCTTGCCAGAACAGTGTTTGTTCCAGAGTGGGACTGGCCAGAGAGGGACTCTCAACGTGGTCCCCACACCTGTGGTGTGACTCTGGCAAGCCTCCTTGCTTCTCTGGGCCCGAGATGTTTGTGGTCCCAGGAGGGGCTGAGGACTCACCAGGGTGAAGGGAGCACCTCCTGCATTCTTTCCTCGTTCCTGGGCAGGTCTTTCACAAGTAGATGTCCTGTATCAGCTGATACAGGGACGCTGGAAAGTGGAGGCTGATGCTTCTCCCAGCCCCAAGTCCTGCTCTGTAGGGGCTCTGACCATATGGGATGTGAGTGTGGAGCAGGCCTGGTAGGAGCTCAGGGGGACCTGAACATCGGCTGTGGGGTTTGAAGGCTGGAGCTGATGCACCCATTTCCTGCTCTGCGTCTGCCCCTAGACTGCCTCTCTGCCTTGCTGCTAACTGGCTGTGTGACCTAGGCGAGCTGCCTCTCCTCTGGACCTGGCTTCCTCCTGCGCACCCTAGGCCAGGCTAGAAGATCTCTGAGGCCTTGAGGCTCCGATGTTCCCTGCCAGTCCTCCCCCTGCAGCCCTTGACGCCGAGGATGAGCCTGGGGGCCAGCGTGGGTCTGGGCAGGTCCAGACTCCCCCCAGCACCCCAAGGAGCCGTGGAAAATTGTCCCGAGACACTCCAGATGAGGTGGCAGCACACGCACGAAGGACTTAGACCCTGGTCCACATGGCCCTGATTGAGCCTCTGTTCGTTTTACACCCAGGGGAGGCTGCCTGACTCTCAGCTTGGCTCCTTGCCCTGCCAGGGGCATTGGCCTCTCCCAAGAGGGATCAGGGGTCTGGTTGTGTGCTCAGTGTAGTGCCTGGCATGTGGTCAGCGCCGTCGGTGTTCGTGGGTGTCACCTGTCACAGTGCACTGAGCATGGACCTGTGGCATCTCATTTAACCCCCTCAACAATCATGTAGGATGGGGGTCAATATCTGCACTTTGCAGAAGAGGTATCAGCGGCTCAGAGAGGCACAGTGACTTTCCCAAGATCACACAGCTGGCGAGGAGCTGAGGTGGGCTTGGAGCTGAGTCATCCTGCCCTAGCTATTACCCCCTCTGGGTCTCAAAGCAGTTCCTACTTCCCACCTGCCTCCAGCCCCAGCGCCACCCCTCCCCGCGGAGCTGCCTTTGTGAGGAGTTGAGTGTTCTGCTGTCCGGAGTGCCGAGGGTCCAGCTTCTTTATGAAGTCCAGCTGTCTGCCCCTGTCATGGGCTTGTCAGTGGTCGGTGTCCCAGTGAAACAACAAAATCAGGCCCTTCTGGAGTGTCACAGAGCAGGGCCAATCTGAGGGCTCATCCCCTGTGCTGGCCCGGGAAGCACCCCAATCCCCATGCTTCCCCCCAGCTTCTCAGCGCCTCTCATCCAACCCACAGGGGCTGACCACTGGGTCTGTGTGTGGTGGAGGTGGGGGTGTGACAGGGGGTGCCCTGAGAAGCTAAGGAGGATGCTTGAAACTCAGCTGCCAGAGATTCTGGGAGTGATGCCCCCACCCCTGCCTCCAGGGGCCTGAGGACAGTTCTCGGGTGAGGGGCTGGGTGAGGCAGCCTCCAGGGCTCCTTGAAATACTGGGTCTGTCTCCCAGAGGGCCGGCCAAGCAGGTGGGGAGGGATGTGTGAAGGGTGGAGTCGGAGGCGTGCTGCTGTCTCACAGCACGTCGATGTGTGTTGCATCAACAGAGCATCAGACTCAGAGCTGCAAGGGCAAGGATGGGTGAGGAGTATTTGGATTGCGCTGCTTCCAGGTGTGCTCACTCACCTACTGCTTCATGCCTAGACCCGCACAGTGCCCAGGTCAGGACGCTCCCATCCAGTCCCTGGCAAGGCCATCTAGCCTAGCGGTGGGGAGCCCTGAGGGTGGAGTCCGACAGACCTGTATGTAGCTCCCTGCTCCTCCACTCACTCACTCGTGGCCTTGAGCAGGTACTTTTAGCCTTCCTGAGCCTCAGTTTTCATACCTATCAAGCAGGAACCCTCACCTGGTCAGGACGCTGTGAGAAGGCAGTGGAAATGCATGTGAAGGTCTGAGTGGGGTGCTGGGCACCCCTCAGGAGGGAGATATTGTGAAGAATTTTTCAGTTCATGGAGTTGCTATGATGCTAACATGATGCTGGGTGCCGGGACTCTGGAGAGGAACCTCACAGCATCCCAGCCTTCCAGGGACTCACGGCTTAATGGGAGGAAGCACACTGTGTTTCAACTAAATGAGTGCCTGTCCCAGGATGGGCACCATGCTAGGCACTGGGGAAGCTGTAAGATTCAGAAGCGGCATGGAGCTGTGGGATCCAAGCTCCCATTTCAGGACTTGATCAAAGTGATTCAGCCTTGAACAAGAACAGGGGCTGCTCCATTCACACTTCTCCTTGGGAGTTCAGCAGAGGCTGCTCCATTCACATCACCTTCAGGGATTTCAGCAGAGGCTGCTCCATTCACACCACCTTCAGGAATTTCAGCAGAGGCTGCTCCATTCACACCACCTTCAGGGATTTCAGCAGAGGCTGCTCCATTCACACCACCTTCGGGATTTCAGCAGGGGATGCTCTGTTCACACCACCTTCAGGGATTTCAGCAGGGGATGCTCTGTTCACACCACCTTCAGGGATTTCAGCAGGAACTGATCTGTTCACACCTGTCCCTGGGATTTCAGCAGAGGCTGCTCCATTCACACCTCTCCCTGGGATTTCAGCAGGAGCTGCTCTGTTCACAAAACCTTCAGGGATTTCAGCAGAGGCTGCTCCATTCACACCACCTTCAGGGGTTTCAGCAGGGGCTGCTCCGTTCACACCACCTTCAGGGATTTCAGCAGGGGCTGATTCATTCACACCACTGTCTGGGATTTCAGCAGAGGCTGCTCCATTCACACCACTGTCTGGGATTTTAGCAGGAGCTGCTCTGTTCACACCTCTCCCTGGGATTTCAGCAGGAGCTGCTCTGTTCACACTTCTCCCTGGGATTTCAGCAGGAGCTGCTCTGTTCACACCTCTCCCTGGGAATTCAGCAGGGGCTGCTCTGTTCACACCACCTTCAGGAATTTCAGCAGAGGCTGCTCCGTTCACACCACCTTCAGGGATTTCATCAGGGGCTGCTCCATTCACACCACCTTTGGGGATTTCAGCAGGGGCTGCTCTGTTCACACCACCTTCAGGGATTTCAGCAGGGGCTGCTCCATTCACACCACCTTTGGGGATTTCAGCAGGGGCTGCTCTGTTCACACCACTGTCAGGGATTTCAGCAGAGGGTGCTCTGTTCACACCACCTTCAGGGATTTCAGCAGGGGCTGCTCCGTTCACACCACCTTTGGGGATTTCAGCAGGGGCTGCTCCATTCACACCACTGTGTGGGATTTCAGCAGAAGCTGCTCCATTCACACCTCTTCCTGGGAATTCATCAGGATCTGCTCCACTCACACCACCTTCAGGGAATTCAGCAGAGCTGCTCTGTTCACATCACCTTCTGGGATTTCAGCAGGGGCTGCTCTGTTCGCACCTCTCTCTGGAGTTTCACCTCCCAACAAAGGACAATTGTAGAATGTATCCTAGATTACAGCACTTTTAAAACTTGAATGGGCATAATGATAACCAGGAGACTTTATTAAAATTCGCACTGCTGGCCTCCCCACAACAACCCCCACCGAGATGCTACTTCAGCAGGTCTGGGGTGGGGCCTGATAATGTGCATTTCTAGCAAACTCCCAGGTGATGTTGATACTGCTGGTCTGTGGACCACACTTTGAGGACTAGTGGATTCAGGGCCAGAGAAAGAAAGTGACTTTTCCAAGGATACGCAGCTGGTAGTGGTAGACCTGGACTAGAGCCAGGAGCAGCTGAGTCCTGGTCTAGTATATGATCCACCTGCCACGCGGCTGCTTGTAGCTTGGCTTCTGCTGAGCCTGCCCCCCTCACCTGCCTGGGCTACACTCTTCATATAGGGCCCTGGAGCTCAGAGGGTCTTGGGGCAGCCAAACAAAGAGCTCCATGAGAGGGGAAGAGGCGAGGCTGCTGAGGAAAGTGTGGGTCAAACTTTCAGTCCTGAGGCACTGGGGAGCCACAGAAGGACTAGTAGGGGTGGTAACCTGCTCCTCAACTAAAAAAAGCTTGTCATTCAGCTTGCCATTCTGACAGCCCCTGTATGCCCCATGGTGCCCAGAAAAAGGGAAAGGCCGTGCAGCTAACAGCAAACCACATGGTTCACATCCGTTAACTTACTTCATGCTCCTGTCAACCCTACAAGGCTGGCATTACTGTTATACCCATTTTACAGATGAGGACATGGAGGCATGGAAGTGTGAAGTAACTTGCCCAAGGCCACACAGCAAGCAGTGGAGCTGGGATTTGAACCCAGGCTCACCCAGGTCCCACACATCCTTTCCCCTCCACTGGCTGTGGCTGATGCCGGCTGACCAGGGAGATCTGGAAACCAGTGGACCTCCGAGGGCCCCTGAGGACACCCTGGTCCAGCCCCCTTCCGACTGCTGCAGAGCTAACCCTGCCTGCTTCCCGCTGACTCACCTACCACCCACCCAGCCCGCCCCAGGTCTGGGAGCTCAGCTGCTGGTGGAGGCCGGTCCCACACGGCCTTGGGGGTCTGGGCCTGGCGGGTGTAGCTGGCAGGCTTGGGTTACAGGCAGCTTACCCGGGCTCTGATCCCATAAGCCTGTAACCCCGGGCGTGGCAAGGAGGCGGCATTTGCCGGGAAGATGATCAAGGCAGGCCATGGGGGCCAGCAGGGCTGGCCTTTCTCTTGGAATCCAGGGGGATTAACAGTGGAGAAAAGGGAACAGCTGGATGCTCTCCCACCCCTCCTGCTGCCCACCGCCCACCCTGGGGTGTCAGGTTTCCCTGTAAGTTGGTCATCAGGGAATTCTGGTATTTTCAATTACCAGCCGGGCACGCCGACAGGGGAATGGGGTCAGCGGTGCCCTGTGACCCCTGCAAGGAGATGGAGCCCCAGGGAGTAAGCACAAAAGAGGCTTGTGGCGGAGAGGGGCAGGGGGAGGCCGGCCAGGCGGGGCCTGCTTGTCTGGAGCAGGTGGTCAGGGGCCCTGTTGCCCTCAGCGAACCCCAGTGGGGAGTTTAGCCCCTTCCTTGGCTGAGACTTGGGGAAGGAGCCTTCCCTCTGTGTGCCTCCGTTTCCTTCTCAGGGCATGAAGGGGTTGTATGGGGTGGTCTCTCAGGGTCTTCTGGGACTAGGATCCCAGGACAGGACAGGAAGCCAGCAGCCTGTGCCCCTGGTTGCTGCAAGAGGTGGGGGGGCTTGGGGATTGGCTCAGCTTCCCCTCACAGCCCTGACCTACGACCCTTTCACTGGTCTGAAGATCCCTGAGCTCCAAGGGAGTGGGGGAGAGGTCGCTGGGCATAGGACAGAGACCCCATCCCAAGCCCCAGACCTGCAGATCCCAGTGTATCCCTGATGTCTTCACTCCCCATTGACGACCCTTAGCGGCTTCCCACTGCACCCAGAATAAGACACAGATACACTATGGTGGCCCACAAGGCCCCGCTGCCTGGCGTCTGTCACCTCCCTCTGCCTGCTCCCTCTCTCCCAAGCCGTCCATACTGGCTGCCTTTCTGTTCTGCCTCAGGGCCTTGGCCCCATGGTGTTTCTGCTTGGAAACCTCTTCCCCCCTATCTTCCATGGCCAAATCCTCCACTTCACTGAAGTCTGAGCTCAAATGTCACTTCCTCCAAGATGCCCTCCTGGACTACCTCTCCCCTCCAGTAGCCTTCTCATACCCATTTTATTTTTGTCATAGCACCAACACTATCTGAGATAAGGGACTTTGTCTCTCATTCAATC
Source organism: Macaca fascicularis (assembly GCF_037993035.2). Taxonomy (NCBI): domain Eukaryota; kingdom Metazoa; phylum Chordata; class Mammalia; order Primates; family Cercopithecidae; genus Macaca; species Macaca fascicularis. The sequence goes on from NC_088375.1 coordinate 212,254,926, forward strand.
CTTTATCCCCAGAGCCTGAAACAGTGTGTGGCTTAGAGTGGGTGCATGACCAATATTTACTGGAGAAAGAAAGGAAGACAGGAAGGAGGAAGGAAGGGAGAAGGTGAGGAAGGAAGGAGGAAGGAAGGGAGGGAGAAAGGGAAAAGCGAGGACTAGGCAGATTCTCCCCTTTTCTGGCCCCCTCAGGAACCTGAGTCTACCGACCTTGTGGGCTGGACACTAAAACAAAGGCCCCAGGCAATATTTCCCAAGCAGCCAGTGGAAGGCAGGTTCCCTCTCCCCCAGGCCCTGTGCCCACCCACAGTTGGGAACTGCTGCAGTGACGTGGGGCCTCTTGCCACCAGCCAGCCAACAGTTCCATGACAATTGCTTGTCACTGTGCTCGTCCTCTCCAGGGTCTGTAGCAGGGACAGTTTACTTGGGACAGGACTCTTAGAATTCCCAGCTAATCATGGGACAGCTGCTTTTCGAGTGTTTGTCCCTTAAACCCGTAGCAACGCAGTTAACCCCCGGTGATCTGTCTGCAGTTCTGGATGACCTGACGATAATTCTCACAACCGAATTTCTGCGAATAAACCTTCCAGAAAGTGGGCCTCTGATTCTTTCCGATGGGCCTCTTAGAGAGTGGTATGGGACAGAAAAAAGGAGAGCTGACAGCTGGTACTAGAGTGGCATATTGGTTGGTGCTCTGCGTATTCTGTGGCTGAGGAAGTTTGAGGAACACAGAGTCGTAGCCCCTCTGCTTGTGGAGATTCACACTGCACATGTGTTTAATTCAAGGCTCTGAGAAGTCCCGCAGGGGAGAAACCCAGTTAACTCGGTTTAATCCTGTGGTCCCAGGTTCATTTGGCCTCAGAAACCTTTTCTCACGTAATAGTTATTAATGTTCTTTGGAACTAGCAATCTGTGGAACACATGAAAAAAATAAAACAAAAAACTGGGTCCAGGAGACATTATTAGTACTTTTTCCTTGAATTTGAGAAGAGCCCCTCTCTAGGGTGGCAGCTGGCTGTTCATGTACTCATTCGCTCTCCCCTGGATCTAGCATATATGCAGCAGAGCCCGCCCGGCGCCAGCCCCCTTCCTCACAATCAGATGGAGTAGGGGTTAATCCCTCCCTTTTCACCAATGAGGAAAGGAAGAGACCGACAGGATGGCCCCACACCCCAGGCAGCAGGGCTGGGCTGGGGACCCAGGTCTGTCTGACTCTAAAGCCCAGGTTGGTTTCTTCTACTCATGGTTACCTGGCCCTGCCCATAAGTAGCCTATGAGTGGGCTGAGGCGAGGTCCTGGGCTTTGTGCTGGAGAAACATCAAATCACCCACCTCCTAGTGGGTTGTGGAATCGTCTTGACCTCACGTTTGGACTCCTGGTGGGACAGTCCTACCCCAGCACCTGGACTAGCAAGATGCTAAGAGCCTGGGCTCTTAGCCCAGGTGGTCTGGGCAGCCTACCTCCACCTCCTGTGCCTCAGTTTCTCCTCTGTAGAATGGGCAAGGAAGGTTAAATGAAGACCTGTTTGCAAAGTGATTAGCACAGGACTTGGCCCAGATTACGGGGTCAGGGGATGATGTGAGCCACATGCAGCTGTCTGGGTTGCTCAGATTCTCAAGCAGCACCATGAGTAGCCGAGTGCTCTGGAATAGCGGTGGCGGTGAAGGTGAGAAAAGGTGGCGTTCAGGGTTCAGATGCCCGCTGTTCTACTCCTAGGCCAATGTGTGACCACAGGCAAGTTACCGCTCTCTGAACCTAGGTTCCTTACCTGTAAAATGGGATGTGGCAGACGCTACTCATTGCCTATCAACTATCCATTCTCTCTTTCTCAACTTAACAAAATCCTGGTTCTTAGCTAGGTACATTGTGCCCAAATAGAAGACATTTTCTGAACCTCTCTGGCAGCTAGAAGTGGCCATGAGATGTGGCCATGAGATATAAACTGAAGCATGTGTGGGACTTCCAGGAAGTTTCCTTAAAAGGGAGGGCCCTACCCTTCTCGCTCTCCTTCCACTGCAACCTGAGACATGGATGTGATAGCCAGAGATCTTGCAGCCATTTTGGTCCACGAGGACACGAAGCTGTGTGCTGAGGAGTGTGGATCTCTGATGGCTCCATGGAGATGCTGTACTCCTATCTTCTAACATGCTTCACACATGAGAAAAAGAAACTTCCCTTTGGTCTAAGCCACTCTGTTAGACTGGCTCTATTAATCACCCCCCTGTATCTATGCCCTTTGCCCTGTAACTTATGTAGTCCTCTCTCTCTGACTCTCGCTTGGCCATGTGACTTGTGGTGGCCAATGGGATATAAGCCAACACAATATAAGCAGAGGCTTGCAAAAGCCCTTGCAAGTGTCTGCCTGCTGCCTTGGTTCCCCGTGATTGCCATGAGAAAACACGCACAGGCGGACTTGCTGGAGGCTGAGACATGTCGGAGCAGAGTCGTTGCTCCAGTTGTCCCCTCCAGGGCCACTCCAGACCAGTGGACAGCAGTCAACCCCCAAACATGCAATAAAGCCATGACAAAACCCAAAGAGCTGCCGAGTAACCCGGAGCAGATGAACGACAAACCTGAGAATGCACCAAGCCAAGACCAGCGTCACTGTCCAGTCAGCCCCGAGACTCCCGAGCTAGCTAAGTGCTTCTTGTTCCATGCGGTCGGCTTTGTGGTTAATGGTTGATTTTTAACCAGCACTACTGTGGCAGTGGCTGTCTGTTATTTTTCTTCTTGGAATATGCAGCCAAAACCAATCTTAAATGATACTCTAGGTCAGCAATGCCTTCCCTGCAGAATGCTTGGGAGGATCAGAGAGAGAGATGCGCGCAGAGGGCTCAGTCCAGGGAGGGAAGTACCCTCTCCCTCTATCTCCCTCTTGAACCTCGTGGTCCCAGGCATGAGTGCACAGGGGGCTCTCTTGGCCCATTTCTCTCTGATCCCCTTGGTCCCCCAGGGAGAGAAGTAGGTGAGTACATGTTCATGCCAGTTCCAGAGGCTGAGCCATTGTGTGCCCGCCCCACAGCAGGACGGGAGGATCAGAGAACACAAGTGGCAGAAAAGGCTTTGGAGAGTTGAAAGTCTTTCCACAAGAAAGCCATGTGGAGTGATGTCACGGAGACCCAGTCAGGGTGTTGGGGACCTGCTGTGGGATCTTGGGTAGCCACTAAGGAACCTCTGTGGGCCTCAGTTTTCTTCTAAAAGGAGGTGTTTGCCCTAGGTGAACTCCAAGGCCTCTGCCAATGCTGCTGAGTTTTAATTTGATGTAGGTTTAACTTCTGTGATAGGCAGAATAATGACCCCCCAAAGATGTTCACGTCTTAATCCCCTGGATCTGTGAATATGTTACCTTACATGACAAAAGGGACTTTGCAGGTGTGATGAAGGTTATGACCCTGGAGATGGAGAGATTTTCCTAGATTATCCAGGTAGCCTGAACTGCATCTCTTGAGTGCTTACATGAAGAGAACCTTTCCCAGCAGAGAGTTAAAGAACCAATGAGTTGGAGAGTGAGAAGAGCTCAATGTCCTGCTGCTGCCTCTGAGATGTCGGCGTTCTGTGGAAGGACCCAAGAGAGGCCTTGAGGAGCTCAGGCAGCCCCCAGCTGATGGTCAGCAAGGGGAGAGAGGCCTCACTCCTACAGCCACGTGGAACTGAATTCTGCTAACAACCCCTCTAAGTAAGAAAACAGATTGTCCCTTAGCACCATCAGAAAGGACACATCCCTGCCAACACTGCTTTTAGCCTGATGAGATCCATGCTAGAGCTAGACTTCTTTTTTTTTTTTTTTTGAGATGGAGTCTTGCTCTGTCACCCAGGCTGGAGTGCAATGGCACGATCTCTGTTCACTGCAACCTCCGCCTCCTGGGTTCAAGCAACTCTCCTGCCTCAGCCTCCTGAGTAGCTGGGATTACAGGCATGCGCCATCATGCCCGGCTAATTTTTGCAATTTTAGTAGAGACAGGTTTTCACCATGTTGGTCAGGCTGGTCTCAAACTCCTGACCTTGTGACCCACCCACCTCGGCCTCCCAAAGTGCTGGGATCACAGGCGTGAGCCACTGCGCCCGGCCCACGCTAGGCTTCTGAACCTGCAGAACGATAAGATAATAAATGTGTGTTGTGTTAAGTTGCTAGGTTTGAGGTATTTTGTTCTGGCAGCAATAGAGAACTAAGCCAAGCTGCCATGTACTGTCCCTCTATGTGCCAGGCGCTGTCCACATTCTTGTTAATGTCCACAACCATCTAGCAAAGCTGCAGTGATAGATAAATGACCATTTTGTAGGTGATGGAACTGAGGCTCAGAGAAATGAGGTCTTCTTACATCCTGGCTACACAGCTTGGAATGGGCCATGTGGGATGGGGGCTGAGTTTGTCAGGCCCAGCTCCGATGTCCTTTCTCCAACACGAGCTCCTAGGATATGCGGATGGTAGAGCTTCCTAAGTGGTTGACCGTGTTCATTACAGGGGGCCTCAAAGGCTGGGGATACCCAGCCAGGCTGTGGTATGGATGGGGCATATGGACTGCCTGCCCCATCTCTGTAGAAGGCATGGGTCTGCTCAACATTGGGCCCTGAGGATGCAGAGACACAATTATTCAGGCTCTGTTACTTCCTGGCCTGGGAGAGCGGAGTAAGTTACTTACCTCTCAATGCCTTGCTTTCCTTTCATCTATAAAACAGGATGACAACGGGACCTACCTCGTATCGTTGTGAGGATTCAGTGTGAAGGGCTTAGCACTGTGCCTGGCACACAGTTAGCACTTGACAAATGTGAGCTGTTTGGGGGATTAGAGTGAATAGAGAATGATCTCTGTGTTTTAGGTGCCTACCTGTGCCAGCAACCTGGGAGGCACCTGGCATAGCTTAGCTGAAATCCTCACAGCTAAATCCTCCTGTAAGGAGAGGGCGAAGGTGTCCATGAGGAAGATGCAATCAGACATAAGCTGAGTGACTTGTCCAAGGTTGCATGCTGGTGAGCAGCCAGGCTTGACTCAAAGCCAGGTTCGGCTGCCTGATTCCAAAGCACAGACCCTTCCCACTACCTCCGGAACCTGGCAGAGGTGGGGGTGTTCTGGGCTTGCTCAGGGTGAGATCCTTAAAGGGCGAAGGCTGTGTCCAGGGCAGCCCTGGAGAACGGCCAAGGGTACTGGATAGAAGCCCTGTATCAGTGAAATGCTACACCTCCCAGCCCCCAGGTCTGCAGGGCTGTCTGCTTGTCATTCGGACCTCAGCTTACATGCCACCTCCTGAGAGAAGCTCTCCTCTGACTGCCCACTCTAAGGCTCAGCCTCCGTCCCTCCCTCCTGCCCCTCTCTGCCGTGGTCTTGTTTGTGGGTGTGGACAGGCAGGAGGGTAGTGTGGCTCACTCTGAATAGCTGGACTGACTCTTGGGTCTGCCACTGTCCAGCAGAGTGCACCTGGGTACATGGCATGACCTCTCCCAACCCCTGTTTCCTTACCCCTCAAGACCAGCCCAGCCTCTTTCCTTGGGGGCCATGAGCACGACTCATGAATATGAGGCAGAAAGGTGTTCTGGAAAGGCAGAGCGTGGTTTGAAGGCGGCATGATGCCTATACGAAGTCAGAAGACAGTTCTGGCGCCGGTGAATGCCAAGGGATTGTGAGCGAGGCCCAGTCACCTGCCCAAAAGAAACACTTTTTTGGCCGGGCGCAGTGGCTCACATATGTAATCCCAGCATTTTGGGAGGCCAAGGCGGGCAGATCACAAGGTCAGGAGATGGAGACCACGGTGAAACCCTGTCTCTACTAAAAATGCAAAAAATTAGCCGGGCGTGGTGGCAGGTGCCTATAGTTCCAGCTACTCAGGAGGCTGAGGCAGGAGAATGGCTTGAACCCGGGAGGTGGAGCTTGCAGTGAGCCAAAATACCGCCCCTGCACTCCAGCCTGGGCGACAGAGCGAGACTCCATCTCAAAAAAAAAAAAAAAAAAAAAAAAAAAAAAAAAAGAAACACTTTTCCCTTTTAAGGCAATGAGCTAGATATTTATATATTGAATTTTAGGGTCTGTTTAAAACCAACCACTGAATGCATTTGTCTGGAAATCGAGTCCCCAGCCTCATTTCCCAGCCCGACTGCACTTCTCCACACCCCACCTCACCCCACGCTTCTGCGAACCCTTCTGAAAATGTTCGCTGAATGTTCACTGTGGTGCAGCCCCCTCTAGGTGCTGGCAAAACCATGGTGAGGAAAAGCAGACCCATCGTGTGCGCCAAGTGCTGATGATGGGGGAGACGAACAAGAACTCAATGATCAATGACACAAGGTAATATTTCTACCACGGGAACTAGAAGGCCCTGGTGCTGGGGCTGGGGAGGGAGGTGTCCCACCAAGTCAGGAAGGTCAGCGAAATGAGCTGAGGCCTGAAGGAAGAATGGGATAAGAAAGCCTTTCCAGGCAGAGGGAACAGCATGTGCCAAGACTCTGTGTCAGGGAAACCTGATACTTAGGAGGAACAGAAAGAAGAATCCTCCCTCCAGTTGCCTCCTGCACTTCCCTCCCCCAGGCCATCTTCCTTCCTGTATGATTCCATCTCTGCTTGCTAGAAGCCTCTCCATTCTTCAAAGTCAAGTTCAAATGCCTCCTCTTCCAGGAAGCCTTCCAGGACATACCCTTTGCTCATTCCCTAGGAGGATGATTTTCCTGCCTGTGATCTCCCTCATCTCCCCCAGCACCTCTTGGGCCCTCATCCATGCCATCTTGTATGTAGGCTCTGTGTCTGTGTCTTATTTTTCCAACTAGGACATACATCCTCAAGGGCAGATACTGTGTCTACACTACACTGGAGAACAGTGTAGACATGAAGTCACGTGGTCCTGGGTTTAAATGTTAGTAGAGGTCACTTAAGTAGTAGGACCTTGCATAAATGACTCTATACCTCTTTGGACCTCAGTTTCCTCATCTGGCAAAGGGGGATAATGGGGTGGGGGTGTGGTGTGGTTATACAGCCCCCAGCTGGGCTCTGAGCAGCTGTAAGAGAAGGGGCTTGCCAAGGGGCTTGGAATAAAGAAGAGGGGGAAAGACTTGTTATAATTCCCAAAGCCTCAGGGCTTTGAGGGCTTCAAGGGGGTTAGACCTGAGTTTCCCAAATTTGTCCGATGGTAAGAAACACGTGAGTCACTTGTTAACAATGTGTATTCCCAGGGTCTATGCCTGGGGTTCTGATTCAGCAGGACTGGGGTAGACTGATATCTGTGTTCTGGAACTTGTGCTCATATATAGTTCTTATGTAAAATTTGGTGGGGAAACTGAGGCCTCAGAGGAAGGAAGTGATTTTCATGTGCATGGTAGATTAGATCAATGACCCCAGTCATTGATCTTTTCTGTGATAGGATTAGGTACCCACATCCTTTGCCAAGTAACTCTGCAGGGCTCACTCACTGCGCATAGAGTATACTTCCCCATCCCACTGATGCTGGGCTTGGCCGTGGGACTTGTTTTGGCCAATGAGGTATGGTTGGCTCCCTCCATGCTCCTACCCTTTACCTTGAGAGAAACAAGTCTGGGGTGGCTGCCAGTCCAAGGAGAATGAGGAGAAACATGAAACAGGCTGAACCCAACTCACATTCTGGACTCCTGCCCAGCACAGAGAGCACGGCCAAGATTAGTCAAACCCCAGCTGACCCACACACTGGTGAGTGAGGAAATAAATGTTTATTGTTTAAACTACTGAGTTGTGGGGTGATTTTGTTATGCAGCATTATTGCAGGAGTAACTCACTCATACACTGACTAAATGAATGCTGTTCATTTGCTAATGTCATGCAGCAAATGAATGGCAAAGCCAAGCCTAGGTCTCTGCTCCTAATCCACTGCTTGTTTCTCATTGCTTCTCTGTCTTTAAATCCTGAGGGCTCTCCCTGTATGTCTATTCCCTGGAAACCCCTCACTTCCATAGTCTGCCCCATGTCTACTCCTGGGTACATCCAGCTCCAGACAGCAGGGTCCATCCCAGCAGCCCAGAACCACTTCTAGCTGCTAATAAGCTGAGGCGTCTTGAGTAGGCAGTTCCACCTGCAGAGCTCCCAAATGGATGTAGGAGAGTTCCCTGCAACCAGGGAAAGGGCTCCAGGAGCTTCCTTCTGGCTTCTACCAGTTAGAAAGAGTTCTCTCTCCACCACCCCCATTGGGGTCCTGGGTTTCTCCAGTTCAGAGCTTTGTCAAGCCAGAGAGACGCACAGCTGAGGCTTTCTAAACTGTTAGAGGTCTTTTCTATCACTTGCTGGCTTTTTTTCTTCTTTGAGATGGAATCTCGCTTTGTTGCTCAGGCTGGAGTGCAGTAGCACAATCTTGGCTCATTGAAAGCCCTGCCTCCCGGGTTCAAGTGATTCTCTTGCCTTAGCCTCCCGAATAGCTGGGATGACAGGCACTCACCACCACGCCTGTCTAAATTTTGTATTTTTAGTAGAGACAGGATTTCACCATGTTGGCCAGACTGGTCTCGAACTCCTGACCTCATGTGATCCATTCACCTTGGCCTCTCAAAGTGCTGGGATTACAGGCAAGCGCCACTATGCCCCGCTGGTTTTTGAGGGTCTTCTCAGATTGCCTCCTTTGAGTCAGCTCCCTCTGGACCCCAATCTGAGTGCGGCTTAAAGGCACCCAGGGCCTCAAAAGAACTACAGTTCAGTCAGTCACAAACATGCCCTCTCAGCCACAGCAACACCACCAACATTCCCAAATAAAACCACACTCCTCAGACCCAAACACACAGACAGGCAGAGGCACAGTTAGATGTACAAACTCATGCTCAGATACACAATACCCCCTACGCCTGTCCCCAAGGCCCCACAGGTTGACACATCCATGCTCACAAATGCATGTATACAGAACCCACATGGCCACAGTCATATGCGTTGTAAACACATGGTCACCAAACACATATGACAGCACACTCACACATACACAGACTCAAATGCACAATCAGACCCACAAGCTCAAGGTGCTGTGGATACATCAAGGACTTCGCCCAAGGACTGGAGTCTGTCAGAGCTAGTCAATTCTTGCCTCTCACTCTTCCTGGCTTTGCGACTCAACTTGTCTGAGCATCATCTGTGAAATGGGGACACGGATGCCTCCTTCTCAGAGAGGCCACAACGATGCAGTGAGGTCATGCACGGAAAACACCCCTCAACCAGGTGGAGTCAGTTGCCCTCTCTCTCTCTTTTTTTCTTAGAGTTTCGCTCTTGTCGCCCAGGCTGGAGTGCAATGGCGTGATCTCGGCCCACTGCAACCTTCGCCTCCTGGGTTCAAGTGATTCTCCTGCCTCAGCCTCCTGAGTAGCCGGGATTACAGGCATGTGCCACCATACCTGGCTAATTTTTGTATTTTTAGTAGAGATGGGGCTTCACCATGTTGGCCAGGTTGGTCTCGAACTCCTGACCTCAGGTGATCCTCCTGCCTTGGCCTCCCAAAGTTCTGGGATTACAGACGTGAGCCACTGTGCCCAGCCAGTTGCCCTCTTTCTTTCTATGTCCTTGGCATGCCCTTCCTCCCTTCAATGCCATTTTTTTCTATTGTTCCTTTCAACATTCTACTGGCTGGGTGCAATGGCTCTTGTTTGTAATCCCAGCACTTTGGGAGGCTGAGGCAAGAGGATCATTTGAGGCCAGGAGTTCAAGAGGAGCCTGGGCAACATATAAGACTCCATCTCTAAAAAAAAATTTTTTGACTGGTCCTTCAAACTGCAAGTCAAATTCCACCTCCTCCAGGAAGACTTCCTGGGTCTGGACTTCCACATCTGGATCCCTGCATGCTTACCGTGTGGGCCCTACCCTACATCAGAAAGATCAGCTTGGAGGCCCACTCACTTTCCCTCCTGCGGCCTGGCCTCCCTCAGCTCTTCCATGGACACGGCCCTGACCATGCTCACTGCAGGGGTTTGGCAAAGGTTGCTGAGTGAATAACTGAGGGGCACGCTCACAGTGCCAACCGTGAGATCTTCTACCCACAGGTAGCATAATGTCCTCGATAATCACATGTGGCCCTCAGGTGGGGATGAGGCTGGGAAGCATCTCTGGGACTCAGCCTCACGTGACACTGAGGACAGCGGTCCTGGTGGAGAGGGGAGGCTAGGAGCCCAAGTGAGTGGGGACTAGAGAGAGAACAGGGTGGAGGGGAGACTGCGGTGTTCGGCAACTTCCTTTTTCGCTGTGAGGGAAAGAAGGGTGGTGGGTGGAGGATGACGCGAGGCCACAGAAAGGGTTAGTAAAGGTGAGCTTCAGGAGAGTTTCGCTGGAGTTAGACTGGAGTGGGCTGAGCTTCACAGAAAGCACTTGTGATCGAGGTTCAAGTTAGGCTGCAAGAGATGACACCTCCGGGCTCTCCTGGGTCTCAGTGAGGCCATGTGACTGAGGCCCTGCCCGTGGAATGCATGCAGAAGAGAAAGATGCTGCCTCTACCTACCTTGCTTCAAACATCATGCTGCCCTGTCTTCCCTCTCTTCCCACAGACATGCCTGAGACTCAGTTTGGATCATACAGATAAGGAGCAGGGGGCATGGGGAAACGAGGAAATCACCTGGGTCCCTGAGTCTCTGAGTGGATCAGAGCCACCCCGCTAACGTGGACTGCTCACCTCTGGATTCTCCCATGAAATACGTCCACGTTCTTTAAGGCACCTAATGTTGGATCTTTTCGTTACAGCAGCTTAACTTTTACCTTCAATAATATGCACTCAACAAGTGGGAGCAATTATTACCAATACCACCACAATGAAGAGGTAGTGCTTACTCTCCCAGGTGGACGGATCACATGAAAAACCTTTGAAAAGAAGAAATCACTCCACAGATGTGAAGGAGTCTTTTGTGAGTCTTGCGTGTGCCCTCCCTGGCACAGCACGATGGGGCACTACCCTGGCCCACGTCGGAAGCGCTTACCTGCCTGGTTGGTGGTGATGTTCACAGAGGCGAACTGAGGCGAGAAGGGGCTCTGGTCAGTAACGCCATTCACGGCCTGGATCTCGAAGGTGTACTGGGTGTGGGCCAGCAGGTCACTGATGTAAATGCGTGGCTCGGTCAGGCCCAGCTGGCGCGGTGCGTACTGCACGTTGTCCCCGCAGCGGGTGCAGGCGCCCCGGCCCGAGCCACAGCTCTTGCAGATGATGTTGTAGACGAGGTCCTCTCGGCCTCCAGAGTCGCGGGGAGGGGTCCACTCCAGCATGAGGGAGGTCTCATTGACACTGGAAATCACAGCCTGGGGTGCAGAGGGGATGGCTGGGGCGGGGGAGAGGTGTTGGTCAGTGGGGGGGCTCAGGGGGTACTATCCCCCACTGATCACTCTGTGCCCACTGCTCTGGCTCCAGCCCAGGCCTCCGAAAGGACCTCCTTAAATTCTTTCTCCTGTCTCCCCACCAGAGAGGTGTTTCTGGAGTATAACTTAGCCTGCCGTACACCTGCTCAAACCTTTCCCTCCAGGTTCCAACCTGCTCAGTGTTTGTTACTGAGGATCGTATTTTCGCATTTGGAATTATACCTGCCCAGTATGTATTTTCGCCTTCTTCCTTAGAACAGCTCAGCTTTATTCACAGTGGCAACATGTCCAGCTAAAAGATGGCATTTCCCAGCCTCCTGTGTTTAAGTGCTTGCCACTGATATAGAGCAGAAGTTGTTGACTAGGACTGTTTCTTTAAAAAGAGACAGACAACTATGGCATGTCCCTTTGTCCTTCCCCCCTTCTGCCGCCTAAAATGTGTGTGATGGCTGGGACTTCAGCAGCTATGTTGGACTATGAAGTGACCTTAAGAACAGAAACAACAGTGGCTCACACTGTAATCCCAGCACTTTGGGAGGCCGAGGCGGGCGGATCACCTGAGGTCAGGAGTGCAAGACCAGCCTGGCCAACACAGGAAACCCTGTCTCTACTAAAAGTACAAAAAATTAGCCGGGTATGATAGCGGGTGCCTGTAATCCCAGCTACTCGGGAGGCTGAGGTGGGAGAATTACTTGAACCCGGGAGGTGGAGGTTGTCATGAGCTGAGATCACGCCATTGCATTCCAGAGCCTGGGTGACAAAGCGAGACTCCATCTCAAAAAAAGAAAAGAAAAGAAAAAAAAGAACCAAAACTAGGTTGGGTGTGGTGGCTCATGCCTGTCATCCAGCACCAGCACTTTGGGGGGATGTGGGAAGATTCCTTGAGCCCAGGAGTTCAAATCTAGCCTTGGCTAGATAGAACATAGTGATACCCTGTCTGTATGAAAAATTAGCTGGGTGTGGTGGTGCACGCCTGTAATCCCAGGTATTCAGGAGGCTGAGGGCAGAAGGCTGAGGGCACTTGAGCCCAGGAGGTTGAGGCTACAGTGAGCTAAGATTATGCCACCCTGAATGGCAGAAAGTCAGGCCCCAGAGGCCATCGTGGATTGACCATACTGTTCCAGGACTGTCTGCCTTGGGCTCCTTTTGGGTGAGAGAATAAATCTGTACAGTTTCAGCCACCAGGGTCAGCTCTGTTACTTACAGCTGAACGTCATCCCTGACAGATACAGGGGTTGTGACGCCGTGCTCTTAGTCAGCCCCTTCCTAGAGGACCTTGGGCTGTGATTCAGGCAGCCGCTGCCAGGTTAGAACACTGGGCAGCCTCTTCTGCCACAGACACTACCTGTGTCGCTTCATCTCCTGCCAAGCCTCCCTTCCCTTGTCCCTTTGTGAATCCAGACCTTGACTTGATCTTTCATGTGACTCAGCAGAAGGGGGTAAGGAGCCAGACGCCAGCACCATGGTGTCTGCATGGTGGGAGCACGGCCACCCCAGGATGCCCCTTTCTTGATGCCCCTTACTTTTCCATTTCTCTTCCCACCAGGGAAAGACTGGCTGTAACCGGATGGCACCCAGCCCTCGCTCTGACCGGATGGCACCCAGCCCTCGCTCTGAGCCTTTCTGCAGGTAGACCTGGGACTCGGTCAGGCATCGCCCTTGAGGGGCCCCGGGACTTACTTGTGCAGGGCATGTCCAGGGGATCCAGGTCTGCTCTGTAGTAGCCATTGCGGCAGACACAGTTGGTGGCCCCTTCAGAAGTGGTCCGGCTGTTGATGGGACAGTGGGTACAGGCCTTGTCTCCTTGGTTGGCCTTGAAAGTTCCAGATGGACAACCTGAGAGAGAAGACAAGGAGAGTCACCAGGAAACCAGATGAAGACTCAGAGAGGTCATGAGCCACGCAGCCTCACGCAGGGGTCACACAGCCTCGCAGAGGGGCCCTGCAGCACCATTGCTGGAAAATCTCATCTCTTGAAGCGTTTGAAGTCTCCAGACCCCAACGTGGGAGTTCTTATTCTGCCAGGGCTCCCTAGTTTCTTGTCCCTGAGCTGTCTAGGGCTCCCAGCAATCTTCCCTCACCTATCCCAGCCTGGCTGTGTCACGGTCTCTAGAATCAATCCTGACCTAGTTACGAGGCACATCTGAAGACATCTGGGGCAGTGTGCATGGGTTCCGGTCTTGCTTACTAATGTCTGGCTGGGCGCTGATTCTTAGAACTAGATTCCTGGGTTGCAGACAATTGAGATGACTACACAGCAGAAGAAAAGTCCTAGGGCAGCATAGAGAGGCGATGTGGCAGAACAGAAGAGAACACTACTTTTGGAATCAGACCGACCTGGCTTTGAGTACTGGCTAGGCCTTTTACTAGCTGTGCAGCCCCAGACAATCTGCTTAACTACTCAGACTCAGTTTTCTTATTTGTAAAATTAGGATTCTAAGGCCCATCCCTGTAGGGTCATTGTGAGTATTCTGCTTAAGCGTAAGGCACATGGCACAAGGCCTTGCACAGTATAGGTGCCCAATGAATAGTAGCTGTTATAGTTGGTATGTGATCAATTTATTAAAATATTAATAAAAGGGGCCTGCAGTACCAGGGCCAGCCTAAGGAGGGCACTGCTTGCACTCGGCCCACATTTGCACTCGGCCTGCATTTGGCTTCTCCCATGGGCTGTGGCCATCATCCTTGATACGGAGTCCACCCCCCATGCAGCTCTGAGTATGAGGTTAGGGCCTATAAGAGGCAGCCGCCTTGTGTGCACACATATTCAGATCCACCTTCTTCTTCTTGCTGGCCCTGGGCTGAGAATTAGGAGGCTGAGGGTCTAGACCCTGCCCCTCTCCCAGCTTCAGCCTGCTGGGTTCATGAACCCAGCTCTGCTATCATACCTTGAAGGGATTGTGCAATGGGTAAGTGGGTGGACACGAAAGAGCTTTGCAACAAACATTTCGTCTCCTTGGGATGAAATGCAGCTAAACCATCCACAGGCCCCCAGGCCCTCACCGGGAGTACATTTCATGCCTGGGTGCTGTGGGTTCTTCAGCAAGTGACTCAGCCTCTCTGAACATTAGTTTCTGTGTATATAAACAATTAACATAAATTTCCCTAGTTCATTTTTTTCCACCTCTAGTCTTCAAGGCTTATCTTCCCAGTCCAAGTATTAGCAAACCACTCTCCCTCAACCCTCAACCAGCTCTGGCCTCAGAGACTCTGCCTTTCTTGGTGCCCAGAACATTGCTTGGGTTCAGAGTGCTCTACTTACCCACCATAATTATTTTTCTGGGGGTCTCCTGGCCATGCTCTCAACTCCCCCAGGATCAGAGCCATGTCTGACTCACAGCTGCTTGTCCTGTGCCTAGCTTGGAATCTGCACTCAGCAAGTGCTCTATAAATACTTCTTTTGTTGTTGTTATTAAATTTTTTTGGTTTTGTTTTGTAGAGATGGGGGTGTCACTATGTTCCTCAGGTTAGTCTTGAACTCCTGGGCTCAAGCAGTCCTTCTGCCTCGGCCTCCCAGAGTGCTGGGATTACAAGCATAAGCCACCACACCTGGCCCATAAATACTTCTTGGAGTTGCCTGCTTAAGTGGAATGAGCATGGGCTTTGGAGGCCATGCAAGCCGGAGGGCAGTGAACACAGTGGTTAGTGTGCAGGCTGCTGGCAAACCCAGAGCCCCCTGTGTGAGCAGTGTGGCCTCGGGGAAGTCACTTAAACTGTTTCCTTATCTGTAAAATGGGACAATGGTATCTATCTCCTAGGGTTGTTGTCAGTTTATATTGCTTAACTTATGTAAAAACACTTGTAACAATTCCTGGCAGTATTAAGCCATCTGGTTCAAAAGCAATTTGCTGAGTGACCTTTGACAAGCTGTTTGACCTCCCTGAGCTACACTATTCTCACTGGAAAGACCATCTACCACACAAAGGGGCCATGAGGTTTACTGCACTGGCTCTGGGTCCCCTGAGTCCTCCTGCCCTCCCTCTCGTCTTCCTCTTGGGCACCGACCTTTCCCTGATGGCTGGATGAAGGGGCAGTCTCACCATCTTGGCACTGCCCAGAGCTTCTGGGCAGTCAGGACACGCAGGCTGCAGCCCCAGCTCTGGTCAAGCAGTCGGCCTCTCTGAACGGCTTTCCTCCTCCACAGAATGGGGGCACAAGGTTCCCAGGAAGGTCTAGAACCATCCTTAGAGATGCCAAAGGGTTTTGGCCCCAAGATCAGGCTCCTCCTGCTCCCTCTGCAGACAGCCTACCCGATTCAGCATCCCTCCTCCATCTGTGGGGCATTCCCGGGGGGCTGCCAGTGGGTAGCTGCTCCCTCTCCCCTCTGTGTGGTGCCAGCCCTTCCATCTGGACTGCCTTCCTGGCTACCCTCTCCCCCTGGCAGTGTCCTGGCTCCCTCTCAGATTCCCAGACCACCCCTGCCCTAAGCTGCCCTTCATTTGCTGTGTTGCCTGGCCAGGTTCGACCCCCACCACCAGGCACTGTATCATTTCTGTACCTATGGCACTGTGCTTCATGAAACTCACTCTTCTCTGTCCTGGGAAGTGGCGTCACTCTCTACCCTGTCCCCCTGTAGCCGATCAATTACTAGGTCTTCCCTCCTCAGCAGTCTCTGGTCTTGTCTTGGCCGCTCCCCCCGCTGCCAGCATCTAGAAAGCTCTTTCCACCCATGCCTCAGCCTCTCATGCCATCTGGCCTCCTCCCGCCCACCCACTCTCCAAACTAGCTCTCTGGAGTGCAGACCTCTCCAAGTCACTTAAAAATCCACAAAGGGACATACACTGGAATACTATTCGGCCATAAAAAGGAACAAAGCATTGACACATGCTACGGCCCAGGCGACCCCCGGACACATCGTGCTCAGTGAAAGAAGCCAGCCATGAAAGCAGGATTCCATTTATATGAAACAGGCCCAGCACAGGCACATCGAAAGAGACAGAAAGTCGATGCATGGCTGCCAACGGCTGGGCATAGAGGAGCAGGGGGAGGAGCTGCTAATGGGGAACAGGGCTTCTTTTTGGGGTGATGAATATGTTCTAAAATTGATGGTGGTGATGGTTGCACAATTCTTTGAATACACTAAAAACCATTGATTTGTACAATTTATTTTATTTTTTTTGAGATGGAGTCTCACTCTGTCACCCAGGCTGGAGTGCAGTGGCGCAATCTCGGCTCACTGCAGCCTCTGCCTCCTGGGTTCAAGCGATTCTCCTGCCTCAGCTTCCCGAGTAGCTGGGACTACAGGCGCCCGCCACCACGCCTGGCTAATTTTGTATTTTTAGTAGAGACAGGGTTTCACCATGTTGGCCAGGCTGGTCACGAACTCCTGACCTCAAGTGATCCACCCACCTCGGCTCCCAAAGTGCTGGGATTACAGGCGTGAGCCACCACACCTGGCCTGATTTGTACAATTTAAATAGGCAAATTGTATGGTATGTGAATTTTATTTCAATGAAGCCACTATTTGAAAACGTCCACACCAACTCCCCAGCAGACATGGGAAGCCCAAACTCTGCAGGGCCCCTGGGCCCCAGGGGGCTGGTACTTGCCTACCACTCCTACCTCAGTGTCTGGTGCTCTCCCACACTCAACTAGGTACAATGTCCACCCCAGGCCCACCTCACGCCCCTGGCTTTTGTCCATCTGCTGTTGTTGCTTAGAATGCCTCCCCTTCGCCATCAGGCAAACTCCTAGACTCTTTTAAGACATCATTTCCTCTAGGAAGTCTTCTCTGAGCCCCCTGGCAGCATCTATTTTATTTATTTATTGAGATGGAGTCTCGCTCTGTCGACCAGGCTGGAGTGCATCGGCATGATCTTGGCTCATTGCAACCTTTGCCTCTCAGGTTCAAGTGATTCTCCTGCCTCAACCTCCCAAGTAGCTGGGATTACAGGCATGCACTACCACGCCGGGCTAATTTTTTTGTATACGGTATCTATTTTAATTTCTTATGAATGTGTCTACCTGGCTGGACTGTAAACTCCCAGTATAATGTTGGGTTCCCAGCGGGTGATGGGTGGATGAATGAGGAGCTGGAAGGTGATCGAGCCCTACCCCCTTAGTTGACATTTGAGAAAACTGAGGCCCAGAGAGGAACAGACAGGCATAGCTCTTCAGTAGCACAGGCCAATTCTCATCCCAAGTCTACTGTGTGACCGTGGGGTGCGCTGGGGCCTCAAGCTCCCATCAGCTACCTCTGAGAGGTCTGGGTGGCCACTGTCCACAGCACCCAGGGGGCCACACTGCTCCCAACTTCTGGGTGGGAAGGGAACCTGTCCTGCTGGCATCTGCATGTCATGTGCAGTAGTGGAAAGAAGATAATGAGACCTGAAACACAGGAAGGCAGCTGTACCTCTGACAGGTGTGTGGGCTTGGGAAGGCCTTCTCCCCTCTGAAACTCAGTCTCCTCATCTGGAAAGGGGGCTAATGATGCCTGCATGGAATAATGACAGAGACAGCCACTGAATGGGTCTCTGCTCCACTGTGGCCTCTCTGCCAATCCTCCACAGTCTCTGGAGTGATCTGTTTAAAATGAATCAGACCTGCGGCACCTTGTCTAAAAACTCCCTCATGTGCAATTTATCCCCACTGCACTCAGAATAGATCCACACGCCTAGCCTGGCTACAAGGCCTGTGACGTTGGTCCTGATGGTCTCCTGGCTGCTTCCCCCTCCTCCCCTCACTCACTGTGCTCCCGCCTGTGGTCATCAAACCCGTTCTCACCTCCAGGCCTTTGGCCAAGCTGTTCCCTCTGCCTGGAATGCTTTCCCTGCTCTTCCCATGGCTAGCTCTTTTTCTCCTTCAGGCCCCAGCTTAAATGTCACCTCCTCTGAGAGGCCCACCCTGACCACCCTGGCTAAAGCAACTGTCTCTTGCTGTGTTCCGTCTCAATCTCAGTTTCCTTACTGACCCTCATCACAATTCATAATTATATTAGAAAATGGTTTGTCAACTTATGTGTTGTCTTTTTCCCTGCACTGAAAGTACCTGGAGAAAGGGAGGAGGAGCCGGGGTTGTCTGGCTCTTGTGGTTTCCCCAGGCCCTAGCAGAGCAGCAGGCCCGTAGTAGGCACTTGATGTATACAGGTTGATGGAATCAATGTGCCTCTTACAGGGTGCCATCAGAGTCAGAGGAGAAAGTGGGTGAGAAAATGCTTAGCTGAGTCCGTGCCTGTCTGGGTACCACCAGAGTCATCTCGATCTTACCAGCCCATCATCAGGCTCACGGTCCTCTCTGCCTCCCATTTGTTCTCCCCATGGTCTTCCCAGGGACCTGTTGACCAGGGCGTTGACCAAAGCATCTCAGTTTTCAAACTGCAACTCCTGTATCCCAGAAACTCCCTGGGATTGACCGGGAGGATTGACCATTTTACTGTAACCTCTCTGGCCCCATCTGTCACCTCTCTCATCTGCTTGCAGTTCCCTGGACGTCGGGCCACATATGCTGGTCCCTTTGCCCGAATGCCCTTCTCCCCCATCTCCCTGGCCCCTTGGATTGGTGAGTCTGATGTGTGTGCCCACTTCTAGGCGGCCTGCCCTCCATTTTCCTACAGTGCCACCTCACACCTCCACTGTAGCACACAAGACATGCTCCGTGTGCAGTGGTGTGCTGTTAAACTGGCAGGGGAGGGGAAAAGAAGCCCTGATTGGTTGTGTTTGCCAATTTGTGTGGTATAAATACTCCCACCAGAGCAAATGCCGAGCTACCAACTTGAGATCACTGAACGCTGACTTGGGAAAACATGTGCACAGTCGGCTCTTGCAAGTCAAGCTCCAGACCACCACTGGACTTACATGGCACATGACTTTGTTCTGCCCACTGGTTGGTGAACCTTGGTTGGGGCAGGGGCTGGGTCTTTCACTTCTGCATCCCCAGTGCCTATCCCAGGATCTGGCACATGGTAGGTGTTCAGCCAATTTAGTTTTGCTGAATGAAGGCAGGTCTGTCTCCCTGGTTGGACAGTGAGGAGGAGGGGCTGTGGATTTGAATGGATTGATATACACAAGGCACTCAGAACACACAGTAAGTGCCATGTAAATGGCTATTATTACTCATCCAGCATGGAATGACAAAAATAATTCCCATTTATTATGTACTTTCCAGGTGGCAGGCCCAGTGCTGTGTCTTACATGGATTCTCTAACTTATTCCATAAACCGCCCACCCAACTAGGTACCATTATCATTCCCATTTTACAGATAAGGAAACTGAGGCTCAGGGAGAATGAAGTGACCGCCCTAAGGTCACATAACAAGTCAATGGCACAGCTGGGGTTGACCTTAGATCTTCGTGATCCAGAACAGCTTGTGTCTAAATGCTACTGGTCCCAGAAATTAGTGAGTGGTGAGTGTCACGGCTGGACACCATCTTGTCAGGTCTGCCGAGGGGACGGGATTTGCTGGAGCCTCTCAGAACGGCAGAAGTAGCGCCTGGACCTCAAACCCAGGACTCAGGGCTCAAAGCAGCCAGTCAGCGCCAGCCTTCTGCAATCACCCAGAGCCCTTGGCCAGGCAACCCAGGGCAGGATGGCAGCGGGCCGGGGAAAGGAGGGAGGGTTACAGGGAAACAGATTTTCTCCCCGCCTGCCCCCTGGGCTCTGGGGATAGGTGATAATTGACCGAGTGAGCCCTGAGTCAGGCCGAGGCAGGACTCCATCTGGGCCTGGCACGGTGGGGCTGTTAATTGGCATCGGGTGATCCTCAAAGCCTCAATGGCTGGCCTGCTGCCTCTGCTCCCCCCTCTCCTCCCAGGGACTCCGGCTTAATCCCAAAGACAACTGATGCCACCTCGGAGTCAATCGCTGGGTCAGGCCCAGTGTGTCAGGCTGCCAAGGCTTGGAAGGAGCATCTCTGTCTTCCTTGGGGTCCTGTAGACCAGAGGGCGCTGTCTGTGGTTCTGGGTAGAGGTGACATCTGAAAAGGTCTGCACCCTGGGGTCAAGTTCCTATTCCCCAGACCTGAGCAGGACGTCTGATGAAACTGAACCTGGGCATGGACTGTGGAGCTACGGCCAGGGCTTAATCCCAGTTCTACCTCTCATTAACTCTGTGACCACAAACAAGTTACCTAACCTCTCTGTGCCTAAGTTTCTTGTCTGTACAATGGGAATAATAATATTGATTATATTTGCTGGGCAGATTAAACAAGTTAATGAAAGTAAAGCACCCTAGCAGTGTCTGCCTGGCTCATGTTAAGTGCTACGTAAGTGTTGGCTATTATTATATTCATTCATTCTTGGCCTCCATTTGCTATGTGCTAAGCACTGGAGATAATAGAGATAAAGAAGACATAGTCCCTGTCCTCAGAAGTTCAGGCCCAGTTGGGGAGATAGTGAGTTGTAAATTTATTCTACAGGCATTTACTGAGTCCCCTAGTAGGTGCCAGGTACTGGGACTTTGAGACAAAAGGCCTCGGCCCTGGAACATAAGAGACCATGACTAAGCAGGGGGCTGAGATGCCTTCCTTGAACCAGGCTTACCTGCTGGCTGCTGTGGGCAGAGGGGCCAGGGAGCGGGTTCTGGGGTCAGCGGTGGCAGGTTTGAAGTGCAGCCAGCTCGCTTTCCCACCTTGGACTCTCTAGGAAGTCAGTTCTGGGTTTCAGTTGGGGAGAGGAGTTTGACTGGATGGAGAAAAGAGTCTTGGCCCCAGGGTAGGGGGGCTGGCGGCCCCAGCAAACTGCCGTTTGCTCCGTGAGCCTAGGTGACTTCCTGCCCACTCTGGGCCTCAGCTCTACTAGATTTGAATGGATTGATATACACAATTCAATCCAATCATTCAATCCACAATCCAAGGGAGGTGCTGCCTGGCACCCCCTCTAGGGCTTCTTCCAGCTTGGGACTCCAGCTGTGGGTGGCTCAGACACCCAGTGCTGGGCCTTGCATTCTCTTTGAACTGTGGAAAGACTGATTTGCATATTTTCAGGGGTTTGTGCTGTGTGTAGGGCAGGGCTGGGCTTGCTGGGTTGAGTGGGTGGGGTTTTGGGGTCTGCCTCATGCAAAGTGGCTTTTACATTTTGCACGCTTCCTGCTTTGGCTGCAAGGTTAAGCCAGCAGAGTCAGTCCCTCTGGGCTGGGCTGGGCTGGGCATGATGCCTGATCCTCCTCCGTACTGTGGGCAAAGCTGAGCTGAAAGCAGGCAGCTACCTCCTGAGATGGAGAGGAGGTGCGTCTAAGCACTGCGTGCCTAGGATGTGCCCAGTGCTGGGCCAGGAGCCTCCCTGGTCCATGCCCTCCTTGGACCACCCTGTGCAATGGGAGGTGTTATTCCCAATTTAGAGATGAGGAAACTGAGGCTAACAGAAAGGAAGCGCCCTGTCCAAATCACATAGAGACTTAGGCTTAGAGCATGTGCCTCCACAGTCCAGGTTCTTAATTTTTTTTCTTTCTTTTGAGACAGGGTCTCACTCTATCACCCAGGCTGCAGTGTAGTGGCACAATCACAGCTCACTGCAGCCTTGACTTCCTGGGCTCATGTGATCCTCTCACTTCAGCCTTCTGAGTAGCTGGAGCTACAGGTGCACACCACCATGCCTGGCTAATTTTTGTTATATTTTGTAGAGATGGGGTTTCATCATGTCATCCAGGCTGGTCTTGAACTCTTGGGCTCAAGTGATCCTCCTACCCTGACCTCCCTAAGTGCTGGGATTACAGGTGTGAGCCACTGTGCCCAGCTTTAGTCCATGTTCTTTCTAAAACCCCCGTCCTCAAGGTCCCTGGAGCTCCTTCCCACTTGATGAAGGGTTTCCCTTCTTGCCTGTTTACTCCTTCCTTTCCTCCCTCTTCCCCCTTCCTAGACAAGACAGCTTAAGTCCAGCGAGTGCCTCAGGGCCATGCCCTTGCTGGGGTGGTTCCCACGAGGACCACCCAGGGGCTGTCAGTCATCCTGCCCCAATGCCCAGGTTCCCCCTGTCTGCCCCTGCTGAGACCTGGCTTCGTGGAACCCAGCCAGCAGCTGACAGGACAAAGTTGAGGCAGGGAGCTGCACGAACATGCCTCCCCTTTGCCTGAGGGGGCACCCGGGCCTTGCCAGCCAGGCCGCCACCCCTGCCATCTGTCGAGTCACTCCTCTGCTCAAGACCCTTTGGTGGCTCCCTCATGCCCAGGGATAGTCCAGCCTGCTTTGGCCTCCCGTTCCACAGTCCACCTGGCCAGCTTCAGCTCCCTCATGCTCCCAATCACACCTTGGGCTCCAGCCACTGCAGGCACTGCCAGTTCCCAGAACAAGCTGTGCTTGGTCTCACCTCTGGGCCTTTGCTCAGGCAGCTCTCTCTGCCTCACATGCTATCCCAGCTCCCACTCAGCTCCTTCTTGTCCTTCATCCAATCTCACTCCAGCCCGAATCAGCTGTTGGTCCTTTTCTAAGATGTCCCCTGCCAGGGCTGGGTCTGGGGGCACTCTCCTGTGCTCCAGGAGTGCCTGGCACTGCACCTCTGCCACTGCATGAGTATACAGGATGGTGACTGTCTACCTCTCCTACCAGTCTGTGAGCACAGTGATAGTGATGGTGGGTAACCCCAAGGTCTGGCACCAGCCCCAGTGTCTGCCTGAGAGGTGATCGATAGAGGCTTCAGGAATTGTTTGTCGCCCAGGCTGGAGTGCAGTGCCACGATCTTGGCTCACTGCAAGCTCCACCTCCCAAGTTCAGGCCATTCTCCTGGCTCAGCCTCCTAAATAGCTGGGACTACAGGCGCCCGCCACCATGCCTGGCTAATTTTTTTGTATTTTTAGTAGAGACGGGGTTTCACCATGTTAGCCAAGATGGTTTCAATCTCCTGACTTCATGATCCGCCTGCCTCGGCCTCCCAAAGTGCTGGGATAACATGCGTGAGCCACCAGGCCCGGTCAAAAGATGGAATCTTGTGCTTAAGCTCATTCAACTTGTGTGTGGACTGCAGATTTTGCTCGAGGCCTCTGGAGTCCTCTGAGCTCCTCCTGGATCCCCTGGTGACAGGCTCTCAAGGCCTCCTACCTTTGTCCTTGGCATTTGATTAACATCTGTCTCTCCACCTCCATCTCCCCTCCTCCCGCCAGCTGTGAGCTCCATGAGGGCAACCACCGCACCTGCCCTGCTGACTGCCTGGCACAGAGCTGGCACAGAGCAGACGCTCCGTAACAGCTCTCTGAGTGACAGGCTGCAAGGCCTGTAGGTCCCCTGGCCCCAAGGCCGGAGCAACCAGGACTTTTATGACTGCTGTGTGTTCCCCAGTAGTAGGGGGAGCTCACAGTCTCCCAGGGGAGCCAGACACTGAACCCCACAGTCTGTAAAGGCTGGTGAGCCAGTGAGGGTGTTTCATGGCCTGGTCTTCCCAGCCTCTGGACCCCCGCGTTGCCCCCAGCCCCAGGTCTGGCCTGCCTCCCTTCGCGATATCCCAGCTCCCCCACAGTGGGGGCTGAGAGCTCCCGCCCTCCCAGCAGGCAGCCCCATTCCTCCAATTTCCTCCCAATTAATCAAGCTCTGAACTTTTTAATTATCTGCCTGCAGGGTGACTCCCCACTCTGGTGAAGCAATTAAGGAAGGACATTTCCAAGTGTTGTGTGGCTGCCAGCAGGCAGCGTTGACCAAGCCCTGATGGAGGAGCTGGTGACAGGAGGGGTGGGCAGGAACCCCCTCCCCAAAATGGGCTGCTGGGAGGTTGTCCCGGGGTCCGAGCTGGAACCCTTCTGGGAATCTGGGGCCACACTGTACAGGGTAACCCCCTCCCATTGATTCAATGGCTCTTTCTCTGCAGCTAGAATCTGACTTCAAAAATCCTAGCTACCACGTGCTAGGCACTGGGTAGGTGCTTAACAATGTTGCTGCATCTTCACCTTGACTCTGGGAGTAAGAATATGATGATCTCTGTTTTACAGATGAGGACACAGAGGCTCAAAAACATGAACGACTCCAGATATGTAGTAGCTGGAATCTGAGGCCAGCTCTGACTCCACGGCTTCCTCATTCTATTGTCTTCTGAAAATCAGTGTGTGGTCTGTCAAAGTGCTCAGGGCACTGAGAAAGGGGAGTGGGTCAGCCTCTGGAGGAGATGCCCCCAAGCTGGAGACCTGCTGAAGAACACAGGCCGTCTGTGTGCAGGGCTGCTGCTGGGAGAGGGTATTGCAGGGAGAGGCAGTGTGCAAAGGCACAGAGGCGTGAAACGGCGTGGTGTGTGTGCGGAGAGCTACAAATAGTTCAGGGTTGCTAGCACGTGAGGTTCAAGGCCAGGAGAGGAAGGAGATGAGGGTGGAGAGTAAGGCAGGGTCTCAGGCCTTGGAAGTCAGCAGAACCTTCACGATCTTCTGGGTTAAGCTCCTTACTTTATGACTACAAAATACATGACCCAGACAGGGACAGGGACAGGGATAGGGACTTGCCTAGGGTCACACAGCAAGTGAGTGGCCGGCAGAGCTGGGGTTGCAGCCCAGCTGTGCTGATGCCCACATTGGAGGGAAGAGAGGGGGGCAGTGGAGTGGAAGCATCATCACATCAGGCAGAAGCCTAACTGGCTGCCTGGCTTTCTCCCTTGCTCCCATGTCCTCGCTCTCCTCCAGCTGCATTCAGCCTTCCACAGCAGCCAGGATTCTGCAGAACAGCGATCAGCTCATGTTGCCCAAAGGCCTCCAACAGTTTCCCTCTCACTTGGAGTAAAGGCCAATAGCCTGGGCACGGTGGCTCACACCTGTAATCCTAGCCCTTTGGGAGGCCAAGGGGGAGGATTGCTTGAGCTGAGGAGTTTGAGACCAGTCTGAGCAACATAGTGAGACCATGACTCTACAAAAAAATTTTTTAAAAATGAGCCGGGCGTGGTGGCGTGACCCTGTGGTCCCAGTTACTTGGGAGGCTGAAGTGGGAGGATCTCTTGAGCCTGGGAGGTTGAAGTTGCAGTGAGCTGAGAGCCCACCACTGCACTCCAACCTGGGCAACAGAGCAAGACCCTATATCTAAACAAAGCCGAATTTCCAAAAAGAAACAAAAACCCCCAAAACAAGAGCCTACAAAGCTTCCTTTTCCTCTCTGAACTCCCCTCCACCCGCCTGGCCTCTTGCCCACTCCACCTGAGCCACACTGACCTCCTGGCTGCCCGCAGAACACCAGGCTTCTGCTAGCCTCAGGGCCTGTGCTCCTGCCTGGTTCAAGTCCTGGTTCGGTCACTTCTTCCCTGAGCCCCTCTCTGGGCCTCACCTCCTCATCTATATTTGGGGTTCATGCCACATCCCTCCCCGTCCTGAGAAAATGGGGACCGATCGAGTATCCCCTTCCTCCCAGCTGGAGACTATCACTGCCACAGGGCTCATAAGGCTGCAGCCTCCCAGCCTGTAATCCCTGGGACTCACAGATGCAGGAATAGCAAGTGTTAAACAATAATCACGATGTGCCCGAGGGGAAGCCGGATGTGTTTGCAAAGCTTGACACATCTGGCAGGGCCAGGCCCAGGCCCCTCCCGCACATCTGGCTGCTGTATTGACAGGTGGTGTAGTGGGCCACTGAGGTAAGGCTTGGTAGGCCCAGTCCTGGTACCGTGAGGGTGAGATGGACCTGGCGAAGCTGGGGAGCATCTCCCAAGCCGCCCTACATGCGGGGCCCCTGTTCAGGCCATCCACTGTACCTTGCTGGCTGTGTTCTGAGAGAAGAACTTAGGACCCAGAACCCTGCCCTCAGATTCCTAAATCCCTGCATCATTCTGTCGGTGTCTGGTACTGGCCACCCCTGCTGGGATTTGGGGAGGCTGGGAAAGCCCCCTCCCCCTCCAGAAGAGGGGGGCGCTTTTTCAGGGTCACCTCACGTAGCACTTCCCCTTCTGCGGGATCCAGAAATGTGGTCATCAGCTGCACCTGGGGGAGCCGCTCCGGGCTGAGACTGGCCTCCTCCCTCCTCCCACCTGCCCCAAGAAAGCCATGGTCATTAATAAAGGACACAATTAGCTGTCAGCAGAGAACATGTCTGGAATTTTTTACCTGCTTGGTGAGCTCGGTTAAGGCAACAAACCCCCGGAGCCCCCGGGGACACAGCTGCCACACACCTTTCAGGGCCCCTTTACCCGGACCCAGGGCAGCAGGGCACCTGTGAGCTTTTTCAGTGTGGGTTCTGCAGGCCTGGGCCTGCGCAGGGCAGTTTTTTTCCAGGCCAGTGGAGAAAGTGACAGAGCAAGAGAGATTCCTAGCAGAAGTTTTTTTTTTTTTTTTTTTTTCAATCCAAGAGGCGATACCATTCAATACAATTTTCTCCCGCTTCCTGGGCCGACTTAGAGTCTTTTAGGGCTCAAAGGACTTTAGAGAAAAAGTTAGTCTCTTTATCATTTCATTTTACAGCTAAGGAAACTGAGGCCTTGCTCAGGGCAGAGAGGACTAAGCATGCTTCTGTCTTTGGTTCTATAGATCCCCTGGTCCCCTGGATCCCACAGTTAGAATTTGTTGCCAAAGTCTGAGAGAACATTCTGAAATCTGCAATGGTTGTTCCACATACGCTGCTGGGTTCTGGTTATGTGCTGGGGCTGGGGAACAGCGGGGACTGAGGAGACACAGTTCCTGACCTCATGGAGCTGACAGTCTAGTGGGTGAGAGAAGGAGGGAAAGAAGCAATAGACAGACGGAAATGACGTGCACACCTCGTGATGGGCCACGAAGGAGACAGACAAGAGCTGAGATCAGACCTCAGAGGGATCGCTTCATGGACCATGGGCAGAAAAGGCCTTTCTGAAAAGGTGACCTGGAAGAGGCGACACCTGAGGAGAAGAGCATTCAGCTCAGCAGGAGTGATATTTACAAAGGTGGGAAAATCTCAGCGCCGCAGATCCTCATCAGTGCAGTAGCAATGGGAGCGGGGTATTCACAGAGACTTAATACCCATTTGCTCTTAGCCCCAGCTGCCCATGATCCCAGACAGAAAGAGGTACCAAGCCCTGGGAGGGACTTCCTGCCTGGGTAGCTTTGTCCTAACAGTGCCATGATGTTGGAGACTTGCCACCCCCATTGTACAGATGAGAAACGGAAGCTCCAAGCAATGAAGTACCATCCCCAGCGCACATGGACATCAAGCTCAGAAGACTGGGCCTCCACCACCTGTCTCTCTCTCCCTGCCTCGTCTAGGTGCCTTCCAGGATCACTGCATGCCCCGGAAACCCGGAAGGTTGGTCTGCTTGAGCCCCGCTGGCCTGTGACTTGAATGCTAATGAAAATCCCACTCAAGAGGTCCCAGCGTTTGGCACCTCTGGGAGAAGGGATTAGGAAATACAAACAACAAGGATCTTGATTGGGAGGCCTGGAATCGCTCTCCCTCCTAGGGGTACAGAACCCGTCGCCTTCCTCCTGTTGGCTTCTGGGGAGCAGGAGAAGGCCTCAGCTAACCCAAGTCATAAATCAAATGCACAAGATGTGGCTTGGCAGCCATCCCAGTGAAAAAGATCTGGGGGTTTGAGTTGACCACAAGCCAAAAGCTGCTGAAAAAGCCAATGTGATTGTAGACTGTAAGAGTAGAAGTAGAGTGACAGCCAGCATCCTCCTGGTAGCTCAGGCAGGGCTAGTTTTGGGCTCCACATTTTAAGGAGTTCCACTGAGTGATAGTGGACAGGCTATCTCAGGCCTCTAGCTCATTTTCCGCTATCTCTGAGTGGTGCTGGAGTGGATCGGGGTTGAGGTCCCAGGTATGAATTCTCTCCGCAGCAGTTGCGGGCACACAGCAGAGTTCTGGAGCCCTACTTGTGCGGGAACATTTCCTAGTCTGGATCCCTGAGAAGTATGAGTTCTCTTCTTAATCTCACTTGGTTCTACCTCCAAATCTAAGCCCTCCTGGACACCGGGGATTTGAGATCGTGTGTGTGGTTCCATGAGGGCCTGCCCTTGATTTGAGGATAGATTTACTCCATAAAAAACTCAACAAGCTGTTTCTCAACGATCACTTTGTGCCCAGCTCTGTGTCAGACACTGGGCACAGAGTTGAGTAAGACACAGTCCCTGGCCTTGAGACTCACTGTCTAGCAGGGGAGAGAGAGTATGATTAGCTAGGGGTACCAAGGAAGGCTCTCTAGAGGAGAAGACATTTGAATAGGGTATTAAAGGATGAGTAGGAGTCTGTCAGGGTCAGAAGAGATCAAGGACATTTCAGACAGGCAGAACAGCGTGTGCTGGAGGCATGGAGGGACGAAGCACAGGGTGTATGGGGGCAGGGTTCAGACACGAGGTGAGACAGTTGATCTGGGATTATGTCACAAAGGGTTTTGTGTGCTTGGCAATGGAGTTTGGAGTTTTATTTCCCAAGAGCAGGGAAGCCAGGGGTGATCCTATTCCAGTGCCCAAATGGCCACATAGCCCTGGTGCCCTCAGCCCTTTCCTCCAGTAGCCTGCCTGGGCCCCGGCCCACTCACACTCCAGCCCACCTGCTCTGGCCCTGGAGGGCCCTCTCCCCAGTTTCAGAGCTTTCCTGTTTCCTTTTTGTTTCCTCCTGTTCTCTCCCTCCCATAGGTCTTGAGCCTTCCTCCCCTGTTGTGCCCAGTCCCACCTCTTTATCATTAAAAATGAACCGAGCACCTATTAACAGCAGCAGCCACCATTTATTGAGCACTTGCTCTGTTCCAGGCTTTATATAAGTTATCAGGGAGCTGTGCTTCCCAGTGGTTAGGGGCACAGGCTCTGCAGCAGTGACTCTGCCACTGACCTTGGGCGAGCTCCTCAAACTCTCTTTGCATCTCAGTTTCCTCATCTGGAAAATCGATTCATGCATAGGACTTACCCCGCAGTGAAGACTTGGAGTTAATAAGCATAGAGTGTGTGCTTGCATCATCAATTCCTACAGCAACCCCATGAGTACTATTGATATTCCCACATCTAGAGGAGGTGATGGAGGTTCTTTGGGGCTGAGGAACCCACCCCCAGCTAGTGTTGGAACTGGGAGGGGAGTGCGGGAGCATTACCTCTGAGGCCAAAGGCAGGGTCTTAACTACTGTATCACATGGCCTCACCTCCTCAAGGCTGGGGCCTGGGCTAGGCTTAGGGATCCACAGCTCAAGGGGCTCCCAGCCTGGTGGGGAAGATGCCCGGGTCAGTAAGCAATTTCCAAACAATGTCTGCGGAAGCGGGTGGGGAGGAGGCGCTGGGCCTGGGAGCCCAGAGGAGGGGTCTTTACCACTGTGGCTCCCTGGAGGTGCAAACACTTGAGCTGTGTTGAAAGACTAAGAATGACAAGACAAAAGCAAAAACGGAGAAGCATGCGAGGCCGAGGGAGCAGCCTGGGCGGAGGGGTGGAGATGGGAAACTGCATGGCAAGGCTGAGGACCTGCTGCTTGTTTGTGGCAGTTGGAACCCAGGGTCTGTGAGTGCAGGGATGCAGGACAGGAGGCTGGGCAGGCCTACCCAGCAACAGGTGTGTGCCGACCCGTCTGTGCCCCGTGCCTGCAGATCGGGCAGTTCTGTCTTTGGCAGGGCGGTCTGTGAGCCTCTGGAGAAATCAGGAGGAAGTCTGCCCAGTCCCTGACCTGGGACTTTCTTTTTTTTTTTTGAGAGAGAGAAGTTGCCCAGGCTGGAGTGCAGTGGCATGATCTTGGCTCACTGCAACCTCCGCCTCCTGGGTTCAAGTGATTCTCCTGCCTCAGTCTCCTGAGTAGCTGGGATTACAGGCACGTGTCACCACGCCCGGCTATTTTGTATTTTTAGTAGAGATGGGGTTTCACCATGTTGGCCAGGCTGGTCTCGAACTCCTGACCCAAGAGATCTGCCTGCCTCAGCCTCCCAAAGTGCTAGGATTACAGGCGTGAGCCACCGCACCTGGCCACGCCCTGGGACATTCTTGAATCATTAAGTACTTTGCAGCAGAGCAGGTACCAGGGAAATCTAGGCTCCTCTGCAGGGATCCTTAGGGTCTAACTGATCCCAAACGTTCCCAGGACCAAATGGCTTCTTAACAAGTTACTTTAAAATACTCCCATCCCCAAAACTTACCAAGATCCCACAGCTTCTCAGTTTTAAAGGGTCAAAAGTTGAAAATTATAAGCCAACAGCGAGATTTGCAGCACAAGTGATCTCTGGCCAACAGCCGGGAGACTTCATGACAAATTGCCTAGACATGGCCATTTAGAGCAATCACCTTTAAATGGTGCTTCAGACTTCCCCTAAACGTCTCCTTTATTTGAACAATGTGTTTACAGGGCCTGGGGCTGCCGTGCTGTCTGTGTATGTGTGTGTGTGGGTGTGTGTGTGTATAAAGAGAGAGAGAATCAAAGCAGAGGAAAATGACAAACCTCGAATGGTACAGACCATTCTCATCTCAGCCCTTATAGAAATGAGGAGGCCTGGCTGTTTCTAAAAATGGCTCTGAAAGTTCATAAACTTGACAAGCACTTAGCTCTAGCACCCACAGAGAAGGACTAATCCTTGAGAAAACTGGAGATGAGGAGTCGGGAGGCAACTTGCGGTGAAGGGCAGCCTGCAAAGATAGCCCACCCTGTCACCAAGTGAGGGCTTGAGACCACAATTTCCTAGCTTATTTTCTCTGACCTCATGGCAACCCTGCTTAGAAGGGTCTCTTCAGTCACAAAAGAGGCCAGAACTAATGTTTTAACATTTATCTTCTATTAAATGACGGTTCACACTTAGTGCTTACTGTGGAGCAGAAGCTGTTTTAAGTGCATTATATGGATTAATCATGTAATCTCAAATTATACTATAATTATCCCCACTTACAAGGGATACAGGCAGAGAGAGGTAAGTCGCTTGTCCAATGTCACTGATGCAGTGAGTGGTAGAGGAGGGATTTAAATTGAGCTGGACACCACGTGCTTTCAGACCCTGCTCGCTCACCACTCAAGGAGTGGGACTCCACGCTGGATGGAGCCTAACTCAGCATCGTCACCTCCCCTGCTGTCATCCCAACATCCTGATGAACTCCTGGTCCTGTTTTATGGCCGACGAAACTGAGGCTCTGAGTATTCAAGCAGCCTGGCCAGGAACACACAAATCTGGGTGTGGGCTGGGCCAGGGTCTACCCCTGCTGCCTGGTTCCAGGGCCCGAGTACCTTGCAGGGTACTGAGCTGCCAAAGGCCTTTAGCTGCAGGCAGGACCTAGTGCCCTCTTGATGACCAAGGACCCCAAAGGACTGGCTGGGATCAGTGAAGGTCCCAAGGATGCTGGCCCTGGGCTATAGGCTTCCTTCTTGGGGGCTTCCTGGAGGCTTGGTGCCTGGCCCAGCTTCATCTCCTCAGAGAAACAGTGCTGTGCTGTGGTTAGCAGTGTGTGCTCTGGAGCCAGCATCACCACTTCCCAGCTGAGTGACCTTGGGTAAATCATATAACTTTTCTGTGCCTCAGTTTTTCCACCTGCAAAATGGAGATAATAACACTCTCCCTCCTAAGGTTGTCGAGAAGACGGCTAATCCTCGTGAAGCACTTAGACCCTGCTGTCAAACTGGACAGCCTCCTGCCTAACCCTAAGGCCCCTCTCGCTATAGACAGCTGCCTGGCTGGGCCAGCCTCTCAGCTGCCTGGGTCTCCTGCCAGCCCCTGCCTCTGCAGAGACAGCAGCACTCTGGGTTCCAATCCCAGCCCTGCTCCTCCCGGGTGAGGCTTTGGGCACATAAGCATATACCTCTCTGAGTCTCTGTCCTCTTACGTGTTAAACAAGGGCAATAAGCCTGTTTTAATAACAGTGTGGCAATGTACGTTAGCCCAGTCATTGTGGAAAGCAGTGTGATGATTTCTCAAAGAGCTTAACACAGAAGTACCATTTGACCCAACAATCCAACAATCCCAATATTAGGTAGATGCTCAAAGGAATAGAAATTGTTCTACCATAAAGATACATGCACATGTATGTTCACTGCAGTACTAGTCACAATAGCAAAGCCAAGGGATCAACCTAAATGCCCATGAACAGTAGAATGAATAAAGAAAAGGTGGTACATATACACCATGGAATACTACACAGCCATCACAAAGCCTTTGCAGCAGCATGGATGGAGCTGGAGGCCATTATCCTAAGTGAACTAACGTAGGAACACAAAACCAAATACCACGTGTTCTCACTTATAAGTGGAAGCTAAACACTGAACACACATGGACACAAAGAAGAGAACAAGAGGCCGAGTATGGTGACTCACGCTTGTAATCTCAGCACTTTGGGAAGCTGAGGCAGGCAGATCACTTGAGGCCAGGAGTTCGAGACCAGCCTGTCCAACATGGCAAAACCCTGTCTCTACTAAAAATACAAAAATTAGCCAGGCATAGTGGCAGGTGCCTGTAATCCCAGCTACTCGGGAGGCTGAGGCAGGAGAGTCACTTGAATCTGCGAGGCAGAGATTACAGTGAGCTGAGATCGCATCCCTGCACTCCGGCCTGGGCAACTGAGTGAGACTAAAAAGAAAAAAAAAAAAAAGAAGAAGGGAACAAGAGACACTGGGGCCTACTTGAGGGTGGAGGATGGGAGGAGGGAGAGGATCAAAAAACTACCTATTGGGTACTACACTTATCACTGGGGTGACAAAATAATCTGTACATCAAATCCCTATGACATGCAATTTATCTATATAACAAACCTTCATGTTACCCCTGAACCTAAAATAAAAGTTAGGAAAAAAAAACAAACAACAAAAAAAAAAACACAGTGACAAGAGCAAGGACTCAGAATTAGACAGACCTGGGTCTCTGCTTCTTGCTCTCTGCATGGTCTTGGGAAAGTTGCTGGAACCCCCAGAGTCTCAGTTTCCTCAGGTGTAAAATGGGGACACTCCCTTGCAGGGCTTTATACTGTGAGGACAAAATGAGGTTACAGATGGACGGTGCCATGTACTCGCAGGGGCTCGGTAAGTGGCCACTAGTATTACCTATTTCTCCTTGTAGGGATCCTTCATTCAACAGATACGATGCCCAACCATGTGTTCTAATCGCTCAGATACAGCCACAAGCAAAAGAGCTAGGTTCCTACTTGAGAGTTTATAATCAAATGGGGAAGACGGCAAATAAACAGGTATTAGATAAACACAGGGGGATGTGCTAGAGAGTGCTGGGGGGCTGTTTGGCTCGTGGTCAGAGGAGGCTTCTCTGAGGATGTGGCATCTGAGCTGAGACCTGAAGGACAAGAAGGTGCCAGTTAGGAGGAGTTAGGGGGAGTGCGCAGGGAAGGGTATTCCAGACAGAGGGAACAGAATGTGCAAAGCCTCTTCCCCAGAGGGAATAAATAAGCCTGGGGCTCAGTTTCAGGCTGTACAGAGGTCTGGCCGCTGAAGCAGGTGAATAAGGGGGAACTCAGTGGGAGACGGGGCAGAGCAGGAGGAGGAGCCAAAACCGTGGGCCCCATGGCCACAGAAAGGAGGCTGAGGGTGGCTCTAGGTGTGATGGCAAACCATGGGAGGGTTTTGGAGGGGCTGGGAAGTGGCTTGTGATGTGAACAGTTTCCTCTGTCTGCTGAGCGAAGAATGGGCTACGGGGGCACAAGGAGGCCAGGGAGGAGGCTGCCCCGAGGTCCAGGCACGGATGGCTATGGATGGACAGGGTGGTGACAGCGAGGGTGGAGGGGCGGTCAGATCTACCAAGGACCCGTGACCAAGTTCTCCAGCCTTCGAGAACACCCTACGCGAATGCGAGGTAGTGACGAGTGAGATGCTGTGTTATCCTTCTGCGAAGGAATAAACGTATTTCCTTTGGAATATTTCACAATTTCAGCACTGCCTCTCCCCAAGGACTTGCAATCAGTAAGCTGGCTGCCCATCGAGAGCCAGTAATTAGGCTTCTGGGACAGGTGCCCGGGGGGCTGGCAGAGCCTCCTCTCCAGGCTATGCAGAGCCTGTAGCCACGCTGCTCCTTGGCAAAAAGTTGAAAGAGAAGAAAGTTACTCCTGGCAGCTCTTTGCTCCATTTTTAGGGTTCTCCTGTTGCCCCTCACCCAACCCCAGGCATGTGGCTCCTCCAGCTGTCCCGAGGCCCCATGGGACCCCTGCTGGAAGCCTCAGATCTTGCCCAGCTCCTGGCATCGGCCCTCTGTCTCCAGCCCTGCCTCATTCTCTCTGATGTCAGCTCATGCTGAGAGGGGCCAGGGATGTGTCTTTGCCAGGGAATCAAAATGTCACACTGTCTGTACCCTGCATGCATGAAAACAGGATCCCTCCTGGAAACACCAGGCCTTCATCCCAGATGTTCATCAAATGATGGACACTTCCGGCATTGTGACACATAGAGCAGGAGTGACCGTGGGGCCGACAGGGCATGGGGCTGCCACTCACATCTCACCATGGCCTCCCCCTACTCCCACCTTCAAGACTGAGTCACCCCTGAAGCCAGCCTGCCAATCACCTCTTTCTAGAACAACCCTACCTTCTACCTCTGTGTTTCCTAAACGTGGCCACGTGTGTGCCTTCCACCCCCACAGCCTTGAGGGGGATGCCATCTCTATTTCCCTGTCCTGATGAGGACAGTGAGGCTCAGAGAGGGAAGTCGCTGTCCAGGGATATACGGGGTGTTGGTGGCAGAAGTGGGCCAAGGTCCCCACTGGCTTGGAGTTGAGCATGGCCTCCTTTGCACCAAGCCCTCCCTGCAGTCCAGACTCCCTCCTGCTCTACAAGGACTTAAATGACAGCAAGACGCTCTGGTTAAGATCAAAGGAAAAACAAGAGGCCATTCATGGGTAGTGACAGCAGGAATGGACAGCAAAGCTTGTGTCCTCCACAAGCTTTAAAACTGACCATGACAACTACTTAGATAAGACAGTCATCTTGGATCATTCAGGCACTAACCCACTGCCCTTTGTCTACTAATACCATGATTAGAGCCCGTCACACTGCTCTAGGGTTGGTGGTACGCAGATTCATTTGTTTATTCATCCATTCATTCCGCAGACACTGATTGAGAACCTGTTACATGGTGGGCACCTTGCCGGGGTCAGAGATGCAATCTCTGCTCCTAGTAATTGCTACTCAGTGTCCTCTGTCAGAGAGTGAGCTCCTCAGGAGGCTAAAAGAGTGGCCTTGGGAGTCAGACCACTTCCTGGCTGTGTGACTTTGGGTATCTTTCTGTGCCTCAGTTTCCCTATATGATAAATGAGGGTAATAACAGTACTTAACACAGGGGGGTGTTGTGGGGATTAAATAAATTAACATGTGTAAAGTGCTAGGATAATGTGTCTGCACAGAATAGGTGGTTAGCTCCATTCTTTCATGTTCTAAAATGACTTGGGTGGTCGGGCATGGTGGCTCATGTGTGTAATCCCAGCACTTTGGGAGGCGAAGGTGGGTGGATTGCTTGAGGCCAGGAGTTCCAGACCAGCCTGGGCAACATGGCAAGACCCCATCTCTGCTAAAAATACAAAAATTAGCCGGGTGTGGTGGTGTGTGCCTGTAATCACAGCTACTTGGGAGGCTGAGGCACAAGAATTGCTTGAGCCCAGGAGGCAGAGGTTGCAGTGAGCCAAGGTCGTGTCATTGTACTCCAGCCTGGGCGACAGAGCAGACTCTGTCAAATAAATAAATAAAATAAAATAAAATAAAATAAAATGACTTGGGGCATTTTCCATCCAAGGTTTTACCACCCTGATGGTCACCACTAGGCTTGATTTCTAACAATCGTGTCCCAGGCTTCCTCCTCTTTTAATCATCCTGTTAGAATATATGCAAAATTTATTCATCAGGAGTTTATCTATCAAGAGTATCTTTACACTTGCGCTCAAGTAGCCATCGTTATTCCTTCAATAAATATTCTTTTTTGAATGCCATACAGCATGCTAGAGGCTTTCGTGACATCATCTCCTTTAATCCTTATAACATCCCTATGAGTTTGGCACTATTTCTCCCATTTTGCAAAGGAGAAAACAGGCTCAGAGAGAGGCTGCATGACATCTATCTGTCCATCCACCCATCCATCCATCCATCCATCCATCCATCCATCCATCCATCCATCCACCCACCCACCCATCCATCCAAGATTTACTGAGTACTTATGATGAAGCAGCCAGGCACTGTGCCATGGCTACATTCAAGTCCCAGCTAGTAACAAATGCGATTAAGTCCCTGCCCCATCAGGGCTCCCAGCCTAGATCTATGTTAAATAATTAGCAGTATGATGAGGGCTACAAGTGAAGGAGTGTAGGGTACGATAGGTGAGTTCAGTAGGGGCTTGATGGTATAGTTCACTGGGCTTCAGCTCAAAACAGCCTAGAAAACTTCCCTTCCTACCTCCTGAGTTGCTCCTCCCAAGTCCCGACTTTGCCCATTCACCAGGGTTGGTGGCCTTGCTATGATGCCTTCTAATGTCAGTTCGTAGATGTCTTTCATCCTCAGAGACACCTGAGGCATCTGGACCCTATCCAGGATCCCAAGTTTGCCATATATTTGCAGGCTGAGTGCTGATTTCAATGTCCTTTCCTTTGGGAAGCCTTCTTTAACCACCACTCTGCTCCCTAACCCTGTCTTTGAATATACAGGTTGTTCTCTTCTCCAAATTCCCACAGGGATTTGTGTATATCCCCGACTTCCTCCCCATATCACAATTACTTCCTCTTTGACTTTCTTCTCCCCCAGATTTTGAGCCTCTTGCTGATGGTCACCAGGCTTTATTCATCTTTGGTGGATACTCCATGAGAATTGGTTTCAGGAATAAATGGAGATGCAGAGTGGGTGAAAGACCCTAGGTCTGAGTGTCAGAACAGATCGTTCTGGCCAAATGGCCTTGGGCAAGTACAGGGTTAGGATTTAGGGTTGGTATGCATAGTTCCATCTTGCCCTCCAGCTCTGACCAATTGACCGGTGGATGCCCAGAGTGTGGTGTTGAGAAGATCCTGAAGCAGCATGTGGGTTGGCAGGAAGAGCATCGTGATTGATTGGCACTGTCTGCCTTGGATTCAGCAGAGAAGTGGCAACAGGTATTCTTCATTTCTGATATCCTGGGAAAGCTGTTTTGCTTTTTTGGGCTTTGTTTTTCCCATCTGCAAAATGAGCAGACTGGACTCAATTATATCTGACCCTCTAGGATTCTGAACCCCATACTCTTCTCTAGTATGATTTTTCTTTTTTTTGTTTTGTTTTGTTTTGTTTTTTGAGACAGTCTCACTCTGTCGCCCAGGCCGGAGAGCAGTGGCATGATCTCGGCTCACTGCAAGCTCTGCCTCCCGGGTTCACGCCGTTCTCCTGCCTCAGCCTCCCAGGTAGCTGGGACTACAGTCATCCGCCACCAAGCCCGGCTAATTTTTTCGTATTTTTTCTAGTAGAGATGGGGTTTCACCGTGTTAGCCAGGATGGTCTCGATCTCCTGACCTCGTGATCTTCCCGCCTCGGCCTCCCAAAGTGCTGGGATTACAGGTGTGAGCCACCACGCCCGGCCTCTAGTATGATTTTTCTACTAGAAAATCATACTAGATTTTCGGGGACAGGAGCTACATGCTAGCCTATCCCAGGGCCTGGTGCATGGAAGGTCCTGGGTAAATGCTGGTTGGATGAATAAACTTACTTGGTCACCATAAGACCCTGTAGAGAGAACAGGGCTTACGATTCCATTTTAACGTAAGTGGAGCTAAAAGGGATAATGAAGCAAAAGCGCATGCCCAGAGCCACACGGTAACGCCTATACTATCCCCTGGGTCTTCTGACTCCTGGCCTATGCCCCTTCTCCTGATTAGTTTAATGTGCCTTTCTGAACAGATATGTTCCCTTATGCCAATCTAATAATGACTGTAATCACCAACCATATTGCATTTTGACTCTACAAAGCATTTTTACATTGGTTATTGCACTTGAGCTTCACTGGGATGGGGGTGACCATTGCCCTGAGATGGCAGAGTGGAACATGATGTCCAGAGAGAGCATGGGATCTGCAAGGGTCACACAGATCTGGGACTCAAACCCAGGTGTTCCAGCCAAACCCCAGGCTCTGTTTATCTGCCCCTTACTAACCAGCGCTTATGTTTGACTCCACTTCTTTCCTCGTGGCCACCTCTGCTTTTTCAGGAAAGATGAAAGAACAGAGACATAAAGGGATGAAATAGGAGCCAAGCTCCCCTCTTCCTTGAGGCCAAGCCCCACCTTGGGTCACCTCTTTGGGGGAGGCCTAGAAAGGGAGAGAAGGGGTCATTAGACCCAAGCAGTGGGGCACCAGCTGGACGACAGGCCTCCTCAGTCTTCCTGGCGACCCCAGTCTGGGTTCACACCAGCTGGGTAAACAACAGCCAGTCCTTCCAAGGGCTGGGGGTGGGCTGGGGGATTCCAGCCCCTCTCAGGCTGTCAGTCTGTTGCTAAGGATTCTGGGAAGGAGTAGGGAAGGCCAAGGTGAGAAGCTGAACAGGAAGGATGGGTCTGGGACTGTCCTGAGGAAGACAGGGATGATCTGGAAACAGATGGGAAAATGGCTGAAACTTGGTGTTCGCCTTCTCCCTCTCCTTGCTCCATACACGCCTAGTTTAACCTGCTAAACAATGTGCAACTCTGGGTATGTGACTTGGTCTCCTGTGACTCAACTTTCTCATCTGTAAAATGGGCCCAAATTCTTCGTGACTTGAGAAACTCTTATTTCTCCCCCCTCCTCTCATGTTACAGAACCACCATTCCTCTCATCAACTTGTGACTCTGTGAACATCACATCCTCCCCACCCCACACAGCAGCTGGCCAGAATAAGGAAAGCAGGCATCTATGTGTGTGCAGGGAGTCATACTAGTAAGTCTCTCTCCTCGACTGTGGAAATGGCCCTAGAAAGGGGACTGGGGGTCCCAGGGGCCCTCGTGACAGTGGGAGAATGGCTTCCCCTCTTCAGGCCTGGGCTGCTTTCTTTATAACACTGAGAGCTGAAATAATTAGGACCCTCTGGTTGGGACGTCTTTTGAAAGACTGACGGCTCTCCCATCCCTGACTTTGCTGATCCAGTGCCTACGGCCGTCTGCAGACTTCTCCGTCTCTGCA
This sequence comes from Macaca fascicularis, assembly GCF_037993035.2. Taxonomy (NCBI): domain Eukaryota; kingdom Metazoa; phylum Chordata; class Mammalia; order Primates; family Cercopithecidae; genus Macaca; species Macaca fascicularis. Next base: position 212,294,010 of record NC_088375.1, read on the forward strand.
CACTCAAATCCAGTTCAAGTCCCCCTCCCCCGCCGTGTAAGGCCTCTCCTGATCTTGCTCCAGCCACTTGGAACCACAAGGGCCCTCTTCCCACCTCTTGTACCTCACAGGACTTTATCTGCATCTTTGAGGAAACAAAAAGCTTTCTACCAGGGCCCCTGGGCCGTTTACCTCCTGGGCCTGTGGGCTCTTAAAAGAAGGCTCTGTCTTCTCCTCAGTTTCCCCAGTGCCCAGCACAGGGCCCAGAGCACAGCAGGTGCCCACCACAGCTTTGTCCATTGGACAGAAGAAATGAACAAGAGGGCTGGCCTCATTTCTGCCCCTTCCTGGCCCTGGCGCATGCTACAAAAGGCCAGGGGTCACCGCGGCTCTGAAATCTACTCCTTTTCTTGAAACACACAGAAAAGGTGAGACAAATGGTGGGAGAGGGCTGCGGTTTTCAGCCATCTGGCGGGATCTGAAGCTGCAGGTCACGCACAGGTCCCCGGAAGGTCAAGTTCAATTACCGGCTGGCTGTAAGGGCTTACCTGGTCGATCCCTGGCCTAGCAGCAGCCATTATGCACTCCCTCCCTCATGCAGGATAAAAATGTCCAACGTACGACAACATTCTACGGATTCTACGGATTAATGTACCAAAGTACATGCCCATTGAAGCAACTGCTCACAAAACCACAATAGCTGTCTTCCTCCAGTGTTTTCAAACAATGGGAAAATGGGGACAAGCGAAGGGGCCTCGCCGCACTCCTTGTCTGGTTCATCTTTGTGCCTCCGAGAGCCTGCTGTAGAGTTGGACTCGGCAGAGTCTGAGGAATGAGTGGCTCTCCCCCACACCCTGGTGCAAGCCGAGCTCTCTCTTGGACACACACACTCCGTGGAGTGGAGACAATCAGAAGGCTTCGGGGAAATCAAAAGCGGCTACGCTGGAAAGGCCGGGGCCCTGCTGGTGAGGCTGCTCTGTGGGGCCACTGGGCCCCCAGGCCGGTGATTCATGTCTCGCTTGCTCGGGGTGGGAGCACAGGCCGAGTACGAGCTGAATTCATAAGACCTTCTCTGTTTCATCTCACAGATGTTTCTGGGATGGATGTGTCAAGGAAAAAAAAAAAAAAGGCTGAAGTTGAAAATTCCAACCCAGCACATGTCCTCCAGCCCTCAGAGACGTGATGAGGGATTAAAACGCCTTTTCTCCTCATTTGCCCAACATCTCAGGAGAAAGCCAAGTGAAGTCCCCGTCAGGGCTGTCCTGGGCACCCGCTGGCTACGAAGACAACCTCCTCATTAGCCTGGCTTTCCTCTGAAAACGAGCTCACACAGACTGCATTGTGGGTGCCTGTGTGAACGTGTGGGGTATCAGGTACCCCTTACCATGCTCCAGACCCATTTCCATATGGAATAAAGTCGACTTCCGAGTACTTACAATGTGCTAGGCATCGCACGGATCACCATGGACTCGTTTGCTCACAACCCCATGAGGTCCATGTTCTTATCCCACTTCCTAGACGATTTGCCTACATGTATGAAAGCATGCCCACATGCGTGCATATCTACTCATGTGCACAAAATGTGCTTACGTGTGCAACCCAGTCTTTACATATCCACATGCAAACATATGTACATATTCTGTGTGTCTCTGTACACATATGTGTGTATGTGTGTACACATTTTCCTGTTATGTCCTCTTTCAAAATGGGTACCCTCCTTTTTTTGTGAGATGGGGTCTTGCTTTGTCACCCAGGCTGGAGTGTAGTGGCGTGATCATGGCTCACTGCAGCACTGATCTCCCAGGATCAAACAATCCTCTGGCCTAAGCCTCCTGAGTAGCTGGCACTACAGGCACATGCCAACATGCCCAGCTAATTTTTGTATGTTTTGTAGAGATGAGGTTTCACCATGTCACCCAGGCTGGTCTCAGACTCCTGGACTCAAGCGATCTGCCCGCCTTGGCCTCCCAAAGTGCTGGGACTACAGGTGTGAGCCACTGTGTCTGGCCCATAGATACCCTTTATTGAACTCCTGTGCCGCATACAATGTTTTACTTTACTTACCATTCTTTATATCATCATCAATCTGGGCAAAGCAAATAGTATTATCTACATCACAGGTTGGCAAACTATGCCCCCACAGGCCAAATTGGGCTTGCCTTCTTTTTTTTTTTTTGAGTCAGAGTCTCTGTCGTCCAGGCTGGAGCGCAGTGGTGTGATCTCAGCTCACTGCAACCTCCGCCTCCCAGGTTCAAACGATTCTCCCACCTCAGCCTCCCAAGTAGCTAGATTACAGGTGCATGCCACTACACCCAGCCACTTTTAATATTTTTTGGTAGAGACAGGCTTTCACCATGTTGGCCAGGCTGGTCTCAAACTCTTGACCTCAAGTAATCCGCCCGCCTCAGCCTTCCAAAGTGCTGGGATTACAGGCATGAGCCACCGTGCCTGGCATTGCCATCTGTTTTTGAAAATAAAGTTTTATTGGCACACAGCCAGGCTCATTTGTTTATGTGTTGTCTGTGGCCGATTTCAGGTCACAATGGCAGAGTTGAGTGGTTGCGACAGAGACTGTAAAACCCACAAAGGCTAAAATATAAACTTTCTGACCCTTTATAATTTGCTGTCCCCAAATTGACATGTTTTACATAAGGAAACTAAGATTCAGACAAGGTATTTTAATCGCCCAAGGTCATGGAATTGTTTAGTTAGCCAAACACCTTGGCCACCATGCAAGACCCCCTCTCACATCTGGATGTCTTTGGGAGAGTTAACTGTTCCTACACTCTTGTCTCTCTGTCCCCATGTACTTACACACCTGGGGAAGGTTTGTGGGCCTGTATGAGACTTTCTGTGTGGTAAATCTGGGGGGAAAAAAGTGTAGTTTTTCTTTGTTGGGAGCAGGGCTCTTATTAGTCAGCTCATTTGAGTCTAATAGTTTGTGTCTGCTTACTCCCTTGATTTTTGAGAAAGCTATGCTAAAATATCCCACCAAGTGGATCTGATTTGACACTTTCTTCTTGCACGTGTATCTGCTTTTTTTTTTTTTTTTTTTGAGACGGAGTCTCGCTGTGTCGCCCAGGCTGGAGTGCAGTGGCCGGATCTCAGCTCACTGCAAGCTCTGCCTCCCGGGTTTTTACGCCATTCTCCTGCCTCAGCCTCCCGAGTAGCCGGGACTACAGGCGCCCGCCACCTCGCCCGGCTAGTTTTTTGTATTTTTTAGTAGAGACGGGGTTTCACCGTGTTAGCCAGGATGGTCTCGATCTCCTGACCTCGTGATCCGCCCGTCTCGGCCTCCCAAAGTGCTGGGATTACAGGCTTGAGCCACCGCGCCCGGCCTGCTTTTTTTTTTTTTTTAAGTGTTTTGAGACTAAGTTCAGGATTATTATATCTTGTCATTACAAGATATAATGACCTTCTTTGTCCCTAATAATGTTGTTTTGTCTTAAAGTCTCTTTATCCTCTGAAATGTATCTTGCTACCTGTTTTATTCTAGAGAATATTTGCTGATACATAATTTTCTCTTCTTTTACTTTTACCCTTTGTGCCTCACTATCTCTTTTTTTACCCTCACTATCTTAGGCCTGTCTGCAGTAAACAGATAGAGCTGTACTGTTTTTCCTCCTCCAAACTATGAATTTCTGGTTTTTAACAGTTTTGAACCCATTTTCATTTATTGTGAACACTAACATGTATTTGACTTTATACTCTTATGCTGTATGTTTTATTTGTAATCCATTTAAAACTTTTTTCTCCTTTCTTAATTCTGTGGAATTGATTGTATTTGCTGTATGCCTTTTTATTCCCTCTGCTGGTTCAGAAGTTATACACTCCGTCTTTCATGGGTACCCTGACATTTTTAACACTCACATTGGCCTCAACCAAGCCAAAAGTTAATTGCTGTCCCTATCTACCTCCCAAACAATTTTAGTATGTTGTAATTCCAATCCTATTCCTCCCAGCTTCTATTTTATGGCTGTATTTTTGTTCCATCTACTATTTTAAAAATCCCTTAAATGAGGCTGCGCGTGGTGGCTCATGCCTCTAATCCCAGCACTTTGGGAGGCCGAGGAGGGTAGATCATGAGGTCAGGAGTTTGAGACGAGCCTGGGCAATATGGTGAAACTCCGTCTCTACTAAAAAATACAAAAATTAGGCAGGCATGGTGGCATGCACCTGTAGTCCTAGTTACTCAGGAGGCTGAAGGCAGGAGAACTGCTGGAACCCGGGAGGCAGAGGTTGCAGCGAGCTGAGATTGTGCCACTGAACTCCAGCCTGGGCAAAAGAGCGAGACTCTGTCTCAAAAAAAGAAAAAGAAAAAGAAAAAAAAAATCCCTTAAATGAAAAAAACAAGTCACCCAAGGATTTTCTTTTTTTTCTTACAAGGTTGTATCAATATCATCTCTAGTATTTGTATGTGTTTATATGGGGGTGGGGGGATGGGGCATCCACATCAGCACAATTCATGCTCCAGAAAATTCTCCCTGTCTGTAAACATGTGTACTCACTAAGCCACATGTGCATGGCTGTGCATGCATGACTCTGTTACTTATACATGTGAGTCCGTGGACACCTATCTGTCCCTTTGTGCAGGTGCTATAGTCATTAACAAAATATTTATTATGCCCCCTCTTCTTCTATTATACAGAAAGTACTGGCTGAACCCTCAGAGTCTTAGGTGGGAGCACCTAACGGTTGTGACGACTGCTGATAAATGCTCTGATAAATGTCTCAAAGGCTGTGGGAGAGCAGAAGAGTTGTACTAACGAGGCTCTTGTGTGGTCAGGGAGGGCTTCCTGGAGGAAGAGGCATCTGACCTGAATCATGGCAGAGGAATAGCAACCACCCAGACTGCAGAAGAGTGGTATAGCCTGGCTGGGGTGGCCCACTCCATGACAATCACTAGGGGTGCATCCCAGCCCAAGGGTTAGAAGCTGTGTGATTCTGAACAAGTCCCTTAACCTCTCTGGTAAGAATCCTGGACACCTTGCAGAAGTGTTGTGAGGCTCCAAGGAGAAAAAGGACAAATGTGGCTAGCAAGCTGAGAAGGGATACATGGGGTCAAGATTGTAAAATTATAGCACTAGCAACAGCCACCATTTCTTGAGGCCCAGTATTGCGAATCTGCCCAGCAACACTGAGAGGTGGCATTGCTTTGCCCTTACTATTGAGAAAGAACCCACAGCTCAGAGAGGTGACATGACTCACCCAAGGCCATGCAGGGCCGGGCAGGCGCAGGGGGCCCCAGGGCCCATTGTTCTGATGACGTGCACCCTGTTCCTGCTATTCCTGCTGCTGCACCCCAGCCTGGAGTGTCTTGTCCCTACTTTCTGGCTCTCCATCACTCTCCCTATTCCCTATTCAAAGAGCCAGGGGCCTCGAAGGTCCTCCTGGACTGCAAGAGAGGAAACTAGTACCACTGGCTGCTCCATTTGGTGCCTGGGGAAGCCCAATTCTCCCCCTCCCCAGTACCCCTCCCTCCAGGGGCTCCCTTTGCAGGTTTATGTGGGGCAGAGAATCAGGTTAATGGAATCCTGGCTGCCTCTGGCTAGGTAGGGGGGTGGATAGCCCCCTCTGGAACCCACACAAGGGTCAACCCTCTGTTTCCAGCCCAGCCTAACACAGCCCCTCTTGAGCCCTTGAAGAGCCTGAGGGGAGGGTGTCAACATTTCACACCTTTCTGAGGAAGCCCAGGTCAGCATCTCCCATCTACTGCCATGGGGACTGGATTCCCACGATCATTTTGGCCCTCCCCTTATAATCATCTCCAACAACTCTTGCTGTCTCTGCCAGCACAGTGTGGCATGGTGTTAAGGCTCTGAATTTGGAAAGCCCTGGATTCTTGCCCTGCTCTGCCTGACCTTAGGCAAACCATTCAGGCTCCTTGAGCCTCAGTTTCTTCATCCATAAAATGGTAATACTAGTAGACTCACTTGGTAAGGGTTGCTGGGTTGAAATGAGAGGATTCACGCAAAAGGCTTCACAGGCTGCCTGGCACACAGTAGGCACTCAATATTTTTGGATAGATGAACGCTATTACACAATGCCTACAGCTGAGCTTTTGTGCAAAATGCTTTCACTTTTTACTAAGTGGGGAGGTAGCAAGGGGCAGCCACTCGCCATCCCAGTTCTGGGTTTGTATCTGATGGTCACTTACCTCCCAGGACCTGAACACCTTCTATGTGCAAGACACTCTGTAAGTTGTTCTATATAAATTGCCTCATGCAATGCCCATCACCGTCCCTGCAGCCGCCCTTCATCCCCAGTGGACCTGCTGGTCTTCAAAGTGCACAGGCTGCCAGTGTGGACCTGCAAAGATGCAGTTAGCACTGCTGGGTTGATCTGGAGAGCCCCTGGGTTTACTGCCTGCCTGGCATCCCAGGTTCAGACTTTCAGACTCTGGTAGTCAACACGGAGCATTACCCCTCTTCCTTCATCTAGCTTCCTCTTCCTGACACCCACACACTTGGCCATTCTACCTTTGAAATGTCTGCTGTCGTTCTTGGAGCCTCTGTTTTCCTACCTGTAAAATGGGGTGATTGGACTAAATGCTTCTTGTTGATCTAAGACTGCTGGCATAAAGAAATGAATATGAGGCCGGGCGTAGTGGCTCATGCCTGTAATTCCAGCACTTTGGGAGGCCGAGGCGGGTGGATCACGACATCAGGAGTTCAAGACCGGCCTGGCCAAGAAGGCGAAACCCCATCTCTACTAAAAATACAAAATGAGCCAGGCGTGGTGGCGGGCACCTGTAATCCCAGCTACTCGAGAGGCTGAGGCAAGAGAATCACTTGCACCTGGGAAGTGGAGGTTGCAGTGAGCTGAGACTGCACCACTGCAATCTAGTCTGGGCAAGACTCCATCTCAGAAAAAACAAACATAACACCAAAACAAACAAACAAACAAAAAATAAATGAATATGAATTTTGAACATATTAAGGGCCAGGTATCCCTTGCCTCCTGGTGGCCCTGTGAGGGAGGTTCTGCTGTTAGTTCTCACATTACAGATGGAGAAACCAAGGCCTGGGGAGGTAACGTCACTTGGCCAGTGAACTCAGCAATATGAGGACAGTCAGGGATTCAAGCACAGGCCTGTCTGGCTCTTTCCTTGGTGCGCATGGCCTCCTCCTCTGAGCAGGCTTCTACAGAGGCTGCAAAGAACCTGAAGGAATCACACGGGTCCCCTTCAGTGTCTGCGAACCGCCCCTCCCCTCAGAGCATGGCGCCTCATGCCAGCCTCTGGGGACAAAGGCTAGGCAGCCAGCACCCCTCAGTGCAGCCCTGGAATTCCCGCCGAAGCCCTTTCTCTGTATTTTTGGAGCCCAGCCCAGGGTTGGCCCACCAGTCCTGGGAAGGAATTTGCAGTTTCTTGTTTCTAAAGGAAGGAAAAGCAAATTGTCAGCCCTAGTCCCCCCTTCCCACCAGTCAAACTGGAGCATGATCATGAACTTGCACAGCCATTTATTGTTTACAAATCCCGACCTCCTTAGCCTGGCACTCAAAAGCCTCTACTTGGTGCCTCGACTTACCTCTCCTGCCCCATCGCCATCACTCGGAGCCTTCATTGCTGCCCAAACAGAAGTTCCTAATGATTCCTCAACACATCACAGGCTGTCTCCCGGGCCTTTCCTCCTGTCACTGCCTCTGCCTGGAATGCCCCTGCCATCCGTCATCCCTATGGAGCCAAATTCTGCCTAGTCTGAGACCCAGCCTCACCTCCAGGAAGCCCTCCGTGATGCCCTGGCCATCCCCACCAACCCCAACCCTCACAGCACTTCCTCTGTGTCCCCAGATGGCCCTACCATTCTATTCTTTAGAGCAGGGGGCTGTCTTGATTCACGTCCACCTCCCCAGTGACCTCAGAAGGTGATCTGAAAATGACAACTGACAGAATGGATGAATGATGGATGGGGGAAGGGTGTTTGATGAAAATCAGTATGGTTATTTGCGCACTAGACAGGCAGGTGAGGGTCAAGGCCAGTTGTGGGGAGGCCTCTGGGGACCACGCGCCCATGGTCTCACACCCTGGCTTGGAATCTGGGTGGGGCCTGTAGAGCCCAGCCCATCAGGCTGCAGCGTCCTGCCCATACGCTGGAAGCTGATCTGGTGGGCCCCTAAGAAACACATTAACAAAGGGAGAGCCGCTGACCTGAGCCTCCCCGCTGGGTGTGTGCTGGGGGTGGGGAGGGGCTGACTGCAGGCCCAGGCAACTGCTCCCACCTTCCCTGCCAAGGCTCCAGGGCCTGGGGGCTGCATGTGGCTCCCGCCTCCCAGCCCCGTAGTGGATCCGCCCACTTCACCAGCGCTCTGAGGAGTAATGAGTCAGTCAGTGTCACGTGCTTTGCACAAGATCTGGCACAAGACACGTAAAATGTTCTTGCAGCAGTCACAATCTCTAATTCTTGATGTGACACTACGGCACCTGAATATTGACTATTCTACAGTTCTTGACTATGACATTCTATGACTGTAGCATTCTGTAATTCCTGCCTGTAAGTCTACAACTGAATATTCTACGTGTGTGTGTTTACTGTAACGGTCTACAGTTCTGTGACTGCACCCTTCTAAAATTCCTGCTTGTAAGCCTACAATTTTAATATTCTATGGTGGTACAATTCTATAATTCTACGATTCTGACCCTTTTATGCCTGCAACATTCTAAAGCTCCTGCCTCCGTGCCTCGTCGTCTTAGTGCTTCAATGATTAAATGATTGTAACATTCTATAATTCCATGATTACAACCTTTCTAGGCCTGTAACATTCTAAAATTCTTGCTTGACTGTGATTTTAACACTGTGCAATTCTGTGGCCGTTAACAGGTGGTGACTGTGATGTCACGTGAGCCTGTGACCTTGGGTTGCCTGACCTCGTCACCTTCCCCTACTGCTAGCCCCTGGCTGCTTGGCAGTTCTATCAGTGTTCACAGTTCTCTCTGAAAGGTCTCCAGCTTTCTTCTACAGTCTGGACCCTCTGGCCTCTTCCCGCCAGAACAAGGATTGGGTCAACTCAATGTTCATCCATGCAGATGTTTACAAGAGGCTCCAGGAGCTGCTAGGTGGGGTGGGCAGGGCTGGGCTGGGGAGCTGGAGGGGCCCAGATGCCTCGACTGCATCCTGAGCCACAGTGTTGGGTGAGTCGTGGAGCAGTGTAGGCCCTGCTGCTGACACTTCTGCCAGGGTCCATGGAGAGGCATAAGCACCCACTCATGAACCCCACACTGCAGTCCCTGAGGAGCTCAGCCCCTGGTGGTGTCCCTGCTCTAGTCACTGACACAAGATCTAAAACAGCCATCAGCCCGGGCAGCTGGCTCAACCCAGAGAGAACTCAGTGGGGATGGCTATAGCCCATCAGTGGCCCAGGGCTGGGAAGGCAGAACAGAGATCCCCCCGGCCACCTCTGCTTTGAAATGTTTGTCTTTGCCTGGGCATCAAAAGTGGCCTCTTTCTCCTTATTCTGAGCGTGCGGCTGTGTGGACACACACATGACTGTGAGTGCTCATGTTTACAGCCCTGGCTGTGTCTCTGTGAGTATCACTGTGCATGTCCCCCGCGTGTAGGTATCTAAATGCACGTGGATGGTAAAGCCCCCCGGAGCAAGGCCAAGGGTCTGTCACCTTTTGGCTTGTTATCTCTGCAGTCACCTGAGCCCTGGCGGAGCCATTTCCAGGCGTGAGTGAGACAGGGAACAGGAGGGTTAGCAGGTCTCACTCAGAATTAGGCTTCTTTTAACTCTGCTGGCTCTGTGGAAAGCACTCTGCCCCCAGGGCTGTGGCTTGGGGGCTCTAGCGCTTCATCACCATCATCACTGGCATGGTTTTATTGAGGACTTACTATGCCCCAGGTGCTTTACATGAGTCCCCTAAATTAAGTCTTCACAGTGACCTCACGAGGTAAGTGCCATCATTACCCATTTTCTAGATGAGAAAATTGAGATTTCAAGAGATGCAGCCCAAAATCACCAGCTGGTTAGCGGTCAGGCTGCATCCAGGCTTGATGGACAGCAAAGCCACTACTATGTATAACACCACCATGCTAAAGGCCAGGCTGGCGGCCACTGGACCCTTGTGGAGAATGCCCTGGGGACGAGGGGTACCTCTCTTCCACCTGTTCCTGCGGGCCTCTGCTGTGAGCCAGGTTGGGAGCAGAGGACACAGAGATGGGAGCAATCCAGTTCCTGCCATGAATATGGTCAACGCAAGGCAAGAGAGGACCTGGGCCTGGGGGTGGCACATGTTCCAGGGGCTCCAAGGACGGACTGACACATTCATCTGGGGAAGCCAGGGAGGGCTCTCGGCAGGTGGCCTGGTCTGAGCTGGATCTGAAGAAATGTGTGGAGCTTCCATGAGCAAGGGAGGGGAATCAAGAAAGGTGAGGGTTTCTTCTCCTTTCATAGAAATCTTGCGCTCTGGTGGGGAGGAAGCGGGGCAGGAGCTCTGGATTCCATACTCATGTACTAAGAATTTCAGGAAAAACTGGTTTGGCTCAGACTGGACTGAAAGCAAAGATCAACTGGAGGTCAAAGGCAGGGGGGAGGGGGCTGTGGGACATCCAGAAAGAACCTGGCTCAATTCATAAACCCTCTCTAGGTTCGGACCTCTGTCAGGCCATGGGGACACGGTGAGCCAGACCGGCTCCAGCATTGCTGAAAGAGCTTGCCGTCCTGGGGGAGGCAGGCGTGACAGCATTTCTCAGGGCCAGACAAGGAGAGGGCTGTGGGACATCCAGAAAGAACCTGCCTCAATTCATAAACCCTCCCTGGGTTCGGACCTGTGTCAGGCCGCGGAGACACAGTGAACCAGACCGGCTCCAGCATGGCTGGAAGAGCTCACCGTCCTGGGGGAGGCAGGCATGACAGCATTTCTCAGGGCTGGACAAGAACAGGCTCTTTAGAAACGGAAATGGTCTTTTGTGGCCCTTGGAGACTACCTCTCCAGTCCTCCGATGCCAGGAGCAAGGACGCCCTCCCCCTTGAGAGATCACTGGGAGAGAAGTGTTGCTTTAGAACCGGTCAAAACCAAATTGTCTGTTTGAATCAGCATCCAAATCTAAACATCAAAAGTTTAAATTCTCCTAGAATTCCTGGGCCCCTGAGAATATATTTGGGACCCTCTCCCCATTCTGGGGTTTGCAGACCCCAGTTGCAGAAAGTGTGAGCTATATTCTGGGAGCTGGTACCATAAGGAAACTCCAAACATACGCCGTAAGCCCAAGGCTGTGGGGAGAGAGGCAGGTGCGCTCACCTTTTCCTCAAGAGTGCACTATCTATACTTCTGGAAGTCATGCTGAACGCGCTTAACAGACTCACTGCCTGCAGCAAGGCACCCTTCCTGCCTCCTGCTTCCTCACTCCAGTTCACTCCCCTGCTCCTCTCCTGCTCAAAATCTGGCCATGGCTCCCCAGTGCCCTCAGGGGTACAGCTTAAATCCCTGAGCTGGCATCCAGGCCTCAGCAGGGGCCTCCTCACTCCTCGGGCCTCAGCCTTCAACCCACCCTGCAGTCTTAGCTCCCAGCCACTCTGGGACAAGAGTCTGACTCAGATCCTGGACTCTCCCCTCCCCACCTCAGCCAGCAGCCAGCATTCCCCCAGACGATCCTCATTTGTCTAACTCTCTTGGCAGATGCTTCTCTGGCTCCTGCCAGGGGCAGACACGTTGATTTGGTTTCCCACCTGCAGCAGGGTCCTGGTAACCAGGGCGGCCACTGCCTCCTCGGCTAGTTCCTGCTTTGCCTTGCAAAAGGCAGAGGCCGCACCTGGCCCCCGGGGGGCCCTAGCCCCCGGCTCCGACTTGGTCCTCCTGCTCCAGATGTCAGGTTTTCTGAGCCAGTTGTACATCTATTCTCTAACCCTGGCCAATGCATGAGAGGGTTCAGAGAGCATCTTGTTCTCCCTCTTCCTGCCCCTTCCAACTTATGGATGGGAGTGAGGTGTAAGTAAGCCCAGAGAGGGCGAGAGACTTGAAGGTAGCAACAAAGCTAGGCCTGAGACCTGAGTATCCTGAGTCCTGGACCAGTGCTCTGCTCGCCCCTGATCTAGGCTCCTTCCCAGCCCTCTCCACTCTTGACCCAAGGGTGGCTGTCATAGTGTGTGTTCTGCCTGGATCATCCAAGGAGTTAGGTGTGCATGCAAATCACCCCTGAAAAACTGCATCTTTGGTGAAAGCGGGATGCCAGCATCCAGGTTACCAGCCCCACCTCATTGGCCCCATCTATTGATTAGATCTTCTTTCCTTCGGACCATCTATCCAACTGTGTAACTAATGAATGGGGCTGATAACCTAGAACGGCTCAAAGAGGTCAAGTGGTTTTCCTAACCTGAGGTCGCACAGAAATCCAGGTTTACCTGAATTAGAGCTTGTGTCCAGAAAGTGTGGTCAGTTTATGAGGTCTGCTTGAGATCAGGGTGCAGTCACAGACTACGCTCCTGACCTACGAATGTTCTGGGAGCTCCTGGTGACCTGAGAACACTTCCTTGAGAAGAGAGGAAAGTGTCCCATTCCCAAGTTCCCTTCCCCCAAAGGCTGCAGAGGAGCCAGGCTCTGTTACCAGCTCTGCCCATCTCTGGGCTGTCTGGCAATGCCCCTGGGAACCTGGCACTGGACAACCCACCCTGCCCTGGCCACAGGTGCCCTGGGACAGAATGCTCACGGGGCTGCCATCCCAGGCTGGAGCTGAAAATTAAATTAAAACCACGACAGGGACAGTTAATTAAAGCAGATTAGCGCGAGACTAATTAGGGACACTGACACTGGAACCATCGCACTCTAAGATGTTAATTAGCTGTTCATTAATGTCAGCTCCCTGTTCAAGGGAGAAATATGAACAGCCCTTCTCCGGGGCTTCATTCCGGAGCTGAGTAAACAGGGGCGGCTGTCCAATGGCAGACCCAGCCTCCACTTGTCTTCCCTCCCTCTTTCTGGCCCTGGTATCTGCCTACTCCCTTTGTCTCCCTCCTACACCAGTTTCTGAACATTGGCACCGCCAGAGAGACCTTGGACCCATGGAAAGGAAGAGCTCAGCTGGGGCCCAACACACAGCAGCTCTGGAAGGTGGCGTACCTGCTCTGTAAGCCAGCCTTGTACCCAGGAAACCCTCTGTCTCTGCCTTCCTACTCATGGCCTGAGTCGGATGGAGGCCTTTCTTCTTCTTTTCTTCTTTCTTTCCTTCTTTCTTTCTTTCCTTCCTTCCTTCTTCCCTCCCTCCCTCTCTCCCTTCCCCCATCCATCGATTAGACCAACCTTCCTTCTTTCCTTCCATCCATCCATCCAATCATGTATCTACACATCCATTCACAAATCCATCTATGATCCACGTATTCATCATTTTCTCCCATCCACTGACGATTTTATAAAAAATCTACCTACCTATCCAGCCCCTCCCAAATATTGAAGTTTCCCTTTGCTGAGCCATTCATATAGCCATTCATTTAGCATGAATATGTCCACTCACTCTCTCCACCCATCCATCAACCTATCTTCCTAGGCACTGTTTTACCTGTCCAGCCAGTGAACCTACCAATACATCTGCTGGGTCTTCTACCCACATACAGCAGCCACTCACTTGCTCACTGTCATTCATTCGTCTAAACACGGATTCTTCCACCTGCCTACCAATCGCTCATCTTTCCATTCCTCTCATACACATCTATGAACACCTACTACGTGCCAGGCACTATGCTAGGTGCTGGGGTAGAGGAGGAAAACAGAGATGAGGAAAAGCTTAGACAGTGGAATCCTCACTTTTGTTCCTATTTTGTAGATGAGAAAATCAAGATTGAAAGAGGTGAAGTTACTTGCCTAAGGTCACCGAGCAAATTGACAAATATTCATCCAATGTTCACTTAATTAATATTTATTATATCACCTACTTGTATTGTTATATATCACTTGAGGATACAGTGACAGACACAGTTCCTAACTGTATGAGCGTCACAGTCTAGAGTGGTAATTCTCAAGACACTCTGATGAAAGTTATTACTGCTGCCCACTCAAATGCACATATATCCACACAGGAAGCATTTTGTGAACAATTTCAGTAAGTTCACAAACCTCCTTAAAGGCCATCCACACAGGTTAGGTCAAGACCCATGGGGCTAGCTGGAGAGACATACAAGTAAAGAGAAAGCCAAACCCAGTGTTCTATACATTATAATACAGACGTGAAGAGGAGTCAGTGAAGGCTTCCTGGAGGAGGTGATACCCCAGTTGAGTTATGAAGGATGGGCAAGGTTAGCTAAATAGGCTAGCTAACCGCCATTTGCACATTGTGTTTTGTGTGTAAAACTTAGAGGAGCGAGGCATTCGAGGATGCTTTCTGGGAGCCCTGGTAGGCCCACCTGGGATGACTGGAGCCTGATGTGTGCAGGTGATGTGGCAGAGCTAACTTGGACCCAGGTCTCCTGTCTGGCTCTTCCTAAGAAACAATAAGGACCTGCCGATGGCCCCACTGTTGCCCTCACTCTGGGAATGGATAGGGTAAATGTAGGTCTCAGTGGCTCCTAGCTTAGGGCTCGGCCGAACCATGGCCAGACTGTCTCCTGGAGGCCTCAGGCCTGCTGTTCTCTGCCAGGCAGAGGGAACTACATTCCAGGCACGAACCTTAGCCATGTGGCTCTGTGGGACGGGTCCTCTATCATCCCAGCCTCTGCCTGAGACTAGGGATTGGAAGGTGGGGAGTGGAGACCCCTGTGGGCACTGGGCCTGAAGCTGGACGGCAGGCCACAGTAGCACATGGCTGGCTCTCTGGGAGTCGGTCCAGGCTCTGGTCCAGATGCCAGTGCGTGCCCTGACCCAGGACTGGTCCCTTTGGCCAACAGGGACTTCCTTTCACTTTTGCCTGCTCCAGTCTGGTCTGTGATGGTGGGCACCTGGATCCAGATCAGTATCCCATCAGGGCAAGGTCACAATGCTGGCCGACTTCATTGGAGGCAACCAGACGTTCCCAAGGAAGCAGGAATTTAAGAGACAGAAAGACCTGGCTTCAAATCACACCTCTGCCAGTGAGGGGCTAGATGACCTCAGGGGAATTACTTTATCATTCTGAGCCTCAACTGTGAAATAGGCATGATATTAACATTGCTGCTCTTGCTTTCTTTTCTCATCTTCATTTTAAATTTAATTTTAGCATTGTTTGGTAGGTCTTTTCCATCATTTTCTTTTTCTTTTTTTTTTTTTTTTTAAATTAAAAAATAGAGATGGGGTTTCACCATGTTACCCAGGCTGGTCTCAAACTCCTGGCCTCAAGTGATCCTCCTGCCTTGGCCTCCCAAAGTGTTGGGATTACAGATATAAGCCACTGAGCCCGGCTCATCCCTTTACCTTTGGTCCTTCTCCATTTTGCTTTAGATGCATCCGTTCAAAAGATCATGTAGCTGGACTTATTCTATTTTTTAACCCTATCTAAGAGTCACTGTCTAGCAATAAGGAGATACTTACTTACATTTATTGTAGCACTGTAATTAGTACACAGGAGATGTCTAACAAAGATCATTCTTTCCTCCTGGCATCATCCAACGACCTTAGTTTTTTTTCTCCCTTATCCATTGCTCCTTCCACCTCTGAAGCCTGATATGCTGAGGAATATATGGATCTGCTGGTACCAGTAACCACATTCACTAAGCAAAAGCCACCCCTAGCTTCAGAGTATGTCGTAAACTGACTGTCAGAGCAGGAAAGATTTTTAAGATCCTCAGACCAGAATGCTAAAGGCCAAGGTCAGACATCTTTTGTGTCCATGTTGGGAACAGAATCAGATGCTCTGTTACTCAATCCAAAGGTTAGTAGAAGCCCCAAAGGGCAAATACCCTAAGGCCCAGGCAAGGGAGAGAGGAAAATGGGAAAGTGAGAGAAACAATCCAAGAACCAGAAGAAATGTCCCAGCATATAGGAGGGACAAAGGGTATTTCTTGTGACAATAATTCAGGTTTTGTGATTACTAAGACAGGCTTCTGAACATGATTCTGCTCCCATTTTTTGTTCAATCCTGGGTGAGTGCCTTCCCCTCTCTGGGCTTCAGGTTCCTTTTCTGGGATACCAGAAAGCTGGATTTGATGACTTATCAGACTGCACTGTAAATTTCCATCTAAACATCAGCATTAGAATAATGCTGATGGAAGTCACTGATGATTGTCCCAGTATCTGACCTCTCCTTATTCCTTAACAATAGGCTCTACTTTTTAGCTGGGTACATGGCATTCCAGAATCAAGCTTATGCTTCCCATCTGTCTTGCATCTGGGTAGCATAGTGATGTGATTTGGTTCTGGCTGATAAGGTGTTAGCAGAAATGGTAGCTGCAATTTCTCGGAAGTGTCCTCAAAAGAAGCATGTGTGTCTATCTTTACCGCTTCCTCTTTCCTCCTGGCTGGAATGTGGATGTGATGGTTGGAGGGTTGGCAGCCAGCTTAGATCTTGGGACCAAGACAGGAACCTGAGTCCTTCACGATTATGGAGCCGTACCAGCTGCCTACTTCTGGATTTCATTTACTTGAGGGAAGAATAAACTCCAATCTTGTTTAAGCCACAGTTATTTTTATTTTCCGTTACTCACAATCCAAACTGATGCAAATGGTTAAAAGTGCGTGCCGTGGATTCAAACATAAAGTCCTAGTTCTACTAGCGCCAATAATCTGAGCAATCTTATGCAAGTCACTTAACCTCTAAGTCTTGGTTTCTCTATCTGTGAAATGGTTATAATAACAAATACTTCTTGGTGTAGTTCCAAGGAGAAAAAAAAACACGCATGTAAACCCACTGGCATAGTCTGTGTTTCAAAATTAAGGGCTCAGTAAATAATAGTTGCTAATTTTTTTTTTTTTTTTTTTTTTTTTGAGACAAGCTCTCACTCTGTCACCCAGGCTGGAGTGCATGGAGTGCAGTGGTGCAATCATGACTCACTGCAGCCTCAACTTCCTGGGCTCAAGTGATCTTGCCACCTCAGCCTCCTGAGTAGTTGGAACCATAGGCACACACCACCTCACCAAGCTAATTTTTTTTGTATTTTATGTAGAGATGGGGTCTCACTATGTTGCCCAGGCTGGTCTCAAACTCCTGGGCTCAAGTAATCCTGCTGCCTCAGCCTCCCAAAGTACTGGGATTACAGGCGTGAGCCACCGCGCTCAGCAATAGCTGCTATCGTTGTAGCTATCATGATTATTCTCATCAGCTAATCTCTGCCCTAGGAGCTCCATGAAAGCTGTAACTCCTGTCACTCTCTGGCTTTCAGGGGAACCATCTTCACTCTGTGTTATACTTGGGATGACACATATTAGAATGGGAACACCGAGGCTTAATGCCAGAAAGACCTGGGTTCAAATCTCAACTTCACCATTTATTAACTGTGTGATCTTAGCTAGGTCTCACCGCCTTTCTGAGCCTGCCTCCCCTTTTCCTGGGGATGGTGAGATATATCTCAACAGGGTTGTTTTGTGGGTTTCAACCTGATAGCCTTGGGGAGGGCCTGGGGCGGGGTTACTGCTGGAGAAATGGGAGCTGTGGCTATGGCTCCAGGAAGTGCCTGTCTTTAGCATGGAGGATACGTGAGTGGTGTGGGTATGACCAGGCTGGTCTCGGCTCTTCCAGAGAAGAAAGTCACCCCATCACTCATCTTTTGGTCTAACTGGCCCTGAGGGGGTGGTTAAGACACGGGGAGGAAAACCAAAGCTCCATTAAAAAAAAAAAAAAAAAAAACCAATCAATTTGTAGCAATCCAAATAAAAGCCATTAGATGTGGCTTCCTCACTGGAGGTACCCAGGAGCCTCTTCCTCACCAGGCTCCCAGGAAATTGATTGGCAATTACTGACACTAATGGGAGCTGGGGAGGCCTGGTGATTTCCCCATCACTCTCCGGGGACAGTGATGACATGTCAAGATCTGTCAGGCTGGGTCTGTCCCGGGGTGGTCGGGACCCCAGATCTGGGCAGAGATGGGGCAGCCAGCTGGGGTTGAGTCCCCTTGGGGACCCTCACCCCTTTACTTATTTATAAGTTGGTTTGACTCATGGTGACTTAATGGCCCTACTGGGGCTATGCAGATGGCAGGTCCCAAGACAGGAGGATGGGTGGGGGTACCAAGAGGCTTCCAGGCCTGCCCTTAGACCTGGATCTGGAACTCCATAAAGAAGGCCTCAGGCTTCATGAGAAGTCTTAGGGCAGAAAGGGAAAGGAGTGGCTGCCAGAGAGGCTGGAACAGAGGTTGTGAGAGGCGGTGGCCGGAGACGGAGTTTTGAGGCAGAATGAAAAGGCACAAAGACCAGCAGAGAGAGAGAGAGAGATACAGACATCTGCTGGGCGACCAGGCTGTGGAACTGCAGAGCTGGCAAGGCCCCGAGAAGTCATCTAATTCAGGCTTGTCTTTTTATAGCTCCTCGGCAGTGAAGGCACAGAGAGGGGAAGACACTATCCTGAAGTTTCACAGCATGACTCCAGGGGAGCTGGGACTAGAACTTCATTAGCTGCCCCCAGTGAGCCAGGAAGTAAGAATTCCCCTGGGATAGGGGAGCCTAGGTTGGGGGTGGGGGGCATTCACTCTAACCTATGGGGGCCATCTTTGAGCCTGGGGGTGGGGACTCTGTGTAGTGGAGAGAAAGACACATAAACAGATGGTGACAACTCAGAGTGACAGGGGAGGCATGAAGCGTGGGAGCTCAGGGGATGGCCAACTACCCCAGTCTTGGGGGAGGGAGTGGTTAAGGGAGGATTCTCGGAGGTGACGTCACAACTGAGACCTGACGGTGCTAAGATGAATGGTGCAGAGGAGGGAAGAGAAATAAGGGAATTCTATGCCTAGAGCACAGCACGTGCCAAGGCTCAGAGGTAGGACTCAGCACATCCCAGCTGCACAGCATGGCTGAAGGCAGAGTGGCAGTGCCCAGGGCAGGGGTGAGTGGGAAGGCTGGGCCGGAGGGTGTGAGGTTTTCCTTGTGGGAAGGGAAGGAGTTTGATCTTTATACTGTGTGTAATCAGGACATGTTTTAGGTAGATACACACCATGACCAGATTTCCATTTTAGAAAGATGATTCTGGAGCTGCCAGAGGGAAATGGCTGGATGGGGAAGAGGGCAGGCAGGGGCCGCAGGGAGACCGCTGCCCAAATCCAGAATTACGACAAGGTCTGCTGAGCCAGGGCAGGGATTCATGGGGCCTAGAGGGAAGGTGACTACTCAGGGATATTCAGGAGAGAAAATGGGCAGGACTTGGTGTCTGTCCCCATAGCCAGCCTGAGGTGAGGGAGGGCTGGAGGATGACTCCGGGTGGGACTGGAGGAAGAGGTCGTGGGGGGCTGGCCAGGTACACTGAGCTTGAGACAGATGGATCGAGCACAAGGACCTGAAGGCAGGTGGATCACGTGGTCTGACAGAGGGCGAAAGGGCCAGCTGTAGTAAGGGAGGTAACAGACTAAGGATCAGAGAGGTTAAGTGTCTAAGCCCAGATGACACAGAAGGCAGGGGCTTCGCTGGCTTGAATCCCAAAGCCCAGACATTTCCTATCACTCGGGCTGCCCTTCAGGGAAAAGACAAATGGGCTGGGCCCTTCTTATTCAGCAGTTCCACAGCTTATGCGCTGACCTCTGTCTCACCTCCCAGTCTAACCCCAGGAAGCTCGGCGATGGAGTCCTCTTCCCGTCCTGCCCGTCAGGTAGGCCCATCCTTGGCTACGGGTATGCAGGCCCCTAGCTGACGGGCAGTGAGGCTGAGACCACTGCAGTCCCAGGGCTCGGATCCCTGAGAGTTCATGCCAGGCAGGGGGTCCCTCATGCCCAGAGTGTCTACAGGGGCCAGGCTCGCCTTAACCTGCCTGCTCTGAGCTCTGGAAGAATGAGGTTGAGCATGGGCATCTGCTAGGTAGGTGTCTGTACCTGTCAAGGAGCTCTTGGCTAAAGCAGAGTCCAAGCTCTGAAAACTCCAAGAAGCTCAGGCACGGAAGACCCCTGTGCCCAAAGCACACCGGGGGCTGGAGACAAGGCCCCTGATTTGCCATTTCTGAACAGGAAGGAGCCTGTGGGCAGGTGTGGCCACAGGACGGTCCAGATGACTAAAAAGGCAGCAGACTATCCCAGCAGCAAGCATGGGCTTTGAGCCAGGCAACTGCGGGTTCTAAGCTAACTGTGCGACCTTCGGTGAGTCATAAGCCTCTCTGTGCCACATTTCATCTGTAAAATGGGAATAATGTCAGGACCTGCTTCAGAGCGTGGTTATGAGGATTCGGTGAGTTAACACGTTAGGAACAAACAAGTTGACGAGAGTTTATGTCTAATCAGGCTGCTCGGGATGATGATGGGATAATGCCACAGGTGGTCCCATCAAAGCTGCAGCATTCTCGTTTGGCCTGCTCTGACCCTGTGGAGGGAGCAGGCCTGGTTATATTTATTCTTGGCCCGTTCTCACCCTTGGGGGCTGGCTGTGGCATCGAGCGAGGCTGCCCATCCACCTTGGTATTGATCTTCCTGTCTACCGGAAGGCACGATGCATTTCACACATCAGCCAGCGGCCAGTGATTACCCAGCTGGGAGCTGGCCTGCCTGCTTGCGGCTCTGCAAGTGGGTCAGGGAGTTGGAGAAAAGTAAAACTTCTCAGAGGGGCACCCATGATGGTCTGGGGCTCTAGTGGTCAACGTCCTGGCCAGCAGACCTGGACTGAGGTCCTGGCTTGGCCCCCATCCCCCCCAAGGTGACCTTAGGCAAATCACTCAGCCATCATTAGCCTCATCACTTCAGACTTCATACATCTCCTGCCTATCCATCATCTCATCTGACCTTCATGACCACTCCGGGAGTTGGCAGAGCTTGAGTTACCATTCCCACTCTGCAGAGGAGGAAACTGAGGCTCAGGAGGACCCAGCCACCAGCCTGCCTGAGGTCACACTACAGGTAACAGGCCTAGCCAGTCTAACTCCACACCCCAGGCTTACAACCTACAGTTGCTATGAGGGGCTACCTGGTGGCAAGGAGGCAACGCAGACCTGGAGGGTAGACTGTGCCACTCTAATCAGCAACGTGAGACAGGGTGGAGGTTGGAGGAGAGGGAACCGCAGGGGTCCAGGTGGGAGGGTTGCAGGGGGAACGGCAGAGATGGGACAGGCATTCCAGGCAGAGGGAACAGTGCGAGCCAAGGCCCAGAGGATGGCAAGGGCAAGTTTGAGACTTAAGGTACTGGCGGGTGGGGATGGGGGAGTTGGGTCAACGGGCTTGGAGGGAAGAGTGCTGGAGAAGGCAATGGGGTATGAAGAAGCCGGGAGGCAGGACTGGGATTGTGACCAGCCAGAAACTTCCATGGGGCATAGATAGGAATGGACATCCTGGTCAACCAGGGCCTTTGGCACAGTGCATGGCTCCTCCCCAGTGACAGACACAACAAGGCTGGGGCTCAGAGAGGTCTGGTTTTAGGAGGGCCGGCAGGGCTATGATAGAAAGCCAGGCTTCCACCCTGGATAGAGACCCCAAGTCCACACCCAGGAACAGTGTTAACTAGTTCTGGATGGGGGTGTTCTCTGACTAATCCCACAGATGCCTGAGATGAGATGGGTGGTGGACAGTCAGGCCTGCAGCACAGGTGGACTAAGTCCCACTGTATAGATGGGGGAAAAGAAGGCCCAGAGAGGTTAAGTAATTGGCCCCAGGTGACACAGCATGTGAACGGTAAAGTCGGATTTTAAATCCTGTCCTGCTGCTGCCAACACCCACACACCTTCTGCCTCTCAGAAGAGCAGATGCCCGATGGACATGGCAGCTTCACAGACTGAGCCCTTGGAGAGAAAACTGGGAGCTTAGACAGCCATCAGTTCCACTTCCAGCACTACCCCGGGCTCCCAGCCATGCTTCCAGCCCCAGACCCCCACACTGCCTCCGGACCTTCGCCCAGGGCCTGCAAACCACTCTGGAAACTATGAACAACAGCCCTTACAAATATAACAGATTCTGGAATCTTGAAACAGTCTTTGGAGCCTCCTAGCAGCTTCCAGGACTGACAAATTGCTTCCAAAATGTTCACATGCCTTCGGAATCTTTGAACAGCCCCTGAGACTTGGACCAAAATTGAGAGCCAAGAAGGGCCTGGGGCCAATGCGAGGCTCAGGCCAGCCTCCAGCGGGGGCTGGCTGCACCCGTCATGGCCAGATCCTGGGCCCAGCCCCACCTCAGGTTTCACTGAGAAGCTTCATGGTGGCCTGGAAGGAGCACTGAACTCAGAGTCAGGGTCCAGCCAGGCTTCCTCTGGCCTCTACCTTGATGGGTGGCCTTGGGCAACTCATTTCTTTTTTATGGGCCTTGGTTTCCCTATTTGGAAAATGGAATCTCGGTGTGAGGGTGTTAGGCTTTGTGAGGCTGCACTTTGGGACTCAAACCCAGTCCCCTGTACCCACCCCCACAACCACCCCCCACCTTCCATCTCTAGCCTGTCCTGATTCCAAGGGTGGCGGACTAAGGGAAAGCCCAGCTTTACCCAGGAAGAGCGGGCATGTGGTGGGACAGAGAGGCGGCCCTGGCCCACACGGCTCTGCTGTCAATGAAGCAGACTTGACCTTTTCACTTTTCATGCGAACTGGATTTAAACCCTCACCCCTTGGCATCCACAAGCACCTCTCAGGAAAGGCCTCTATGGGTGCCCTACCCAGCATGGTGACGGCCCCAGCACCTGGCAGCCTTCACGCGTGGCCATAGAGGGCGACTGGTTCCAGCCACCCAGAGCTGTCTCCATGGTTACAGGCACAGAGCCGAGCTGGGCTTTTGAAGAACGCTCATAAAGGCGTAAATGTACCCCAGATGAGCCGGCGTGCATTTGTGAAGCAAAGCAGTCGGGCCAGCCCCGTGCCTTGTAAACCACGCTGCCAGTGGCCTCAGCTGGCCTGGTGAGAACATAGCTCCTGGGCCGCTGGGCTTGGAGCCCCTGCTTCTTCCCAGCCTCCCTGGGCCCTACCTCAGGCCCACTCACCCAACCTTGGTGGCTTTGAGGGTAGATGCACCTCAGCTGCGGTTGGCTTCTTGGCTGTGTGACCTTAAGCAAGCGCATTCAGTTTTCTGAGCCTCAGTGGCCTCATCTGTAAAGTGCACACGAGGAGGCTACCATGATGCAGTGCAAGAAGGCTTGACAGGGAAATGGATGGAAAAGGCAGAGCATGGTACAGAGCAGGTGCTTAGTGGTGTCTGTTTCCTTCCATTTGTGCCCCCCGCTCCTTTCCAGCATCACCCTGCATAGGTACATAAGCCCACCTCCTCCAGGCAGTGTAGGGGATGCCGCCTCCTGCTCCCGCTGCACCTTGAATGTCGACTTGCATTAGGGCAGTCATCACCCTGAGCTGCAATGGCCTCTCTGTTGTTTCTCAGATAAGCTTGAGCACCTGGCCCCAGTGCCCTACTAGCCTCACTGAGCAATGTTCATGTTCAGCACTCAGTGGGTCCTTGGTAAATACATAAAGATGAGCCAACAAATCCATGTGGTGAGTATCATTTCTTTCTCCTTTATTTATTTATTTTTTTTTGAGATGGAGTTTCACTCTTGTTGACCAGACTGGAGTGCAATGGCGCAATCTTGGCTCACTGCAACCTCTGCCTCCCAGGTTCAAGTGATTCTCCCACCTCAGCCTCCTGAGTAGCTGGGATTACAGGTGCCTGCCACCATGCCCTACTAATTTTTGTATTTTCAGTAGAGAGGGTTTCACCATGTTGGCCAGGCTGGTCTTGAACTCCTGACCTCAAGTGATCTGCTCACCTCAGCCTCCCAAAGCGCTGGGATTACAGGCATGAGTCACCATGCCCAGCCACGTGACTATCATTTCTGAGCCTCAGATACAGGGGTGTGGTCTTTGGAGGGCCAAAGGGCATATTTCAGGGGGGATGAAATAGAATACTGGGAACTGAGAGGAAGGCCAGCCGGGGTGCCCAGTGCTCTGGGCAAAGGACTGTGAAGTCTCCCTCACTTCTCTCATTGTAGCCCCCATTTTGCAGAGGAGGAAACCAGGGTTCAGAGAGTGAAGTCACTTGCTGTGGTCATACGGCTGGTGGACAGTGATGCTTCATTCGGGACACTTCATTCAGGAAAATCTGGGCATGCCCACCCATCTTCCAATGCCTCGTGGTGCCTACTGCTGACCCTACCTCCCAGATGGCCCCTCCACAGCCTCTGCCAGCACCCACCTCAGCTGCCCATCTCGAGGTCAACCTCCTGTGGCACAGGCCCTTTGTGCTCCCACAAGGAGCTGGACTGTACCCCAGATAAGGCCTTGAGCTTTCCCGACCCTCAGCCTCTGATCTCAGATGCCCAACTTCACCCCATTCTTCTTGATCCCACCCCTAGTGGCCCCCTCACCCTACTCTACACTTTCAAGTCAGGCTCCAGACCACCAGAAACGCCCCAGCCCTGCTGGCAGTGCCTCAGGAAGACAAAACACCCAGGGTGTGAATTCTGGTCCTGCCACTCAGGAGCTGTGTGATCTGTAACAAGTTACTGAACCTCTCTGAGCTTGGGTTTCCTCACCTGAAAACAAGAGAACCTGCCAGACTGGCAAGTTGAAGGGTCTAGATATGCGTTGTAAACAGAAAAGTACTAGGTAGGTGCTAGACTTTACAGAATGATAACAGAGTACGATATTGAAGTATAACACAAGTATATAATATGCCAAATTATAATAAATTACGGATCATCAATTAAAAGGGTACTAGATGTCAGCAGCCAGCTGGGGGCTTGTGGGTGAGAGAAGAAAAATACATGACACAGATTTAGGCTCCTGTGGCCAGTGAGGGTGGTTTCTAGTCATTCACTTGTCCCTTTACCTGTCCGTCAGTCCATCCACCAAGCTGTCAGTCTGGCCGTTCTACCAACACTCATCAAACTCCTGCCAGGTACCGGGTGCTTGCACAGCCTCAGATGGTTTGAAGATGGCAATGCTCAACTCCCACCCACGATGAAGAGCGATGCCAGCTGCTGTTTATGGAGGCCCGTCTAACCAGGCTTGCTCCAACTTCTTCCATCCCCATAGCTGTTACTACGCCCATTTTACAGATGAGGATGCTGAGGCTCAGACAGGCTGAGGCCAGGACCCAGTTCGACATGAATGGCCCTTCTGGCTGTGGGGCCATGTTCCTCTCCCTCTGGTTGCCCTGAAGTCCCCTCCCTCCTGCCTTCACAGGCAACGAACATCTCACTCTCCACAGCCCCCACCCTCAATTTCCTTCCTTCTGAGGGTACCCCCAACTCAACCGGGTGGTTCTGGCACCTCCGAGTACCACACCCCTCCTGCTGTGGCTTCCAAGGGCTCATAATTTCCATCTTCATCCGTTCCTTATTAATTTTCTTACAAAATGTGTTCCATGATTTCACTGACATCATTGCTGTCCACTCGGAGTGGAAGCCTTGTGGAAAATCCCCAGGTGGGCCCAAGGTGTGCCAGCCTCCAGCAGTTCAGGCCCTGTGGGCAGGGCCGCAGCTTCACTGCCCTCCTTGAAGCTCCCCTTCCCTCCCTGATCAGGCAGGACAAGTAGGGTATGACTGGTGGTACCTAAATTCACTACAGTTTCATCCTCCTAGTATCTGGAGAGAGAGGTGTGGCACCTTCATTTCACAACAAATGTCTGGGGGCTCAGAGAAGTGAACTGACTTGCCCCGGGCCACACAGCTAAGCAGGGTTGTGGCTGGGGTTTTTATTTCATTTTTTTGAGACAAGGTCTTGCTCTGTTGCCTAGGGTGGAGTTTTGCAGTGTGATCATAGCTTACTGCAGCCTCGACCTCCTAGGCTCAAGTGATCCTCCTACCTCAGCCTCCCGAGTAGGTGGGATTATAGGTGCATGCCATCACGCCTGTCTAGTTTTTAAATTTTGTGTAGAGATGGGGTCTCACTATGTTGCCCAGGCTGGTCTGGAACTCTGGGACTCATGAAATCCTCCTGCCTTGGCCTCCCAAAGATTTGGGATTACAGGTGTGAGCCACTGTGCCCAGCCAAGGGGCTGGGATTTTAAGCCCAGGCCTGACTCTGCAGGCTCCCTCCCCTCTGCCTCCTGTACATGGTCCTTGTCCTCCATCCCCAGTGCCCAGGCAGTTATCTTTAGCCCTTTATCTCACCACCCACAAGGACAGACAAGCTTGGGGACAGCCATCCTGAGAGTGAAAGAGAAGGGAAAAGATGGCTTTCTGCCTAAACCTGGCCTGGACATCCTAAGTATGGTGGGGACTGATGGAGTGGACGCTGTCTTGCTCTGAGGTCCTGGTCATTAGGGTCCGAGGGGTTAAATGGAGAAGCACAGAAAATCTGAATCTAATGCAGAGTTCACAAATGTTGGACCTGAACTTGGCCCTCAGAGATCTCCTACACCAGTGGTACCCAAAGCACAGGATGGCTGGTCCCATTCTCAGACCAACAGCATCAGACATGGGATTGGGGGCCCCGGAGATTCTCATACACACATGGGCTATGAATCATTCATCTTTCCAACCCATATCTCATTTAACAGATGAAGAAAAAGAGGCTCAGAGAGGGCAAGGGACTTACCCAGGTCACACAGCACATAGCTTGTCAAGCTGAGCCAGGACCCTTCCTTCTGACTCCCTAGTTTAGGTCCTTGATACCTCACTCCAAGGGGCAGGGAACAGGGTGTTTTAATAAGAGCCTGTTTGGGAGCTGCCAGTGGGCTGGGTGGCATTGAGGAGGGGGACTTGGGGCTGCCAGGGCCTCTTGGATGTGTTAGGGTGCCTGAAAGTCCCTCATTTGAACTGTATTTCTTTCCTGGCCTTGGGGTGGGATGACAGGGACCGGGTGACATTTCAGGGGAAATTAAGTGACAAGGAATCAGATGGGGCCTGGATGGGAGTAGGATGGGAAAGCAGAGACTGGAAGATAAACTTCCTGCCCTGGCAGCTCTGCTGGGGTCGGTTGTATCCCTGAATGTGCCCCTTGTCATGGGAAGTCCCTGCACCCCTGCCCTGATCCCCACCCACTGGGAAACTCCCAAGAGGTGGAGATTTACCACTCATTCTCTCAGGGAACTCTAGGACGCAGAGGTATAAGGACGACCACTGGTTTAATGCCTTCTTTGACTTTTGGGGAACCCAGGCTCAGAGAGAAGTGACTTGCCTCGGGTCACAGAGTGAGTCAGTAATGGCCCAGTGTGGGGTGGTGCTGGACAGGTGGATGTGAAGCTCCTGGAGGGCAGCACGAAGAGGAGGCTCAATGGCCAAGCAATCCACCAGCTCCCTCCACCCCACCACCGTGGGGCACAGGAAACAGGAGAACAGTGGAGGGCTGGGGGATACCTGGCCAGGCTCAGCGCCCTGGCTGCGTGGTGTTGAGCAGGCCCTTCCTGCTGTAGGATCATGTTGGCAGTGGCAGGGTCCCGCTCCCATTTCCTGTGTCTCTTCTTGGCTGGTGCCCGGGTCTCCCGCACAAGAGCTGCCTAGTCCAACCCTCTAAGCCCCACAACCCCAACGATCTTATCAAACATCCCATCAGACTGAACTCCGGTCACTTCCCTAGCACGCAAAGCACTGTAATGTCCATGCTGAATTCTCCACCTGGAATGCCCTTTGACTCATCTCCACCAGGCAGACTCCTATTCAACCTTCAAAACCCAGCACAAAGTTTGTTTCCTAAGTGAAGCCCTACCCTACCTTCAGAACCAATCAAGCTGGCCAGACCTTGGGCTCACATATTGGGCAGCATATGTCTTTAAAATGATACTTCTCAGAGCAGGGAAGGGGTCTCGTGCTCTTATTCTTCTCTGTGCCTGCTGTGGAGCGCCACATAGGTCCACAGCACACACTGGGTCTTCTCTTGCCCCTGGCTCAGTCTTGGTGCCTCATACAGTACTACATACAATCAATCAGAGACCAAGAAGGAGGTCTGTTCTGTGCAAAAAGCAGAAGCTTAGAGTTAGACAGTCCTGGGTTCAAATCCTGACTCTCCTGTGTGACTTGGCAGATGTCTCCTAACCTTGCTGGGAGTCAGTTTCCTCATCTGTAAAATGGGGATAATTGTGTCTACCTTGCAGAGAGATGGTGAGGATTCAACAAGGATCCTGGCACACAGTGAGTGCTAAATAATTAAATGAGTATGTATATAACATATGTTATATATATTAATATATCAGATACTAATAAGGATGAAGGAAGACTATAGTTCCCTGGAAACTTGTTCGTAGGCACTGATCCCTTGGAAAAAC
Source organism: Macaca fascicularis (assembly GCF_037993035.2). Classification (NCBI taxonomy): domain Eukaryota; kingdom Metazoa; phylum Chordata; class Mammalia; order Primates; family Cercopithecidae; genus Macaca; species Macaca fascicularis. Next base: position 212,322,123 of record NC_088375.1, read on the forward strand.
ATCTTAGGGAGGTTTCTGTCTGATCTGTGGACATCTCTGCTCCCCAACCTAAGCTCCACTTAATTGTCTTGCTCTGAGGGTGCCGAGTAAATACTCCAGGCCAGCTGGTGCCTGGAAACTGCCAATTGCTGGGGAGCAGCTCGTTAATTTTCCCTTCTCTGCACAGACCCTGCAGCTTCTGCAACTCATCTTGGGAAATGGAGTGGAGTGGGTCAGGTCAGGGCCAGGGGTCACAGGAAGTGGGACTGAGGGTGCCAGGGGACTTAAAAGGGCCTGCAGAGGCACCGCCGGGAAGCTGTCTGGGCTGGAGGAAATGGGCCCAGAGGCTGCTGAAAGGCAGATGGATCCCAGGCCTGGCCCGGCCCTGCCAGCTCTGACTCAGCTGTCTGTTCTCCACTGGAGTGGGAGAAGCCAAGGTCTTATAGCAAGGCAGGACGCCCAGCAGCCCGCAGGGTAGCCAGCTCTGGGGGCCACGAGGTCCCACGCCGATGGAGGACAGGCCATATGGCCTAGTGGTTGACAGCATGACTCCGGAGTGAGGTTCCCTGGGTTTGAATCCTGGCCCTGCAATGTACTGATGTGTGGTGTTGGGTAAGTTACTTAACTGCTTTGTGCCTCAGCTTTTCTCATTGTAAAATGAGAAGATGAAGATTAATACCCGTGTCGTAAGGGTGTTACGGGAATTAAATATACATTAAGAGCTTAGAACTGTGCCTGGTATATAAATATCATTCAGTAAATGTTAAGCTATTAATCTTATTATCTCTTCCTCCTCATTCGGAAGCATACTATTTGGATGTTCTCATCTGCAAAATGTGAGCATTGGACTTGACTCTGCGGTGACACGTCAGTTTCACCACACTCACCAGCTCCCAGGAGCTGGCCTTGGGCCCCTTCTGGACTGGGTGGAAGAGGGCCATGGTTAATCTGGGATGTCTGCAGTGTGCCCAGGAAGGGAGACAGGTAGCCTGTGGGCCTCTCACTTGCCATCATTGGAACATTTTACTTACTCAGCAGATATATCCCCAGCCCTTGCTCTGTGCCAGGCACTGGCTGAGGTCCTGGATTCAAAGGTTAGCGAGCACAGTCATGGAGCTGAGAAATGGGGTGGGTGCAGCACTGCATTCAGGTTTGGGGAACCTCAGTCCCCTCATCCACAATGGGCCCAGTGACATCCTTCCTGCCTGAACTGCTCACCTTTCCCGGAATTTGCTTTTCTTTTTCTTTTTTTTTTTTTGAGACAGAGTCTCGCTCTGCCGGCCAGGCTGGAGTACAGTGGTACCATCTCGGCTCACTGCAACCTCCGTCTCCTGGGCTCAAGCAATTCTCCTGCCTCAGTCTCCCAAGTGCCTGGCACTACAGGCACGCACCACCATGCCCGGTTAATTTTTGTATTTTTAGTAGAGACAGAGTTTCACCATGTTGGTCAGGCTGGTCTCAAACTCCTGACCTCAGCTAATCTGCCTGCCTCGGCCTCCCAAAGTGCTGGGATTACAGGAGTAAGCCACTGCGCCTGGCCGGAATTTGCTTTTCTTTTATGCCCCTGGCCTTTGGCTAGAATACTTTTGCCCCACTGTCCTCTTTGAGAACCAGCTCAAATGTTCCACCACTCCCTGCAAAGTCACTCCCTCCTCTGTGCTACCCGGGAATTCTGTAGAACCCTCCACCATTGCAGAGCACTGCCACTGTGTAAAGGTCTGTTGGTGGCATCTTCCCTTTACTGGGACCATCTGGAGGGCATGGTTGTGGCTGTGACTTCCCCAGTACCCACTACCTGGCACATGGAACAGGCTCAGACCATGGGGGTAGAGGCTGGCAGGGAGCTGGACCAGCTGACCTTTTGACTTCTAGGAGGCTGGGCTCCTCATATGCGTAGATCCAACCAGTATGCTCAGGTCAGAAGGCTTGACCTTAAATGCTAGTTCTGCTATGTCCTTGTCATGCCTGGCCAAGTCACCAAGCCATTCTGAGCGCCTTGGCAGCTCCATCTATAAAATGGGGATATTTCAGAATGATGTTGTGCTGAGCCAGAGTCTAGCAAGGGCCCTAACATACAGCAGGTGTTCAATAAAAGCCATTCCTCCCTTTTCCTTCTTTCCTAAGGTAGTACTTAGGGCCAGCATCTACACCCCACAGTGCCCAGGTCAGAGACAAGATTCTGGGAGAAAACATGTGGACAGCCCAAATACCAGGAAGCAGGCCCAGAGGAGCAGAGGAGACAGAAGGGGAGAAGGGGAGGTGGCAGGTCCCTCAGAGGTGCCCCAGGTGGCTGTTCCTTGAAGCGTGGGACCCATGGCCCACATGTGCCAGGCCACCCCAGGGTCCTCAGCTCTTCCTGCTCTCCCGCCTAGCTGGGAAGCGTTCCCATCCTTCCTTTAAGCAGAGGCACTTGCCTCTTGGTGCTGCAGCCGGAGCGCTGATAATAAAGGCACCTCTGTGTGTCTCTGGGGAAGTAGGGCTGGGGGGTGGTGACGAGGGGGGGCCCACAAAGCTCCCGCAGCTGTGTGTTTGCAAACAGGGGAGCTGAGCTGTGCAGAGGGGCTGAAAGCACTAATTGTCTTTAATTAAAGGAGGTTGGAGGCAGTGCAGGCTTTGACAAAAGAGATTTCCAGCCTGTTAGCAGCTTCAGCCTGTGCAGGGGCTGGGCCGCCCAGGCGCGCCCTCGGCTTTGTCCCTGTGGGGCCTGGCCCTGTGGAGGGCACAGCTAACACCTGCCTGGTGGGGGTGGGAATGGGGGCGGCAGGAGCCAAGCACACACAGTAGGACCTTACTGTGCTGCGAAGCTGGGCTCCTGGGGCCTGGGAAGCCATCCTCATGGTGAACTCCTTTCTCATCCATCCATCCATCCATCCATCCATCCATCCATCCATCCATCCATCCATCCGTCCACTCATTGACTCAGCAAGCACTGTTAAGCATTTGCTATGTGCCTAGACAGTGCTCAGAGCTGGGGGCACAGAAATGTGACGATCCCTGCGGTTCAAGGACTTGCCATTCTAAGAGGTACACCAAGCACAGACTCTGGAACCTGCTGGCTTGAATCCCGGCTCTGCCACTTATTAGCTGTATAACCGTGGGCAAGTTACATGACTTCTGTGCACCTCAGTTTTTTCCACCTGTAAAAGGGGGATGATTACTGCATTTGCACTGTGCACTTTACAAACATCAAGGGCCATTATTCATTATTTCATTTATCTAACTTCATACCTGGCTGGAGTCTCTAGCACTCCATTGATGGGAAGAACCCTGGTCTAGGAGGCTGGCTGGGTTCCAGTCCCAGCTCTGCCAGTCACTTGCTATGTGGCTTCCCAGCCTCAGTTTTCCCACCTGTACAGTTAGGGCTGGACAGGATGGAGTGTGAGGGAGGGCTCTGCGGGCGTGGATGGTCTCAGCTCCCTCCAGAGTCCTGGGAATGGAGGCTCCTAGGAAGAGCCAGCCTTGCTGGGCTCCTGCCCCCTGCTGCATACAAATGGGCTCGGTCTCCCACCCCAGGCGGCTGCTTTAGCTCATTCTATTCTTTTGTCTTCTCTTTCACCAGGCTCCCCCTCAGACACATCTGCAGCCCCCGGCAGGCACATATGCGCTAGTGAGCTCCCTCTCCCTCTCTCTCTCTCTCTCTCTCACACACACACACACATGCACACGCACCTGCCTGATTCTCACCCTCACCCCCATTCCCACCCAAAAGAATCATAGCCTTTGCATCCCCACCCCCTCCTTGCTGACCCTGGGTCCAGGGTGGGTGGGAGGAGGCTGCTCACAGTCTCTGATCCCCTCCAGCCCAGCTGTCTGGACTGGGTGGTCGCAGAGAGGTGGAGAGAGGGGCAGAGGGTGAGAGCATCCTGGGCCAGAGTCCTCAGGCAGTGGGAGGGAGGTCAGCTCCTGAAAGGGAGGGCCTGAGTCAGGCCACAGGGGAGGGGCAGGTCTGGAATGTTCACCTTGGGGAGCATCACGGGAGGTCAGGAGACATTTATCCCAGCCTACTCTGGGCCAGCAGCCCCTCGTTTAATTTATTCAAGGACGTGGTGGGGAAACTGAGGCTCAGAGAGACTGAGTATGACTCAGAGACACACAAATGGGGTCACACCAAACCAGGACACACTTCTATCCCTTTAGAACACATTTTCTGAAGTCCTTCAGAATCAACAGGCCAGGCCCCCTGGGGGGGCATGGATTTGACAGGTGTCTGGTGTGGACTCCAGGTGCATGGCTCATGCCATACCTGCAGGATGCCAGCCCTGGGAGGTGGTGGGGGCAAGGAGAGGGGGCAAGGTATGGCCCTGGTGTGTAGGTACCTGTGCCCCTTGCTAGGGGGGAAAGTTGGGGGGCGTGTTCTGACCCCAATGTGTCTGGGTTGAGGAGGGAGGCTTCTCTCTCCATCCCACAATTTGCCCAGGGTCCCTGGCATGTCCAGGCACAGGCAAGTGGCCTCTTAGAGAAGGAGATGGGGAGGGAGCTAGAGAGATGGGGAGAGAGAGAAGTGGGGAGGCAGGGGAGGGAGAGAGAGAAACAGAGAGCGGGGGAGATGGAGAGACTAAGACAAGGAGAAGGAAGACAAGAGGACGCTGAAGGAGGAGGGGATGGACGAGGGGGCAAGAGACAAGAGGAGGAAGGAGAGAAGAGGCAGGTGTGAGGGAGGAGTCAACTACAGAGAGCTGAGAGGGGCAGGAAGGGTGTGGGATGGGAAAGAGCAGGGCCAGTGGTGGCCCAGAGAAGCCTGACCTGGAAGGGGCCCAACTGAGCAGGGCAGGGTGCGGCGGGGAGGTTCCTAGAAGGGCTAGGGAGGGTGGCTGAGGACTGTGAGTGGGTCTGTGTGACTGTGAGAATACACTTCCGAGTGTGAGTGGGTGTGAGCGTGCACTTTCAGGCCCAGGCAGACTGGGGTGTTTTGTCTTGATCTCTTGGCTTCACACACCCTCTGCATTTTGTATTCATGAGAACTGAGCTGAAAGATTAATTCGTATTTAATACAGCCTTCACTGGCAGGATGGGGAGTGGTGCAAATTTTTTTAAAGGTACTAGGTAAGGAAGAATTGATTGATTGGTTGATTGATTGATTTTCTCCATCCATCCATCCATCCATCCATCCATCCATCCATCCATCCATCCATCCCCCACCCACTAAGTACCTCCTATGTGGCAGGCACGGTGCTGGGGCAGGAGGACCAAACCAACCAACTCAATAAGCTCATTCCCACACTGGCCGCGGCAGCCTAGGACGGTGGGAAAGGTCTAATGCGGTCCTGAGTGTAAAGGACAGTTCCATTAATGTGCTCTGTGAGGCTGCACAAGCCCTTCTGCTTCTTAGAACCTGTTTTCTCACTTGTAAGACAGGGTGGGCAACTCCTGCTCCCGGGGGTTGAAGATGTGTATAGAAGGTGCCTAGCACCACCACAGAAATTCCAGACCTCTAAGCCTGGCTTGTGGCACTGTAGCCTCCTAACCACTATCTCTAAATACTATTTTTTTCTCTCTTGAGACACGGTCTCACTCTGTTGCCCAGGCTGGAGTGCGCTGGTGCAATCACAGCTCACTGCAGCCTAGAAACTCCAGGCTCAAGCGATCCTCCCACCTCAGCCTCCCTAGTAGCTGGAACTACAAGCATGCATCACCACACCCAGCTAATTTTTAATTTTTATATATGTGTACACACACACACACACATACACATATATATTATTATTATTATTTTTTGAGACAGGGTCTCACTCTGTTGCCCAGGCTGGAGTGTAGTGGTGAGATCACGGCTCATTGTAGCCTGAACCTCCTGGCCCAAGTGATCCTCCCACCTCAGCCTCCCTAGTAGCAGGGACTACAAGTGCATACCCCCACACCTGGCTAGTTTTTAATTTCTTTGTAAAGATGGGGTTTCACCATGTTGCCCAGGCTGGTCTTGAACCCCTGGGCTCGAGTGATCCTCCAGCTTCAGCCTCCCAAAATGCTGAGATTACAGGTGTGAGCCACTGTGCCCGGCCTAACCATGATTCTTACAGAAGATCCTGAGCATCTGGTGGCTGCCAACTCCACAGCAGCTGCAGCTGTGCAGCCTCACTAGGGTACCAGGTGGGAGGTGGGTCAGCCCTGCCCGGCCCAGGCAGCTGTGGAATGAGTACAAAGATTTGAGGGACAGGAGATGCCCTCCCCTTAGAAGCCCCACAACTACCCTGCCTCTCAGGCCTAGAATAGCCAGAGTCTCTTCAGGCTATTTCTTGTTTGTCCTCTAGATCTCTGTTCTGATGGCCCTTCCTCTAGAAAGGCCTCTGGGCCTCCCAGGTTCAGGGTGGACCCATCCCCATATCCTAGTCCGAGTCTCCCCAGTGGGTCCCCATAGTCCTTATTGCTCCATGCACACACTCCATCCTCTCTGTGCACCAGGGGCTCCTTGTCTCTCTCCACTGTGGGCTCCCGGGGGCAGAGGCCATGGCAGATCCCACTGTGTTCTGGCCCAGCACAATGCCTGGCACATTTCTAGAGGGGCGGGGGCATTTGCTGGTCCACGGGCTGAGAGTCAGACCATATTCTACCTGGTGTTGCTTCCCCTGAGGGCCTGAAATCTACTTCCTTAGATGCCACATCCCTTTGTGGGGAAGGGCATCAGGGACTCTCCCTACTCAGGAGGTCCAGGGAATTCGGGGTGGGGCCTGGGTGATGAGGGTGGACAGGGGGATGAGACATCTCTGCTATGGACTACCTTTGTGTCCTTGAGCCAGACCTTTCTCCTCTCGGAGCCTCAGTTTCCGCAGCTGTAAACCAGGAGGGTAACTTTCATGGTGCTGGGTGGGGAAGGGCATAGTCTTCGGCCTTAGACTGGTGGCCCTGCCAAGGGGTGGCTGGTGGTGGGAGATTCTCTAGACACATCTCTCAAAGGCTGCCGCTTCCCCATTCCTAGGGTCCCCACCTCCATCATATATAAAATGTTTTGCAAATGAAACTTCAATACCCACTCCTGCAATCCAATCAATCCCCCAAAGCCCCTCCCAGGTGGAAATCCTTCTGGTGCCCACTCCACAGTAGACACAGCTGAGCTTGGCTGCCAGCTCTATCCTCCAAGCCTCAAATGGGGAACCAAATGACCCAAGTGGGCCATCATTTCCCCCATGCACCTCCTATAGGCCAGGGTAGTCTGCCCCCCCGCCCCTTCTCTTCTCTTCCCCAAGCTGGATTCAACATTGGGCGGGCCCCCTCCTCCACTCTCTGCCTGGACGTGACATTCACCAGCATCACTTCTGGTCCCATCTGCGAGCACCCCACCCCCCAGCAGCTAATCCCCACAAAGCCCTGCGCGGGGCCCAGCATGACAAGCAGGCCCTGCGCTGCTTGCAGCTTGGCTGAGCGTGCTCGGAGGGGCTGAGGCGGGATTCGGCGCGGCTGTCACTCTCCCCGTCCGCTCCTCTAATTGGATTCCCAACACGCAGAGGTCAGCAGAAACGCTGGGGAGAGGAGAATCAAAGGGAAGGGGCGTCTGGGAGATAAAGAGAGGCATTCTTCCTGGGCCACAAAGACCGCAGCACGAGGGGGTGGGAGGGGACCCCACGAGGGGCTGCCCATCTGGAGGGGGAAGGGGATGGGATGGGAGAGCCCAAGGCAGGCGACAGAGGCTGAGGGCCTATTTCCTCTAGGCCAGTATTTCCCTACGCTGCACCTCTGCCCACATGGTGCCTCGGGCCTGTAGGCCATCCCCTCGTGTGGGGTCTAGGCATCCTCCAAGGCCTAGCCTCTCACTCCTGCCTGCTGGAGGAAGCTTTCTTGGAATGCGGTGGGAAGGTTCCGGAATCCACTGGACCTGGGTCCCAATCCTGGCTTGCCACCTGCGTTCAGTGAAGTTTGGCAAAGCCCTTGCAGTTCTCTGGGGCTCAGTTCCTCTTCTGTGGAAGGTGGACAACACCAGCTGCCACCCAGGGCGGGGGCTGGAATAAAATGAAGGGATGTGAGCAAAATGTTTGGAGCAGAGGGCCCACAGTAAGAGGGGCATTCGTGGGTGTCCCTTCCCAAAGCTCCTCTGCTGGCCTGGCGAGGACAGACACAAGCCTCTCTCCCAGGCGAAAGTGATTCATAAACATAACAGCCAGGACAGACGAGAGGGGAATGGTGACCCCCAGCCTGGGCAGGGGCTTCACCACTCACATCTTCACCAACACCCTGTGCCTATCAGGCAGAGGAGGAACCCAAGGCTCAGGAAATGACGGGAAATGGCCAAGGCCATACAGCTAGAAAGCAGCAGAGTCTGGCCAGGGAGCCTGGCCCCTGTACCCCTGCAGGGCTGCTGTGCCCACCTGAGCACAACAAGCAGGTCCTGTGGGTACATGTGTGTGTGCAGGCACAACCAGTGGAGGAGGCAGGCAGGCCAGGGATGGAGCCTTGCTGCAGAACAGGCCCGTTTGTTTTAAGAACATTGGAACCACTGATTTTGCTTCATGAAAGAGGCATGAATAGGACCTCAAAGGGAATTTCTAAGAGACAGAAAATCAATGGCCCTGACATCTTGGCCCCCAGAAAGAGAGAGAGAGAGAGAGAGTGTGTGTGTGTGTGTGTGTGTGTCACACTCCACAAATTGATCCAGTCATATGCGTGCGCGCGCGCACACACACACACATATACACACACAGATAGGGCTCACATATGCTGACAAGTACCCATTTTCATGTACATCTGGCTTGATAAAATATACAGATGTACACATGAATCTGAATACTCTGGCTGATTTCCCTGCGGGTGGGTGGGCACCCATGCAAACACATACCTGCATGACCCAGTGAGCATACTCAACAGCAGTGGCGTGTACAGACGGGGACCTCCCTCCACGGCTGCACCCACACATTCTTAGGTGTGCACTTTGATCCACCACACTCAGGAGTGTGCTCCTCCCTGCACACATATGCTGGGGCAGGTCAGGCAGACACAGGAACCCACCAATACAGGGAGAGGAATGGCTCCCAGCAGGCTCCAGCGTCACCTGCACAGGCAAGCGCTGCGCGCGGCCCGCCCATGAAATGTACGTACATGCCCATAGCTCCAGAGACGTCCCAACTGCACGGGCAGAGGCTGGCTCAGTGGGTACACTAGTGCACATATGGGTACACAAACGACTCCCAGCAGGCCCAGCACACACGCATGCGTACCAGGGACGCTCTGTGCTGACCCAGCACGTGCATGCACATCCCTCCCGGGTCTCCAGGGAGCTCCCACAGACAAGACAGCTCTGACAGCAGGGTGTGGGGGAGGGCAGCTCAGGACCAGGGTTGCCAGGGATACGGATGTGGGGCTCTCAAAGCTGCATGGCCTGCCCAGGCAGCACAGACAGGCCAGTGACCACTCTTAGGTCTTCAAATGTTGCTAATCAGATGGCAATGCCTTTCAGGGAGGGAACCGGGAACTTGAGGGTGGTTTCCTAGAATGAGCCAGTATAACCCTGACAGGTCCCAGGTCAAGCCTGCAAAGCCCCCAGGGCAGAATCTTTTCTCTCTAAGGCTGACATGAGGCTCTGGGCCCAGAATTTGCTGGGGACACAGCAACAGACAGCTCTGCATGGCCCCTAAGCCTCATCCAGGCCATATCTCCTGCTCCACCAAATGACCTGTGTTCAGTGACAACTATTTACTTGCTGTGTGGCCTGGAGCAAGTCACTTGGCTTCTCTGAACCCCAGTTCCCTCGTCTACAAAAGGGGATGGTCGCAACTTCGAGCATTTAGATCGCAGGGCCAGGCTGTGACAAACAGAGCTAACATTTTCTGACCATGTGCCTCGTGCCAGGTGCTGTGCAGACATTTTCTTTTCATTATCTCCTTGAGTCTTCACAACTTGCCCTGTAATACTCCATTTATTATTGAACCCATTTTAGAGATGAGGCAATCAAGGCTCGGGTAGGTGCGTCACCTGTCCAGGGCCACACAGGTAGCAGATGTCAGAGCCAGTATTTGAACCCAGGTGGCTGGCTCCCACCTACTTTGCTAAACCTTCCTGCTTGTGGGGGTCTGGAGTGGTGGGAGGCAACACAGGTCCTTATCCTCATGCCGCGGAAGGTCACGGCTGTCCTGATGGCTTCTCGAGGAGCGCCACAAGGACCAGGTAGAACAGAATCACGGACTGTTAGGTACATTCTACAGATGGTAACACTGAGCTCCAGGGTGGGAGGAGCAGGGGGAAGTGCTCTGCCGAGGTCCCAGAACCCACATTTGTACCCAGGGACCCTGACTTTGTGAGCTGCTCCTGCACTATGCAATTCACGCACCCTGGCTGGTTAAAACAGTGCCGTGACACACGCACATATTAGGTACCTGCTGTGTGCTCGGACCTGCTTAAAACTGAGGGCTCGTCCATTACCATGCCCCCCCAACTTTAGACATGTAGGCACTGCCTTGCTTTCTAGAAACTCTGCCAGCACTGGGCTGGTGCCCACCCTGAGAAACCATCCTTCCTGTGGCCGGACAATGCCTCCCTTCTCATCCTGCTCCTGTCTCCTGAGCTCCTTTGACTCCTCGGAGCCTCCTTCAAAGCCTGGGTAACTGGGACTACTGCTCTCATTTAACAACAGGGAAACTGAGGCTCAGGAAAAGGATGTAACCAAGTCAGTCAGTCTCATGGGTGGCTAGTGGCAGAGCAGGGAGCTCTCTCTGTGCAGGACTCCCCCGGCAACTTCCAATTCTGGGTCTGCACAGACCCAGACACACGGTGGGCTCCCACCAGCTCCTTATGAGAGAATTGGGTCCCACAGCAGCTTCTGGTCTAGGATCACACTGCAGAAATTCAGAACATGGTCAGGCCAGGGCAGGGAAGGGAAGGGAGCAGGAGCTGAAACTACAGTGGTTTATGTTTAAAAAAAAAAAAAAAAGAAAAAGAAAAAAAAGGGTAAGACTGAAAAATGCTCTAGTTCCAAGACGGAGTTGAGATCTGAGGGAAATCTCAGTATCAAGAATAAGGAGTCTCCATCCATGCTTAGAAACATCTATTCCAACCACAGACAGACCTGTGGGGCGCCGTGGCCATGTCAGTCCCTCAGGAGCCCTCCAGAGGCGGCAGGAAGAACCCCATTCTCTCCATGGGCCTTGGTTAGTAGCGTCACTCCCAGCAGGGTTGAAAGGGTCCATGTCTGAGACTGGGGTGACTGAGACTCTGCAACAAGTATTTATTGAGCACCTTCTGTGAGCTCAGCACCATCCTAGAACCTGGAAATACAGCGGTGAACAAAACAGACGAAATGGCTGCTCTCGTGGAGCCCACACTCCACCCGGGAAAGACTGGCAGCTGGGGAACACAGTGGGGAATACGTGGTATGTCAGCTGGCGATTAGGACAACAGGGAGAACACAGTGGGGAAATACGTGGTATGTCAGCTGGCGATTAGGACGACAGGGAGAAATCAATCACGGAAGGGGACAGGCTGCGTGCCTGTATACAAATTGGGTGACGGGGGACCTCAGTGAGGTGACATTTGGGCAGAGACCTGAAGAAGATGATGGAGCAACTACTGTGGGTATCTAGGGAAAGAACATGCCTGGCAGAAGGAGGTCAGAGTGCCTGGAGAGCGAGAGGGAAGGAGGAAATGGGAGGAGACCAGTCAGAGAGGTGAGAGGAGGGAAAGATGATGGAGGGACTTGTGAGCCATTTCCAGGAACTTGGCGTTTGCACTGTGCAAGATCGGGAGTCTTAAAGATTCTGGCTAGACCAAGCATCCTAGGGACCCCAGACTGGAGGAGGCAGGGTGGGAGCCGGGTAGAGGCGGTCAGGAGGCAGTGGAGTGAGTCTGGACTTCAGAATAGAGGTCTGGGCTGGAGTTAGCCCAGAGAAGGCATTTGAAGCTGTGGGACTGGGTGGAGTCACCCAGGGAGAGAGAATAGGGGGCCAAGGACACAGCACTGGGGCCTTCCAAGGTGGAGAGGTCGGGAGATGAACAGGAACTGGCCACAAAGTGCTCAGAGCGAGAGGTGGAGGCGGGTGGCACCCCGGGAGCCAGTGCGTTCCCAGAAGAGAGAGCAGTCACTTTGTCAGATGCTGCTGGCAGGTTGAAGAAGACCAGGTCTGGGACATTGTGTCCATGTCTCCCACTGGCCTGGCGACATGGACATCACTGGAGGCCTCGATGATGAGCTGTTTTAGTGGAATGAAGGGGACGAATGTCTGATATGAATGTGTTCATGAGCCCTAGGAACGGGAGTCAGCAGCGAGGGGGGCTTCAGAATCAAACCAACCCAGTGACCCCGTTCCAGTCCCAGCTCTGACCCTTTCTAGCAGTGAGCCTTGGGCAGGTCACTTCACCGTGCTAAGATTTCCTCATCTGAAGAATGGGGACAATAGCCCTTTTACTTTCCTAGAGTCCTTGAGAATCCAATGAGGTAACAGTCATGGAGAAAATTTACTAATGATGAAATACAGGAACTATTCCAGCAGGACAAGTACAGGCTTTGGATTTCACTTCTGGCTCCTCTGTCCATTAGCTGTGTGACCTTGGCTTGGTTATTTAACCTCTCTGAGCTTCTGCTTCCTTTTCTCTAATAGTTGTACCCAGCTTCTGGGGATTGTAAGGATTCAGCAGAGTGTTCACCAAGCCCAAGGTAGCAGCCTGGCACAGGGTGAGCACCCAATTGATAGTGCCTGAGCCTGCCTCCTCTGGGGATTCTTATTTCTGTTACTTACAAGAAGGTTCCAGCAAGAGGTACAGAGTCAGGAGTCGGACCCTGAGTTTGAGTGCCAGTCCCCAGACAAGTCATTTCATCTAACTTCTTGGGCCTCAGTTTTTACAGCTGTGAAATTGGCAAGCTGTGGCCTTGGCCCCCTTTGTTTGGGGGATGGGGGGACAGAGAGGACAGGAGACAAAGCTCACGAGTTGCAAGTGAAATGGAAATGGCTGTGCACGCATGGCCCTCTCCTTGGCCTGTCATCTCATTGGGCAGGCAGGTTACTGTGACCAGAAAACACACTCCGGTTATGAAAACAGCAACTTAAACCAGCCTCCACCAGGTCCCATGGGAAGAGACTGGGAAGGCCGGAGGAAGGAGCAGAAAGCCCAGCATACCAGCAAGAGCAGGAGTCCCAGGCCAGCCCACCCCACAGGGTGACCCCTGGCCCCCCAGCCATGGGGGCTACGCAGCCCATCCTCTTCCCCGATTGATTTCTCCCTGTCGTCCTAATCGCTGTCTGACATACTGTGCATTTCCCACTGTGTTCTCCAGCAGCCTGTCTTTCCCAGGTGAAGGGTGGACTCCACAAGAGCAGCTATTTCGTCTGTTTTGTTTGCCGCTGTATTTCCAGGTTCTAGGATGGTACTGAGCTCACAGAAGGTGCTCAATAAATACTTGTTGCACCCACTTCCACCTCAGCATTGGTGAGACCCCCGGGCTCCCGTGAAACTCCAGAGAAGACCTTGGTCTCTGCCCCGGGTGGGAAGAGGCAGGCCAGCCTCAGTGGGAGCTCCTCACGGACCTGAGAACACACAGCTCCTGTGAAGAGGAGTGTGGGGTGGGGGGGTTTGGCGGGATGGTAACAGGTCCTGGAAAACCTCCCCTGGTCGCGGGAGCTGTGTGATTGGACATCTTAGAGATGACAAGGGGCTCCAGAAAGAGCCAGGCCTAGGAGCCTGCCGCGCTGGGTTCTAGTCCCGGCTTCTGCCTGACAAGTACCTGGGACCCTGAGAAAATCATGCCTCCTCGTGGCCTCAGTTTTCCTTGTCTCTAAAACGGTGCTAACAACCTTTGCCGTGCTTCTCGCATGTGGGTATCATTTAGATCAAAATATCTCATGGAGTGAGTCCGAATGTTACACAAAAGCAGCCTCCAATCTTTTCTGGAACAAAGCAGGGTGTAAGTAAAGAAATACTGTACATATGTAAGACATTATCATTACAAATGGCATTTTTCCCACCAAGCTATGGGGAAAAAAAAGGAAAACAAAACAGAAACCAGTTCAGTATGGCGCGAAGGATTCTCATTAGGATTTCAGGAGGCCTGAGTTCTGATTCCAGCTCCGTAGGCACCTGATAAGGTGAGTGAGCCTGAGCGAGCCACCTCCAACTCCCTGCCTTGCAGCCCTGGTAGGGAATCAAACAGATGTTGGTTTTAGAGAGGCTTTGCAAGTTCTGCCAATGAAGAATTAACAATAGAATGTTCCCTCCTCTCCAAGGCAGGGGGTCTGGGATGGGAGAAGGGACTCAGGCAGGTCTTGGTTTAAGAGTCTCACCTGCCATGCAGCCTTGGGTAACTCTCTTCCCCTCTCTGGGCCTCAGTTCCTCTTGTGAGGTGTGAGGTGTAGAGGCTTACGGTGGGGGGAGTGAGGATAACGGGCCCCAGGGAGGGGGGTGCCCAAACAGGGTGGGTGAGGCCAGAGCAGACCAGTGGGGCCTGAGCCAGCTGCCGCAGAGCAATGAAAAGCTCTTAACCACACAGAATTGTTAACAGCTCCCAAATCCTGTTGTACCACAGGCTTAGAAAGGCTTAAACTGTTAAATGCATAAACTTCCTCAATAAACGGGCCTCTCTTGCCAGATTCTGAAGCCCAGCCAGATGAAAAGGCAGTGGTCGGAGGGCGGGGAACTTCCCCAGCTGTTTATGGTCCTGCTGGAGTGATCTGGAGGCAGCCCGTGTGCTTTCAGGGTCCAGATGAGCCAGTCTGGGGCCAAGAGCGGACAGTGCAGGGCTCTGGGGTCAGATGGCCTGGGTTCTAACCCTACTTCTTCCTAGCTGGGTCATCTGGGACTTTTCCCCTCAATTTCCTCTTCTGTGAAATAGGGATGACCTTACCTAACCCTGTAGGGTGACCAAGGGCCAGTGGATACTGCTTGTATCGGAAGAAATCAGGAGTGGAAGGCACAAAAGCATAGACCTGTCTCTGCCACCTAAGAGGGCTGTGATATTGACCAAGTCTCAGTTTCCTAGTCTGATGAGAGGACACAAGGAGGTGACTGGGCAGGAGCGGCCCACCCAAGGTGAGCATTTGGTATGTGCGGTGTGGGACAGACTGGGGGCTCTTCTCTCTGGCCAGAGGTTAGCCAGGGTTGGGGAGCCTCCTTCCCTGAGGCTTCCTTACTCCCGAGCCTTCGTCCTGGGACGGTGTTCCATCCTGCCTCGCATCTCTTGATAGGAAAGCACCTCGTCATTCAAGGCCCAGCTCCGGGTCTCCTCCTCTCCTGAGAAGCCCTCCTCGTTGCCCCAGTAGGGTCAGCCCCCTCCTTCCTTTGAGGTCCCACAGTCCTAACCATGAGCCCCTTAGCCGGTTATCTGCCAAGCTCTTCACTTCCACCATCTTGGGGGGTCCTCCGTCATCTGGAGGTAGGCAGGCCGGGGCGTAGTGTTTCTATTTCCCAGGTAAGCAAACTGAGGTTCTTTCTATCACACCCTGCTGGCCGCTCTGCATAGGGTCTACAGGATCGGGACTCAATGACCAGGTGGACAAGACATGGGCCTCAGGTATAAAAGGTGAGTACATTCTGGCATCCGTCCTCTTCAGGTTAATAAGTTGTCCCAGCAAGCTACAGAAAGCCAGGTGCAAATTCTAGCTTGGCTACTTAGTGGCTGTGCGGCCTTGGGCAGCTTGATGACCCTCTCTGGGCCTCAGTCTCATCATTGGTAAAATAGAGCTAATAATACCAACAGAATTTTCAATAAGATAATGGAAGCATAGCATATACCACAGTGCGGGACACACAGGTGGCACTTTTCACCTCCCTGTCTCGGGCCTCCTCCAGGCCTCTCAGGACTCCCCTCAGCCTCTGAGGGCAGTAGAACTGAAACCCTGGCAGCCCTTCCACCATCCTCCCTTGGCCAAGAACACTTTTCTTCTGCTCTTCCCTGGATGGCTGAACCTTGTCTGGGGATAAGCAAGAGGCCAGGGTTTAAAAAGAAAAAAAATCACCATCATTTCCAATCATTTTTGTTCCTGGACTAATTGCCCTTTTAACCCTTGGTTCTTCTCATCCTCCCAAGCCCTGGGAAAATGGCTCCTCCTCCAGGAAACCTTCTTGGCTCTCTCCCCATTCCCTCCGAAGCACCCCGAGTCTGTAGTCATGGATGGAGCTCTCTCCTGCGCCCTAGACTGGCAGCCCCAGGGAGGGTACGGAGGGCCTTCAGCATCTGGGCAGCTCCCACACCTGGCCTAGGAACTGGTACACAGCAGGTGTCCCGGAAGTGGTATTTGAGTGAAAAATGAATGAGCTGTTCTGAAGCCCAAATTGTCCCATACTTCCTACCCAGACCACTGGGAACTTGAAGACCAGAGAGAAAGAATCATCTCATGTCCTGAGATCCAGAACCTTCCATTTAGCTGAATCAGAGAGGAGAGAGGATTGAGGTGACTGACCCCCTTCCCAGAAGCACGTACTCTGGCTGCCTCCGGGCCTTTCCACGTCCTCCTCGCCTGCCTAACTCTTGCTCCTCACTCAGCTTCCACCGGAGTGGCCCATCTTCCTGGAGGCCGTCCTCTGATCGCCTGTTCCTGGCTAACGTTCCCCTGGATGGGCTGGGTGCCTCTGTCTGCTTCCACAGACCCTCCCCGCCTGCTGTGCTTTCTTCAGCATGACCCCAGTCCCCCTGCACCTTCACTGTCTGTAGAGGTATCTGTCACCATCTCTAGGCTGGGTGGGCCTTGGGGACAGGGGTCATCATGGCCATTTCCAAGGCCCCCTAATGCCTGGCACATGACACTCAACAAGTGTTAGCTTCCTCGTCCTCTATGAAGACATCATTGAGCCCTCCAAGAAGCAGAAAAATCAAGAGCTGAATGATTTCAGTGGATGTCTGATGGATGGATGTATCATAGACAGACGGATGGATGGATGGATGGATGGATGGACCAATGGATGGATAGGAAAGGGGAAGCGGGGGAGGGTGTAGAATTTTTCCCATTTTTAAGAGCAAAGGCTTGAATTGCTTGAGTACACTGGCCATGGTCCCTATCCAATTCCCTTCACAAAAGGCTGGCCTGTGTGGTCTCAGCCCTGGCCTGAGCCTGGGGGTCTGCCCGAGTTTTCTGTACCCCCTCCTTTTCCCTCAACTGGGTGTCTCCACCCTGTCCTTGAAGAAAAGCAGCAGAATTTTCTGTGTGGGGGTCTAGGCCTCCCCTCCCACCCAGCACTCCAACCCTCACACCCTTCCCCAGTCAGCACAGCACAGGCTGCCAGCTGGCGGCCTCCCTCCCGGAGCCCACCCTATTGACCGCACCCCACCCCTGCAGACTCCCCCAAACACATCTGAGCCACTGGTCCAGCCTCTGTAAGAAGGGCTCGAGCTGAAAGCAGGGTGGGAAGGAGGATCCAACTCTGAAGGCCCAGAAAGGACCCCTGGCCCCTCCCTCCCTTGGCTGGGAAGCACAAGATTCTGGAGTAAAAGAGAAAATAAAGCCACAGGCATAACATCTCATGCTGGAGAGCATGCCAGCAAACAGGCACTCTCAAAGGCAGCTGCTAGGAGGGTAACTCGGTCCAGCCTTTCTGGAGGGTAATTTGGCAATGTTAGTCAAAAGCTGTAAAAAAAAAAGTGCATGCCCTTTGACCCTACAATTCCACGCCTAGAAATGTATCCTACGCAAATAGCAGCAGCCATGCAAAAAGACAGAGAAACAATGAGGCTCACCCCAGCATTTGTTTAAGATAGTGAAATACTGCAAGCAATCTATCTGTCAATCAACAGAGCAGTAGTAAATAAGTTACGGTACATTTATTCTATGGGATCCCAAGAGCTTCCCCACAATGATGTTATAGCTCTAACATGATATGCAAAGATGTCCACAAAATATTATTATCAAAAATTCTCCTCCTGGCCATGGTGGTTCATGCCTGTAATTCCAATACTTTGAGAGGCTGAGGTGGGAGGATCATTTGTGGCCAGGAGTTCAAGACCAGCCTGGACAATATAGTGAGATACTGTCTCTCTGAAAGAAAAAAGAAAAAAAAGAAAAAAGAAAAAAAACTCATGTAGTTTAAGCAGGAGTCCATTTTTTCTTAAAACAAAAAATCAATATGTGTAAATACACATAAATCCACCTGGAAGAACCTATACCAGTTGGTTTCACGGTGCTTATTTCTAGATGATAGGATTATGGGTGATTTTAGTTTCTTCCTTTTTGCTTATCAGTAATTTCTAAAGATTCTACAAATAACCTGCATTGCTTTTGTGATAAAGAAAAGTTATTTTTTCCTCAAAATAAAAAGCTAACCAGGAAAAAAAAAAAAGTCCACAGGCAAAGACAGTGTTCATACAAGTCCTTAATCTTATTTTTATAACACTCTTCTGGGTATTTTCTGATTTACTCTGTATAACAGGCCTCTGTTTATTCTGTTTTGCAGATGAGAAAACAAAGGTTGGGAGAGGGTCAGCTGCTCACCCAGGGTCACACAGCTAGCAAGAGGCAGGGCTGGGGTTTGAAAGCAGGTCCCTGAAGCCAAGGTCAAGGAGAGGCCATGAGCTGGGGAGAGAGCAGGAGCTGCACAGCAGGGCAGGGCAGAAAAGAGGGAGAGGCTGGGAGGAGAAACCCAGCAGCTGGGAACTGGGGAGTCTGAGCTGGAGCCAGCGAATCAACATGTGCGTGCAACCACCCTGGCTAGCAGCCCCTCTCCCCATCCAAGCTAAATATTAAAAATCCCATGACGCCCGATAGCATCGCAGCAATCATGCTCACTGCGGAACTGCCTCTAGATCCCTCACAGATGCGGGTTGGCCACTGCGAGAGAACACAGCAAGGTCCCCAAAGAAGGCTAGGTTGGGGGCTCCTGCTGGGCTAGCGGAAGTCGGGACTGAGGTGGGTAAGGAGAACCAAGGAGAACAGGGATCTGGAGACAGGCAGACTTGGAGAAACTGAGGCAGGGGCACATTCACAGTCACACCTATCATACTCTGGAAAGAGTCAGAGAAACAGACTTGGGTGCAGGCGGCTGCTGCAAAGAAGGCATTCCAGGGACACCTTCTGCCACTCCCAGCAGACCTGCTGGCGGGAAGCCCCAGTGGGGACTGGGGTTGGGGAGGGAACACGGCTCTTCTAAAGCCTTCCAAGATGCCCAGTCATACAAGATGCCTTCTTCTTCGTGTCCTCAAAGCACTTTGCCTGCATGGACCTCATTTGTGGCAGGACCATACTCTGCCTCGTTCCCTGGGTGTCTGAGTCCCCTGCTCACCCAGGAGCCACTTCAGACCAAACCCTGAGTGTCAGGGTTTCTCAGGGACCCTCTGCCTGGAATGCTTTCCCCCAAGCCTTCTCAGGCCCGTCAGTTCAATGATGTCTCTTCCGGGAAGCCCTTCCTGAAGCACGGCCGCTTTCTCATCTCTATTGTTGCACAGTTCTTACCCCCTTCACTCATCACAGTCTGCAACTAGTTTGTTGATTTGCTCATTGACTTTTTCTTCTGTCTTCTCCTATCCACCCACTCAGACTAAAAACTCTGGGAGGGCACTGAATGTGCCTGTCTTGTTCATTTCCGTATCCGACTGCACCCGGAACGTGTCTGGCTCATAGTGGGTACGCAATACATATTTGTTACAGGGCTAAATGGCCCACAGAGGTTACTCAAAACGTGTGTTGAATGGTTGGCTTCCCCAGGCCCCTCCCCTCTCCCACTGTGCCCTGTACACAGTAGGCACCAGAGGAAGTTGGTGAGATTGAATCAGTTTAGCCCCCATCACTATATTGGGAACTAGTAAGCCTTTGAACGCCATCACCGCCCACACCAGGGATGGTGGCCACTCCCTATGAAGACTCCCCCATTCTCCATCTGCCAAGAAGACTTAATCCAGCCTTATTTTCTCTCATTTATATTAACAAAGCAATGGATGTTTTCCTATTAAATTATATCTCAATAATAAACGCATCTTTTCAAACCACATCCTCTTAGAGATTCTGCTAATGTTCCGCTGCCCCAGTGGGGACGATCCCTGAGGTGGTGTTGGGGCTGGGCTTGTGTCCTCTCTTTGGCCTTAGGTCCCAGCTTGGTCCAAACATGTGTTATCACATCGTGTGTCTCAGCTCATGGTCCTGGCACCAAATCATCAGGCAGGGCTGCTTGTTTAAAAATGCTGATTCCAGCTGGGCATGGTGGCTCATGCCTGTAATTCCAGCTTTTGGGAGGCTATGGCAGGTGGATCACTTGAGGCCAGGATTTTGAGACCAGCCTGGTCAACATGGTGAAACCCCATCTCTACTAAAAATACAAAAATTAGCTGGGCATGGTGGTACACGCCTGTAATCCCAGCTACTCAGGAGGCCGAGGCAGAAGAATTGCTTGAACCCAGGAGGCGGAGCTTGCAGTGAGTTGAGACTGCGCCACTGCACTCCAGCCTGGGTGATAAAGTGAGACCCTGTCTCAAAACAAAAAACAAAAAACAAACCCTGCTGATTCTCAGCCCCCCATCTCAGAGCCACATTCCCAGACCTGGGGGAGAGGTTTGAGTCAGACCCAGAAACCTACACTTTAACCAACTAACCAGGTGACTCTGATCCACAATAAAGATTGAGAAGCCCTAAGCTAGAGGACGAGAAAGCACTTGACCAATGTTACTTGAATGTGAGCTGGAATCACCATTCCTACACGTCCTGCTCCAGTGGGGCCAGTGCCTATGGGGCTTGGCCTGCAGCAGCCTCACATCTGGGTGACAGCAGCATAGGCCACAGCAACAGCTGGTGTCCTTCTGGGTTCCCTGAGCTCATTAATCACACCCTGACTGGCCCCCACTCACACTCAGTGGATGGCTGAGCTGGCTGGGGCCTTGGGGAGGCTGTCAGGTACAGGGGAAGATGGGTGTGGAAGGGAACCTGGAAGGGAGCCAGGGCTGGGCACACCTTACCCCTGCCCCACCTTGCACCCTCACCATCTGCAAGGAGCAGCTCTGACTCTGAGTTGGGTGACTTGCTTTTAATGCAGAGAATATGGCAGAAGTGGTGAGATGTCACTTCTGGATTAGGTTATAAAAGATTGTGGCTTCTGTCTTGGGTGTTTGCTGGTATTCTCTCTTGGCTCTCTCACTCTGGGGAATGTCACTGCACATGCAAGAGGCCCATGTGGTGAGGGACAGAGTCCTGCCAAGAACCCCGTGAGTGACCTTAGAAGCAGACTCCTCCCTGGTCGGGCCTTCAGATGAAACCGCAGCCCCAGGCCACACCTTGAGTGCAACCTCACAGGAAAATCTGAGCCAGAAGTACCCAGCTAAGCCACACCTGGATTCCTGACCCTCAGAAGCTATGAGATAATGAACGTTTGTTGTTGTTTAGACACAAGGTCTTGCTCTGTCACCCAGGCTAGAGTGCAGTGGCATGATCATAGCTCACTATAGCCTCAAGTGATCCTCTCACCTCAGCCTCCTGAGTAGCTGGAACTACAGATGCACACCACTACACCTGGCTAAATTTTTTCTTTTTCTTTCTTTGTAGAGACAGGGTCTCACTATGTTGCTCAGGCTGGTCTGAAACTCTTGGGCTCAAGCAATCTTCCTGCTTCAGCTTCCCAAAGTGCTAGGATTACAGGCATGAGCCACCACACCTGACCTGTTGGTTGTTTTAAACTGCTAAGTCTTGGAATAATTTTTATGCAGCAACAGGTAACAAACATACCTTCTCATCTGAACACCCTGCCTGTTGCAGTTCTTCCTACACCCCTCCACCAGCCCTTAGCTATGGCCATACCAAACCTGCCTCCCTAATGGGCCAAGTTGATTCACGTTCCCAGGCCTTTATTCATGCAGCTGCATCCTCCAGCATTCCTGGGCCACCCACCCAAGACTCAGCTCCAATGTCACCTCCTCTGTGAAGCCTTCTGTCATTTTCTGTGCCCACTGTAGCCTGAGCAGTTCCTATTAAAACAAGTCTAACACATCACCACCTTTGTACATTTATATGTCTGTCTCCCCTGCTAGACTCTGAGCTCCAGAAGGCAGAGCCACAGTCTGATTCTTCTCTGTACTGCCTGATGCTCAGCATAAGGTCTGACAGAGCAGGCTCAGTAAAAGTTTGATGAATGAACGGACCATCAAAAATGAGTGGCTGGTTTCCCATTCACTTGTTCTGCCACCCACACCCTGTCTCACCACTGCCGTCCCCCAAGGTTGTGCACTTTTACACCCAAGGACGTAAAACCAAATTTGTTATCTTCCCCAAGAAACCAGCCCTTTCTCCTAACTTGCCCATTTCTTTCCTAGAACCATCACCTTCCTGCAAGCTGTAATGCCCTGTTCTCTGTGATTCTTCCCTCTCCTCCCTTTCCATCCTGTCTTCCCATCCCATCCCTTTCATTGGCAAAACATCCTTTGATCTTACCTCTCCTCTTCCCCAGCACTGGTGCACGCCCCACTCCAGGATGCCACTGTCTCTTGAGATGACAACAATGGTTCCCCTATAGGCCCCCTCCTCCTGTCTCTGGCACCCCCATCTGTCCTTCTAGGTATCTTGAAAAGCTGCCTTGCTTATCTCAGAGGGCTAGAGGGAGGAACCACAGAGCTGGTAGATTTAACAAGCATTTTATCAGATTGAGGATCACTGCAACCACCCCCCGGCTAAACTTTCCCTGGCTCTCCAAGGACACTGGATTAGGGTCCAAACCTTTAGCCTGGCATCTGAGGCACCCTAGGATCTGGCCCCAACCTCTGAATCCAATGGGGAATGCAAGAGGACATGACACAGGCAGCTTCAAGTCCCCTACACCCCCAGCACCACCACTGCAGTTCACAGGCTGAGCACCTGGGCTTTGTACACATCCTGTCATTTAGTTAACATCTATTAAGCACTTCCTGTGTACTGGAAACCATCGCAAGTACTTTGCATGCATCAAGTACCTGACTCCTCACACCAACCTAGGAAGGAGGGTTTTACACTTGGCCAAGGTGATACTGCTAGTGACTGGCAGGGGTGATTTAACCCAGGTCCTTCAACCTTCACAGCCTTCTTAGCACCAGGCTGTACCTCTCACAAACTTCTCGTGTTTGCAGACCACCTTCATGGTTCTCTGCCGTACTCAAACATCACTTACACTTACTTAATAGTTCTCCTTAAGCTAACTGTGTGGCATGGTGGTTAAGAGGGTGGGTTTTGGAATCCCAGATCCTCTACTTAGTCTCTGCTTCAGCTCTCTGAACCTCAGTTTCTTCATATACAACAGTACTCTCTGTCACAGGGTCCTAGTGAGGATTAAACGAATTAAGTCACAGAAGTGCTCAGCATATAGTACAAGGGGGAGTCGTGGGCCTGGCTCACGGTAAAATCGCACTTCTCCATCTCTTTGAATAGGAAGTAACCTTGTGACTTGCTTTGGCCAGTGAAATGCACACAGAGGTTACGGCGGGGGTGCATCCCAGGTGGAAGTTTTAAAGCCAGTAATCCATCTGCCACACTCCTTCCATCCATCTGCCCTGCGGATGGCAACATCCCGAATGGTGGCGCTCCATCCATTTGACTCTCAGAGGGAGGAGTCCCAAGCTGATCCACAATGGATATGGAGCATTAAGGGGAGAAATAAACTTGTATTGTTTCGTCACTTCAGCATTGTCCGGTCTATACTGACAGAGTAAAAGCTCAAAAAATGTTACCTTATTAATACATAAATGTTACTTATTATAACATACGTTTTCTTAAAAGGGGAACCATATCACCTTTGCAAATGAAGAAAAAGACACCACTTGACATACTCGTATGATGACGTAAACAAAAAACCTTTATCCTACGCCAACCCAGATCATCTGGAATACCACCTGCAGGATGTGCACGGATCGTTTTCAGGAAGTGCGATATTCAAGTGCCTCCCTCTAAGAAGCCGAGCGATGGCTGCCAGTTTGGAAAGCCTGGCCCTAGAGTGCCTCATGGTCAGCTCTGAGCTTTAGAGGCCAGGCCCAAGTCTGCAGCCCGAGTCTGCAGCCAAGACCAGTTCTATGCATTTGCAGGGGCACGTGCCCCGCCCTGGCCCTTACCTCGGCAGACGGTGCCATTCTCAACGGCCTCGAAGCCTGCTTTGCACATGCAGCGCCCGATGGGCACCAGCCACTCGCCGTCCCCGTTACAGTAGAGCTTGATGGGCACATCCACCTCTTCCGCATTGGCGATGCAGCTGCCCCGGGCAGCCACCAGCGATGTGCTCTCAGCTCCCGACAGGGTTTCCTGGAAGATGGCGCCATTCTGGATGATGCGGGGGCACTTGCGGTAGAAGACACGCACGGCAATGAGGGACATGCAGCCGCCATAGTCCTGGAAGGCCAGGTAGAAGCCGCTGCGGGACACAGGTCCAAAACTCCGCACCTCCGTGTTGATTTTCATGACGCGGCCACCCAGGTCCACCTGGGAGAAGCTCTCGTCGGCTGCAATGGTATCCACCTTTACCCATGGATTCTCCATCCAGTTGGGGAAGGTCTTGGTGGCCGAGTCAAAGTCAGCCTCATAGTAATAGAGGTTGAAGGTCTCCTTGCAGGAGCCAGGCACGCTGGGGATGCTGCTGCAGTCACGCACCGAAAACTTCATCTCCACGTGGATGCGGTGGGCGCCACGGCGCCGGATAAACTTGGTCCGTAGCCAGTTGTTCTGGCTTGACTCAAACACGTTGCACACCTGGTACGTGCGGATCGTGTTCATGTTCTCATCGTAGCCACTCACCTCTTCCCACTGTGGGTAAAATGCTCGTCAGGTGGGGAGGTAAGGGCTCAGCCCCAGCACACACTCAGTCTAAGGTGGAAGACACAGACTCTGCCTTAGGGAATCCTCCAGTCTAATGGTGAAGACATCAGAGAATTCCCAATCTGATGGCGGAGACATGCCAATCAGGTGGGAAAGGCACACATCCTTCTCTTGGTATTCTGCTAGCTGACAGGGCAGACGTGGCCCTTATTGTCAGCGGTACACTAATCTGATAAAGGAGACAGGGACTCTGGCCAGGAAGTTCCCACCTGGAAGGGGAAAATAGGGAGAACCCTTCCCCGCTTACAGAATTCTTTCTGATGAAAGTAGACACAGCTTTGTGGTTGGGGGGGCTACCAGTCTGATGGAGGAGACAGAACCTCTGCCCTCGGAGAGCCCCCTGTCTGATCAGGGAGAGAGAGCCCTTGCTCTTGGGAACTCTCAGTCCGATGGAGGAAGACAGTCCTCATCCTCAGTGAATGCCTAGGATGATGGGGAAGACAGGGTCCTTCCCCATGAGAACAGCTCTGCTCTGGGGCTTTCGGCTGCTAGAATTTGCTCTCGGGTACCTGGAGGGAGGCCGCCCACCCTCCCTGCCTGGGGAAGGTACTCCCGTACCCTCTCTGGGGCAGCCTGGGATCTCACAAACCCAGCAGAGAGGTGCCAAGCCTCACTGCTGCAGGGGGCTGGGCCCAGTGGTGGAAAGTTGGGGCGGGAAGGGCCTAGGGCGGACCCGGGTTATCTCCTCACACTCATGGACCAGGCTCGTTCCCACTGCTGAGCCTTTTGCACACTTCTGTGCCCTCCTGGAGCACCGTCTCTGGTCTCCTCTGCACCAGGCTCTCTGGCTGCTGCTGTTTGCATTCACCAACTTTCCCAAGGGCCTTCGGGAACAATCTCCCTGCGTGAGGGCCCAGTACACTCAGCCCTCTTGGGCCAGTGTCAGTGGGACTGAGAGCTTGCTGAGGGCAGCCACCCCTCCTGTCCTTCTCCTGTGTCCCCCTTGGTGTTGGCTGGCTTCACCTGGGGTAGACCCAAAGGAGCCCCAACAGCAGAGTCCCCTCTCCCATCCACATCCGGGGCTGGGCACCCTAACAGAATCTCATTTCTTTGGCGTGATTATCACACATGGTCTATATGGTTAGACCCCTTTTACAGAGGGATAGGGCGTAGAGACCAGAAGTGAGGTCACTTGGCCCAGGCCACACAGACCCAGAGCTGTTCGTGTGCTTGCCCGTGCTGCCTGGAAACACAAGGACCCCACGTGTGCCCCAGGAGTCCCGGGTTCTAGTCCCAGCTCTACTAACTTGATGAGTGGCCTTGAGCAAGCCATTTCTCCCTCCTGGGCCTCCAATTGCCAAATGTGCCTGTGGGAGTGGCAGCTGATGGAAGAGGTGTCCCCCTCAAGTGGGTGTCCTTTATCCTGTGCCACTCAGATTCCCTGGGCCAAGTCTGTGCGTGTGGAGCAGGGGCTGGCAGCCTGGGGAGGGTCAGGTGCGATGAAGGGTGAGTGCACACAGGGAGGGCAGGTCTGGAGCTGACTGGCTCAGCCTCTTCTTCAATGGCAACTCTGAAGCTCCCTACATTGCATTAATTTTTTTTTTTTTTTTTTTGGTGGCACCATGTGACAAAGTCAGCCCCTTGTTACAACCGCTGCTCTTCTTCAGAACTTAATTAGAACACTTAATTAGAGCACTCTGCCTTTCTCCCCTCTCTCTAATTAACATGCGGAGGCCCTGCAGCCTAAACACCCCAAATAATTGCGTCCGGGGGCCCTGCAGCCCAGCCTGGCCTCATTACTGGCAGGGTGGGGCTGTGGGCCCAGCCGCCTTCGCAGATGGAAAATTGGTGACAAGAAAGAGCCACAGAAAGCGGCCTGACCCTGGGGCCCTGCCTATTGAGAACACAGGCCTGGGGGGTGGGAGGAACGCAGTTCCCTGGGGCAGCAGCTGAGTCCCAGCGGAGCAACCGGGGTGGGGGGAAGGGAAGGGCTGGGTTGTAGAGTCCAGTCCAGAGCCCTCCCCAGAGACCACGGGGATGAGGGATGAATATTCAACTTCATGACAATGACAATGATGATGATGATTATAGCTCTCTTGACTGGGAGCCCAATCTATGCCAGGCATTGTATTAGACACTTTGCAGGAAAACCTCACAACAGTCTTGTGAGGTCTAAGACATCATCACCATTTTATAGAGGAAGAAACTAAAGCTCAGAGAGATTAAGGAACTGGCCCCAGATCACACAGCTGGTGAGTGGCAGAGCTAAGACAGATTTTCAGGACTGTTTGACCCCACAGCCTGTAATTTATGCCCGATTTTGCTCTTGGAGAGCTCACAGCATAGACCCTAGGATGATAAGAGCCAAAGGATGGGGAGCTTTGTGTTATGGGGACCCAGAAAGCGGGCAGAGAGGGCTCAGTCATAGTCCTGAATACAAACCTTAGCCCCTCACTTATTATCTATAGGGCCCTGGGCAGGTGGCTACACCTTGTTGAGCCTCAGTTTTCTCATCTGTAAAATGGAGATAATTCCTCTCTATGGGATTAGAGATGATGTGTACAAAGGTGCTTAATACAGTATCTGACACAGAGTGGGTACTCAGGAAATGACAGTTCACTTTCTTCATCTGTAAAACAGGGGTAGTGCGAGCACCTACTTCTCAGCCTCGCCCTATGGATTCCACGGGATAAAGGCTGAAAGCATCCAGCCTGTTGTCATGGTAACTGGCTCCATCAATGGTAGGGGATCATGGCTCCATCAATGGTAGGAGATTGGGAGGGTGGGGCTGAGAGAGGCCTGGCTCTGGGCCCTGAAGAGGGAGAAAGGGGTTAGAATATGAGGGGGCATTCAGGTCCTGCAGCAGGGTTTGAGGGATCCTGGGGACCAATGCAAGGTTTGGGGACCACTGACTCACCCCTGATGGAGGATGCACCATCCAGCCCAGCTCAGCCGTCGCTGTAGTGGAGTCCATTAGCGTTTCTGTGGGGAGAGCAAAGAGTCACCGCTCCGCCCCACCTACCAGGTGCTGTCAATCTCTCTGTTGGGCCCTCATCCTTCTTTACAGAGAGCCCCGCCTACTTCCACTGCCCCAGTCATCTGGCTCTAATTCTCCAGACTGCTCTTGGTTTAGACTCCGCCTCTCTACTCCATTATCCCGCCTACCCCCACAGCCTAGCCAATCATCTAATGCCAC
Source organism: Macaca fascicularis (assembly GCF_037993035.2). Lineage (NCBI taxonomy): Eukaryota > Metazoa > Chordata > Mammalia > Primates > Cercopithecidae > Macaca > Macaca fascicularis. The sequence continues at coordinate 212,349,879 of NC_088375.1, forward strand.
TCCTCTAGGCCCCGCCCCTCCAGACCAAGTCCACCCTTACATCGTGGTCAGGCTCTACCTCTCAGCCAGTCTAATCCCACTAACCTAGGTACTGTCCTTCCCTTCCTTTTCTGGACGGGGAGGGTCTTACATCCACTAAACCTGGGGTCTACTGGATGGGTTTCAGAGGGTCTGCCACTAAACTCTTGGGTCTTGCCACTAAACATCAAACTCTGGGGATCTGTTTGCTTTTCAGCGTGCATGAAACTCTCAAAAACGGGAACTTGCGCCTTAGACGGGCTGTTCTTGTGTCCCAGCTGAGACCCCCCAGTTTCCCTTCCTTGCCCCTCTGGCGCACACATCTTGTCAAGACACTCTCCCTTTCTCTAGAAACCTGGAGTCTTCCATCATGTTCCTGTGGCTGAGGTCCCTCCCCCGGGGCTCAGGTAACTCTGCCCCCAGGACAGGGTCCCGGGAGTGGAGAAGTGTTGAGAGCAAGCACTGCACCCAGTAGGGGCCAACTGTCACATGGCCTGTGGGGGTTCAGGAGACACATCAGCGTCTGGGACCATCCTGAGCCCCACTTGCCTCCCCCAATTCCAGCAGCTGCAGGGAGCCACATGGCCCTGGAGACCCCCATTCTCCCCAGGTCAGGTTCAGGACCCCTCTCTTCTACCCCTTCCTGGCCTCTTTGACTTCCAAACACTTTCTGAATGGAATTGCAATACACCGAATGAATTTAAATGAACCCCTTTCAAGCATTCATTCGACAAAATATCCTGATGCCCATTATGTACCAGGCACTGCACTGGGCACCCTGAGAGAGAAAACCGTGGCTAGCGAGACCCTACCATGGAGCAGTTCCTGGTCTGGCAATGGAGATGAGGTATGAATATAAATAGCTATGAGACAGTAGGGGGAGAGACCTAGAAGGTCACAGTGACACCACCTCGCTCGGTGAGAGTGGGTAAGAGGTATGCTTGCTGCCATGCTCCAATTCTGTGCCCAGGGCAGGCATCACTCATCAATTCCTATACTATGGCCACATGATACTTCTTGCCACAGTATTCCAGGAAACAAATATAAACCAGAGATGCTGTCCCTGGCCCAGCCCAACTGCCTCCTTTCGGAGACAGGGCAACTGAAGCACAGGGGTGAGAAGGGGCTTCCAAAGATTGCACGGGAGTTGGCGGCACAGTGGGAAGTGCAGGTGTCTTGCCTCCTAGCCTATAAACCTTTAGGCACTTCAAACAATTAGTTTAATGGTCTGGGCTAAATGACAAGGACCAGGAGATTGGGGCTGTGTGCCCAGTGTCCAGGCAGCTCAGAAGTTCCAAATGGCAGATAATTAGGGCTTGAACTATGGCAGGGGTGGAGGGGATAAAGGGTGGGGACAGGAGGAAGCATTTGGCCAGAGGTGACCCCAGTCAGACCCCTGAGCTGACAAGAGAGGATGCAGAAGTGTCCCCACGACCGCCTGTGGCTTGTGTCCCTGTGCACTGGCATCCCCGTGACCGCCTGTGGTCACTGTGTCCCTTTCCACTGGGGGCTGGCACAGGGAGGGGGTGTGGGGTAAGGGTGCCAGGGACGGTGGAGCCAGTGCCAAGGGCATCTTTTTGATGGCAAATTGGAGGGAAGTTCTATTATGCAGCTTTGGAGCTGAAAAAAGGGTTCCTTTTCACACTCCGAATGCTACAGATTTTTCTTCCTGGAGAGAACAAGGGCTGAACTTTTAACCTGTTTTCTCTCATCGGCCTCAGCCAGAGACACGCCAAGCCGGGCTCTCTGCCTGGGCCCAGGGAACAGCTGCTGGGAGCTGTGTCGAACAAGGCAGAGGAGAGACTCTGCTTGGGACAAGAAGAGGGTCGGGCGGGGGAGGCAACCCCACCAAGCAGGTGGCCCCATCCCTTGGCTAGATTCCTGGGCTGACCCAGAGGCCAAACACTAGAGGATTCCATGGCCCAGAGAAGGAGGGGCCGGGAACTGACATCTTCATCGTACGGGTGGAAACTTGGGCTCAAGGAGGGCAAATGGCTTGCCAAAGTCACACACTAAAAGTTGGTGCTCAAACTCTGGGCTCCCAAGAAGCTTAGGGTGGGGGGACCCACTGTCCGCCTGTGCCTTCTACCTCTCCTGGCCCAAAGCAGTGGCCCAAAGCATTGGGAGGATCTCAGAAGGACTGGAAGTAAATGGACTGGCTGGTTTGCAGACACAAAGGAAATACGAAGGAACATGAAGTTTGCAGATCCCCTTGGGAGGAGGTAGAGGGCCGGCATCTCCTCTGCTCCCTTCTCCAGTGCCACTCCTGGCTTTGCCTGGAAGCCTGGCTCTGGGAAATCTGTCACCCCTCTGGGTTGTGGCAGGAGGCAGCACAAGCATGCTCTCTCCCCAACCTGGTCTTTTGCTTTTCAATTTTAACACCTCCCTCTACCTCTGCACGAAAGGCAAATGAGCAGAGCACACAGACCTGGGCTCTGGAGGTCACAGAGATCTGGATTCTAACAGCAGTTCTGTCCCTTCCTTGCTTGGTAACCAATATCACTTGCCATAAAAGGAAGGAAAATAAACACAGACTCTTACAAATGAACCTTTTGAGGCAGGCAGATCACTTGAGGTCAGGAGTTTGAGACCAGCCTGGCCAACATGGTCAAACCCCGTCTCTACTAAAAATGCAAAAATTAGTCAGGCATGGTGACGCATGCCTGTAATCCCAGCTACCTGGGAGGCTAAAGCACGAAAATTGCTTGAACCTGGGAGGCAGAGGTTGCAGTGAACTGAGATTGCACTATTGCACGCCAGCCTGGGTGATACAGCAAGACTCTGTCTCAAAAAACAAAACAAATAAACAAACAAACAAAAAACAAATGGACCTTTATTTGTTCTATCTCTTGTTAAGTCTCAGTTTCCTCACCTGGAAAACGGCCAAAATACCTTCCGAGTCTGGAAGTATAGCAGCTTGGATCCCAGCACAAAGTAGATCCTCACTTAGTAACAGCTGCTGTCTTTAGATGGTGTGCAATGCTTTTTGGCACACCCAGTGCCTGCACACACTGCTTCCTCCTTTGGGCTTATTAGGTGGCCCCTGAAAGTGAAGGCAGTCCCAAGAGGCTCCAGCTTAGTCTGCCTGCCTTCCCCCACCTCCCAGATACGCCTGCCAACATCTGACAAGCATCAGTCTCTTGCTCCACGGCCAAAGCCTCCATGGAGCCCATCCCAGTCCATCTGATGCTGCTTTCCCTGGGGTGCCCTGAGTTTTCTCTTTGTTCCTCTCAAACCAAGCACAAAAGTCAAACTCTGTTCTCTGGGGAATCTGGAGTTAATAGTTATTGCCTCAAGAACTTAGTGGGTTCAGGAAACCAAGCTTTGTTTCCACCACCATCATGTCCTTTTTCCACCCTGTAACACACCAGATGCCTCCCCTCCAATCCCAAAAACCTAAAGAGGGAGAGAACTCATGTCTGCTGAGATCCTATTAGGAGCCAGAATCTCTCACCAACATTCTCACAATAATGCCAAGAGGTACTTGATACTGTCCCATTTCACAGATGACCCATTTCACAGATGAGAAAGCTGAGGCTTCCAAAGCCTCGGGAACTTGCCCAAGATCACACATCTATTCCACCCACAAGCTGCCCTCCAGTCAGCTATGAGTAGGTGAAGAGACTGGCCGTCTCACTCTGCACAGACAATGTGGTCTTTTCTCACCCTTGGACCTCACACATACTGTTCCTTCTGACCTTCTCACCTCTACATCTTCTCTGCCTGCCCTACTGTTCGTCTGTGAAGTCTCAACTCAGGTCACCTCCTCTAGCAAGTTCTCTTAAATCCATTCTGCCCCAATGCTCTGCAGCCAAGGGTGTTTCAAGGTATCCCGGCACTTGAAGATATTCTGGGTGGTAACTACCCCTATTTGCTATCTTCTCCCAAAGCTCTGTGGTCCCCTGAGAGGTGGGTGCTGGGTCCCGGTCCTGGGATCCCTAAGACCTAGCACAGGGCTTGGCACACAGGCCTCCTCTCCCCATCTGCAAGGCTTGAGCATATGCCAGTGTTCTGCTCCACTACGGTTGCCCAGGCTTGAGCCTTTCACATAGACAACGTTAATGACTTTAGCCATTTCCACCTACAACCTGTACAATTATTTAGTTACTACTTTTTCTTCCACTTGACTCCTTTACTTTCTTAAATGCATCTTAAAGAGGAAAAAAACGTAATCATGATTATAAATGGAAAACCAATATCTCTTGCCATAACAGGAAGGAAAATAAACACAGACTACTACAATTAAAAATGTTTGTCTGCAAAGTACCGAACATCATTTCACTTCCCATACTTTGGGAGCTGCTGGGCTCCCTTGAGCTGCCTCTGAAGCTCTGGAAATGTTTCTATCTCTATCCCCACTGTGACGGTGACAATCTCTCATGCAGGGGAAGCTGTTGTCACTGTACACAGATAATTAATCACCACACTATGTGGCTGAGACCACAATGAGGACGTGCGTGGTGTACTGCAGGTTATAGGAAATGAATATGGAAGCAGGGGAAGAAAATGCCAAATTTAGGGATGGCTTCCAGGAGAATGTGACGCCTGCACGGAGGCTTAAAGACTGGGTGAATGGGGAGTGACTGATGTGGAGTGGGAAGGGCACGCTAGGCAGAGGGGAAGCAGAGGCAAAGGCCAGGAGGTGAGCTGGGCCACAGTGGGGTTTGTGGGAATCAAGCGCTGGCTGAAGGATGGGGCTGGAAGCAGTGGGAGCTGACAGCTGAGCCTGGAGAGGTTAAGCAGGGGCTGCCCAGGTAGCACAGGACAGGGCCATGAAGGGTCAGCAGCTCTCCGAGGCCCCTCTGCTGGATCATCCCTGTCTCTCCACATCCTTGCCAGCCTCGCTGTTATTACCTGCTTCCCACTCTGCCCACTGTGCTGTTTCACCTGCTCTTAGGCCCTCCCACCCTATTGAAATGTCTGGTTCCCAGACCTGGGCTGCTCTTAATGCCCATTTTAAAAAATCCCAATGGATAGATGAAGAAAGAGACTCACAGATTCTTAGCATCCAGGCAAAAGCTGGACCTGGGGCCACCAGCCCAGAGCGTCTTCCTCAGTGTGAAAACACGGGCCCGGCCATGGGAGTGACTTTGGCGCTACCCCTACTGTCCCCACACCCCCTCTCCTTCCTGGAGGCTGCACAGAAGAAAGCAATCAGGAGGCCCTGACTGCCGGGCTGGGGAGGCCCGATGGCCCCTCTGGCTATGTGTGAACGAGCAGTGTACATTTCAGAAATATTTGAACTTAAAGGGGAGACACACTGAAGTCGTTAGCGTTGGGCTGAAAGGAGGTGGCTGCAGGGGGGCCCCTTGCTCTCAGGCTGGAGCGGGTGGTTGCCCCCTAGTCTCCAATCCACTCCTAGTCAGCTCTGTCTGATCCCCTCGTAGGCTATAATTCTCTAGGACCACAGATGCCGCTTGTCTGCACTAATGACAGTATGTGAATGTTCCAAAGTCATGAAGAAAGAACTTTCATTAAGCACCTATTGCATGCCAAGCACTGTCCAGGGCCCTCTAAATGCCATTGCAGGCTCAACCTCCAGAAGTATATACTAGTATTAACCCCATTTCACAGATGAGGAAACTGAGATCAGAGAGGAGAAGCAACCTGCACAAGTGCACACAGGAAGGGCTAGGACTGGAACCCACATCCATCTATTTTCACAACTGTGTTATTTTTAAGATGCCATGGCCATAGCCTTAAAAAACAGACAACACAAAGCAACAAAGTCTTCAGGGCTTGTGTGTGTTTATCTTCTCTCTCTGCATGGGCCTGTGTGAGAATAGCAGGGGGCGGGAGAAGGGCAGCAGGGGAGTGGGGCATAGACTGCCCAGGCCAGAATCTTGGCTGTGGCACTCTCCAGTGTGTGATTGCAAGCACGCCAGTTCTTCTCTCTGGGCCTCAGTTTCCACATCTGAAAAATGGGTCATGGTGAGAATTAAATGACACCATGTAGGTGAGTCCTGTTCATCTGATGTCTCCCAGGGCCCACATATAGGGGAGGTCTGCATCCACCTTGTTCACCACTGTACCCTCAACACTAAGAACGAGGCCTGGCACTAGCACACGCATCCATCTTCCACACGGCAGCTGGGTGATGTTCCTAAAGTCCACGTGTGATCACCCTTCAGAGCTCCTGCTGCCTGAAAGATCAAGTCCTAGCTCTCAACAAGCTACTCGAGGCCCCTGCCAAGCAGGCCAGCTAATTACCTTCCAGCCAGTCTTCCGCATCTCTCATATCCAGCCATCCAAAATTTCCTCCTGCTTGCAGAAAGCACTTTACCTCCCCGAACACTGGTGGCTTGACCCTTCTAGATTTTTCTGCCTGGAACGCCTGGCCCTTCTTGCTTTGTTGGCCTGGCTAACTTCTCTTCCAAAACTGAGCTCAAAGCCTCCTTCTTCCTTCTTCCTGGCAGCTGTCCTGACTCCTCCTGCTCTGGCTGGGTTAAGTAACAAAGTCATGGTCATTCAATGAACATCTCCTCCACCCGATGTGTGCCAGGCCCTGAGCCAGGCACTGGAGACACAGAGGCAGATCAGCAGGCCCTTCCCTCAAAAAGCTCCCAGACTAGTGCCCGACGTGTGAACTTACTGCAGGGAGGGGCGGAGTGAGACGGCTGGTCCCGGCCAGGAGCCAGGAAACCCAGAGGAAGAAGGGAGTAGCTTTGAGCAGGAAATTTGGAAAGGCATCTCAGAGGAGGTGGCGTGTGAGCTGGAAGGAGAGGGAAGGGCACACCACATACAGGGCCCAGCAGAATCAAAGGCACAGAAATGTAAGACATCGGGGAAGGCTGGGCAATCATAAAACTGATGACTGGCTCTCAGTGGTGGGCTCCAGGCCAAGCGCTTAGCACTCATTATCCCATTTCATCGTTAACTATTTGTGAAGTAAGTACTTTAGGATCTCCCTTTACAGTTGGAGAAATCAAAGTTTGGAGAGGTTGTTCAAGGTCTCCATGGCCAGGAAGCAGTGGAACTGGGTCTGCCTCGCACCAAAGCCCATGTCCTTAGCCACTGCGCCACGCTGGAGTATCCGTCCCATGTAGTGGGAGCAAAATGCTTCATGGAAGGAGATGGTAGCACAGGACAGGGCATCAGAATGTGGAGGGCCTCTCAAACGTGGGGCTGAGGAAGTTGGGTCTTATCCCACAAGCAGCGGGGAGCTATGGAAGATTCTTGAAGAGGGTAGTGATGTGATCTGCCCTGAGAACCGCTGAGTTACAGAGTGGCCTTGGCAGAGGAAATTAGGCTAGATTTGGGGGACAGCTGGGGGAAGGGTTGAAGCTGAAGATGAACAGACACCTGGTAACCGCACCCACGGGTCTTCACCTACAAATTGACTAGCAGCCTGCAGCCCAGGCAGCAAACCAGCCTGGCGTGAGACCCATGCAGCAGTTGCAAGCCCGGGCTCTTCCCAGCGGCTCCTGCTGCACCCTGTCTGGGGCTGGCGGGGCTGAAGTGGCCTGAAGCTAGGCCTGGCTGGGATCTCAAGGCCTGGTAAGGCCAGCCTGGAGGCCTGACCCAGACTGTCCATGGTCACAGCACTCTTTCCATGGTCCAAGTTAGAAATTCCAGGAGGAGGCAAGGACACTGACAAGCTTGGAAGAGTCACTTCACCTCTCCGAGCCTTAGTTTCCTCATCTGTAAAATGGCGATGACAAAATCCTTGCTCTGTATACTTCACTGCATTGTTCTAATGCATTGAAGGAGGCATTGGCAGCCAAAGGTTTTTACAGCATGCGAAGGCTGGACCATACAGAGCCATAGGGAAAGTCACTGACATTGATGGCGGCCTCCTAGGGGCAGGCACTTCATTGATATTGTCTCATTTACATCCCAGAGCAAACTTAGGGGGAAACCAAGGCTCAGAGGGATCAAGGACTTCCAAAAGGCCACATGGCCAGTAAGGGGCAGTGTAAAATTTGATCGCTTTGGTCGGATCCCAGAAGCCACTAGATCATGCTGCCTCAGGAAACGGAAGGAAGAATCACTGCTTTCATCTCCCTGTGCCCTCGTTGCCAGGCCCTGAGCTAAACCCTCTACATGCCCTGTAAGGCCAATACCTTTATCCCATTGTACAGATGAGGAAACTGAGCCTGCAGAGGCTCAGAGATCTGCCCCAAGTCCTACAGCCAGAAAGAAGCAAAGCTGAGATTTGAACCCAGGCCAGCCTGACTGAGTTTCCTGAGCCCTCTCCTCTATAAACATCATGAGAATGGGAGCCCAAGATGGCCTTGGGTTCCCTGGCCCAAAGCAAGGCAAGAGGTGGAGACGCCAGAGAAGACCCCGACTAGCTCCTAGAAGAATGCAGATTTTCTAAAGTGAAATCTACCAACAAGCAGCACGTTGTTTTTCTACCTCGGCCCCCTGCTCAGCCCTCAGTCTCAAGGAAAGAGAACCTGGCTAATGTAAAATCCTTCTGCCCAAGGACTCTCGTAGCACACACCCCTTCTTGTCCTCCCACCGCTCAGAGGCCCTTCTCTGCCTCGGTTGCCTGCTTGGAGCCTGCTCTTGTTTTCTCAGGCCCAGGCGGAGGAATCCCTGTGACGCCAGCTCCTCTGCTCTGTCCCCTGCCTGCCTGCCGCTGGCCTGGGCATCCGCCAGCGCCGGCCGCCCCGGCTGAAACCCAATCCTCTGGGCCAGCCCGGCTGCTCACTAACAGCGGGCCACATTGTGCAGCCGGGGCTTCGGGAGAGTTTGGATTCGCTGCTTGGGGACCCACTTAACCTCGGCAAAGGACAGGATGATGGATGGGGGTCTGGGACGGGGTTGCTGGGGGTGGGGTGGGTGGTAAATGAACACCAGGGCTTGCTGGGGAAGGGAAAGAAGGGAGGCAGGGACGGGAACAGCCCTGGACACATTAAGCGCTCCTTTAGTTCCCACAACAACCCTGAGGGATGCCTGCGACTGGTCCCATTTTAGGTGACTTGACCAAGGCCACATAGTGAATCAGAAACTGAACCCACGCCAATTGCCCTCAAGTCTTCCCGATACACCAGGCTGCATCTCACAGCCAGCATTTGACGAGTGATTTTAAAATTTTTAAAGCCTTTTACTTAAATGAACCCACACAGTTTTCACATCTATTCAGTAGGTAAAGAAGTATCATCATGGCAGCTGGCATTACTGGGCAGCTACCGTGTGCACGGAACAATGCCTACCACATTAATACTCATCTCCTGAGATCCTAACGGGACATATTGAGGGAGGACCAATCGTCAGGGCCATTTTACAGAAGAGGGGAGGAAAGCTCAGAGAGGCAGTCACTTGCAAGACACGGCAGAGCTGAGATACGCTCAGGCTAGCTAATGAAGGCAGGGGCCCTGGGCACCCCAGTTGCTTATAGCTGCATCCCTTCTGAGTGGTTCTAAATTGTGTGCATCTCCCCTCTGCCCACTGGACACAGCCTCACTCCACTGTTGGCACTCGAGGTGCTGTTCCTTCTCCCTGCCATGTCCCTCGCCCTCCTGGCCTGCCTAGGACACTCAGACATGTTCATTAAGACCCATCTCAAATGTCTTCTCTGAGAAGCCTTCCCTGATGACCCTGGCGCTGGGGCTCCCGGAGTCCTATATGTGTCTCCCATCATTGTACTTGTCACCTTGTCCTGCAACTTTCTTTTACTCATCTGCCCCTCAACTGGACTGTAAGTGCCTTGTAGGCAAGACCAAGGCTGGTTCACTGTGGTAGCCACCAGCCTCTAAAACCACCTTACTCCTGATCACCCAGGCCCACCCAGACCTTAAATGCTCTTTCTTGCTGACATCATCAGTCTGGGTGTCTGAGTTTTTCCTCCAGGAAACGCGGTCACTGGTATCAAGATGACTCCATATAGTAGATAATCCAAAGTACTTACTGTGCTGAGCTGTCACACATATTATCTGTTTTGATGCTCACAATGCCCCACGTGATAATGATTATTGTCCCCATTTACCCACCCACCCATCTATTCATCCAGCCACCCACCCTGTCACCCTATCCATCTGTCCCACTCCACTCACCTAGTATTCTACCACCTGTTCATCCACTAGCATCTCGCATATGTATCCATTCATCTTCCTACTGAACCAACCTCCCTTCATCCCTTCCTTCCTGCAGATGGGGGAAAATAACCTTCAGAGAGGTTAAGTAATCTGCCCAACATCACACAGCGAGTACATGGCAGATCCAGGAGCAGAACCAGGTACTCTTTTAATCACTCTGCTATGTGGCCTCTTAGCTGTCTCACTTTATTTCTAACTGTCCTGTTGCATGCAGGTTTAATCTTACAAGTCACCTCAAATCCTTCTGCATGTGAATGGAGTGTAAATTACAAATCAATAAGACACAGGCCACTGTAAGTCCAAGATGGGGTCTGTCGGGTTGGAGTCAATTAGCAAGCCTGCTGCAGGACCTGCTGGGACTTGATGGATTTGCCTAATTGGCACTGGTTTCCCCCAGTGAAGGACAATTAACTCAAATCCCAGAACCCAGACCACCCCTCTGCTTCTGGGCAGGGTGTCAGGCATTGAGCTACATGAAATTTACTGTTTATTCATTCACCCATTGACCCATACGCCCACTCATCCATCTATCTTTCCAACCATCCAATCCTTGCAATCATCCATAAACCATCTTGACATCTGCTCACTCACCCACCTACCTATTTACCCACCCGCACACATCTATACGCTGATCCATCTGCCCGCCCATGTAGCCACCCATTCACTGATCCAGCAGTCCACCCACCCACACGCTCACCTATCCATCCATCCATCTAATCACCCAATTCAAGCAGCTATTTAGGAAGTCATTCTGCCATCTTGTCTTCCACTCACCCATCTATTTATTCATCTACTCATTCTCTCATTTACCGCATTCATCTGTCTATCCTTACACCACCAATTCATCCACTCACCCCATGCCCAGCATCCCACTTAGGTTTTCTCCCTTCCCCTGAAGTAATCTCCCTCCCTACCTCTCCTCTTTCCATTCATCTATCCACTCGACCATTCATTTACCTGTCCATCCATTCGCATCATTTATTTATACATCTATACATCTGCTACCCACTCCTCCCATCCAGCCAGCCTGCATTTGTTGAACAGCTACTATGTGCCAAGCCCATGCTGAGTACTAGAGAATCAGGCTGTATGTGGTGGCTCACGCCTGTAATCCCAGCACTTTGGGAGGCCGAGGCGGGTGAATCACTGTAGCTCAGGAGTTCCAGACTACCCTGGGTAACATGGCAAAACCCTGTCTCTACTAAAAATACAAAAATTAGCTGGGTGTGGTGGTGCATGCCTGTAATCCCAGCTACTTGGGAGACTGAGGCACGAGAATCAACTTGAACCCAGGAGGCAGAGGTTGCAGTGAGCTGAGATCTCACCACTGCACTCCAACCTGGGTGACAGAGTGAGTGAGACTCTTGTCTCAAAAAAGAAAAAGTAGTAGTATTGGAGAATCAAAAATAGATACTATCACTGACTTAGAGAAATTTACTGATTTGAAGCAAACCCTGTATGGCTCCTGCCACTAGTTCCCAAGTACTTTCCAAGCTCCAGGAGTATCTACCTGCGGATTGGGCCCTTGCTGAGTCTGGCATCCTGGGCTCTGTTCTGTGGCCTTGGAACTTGGCTTCCCTTTGCCTTCAGATAGCCTGCTTCACCAGGGCCCCATGTGGCCTGAGAATCTGTTGTCCACATCACATTATGAACATGCACATGGCTGGGGCCCGTCCCACCCCAAGAGGGGCCAGTGAATGGTAACTTAAACCAGGTTCAGCCCCACCCCTGCCACAGTCTCCTGTCCTACAGTCTGTAAGGGAGATCCCAGACATAAGGGGTCCCAGTCTATAAGGGGGATCCCACAGCAAAGGAAGAATCCTAACCCTGCCTGGAGGTTAAAGGAGACTTCCCAAGTGAGTGGCAACTGGCTTGAACCCCAAACTGAGTAGAAGACAGCAAGGCAAAAGGAAGGAGGGAAAGAGAAAGCACCAGCAGAAGGGGAAAGGGTGTCTCGGGCAGAGAGAACAGCTTGTACAAAGGCCAGGAGGAGAGAATGATCAGGGCCCCTTCAAGAACCTGCAGGAGGGAGAAGGAAGGCCTAGGAGAAAGAGAACTCCAGACACCAGTCTTTTTTTTTTTTTTTTTTTTTTTTAATGGAGACAGGGTCTCTCTCTGTCACCCAGGCCAGAGTGCAGTGGCAGCATGACTCACTGCAGCCTCAACCTCCAGGGCTCAAGTGATCCTCCCACCTCGGCCTCCTGAGTAGCTGGGACTACATGCGCGATCACCACACCCTGCTGGCTTGTTTGCTTGCTTGCTTATTTATTTATTTATTTATTTATTTATTTATTTATTTATTTATCTATTTAGTAGAGACTGGGGTCTAGCTATGTTGCCCGTGCTGGTCTTGAACTCTTGGTCTCATGTGATCCTCCCACCTCGGCCTCCCAAAGTGCTGGGATTACAGGTGTGAGTCACTGTACCTGGCCTCACAAAGGGTCTTGAATGCCAGGTTGAAGGACTAAGACTTCACCCCTAAGATAGCAGGGGACCATAGAAGAAGTGGCCTGACAGCTGTTGCTGTGCTCTCTTGTGTAATGGATCCATGTTATAGATGAGGACATTGTAGGATCAGAGAGGTACGGAGGGCTTCTCCAGGCCACACAGCTGGTCAGGACCAGAGAAGAGATTCCACTTTAGGTCTGGTGGCTCCAAAGCCCTCGCTCTTTCTGAGAGAGGCTGCTGCCTCGGAGGAGACGTTTCCAGAATGCCTGCATCCCTCCCACATCAACGCTTGGCTCCAGGACCACCTCCGCAGCCCTCGGGAGTGTGGGTGCAGTGACAGAACACCCCAGGGTGCCATCTCTGCTCAGCATGACTCCCTGGGCTCTCTTGCCAACCGCACCTGGCATCTCAGGCAGTTAAGCAGTCACGGCTCTGCTGGGGCATTTTCTCGCATGTCGATGTTTCTCAGGAGAGCTGCTCAGCAATTTCCCATGACCATCTTCACCAGAGCCTCTGTGTCTTCAGCATTAGTGACCATTTCTTTCCCACCATTTCCCACTGACACCCTGAGAGGCAATGCCAGCCAAAGAGCCAGCTTCTGGCAGGGGCTGGTGGGGCCCTTGACGTGGAGCAGGGCTTGAAATTAAGAGAGCTTTTGGGGTGCAGAAGACACAGGGGGATGAGGGGCACCCTGAGCCAGTGGTGGGAAGGAGGACATGGGCCAGGAGGTGAAGGAATACTGCTTCCACCACTAGGATCTCTATCATCATAGCTACTGTCTACTGAGCACCTACTACCTGCTAGGCACTATCCCATGCAATGGACATCCAGCACAGCACCTGAGCTCCTCTAAGCTTTCCAAAACCCTTCAAGGGATGGGTCATTGCCCCCATTTTGCAGATAAGTAAACCAAGGGGCAGGGGGAACAAGTAAGCCGGCAAGATCCCTGCAAGTTGGCTGCCAGTTGGTGAGGGAGGCAGGCTTTGATTTCTGGGCTGTGTGACCCAAACTCCTTTCCTGATCCCAAGGAGCCTTTTGGGAGTTGAAAGTCTCCGGTGACAGCTGATGCAGGCAGCAGGGTCGCGAAGGGTGCGCTTCCAGGCCTCAGGTGGCAGCATGGGATCAGAGCACCTCCACTTCCCCAGCTTGAGCTAGACGCCCCTTCTCTGGGCTCCAATTCGCCCTCCAGAGTGTGTCTGAGGCCCTTTCCTAGTCTGGTTTTGGACTGGGCCCGGGGCCCTGCAAGCTGGGCTGCTAAGTGGAGGATGAAGGCCATTGGTGCCCAGCGTGACCTGGAGACAGCTTCCCCTGAGACACAAGGAGAGGCTATGTCAGATGGCCTTGTGCTAAGCCCACAAACATGGCAGACCCGGCCTTGTCTCTGAGCCAAACAGAAGCCTCCCAAGCTGCTGGCTGTGCCACTCCGCTGGTCCACATGAGAGCCGGACGCCACAGGACCACAGACCACAGCTGGGCCCAGTGCCCTGCCCGGTCAGCCCATCAGCAACCCAGCCCCACACTGGGGTTCCTTCTCACCAGGAATTCTGTATTGGTGGTGGTGGCGGCAGCCTGGGGCAGCACAGTCAGACCTACTGATGCTGGGAGCAGGCTCAGAAATGTTTTCCTATAAAGGGCAAATTGGACCCGGAACCTCAAGCATCTCACCACGCTGGCTCGCATCCCACTGGGACAGGATACTTCTCTGATGGGGTAGGTGATGGGTGGTCCCCTCAGGCTGATGGGCTCCCAACCCCTTCCCTGCTAGCCCTCTCCTTCCCCCACCCACCACAGGATGCGGCCTCAGTGACCTCATCTGGGAAATGGGAATAGTAAACAGCACCTACTCATAGGTATGGACACAACACCCTTTGCACAAGGCCTGGCACAGTCAGCCTAGCTCAGAGGAGGCTAGTACCACAATCATCGTCGCCCCTCCTTCACCTAGAGGCTGACATGGCTGAGAACAGCTCCCAAAGAAACCTCTGGGGTGGGGTGGGATGAGTGGGACAGGTGAATCTGAACAGGGATAATAATCATAATCCTTATTTCCAGCTATTGAGTACCTACTAGGTGCTCAATGTACCAGGCACTGTGCTAGCGACTTTCCATAGATGATGCCATGTGGTCCCCATTTCAAAGATGAGGAAACTGAGGCTCAGAGAGGGGCTGTGACTTGCCTGGGGTCACCAAGGAGGCAGTGGTAGTGCTGGGACTCTGAGTGCCATTTGAGGCTTCCTCCCGGCTGCCTCCCTTCAAAGCTCAGAGAGTCCCCTGTGCTGTGCCTGGGAGGGAGCGTTCACTTGGCCTTATTTAAAGTTGCAATTATCTGTCCCATTTCCCACTGGCTACAGCTGAGCTCTCCAGGGAGGCAGGAAGACCCTGATGGAGGAGGATGCTGCGAACAGGGAATGTCTAAGGAATCTTCCCTGAGCCTCCAGCTGAAGGAGCAGGGAAGACATGTACTCCTGCGGGAGGCCCTCTTCCTGTACCTGGCCTCTGTCCCCTCTGCCCCCGCCCCAGGGAGCAGACCAGGCCAGCAGTGGGTTCCCAGGGTGGGGAGGTTCCTTGTCAGTCCCGCAAAGGTTGTGAAGGGGTCACATCATGAGCTGAGGCCTTAGGGATTGCTGGCATGCAGCATGAAGGCAGCACCCAATGCAGACACGGAAAGACTGAAGCAGCCTGGGGGTTGGTCCAAGATCCCATGGTGAGGTAGCAATGTGTGGGGCCTAAGACGCAGAGTGACAGAAAGCCCGTGGAGAGGTGGAAAGACAGAACTGGGGAAGGGCCCCAGGGCTCCAGCAAAGGAGAATGCTGGTGCTCAAGGGATGGACTCAGGGTTTCCTTTTTTTTTTTTTTTTGAGACAGGGTCTCTCTCTGTCACCCAGGCTGGAGTGCAGTGGCGCCATCTCGGCTCCCTGCAACCTCTGCCTCCAGGGTTCAAGCGATTCCCTGCCTCAGCCTCCCGAGTAGCTGGGATTACAGGGGCCTGCCACCACGCCTGGCTAATTTTTGTATTTTTAGTACAGATGGGGTTTTGCCATGTTGGCCAGGCTGGTCTCGAACTCCTGACCTCAAGTGATCCTTCCGTCTCGGTCCCCTAAAGTGTTGGGATTACAGGCGTCAACCACTGTACCTGGCTAGACTCAGGGTTTTCAACACACTGGTGCTTCCTAAAGGCTTTGCAAGGAGCAAAGTGCAGTGGGGATCCTATGCTACAGACAGCCTCAGAGGTTCTGGGCCAAGGCTCCCTATGAAACACTCAGTGGTGTGGCCAGAATTGGTTCCCAGAATGTCCGGCTCCTCACCCTCACCCAGATACAGAATTAGACTCAGACAGACACCCACTCCGCTCTCCCACAAGCAGCCCTCGGCACCCCTGCCTATCCTCCCAGGCTCCGCCCTCCTCCCGTTTTAACATCCCCTCTGAGCGCCTCCTGTGCATCTACCCCAACCGCAGTCCCTGCTTGGAGGAACCCAAACTGGCGAGGGTGACACCCCATCAAGCAGTTCTTGTATCTGCCACTGGAGCAAGGGGCAGGGGAGCGGGAACCTGGCAGTGGAACCCAGGTGTTAGGTCCAAACAGCACGGAAATGGCCTATCCAGCGGCACATCCCAGGGTCTGAGGCAGTGGCCTCAGCAGTCATTTAGACTTTTTTTTTTTTTTGAGAGTCGCCCAGGCTGGAGTGCAGTGGCACAATCTTGGCTTACTGTAACCTCCGCCTCCCTCCCTGGTTCAAGAGATTCTCCTGCCTCAGCCTCCTGAACAGCTGGGATTACAGGTGTGTGCCACCACACCCGTGTAACTTTTGTATTTTTAGTACAGATGGGGTTTCACCATGTTGGCCAGGCTGGTTTCAAACTCCTGGCCTCAAATGATCCACCCGGCTCGGCCTCCCAAAGTGCTGGGATTACAAGAGTGAGCCACTAAGCCCGGCAGAGTCATTTACATTTGAACCCCACTTTCTAACCCACTACCCCAGGGTAAGTCTCGAGCTTCCCTTTCTGAGCTGTGGGATAGGAACAAGATTGGTACCTGCCTCGCAGGTGGCTGTGACAAGATCATGCATGTTAAGTTCTTAGCCCAGAACCTGGCTATAGTAAGTGCTCAGTAAAATGTTGACCGTGGTCATTATCACTCAAATTATAACACAAAGCAATCACTCAATAAGCGGATGTTATGATATTGTTATTATCAACATCAGCCAGCACCCTCTGGGCAAGGCTGAGCAGACTTGCTTTCTCTTTTATGAGAGACAGAATAATGTCCCTGAGGAGATGCCCATGTTCCTAATCCCCAGAATCTGGGAATGTTGCCTTATGTAGCAACAGTGACTTTGCAAATGAGATGAGATTAGGAATCATGAGATGGGGGGATTATCCTGGATTAACCAAGTCGGTCTAATATAATCATAAGTGTCCTTGTAAGAGGGGGTGGGAGGGTTAGCATTAGAGAGGAGATGTGATGTCAGAAGCCAGGTGGGAGTGACACACTTTGGGGATGAAGGAGCCACAAGCTCTGGGATGCAGGCAGCCTCTAGAACGCTCTAGAAAGGGCAAGGATCCTCCTCCTGAGCTTCTGGAGGTAGTGTGCCCTCCACCGCCCCCGGCCATTTCAGCCCAGTGAAATCCTTTTCAGACGTCTAACCTCCAGGGCTGTAAAACAATAAATGCATCTTGTTTTAAACCATGAAGACTTTGGTAATTTGTCATAGCAGCAACAAGAAACTAACAGACCATCCTCAGTCAAGAAAGTGGTCATCTCTCACACTCCGTGATGGCGGGATCCGTGAACCCCACACACTCACTCCTTGCCGTTGAGAAACCACCCAGACCCTCCGCTGAAGGGCATTTGAAGTGGTGGGGGGAGCGGTCTGGCCACTTTAGTTGACATCTATGGTTGAGGGGAGCCACCCCACCTCCACTGTGTGCCCGTCCAGGAGAGGCTTGGAGCTGAGGCGGGGCAGGTGCTGGTCCTGTGTGATTGGTCCCTGGTGGGCCCAGCAACAGTTTCCGTCCTGGAGGGATGGGATTGCAGGTGGGGGTGTGCTGGTGCTCTCAGGGGTGCCATGGATGTAGTGTTTTCCACCTGCCAAACCCTGCCCAGGACTCGTCTTCCCAAAGCCCTATGAGGCAGGAACTATTATCAACCCCATTTTAGAGATGAAGAAATTGAGGCCCAGAGAAGTGAAGCAACCTGCCCAAGGCCATCCTGCAGGATGTAGCCTGGGTTCTGCTTGCACAGGCCCAGACTCAGGCAGCTCAGGTCCTCCATGGATGCCCTGTCCACTCCCAGATCACTCAGATCCTGGCAGCTAACCCCTGCGTGGGCCTAGCTATGTGGGTCCAGGGCTGCTCTCTGCCCAGCACTCTCTAGGCCTCGAGGTAGGAATCGTGCCCCCTTGTCTGCCTCACTGAGGGTCTGCACAGTGGCTGGCCATAGGCACCGGATGCTGCTGCAGAGAGCAGGACCCACGGGGGAGGAAGAGATGCTGGGAATCACTGGGCACCAGCACTCCTGGGTGAATGCCAGCCTTCCTCGTGATAAGCCACTGCAGCCAGCGCAGAGCTCACCCAGGCTTTCTATGGTGTGGGGTCACCACGCTCCCATTTCACAGAAAATCAGGATAATGAGAAGGATTACAATAGTGGCCATTGGTCAAGTCCCTGTCCATGCCAGGCACCAAGCTAAGTGCTTACTGATGTCTCCTTTTGTCCTCTGACACATCCCCTACAGGAAACTCCTAAATCATCCTCATTTCCAACTAGGTCACTGGGATTCAGTGAGGGGAAGGGGCTTCCCCAGGTCATGAAGCCAGGAAGGAGCCTTGCTGGAGACAGGAGCCTCAGAAGCCCACTCACACACCACCCCTTGGCCCCTACCAAGACCCTCATTGGACAGAGGAGGAAGTAGGCCCCCAGGGGTTCCTGGCTTGCTCAAAGCACAGGGGTTCAGTGAAAAGGTGGCCTGGGAACCTGGTTTCCAGGCCCCCAGAAGAGGCTGCCTTCCTTTCTGCCACAGGGTGTCCCTGAGCCTCTCTTGGGGGGTAGAGGTTCCAGCTGAGGGTCCTGCAGCCCTGGGAGGAGTGGAGGGTGTCTGAAGTCTGCCCAGCATATGGCCCCGATTCCATTTTCTCCTGTCTCTGGTGGGACACCAGCTGCTGGGAGCTGGGAAACTGGAATCAGGGGTCCCCAGTGGCCCCTGGTGCCATCAGGGACACTGCTTGCACCCTGGTCCCTTCCCATACGCCACCAGGAGACGTTTGCCTCAGATGACTCCGGGTGATGTCGGTGCCAGGCTGGGAGGAGGGGGAGGCAGGCTGGGCGTCTGCCACAGCAGGCCTCAGAGCCCCGCTCGGAATCCCAATTGAGCTATTTTTAATGTGCTTCAATTTTCATTTTCTTTTATTGGAAAACACAGATGGTGACTTGCTGCCCCCTCACACACACTGAGCAAGGCAACGACAGGCAGAGATGCGCAGCAGACACGTGTACGCCCCCCTCCCTCTGCTGGGGAGCCAGAGCTGGCAACCAAGTCCCTCAGCTGCCCGGGGCCTTGGTTTCCCCATCTGCAAAATGGGCTTTGCTGAGGCAGCCCTGAAAGCCCCTGGCAGACTGCACACTCCATGAGGGTCTGGGTGAGCTGGGGAGGAGGCTTCAACTGCTTCAACTGGGCATTGGCAGGGAAGGGCGTCCAGGGAAGGGTTGCCAGGGAGAGAGAGGTCCAGGAGAGGGAAGAAAGAAGGAGAATTGTTAGCTCTAGGGAATTATTTCCTAGCTGTACTTTGAGAATTTCCATCCCCATTTTACAGAGGAGGGAATGGAGGCTCAGTGCTCAGTGTCAAGTGCCCTGCCCAAGAGCGGGTGGCTGACCTGGGTCTGTGTGGACATGGCTCCAATGCTCATTCTCACCCCTCTCCAAATGGTTCCCAGCCAGATGCTCTGTTACTTATTTTTTCACTATAAAAGCAATACATGCTCATTAGAGACAATTTGGAAAACACAGAAAAGTCAGATGGAAGTATAAAGTACAAAATAATAATTATCTCCCCCCACTATCCCTCCCCCTCTCCATGACCACTGCCAACATTTTGGTGTGTTCGTGCTACTCTTTGTTTTTTTGCTTCTCATAATCTGTTACACTTTGAACATCATTTGGTGGTGGCACAGGGTAGTGGCTGGCTGTGCATCACAACGGACTTGGGCAAGTTTTAAAAACATCAGTCCTGGCATTCCCTGATGCCCATAAAACCAGAAGAGAATCATGGGGGCAGGCTCGTAATTGGTAGCTGGGAATCTGTATTTTCCACAAGCCTCCCAGGTGATGCTGATGCTGCTAGCCTAGGAAGCCTACAGACGTGTACTTGGCAAGACCACTGGCTCTGGAGACAGCTGGCATCACCTGGGTCAACCTGGGGCTGGGCTGTGTGGCCTTGGTCGCATGCATTCACCTCTCTGAGCTACAGTTTCCTTATCTGGACTCATGGGACCCTCCTTTGCAGGCTTGTGGGGAGGATGAGAGAAAAAGGCCAAACAGGCTCTTATATCCACCCGAGACTCTGAGGGGCTCAGCTTTGCGAAGGCTGGAGAGCTGCTCCTTGAGGACAGAATCAACAACACCTGAAGCTGGGGAAGAGGGCACAGGTGGGGCAGGAGGTGCTTTTAGAAGCAAAACCAAAATAGATGTCATCAAGACTGCCTCTGCAGACAGGGGACAGAATTGTCCCTGTCTTAAAAAACCCAGGCCCCCACTACCAAGCATGGAATTGACCTGAGCCCACAGTCTTCCCCAGCCCACCCTGTTTGCCAAAATTCTGCTCAGCTTTCAGGACCTGGCTACAAGGTCATTTTTGGGTTCCCTCGGCCCCACTTTCTGTGAGCCTCCACCCCGTCCTCTACGCTGGGAGATCATTGTTTCTGAATGCTCCACCTCCACCCAACTGTGGGGTCTTGGAGGGCAAGACTGAGTCAGGTTATGCTCTGTCTGAATAAGTCAAGCATGAACTTCTTTAAGTCTAAGTTTTCTCAGCTGTAAAATGGGTGACTTGTGTTATCCATCTGCCATGCCTCAGAGGTTTGGCATCTATAGCAAATTAGAGGATGCAGGTGCCTCTTGAACCCATAGCGTGCACAAGCCTCAGGTTGATAGGCAGTGAGAATGTTGCATTGGTGGGATCTGGGGCAGGTTCTTGAGCCTCTCTACCCCTCCCCTGACACACACGCAGGCCTGCTGTTAGGCCCAAAATTTGGCTTTGAAGCAGTGGGTGTGGCTGTGGTGAGAGAATCCCTCCAGAGGGTGCTACAGTCATCAAGGAAGGTGAGCTGCTAATTGTCCCCCTTGTGAGGATGACACCTCCTCTAAAGTGTGTCACAGAACTCAAGGGGATGGGGGTGGGGTGGTAGAAAGGGCTTTGAATTCTCTGCCCAAAGGCTCGGAGCCACCTGGTGAGGGAGGTGACTGGGCAGAGGTGTTGGTATAGACCGAGGCACAGCTGAGCTTCCTGAAAGGCAACAGCACAGTGCTAAACAGTTTGCAAGGCCCCTTCCCATCACTGTCAGGGAAACTCAGACACTCAGACACTCATCAGAGCCTCCCTGAGGGCATACTGCAGGGTTGTGCTGAGCTCAGCCGACTCCAAAAGGAATGAGATCCCACCATCCCTCAGGGCAAGGCAGATAATGGGGGCCAGGTGGCAGGAATGGCCTGGGGCAAATGGACCACCATTAAGTGCAATAAAGGGTAACAGGTACTGCAATTGAGAAGTACACAGGGAGCACCCGAGCAGTATAAAGGAAACAGGTAAGCCTCCGTGTCCCCATTTTACAGATGAGGTAACTAGGGTTCGGTGAGGCCAAGGGTTTTGCTCAAAGCCCATGGTGATTAAGTTTCCTTTCAGGATGCTTCATGGCAGGTGAGGAAGCTAGACAGGAAAATAGCTGGGAATAATGTTCCGAGAGGAAGGACCAAGTGCAAAGGCCTGAGGAGGGAGCATTCATTATCCAATTCTGTCATTTTCTGGTGTGTTCATGAGTTAACTAGATAACCATCCATCCACCCACCCATCACCCATCATCCATCCATCCATCATTCATCTACCCACCCATCCATCCATCCATCCATCCACCATCCATTCATCATTCATCTACCCAACCATCCATCCATTCATCCATCATCCATCCATCCATTCATCCACCCACCCACCCATCACCCATCATCCATCCACACATCTATCCATTCATCCATCCATGCTCCATGCTCCATCCATCCATCCATCCATCCATCCATCCATCCACCATCCATTCATCATTCATCTACCCATCCATCCATCCATCCATCCATTCATCCATCATCCATCCATCCATTCATCCACCCACCCACCCATCACCCATCATCCATCCACACATCTATCCATTCATCCGTTCACGCTCCATGCTCCATCCATCCATCCATCCATCCATCCATCCATCCATTGTCCATCCACCAGGACCTGGCTGGGCCCCCAATAGGTACCAGGCTCTGTGCTAGGAGATGAGGATATGAACTGGTTCTGACAACTAGCTGCAACCTCACAGACTATAAAATCTTGAGTGGCCCTCAGAAAGAGGTCCAGCTTGCCCCCTTATACCACTATCTCGCAGAGAGGGAAACTGAGGCTTAGAAAGGTGACCTGATCATGCAGGGAAAGACCATGAGTGAGAGGTGGCACTGGGACTTGAGTCTCAGTCTCTGGAGGGCAGCCAGAATCCCGCCCTGGCTTTGGATCACAGCTCAGGTGTGGCACAAGGACAGCATGGTGTTCTGCTTTGAGGCTGCCCTGGGAGCCCCAGGGAGGCAGTGCTCATGCAAATGAATGCCAGCTGCCACTGGATACCCGGACCAGGATGGACCTTGACCTAAGCATTGCCTGGTGCCCTTATGACGTGCTGCTAGTATCATCCAACTGCCTAGGAAGCCCTCTCCTAGGAGAAGCTGTTCTTTCCTAGGAGGGTCCCTCTCCCTCTATATGACCCTTCCTGACCCTAGGCCTTTTCAGGCTGGGGTCCTGGACATCTGGCAGGGTACCTTCAAATTATCAGGGGCTATCCCCCAGCTTTTGGGATCCCTACACCTAAAAACATAGCTTACACATAGTGAGCATGGTGTGGTTTTTTTGGGGGGGGAAAGGGTCTCACCGTGTCACCCAGGCTGGAGTGCAGTGGCACAATCATGGTTTGCTGCAGCGTCAACCCCCCAGGCATAAGTGATCCTCCCACTTCAGCTCCCAAGTAGCTGGGACTACAGGTGTGCACCAACATGCCTGGCTAATTTATTTTTATTTTTTGTAGAGACAGGGTCTTGCCATGTTGCCCAGGCTGGTCTTAAACTCCCGGCTTCCAAAATTGACAAATGGGATCTAATTAAACTAAAGAGCTTCTGCACAGCAAAAGAAACTACCATCAGAGTGAACAGGCAACCTACAGAATGGGAGACAAATTTTGCAATCTACTCATCTGACAAAGGGCTAATATCCAGAATCTACAAAGAACTCAAACAAATTTACAAGAAACAAACAAACAACCCCATCAAAAAGTGGGCGAAGGATATGAACAGACACTTCTCAAAAGAAGACATTCATGCAGCCAACAGACACATGAAAAAATGCTCATCATCACTGGCCATCAGAGAAATGCAAATCAAAACCACAATGAGATACCATCTCACACCAGTTAGAATGGCAATCATTAAAAAGTCAGGAAACAACAGGTGCTGGAGAGGATGTGGAGAAACAGGAACACTTTTACACTGTTGGTGGGACTGTAAACTAGTTCAACCATTGTGGAAAACAGTGTGGCAATTCCTCAAGGATCTAGAACTAGAAGTATCATATGACCCAGCCATCCCATTACTGGGTATATACCCAAAGGATTATAAATCATGCTGCTATAAAGACACATGCACACGTATGTTTATTGCGGCACTATTCACAATAGCAAAGACTTGGAACCAACCTAAATGTCCATCAATGATAGACTGGATTAAGAAAATGTGGCACATACATACCATGGAATACTATGCAGCCATAAAAAAGGATGAGTTCATGTCCTTTGTAGGGACATGGATGAAGCTGGAAACCATCATTCTCAGCAAACTATTGCAAGGATAAAAAACCAAACACCGCATGTTCTCACTCATAGGTGGGAATTGAACAACGAGAACACTTGGACATGGGAAGGGGAACATCACACACCGGGGCTTGTCATAGAGTGGGGGGAGAGGGGAGGGATAGCATTAGGAGATATACCTAATGTAAATGACGAGTTAATGGGTGCAGCAAAGCAACATGGCACATGTATACATATGTAACAAACCTGCACGTTGTGCACATGTACCCTAGAACATAAAGTATAATAATAAAATAAAACAAACTCCCGGCTTCAAGCGATCCATCTGTCTCAGCCTCCCAAAGTGTTGGGATTACAGGCATGAGGCACCACGCCTGGTCAATTTTTAACATCATTAGGGTAAACGTTACACAGATGAGAAAACTGAGGTTCAGGGATGACAAAATTTGCTCAGAGTCCCATGACTGGTAAGGAAAAGAGCAAGGACGTGGATTCACACCTCTCTGACTCCAGAGTCTGCTCTTAGCTTCCCTTCCAGAATGCCCGAGGCTGTCCTTCCCATCTAATCTAATTGTCTTACCTTTCAATGGCCACCACCTTTTCGAAACCTCCCTGACTGTCTCTAGCCCCCTCCCTGGAACCGGTCTGGGCCTGCCTTATCCTGGGAGCTCATCCATGTGGGGTCTACCCAGTGAGGCTGGGGTCTCTCAGAGGGTGGGACTCTCAGCAGAGAATGACCCAAGTATTCCAGAACCACCCAACCCTGAGCACCCTCAGGCCCCCACGACAGCAACCCCCTATCACCCATAAACACAAAGGCCCTCCACCACCCAACATCACCTCCTACCATTACTCTGTTTTTAAAAAAGTTTGTAAGTGAAAAAAGTATATGCTTACAAGATATTGAAACAATATAGATGGGTATAAACTGAAAGTCGAAGCTCTTTCCCTAGAAGAAGTCACAATTAAACACCATTTAGGCATTTTACTGCACATAAAATGTATTTATAGAGGCACAGATGCATATTTATTCCTTTCAAAGTTGCAAATGGAATTGTACCCAGCATACTGTTAGTAACCTGCTTTCGTATCATAGACATCTTCCGACCCGGGTACAGAAGCTTCTAGCACGTTCTGTCTACAGCCCCCTCATGTCTAAGGTTCTTGCATGTAGCCTCTCTCTACTCACCCCTCGAGGTGTCTGTGAGGAGAAACTGAGGCAGCAGGTGCCGCCTTGTTCTGGGGCTGGCCCAGTGACATGGGGCGGGGTTAGTTCGGGGTGGAAGTGGGGTCAGCACAGGTCCGTGGGCTGGAGAGCGTCCTCCAGCTCTCCCCTCTCCCACCAGGGCTGCCTCACACGCCCGCTGCCCCCGCCACTTCCCCTACACCTCATAAATCTGCAGGCGGCCAGGCGGGCTCAACCCAGACGCGACGCCCTCCGGAGACTCCCAGATAAAGCCGCCCACGGGCGAAGGGAAGGACTGGGGCCCAGTCCGCATCTCAGGCGGGACTCAGGGTCAGGGCCGGGTCAGGGCCCAGGACCATGAGGTCCTGGCGGTCAGTCTGATTGAAGGCTCCCTGTGCCTCTCCCAGGGGACTGTCCCAGGCCAGCCGCCCAGCGGAGCTTCCTGCCTCCCCTCCGGACCCTTCCGCCGCCCCCATCCATCCTGAAACCACAGCCACACAGACCTTTCCCGAACACCCCCTTTATCATGTCACTCCCTACTCGTGGCCTGCCCGTGGCTCCCCAGGGCCTGTGGGAGAAAGTGCAAGCTTCTTCCCACGGAATTCCTGAGCTAGCCCCAGCCATCCCTTCCAGCCTGATGGACCCCCAGCCCATCCCCGCCTCAGAAGCCCTCAGCTCAGCTGTCGGCCCCTCTCCCTGCGTTTCCACCTCCCCACTTGTTCTGAGTCCATGTAGTGAACATCTGTATGCCCAGAGTCAGAATGTGGCTGCATCCCCACAATGACGGGACCCTGGGTTCGTCAATGACGGTCTCAGACAAAGAACTACCTTTCTAGAGTTGTGAAATTATATAAGATGAGCTGCTTAAATTGCAGGCACAGTGCTTGGCCATTCATAAAGACTAAATACAGGTTAGTTTCCTTCCTTTCTTCCCTGTGCCTAATAATAATAATAATAGTACCACTGGCAAACACAGTGTTTACGCCAGGCACAGTTGGAAGCATTTACATGTAGTAATTTATGAATATTTAATATCCTAAATGTTCCTTTGACATAGGTACTGTATTATTCCCATTTTACAGATGAGGAAACCGAGGCACTTTGCAGTGAAGTAATTGCCCAAGGTCACGTGGCCATTTTAGGGCAAAGCAAGGATTCAAACCCAGTGCATCTAGCTCCCCCAGAAGCCCCTCCTAGTGAGATGGCTCCCCTCTCTGTCCTTACCATCCGTCTACTATCAAGAGTTCTGAGCTCACCCTGGGCGCATGGGCCAGAAGGGCAGGGAGGAGGTGGGTAGGCCAGTGGGATGGATGGGCCTCTCTGAGGCTTCTTTCTCTAGACCTAAGCGTGGCTGAAGTTGGCCTCCTGCCCATTTGATTTGGGGCATCCTCTCCCCTGCATCCATCTAAAAATGTTTTTTTTGTTTGTTTGTTTTGGTCTTTGTTTTTAAAAATAGTAACAGTGAGCATAAACAGATTCAGGGACAGCAAGTCGGTGCATTGACAGGAGAGGCCATCTTTCTGGCGTGTCCATGCCCTGGCCAAGTCCCTTCCTGGCTCTGGACCTCAGTTTTCTCACCGGGGCCATCTGCAAGAGGATTTAGTGGCACCTGACACTGCATTCTAGGATGCCATAAACTGGGAACATTTTCCCTTTTTCAATTCTCTTCAATCCCCTGATCCCTCAAAGAGAAAGTCTCCACTGGGGCTGCTGAGACGTTAACACCTCTCCACCTCTCTGAAACACACTGGCCTTTTGCAACAAAGAGCAGGAGGGGGGGCCTTGGGCTCAGGGTCTCGTACGGAGCTGTCTCTAGTGCACAGGCCCCTCGGTTCACCTCTCCTGCCCCTCACCTCACCTCCCCTGCCCCTCATCTCACCTCACCTGCTCCTTACCTCACTTCCCCTGCTCCTCACCTCACCTCCCCTGCCCCTCATTTCACCTCCTCTGCCCCTCACCTCCCCTGCCCATCTCACCTCCCCTGCCCCTCACCTCACCTGCCCCTCACCTCACTTCCCCTGCCCCTCACCTCACCTCACCTGCCCCTCACCTCACTTTCCCTGCCCCTCATCTCACCTCCCCTGCCCCTCACCTTACCTCCCCTGCCCCTCATCTCACCTCCCCTGCCCCTCACCTCCCCTGCCCATCTCACCTCACCTGCTCCTCACCTCACCTCCCCTGCCCCTCACCTCACCTGCCCCTCACCTCACTTCCCCTGCTCCTCACCTCACCTGCCCCTCACCTCACTTCCCCTGCCCCTCATCTCACCTCACCTGCCCTTCTCCTCCCCTCCCCTGCCCCTCATCTCACCTCACCTGCCCCTCACCTCACCTCCCCTGCCCCTCGCCTCATCTCACCTGCTCACCTCACCTCCCCTGCCCCTCACCTCCCCTGCCCCTCATCTCACCTCACCTCTCCTGCCCCTCACCTCACCTCCCCTGCCCCTCACCTCACCTCCCCTGCCCCTCACCTTACCTCCCCTGCTCCTCATCTCACCTCACCTCTCCTGCCCCTCACCTCCCCTGCCCCTCACCTCACCTCCCCTGCCCCTCACCTCCCCTGCCCCTCACCTCCCCTCCCCTGCCCCTCATCTCACCTAACCTCTCCTGCCCCTCACCTCCCCTGCCCCGCACCTCACCTCCCCTGCCCCTCACCTCACCTCCCCTGCCCCTCATTCACCTCCCCTGCCCCTCACCTCCCCTCCCCTCCCCTCCCCTGCCCCTCACCTCCCCTCCCCTGCCCCTCACCTCCCCTATCGACCTCTCTTTTCTGCTCTGGGGCCACAAAGATGCCCAGTGTCTTCAAGAGCCTCTGCCTCCTGACACACGGCACACAGGAACATGTAGGGGAGGCAACTCCCCATGAACAGCCTTGACAAGAGAGGGCAGGCGGCAGTTCTGAGGTATGCTCTCCATGGCCTCGTGCCAGGCCTGGGGGATCGAGCCCCAGCTGCCCACAGCAGTGGTCAGCTCCACTACACACCTTGCGCCACCTTTGCTTGCCTCCCTGGGTCCCTCTCTGGCCCCCTGAGCCCTGGTCTCAGGCGCCCTCCCTTCTGCAGAAGCCCAGCCAAGGAGTGAGCACAAGGCTGGAGCCGGACATGGTCACCCTGTCCTGCCTCTGCTGTATTTATGGTTACAGTTAACTTCTGTGTGTGTCAAGAGATGCTGGTGTTTTATTTATGGCAGGATATGGACTTTCCATCTTCATACATTAAATAGAAAAGTGAGTCATTTGTAGAACAACAGTGAGAACATGGCTTGAGATAGTAGAAGTTGAGACTGACCGCTGGGAGCCACAGGACGGGAGGTTTCTGAGCACCTTCGAGCCACCATTTTGGTTTGCTCTGGGGACATTTCTGCTATCTCCATGGGTTGAAAGCTTACTGGCTGCCTGACTCACTCCTGGGGTGGCCACAGGGGGTCCAACGTCTCTGGGGTGCCCCTTAAGGAGCCCACAGAGCACTCAGGCCCAGGATTTGGGGTCCCTACAGCGGCCTGGAACCCCAGGGGATCACGAATCGGAGTGTCTTGGGCCCATGTAAGGGTGAAGCCAAGGCTGAGTTGCAGGCTCTAAGGCCTTCCTATCTCTTGGTGAACGAGGACTCATCCCCGCAATCCCAGCACCCTCCCGGCTTGAGGTAGAGATTTGGGGAAGGCCCCTTCACCACATCTGGAGCTCATTATGCCGAGAAGCTGGAGAGGCGGAGGATATAAATGGGTCCAGCAAGGGTTTAGATAAATACTGGGATGATAGATCCGCACCAGGTTATTGAGGGAAAGTGAAAGGATGTCCAAGGAAGATCCTTAACCTTGTCAAGCTCCCCGACAAACTGTCCCCAGGAGGCCCGTCCACTCAGCAGCCTCATCTCCTGCCTCTCCCCCACACGAAGCCTGGGCGCAGCCAAAGGAGAGGGCCCCTCCCACTCCGGCCTCCACGCTCGGGCCTGTGCTGGTCTCTGCACCTAGCCAGCCCTTGCCTTCCCCTCCGACTTGGCTCACGGGAGCCTTCCCTGACCACTCAGACTGGGCTTGATGCCTGCATTTCCTCCATCAGGGCAGGGAACTGACTGACTTTGGATGTCCACCAAAGCCACCTGACTGGACCATGACAGCCCAGTGCAGGACCCAGTGCCTCGTGATCATGTGACAACAAGAGGAGCCATCATTTAAGTGTCCACCACAGGCCAGGATGTGTGCCGAGTATTTTATGTGCAGTGACTCATTTAATCCACACGACAATCTGGCGAGGGACCCCCATTTTACAGATGAAGAACCTGAAGGTCAGAGAGTTAAAGCAACTTGCCCAAGGTCACACAGCCAGGATTTGGGAGACTGGGCTATAGATC
Source organism: Macaca fascicularis (assembly GCF_037993035.2). NCBI lineage: Eukaryota > Metazoa > Chordata > Mammalia > Primates > Cercopithecidae > Macaca > Macaca fascicularis. The sequence continues at coordinate 212,379,023 of NC_088375.1, forward strand.
CAGGGTTGCCCAACTCGAGGGCTCACGCTCTTTCTTCCATACCACGATGTCTAACCCGGCAGTGGGTGAAAAAGACTGTTGACTGGAAGAACAGATGGGAAACAAAATATCAGCCTGGGGCCAGGTGTACTGGCTCATTCCTGTAGTCCCAGCACTTTGGTAGGCCAAGACAGGAGGATCGATTGAGCCCAGAAGTTCAAGAGCAGCCTGGGCAACATAGTGAGATCCTGTCTCAAAAAAAAAAAAAAATATATATATATATATATATAGCCCAGCATGATGGCATGCACCTGTAGTCCTAGCTAATCAGGAGGCTGAGGCAGGAGGATTGCTTGGGCCCAGTAATCTGATGCAGAAGTGAGTCATGACTACAATGACTACACCATTGCACTCCAGCCTGGGCGACAGAGCAAGACCCCAACTCAAAATACATGTGTGTGTGTGTGTGCGTGTGTGTGTGTGTACATGTGTGTAAATATACATATATATTTACTTTATAAATATTAAGCTACATGAAAATATTAAAATATTAAAAATGTATTTACGTGCATATAAATATATTTTTATATGCAAATATATAGATCAGCCTGGATCCAACTCTGCTCAGGCCTTCTTCAGAGGCTCTTACTAAAAAGTGGGTTTTAATTCCCTTGTATGTCCTGACTACATGGTAATTTTATTATTATTCTTTCTTTGAGACAGGGTCTCACTCTGTAACCCAGGCTGGAGTGTAGTGGCGCAATCAGGGTTCACTGCAACCTCGACCTCCTGGGCTTAAGCCATCCTCCCACCTCAGCTTCCCAAGTAGCTGGGATAACAGGTGCACACCACTACGCCCAGCTAATTTTTGTGTCTTTGCAGAGACAGGTTTTCGCGGTGTTTCCCAGATTGGTCTTGAACTCCTGGGCTCAAGAGATCTGCTTGCCTTGGCCCCCAAAGTGCTGGGATTAGGGGTGTGAGCTACCACACCCCACCTAGTAATTTTAGAGTGTTGCACACTTATTCTTCTGCCTATACAAGGAATAAAAACCATCATAAATAACACCTGTGAAGTACATCAGACATTTCCAAGAACATTCATCATGTTTAAGTTTCACAATAACCCTGCATGGTTTCACTGGACAGATGAAGAAACTGAGGCTGGGAGCGGAGAAATGACCCACCCAAGGCCACAGGGAACCAGTGAACGCCCAAATCCAAAGCCTGTGACTGGTGTCACTGTGCACAGGGTGGAACTCCAGACCAAAGCCCGATTTTTAAAGAAGCCAGACCCCAACTTGGGGTATTCTCATCTCTATGATGGGAACAATGGCCCTAATTCATTCTCCACTTCCCAGGACCCTCATGGAGAAAGCCGGTGGCCTTCATGACAAAGGAGGTGGCCCTGCAGCAAGGTGACTCCAGAAGGAGCTGACATCATTCCTGCCTTTCTGTGTGGCGGTGATCCTCCCGGCCCACTGTCTTTGATCTTGTGCATCCCCACTTCCTACATGAGGACGGCACAGCTTACAGGGGCTAAGCATCTGAAAGAAAGCCACATGGTGGGTATGTGGCAGAACCAGGATTTGAATCCAGGGTCAGCTCACATCTCCCAAGGCGGAGGCTATGGAAGCTTCTGGAAAGGCGTAAAGGTAGAGAAAGTGAGCCCTGACCAGCAGGCTGAGGACAGAGCTCCCCACTCAGGTTCTGTTGAGACTTGGAAGACAAGGTAAAGACATACAACAAAAGTCAGCTCAGCGGTGGCCAAAATGCTGACTTGGGCTTGGGCCTCGAGGCTCAGATCTGCCTGTTCCCGGAACAGCAGAGATAACAGGGGTCCTGTTACAGCACCGGGACACTTCTGGGCAGGTGAGCACACCTCTGCGCTCCTGCCACCTGGCGCCCCATCAGTCCTGCGTGCAGGAAGCAGACGGGTGTGGGTGGCAGGTGAGAGCTCCCATCTGTCCTGGCAGCCTCCAGGCTCACTCACTGTGTGACCTCTGTTAGGTCCCATACCCCCTCTGTTCTTTGGAGCATCCTCCCCAGCAAATGAAGGGCTTGGACTGACGAGTGTTCTTCAAACTTCAGTAGCCCTTCAACTACTGTTAGGGCTTTGGCTATTTCCACACAACCACTTGAACTCCACTTTACTTTTAATATTTTCACGGAAATGAATTCATCAGTAAAGGAAAAATCAGGCTACTGCTGGAACTAGAAGAAAGGCAGCACCAATTCTGAGAATCAGAGGCAGTTTGGGGAGATGCTTAAGAGCATGGGTTCTGGGGCCCGCTGCCTGGATTCCTAGTCCTTGCTCTGACATTCTGGAGGTGTACCTGGGCAGGTTACTCAATCTCTCTGTGTATCAGCTTACTCATCTGGAAGGTGGATAATAGCACCTATCTCATAAAGTCATAATGGGATGAAATATTTGTAATATGTGCAAAGTACTTAGAAAGTGCCATGTATGTATAAGTTAAACTATTCACGATGAAAACAAGATGATGTCCTGGCGTTCCGGCTCCCTAGCAGGGTCTGAGCTTGAAGTCTGCTTTTCCCAATTGAAAACGGAGATTAGGGGCTGTCAGAGAGGTGTTAGAGACGTGCTGGCAGGAAACAGAGACTTTCTCCGTGAGTAATCAGCAGGCACAGAGGAGAAGGGAAGGGGAACTTTCTTACCGTGTGATTCAGCGTTATTTAATGCCATTTCCGTGTTCCCCTGGAGCCTGCTCCGTCTGACTGTCATGTAAACACAGGACTACAGCACATCAGAAGTCTGGCTCTGGTGACCCACAACTCCAGAAAGAGAAGAGAGCAAAGCTCTGATGCCACAGAAAGGTCCGGGCCTCAGCACCCAGCCCAGCCCATCTCCCCTGCTTCCCTGCCCCTTGCCTGCTGAAAATCCTTCTACTGCCCTGGCTACTACCTTCCCTGGATTCTCGGGTTGCCCCAATGTAAACTACCCCACTGCCTTTCTTTTCCTGGAGAGGTGGGACATGGGAGAAGTTGAGATAAGGATTCTGAACTTTAAATTCCACATCTGACACTTGCTTGCCATGTGACCTTGGGCAAGTCACATCCCTGCTCTGGTCTGTTTCCTTATCTGCCAAATAAGAATATAACAGCCTTCTTCAGGGGGCCTTGGGGGCTTATTAATAAGATAATGCAGGTTAAGGTCTTTGCACAGCTCTGAGTGCACAGTTGGCACTCAATGAATGTCAGTTGTTGTTATAAATAAATTCAAAATTTGAGAAGAAAGTCCTTTGTCAAACCACGTGTCTTGATTGGGGTATCTTCATGCATCCCTTCCTCATCTCCATCCTTTTGTCCGTATGTCTTTCTAGGTGTTCCATGAGGGCAGGGGCCAGCTGACTCATCTCAGTATCCTCAGCCCCCAGTATAGGGTCTGGTACCCAGTGGAGGTCCAGCTGAGTAAATGAATGAATGAATGAATGAATGAATGAATGAGTGGCTCCGGTAGACCCAAGCCACCCTGTGGATGGGGAGGAGATAGCACCCTTCCCCTCTCCATCCTGGGCCCGAAACCTTCACCTTCCTTTCCCCTTCCCTCAAAGAGGAGCCAGGAGGGACCGCTCCCTTGGCAATGGGAGCTGATGTCACATAGGATCTGTGACACAAGACAACCAAGAAACACCTGTTGTCACTCACAGAACCAAACACCTTAGTCTGAATCCTTCAATTCACCTCCAGGTTTCTGTTTGATCTTTATCATGTGCCTGGACCTGGGCGAGGCAGTGTGGGGGGTAGAGAGTTCTAGAAGAAATGTACATCCCAGTCCCTGCCCTGCATTCCTCTTTTTTCCAGGGCACCAACATGCTGGCAACAAGCAAAGCCACAAAGTAAAAATGAGGCTGGGCGTGGTGGCTCACACCCTAATCCCAGTACTTCAGGAGGCCAAGGTGGGCAGATCGCTCGAGGTCAGGAGTTTGAGACCAGCCTGGCCAACATGGCGAAACGCTGCCTCTACTAAAAATATAAAAATTAGCTGGGCGTGGTGGCACCTGCCTGTAGTCCCAGCTACTAGGGAGGGTGAGGCATGAGAATCACTCGAACCCAGGAGGCGGAGGTTGCAGTGAGGCGAGATCCCACCACTGCACTCCAGCCTGGGCAACAGAGTGAAACTCCATCTCAAAAGGAAAAAAAAAAAAAAAGCCACAAAGTAAAAAGGAAAGAATGGGACAGGCCCTGATGACCAGCAGCTCACAGACAAGAAGCCCCATGACATGTGTCGCCTACCTTGTTGGTTTTCATAAAACGCGATACATTCTACTAGATTGGTGCAAAAGTAATTCTGGTTTTTGCCATTACTTTCAAAGGCAAAAACCACAATTACTTTTGCACCAACCTAATACTATTTCTAGAAAGAATTGGAGGAAAACTTTAAGATAAATTATGTAATTTATTTTACTTTAATACTATATATATGTGTGTGTGTGTTTATGTATGTATATGTATCTCAGGACATTAGAATCAAATTTATGTAAAAAGAGGACCCAGAGCCGGGTACAGTGGCTCATGCCTGTAATCTCAGCACTTTGGGAGGCCGAGGTGGGCAGATCACAAGGTCAGGAGTTTGAGACCAGCCTGACCAACATGGTGAAACCCTGTCTCTACTAAAAATAAAAAAATTTGCTGGGCATGGTGGTGCGCACCTGTAATCCCAGCTACTCAGGAGGCTGAGGCAGGAAAATGGCGTGAACCCGGGAGGCGGAGCTTGCAGTGAGCTGAGATCACGCCACTGCACTTCAGCCTGGGTGACAGAGCAAGACTCCATCTCAAAAACAAAACAAAACAAAACAAAACAAACAAAAAAGAGGACCCAGAAAGCCCCTTGAGGTAAGGGAAAGATAATTCTTCCATGAACCTAATTAGGAAACAATGTTTGCTCTGAGCTTCCCAGCAGCCAAAGTGAGAAAGAAAGCAAGCTGGGAGGGTACAATGAAGGAATATTAAGAACAACAGCCAAACTTACTGAGTGCTTACTCTGTGCCAGGCATTAAGAGCTTCACTTGTGGAAACACATTGAATGTTCACAGTAACCCAGTAAAATTGGGAAGATTATTTGCTCCATTTTTCAGATGGGGAAACTAAGGCCAGAGAGGATTAAATAACTTGCACAAGTGGCTAGCAAGTAGTTGAGCCAGGAAGTGAACTAGGAAATTCGGTTCTAGAGCCATACTTGTTCTCAGCTACCATGCTATTCTGCCAGGCCCTTACATGCGATTTTTTACTGGCTTCATACAGCTCTACCAGGTGGGTGTTATTATCTTCCAGTGCTGAATGAAGTTACTGAGGCACAGAGAGGTGAAGTAACTTGCCCAAAGTCACACAGCTCATCAGTGGCTGAGTGGGGCCGCCCAACTTCCTTGTCCTTTTCCCCAAGCAGACCGGCTCCACTCCACAGCACGATGGGTTCTAGAGTTCAAGCCACCAACCAAAGGAAGCAAATAGGTTCATTCCAGGTGAAGAGACAGGTCACACCTGAGTCCCCGAACGGCAGAGGAATCCCGACAGCTAGCTTGCCTGCTCTCCTGCAGGCCGCCCCTGCTGGCAGAGGTCCCTGATGACTGGGGGTCTGGCAATGCCAGCTCACAGACCACATGCCACCCCAAGGTGTTTGCTTTGCTCAGCTGGGTGGGTGAGTCATCTCAGAGCCCCCCTCCCTTGCCTGTGACTGTGCAAGGGCTTTGGCAGCTGGGATTTGAAGAATCTCAAGCCCCTCTCGATTTGCTCTACTAGGATGACAAAGAATCTCTGGAACAGCCTGGTCGGTCTGGCATCCACAGACCTTGATTTTGAGTCGGACCTTGGGCAAGCTACTTCACCACCTGGGGGCAATGTCAAGGATTAAGTAATATAATTAGAAAAATATAATTCAGTAAAAGCGCTTATCAGTGCTTTGGCACAGAGAAAGTGCTTAATAAATTTCAGCCATTATTAATACAAGTAACCTTGCCTGGGCTATCTGTGGCCCACAGCGGCTCTGACCACAGTGAACAGAGGACGTGAGTCTGCCTCGCTCAGGCCCTCAGCCCGGTGACTGAAGCCTGAGCAGAAGGCAGTTCTCCCTGTTTGCCTGGGTTTCTGGTAAGCAGCAGCTGATGCAGAACCCGAGTTTGGCTGTGTGATCTGGGGCCAGCCAATCTCCCTCTCTGGGCCTTAGTTTCTCCCTCTGTAAAAGAAAAGGCTTGGACTGAGGGACTCTCCTGCTCTGACCACCTGTCACTTCTTCCTTTATTTCATCTGACTTTAAAACACTCCCTAGGAGGGAGGCAGGGCTGCTCCTAACCCCCTTCCAGGAATGAGGAAAGCAAGGTTAACCTAAGAGATTTGCACCCCGAGGGGGTCACAGGTCAGGAGGGTGCAGAGGGAAGCGTGTGGATGTGGCTTCAGACAGAGCGGGGTCTGAATCCCAGCTCTCCCACACCCTCGTGGGAAGGTCATGAAGAAAACACACTTCATACCCTCGTGACCTGACTTCTGCACCCTGAAAGGTGGGGGTGAGGCCTCCCATGCAGGAGGAGGTCAGTATTTAGAGGTGTGTACTGGAGGGCCTAACACGGTCCATGGTCCACGGTCCACAGTAGGTGGTCGATCATGGAAGTTTAGTTATTCTTTGTAAAAGGCTAATTTCACCATCTCCTCTCCCCCGTGCAGGAAACACTGCAATGACTTCCTGTTGCTCCAAGTGTGAAGACACACAGGGTGTGGCTCGAGGAGCCCAGAGGCCTCCCTGGCCTCACCCTGCCCCTCTCCCCATCGAGCTCTCAGTTCCAGCCACTCTGGATCCTTCTGGCCACCAATAACTCACACTCCTGCTGGGCCTTTGCCCAAGATGTTTCCCCAGCTTGGTGCACCCTCCCTTCCCTTTTAGCCAGGTCAACTCCCGCTCATCTTTCAGGCCATACTTCTGTGTCACTTCCTCCAGGAAGTCTTCCCTGGCCTCCCTACCAGACCCAATCATTACAGCCTTTTTTGGCAGTTGTGAAAGATGCAGTTGCCCCATGTCTGTGGGCTCATTCTTCGAAAACTGTCTGATCTGTTGCCAGAGGTTGTAAGGTCCACAGGGCAGGTGTCTGGTGCTATCTTTCCACGGCTGCACTCACCTCCTTCCCTGGCAAAATGCCTGGCCCAGGGCACGGACTCAGTCATTACTGGATTTCGATCAGAGCAGAGTTGATCACTATGTGTTTGGACGTCTTTCTCACCAAACCGTGCTGGCATATAGAGAAGCTAAACATCCTGATCCTGCTGCATCCCCACTGTGCAGGCTGACTGCTGAGGTATGGAAACGGGTGGGGAGATAGGCTTTGGAAGATAAGCTGCAGATTGTCACAGAATCCAGGGCAGCGTCAGCTAGACACACCAGCCACATCTGTGGGCAGACGTCAGGCCCCCCCTGCACTCACAGCTGCCAATCATCTGAGGCCCAGCCTGAGCCTTGCTGAATGACATCAACAAAGCCCCCCATTGCCAAGCACCCACCGTGAGCTAGACTGCTGCATGGATTATAATTATCTCAGTATGTCCTCTCAACCCCTGTGACCACCCCCTTTCAGAGATAAAGGAAACTGAGGCTCAGACAGGTCACTTGCCCAAAGCCAAGCCATTAGAAAGTGGAGAGGGATGTTTGCAGTTTTTTTTAATCGAGGTATAGCTCATATACAATAAAGCACGCAGATCTTAAGTGTACAGCTTGATGAATGTCTCAAATGCATATGCCCGTGTAACTACCACTCAAAAAGTTCCTCGTGTCCCTTCCTCATCAATATCCTTCCCTCACCATAGGCAATTGCGATCCTGATTTAATTGCCATTGATTCGTTTTGCCGGTTTTGAAGTTCCTATGAGTGAAACCAGTCGGGTATGTATTGTTTGGTGTCTGGCTTCTTTTGTGAGGTGTAATGATCTTGAGATTTATCCATGATCTGTGTGTTATCGGCAGTTTGTTGTTCTTTTTTATTCTTGCGTCATATTCCATCGTGTGAATGAATACCCCATAATGTATTTGCCCGTTCTTTGTTGATGGATATTTGGGTTGTTTCCAGTCTGGAACTGTGACAGGCAAAGCTGCTATGAACACTGTGCTCTAGTCCCTGTCTTTCAGCGAACATGTGCATTCATCTCATTTAGGTATATACAGCTGACCCTTGGGTAACACCAGTTTGAACGCAGCAGGTCCACTTATGCTTGGACTTTCTTCTGCCTCTGCCACCCTCGAGACAGCAAGACCAACCCCTCCTCCTCAGCCTGCTCAACGTGAAGACGATGAGGATGACCTTTATGACAATCTACTTCCACTGAATGAACAGTGAATATATTTTCTCTTCCTTGTGATTTTCCTTTTTTTTTTTTTTTTTTTTTTTTTTTTTTTTGAGACATGGTCTCACTCTGTCAACCAGTCTGGAGGGCTGTGGCATGATCATAGCTCACTGCAGCCTTGAACTGGCCTCAAGCGATCCTCCTGTCTCTGCCTCCCAAATAGCTGAGACTATAGGTGTATGCCACCATGCCTGGCCTATGATTTTCTTTTTCTTTTTCTTTTTTTTTTGAGACAAAGTCTCACTCTGTCGCCCAGGCTCACTGGGCGATCATAACTCACTGTAGCCTCAAACTCCTGGGCTCAAGTGATCCTCCTGCCTGAGCCTCTCAAGTATTTGGAGTACAGGCACACACCACCATGCCCAGCTTATAATTTTCTTAATCTTTTTTCTCTAGTTTACTTTATTGTAAGAATACAGTATATTATATACATTATATTATATATTATATATAACATATAACATACAAAATATATAACATATTTTATATACATAACATACAAAATATGTGTTAGTTGACTCTGTTATCAATAAGGCTACTGGTCAACAGTAGGCTATTAGTAGTTAAGTTTTTGGTGAGTCAAATGTTATATGTGGATTTTCAACAGTGTGGGGGGTCAGCACCCTACCCCACATTGTTCAAGGATCAAATGTACTAAATAAGGAGGGGAATTACCGGGCTATGAGGTGGGCGTGTGCTCTATTTTATTAGAAACAGCTCAACTGTTTTCCAAGGGGGTTATGTGCCTGATTTTATTCATATCCTTGCCCCAGTCTGTTTCTTAGGGAAATCATGATTTGGGGTGATTTTGTTATTTTGAGTAAGGTGATTCATTGTGTTAACAATGAAATGTGATCTGATTCTTTTTAGTGCTACTGAGTGAGTTCCATTAGAAACAAATCGGCACATCAATTATAAACTCTTTGTCAGAACTCCTATGTTGTAATTTGGGGGTTCAGACAAGAACATGCCCCGGATGCCATGTCAAGCTTCCTGACGCAGAGCTTGGGGGCCCAGTCTAGAAGCAGATGACATTACCATTTGTAGAGGTGGCCGAGGAGGCCTACTATGTGCCAGGCACCGTACTCAGAGCTTTGGGGCTATGATCTACTTTAATCCTCCCGGGCCGGGCACAGTGGTTCACGCCTATAATCCCAGCACTTAGGGAGGCCAAAGTGAGCAGATCACTTGAGGCCAGGAGTTTGAGACCAGCCTGGCCAACATGGCGAAACCCCATCTCTGCAAAAGAATACAAAAATTAGCTGGGTGTGGTGGTGTGTGTCTATAATCCCAGCTACTTGGGGAGGCTGAGGCACGAGAATCACTTGAACCCGGGAGGTGGAGGTTGCAGTGAGCCAAGATCACCCCGTTGCACTCCAGCCTAGGCAAGAGAGTGAGACCCTGTCTCAAAAAAATAATACTAAAAAATAAAATTAAATTTAAAGAAATCCTCCCAAATGTATTATGAAGCAGTGATGACCATCCCATTTTACAGAGGAGGAAACTGAAGCTCAGAGAGGTGAAGTGCCTCAGCCTGAGTCTCAAAGAAGTAAGCTGATCCTGGTAAGCTGGCGCTGGAGGTCAGCAGCCCTTCAGGTGTAGGGGTGGCATCACCAAGCCCTGGGTTGCTGTGACCATTAATAGCCAATACATTCCAGAGAGCATGATGCCTAGTACAGAGTTGGCGCTCAAAAAGGCTTGTTTAGGCCGGGTGTAGGAGCTTATGCTTGTAACTCCAGAAATTCAGGAGGCTGAGGTGGAAGGATTGTTTGAGCCCAGGAGTTCAAGACCAGCCTGGGCAACATAGTGAGACTCCATCTCTACTAAAAATTTAAAAATTAGCTGGGCATGGTGGTGCAAGCCTGTAGTCCCAACTACTCAGGAGGCTGAGGTGGGAGGATCGCTTGAGCCCAGGAGGTCAACGCTGCAGCAGTGAACTATGATTGCTTCTGTGAATAGCCATTGCACTCCACTCCAGCCTAAGCAGCACAGTGAGACCCTCTCTCAGAAGAAAGAGAGAAAGGAAAAGGAAGGGAGGAAGGGAGGGAGGGAGGGAGGCTGGAAAGTCAGTTAGTCGATTCACCCCATTTTCCTTTTGATCTGAGTGAGGTCCAGGAGCTGGGAACCTGGACAGACCTCCGGCTCTCAGCTTTGCCCCTGTCCCCACCCTTTCTACCAATATTGCTCCATCATTCCTGACTGTTCCCAGGCCCACCCTGAATGCAGAAGAGAGGGTTCTCTATCTCAAACCTGTCTCATTCTGGGCATCCTTCTACATTAGCCGGGGCGGGGCGGTCCTCATGTCAATAACCCTATGGCTTGTCCATACCACGAGCCCGGAGCTTTGCACAGCAACACAGCCTATGGGCTCATATGGGCCAGGAGGGTGATGTGGATGGACCCTAAGAGCAGGGGCCTGGGTCAGACGCCGGCTTGGACCCTGCCCACCCACCCACCCACTCACCCAGGGGACCTCGGGCAAGCTGTTCTCTCTGAGCCTCAGATTTCCCATCTGTAGCAGGATGAGTTTGTGAGTAAAATAAAACGGTGCAGAGGAGGTGTGGGGTACCAATGAAGTACATGGGCATTGGAGACACAGAACTAGTTCAAGTCCCGACTCTACCACTTCCCCACTGGGGGCAGGTGCCTTAACTACACTGAACCCCAGCCTTCTCATCTCTGAAACAGCGAGGAAAATAAAGCCCATCCCCGAGACAGGCATGTAAGACAACAAGCCCAGTGTGTGGAGATTTGGGGCTTCCACGCAGGTGAACTATTATTGCCCTTGTTTTTGTTATTGCACAGAGTCAGAGCCAACATGAGAAACTGAGGGGTTTTTTTGTTTGTTTTTTTGTTTTTTTTGCTGGGAAGAAAACCAGGCTGTCAAAGCAAATATATCCTGCCTTCCCTGAGCGTTTAGACCTCATTCCAAACCTCCAAACAGGAAGAACAGATGGGCTACAAGGTCCTTTCACTCATTCAACAGATATTTAAGTGCCTACTATGCGCCAGGAGTGATTCTATGCATCAGGCAGTGAGCACCTAGGATGTAAGTACAGTAATCTGCAGGGAACCCCTTATCTCCCAAAGAGAGACAGAAGGGCTTGGGATTTAGATAAGAGGGAGACTAGGGGGCGCAGGCTGGAGGGAGGCAGCCAGGTGTCGTCAGGGGAGGGAAAACAGACGGCTCCAGGAACGCGGTTTGAAGGAGTTTTACTTAGGGGGAGGATAAAGTACAGGGAATAGACTTGTGAAGTGTCGGGTTGGGAAGACAGGTCCCAGCGGCCCCACAGCGAGACAGGAGATGTCTCCCAGGGCTGCTGCTGGGAGAGATTAGGCACTTAGATAGAATCAGAGGATGGGGTCGGAGGGGTGGTCTCCAAAGCCAGTGCCCCCTAGGAAAATGGGACCTGCATCCCCCACCACAGGGGAGACCTGGGGACAGGGAGAAGGGGAAGCAGAGGGGAGCAGGGCACATGAGCTGGGGCGCCAATCCCTGCCGTCAGCAAGGAAAGGCTTGGCCTCGCAGGGACGGCTCACGCTCACCACTGGACACCAAGTTAAGAACTTTACACGGACCACCCCTCAGCCAGGGGAGGAAGGTTCTATTCTGCTCCCTATTTTACCGGTAAGGAAAATGACACTCCGAAAGCTGAAGAAATGAGTACAAGGCCACCCACATCAGGAAGCAGGGAGGGGCCGGTATGATGGTGAGGGGTCTGGGGCCGAAGGAGGGCGGGGCTCTGGGAGAGATGAGAGGGGCGGGGCAGGGCCTGCCAGGCAGAGGGAACAGTGGGAGTAAAGGCAGCGAGGTTTGAAAGGGTCAGGTGAGTTCCAGGCATGGCAAGACACTCAGGGTGGTGGGACACGAGGCTCTGGTGAGACCAGTGGGTCTTGCTATGCATGGTGTCCCCCAGGTGGCACTCAGAAATGCAGCTGTGGTTGTTGTAGTGACGAGTGAGGCTTGAGGGCACGCTTGCTCAACGCTGATGCCACAGAGGTACCATCCCAAGCCCACCAGACCGCAGGACCTCAGGGCCACGAGTCCCACCTTTTAAGGACTGTGAGGGCACAATGACCATACTGGGTACCACTGGCATTTCATGGGCTGGAGCCAGGGGTGGAAAATACCTTGACTGGGTAGGACAGTCCCACAAAAGGAAGAACTGTCCTACCCAAAATGTGAATAGTAACCTTGTTTAGAAAAAAATAGTAGATTAGACTGATCATGACACACTTCCCAAAAGAACAATCTATCCCAGCGACCGCCGTTGAAGAGCGTTTCAGTGATGCCACGTGATGGGGACATCACCCAGGTGGAGAGGGCCTGGCTGCGTTGGTACCACTGAAAAAGGTCTCAGGGTCACTGGGGACCTTGGGTTGAGTACAAGGAAGCAACAAAGGGCTCAGGGAAATCGTTTGGACCCGAAGCTTCAAAACCGGTTTATTTGGATAATCCCTCACCAGGCCTCCCTGCCTCAGCGCCTGGTTTCTCTAAGGATTTATTTTGTGAAAATGTCTCTCTCAACAAGTAAGTTATCCTAGTCTGAGCCGACGAGGGAATTCTCTGTGTTCAAAACCACAAACCCCGGGCAGCCCTTCTACGTCCCGGCACAACTTTCTGCAGCGTCAGGTTATGAATCACTCATCAAATCTGAGAACGATTCCAGGCCAGGCCGGGCACGTGGGGGAGGGCAGCTTCCTTCTACTCCCAGTTTCTGGGCTGCTGCGCAGGCTCGGACCAGCTTCTCCTGACCCTGACTCCCCAAGGGGCACCTGCCTGGGACCCCAGAAATGCCCAGACTGGGTTGGGTCTGATCATCCGTGCCAGATCCTTTACACAGATGAATTCCTTGAGGCTGTGGATTGCCCAGGTGAGCTAAGGTCTGGGTAGCTCACTTCAGAAATGTGCTCCGAGATGGGGTGATGTGGTGAAATGGAAAAGGCGGCAGAGCTAAGTCTAGAAGCCAAAACCCTAAACAGGCTGAGCACAATGGCTCATGCCTATAATCCCAACACTTTGGGAGGCCAAGGCGGGTGGATCACTTGAGGTCAGGAATTTGAGACAAGACTGGCCCCATCTCTACTTTAGCCAGGCGTGCTAGCGTGCGCCTGCGGTCCCTATTACTTGGGAGGCTGAGGCACGAGAATCGCTTGAACCTGGGAGGCGGGGGTCGCAGTGAGCCGAGATCATGCCACTGCACTCCAGCCTAGGTGACAGAGTGAGACTTCGTCTCAAAAAAAAAAAAAAAAAAAATTAGCTGGACATGGTGGCACATGCCTGTAATCCCATCTACTCGGGGAGGCCAAGGTAGGAGGATTGCTTGAGCCCAGGAGTTTGAGGCTGCAGTGAGCTATGATTGTGCCACTGGATTCCAGCCTGGGTGACAAAGCAAAACCCTGTAGCTAAAAAAAGTACACAATACAATTTTTTTAAAAAAATAAAATAAAAAATAGATTTAAAAAAGCAACCCTGAGCATGCTTTACTGTGCCAGGGGAGACTTGGGACTGAGAACACTTACTCACTACTGGTGTCCTCCCCAGCCTGCTACTCTACAGGACCCAGGGCCGCAGGTCCAAACCGTTCAAGGACTGTGGGGGCACCTTGGTCTAGAGGTTCCTGCATCACGGCTTGAGAATGCCTCTATTCCTTCTCTCTGCCAATGCCAACCTCAAGGTCTCACCTCCCCTAGCAGTTTCTGCAGCAGAGTCCTGGCACATAGTTGGTCCTCAGTAAACAACTGCTGAATGCAAGGGAGGAGTAAATGGCTACAATGACTAATGACAGCACGTGAGCTTCGCGTGAGTGGCTACTGAACGAATGGCTCGATAATGAATGATTGAATTGCAGTATGGCCCTAGAACAGGAAAGCACACGGAACTCCTGTGTAGATCTGAATCCTGGCTCTGCCGTTTACTACCTGGATGACTTCTGGGAAATTACTTTGCTTCTGTGAGGCTTGGTTTTCTCATCTGCAACGTGGGGTTTAATGGTAGTACCTACCACGGGGGGTCGTTAGGAAGCTCCTATGGTTACGGTACCAGCAGAGCTTGGCATAGGACCTGACACGCAGGCGTGCTCAGAGATAGCAACTGTTATTCTCATGACCATCATCACTACATGCTTAAGGGTTTGGGGAGCTAGAACATTTGGGCACTCCTGGCTTTGGAAAGATCATCAACACAGGTAAGCACAGAGCCAGGAATACTAAGGAACAAGAACATGCCAAAGGAAAAAGAGGAAGAGAAACTAAGACGAGGATCCCAAGCGAACAAAGGCATCTGTGCTTCTGTATAAATCATCCCCAAAGAGGGGGTTGGGACAGGTAGCCCCTAAGAATCCATCCAGCCCCTAAGTAGAGAATTCTCAACTCTGCGATGAGTTAGTATTTTTTTTTTTTTTAATCTTTAAACGGTTTGACCAGGTCTTGCCTCAAGGTAGAGCATGAACTCCAAGACCTCTGCAAGGCTAGGTTGATATAAGAGCTACCTTGTTCTGGCCTGAGACCCAGATCCAGTCTCATTCCAGGTTCTACTAGTTTCAGAGGCATCTGAACAGCCTGTGCATCATGATTATTTCCTCCTACTTCCAAGGTCTTGTGGGAGTGGCATGCTGAGTTGTAAAAGCCTCTAGGATAGAGGAGGAAGTTATTTTCATGGGCAGACAATGTATTCATTCATTCCCTCATTCATAAAACATCAACCCAAGAGCCTGTTGGTAACAGACTCTGTGCTAGGCACTGGAGGCCCACCGATGAATAACACAAGAAAGTCTCTACACTCGTTTAATGGGGGAGGGTGATGTAGACAAAATTAGCCATACTTTGGTGTTATAAGAATTGTTAATCAAGGGCTGAGGGTAAGTACAAAGAAGGATATACCAAGGAGGGGACATTTGAGTTGGGCCTTGAAGGATGAGTAGGAGTTCACTAGACAGAAGTGAGAAGGGCATTCCTTCTAGGCAGCAGCTGGGGCCTGAACAAAGATCTGGGGGCACGGGAGTTTATAACATGTATGTATGAAACCTAGAGTTTGTGGATGAGAATGACATCCAACTAGAGTTTGTGGGATGATAAGGACAGGCAGAGAAGGCCTCAGGGACCAGGTCAATGAGCAGCTGTTTGACCTTGATTTTTTAAGATAAGGAGCCCAAGGTCAGAGCAGGAGGGTAATGTGGTCTCAACTGCAGTTTCGAAGACTCAGTGGTGATGCTTTGGGGTTCAGACGTCAGATGGTCCAGGTGGGGCGGGGGAAGACTTGAGGTCAGGTGGTAGCTGTAGGAACAGAGAAGCAGGCAGTAGCTGAAGGGCCAGGGTGAGAGCGAGGCACAGCTGAAAAGGGCCATGCTAGCTCTGGCCCTGGTGGTCTCTCCTGAGAACCACAAGGCAGCCAGATTAGGAAACGGAAGCAGTGGACGACTGGCCCTTCAAGATTCCTCGTCAGGCTGATGGCTGGATTCGCAGACACCTGGAGGCCTGGGGGAGTCCCAGGTTCTCCCCTGTGTCTTCCCTTCTGAATCCACCCAGAGTGCCATGGCCAAGGTAGCGGCTGATCCAAGCCAATCAGTCTCCCCGTCTCCCCTCCTCCCCAGCTCCGACAGGGAGGGGGCCAGCTGAGTCCTGCGTCTCCATTGGCCCAAAGCTCCATTATCCTCCTAGGCAGGGTGACCCCCTGCCGCCGCCCCACAGTGCGCTGGGAAGAAAGGCTCCTCTCTGACAAGAAAGCCCCATTGCAGGCTGTGCCCGGGGTCTGGGCAGTGCCTTTATCCACAGTGACCCTGCCAGAGTGTCAGCGGCGCAAACATGCCGCGCCGCGGAGACTGCCCCCACCCCCAAAGGGCCTCGTGCTGAAGCTGTGAAGGGGCCCCCTCCAGGGCCTCTGGGAACCAGACCGCGGCCTGCAGGCCCCACCGAGGCTCCCAGGCTCCTTCCCACCCCCCAGGGAACCACGCTTTGGCCAACACAGTGACTGAGGCAGGTCTGTGGGGTGGGGGCTGCTAAACAGAGCCTCGGCTCATGCATTGGGAAGGGGGGCCCCATGGAACTCTTTGTCCGGCCTCCAGAATTATTTGGGAGGAAAGTTGAAGGGGAGAGGCTTTTGTGCCTCTGGGCCCAGCACCAGGCCTCATTCCCTACACCAACCAGGCAAGAGGGGCCTCCTTGTCCCCCAACGTTCCCCCATGCCAGCCTGATCACTCCTCGCCCAATCCTCTTCCAGGTACAGTCTTGCCAAAGAGGAAAGGGAGGTCTCCTCCTGAGCATCCTCCTGTAGACCCCCGTGTGTGCGATGTGCTCTCTTCCACAGCCCCCCCACTCTGCTTACGACAGCAACAATGGTGACCACTATGATTATCTTTACCGAGCACTTCGTTTGGGCCAGGGCCAGGGCCAGGGCCAGGTCTCTTAGTGCTGTTTATCATCCTCATTTTACTAATGAGGAACTGAGGCTCAGAGAGGGAAAGCAGCCTATTGAAAGCCACAGAGTGTGTAGGTGTAAGCCAGGATTTGAACCCAGGTCCCTCAGAGCCCACACTCTTATCCACCATACAAGATACCTGAGGCTGCTCCAGTCCTGAGGGGTACATAGGCAGGGGCTCTGCCCTAAGTCTAGTGACCTCCCAGCCCTACCGACCTCCCAGCCCTCTCCCTCAGTCCTGCTCTCGGGCAGACTCATTGCCAAGGGAGTCCCGAGTGCCCTACAGGAATCATTAGGCTGTCCTGTGGTGGGAAGACGATTTCAAGGAAGGCAAATTCCCATGAGTTAAGCCAAATGAGTCCAGCTTGAATTGCAGACTTTCCCATCATATAGAGCTGAGAGACAGGCTCTACCCAGGGCCGTCAAATCAGACCCCTGGGAAGTGGGAGAAGGAGGCTCCCTGCTGGGAGTTCAGAGGTTGCTAGAAACCCTGTCCTCAGTAGCTCTTCCTGCTCTCAGGGCTGGGGTAAGCCAGCAGTCTTTTCCAAAGGCAGAAAATATGGACTCTAAACTTCCTTAAGAGGCCCTGGTCCTTTTTCTTCTTCTTCTTCTTTTTCTTTTGATACAGGGTTTCACTCTGTTGCTTAGGCTGGAGTGCAGTGGCATGACCATGACTCACTATAGCCTTGACCTCCTGGGCTCAAGCGATCGTCACACCTCAGCCTCCCAAGTAGCTGGGACTATAGGCACACGCCATCATGGCTGGCTAATTTAAAACAACAACAACAACAACAACAAAAAATTAGTACAGATGGATTCTTCTATGTTGCCCAAGCTGGTCTCGAACTCCTGGCCTCAAGCAATCCTCCTGCCTCACCCTCCCAAAGTGTGCTGGGATTATAGGTGTGAGCCACTGTACTCAGCAAAGGTCCTGGTTCTTAACACAGCCTCAGGGAGATGCTCCCACACCACGCCCCGCAGGCCACAGGAGTCGGTAGAGCAGGTTCATATCCCTGCTGTGCCGCCTTAGTGTCACCCTCTCTTGAGCCTCAGTTTCCCTACCCTGCAGGGGTATTCTGAGATAATGTATGTAAAGCATCAAATACCCTGCCCAGCAGAAAGCAGAGGCTCAATAAAACAAAGTTGTATTCATTATCATCATCAGCAGCACCGCAGAGCAACACAACAGAGGCTTATAATCTGTCAGTCCCCCGAATTTGTGCATAAAAGTATCTGTGTGTCTCCAACTTTCTAGGAGGGGGGCAGTTCATAGCCTGTGGCAGCTTCTCAAGGCTCTTCATGACCCCAAAGAAGTTAAGAATCACAGCAAAATAATATTGACGTTCAGGCCGGGAGCAGTAGCTCATGCCTGTGAATCCCAGCACTTTGGAAGGCCGAGGCAGGCGGATCCCCTGAGATCAGGAGTTAGAGACCAGTCAGCCTGGCCAATATGGTGAAACCCCATCTCTAATAAAAATACAAAAATTAGTCAGGCGTGGTGGTGCACACCTGTAATCCCAGCTATTCAATAGGCTGAGGCACAAGAATCGCTTGAACCCAGGAGGCAGAGGTGGCAGTGAGCAGAGATTGCGCCACTGCACTTCAGCCTGGGCAATAGAGCGAAACTCAGTCTCAAAAAAAAAAAAAGAATATTGAAGTTCTGGTGGTACTTTATTGAGTGTATATACCTCTGGGCTTCGGTTTCTCCACTTGAAGACTGGGGAGCCCTACCCTAACTGTCTCACAAGGACGTTGCGAGGCTCAGGTGAGACTGTGGAGGGGAAAGGATGCTGTGAACTACAGTGGGCTATCCAGGGGGGCGGCAGATTTATCCTGCTTCTGCTAAAGAGGCAGCCAGGGCCAGCTGTCTGCAGGCTGGGCCACAGAGGCAGCTGCTCCAAAGCCCCCTCACAGAGAGGCCTGATAGAGACACGGGCCCCTGCCCCAGCCCAGGCTGGCCCTGGGTGGGAGGCCCAGGGCAGAGCTCTGTCTTTCTTGACTGAGAAGCTCCTGACAGGGCCACCCCTGTGGCCTCTGGGCTGGGGTTTTGTTTTGGGGGATCAAGAGGCCAAGAATCCAGTCCCAGGTTCAACTTCTAGCTCTGTCCCCACCAAATCATACCAGCCTGATGTAGTAGCGTGTCATGAGCATGGGCTTTGGACTTAGAGAACTGTGGGTTCAAATCCCAGTTACGCCACTTACAGGCTATGTGGCCTTGGGCAATTTACTGAACCTCTCACAGATTCAGTTTTCTTCTCTCTAAAACAAAAATAATAATAGTCCTGCCTCACAGTGGTGGATTCAGCATGGCAACATGGCACATAATAAGGCCATGATATATGCTGATTTCCACCGTGCAAAACTGCTCTGTAAAACCAATCCTTTCAAATGACTGTTATCATGAATGTTAAAATTGTATAACGCTAATATTTTCATCATTCATATCATCACTCATCACTCTGTGACTTTGCACAGGTCCTTATCCTCTTTCGGTCTTGGTTTCCCCATCTGAAAATAAAGAGGCTGGTTAGAAAGGCAGCCTGGGCCAGGGGTGGTGGTTCACACCTACAATCCCAGCACTTTGGGAGGCTGAGGTGGGCGAATCACCTGAGGTCAGGAGTTTGAGACCAGCCTGGCCAACAGGATGAAACTCTGTCTCTACTAAAAATTCAAAAATCAGCCAAGCATGGTGGCTAGGCACCTGTAATCCCAGCTACTCGGGAGGCTGAGGCAGGAGAATCGCTTGAACCTGGGAGGCAAAGGTTGTAGTGAGCCAAGATTACACCATTGCACTCCAGTCTGGGCAACAAGAATAAAACTCAAAAAAAAAAAAAAAAAAAAAAAAAAGGCAGCCTAGGAGGGGGAACATAACATACAGAGAGTCTGGACAGTCCTGGATTAAAACTCAGGAAAAATCCACTTGGGCAAATCCTTTAATCTCTTTGAGCCTCAGTTACTTCATCTGTGTTATGCGTCTCATTCTTCATCTGTATTCAAGACAATAGCTGATTTTTTGTGTGTGATGGGCCAGATCTGGACTAGATGCTGCTGGTAAAAAGATGGTCCTACCTCTAAGTGATGGGTCATGGGGACAGCCCCTCCCAGGAGCAATGGAGATAGCAATGTGAATGCACCTTGTAAGCTGCAGAGCCGCACAGTGTCACCTGCTGCTAATGGACCCTAGAGGGCCTCCAATTGCAAATCAGAAAATAAAGCGGGTTTGGGGGTGGTCCCTAAATATTTACCTGCTAGGCAAAAATAAGAACCCCTTCAGTAGAGGCACAAAAGGCAGCTTTAAAAATCGAGACATTTGTGTGCGTGTGTGTATCTGTGTGCACACGCGCACTGAGGGTGTGGAATGAAATGAGGTCATATGGAAATGGACTATTTTTATTTCAACAAGGCATTTTAAAAATACTCTTAATTATATGAAGATGGGGAAAAGATTTTCTCAAAAATTAGAGAGAAGAGTTAGAGCCGCCCTCCGGCCCCCCACGCGCTTCCCCAAACCCTGCTGCCTCCGCCTCCAGGCTTCCACCCCCGTCTTCTCTGGCCCCCTCACCTTTCCCAGGCCCCTGCAGCTCTCGGCTCCCACTCCTGGGAGCCAGTTGGCCCACACATCTGGGCAGAAGGGAGCCAGAATTCACAGAGCCCCACCCTCTAAGCCCTTTCCAAGTGGGTTCGTATGTCATCCTCACTCTGGGAGGCAGGCCCTCTACTTCCCATTGCACAGATAAGGGGAGCTCATCACCTCTGGAGCTCAGGAAGGTTGTGCTCCCAGGCTGAGGTCACACAGCCTGTAAATGGTCTGTACAGCCTGGAGCCGAATCTCCTCCGCTAGAGGGGGCCGCCTTCCAGGGCAGCTGCTGCTGAAGTTCTGCAAGTCCTGAGACCCAAGAGATCCTTAGGACTGCTCAAACCAAGGACCAAGCAAATTCCTCTCAGGTGGGACAAAGACTGGGGCACAGGCCGGACAAAAGCATTCCGGCCCTGGCTTTTCTGCTCTGGCTTCTACACAGTGATTTTTTTTGTTGTTTTGTTTTGTTTTTGTTTTTGAGATGGAATCTTGCTCTGCTGCCCAGCCTGGGGTGCAGTGGCGTGATCTTGGCTCACTGCAACCTCCACCTCCCGGGTTCAAGCGATTCTCCTGCCTCAGCCTCCAGAGTAGCTGGGATTACAGACGCACGCCACCACGCCTGGCTAATTTTTATATTTTAAGTAGAGATGGGGTTTGACCAAGTTGGCCAGGCTGGTCTTGAACTCCTGACCTCGTGATCCGCCCACCTCGGCCTCCCAAAGTGCTGGGATTACAGGCGTGAGCCACTGCACCTAGCCAACGATGGTTATTTATTGAGCACTTACTATGTCTCAGCCACCTACTAAGGTAAGGACTATTACCATCTCCATTTGACAGATAAGGAAACGGAGGTTCCAAGAAGTAAGGCAACTTGTCCATAGTCACACCTAATAAGAGCTGGCACCAGGACATGAACCCAGCTGGTGTGACTGCAGAGCCCCTTGGTGGTCCGCTAATCCCCCAGTGCAGCCCCCAGCTCAAAAGAGGGAAAGGGCCTTGTACACAGTCGCTCAGCAAGTCCTGACAGGGGTGGATTTGGGCCCAGACCAGGCTCTTGTCTGCCCCTCTGCCCTCCATTCCCCCCAGAATGATCTAGCACATGCCAGAGTCACCAACCTGGCTGCCAGGAGATCACATTGTCAATACATTATCAATTTACATTAGAAAGAAAGTGACATATGCTTCCACGCCAAAAATGCCAACAGAGCCTCCTGGGGTGAGTGGGGGCAGGCCAGAGGGAGAAGACATTTAAGGTTCATTTTCTCTCTGCCCCCTGTGGATCCCCCAAACCATGTGAGGCAGCCTGGGGAGCAAAACAAGGGCCACTTACTGACAACTCTCCACCACTGCCCCCTTGGTCCAGCCACCACCGTCTCCCGCCTGGACTCTGTGATGGTTCTTCCTGTCCCCTGCTTTGCCCCTGTCCCCCACTCTCTGACCTCTTATGACAGTCAGAGTGGTGCTTTCTGAACCCAGGTTAGATCCTGTCTCCTCCTCAAAACCCTGCACCGCTCCCATCTCACTCCAGGTAGAAGCCAAAGTCCTGCCATGGCCGGTCCCTCTGTGTCACCCACTCCAATTCTCCCCTGGCCCTCCCGCTGCAGCCACACTGGCTGCCTTGCACATCCTTGTCACAGGGTCTTTGCCCAGCTCTCCCCACTGCCTGAAACACCCTCCTCCAGGTATCCCCGAGCCCCCTCTCTTGCTTCCGTCTGGCCTTTGCTCAAACATCACCTCCTCAGAAAGGCCTTCCTGATCCCTCCTCCTGCCGGCCCTCCCATCTCTGCTGCAGTTTTCTTCTTAGCACCATCCCTACTTAAGCTACTCACTAGACATCTGGCATCAGTCCTGTCCATTAGAATAAAACCTCCATAGGGCAGGACAATCCATGCTGCCCCCTGTAAATTGTCCACAGCCACATGGCTGGCAAGAGTTTGGGATGTCAAGACCCCCAAAGGCCAGGGAGCCCTGACACCTCCCACCCAAGTGCCCGCAAGAAGTGGGGGAAGGGCCACCTGGCTTGATATCCATCGGATCTGAGTGCATGTCTGTCCTGCTCACTAGCTGTGTGGCCTCATCAAGCCACCCCCACCTCCGTCCCTGGCTCTGAGTATTAGGAGCCTCATCTGTCCACACAGGAGAACAATACCAGTGGGACCTTCCTCCCACGGGGCTCTGCACAGCCAGCGTGTGAGCTCCCCAAGGCCAGGCCCACGATGCCTAATTCACCTCGGATCCCACACCCCCACCCTGGGGCCTGGCCCTGTGCCAAGCCCCTGCAGACTTCAATCCCACTCCGTTCAATTAAAGGGAGATGACGGATGTCACAGCACTCTGCCAACTGTCACCCAAAAGAACAAACAGAAGCATATCCTCCTTTCACTCATCTGAGGGCCGTGCATTCATTCATTCATTCTCCCCATCAATATATATCAGTTGAGCACTTACTAGGGGCCAGGCGCTATGCTAGGCCCAGGGAATCTAAGTGATGAAGCTATTGGATCATGGTCCCTGCCCTTGTAAAGTTGGCGGTCTGGTAGGAGAGGTAGAGATGTTCAAAGAAACACACTAATTATTTTAAAACTATGATGTTGATAAATGCAGCAAAAGATTGGCCCATGGAGCCATGCAGGGCTCTGGGAAGACTTCCTTGAAAACGTGGAGGATGGGTGAGAGTTATCCCGGTGATAAGGGAACAGCATTCCAGCTAGAGGGACCAAGCAGTGCAAAGGCCCTGTGGTGGGAAGTCTAGGAGTTGCAAGGAACTGAAAGGCCAGAGTGGGTAGAACCCCTAGACCGAGGTGGGTGATGGAAATTAGGCAGAGTGGGCAGGAAGCAGACTGCACAGGGCCTATGGGCCAAGGAAGAGTGACCCAGAAGCAACAGGGAGTCGTGGAAATGCTCTAGAGCAACAACATGACTAGATTCACGATCCAATCCTGGGTCACGTTCTCCTAATATAGGTCTGTGGGTTTCTGTCTCCCAGTGTGGCTATGGGCCAGGGTGTCAGGCCTGAAATCCTAATCTGGAGATTTCAAGACAAAAGGTCATCGCCTTGCAGCATCTCATGCCCAGGTGAGAATGTCCACCCCCCTCAGGACGGGGCATTCCAAAGCTGTCTGGGTACCCGCTGGCCGAGGTCTACTTGCTGCCCAAGGTCTGCCCAACAGCACAGATGTCGCAGAGAATTAAAACCCACCCAGAAGTTCAGGAACCTTGGTGCAGCTCCCCCTGTGATCCTAACTGGGAGGCATTACCCCGAGTGAGCAGATTATCAGGATGTGTAATTTCTGGAATAAACACAGCTGTGTTTGTTTCTCCACGCAGCGCTCCAGACAGAACGGCAGCCTGGCCCGCCGCGTGCAGCTGGAGCCTCGCACCTTGGGACGGATGCCGTCAGGGAGCCGAGAAAACACAACTCCCGCAGGCCACTGGGAGCTGTCATGCAGGCGGATCTGCATGGAGGCCAATTCAAGGCCCCTAAGGAAGCAAGTGACGAGACCACAGAGGTGCTGGGGTCCCAGAGGGGAAGTGAGCATTGAGACACCTCCAGACGCCTTTTCCCTTCGGGATTGAGGCTCATCATCAGGCAGTACAACTGGCCTTAGAGTTGTCAGGCGTGGGAAGATCATCCCTAGCGTGATCAGTCCATGTGGGAGGACGGTGAAAAGGTCAGAGTCCAGCCCTGGAGCTTTCCAGGGGGGAAAGCTGAAGTCCAGAAAAGGGGAATGCAGGGATTAGGACAAGAGACAGGGTCTATCCAGCACCTACTTTGTGCCAGGCCCCACAATTGTTCCCAGAAGCACTCTCCCAGCTCTGCGCCAGCCGTGCAGCCCTGCAGCCTGTGAGGCCCCACAGAACAGGGCTTCTATCCCAGTTCCATCACCCAGGAACGGTATGAGCACGAGTAAGTCACGTGTAATCTCTCTGAGGCTCAGTTTCCTCCTCTGCAAAGTGGAGATAATCAAACCAATTCCACACCTCAGGATTGTTTTGAGGATTAAACAGGATTCCACATGGAAAGCATTTCCTGCAGCACCAGGCACACTGTGAGGAACCCATAAATCGTATGGATTCCTTATTCATTCATTCATTCAGTAATTTTTTACCGAGCATCTGCTAAGTCCTAGGTGCCATGCTGAGCATTTGTAAACAAAAGAGATAAAAAAAAAAATCCCTACCTTTGTGAAGTTCGCATTCTTACAGGGAGGTAATAGGAAAAATGATGACTAAATAATGTTTTATTATTATTATCCCCATTTTACAGCAGGGTAAACTGAAGTTCAGAGTGATTAAGACTTTTTTAAAAGGCTCACTATTTATTTTTATTCCACCTTACTCTCAAGAGGGCTAGAGGCAGATGTTAAATAATATGTCTGAGTCTCAGCCAGGCGCAGTGGCTCATACCTGTAATCCCAGCATTTTGGGAGGCTGGGGCAGGAGAATTGCTTGAGCCCAGGAGTTCGAGACCAGCCTGGGCAATATAGAGCAGACCTCGTCTCTGTTTGTTTTTTTTTTTTTTAAGTTTTTTAAAAAAAGAAAAGAAAAAGTAGGCAAAGACAGGAGAGGAAAAAAGAAAAGAAAAGTATGTCCAAGCCTCCACCGCTAGAAAAGGGAGCCACCAACTTATCTCCCTTGGAACGAGTTTTAGGCTATAGATCTAGCCCCAAGTTCCAGCCCCGCCACTGTCTCTGTGTGTCCTCAGGCAACTAGCTGTCCCTTTCTGGGCCTCAGCTTCCCATATGTCCAGCTCTGACATTCTGCATTCTGGGATGGTTCTCAGGGTGCTGCCTGGATTGTCCAGGCTCGATGGAAGAGCTGAGGCCCAGCAAGGTGCTGGTAACCCTTCCCTGGCTCAAGGAGTGAAGTGGGCAGGGTGGGACAGGATGCAGAGGAGCTCCCTGGGAGCTGTGGGGCTTCAGTGAGGGGAGAAGGCAGGCTGGCAGCTGCTCTGCCCTAACTCATTCACTCTGCCCTCTTCCCTGCCATTGTGGCCCATCCCCCAAGGATGTGAGCTACATCCTGGCCTCTCCCACTGCTGGAGTAGCTGGCTGGGCAGCAGTAGCCACATCCGGGGTCTGGCTTAATGGAGTCTAGGCCCCTATAGCCCCTCCTGGCCTCCAGCTTGCCTCTCCCTGCTCTGGATCCTCCTCCCATGCCAGGCTTCATGACCATCTTCCTGAACCTTTCCCTCCTTTTGATTTCTTTCAGTGGCTCCCTACTGCTTCCAGTGTCAGCCAGAGCTCATCACTCAAGGCTTCTCTTAACAGACTCAAACCTCTCCTGCCATTTCTTTCTCACACTTTGCTTCACCATGGCTCCTACAAACCTGCCCCTTTCCAGCCTCCAGGCCTTTGCCTAGGCTGTTCCCCCTGCTAAGAATGCCCTTCTTTCCATCCACTATGTATCAAAATCCTACCTATCAAATAATGCCATCCTGACAGCAAAGGTTGAAGGACTTTCCCCTCTGCACTCAACATATGCCATCTCATACACAAGTATGTACTAAAAAGTGTGACCTTGGGTATATCACTGAACATCTCAGAGCCTGCTTTTTTACCTGCAAAATGAGTGTTATTAACTATTATGGGCCAGGTGTGGTGGCTCACGCCTGTAATCCCAGCACTTTGGGAGGCCAAGGCAGGCAGATCACTTGAGATCAGGAGTTCGAGACCAGCCTGCCCAACGTGGTGAAACCCCGTCTCTACTAAAAATACAAAAAATTAGCTGGGTGTGGTGGTGCGTGCCTATAATCCCAGCTATTCGGGAGGCTGAGGCAGGAGAATCGCTTGAACCCGGGAGGCAGAGGTTGCAGTGAGCCAAGATCATGCCACTGCACTCCAGCCTGGGCAACAGAGTAAGACTCCATTTCAAAAAAAAAAAAAAAAAGAAAAAAAAAACTCTTATGCAGGATTGTTGGGGGAATACATTACAGCATGTCAGAACCTCACCTATGATGGTGCCTGGCACTTAGTGGGGACTCAACGGTAGAGGCTGCTGTGATCATCAACGAGGGAAAAAGAAAAGAAGAAGAAAAAGAGGAGAAAAGAAAGAAGAGGTAGAGGAAGAGGAAGAGGAAAAAGCGATGGAGTAGGAGAAGGAGAAAGAGGAGGAAGGAGGCCTTGCCTATCACCTCTACTGGGATATAATTCTTTGCCATCGGAACGTTGATTCTCTTTAATTTCCCTCTATGTCCCCTAGCATCCTAGAGTCTTTCAAAAATGATTGTTGAATGGATGGACAGATGGATGGATGAAGGAGGGAGGGTGGGATTGTGAGAAGGAAGGATGTACGGACAGATGAGCAGAAACAGATCAGTCTGGAGGAGATGGAGTGTGCTATCCCAGAAGCCTAGCAGCAGAGCATCCCACTGGCAGCAGAGGCTTCTGGGACCAGATGCCAAATCTGCTCCCCTGCTGTTGCATCTCCTCCTGGCTCTAAGCTCCTGTGCTCCTGGCCAGCATCGGTCTGCTCTCAAGGTGGAGTGAGTAGAAGCTCAGGGCAGCTGACACCCAGGGGAGTTCCAGCTCTTCCCCCACCTGTCACCAGCCTCTGACAGCAGGAACATATCTCCAAAAGTGTGGGCCAAGTCAATGGGAAAATAGGATTTACTTTACAGAAATTCACTTTGGGGGCCAACTTCTCCAGAACTCTGCAGTGCAAAAACCTTGGCAAATCCATAGTCAATGGCTCAGAAGGTTTCTCCAAACCTGGGGAGTGTGCTGTTTGCTAGCTCTTTCCAGGGCCAGAAACTGGAAAATGAGGAAATGTCACAGTCCAGATACAAAAGGGAGTCTCGGGGAGAAATGCACTCTGGTTTTTGGTGTTTGTTTATTTATCCATCAATTTCATTGATTTATCCATCCGACTATCCAAAACAGGCAACCTTATCCTGCCATTGTCCCTTCACTCATGAAACCATCCTGTTATCTATCTATCTACCTCTCCATCTATCCAGCCAACTAGCCAGCCATCAACCACCCAACAATCTACCTCACCATCAACCCAACCATCCAATCCATGCACTTATCTTCTATCTATCCAGCCACTTATCCATCTAACCATCAATCACTCATCTACTCATCCAACTGCTGAGCTGCTCACCCAACTAACTGTACACTACCCAACCAGCATGGATGAGAATCTCCCAGTATGATTGGGGAGAAACCTATATACATGGTATGGCATAACCTAGGCAATATAAAAGGGGTGCATATAAGGTGCCACCAAGGACACAGAGGCCACAAAGAGCAGAAGGGGGAGGGGCCAGTAAGAGAGATCAGAGCAGGCTTCACACAGGAAGAGATGCTCAAGCTTCATCTTAACAGACAGCAAGAATTGACCAGGGAGAGAGAGTGAAAAGGGTACCCAGGTGAGGAGGAGAGGGAAGAGCAACATAAAACAGCATGGTAGATTCTAGGAGCCCAAAGCCTTGAGTCCTCAAAACTACTTGGTTAGCTGTGGGCCCTGGGCCGGTCCCCAGTTTTTCCAAGTCCACCAGACTCTATAATTCCCTCTTGATTCCTAGAGAGAAAGGGCCACGTCCTGTGGCAGCTGGGTGGGAAGCTGCCATCTGCTGCCCTGGGCTGTGCTCTGATGGCTACAACAGGGTTAAACCCAGGAGGGAGGGAAAAGTGGGTGCCCTAAGATTTTGTGAAACAGGCTTTGCTACCAAGCGAACCCAGGTATAAATCCCAACTTCTTATTTTGTGACAAGTTATTTAACTTCTGAGTTTTTCTTCGCCCTCTTCTGAAAATGAAGAAAACACCGAGAGCTCTATGCTAGGCCATTGTGAGGACGGAACCAGCTAATACAGAGGGAGTACCTGGTAAGCTGTGGGAAATACTAGTTACTTTTCCTGGTTGCTGCCAATACTCAAGTCCTACTGTGTGCCAGGCAAAGTGATCTAAAACAGGGGTTAGACAGCCGGCCTTAGACAACAGGAGTCAATTCTCAGTAAATATTAGTTCTCTGTCCATGTATGCAAATTATGTACAAATGGTTCAGGAAAAAATACATCTACATTATACACACACACACCCACACACATGTGCAAGGGGGAAAGAGGGCCAGAGAGAGTGAGAACATACAGGAGAGCAAATGTGGCAAACATGTTGATAATTGTTGAATCTAGGTGAAGGCTAGACAGGTGTTTTACTCTGCTTTCAACCTCTCTGTATGTTTGAAATGTGAAAAAGATAAGAAATCAGCTCTTTCTCCATCTACCTTGGAGCAAGACTGCCTAAGCTTGGATCCTAGCTCCACCATTACTGGCAGAATGGCCATGGGTACATGAATGCCTTCTCTAAGCCTTAATTTTTTCATCTGTAGGATTCAGCTAACAATAATACCTAAGCCCAGTGCCTGGTCCTTAGCAAGTCCTTAATACATGCTAGTTGCTGTTGTTATTATTACTACTATTATTATTGTCTTTGAGTGGCTGAGACACTGAGGATGAGAGAGGCTTGGTAAAACACCTGGTTTTTTTTTTTTTTTTTAAATACATGAGCTCTTTTAATTCCTCAAACAACACCATGGGGTAGGTGACAGTATCCTCACTTTACAGATGAGAAACTAAGACCGCCGGTGAGTGGAAAGACTAGGATTTGAACACAGCTCTGTCTGTCTCCAAAGTTCAGGCTCTTTCCCCCAATATGTCCTCCCTCTCCTGGACTCAGGCCAAGAGGCCCAGCCTCATCACCCTTTCAACTCCAAAAGGGGCTGGTCAGAGGGAGTCTTGAGCTTTGCTGGCATGGCTGTGCTTCCGGGCCAGCCAGGGGCACCCAGTGTCAGGGGCTCCTTGGCAGCTCAGGAGCCCTTTTCCACTGTTCTCCCGAGAGCTGCGGGAGCTGCCATCCAAGGCCGTGGGGAGTGACAGCTGACGCTGATGGAGACAGGCAAGAGGATGTACCGGCCAGGGCCCTGACTCGAACAGACTCCCTGGGCCATGGCCTTTCGTGGGTTCCAAAAAGGCCCTGCGGGCTCTGGATGAGGCTGTTCCCAGGCTCTGCCTCCCCGTGAGAGGCGGAGAAGCCCCATTCAGGCGGGACGCATCCCACTGTGCGCTAAGCCGCTTTCTCCCCACTTACACGTTTCAGATGCTTTTTGTCCTTCCGGCTTCCCATGGACTCAGGCCAAGTGACAAGTTGGTGCCGTGGACATATGTCGTCGCCATAATGGGAATGTTGACCCCACGCTCTCTCCCTGCTGGGGCCAGGCAGCTTGCACCCCGCCCCAGTGCTTGGCATGCCCTGTTTTCAGTCATACAGGACTCCTTCCAGCTCCCCAAATACATCACACACTCACGGGCCTCCTATCCGGATCTTTGCAGATGCTGTTCCTGTTGCCTGGAATGGCTGCCTCGCTGCTTCTTCACCTGGCTCTTCCTTAAGAATCATCTTAGAAGTCGCCTCTTCTAGGATGCCTTGTCTAACCTCATTGTATAGTTCAAGAAGCTGAGGCTCAAAGACCGAAGAGGGCCAAGGTCACACTGTTAACTGTCAGAGCCAGAGGTCCAATCTAGCATGGTTCTATTCTAAGACCAGCTGCTTTTCATTCATTCTGCCAACTCTACCTCCCTCAAGAAGAAACCAAGGGAAGACATGCTTTCTGCCTTCGAACACAGCAGATGCCTGCAAGATGGATCTTATGTTCCCGGATTGTTCTGGAGGGTGGAAAACAGGGGCCATGCAGGGAAGTTACAGGGAAAGAGACTCCCCATTTCAAGGTGAGGAGGCATGTTTGAACACCTCCCAGTGCCTACCAGCTATGTGACCTTAAGTAAGTCCTTGAACCTCAACTTCCCCATTTGTACAACGGTGCCAACAATACCCTTGCTATTTCTTTACCCCAAATACCTAAACCAGAGGTTGTAAACTGCCAGACAGGGAGTCAAATCCAGCCAGCAAACATGGCTTGGTTTGGCCAGAACTGTATTTTAGAATAAAATGAGTAAACATTCAAAAACCAGTTTTCAGACCAGGCATGGTGGCTCATGTCTGTAATCCCAACAATTTGGGAGGCTGAGGCGGGTGGATCACTTGAGGCCAGGAGTTTGAGACCAACCTGGCCAACATGGCAAGACTCCATCTCTACCAAAAAGAAAAAAAAAAAAATGCTGGGAATGGTGGCAGGTGCCTGTCTTTACTAAAAATACAAAAATTAGCCAGGCATGGTGGCACTGTAGTCCTAGCTACTCAGGAGGCAAAGGCCCAAGAATTGCTTGAACCTGGGAGGCAGAGGTTGCAGTGAGCCAAGATAGCATCACTGCACTCCAGCTTAGGCAACAGAGCGAGACTCAAAACAAAACAAAACAAAAACCAGTTTTCCCATAAGCATCAGAACTTTGCAAATCAGGGTGGGTGCAATGGCTCATGTCTGTATTCCCAGACATGGGATTTTTTGGGAGGCTGAAGAAGGAGAATCGCTTGAGTTCACAAGCTCGAGACCAGCCTGGGAAACATGGTGAAATACTCTGTCTCTACCAAAAAAAAAAAAAAAAATGCTGGATGCAGTGGCAGGTACCTATGGATCCAGCTACTTGGGAGGCTGAGGTGGGAGAACTGCTTGAGCCCGGGAGGTCAAGGCTGCAAGTGAGCTGCGATTGCGTCATTGCACTCCAGCCTATGAGACAGAGTGAGACCCTGTCTAAGAAAAAAGAGAGAGGAAAAAAAAAGAACTTTGCAAATCGGAAGATCTGGCAAAACCGAACACAGATTCCTGTGTGACAACATGGTCAGGAGTGGGTAGCACCTGCCTCCTTTAGACTGGACGTGTGCTCTTCCTGGGGCACTGTTATACTTTCAACAGTCAAGTCACAACGCGGGCCAGCTCACAAGTCTGGGGTCTCTGAGCAAGACTCTTGTGATTTATTCCCTGTATTACGTTAGGCCAGATTTCCCGGTCAGTCAGCAAACAGAAGCCCAATTTCTTGCTCCATGGTTTAATGTATCAACTTTGACTATGTGTTGCTCAGGTCCCCCTCAACTATCTTTGGAAGTGACGCTCAGAGCTCAGTGATCTGACCCACTCACTTCACTGTCTGTCCACATTTTCATGTGCTCTGGGCCAACCTGTGGTCCAAACTTAATTTGACAACTGGCCCATGCCTTTAGAAATTTTTCTTTTCCTCTAATGCTTCCCCACTCCTGAGATGACCTCTGGCCAAGGTGGGAGTGACAACCACAGTCACCCCTTTACCGGGTCTTTCATAGTAGAATGAAGAACACAGTTGCTCCTCGGCACAGCCTTCTGTGGTGCCTGAAATTACGATGCCCCTTTCACTGACAAGGAAAATGAGGCCTAGAGGGGTGAAGTGACTTGCCCCAGGCCACAGGAGCACCTGGGACCCATCCTTTCAGTTAAATCCCACCAGCCCAAGGCCTCTTTCTCTGGCCTTACACCTCACACTAGGTCTTGAATATCTACAACTCCAGGCTACCATTTTTCATGAATTTTAGGTGCATTTATTGTGTAAACATCTATCTAATATCTGTCAGGAGCCAAGCTTTGTGCTGTACATGGTGAAGTGGAAAGTCCCTGCCTTCTCAGAAGAGGCAGATAACACTGAAGACAATTCAGGGGGTAAGTGCTGGGGGTGGGGTGGGAGGGAATGAGGTTTCTGGCTTCCTGTTACCTCCCCACCCCCATCCCTGGACTGGACAATAAACTACCTGTGAGAGGCTGTCTACAAATATGGCTGCCAACAATTCCTCCCACTCCTAAACACGAAGCCACTCCTCCCAGTAAGGGGGGTCTAGATTCAAGTTTGGACCACGGGTTGGCCCAAGAAACATGGAAAAGAACAGGGTGGAGTGGATCAGGACATGTTGAGTGGGATGCTGGACAACAACCCACCATTAAATTTTCTGTGCTAAACAGTTGAGCAAGAAATGGGACTTCTCTTCAAGGATAAAACAAAAAAATCAAGCCCAGTATAATTTCCTTTTCCTTGAATCTGATGAGGAAGCCTAGGATGAATCTGAGCTGGCGCTGTGACTGGCTTTGACCAACAGAAGGCTGCAGGGGGGGACACTTTGTGACATTAGAGCCCAGTCCTTAAGAAGTCTTGCAGTTTCCATTTCACCATCTTGCGAGCTACTTAGCATGGATAGAGGCGCAGTCTAGACTAGCAAAGGATGGGAGATAGAGAGGAGCATGAGCGGACCAGTCTTCCAGCCTTCTCTATGAGGGCCTCAAAGATGTATGTGAAGCCATGATGGAACTTCCAGCCCAACCTAGCTGAGTGCAGCCTCCTGAGTGATCCCGGCTGACAACCTGGTGAACAGAATAAGCGCCCAGCTGAGCCCAGCCAATCCACTGAATCAGGACAACTAAGAAATCATTATTGTTTTAAGCCAGTAGATTTTGTGGTGGCTTGCTAAAGATTAGTGATATGCTTTTCAGGAGTGGAGTCTTGTACTTTTTGTAGCTCTCCCTTCCCTTGCCTGAACCCTGGCACTGGCCACTGAATCCTGGAGCTGGAAGAGGCCTCCAAAACCACGGAGTCTCACCCCTGTCATTTTATAGAAGAGATAGCTGAGGCTCAGGAGGTCACACAATTAACTCCAGGTCACACAGGGTAACAGAGGTAGATCCAGGAGGCAAACTCAAGTCTTACAGGACTGAACACCAAGGGTACCTCTCCACTGACTTGCAACACACCAATACAAATGTATGTTGCAAGTCAGTAGAGAGGTACCCCTGGTGCTCATACATTCTGTCTTAAGAGGCAGTCACTATTCAGCTGCAGCCAACTGTGGCCATGTGGGAATGTGGGCCCAGCAAAATCACATTGTCTGACTTTTCAGAGATGCCAGAAACAGGACTTTTCTGTAAAATCTCTTGATTTTCGAACGTTGGCTAAGAATTCGAACTGGATGGATGAGCTATTAAGATTGGCCCTGGGCTTCAAGCTTGGTCCAGCTGCTGGCTTTGGGCAAGTCACATTGTCTCCCAGACCTCAGTTTTCTCATCTCTAAAGTGGGCCCCGTGGCTCCTGCCCCTTTCAGGATGGCTGTGAAGTCCTGATGAGCTATTGTATTTGGAAGTACAAGCTGCAAATGGCCCTGTGACGGTTCCATAGTCTCCGTTCTCTGTGGAAGCGCCCCTTACAACATAATGAGTTAACACCCGATTTGTCTAAGTTAGAACAACATTATTCTGACCATTATGACAGAGATTGCATTTTTATGGCAGGTTTGTGAGTTCCAGGACCCTCCCACTTGCATTATCTCAGGATGTTGATGGAGTTGGAGGCTGGACAGCTGCCTTAGAGACCCTCATCAGAGCCAAGCCTTTCCTCTGAGCAGGGAGGCACATTCCAGAAGTGGAAAAGAGCATGAGCTCTGGAGTCACCAGACTTGGGTTTGAATCCCTGCCTCACCACTCCCTAGGTGTCCTTGGGCCAGTCACTCCTCTCAGAGCTTTGGTTTTCTCATCCGTAAAATGAGCATAATAATACAAATGACCTGTGGGGCTCTTGGGGCAACTGCACAAGGCAACACACATAATGCTGTTAGTACAATGACTGACACAAGAATTGACAGCTGCTGGACGTGGTGGCTCACACCTGTAATTCCAGCACTTTGGGAGGCCAAGGCAGGTGGATTGCCTGAGGTCAGAGTTCAAGACCAGCCTGGCCAACATAGTGAAACCCCATCTGTACTAAAATATACAAAAAATTAGCTGGGCGTGGTGGTAGGCACCTGTAACCCCAGCTACTCAGGGAGACTGAGGCAGAAGAATCTCTTGAACATGGGAGGCGGAGGTTGCAGTGAGCCGAGATTGCGCCATTGCACTCCAGCCTGGGCAACAAGAGCGAAACTCTGTCTCAAAAAAAAAAAAAAAAAAAAGAATTGACAGCCATTCCCATGATCATGGCAGGGAAGGTGGTGCCGGGCAGGCACTGAGCCAAGAAGGAGGGCACGGCCATGAAGGAGTCTACGCCTTTCCCAGATTAGGGAGGCTGAACTGGAGTGAGGAGGGGGCCTTTGAGAAAACCTGGATGGAACTCTGAGTGGGCAGGCTAGAGGGGCCTCTCAGCCACTTAGCAAGCCAGTCAGACCCTTGCCCTCTAAGGCTCAGAACAGAGTGGGTGGGGGAGAGCTGGAGATGGAAAACCTGGTACACTGGCCCCTTATTCCCCTAATGTGAATTGAGCTTCCCATTGGTAGAAAGCAAGGATGGCAACCATTAACATTTATTGCAAGCTTAGCACATCTGAGGCACACACTCAGCTTAGTCTTCCTCAGATTAACACATCCATCGCTCACAAGCATCTCAAGAGCTAGGAACAACGATTACCCCCATTTTAAAGATGAGGAAACCAAGGCTCAGAGATGTGAAGACACAAGCCAGAGGACACACAGTACGGAGCAGTCTGACTCCACACACTCTTCCTGTAACCCCCCAGGCTCTGCTGTTTATAGAACAAGAGAGAAAGTGATCACGGCTAAGCAAAGGCTCTGTGGGACTTCAGAGAAAGGGGCAAGTCATTCTGGCCGGGGGCACGAGGGTGCTGCTGACATTTAATGGTTATGGAAACTAATAAAGAATGGGCACAGCTGAGTGCCAGGCGGTTCTGCCAGTCACAGTACACAGCATCTCATTTAATCCTTGCCATGAGCCTCTGACACATGCGCGGTACCTCCAGTTTCCAGATGAGGAAGCTGAGGCTCAGAGAGTGGATCACTTGGTCAAGGCCACACAGCAGGCAAGGTCCCCTCTTCTGAGGACACTCCCCCCCTCCCCGCAGGGGCTACAGCAGGGCAGCAGATGGCTCCAGGAAGCTCACCTAGTGAGGGTGTCCTAGGAAAGCCCCCAAATGACACGGGGGTACTGGGGAGACAGGTGTCCCCCTCCTGCACCCTCCGGAAGGCAGCTGCTTTAAAAGGCCCTAAAATGCTTTCAAGGCAGCCTTATCAGAGGGCCTGAGCTGATCCCAATCAGGGAGCCTCCAGGTGCTGCCACAATCAACAACTGCCCGCCCGCTGCCCCACCCCTGGGAGCTGTGCAAACATTCTTTCCTTCCCTGCCTTCCCCCAGCTAACCCTCTTTTTATGCACGAGCCAGTGGCAGCCAGGGCTGGTGGGTGCTAACTCTGATTGATTTCACTTCATTTCAGTCTTTTCCAGTTTCCTGCTGAGGTTTCTCTTCCTCTTTCCCAGGAGTCCTGTGCTTTATCATAGGCCGCTGGGGGGCAAATTTACCTGCCTAATGGAAAGACCTGGAGAGTGTGTTAAAAATACAGACTCCCCAACCTTGTTCCCCATCTCCCAAATCTCCAGCTAAGTCAGGCATGCAGGTGCCAGGTCAGGAGACGGGTCCTTGTCAGAGGTGTGGCAGATCCTCCTCTGCCAGGAGGCCCACCCTGCTCTGCATCTCCTCCACCCTCAGTGGGAGCAGGGGTCCCCCGCCTTGCCCAGCCCAGGCATCCTGTCACCCAGCGGGCTCCATCTGCCCCTTCCTGTTAGAGGCCTTTCTGTGTGCAGAGATCCAGTCTCCAGTCTAAACTCACTGGTGAGTTCTGGGCAGCCAGAGTTGACCAGAGGCTACCACAGGCTGAATGCCCAGCAAACTGGCCCATAGAATCTGTCCCAGGCAGGGTGCAGTGGCTCATGCCTGTAATCCCAGCACTTTGGGAGGTCGAGGTGGGTGGGTCACTTGAGGTCAGAAGTTTGAGACCAGCCTGGCCAACATGGTGAATTCCCGTCTCTACTAAAAATGTAAAAAAATTAGCCGGGTGTAGTGGCACATGCCTGTAGTACCAGCTACTTGGGAGGCTGAGGTGGGAAGATGACTTGAACCCAGGAGGCGGAGGTTGCAGTGAACCGAGATCGCACCACTGCACTCCAGCCTGGGTGACAAAGTGAGACTATCTAAAAAAAACCCAAAAAAACAAAAAACCTGTCTTCACTTTGGCACTGATGCAGAACCTTGAGGAAGTAGGGCCAAGGGTGCCTAGGACAATCCCACAGGAGGGAGGGGGCCCATCCAATGTTCTATGACAATTTCAGGGTGATTACAGATCCCCAGGACTTAGGAGGCTTAGGGACCCCAGACGAGAGCCCCCCTGGACTAGGAATATGAGTATTTTCCCCCGACGGGGCTCTGGAGAAAGAGGCAGGGATGGAGTCTGAGTCTGTCCACACTTGGGGGGTTGCCATCCCAAGTCTGGGGGAAGTTGGGAGCTTGTGGGGTGGGTTAGGGGGAGACACTGAAGGTTGATCTGGTGCCTGGACAAACTAAATGCCAAAAAGGGGGCCACATCGCCATCACTGAGGGAAGAACTTCAGAGGGGTTGAGACCAGCATTTAATGTCCACAGCACTCAATGAGTGTCTGACACAGGAACCCAGGAGGCAACTGAAGTGCAGGGAGTCTGCGCTCCTCGCCCCAGAGCACACAGCTGGGATTTGAACTCACGTCGGTTTGCCCCTGAAGGCTATGCCTTTTCTCTACCACACACTGCCTGTGAAGTCAGCTGGCCCTGTTCCCCACCGCAGGCAGAATCCCTTCTCCCGACCAGCCCCTGACATGAACTAGGTGCCTGGTGACTCTTTAAAAATATATGGATGGATGGAGAAATGAATGAGTGAATAAGTTAACTGGCTTTCAAATTCTACAACATTTAGGTTTTAAATCTAAGCCCTGATTTCCTGGCTAAGACAAATACATGAAAGCAGCCTCCTTTAAAAATGAGAAGCAAAAGAAACAGATGTAAAAGGAAAACCAATTCCAAATTAATCCCATGGAAGGTCGCTGGGTCTTAGACAGGTAATGCCCCAGAGGTGGGCCCAGTAGGGTGGAGGTGGGGATGGGGGTGGGAGAGTCGAGTTAGGGGAGGGAAGGAGGCACGTTTCCCCCACCCCCCATCAGAAGTAGACTTGTCTACCTAGCACACAGTGGCTGCTGGCCCATCTGAATGCTCTGCTCCAGCTGAACTGGTCTATTCATTATACCCAAGCCCCTTCTTGCATCTCTACTCAAGCCATTCCCTTGGTATCTCCCTCCAGGAAGACCTCCTTGATTTCCTCTGCCAGATGGACCTTCCTCCATCTCCACATCATTCTCCCAATACTTATCACATAACACAGTATCATATATTCATCTGTCTGTTCACTCAACATTCAATTCATTCCACGTTCCTCAGCTGACAATGTCATTCCATTACTGAGCACCTGCATGGCTGGGCACAGTTCTAGGCACCGGAGATGTCATAGCCAACATGGCACATGAAGTCCTGGAGTTTATAGTGTAGTGGGCAAGGCAGATGCCAAACAAGTCTTTGATGCTTCTTCAGGTGGCGATGGGTTTTATGGAGCAAAACAAAGCAGGTGGGATGGAAAGCAACAGAACTGGGTCTGTTTTAGAAGAGAGAATCAGGGAAGGCCTCTGGGGAGGTGGAATTTGAACACAGCTCTTCAGACCAGAACTGTGGACACAAAAATGAGGCAGATGGGTCTCTGCCTTCAGGGAGCTCACAGTCTAGCGGGGAATCGACAAGCTGGCTTTACTGGGACTGTCCAGGACCAGATCTGGCTCATCTGAACGTCATCACACATTGCAAGTCAGTGATCTTTCCAAGCATGAATCTGGCCAGGTCCCTTGATAGCTCAAGAACCTTCAAGGACTCCTTGCTGCCCTCAGCATCTGATCCAAACTCCCCAGCCTTCCATTCTATAGCCCTTCAGGACCTGACCGCCCCACTCCCATTCTCAGTCTCAACCCGCACTGCTGCCCTCAACACCCCACCCTCTTCAGACACATCAAAGCAAGCACCTGATCATCCTGCCTCCATGTCTTTCTATGGACATAGAGACATGCTATTTCCTTTTTTAGGTAAAATTCTCCACATCCTCTAAGTTCCAAAGTCAACCTCTTTAACTCTTGAGAACACAGTTCGTTAGCATGACAGGTGGCTAAGAAAGTTTCATAGCAGGGAAAATGGGTGGTGAGAAAATGAGGCAAAGCATAACGGCATAAAAGATGAAATAACCCTGTTCTGTCCTCAACTGCCCCTGCCGCCCCGGGGAGTTCACAGCCTCCTCTGGGAAGCACGTTGGACCCCATATCACACTCTGTCTCGCCCACTCTTTTCCCTGTCAGCTTATCCTATCTCCTTGCCTGTCCTGGAGTCCACCACCCTGCCAGCCAGAGAAGAAAGTCCATCGATATTTGGAGAGCAAATGAGCAGATGTAAGGAGGCTGATTTTCTCGAGACCTCGACCTTTGGATTCCATCTAGTGGCGGGTCTGCCACTGGCCTCCTGTCCTGTTGGATGCTTCCCCAGTGCTCTTCCATCCTGCTCTAAGCCCCCACTTCACATGCTCCATGCTTTCTTTCCCTTGGTGGCAGGGGCAGTCTCACAGTTTAGGGGAGATGCTAAGCTTACCATCCTAACCTAGAAGCCCCCCGTATACACACACACTCTCTCCTCTCTCCCATTCCGAAGGTTGGAGATGGGGATTTCCTGGGGCCTTAACCGGCAGGACAGCCCTTTACGGGCTGAGGAGACAAGGAAGGAGGAAGGGAAGGAAGTGGTGACCATGTGGCTCTGGGTTCTGGGAGCCAGAGGGGCCCCCCTCCTACTGCTCCATGGCCCAGTCCTGTCTCTACAGACTGTGTTACTCTCAGGAGGACCCTGGTGTCTCCCAAATGTGCACAGGCAGCACCGTCCATCCCTGGCTTCGAAGGG
Source organism: Macaca fascicularis (assembly GCF_037993035.2). Lineage (NCBI taxonomy): Eukaryota > Metazoa > Chordata > Mammalia > Primates > Cercopithecidae > Macaca > Macaca fascicularis. Next base: position 212,418,031 of record NC_088375.1, read on the forward strand.
GGGACTTCTCCCATCCGTCATCTGTTCTGATTCTCACAAACACCCCAGGAGACAGGCAGGACAGGTGCTGTCATCACCCTCATTGGACGGAGGAGGAAAATGAGGCTCAAAGAGCGGAAGTAGGGTGTAGACGATGGACTCTACAAGAGATTTAGCCAGGCCATTTTACACCCAAAGAAACTGAGGTCCCTATAGGGAAAGGACCTGGTCCAGGGTCCCATAGTAAATGAGAAGCAGGCCCTCTGACCTCCACCTCGCACCATCTCCCCATCCATTCGGCCAGCTCCTTATTAACCGCTGATGGACTAACTTCCTAGCGTCCAGGGGGCAAAGGGAAGAAGAGCCTGAGGCAAGCATTGGGGTGCCTGCTGCAGCCCTCCTCCCACCCTGCTGTGGCTTCCTTTCCCCACCCTGCCCCCAAGTGGCAGTCCAAGTAGCCATACCCTTCTGTGACATCAGCGCCCACCAGCCCTGTGTCCAGGGCCAGGGTCCAGACTGGCCACAGCTCACCAGATTCCAACCAGTCCCTGCCAGGGCAATGGCTGGACAGACGTGGCCCTTCCATCTACCCCGGAGTAATTAAAAACACACCCAGGCCTCTTCCAACGAAAGAGGGGCCAATTTTCTTCCCCTCCAGCACTGCTGACTGCAACCTAAATAGCAATATTTATGCCAAGCTCCCCATAATACTGTAAACATCCCAATGTATAGCGGGCCAACACATGAGTCATTTCCCCAAAGCCAGAGTTAATAAGTGGTACCTCAGTCATATTCCACAGAGCTCCCGCCAGCAGCCGGGCCCCAGGGCTGCCCTCCACACCCAGGGCCCGTGGCACCCTCGGTGCCCCAGTGGCCCCACTCCGGGAAACCGCAGGCAGCCGCCAAATCCCCCAGGAGCCGGAGGACAGCTGCCTCAGTGCCAGAAACTGTGGCTGCCATCCAGGGACACCACCCCCCCAACTCCCTGACTGCGGTCACTAAAGTGCTCATTACCGAAAGAGAAACTGAAGTTGTAGCACAGGGTCCCCCACAACGCCTTTCCCAGAGGCTGCAGCCCCCACGCCTGGTCTGATATGTTTTCTTAGGCTGCAAGAAGGGAAGGGGCTTCCCACAACCCCAAAGTGGCCTGAGAAGTGCACACAGACATCATCCCTCAGCCCACGGGAGCAGAACCCTGGAAGGGCTCACGCAGTTTAGGGGCAACAAAACTCAGCTAAGTGAGTGCTGGTTTCAAAGAAAGACCACAGACCTGGGTTCTATTTTTGTCACCCAACGGCCCTGGGTGAGACATTGGACTTTCCAGGGCCTCAGTTTCCGTATCTGTTAAAGAGAAGTAGGAATCATACCTACCTGGCTTCCCTAGAAGGTGTATTTTGAGGTATCCAACACAATTGTGGGCGGGAAAGCACTTCGTAAAGCTTAAAGTACCTTGTCAACTGTGCAGCACGTTGTAAACCACAGAGAGCTGCGTATAGTGCGAAGTACTTCATAAACTGTAAAGTGGTTTGAAAACTGTAAAGTGCAGTACACGTGAGAACCATTATTCATGTTCGCTTCTTACCCTGCAAGCTCGGCCATTCCTGGTGGACACACCCAGACCGCACTAACTTTCCCTCCAGAGCAAGCTGGCTCGGGAGACCTAGCAGTTACCCCTGCCCCCCTGGGGGTCGGGTGGTACCAATACACGAAGCCACGGGGAGAGGGCCCGGCGACCCTGGCCAAGGCCAACACATGGCAAGAGCATCTGGTCCGGCCCTGGCGGCAGCTGGAGAGTTCCCGGGGCTCCAGCCGCCACGCTGAGCGCTGCGGCCGCGGGGCGGTGGCCGGCGGGGGTGCCCGGAGACCCCGCGCGGCGGAGAGATGCCCACAGACCCATCCCCCGCGCAGTCCTCTCGGGGAGGGGACCCCATTGTACGCCGCAGGCGATGGGCAGGCACCGACGCGGGGGCTGGCGCGCTCCCTTCCACTCTGCCAGTCCCCGCTCTCCGGGGCGCCGGGCCCCATCTCGGGGGCGCGGGCCGGGAGCCCCCCACCCCGGCCAACCGCGGTGCCTCCCACCCTCTGCTCCCTGCCAAACTTTCCAGCCCCGACCGCGCGCCGGCCTCCCCCCCGCCCCCGCCACCCTAAGGCCGGACCTGCGCCCCTCCACCCCGTGCCGAGCAAGACCAGGCCGGCGCGAGGCGGCTGCCCGGGCCGGGGGCGGCGAGCGCGCGTGGGCAGCCCCCAGCCCTGGGCGGCGCTCGCTGGGCTGGCTACAAAGCCTCGGCAAGATGGTCCCTTCGCCTCCTCCTGGCACAGTCAATCAGCACCCGCCGCTCCCCGGGCGCCCGCGGGGCCCGCTCCTCCCGGCGCGGCCGGACACACCTCCCCGCGGCCACCTGCGCCCGGCGCCGGCCCCCGGGCAAACTTTGCGGGCCGCAGAGCGGAGGTGGGCGCCGGCGGCCGCCCGTGCCCGGCCGCTCCCCGCCCCCATCGCCCGCCCGCCCGCTCACCTTCCACGGCGGCGAGCAGCGGCAGCAGCAGCAGCGCGGCCCCCAGCCTCCGCAGGGCCATGGCTGCGCTTCCCGGGGCCTCGGGCCGCGGCGCCGCGGGGCCCGTACGGCCCGGGCGGGAGCGCGCGCCCCAGGCTCGGGGGGCCGGGGGGGGCGGCAAGGCGCGGCGCACACACAACCGCCGCCACCGCGCAGCCAGCAGAATGAGCCATCCAGCCCGGGCAGAACGGGGACCCGGGCTCCGCCAGCGCTGGGCACGGCCCACCTGAGCCGCTGGCGCGGGGGGAGCCTGGCCGGGCCGCCGTCCCCCGCGCGCGCCCCAGCCCCCGGCGGCCGCGCGCCGCCGCGAGCCCCGGTCCCCACACCACGATCTCAGGGTCACCCGGGGGCAGCGCGGGCGCTGGAGCGCGGCGACCCCTCTCGCCCGAGCCACTGAGACCCCGGGCTCCCCCCGCGCAGCAGTGGTCTCTCCCGGCGCTGTGGCTCCTCCAGATAAAGCAGCGATTTCAGCCCAAATGTTTCTCAATTTTTATTGAATGCTGCAAAGCCGGAGAGCGTCTGGCGCGGCTGACAGGGGCAGGGAGAGCGGACGGGGGGGCGGGGGAGGGCGGGGGAAGGGGCTTCCCAAAGCGGGGCCGGCACTACCTGTCAGGGCAGGGAGTCCCACCCCCTCGCCTCAGCCCTGCCACCCGGGTCCCTGCGGCTTCGAAAGGGACCGAACTGCTATGAATGGAAAAAAAAAAAAGGGGGGGTGGGGGGGCATCTGGGAACAAAACAGGCGGCTTTCCCAGGCACTGGGGCTGGGCTGGGGCCTCCGAGTGGGAGATTGGGCCTTGGTGCTACCCGAGGGCCCGGGGTAGGGTTGCGCGGGGGGGCGGGTGGTCACTCGGCACTGGTGGGCTGGGTCCTGGCAGGCAGACCCCAGGCCACCCCTCCCTGCCCCGTTGTTCTGAGCGGGCCCGCGAGCCCCTCCCTGCATACTCGTCTATACATTAGATTTCTCCTTCTCTGTTGATCTTGCTTCCAATGCAGTTTGGGGATGGGGAGAAGGAAGTCCATGGGTGAAGCTGGGGAAAGCCCCAGCCACCCCCACGCTGTGGAATGGACCTGTCTGTGCAGCCGTGGTTTTGTGCATGGCCGTCCCTTCAGGGAGAACACAACCCGAGTCCCAACCCTGTGGGCCCTGCCCTGCTCTGACAGCCTTCATCACCATCATCATTAACAGACTTTACTGAGGTCTGGATGGTGGGCGGCTGCAGGGGGCCTGCGGCAATCACCCAGGCTGAACCCCTGGCGGTTGGGAGCCCACTCCTGACTAAGGAGGCTTCATCAGGAGCTTGGAACTCTGTGGAGTGAGTGGAGGAGCAGGTGGTTTAAGTCGAAGGCAGTTTAAGTCTATGCTACCCACATCTCCTGTGTCTCTTTGTCCCACATACTATCAAAATGTCCCAGCAATCCCTTTCCTTCAGTCCATACCAAGAAAATGAGGTATCACAGGCTTTGGGAATCCATCTAAGGTTTGGAAAATTGGGTCGTCTCTTGAAGCTTCAAGAGTTCAGTTGAAATGGGTCTCATCCTGGAAGGCCACCAGGAGGAGGCAGCCTGGGAGGGAGACAGAATAGGAGTGAGCAGGGAGAGAGGAGAAACAGATTTCCCCCTATTAATCCTACAGACCCCTCACCAGGGTCAAGAGCCAGTGGGATGGGGCTGGCAGAGCCACTACTGTTCCTATTTGAGTGAGCAGGGGGAGAGGAGAAACAAAAGATTTCCCCTTTTAAGCCTACAGACCACTCACCAGGGTCAAGATTCACTGGCGTGGGGCAGGCCTTTATTTTCAGTTCCTGCCTGTCAGGCCTTCCAGGAGACCCAGGGTTTGAGGGACCCCAAGCTTGGCCCATCTTGAGGCAATCCTCCCTCTTCTGGACAGAGCAGCTTTAAGCTCTGCCCCCGTCCAGTGCATCCAGGTGCTAGACACTTCCAAATTCAAGAAGTCATTATTGAGCACCTATTATGTACTGCACAGGTTCAGATTTTTTGCTGTTTCTATTTCCTGGGGCCCTTGACTCCACCTACCCACGGCCAGTGGTTACTTCCCTTTTTGCTTCAAAATAGGCATACCAGTGACTCTGCTCTATTGAGGACCTGGTACCAGGCGCTAGGCTGAGCTTAATTTCTTGTCCCCCTTAATCTTTCCTACTCTGTGCAGCAGGTGCTGATCTTTTCATATGATGAAACTGAGGACCAGATAAGTAATTCGTTCAAAGTTACACGGCAAATCAGAGCTAGGATCCAACCCCAGGTCTGTCCAACCCCAGTGCTGATCTCCTTGTACCTTTCACAGAAGCACAGAGCTCAGGGCTCTTCCCACAACCTATTTCACAGATAAGGAAACTGAGGCCTAAAGAGGAAAGTGACTCACCCAATGTTATCTGATGAAATAGACATCTATCCAGGACCTTTACCTGGCAAAAATAGAAAATTAGTGATCATAATTAAGTTCCCCTTCTCTCCCATCCTTTTCTCTCTAAACAGTATTTTATTCCCCATTTGGGATCCTATGGGGTGGCTGGGTTCTGCAGTCCGGCCAGGCTCTTCCTCCCTGATTTCTTGGCAACCGCCTTTAGCTGTGCTTTTGTCCTAGCTGTGCACTCCACCTGGTTGCCTTCTTGGCTTTAAAGACTTGGATTTAGCCTCACTCCGGCCGCCATCAAGAGCTTAACTGACATTGCCTCGCCCCTCTCTGACCAACCTATTTGCCTATTATCTGTTCCCTGAAAGATAATCAGCTCCACATGGTCCATTGCTGGTTTCTCTGATGGATTGTTTCTGATTTGCATGTTATCTCTACAACTCCAGCCGACTGTGAGCTCCATGAGGGCAGTGCCTGGATGCAAAACTATACTGTACACTGCCAGGGCAGGAGGCCCCCAGGGAGCATCTGACCCAATCCCCTCCTCAGCAGAGGAGGAGGCGGTTTAAGCTTCATTTGTCTAATGACAACAGCTACTCGAATTTGCAATCACGCTTTAACAGTTTACAAAGCAGCGTTCACACCCATCAACTCGACTCATGCTAATTCAACCAGCCTATCCTGCGAGCCAGCCTGGCAGCCAGGGAACGCCATTTTTCAGAAGGGGAAATTGGGACCCAAAGAGGGGCCACTTGCCCAAAGACACGTGGAAGGTTTGGGGTTTTTTGTTTGTTTGTTTTTGGTGCAGCTGGAGTGAGGCTTCAGTGACCCATCTTGTCTATGTCTCTTTCCATCAGAGTTGATTGACAAACATTAGTTGGGCACCTCCTGAATACCAGGCACTGGGGAGGCAAGGACGCAGCTGTGGATCTGCCAGACAAGGCCCTGCTCTCTGGGAGCCTCCATTCTGCTGCAGAGAGACCCATATATGGACAAGCTCATAACGATAACGGTAAGTGCAAGAAAGATAATGATCAGGGTAATGGGGCAGCATTGACGGAGGGCAGGGGAATCAGGGAAGGCCTCTTAGGCAACATGACAGCTGAAAGCTGGACAGCGAGGAGTCCACCATGCCAACATGTGGGAAGAGAGCTCCAGGTGGAAGAAACTGCGGAGGCAAAGGCCCTGAGGTGGGAACACACTGGGTACCCTCTGGGAATAGGAGCTGAAGTACGGCAATCAACTGGGGCGTGGAGGAGGTTATGTCGGGAAGGGAAAATATGGATTGTAGCTTAAGTGCAATGGGGGGTCATGGAGGATTGTAAGTTGAGACTGGATAGATTGGAGGTGGAGGAAATATCATGAACTCGGCCGAGCAGGGCCTGGTGGACCCCATGTGTTAACCCATGCCACCATCCTCCTGGTCTATGGAGCTGGGCTGGCCTCTAGAGCTCCTAGATGGAGACACCAGGGGTTCTCTTGACTTGCTTCTCTTAACTTGACTCCCTTAACTCCACTCCCCAGCCCTCCCTTCACTTACTGTGTGACCTTGGGCAGGGCACTCATCGTCTCTGGGCCCCACTTGCCACAAATGCCAAATGAGGGCATTGGCCAAGGTGGTTTCTCTGAGGCCACTTTCAGCCCTCTCGTTGTCGTGGATTCAGTGGGGGCAACAGGACCTTGGTGAGGATCTCAGCCATACCAGAGGATGCCAACGAGCTCTATAGGCTCCCTTTGCTTTCCCTGAGACTCCTTCTTCCTGAAGGGAAAGGTAGTGGGGCTCCTGAAGGGGGGCAACGTGTTACACTGAGTGGCAGAGCCCAGAGAAAACATAGAATAGACATCCCCTCTCGGTGTAACCAAGTCTCTGACTCCCATCCCAGTGGCTTTGCTGACTGATGCGGGATTGATGGGGTCGCATGGCCATTTGTGGGTCAAACTATCCCTATAGCCAGTGCCAGGCCACAGGAAATTTCTTTTTTTTTAAAATATATATATATTTTACTATACTTTTAAGTTCTAGGGTACATGTGCACAACCTGCAGGTTTGTTACATATGTATACATGTGCCATGCTGGTGTACTGCACCTATTAACTCGTCATTTACGTTAGGTATATCTCCTAATGCTATCCCTCCCCACTCCCCCCACCCCACAACAGTCCCCGGTGTGGAATGTTCCCCACCCTGTGTCCAAGTGTTCTCATTGTTCAATTCCCACCTGTGAGTGAGAACATGCGGTGTTTGGTTTTCTGTCCTTGCAATAGTTTGCTCAGAATGATGGTTTCCAGCTGCATCCATGTCCCTACAAAGGACATGAACTCATCCTTTTTTTTTTTTTTTTTTTGAGACGGGGTCTCGCTCTGTCCCCAGGCTGGAGTGCAGTGGCTGGATCTCAGCTCACTGCAAGCTCCGCCTCCCGGGTTCACGCCATTCTCCTGCCTCAGCCTCCTGAGTAGCTGGGACTACAGGCGTCCGCCACCTCACCCGGCTAGTTTTTTGCATTTTTTAGGAGAGACGGGGTTTCACTAGCCAGGATGGTCTCGATCTCCTGACCTCGTGACCCGCCCGTCTCGGCCTCCCAAAGTGCTGGGATTACAGGCTTGAGCCACCGCACCCGGCCGAACTCATCCTTTTTTAAGGCTGCATAGTATTCCATGGTGTATATGTGCCACATTTTCTTAATCCACTCTATCATTGATGGATATTTGGGTTGGTTCCAAGTCTTTGCTATTGTGAATAGTGCTTCAGTAAACATACGTATGCATGTGTCTTTATAGCAGCATGATTTATAATCCTTTGGGTATATACCTAGTAATGGGATTGCTGGGTCAAATGGTATTTCTAGTTCTAGATCCTTGAGGAATCGTCACACTGTCTTCCACAATGGTTGAAGTAGTTTACAGTCCCACCAACAGTGTAAAAGTGTTCCTATTTCTCCACGTCCTCTCCAGCACCTGTTGTTTCCTGACTTTTTAATGATCACCATTCTAACTGGTGTGAGATGGTATCTCACTGTAGTTTTGATTTGCATTTCTCTGATGGCCAGTGATGATGAGCATTCTTTCATGTGTCTGTTGGCTGCATAAATGTATAGAGACATGGCTCAAGTTCTAGTTCTGCCACCAGTTGGCTGTGTGACCTCAGACAGGGCTCTTCCCCTTTCTGGGCCTGAGCTGAGAGCCCCAGATCTACCCTCATGAAGCTCATGAACCAGTACTGTCCAATAAATTTATGATTTAAGCCCCATATATAATTAAAACATTTCTAGTAGCCATATTAAAAAAAAGAAATAGGTGGAGTTAATTTTAATATATTTATTAACCCAATATATCCAAAATATTATCATTTCAGCACGTAATGAATAAACCATTTTACATGCTTTTTTCATATGAAGCCTTTACCATGTAGCATGCATTTTGTATTTCAGCATAGCTCAATTTGCACTAGCCACATTTCAAGTATTCAATAGACACGTGTGGCTGGTGGCTAGTGACTACCGTATTTGATAGCATAGATGCAGACACTGACAGCAATAGTTATCCTAAGGAACTCAAAGTGCTCTTTAATAGAGGTTGTCCAAGCCTTCTGTGGGCACAGAGGAGGGAGTCACTACTTCTGCTTAGAGAAGGGGAGAAGGCTTCCTGGAGGAGGTTACATTTAAAAGATAAAAAATTACCTTGATAGCTAATCCTCTTCCCACTTTCAAGAAAACTTTTCTTTCTACCTTATGATAAAAGAAATACACACTTAGTGTTAAAAATGAAGAAGATATAGAAGAGATAAGAAAGAAAACAAAACCCACCTCTAATCTCCCCAGCCTGAGAGCCACTACTACTATTTTGATCTGTTTCCATCCAGGTATTTTTTTTTTTAAGGCACAAGTATTTTGCATGTAACTAATCTTGCTCTTTGTACAGTGCTGTGTCCTGTTTTTTCCCACCTAGCACTGTGGAGTGAGCATTCCCTTGGGTTGTTAAAAAAAAACCCTCTGGAAACGTCATTGCTAACCACTGCGTACTATTCCAGGGAGGTGATGGGCCATGAAGCCAGAAACTCTCCTGCTTTCCCACTTCTCCTGGAGGTACCTGAGAACCTAGCTCCACTTTGGACGCCCCTCTGAGGCTGCAGGGAGAGTGGAGAGAAGCAACCAGGAGGGGAGAGTTCCCTGAAAGCCACGCTCTGCCTGACTCCTCACTGTCAGTCCTGAGTCTTTGTGACTTAGGGCTGGAGGAGGCTGGGCTGGGCTGCAGCGCCAATTAGCCAGTCTCTTGACTGCCACCTGGTGGCCCTGGAAGTGAATGCATCCTCTAGGAGAACCATCAGGGAGGTGGCCAGAGGCAGAAGGTGCTGGGATCCTGGGTTTCCACTTTTGACCCCTGGCCCCGCACCCCACTTCATGACCAGCCTTCTGTGGAAGGGGTCATCTGAGTTTTCATTCTGGAGAAGGGGTTCCCTCCTGCTGTCATTTTAAAGGGTCATAGCCTGGGGAGAGGACTGCCTGGGTGCAAATCCAGCACCACCTCTTACGAGCGCGGTGTCCTCAGGCCAGTCTACGTTTCTGTCTCAGTCTCCTGATCTGTAACATGGACTAATAATAGTGCCTATCCCCTAGAGCTGTGAGGCTGAAGTGAGATAATCCATGTGGACAAGCACGGGGCCTTGTCCACGGTACATGTTCAGTGTTTTAAATTATTTAATGTCAGAGGGAAATTAAATGCAAAGTACAAGGATGAATCTTATTAAATCTCATCCTCTTTCTCTGGTTCTCTGCTCTTAACCCTTAAACCCCTTTGATGGAGCCACTTTCCTGCTCACAAGTCTTGAATGCCCCTTATTCCCCCCTGCAATAAATATAAACTCCCTAGCCTGGCATTCAAGGACCCTCAAGGACGGGACCCAGCCACCTTCCCAGTCTTGTCTCACTGTTCACCTCCAGGTACCCTCTGCCCCAGCCAAACTGTTGTCCTCAGCTCTCCAGGAACTCCTCCACTATCTCACCTCCATGCTGTCCTCATGCTCAGCTTCACGCTAGACCATATTTCTCCCCATCCTGTCTTCTAGAATTCTGCTTATCCTCCAAAGACCTCATCACAGACCAGCTCCTCAGGAATCCTTCCACAGACCCACACCTCTTCTGGCAACTTCCCCAGCCTGCTGATGACACACACCTCAATTTCCTTCATCCTATATTCTTGCAAAGTAGCCTTGTGGAGCAGAAACAGTGTGGCCTTTGGAGTTAGGGGAGGGAATGTGTTGGAATCATGTGTGATCTTGAGCAGGGAGAATACTCAACCTCGTCTAAGCCTCAGTATTTTTCTTTCTTTTTTTATTTTAGAGATAGGTCTCGCTCTGTTGCACAGGCTGGAGTACAGAGGCGTGACCATAGCTCATTGCAGCCTCAAACTTCAGGGCTCAAACGATCCTCCCACCTCAGCCTTCCAAAATGCTGGAATTACAGGCATGAGCCACTGCACCCAGCCCTTAGATTTCTTTATTTGTCAAATGGACCAGATCCTTATAGGTTCATGATAAGCGTAGCATGGGACGACACACAGAAAACACCTGGCATTAGAGAATACCTGTGAAATGTCAGTTTCCTTTCCCTGCGAGTTCATGCCTCATCCATACAGGAAGCTGCCCTGGGGAAGTCTACATTCTGTTCACCCCTGAATCCAAGTCCAACAAAGGGCCTGACACATGCGCACTGACTCATTGCTTGAGAGAATGAATGGAAACTTCTCTCCCACCAGTAGAAAGAACTGTGTTGGTGTAGGAAACAAGTGGTAAAATGCTACCCAGTAGCTATGAGCCATGTAGCTCCCAGTCGCTCCATTACCATGTGGAGCCAAAGACTCACTTCCTCCTGGGAGCTGGGAGGGCCTGGCTTGTCCAGCTTGTAGGTGAGGCTCCTGGTGGGTGGGTGGGCGTCTAGCTTGTAGTGGGTAGCCTGTCTCCACAGTCTGTTCCCACCCATCGTCTGCTTTGATCCTTGCAACCACCTTGTGAGCCTGACAGCCCTGTCACCTTACAGTGGAGGAAACTGCAGTCAGGAGAGGAAGTGACTTAGCCAAGGTTGCCCAACAGACTCCTGAATGCTGGGCTGGGAGCCAGGTCTCCCGATTCCCCAGATTAAGGCCCTTTCGAAGTTTGTGGCTGTGATGTGGTTGCAAAGGCACTGGATTTAATGTCAGGAGAAACGAGTTGCAATCCCAACTCAGCCCTTTAATTTCTGCGTGGCTTTGGGTGGTTGTGTAACTTCTTGAACCTCGGTTTCCTTGTAGCCAGGGGCCCTGTTGGAAGCTAAAAGAAGACAGGAGATGGGGAACACCTCTGTCAACTGTGGAGTGCCGTATCCAGGTTAAAGGTTGTTACGGTTATATACTGAGCCTGATATGGGATACTTTGATCTTTGCGCCCCACAGGAGTACACAGAATTTTATGGCTATTCCCCTGGCCGACCGTTTCCCAATCTGCCTCTCTCCCGGAGTTTGATAATGCTGTTTTGATGGGTTCCTGGTAACAGAGGTGCAGCAGGGTGGGGGAGTGAGCTGGGTGTGGAGGCTCTGAAGGCCAGGACAGCTGTCCCCTATCCAGGTATAATCACAGAAAAGATCCAGACTAGGCTGGGCATTGGGGTTGGGGACACATACAGAAGGGTGAGGCACAGGTCCCATTTTTTAAGGACCCTGGACGTGAAAAAGAAAAGTCATAGAACTGGGTATGGGTGTAGCTAAGCTCTCCAGGAAAGTTTTGGCTGATTCACATTTCAACAGGACCAGGCAAAGAAGATGTTCTGGAAGTGTTTGCCAAATGGACTAGTGGATGGATGGATGGATGGTTGGTTGGCTGAATGGATGGAGAGCAGAGGACATGACGATAAGCAGGCAGGCTTCTAGGAGGTAGTGACATGTGAGCCATGATGATTCTCTGGATTGCAAGAAATTGACTAAGGAGTTTTTGAAAGGACACATATGGCAATCAAAAACCAGGAATGTCTACTTTGTGATCAGGACTTATTGGAACCCAGCAAAAGCCTTAGGGGGCCTGAACAGGACTTGTAGTTATTGAGAACCAAAGGCATCTGTAACCACTGAGATAATGATAATAACAATGACTGGCTGGGTGTGGTAGCTCACACCTGTAATCCCAACACTTTGGGAGGCCAAGGTGGGAGGATCACTTGAGCTCAGGAGTTCAAAACGAGTCTGGGCAACATAGCAAGATCCTGTCTCTACAAAAATAAAAATAAAAAAATTAGTGGGGCATGGTGGTGCACACCTGTAGTTCTAGCTACTTGGGAGGCTGAGGTGAGAGAATCCCTTGAGCCCAGGAGGTTGAGGCTGCAGTGAGTTATGTTTGCACCACTACACTCCAGCCTGGGCAACAGAGCAAGACCCTGTCTTGAAACAAAAACAAAAAACAAAACAAAACAAACAAACAAAAAGTTGGTGCCAGGGGCAGTGCTGAGCATTTTACAAACATCGTCTTATTCACTGTCCCAAATTCTCTTAGGATGCTTGACAAAGACTCTGTACCTTCCTTCTCTTGGCAGGTTGCTCCCTCTTAGTACCCACCTTGTCTGCCTGACTCTTTCTGTGCCATTCAGGAGAGACTGGGATCGGCCCAGTCAGCACGTCAGCCCAGTGTGGGTGGAGTACCACCTGGGCCCCTGGCCAGTCCAAAGCCCTATTGACTTTCGGTCTCCTAAGAGAGAGAACAGTCCTGCCCAGGGTCTCATGGTGGGTTGGAGCAGTGTCAGGAGTAGAACTCAATGTCCCAGGGCTTTTATATCTCTGCATTCAGATGGGAACAGGCATTTGGGGTCCAGGAGAGGAGCTGAGATAAAAGAAGGAGAAGGAGCTTTGAGGGTAGTGAGCCTAAACTTCTTAGCCTTCACAGGTGTTCCTTGGATAGACTCTGTTCCCAGGAAATAGGCCTCAAGATGTTGAGGTGAACTGTGCCTATAGCCAGTTTTCAACCCATGTCCTTGATATTGATGATGACAGAATGCTATCATCTATTTTTTTTTTTAAAGGAGTTTTAGTCTTGTCATCCAGGCTGTAGTGCAGTGGCACGATCTTGGCTCACTGCGACCTCTGCCTCCCGGGTTTAAGCAATTCTCCTGCCTCAGCCTCCCAAGTAGCTGAGATTACAGGTGCCTGCCACCATGCCCAGCTAACTTTGGTATTTTTAGTAGAGACAGGGTTTGACCATGTTGGCCAGGCTGGTCTTGAACTCCTGACCCCAGATGATCCACCCACCTCGTCCTCCCAAAGTGCTGGGATTACAGGCGTGAGCCACTGTGTATGGCCAGAACCCTAGAATCTTTCGATTTGGAAGAGCCAATCTGGAATCAGCTTCTCCATCCCTCTCATTTTATGAATGAAGAAACTGGTTCTCATAGAAGGAAAGTAACTAACTCAAGGTCACACAGCAAGTTAGTAGGCAACGGTGGTGAGATGTTCTCCAGCTCATGGAGTGGAATTGGCAGTTGGCTTAAGATTTCCAACTGGAAGTCTGGGACAAGGAGCCCAAGCAGAGTCCAAGGAGATAAGGTGGGTGGTTTCCGTTTTTCTAGGACCATCTCAACGGCTGGGGCCAAGCTCAGCACTGCAACTGTCTGAGATGGAATTGGAATGCAGCCAGCTTGTCAATTCCATCTATTAACTAATAGTCTATTATTTTCCTCTAGGATTAATATTTAAATGCAAATGGCCTGTTTTATCACACATTTGAGCATTCAGCACCCATCGGTCCATGGCCTCTGAGCAGGGGCAGGCCTTCTTCCATTGGCTTCAGGGGCCCAGGCAGCCCCTGGGGAACACAGGAACGGGGGGGCATATGGGTAGAGGGTCAAACCTTTTGTTCCTGAATTCCGATTCTGCACCATGCCCATGACACATTTGGGAGGGATGAAGCAGTGGGGGGTGGCATGAAGGGACAATGGTTGAAAAACGGGAGCCAGTTCTTGTCCACGACATTTTCCTCCACTTAATTAATATCACAAAGGGAAGCTGGGTCTGCATTGGATTGTGGGGATTATGCAAATGAGGCTGTGGACGGTGGCGGGGGGCCGGGAGGGGGGCGGAGGGGAGCGGGGAGATTTCTGAGCTCCTGGCTGTTCTAGTCGTTTTAAAAACCTGTCCTTTTCCAGAAAACCTCGACCAAGGCCACAGCTGGGACTGTGTCCTTTCTTGAGTCTAGGGCCAGGGTGTGGCAGTTGGAAGAATCCTGACTTAACAGGGTGCAGCCTGGGACTAGAACTTCTTATTTATTAATTTATTATTTTATTTTAAGGTCTGGGATACATGTGCTGAACATACAGGTTTGCTTCATAGGTATACATGGGCTGTGGTGGTTTCCTGCACCTATCAAAACGTCATCTAGGTTTTAAGCTCCTCATGCATTATGTATTTGTCCTAATGCTCTCCCTCCCCTTTCCCCGCACCCCCCGACAGGCCCTGGTGTGTGATGTTCCCCTCCCTGTGTCCATGTGTTCTCATTGTTCAGCTCCCATTTATGAGCGAGAAGATGTGGTGTTTGGTTTTCTCTTCCTGTGTTAGTTTGCTGAGAATGATGGTTTCCAGCTTCATCCACATCCTTGCAAAGGACATGAACTCATTCTTTTTTATGGCTGCATAGTATTCCATGGTGTATATGTGCCACATTTTCTTTATCCAGTCTATCATTGATGGGCATTTGGGTTGGTTCCAAGTCTTTGCTATTGTAAATAGTGCTGCAGTAAACATACGTGTGCATGTGTCCTTATAGTAGAATGATTTATAATCCTTTGGGTATATACCCAGTAATGGGATTGCTAGGTCAAATGATATTTCTGGTTTTATGTCCTTGAGGAATTGCCACACTGTCTTCCACAATGGTTGAACTAATCTACACTCCCACCAACAGTGTAAAAGCGTTCCTATTTCTCCACATCCTCCCCAGCATCTGTTGTGTGCCTGGGACTAGAACTTCTAGAGGGAGTCTAGGGGTAGGTTTTACCAACAGAGGGGAGATTAGACTGGTCACCCTGAAGAGAATCCAGCACGGGAGGCAGAGCTCAATTCTTCTCCAAGAAGACAGTGAGGCATAGGAGAAAGGGCGAGGGTTTTGGAGTCAGAACTGGGTTCAAATCCCTGCTCTGCCACTTGGTGGCTGTGTGACCTTGGGTGAGTCATTTTACCCCTCTGAGCCTCAATCTCCTCATCTGTGGCTTGGGGGACAATGATTGTACCCTCATAGTGTTGATGAGAGGATTGAATGACGTAAAGTCTGTTAAGGGCCTGGGACTCAGCTCAGTCATACCAATGCTTGCCTCTTCATCCACTTGCTCCATATGGAATAAATACAACAATAATTCATGTAATGTAATAATATTTTTTGTATGCACAATATAGCAGCAAATTATATATATACACACACGATAACAGCAAAAAGTAATATGACAGCGAATTCTTAGAGAGGACCTACAGCAGCAGCTGGGAACTGTTCCGAGCCTTTTATTAGCTCACTGAGGGCTTACAACAACCCCACGATAGAGGCAAATACGAATGCACCCATTTCATGCCTGAGTGTGTGTGTACAGGAGGGGTGTGTCTGTTGTCCTCCCACCTCTGAGCAGATCCTGGCTGGTCAGGGGCCCTCATCTCCCCAGCGGTATAGACACTATAGAAGGGCCCTGATGTTTATCAGGTTTGACCTGCCTATTTTACAGTTGGGATACTGAGGCCTAGAGAGGGAAAGTAACCCAGTCACCATAGCAGATGGAGTTAGCAGCAGGTCTCCTGTCTCCCAGCCCAGAACTTGGTTCTCTTCCCACTCCCACCCACCCTGGGGCGATTGATTGCTGAACCACCAACTGCCTCATGGGCTGAAAATGTTTGCTAAGCCTGAGTTGGCCTAGCCTGAGCTAGGCCCTGGGGGTGGGCGGCACCAAAGCTGAACAACTTTGCACCCGTCTGACCTCAGACGGAAGCCAAAGAGCGGAGCTCTTGATGAGGTGCTGCGGAAGGGGAGTGGGGAAAGGGTATGGACAAGAAGGGGCAGAGATGATGAAGAGACCCTGGTCCCTGCCCTTTGAGAACTCACAGTCTGGTGGGTAGTCAGACCTCTAATTGGTAGCATAAGTAGACCACCACAAGTAGCATTTATCAAGAGTGGTCTTGTGGCCGGGCACGGTGGTTCACACCTGAAATCCCAACACTTTGGGAGGCTGAGGCAGATGGATCACTTGAACCCAGGAGTTTGAGACCAGCCTGGGCAACACAGTGGGACCCCGTCTCTTTAAAAAAAAAAAAAGAGAGAGAGAGAGAGAGAAAGAAACAAGAATTAGGCTAGGTGCAGTGATTCACTCCTATAATCCCAGCACTTTGGGAGGCTGAGGTGGGCGGATCACTTGAGGTCAGGAGTTCAAGGCCAGCCTGGTCAACATGGTGAAACCCTGTCTCTACTAAAAATACAAAAATTAGCTTGGAGCGGTGATGCATGCCTGTAATTCCAGCTACCCAGGAGGCGGAGGCAGGAGAATCACTTGAGCCCGGGAGGCGAGGTTGCAGTGAGCTGAGATCATACCACTGCACTCCAGCCTGGGTGACAGAATGAGACTCCGTCTCAAAAGTAAAAAAATAGGCCAGGCGCGGTGGTGGAGGCCAAGGCGGGTGGGTCACCTGAGGTCAGGAGTTTGAGACCAGACTGACCAACATGGTGAAATTCTGTCTCTACTAAAAATACAACATTAGCCGGGCGTGGTGGCGCATGCTTGTAATTCCAGCTACTCAGGAGGATGAGGCAGGAGAATCGCTTGAACCCGGGAGGCAGAGGCTGCAGTGATCTGAGATCGTGCCATTGTACTCCAGCCTGGGCAACAAGAGCAAAATTCCGTCTCAAAAAAATAGATAAATAAAGACTAAACTAAACTAAAATAAAACAAAACACAAGAAGTAGCCAGGAGTGGTGGTGTACCTCTGTACTCCCAGCTACTCAGGAGGCTGAAGTAGGAGGATCACTTGAGCCCAGGAAGCCGAGGCTGCAGTGAGCTGTGATGGAGGCACTGCACAACAGCCTGGACAACAGAGCAAGATCCTGTCTCAAAAGAAGGGTGACCTTGTAGCATACATTGTGCAACAGGCTTTATACTCATACTCTTCATTGATCTTCATAATCATCACTGGCTGGTGATATTATAATAATGTATCAGTTAGTTAGTGATATAATAAATAATAATATAATATCACATATAGAATTTAACAGTATCACATATATAATAATGTCGCATGTAGAATATCACTGCCCTTTTACAGATAAGGACATTGAGACTGAGAGAGACTAAATAACTTGTCCAGGATCACACAGCACTGCAGCACATGAGGGAGGCAGAATTCACACCCAGTTCTGCAGGTACCTACCTGGGCCTGTGCTCAGGGACCTGAGCACTCCTCTGTCTAACAGAGTGGCCACTGGCCACATGTGGCTATCAAGCACCTGAAATGTGGCTAGTCTAAATTGAGATATGCAGTAAATGTAAAATATACATGGGATTTCAAAGGCTAAGGAAAAAAAAAGAATGTAAAATATCTCATTAAGAGAGTTTTGTTTTTGTTTTTGTTTTCAGAAACTAGAGATGGGGATCTTGTAGGTTGCCCAGGCTGGTCTCAGATTCCTGGCCTCAAACAGTCCTCCTGCCTCAGCCTCCCAAAGTGCTGGGATTACAAGCATGAGCCACTATGCCTGGCTGAAGTGTTTTTTTCTTAATATTGGTGAAATGTTGAAATAATATTTGGAAGATACTGGATTACATAAAATGTATTAAAATTAATTTCACCTGTTTCGTTTTACTTTTTTTTTTTTGAGACAGAGTCTTGCTGTGTTACCCAGGCTGGAGTGCAGTGGCACCATCTCGGCTCAATAAAACCTCCGCCTCCCAGGTCCAAGTGACTCTCCTGCCTCAGCCTCCCGAGTAGCTGGTAGTACAGGCGCCCGCCACCACACCCGGCTAATTTTTGTATTTTTCGTAGAGACGGGGTTTCACCATGTTGGCCAGGCTGGTTTTGAAATCTTGACCTCAGTCAATCCACCCGCCTTGGCCTCCCAAAGTGCTGGGATTACAGGTGTGAGCCACCGCGTCTGGCCTCGTTTTACTTTTATTAACATCGCTAAATTTCCTAATTTGAAATTCCACATGCGGCTGCCTTATATTTTGGTTGCACAGTGTGGCTCTGGACCAGCGCTGTCTGAGAACTTTCTGTGATGATGAAACTGTTCCATTCTGCAGGGTCCAGCAGGGTAGTCAGTGAGTCACATGTGGCTATTAAGAACTTGAAATATGACTAGGGCGACTGAGCAAGTGCAGTTTTAATTCTAATTCACCGTAATTAATTTAAATTGGAGTTGAAGTGACCAAACATGCCTCGTGGCTACTGTATCATACAGCACAGCTCCAGAGGGGCGGGCTTTTCTGCCTTGTGAAGACAAACAAGTGCCACAGTGTGTTCTGGGTGTCCCGATAGATGTGTTTGTACAGGGTGTGGGGGACACAAAGAGGAGGTCTGTGAACAGGACTCAGAGAGGTTAAGGATTACTCAAGGGCACACAGCTGGGAGGTGGCAGAGTCAGGGGTTGGCCCCAGGTGAGCCTCCCTCCAAGCCCTGGGCTTGTTCTCAAGGTTTGCTGCCTCCTCTGTGGGGTGGGAGGGCGTCTCCAAAGAACCCCTCCAAGTCTACCACTGGCCTGTACCACTCCACCCCAGAGCACCCCGCCTCCTGGGCACCCTGCTGGAACCCCTTTCCAGGCTGAGGTGACCTGCCGACTTGCCTCAGTCTGTGCTCAGATACTGCCACCCTCCCCGCCCTCATCCCTCAGCACTTCATGCCTGAATGGGCCTCTCTGCACTGGCTACACCCTGTCTCAACCCACCCCTCCTACGTGCTCTCCAGGCCCCTCGCATCCTGTCCCATCCTCTGCTCTGGGAAGAGTGACGGCTCCTGCCTGTGGTCTGCTACTTTTCCATGGCTTCCGGGCTTCCCAGGTACTTTATTATTAATAATATTTTTATTTTTCTGAGATGAAGTCTTACTCTGTTGCCCAGGCTGGAGTGTGGTGGCACGATCTTGGCTCACTGCAACCTCCACCTCCCAGGTTCAAGAATTCTCCTGCCTCAGCCTCCCAAGTAGCTGGGATTACAGGAATGCACTACCATGCTCGGCTAAATTTTGTATTTTTAGGAGAGACAGGGTCTCGTCATGTTGATTAGGCTGGTCTCGAACTTCTGACCACGTGATCCACCCACCTCAGCCTCCCAGTATACTAGGATTACAGGCGTGAGCCACCACGCCTGGCCCCACGTACTTTAAAATGCAGAACTTGAACTCCCATCTCGTGTGGAAGCAATATCAGGAGCAGCCTGGCTCACTGCTCCCCTACTAGGCTGAGGATGGCCAGGGCTCCAACCCCAGAGCTGCCAACAACTGTTTGTGTGACTATGGGCAAGTCACTTCTCTCCAACTCTCAGTTTCCTCATCTGTAAAATGGACATAATGATAGCGTAGGGCTCTGATGAACATTAAATGCAGCTAAGGATGTAATGTACCCTGTTAACTGTCAAATGAAATGCAAGCATGGGAAATCATTATGGTACTTACTGTGGGCCAGACACCCTCCTTGGTGTTACCCTCATGCTAACCTCATACTGTAGTGACTTTGAATTGTGTCCCCAAATTCTTAAATCCTCCTCCTTTCGGAAGGTGGAGTCTAATTCCCTCCCCTTGAGGGTGGCCTGGACTTCGTGGTTTGCTTGTAACTAATGGAACAAAGTAGAAGGGATGATGGCGTGTGACTTTGGAGACTAAGTCATAAAAAGGCACCGTGGCTTGCTCCTCTTGCTGTCTCGTGTTGGGGGATGTTAGCTGCCACATCTTGTGGACCCTTGGACACATATTGGGAGGCCCAGGTGGTGAGAAACAAGGCCTCCTGCAAGTGTCTAGCAAGAAACTGAGGCCTCTTGCCAAGAGCCCTGGGAGTGAGCCACCGGCTACGCGGGCCCTTCAGCCTCAGGCAGAACTTCAGATGACCACAGGCCCTGCTGACATTCTGACTGTAACCTCATGAAAGACCTTCACCCAGGGCCAAAGCCACTCCTGAATTCCTGACCCACAGAAACTGTGGTTTACTAAATGTTTGTTGTTTTTAAACCACTACATTTTGGGGAGAATTTGTTATACAGTAATAGTAAAAACACATGCATGATCTCATTGAATTCTCATAATCTGATGTAGATACTGTTGTTACCCCCATTTTACAGAGGGAAAAACCAAGGCTCAAAGAGAAGACACTTGCCTAAGTCCACTCAGTAAAGATGTGATGGACTCAAGACCTCAGTCCAGGCCCATCTGAATGAAAACCTGATGATATGTATGTAAGTGCTCTGACATATCACCTCCTAGCGGGATTCTTTTTTTTTTTTTCCTGTTTTTTTTGTTTTTGAGACAGAGTCTCTCTCTGTCACCCAGGACCCAGGCTGGAGGGCAGTGCCATGATTTTGGCTCACTGCAACCTCTGCGTCCCAAGTTCATGTGATTCTCGTGCCTCAGCCTCCTGAGTAGCTGGAACTACAGGTGTGCACCACCATGCCCGGCTAATTTTTTTGTATTTTTAGTAGAGACAGGGTTTGGTCATGTTGGCCAGACTCAGCCCATCAACAGATACTGTTGAAATAATATATGGAAGATACTGGATTAAGTAAAATATGTTATTAAAATTAATTCCACCTGTTTTGTTTTACTTTTATGAACATCGCTAAATTTTCTAATTTAAAATTCCACATGTGGCTGCCTTCTATTTTGGTTGCATAGTGCGGCTCTGGACCAGCAATGTCTGATAGAGCTTTCCACGATGATGAAACTGTCCCATTCTGCACAGTCCAGTAGGATAGCCACTAAGTCACATGTCTTGAACTCCTGGCCTCAACTGATCTGCTCGCCTTTGCCTCCCAAAGTGCTAGGATTATAGGCATGAGCCTCCTAGAGGGGTCCTGATGGCTGAATCTAGATTTGTCTGGGCTCCACTATGAGCTGGTGCCCTCCCAAGAACAGGGGCTGTAAACCACACATCTTGACCCAATTCCCAATGCCTAGCAACTAGTAGGGGCTCATTAAATGCAGGTTTGAATGAGAGATGTTTGAATCCTGTGTGGTCCTGGGCTGGTTCCCGGGCCAAGTCCATCCAAACATTTGTGGGGTTTAGGACAAGATACAAATGGAGTTTGTATCTAATATTTAAAAGTTATAAATCAGGCCGGGTGCAGTGGCTCATGCCTGTAATCTCAGCACCTTGGGAAGCTGAGGCAGGTAGATCACTTGAGGCCAGGAGTTAAACATATGTAACTTATATGTGTGTGTATGTACATATATATGTGTGTGTGTGTATATATACACACATATATACATATATACACATATATACACATATATATACACACACACACACATACATATAGCTGGGCATGGTGGCACATACTCGTAGTCCCAGCAATTTAGGAGGCTGAAGTGGGAGGATCACCTGAGCTCAGGAAGTCAAGGCTGCAGTGAGCCCTGATCATGTCACTGCATTCCAGCCTGGGTGAAGAGACTAAGACCTTGTCTCAAAAAATGAAATAAAATAAAAGTTATAAATCAAATTTAATAAACAGTTAAATAAAATATGGCAACTATACCTTTATTATAACAAAATAGAAAATATGCGTAAAGCTGCAGTTTTTATATGGCTAAAAGTCAGCAAGGTATCAAAGGTGACTGAATATAATATTGCATATGTCTGGGTAGTCTCTTGATAGGCTGATCATATTTGAATAAGCAATAAAACAAAAACCTACATGATTCATAAATTATTATTTGTTCCATCAGTTTTGTCTTTCTTGCCTTTCTTTCAACAAAATAGTAATTGTGTGGTCATAATCAAGATTCTCATGTAATTTCTGTTCTGTTGATGGCAATGTGAAATTAGACAACCTTTCGCAAGTCATTGTATTTCTTAGCTAGTTTTTAATTAATTTCAAGTTGGAAACACTTGCTCTGTTGAGGATGTAGCAACAAATTGTCAATAAAATTCTTAAAGCAATATTTAGATTAGGAAATGAGCCATGAATTTTATGTAGTAAGCTCAAACATTATAATGGGGTTGCATATGATAAATTATGATTATTATGGAAAATGTTACAAGCTGTAAGTTCTTCGTGTAAATCATATCATATATATCATGATTTTTTACTGTCTCTCAAGGCAATATCGAGATCTAACAGCCATGTAAGTAATTGACGTCACATTTTAAGCATGTTACAGCTGGACCTACGTATACACAAATTTAAGAGTAATATCAAAGATTTAATATTGCAAAGTGTTCTTCAGCTTCCCTGTGCAGGTCTTGCAGATGCCATGCTCTTTTTTGAGCACCTCCAGAACCAGGACCTGGAACATAACAAGAAGTAAGGAAAATAGATGTTTGGTTCTAGTGGGAATTTACTGCATTTGTGCTCTCTTAGAGGAAGGATTTAGCAAGTTAATTAATTTGTCTTTTTTCTTACCTAAGAGCGAAAGCTTTTCTTACACTGCTCAGAGCCTCCCTGTGCCCCAAAGCAGCGTCCATCTGCACTGTCAGCAGCCGCACAACACACAGCCTTTGTGGCATTTGGATGCAGTCATCCTTTGTGTCAAGGACATAGAGCAAGAAAAGAGAAGTGAATCCCTTCTGCCTCCTGGGGCCTGAGCAGTGTCAGTCACGAAAGTGGATGTTGAGAGTTACATGGGGTGTGCTGGGCCAAGTGACCAAGACTCCATGTATCCTTTAATAAATTGTGTGTGTTTGTGATCTGGGGGTCCCTGTGCTACTCATGTGTGGTCTAGGCCTGAGGACTGTGGCTGGTGCATGAACTACTCAGAAACCAAGAATAAGTATTTTAAAACACTCGTAGCATTATTGCTACATCCAAGCTCATGTTCACTTTTCTAGTAGTTCATTTTTAAGTAATTATTTTATAAAATGTTCAAAGACAGTCAGAACATGTTTCTCTCATTTCCTGAAATTTTATTACCATTGCTTTAGGATGTATTGACTGTCGTTTCAAAATAGCACACATTGTATATTGGCATCTCTATCGTTGCAAGTTATAAAGCTATTTTTTTTTCGTTGTGGTGAAAAAAAACACATCACATAAAATTTACCATCTTAGCACTGTTTAAGTGTACAGTTCCGTGGTGCTAAGTCTATTCACGATATTGTGAAATAGATCTCTAAGACTTTGTCATCTTTACAAAAAGATGAAAACTCAGTACCCTTTAAACAACTCCCCTCTCCCCCTCCTCCCCGCCCCTGGTAACCATCATTCTACTATCTGTTTCTATAAATTGGACTGACTTCAGATACCTCATTATGGATTCTTTTTTTTTTTTTTGAGATGGAGTTTCACTCTTGTTGCCCAGGCTAGAGTGCAGTGGTGCAATCTCAGCTCACTGCAACCCCTGCCTCCCGGGTTCAAGCGATTCTCCTGCCTCAGCCTCCCGAGTAGCTGGCATTACAGGCATGCGCCACCACACCCAGCTAATTTTGTATTTTTAGTAGAGATGGGGTTTCTCTATGTTGATCAGGCTGGTCTCGAGCTCCCGACTTCAGGTGATCCGCCCACATCAGCCTCCCAAAGTGTTGGGATTACAGGCGTGAGCCACCGTGCCGAGCAGATTCATTTTTATTGTCTCTTATTAAAGTATCAGTCTGAGACAGATTAGAGGTTTAAAAACCAAAATGGTCCTTTGCCTTAGGTAGTTTGAGAAGCACTGCTCCCAAAATGCAGGGCCTAGGACAGGACCCCTCTTGCCCAGGTCTAAAGGCATTTCTGCTTTACTTCCCTGAGCCTCAGTTTTCCCCAGTGTAAAAAGGGGTGACCAAATGGTGGCCCTCTGAAGGCCTCACAGCCATGTCACCCGGGGATGCTCTGGTCACTGAATTCACCGAGTTAGGACTGTCTGGCTGGGCAGCCACCCTCTGTCCCCTCCCGGTGGGCCCTGCTCCAAGTCCCATTTCACGCGCCGAGGACTCCATTGTCTCCACTGACACCTGGTTTCCTGCCTCTGCAGTCACAGCGGGGCCTTCTCATGGATGACACACGCAGGCTGCTTCCACTGCTTACGTCCTGGCCAAAGGTTTATGGCATTACCCACTAGGTTCACATTCCTCTCTGCTTGACCGTCACTCCTGTTTTCCATGAGTCACACGGGGCTGAAAGAGATGAGTTGATGTTGACGAGGATGCAACCAAGCGAGGGTCCCACATTCCAGAATTTCAGAGCTGAGGGCTTGATTCTATTTTTTCTCTTATTTCACAGTGATGCACATTTACTGCCAAACAACTCCAAAAGATCTCTCTGTCTCCTACAATCCAAGCATCTAATGATAACTACCTTTATTTATTTATTTGCGGTTTGTTTTTTGAGACAGAGTCTCATTCTGTTGCCCAGGCTGGAGTGCAGTGGTTCTATCTCAGCTGACTGCCACCTCCGCCTCCTGGGTTCAAGTGATTCTCTACTCAGCCTCCTGAGTAGCTCAGACTGCAGGTGCCTGCTGCCATGCCCAGCTGATTTTTGTGTTTTTAGTAGAGACTGGGTTTTACCACGTTGTCCAGCTGGTCTCCAACTCCTGACCTCAAGCAACCTGCTGGCCTTGGCCTCCCAAAGTGCTGGGATTACAGGCGTGAGCCATAACTACCTTTAATATTTTAGTAAATACTGGTTGAGCATCCCAGATCTCAAAGCTGAAAATCCAAAATCCAAAATACTTCTGGTCCTAAGTATTTCAGACAAGGGATGTTCAACCTGTATCTTGCTTGTTTTCTTCCATACACTTTTAAGACAACGTTAACAAGAATGTGTTGCTTCTACTGTTTCTAACCTGCTTTTTCCATCCAACCATGAATATTTTTCTACATCTATAAATGTGCTGCTACATCATCAGTATGAGTGGCTGCAGAGTATTCCCTTGTGTATATGTTTGGCAGGACCAGTGTCCTCTCTCTCTCTCTTTCTCTTTCTCACTATTTTGAATAATAAATAACATTCCTGTATTCAATTTCTTCATTATTTCCATAGGATAAAATCCTAGAGGTGAAGTCTCTAAGCCAAGGGATATGCATACCATATTTAAAAGACTTTGGCTACAGGATTTGACAGTATTGATTAACACTGCCATCAAAAACATCAGGAGTGTCCATTTCAGCTCATGCCTGCCAACATTGGGTATTATCACTTTTTATTTAATTGTTGTTTTAATTTGTATTTCCTTTGGGGATGTCACGGACGTGTTTTCCTTATGCTTATTGGTCAATTATACTGAAACAGATTTTGGAACTTATCATCCAGCTTTTTATTTTGACAAATGTGAAAACAGGCACAGAGGTGAGGAGCTGCTTCTTCAAGCAGGTTAGGGATAGATCAGAATGGAAACCAGGTTTTCTGATGTCCAGGTGAGGGGGATGTTTCTCCATGATTCTGGGGCCCCCCAAGTTGATAGAGGGAGATAAGATTATAAACTGAGAATGGAAAACACCCCTTCAGTGTTCCCTGTCGTTGTGTGACATTAGACAAGTGACTTCAGACTCCTTCTCTCTGAGCCTCAGACTTCTCACCTGTAAAATGAGAAGGCTGGATGAAATCGATTGCTCAGGTCTTTTTTTTTTTTTTTTTTTTTTTAAGACAGAGTCTTGCTCTGTTACCCAGGCTGGAGTGCAGTGGCACCATCTCAGCTCACTGCAACCTGTGCCTCCCAGATTCGAGCAATTCTCCTGCCTCAGCCTCCCGAGTAGCTGGGATTACAGGCGCATGCCACCACGCATGGCTAATTTTTTGTATTTTTAGTAGAGACAGGGTTTCACCATGTTGGCCAGGCTGGTCTTGAACTCCTGACCTCGTGATCCACCTGCCTTGGCCTCCCAAAATGGCAGGATTACAGGCATGAGCCACCACACCCGGCTGATTGTTCAGGTCTTATTCAGCGCTGAGATTAAGGCTATGATGCCATCTCCAGGTCCCTTCCGAGCTCTAATAGTTACAATGAACATCTTGCATGTGTACAGTACTTTACAGTTTGCAAAACATTTCTGTGAAGCAGGGAGGAGAGGTATTGTCGTTAACCCCATCTCACAAGTAAGCAAACTGAGGCTCAGAGAGTTCAAATGGCTTAACCTATCTGAGTCACTACGACTTCAGTGAATTCCTCAGCCATCCCGCAACAGGCCTTCTAGCAAGATAGCTGCCTTGAAGCTCCTATATATAGAAATTCTGGACCCACCACTATTTGTCCACCTGTCACAGGCTACTCATTCAGCTCCAGGATTCACTGAGCAACTACTCTATGCTAGGCTCTATGCCAGGGATGGGGATGCAGAGACCAGCATGGGGCTTCAGTCTTCTGGGGAAGACACACCAAAACAGACCATTTCAACAGAGGGTGACGGGTGCTCTGAAATGCTTTGACAGAGGGCAGTGTGAGAATGATAGG
Source organism: Macaca fascicularis (assembly GCF_037993035.2). Lineage (NCBI taxonomy): Eukaryota > Metazoa > Chordata > Mammalia > Primates > Cercopithecidae > Macaca > Macaca fascicularis. The sequence continues at coordinate 212,444,467 of NC_088375.1, forward strand.
AGCAGAGAGGGGCATCCAGCTCAGATGAGAGGCATCTGGGCAGGCTTCCTGGAAGAGGTGATGCCTGACTCTCATCTTGAAGAGGGAATTAGGCAATAGTCAGGTGAAGAAGGACAAGGAAGGTATTTGGGGCAGAGGGACAGAGTGGGCAGAGAATTGGAGACAAAGAGGGAACAGCACCTTCGGGCAACTTTAAAAAAGCCATGGGGCTTGGACTAAATCCAGTGGGCAGTGAGGAGTCAAGGAAGGGTCTGGGTGGGGAGGGGGACATCTTCATTTATTTGTTCAGTAAGCATATGTTGAGTGCCAGAGCCTACTACGCTGAATGCCAGGCACAGCGCCAGGCCCTGATTGAGAGTAAGACAGATAAGACCCTTGTCCTCACAACCTACGCCTCTGACAATCAATTCTAGAACCGTGATTCTCAAACTTTTTGCTGTCAGTATCCTTCTATACTCTTCAAAACTTTTTGAGGAAGAGCCGTCACTTATATGGTTTATTGATACAATCCATGGACATGATATTTACGTGTATTGAAAATTAAGACGGGCCATGTACTGTGGCTCACGCCTGTAATCCCAGCACTTTGGGAGGCCAAGGCAGGCGGATCACAAGGTCAGGAGTTCGAGACCATCTTGGCCAACATGGTGAAACCTTGTCTCTACTAAAAATACAAAAATTAGCCAGGCATTGTGGTGGGCGCCTGTAGTCCCAGCCACTCGGGAGACCGAGACAGTAGAATCGCTTGAACCCAGGAGATGGAGATTGTAGTGAGCCAAGATTGCGCCACTGCACTCCAGCCTGGACAACAGAGCAAGACTCCATCTCAAAAAAAAAAAAAAAAAAGGAAAAGAAAAAAGAAAATTAAGACTGAGGAAATGTGAACATTTTTATCTATAAATTCATTTCCAAATAATAATAACAAACCCATTCCATGTTTAAGTGAATAATATATTTTATGAAAAATAACTATTTTCCCAAATAAAAGTATTTAGTGGACATAATACCACTGTTTCACATTTTTCCACATCTCTTTTATGTCTGGCTTATGATTTTGAAAAAAGTTTGACCTTGAAAATTCCCCGTAAAGGTCTTGGGGATCCCGGGTCACACTCTGAGGAAGATGAATTGGATGAGGGGAAATCTGGGAGACGGTGAGACTGGTGAAGGGGCAGCTTTTAGGGATGGGATGGGAGCTAGGGCACAGGAGAGCAGGGGCAGGTTTGAGAGAAGGCAGTGGGCTGGGAGGCAGGGCCTGGGTGCCTGTTGCTGGCTGCCAAGACAGGGCCGCAGTCGCAGTCGGGGAGCAGGTCTGGGGAGGAGATGATAAACGGGAATGCACTGGGTTTGAAGTGTCTGTGGACTCCCACATACAGTGCCCAGAGACAGGCCTGGCCGAGGAGGGAATGAGTTTGTGTAGGAGGGAGAGTGTCGCTGAGGACAGAGCTGTCAGGACCAGGAATGAAAGGGCTTCAAGGGGGATGGGAAGGAGAGTGTGGCCTGGGGGCTGTGCGCCAGCCAGGCAGGGGCTGCTGTGGGAGAATGGGAGGGTCTGTCTCCTCCCAGCCTTGCTGAGCAAAAATGCTGCATAATCCAAGCCAGTTTCCAGGAGGAGCAGCCAAGGAGGGGCCCTGCCAGGGCTCAGCCTGAAGGGGAACTGGGGACAGGGAAGGAGGAACGGGCTGGAGGCCCCGGGGCTAGGAGATGATGCTGGAGGTGTGCGACGGACCCAGACGGGGTGGGAAATACTCATGGGAGAAGCATCCAGGGTCTCAGCGAGAAAGCAACCGGAGGGGTTCTCTCCATCTTTGAGTCGCTGGTGTGTTTTGAGAATTCAGACGCCTTGCCAGCGCCTCCCCAGAGGCAGGTGCTAGGTCAGACGATCGCAATGTGTGTCCTCCCAGCATCAAGACATGGGCCTGGCCCTCTGTGCCGATACTGTTCTATGCAGTCTCTTTTGTTGGATTTGAGTGGAAGAAAGCCAATCCCAGAATGCCCTGATCCTTCCCCAGGCAATTGGGCGGGTTCTGCCCGTGTGCTAGCCCCACGCTGTTTGCTGGGGAAGAACTGGCCCACAAGGACCCCCAAGACACTTGGGTGAGATAAGCAGGGACCCATGACAGTAGCTAATAGTGAATACTTACTACGCACCTTACTGTTCCTTAAGAGGACTAATTCAATTAGTTCTCACAGCAAATCCTGAGTGGTAAGAACTATTGTTATCCCCATTCTAAGGGTAAGGAACTGAGAGACAGAGAGGTCAACTGGCTTTCTCAGGGTTTGAACGCAGACAGCCTGTCCCCAGAGCATGACACTTACCCACTGTCCACTGCCAGTGTGACTCAGGAGTGCCATACCGCACTAGGAAGCCCTATGGTGGCAGCCACAGAAAGGGCTGGGGGAGATCTGAGGAGTGCATTCTCCCAACTGGGGGACGTCAGGAAGGCTTCCTGGAGGGGATGCCATATAACAAATAATTAGCCAGGCAAAGGGGGTCGAAGCAGGAAGCATAGAGGAAACAGCATATGCAAAGGCCATGAGAAGGTTGGGGAGAACGTGGCTTCTTCAAAGAGCTGCAGAGGGGTGCCCTGTGGCATGGAAAGGCGAGGGGCCAAGGGAGAGCAAGGACGCTGCTGAGTGGGTGGGACTGTACCGGCACGAAGGGTCAGGCATCCAGGCTTGGAAAGGTATGAACACAGAGATGGATCCACATCTGCATCTGGAGGTGCTGCAGGCTCCTCAAACCCCACATCCCCAAACCGAAGCCATCCCCTTCCCTGGCCCCCGCCCTGCTTATACCCCGTGTCCTCCCTCTCAGGGATGTCCCACCAACCTCCTGCTTGCAAAAGATGGAAACCCAGATATCACCCTGGCGCCTTCCCCTTCCCTACGCTACTCTTTTCAACCAGTTGCCAGCTCCTGCCACTCCACTCTTTCCACCCTCTGCCACCCGGAAGTCCAAGCTGCCTGGGCCCTGCTGCGGCTCCAGCTGCATTTTGCTCAGGTTTGGGCTGCCCATCTCCACATGGGGACTAACGTGGTCTCCACCACATCTCTCTGCTATTCACAACCTTCAGCGGCTGTCCAAGGCTCGCAGGATGAATCTGAGCTCCTTGGCCCGGTCTGGCCCTTCCTGCCTCACCCACCCTCTCTAATCCAGGCCATCTGAATTTTTTTTTGGTTTCATGGACGTGCTGTGCACTTGTTGGCTCTCAGCCTTTGCACACTCTGCCTGGAAGTCCCCTGGCCCCTCTCTCCCCAGCAGCCCGTGTACAGCCCCACCCTTTGGCTCCTGCATTTCAATAGTCCCTCTACTGACTTCCCCATCATCATGTCACACATGATGTTAACTATTTTCTCATCAGTTTCTCTAGATCAATGGAAAGCTGCATGAAAGGAAAGTCTGTCTCTCCCCCAGCACGCAGCACTGAGCCGTGTGCTTAGCAGAGACTCAGAGCTCTGAGTAATGCTTGTTGAATGAATGAATGAGTGAATGAGTGAATGAGTGAATGAATGAATGAGTGAATGAGTGAATGAATGAATGAGGCATGATGCCTGATCCAAAGGAGCTCAGAAGCTCCAAGACAGACCTTACAATACAGACTGCTATGAGGTTCCCCACTCCCTGCCACCAGGGAGAACAGCATGGCAGGGGGAGCTAGAAGAAGGCAGAGGAGGGAGCAGCAAACTTTCAGGGAATTTCTTTACAATACAGGTGACATTCTCTGCTGTATCTTGAAGGATGAATAGGAGTTTACTAGGCAGAGAATCAGGGAAAGAAGAGCGTTTTTTCTTTTTCTTTTTTTTTTTTTTTTTGAGATGGAGTCTCACTTTGTCGCCCAGGCTGGAGTGCAGTGGCGTGATCTCGGCTCACTGCCACCTCTGTCTCCTACCTCAGCCTTCCGAGTAGCTGGGATTACAGGCGCATGCCACTATGCCCAACTAATTTTTGCACTTTTAGTAAAGACAGGGTTTCACCACGCTGGCCAGGCTGGTCTCAAACTCCTGACCTCAGGTGATCTGCCCACCTTGGTCTCCCAGAATGCTGGGATTACAGGCGTGAGCCACCGTGCCCGGCCTGAAGAGCACAGTCTTCCTTACCATTATTATTGGCTAATGATGCCTGGGATGGGCATGAAGGTTATTGGTCCAGCAGGGAAGGTGGGGAGGGCAAGAAGTTGTGTACTTGTCATCTGAGGGTGGCTCACACTGCCTTCCTTGGAGTTTTCCAGATAAGAAAATAGTGTAAGTCAGGACACCAAGTTGGCTAGAGTGAATAAATGGAGTTTATGGATGCACATCATTGAAATGACCAGAAGTGAACTTCAGGTGTGGCTGGATCCAGGTTCTCAAGTGATGTCATCAGACACAGGGAAGAGGCCATGTGAAGACAGAGGCAGAGATATGAACGATTCCACCACCAGCCAAGGAACGCCAGGGCCACCGGAAGCTGGAAAAGACAAGGAAGGATTCTTCCCCAAGTCTTCAGAGGAAGCAGGCCTCCCCATGCCTCGATTCCAGACGTTCAGCCTCCGCAACTGCGAGACAATCCATGCGTGTTGTTTTGAGCACCTGGTTTGTGTTATCTTATTGCGGCAGCTCTGGAAGACTGATAACCATCTGAAATGAGACATGATCGTATTTATTTATGGATTTATTCTTCATCCTTCTCAAGGGATCTGCTCCGTAAGGCCAGATGCCATCTGGTTTTGTCGCTGCTGTGTCCCTCATGTCTGGAACAGTACCTGTTGCATAGGAGATGCTCATGAAGGATTCCGTTGAATCAAAGAACCCTGGACTCTGCATGCTGGAAGGATCTGTCTAGTCCAGCCCCAACCTGCTTTCCAGCCAGGCCCTCCTCGGGCCCCTCCATCCCACTTCCCACACATTTTGCTTTTGACAAATGACTCTGGTGACAGACCATGTTCCCACCACCCAGATACACACAATGGCTCATGTTATCCTTGAAGAGGCAGCGCAGCCCAGTAGCGACAAGCTTGGAGGTACGGGGACCCCAGAGCCAGGTTCAGTGGTGTCTGGCTTGCCCTGTGGCGATCCCCCAGCAGGTCCCTGTGCCTCTCTTTCCTCCCCTGGAAAACAGGGACAGGATCCCAGCCTCTCAGAGTTACTGTCAGTGCCTGCCAGTAGGTGCTCAATCATGGTAGCTGTGGGCCCAGTGTAGTGGCTCATTCCTGGAATCCCAGCACTTTGGGAGCCCGAGGCAGGTAGATCACTTGAGGCCAGGAGTTCAAGACCAGCCTGGCCTACATGGAGAAAACCCGTCTCTACTAAAAATACAAAAATTAGCCGGGCATAGTGGTACATGCTGTACTCCAAGTTACTCAAGAGGCTGAGGCTGGAGAATCACTTGAACCTGGGACGCAGAGGTTGCAGTGAGCCAGGATAGCACTACTGCACTGCAGCTTGGGCAACACAGCAAGACTCCAACTTAAAAAAACAACAACAAAAAAGGTAGCTGTGGTCAACTCTCCTTGGATGTCCCATCTTCCCTGTGAGGCTGACCCGAACCCAGTCCTCCTGCAGGAAGCCCTCCCTGACTAACCCCACCCTCGGGCCGGCTCTCCCTAGCACAGACTCACTGAACAGCTCCCCTGCTGCTCAGCACAGTCTGGGACGGTGAATTCTCTGTTGGCGCACACGTGGCCTATCTCCATAGCCGCCTCAGCCGTTGGCCATGTTTTAATGAGGACTTCTCTTTGTAAATAAGGAAGCAGGCCTTTGATCTCCCTTCTGGAATCGGCTGTCTTTGATAGCCTGCATTGAGGAACTTAAACGTCGGGCTGGAATTCAAGTCTGGGCATTGCTGCCACTCGCCGCCAACCCTGGGCAGGTTGCCTCCCTTCTCCCAGCCTCAGTTTCCCCCTAAGTAGAAAGGGCCTGGGTGGGGCAGACAGTCTGTGGTCCATAAATTAGCCGATCCATGAATTCAGCAAAATACCACCTTAGCGCCAGTTTCTGTGGTAACCTCCCTTTCTTTAATTTCAAGCACAAATCAGCAATTAGCTCCAGTTCCCTGATGAGGGATAATGAGGCCAGGAGAGGTAAAGGGACTTCTCCAACACCCTCAGTGAGGCATGAAGTAGAGCGGGGATTAGGACCTAGGTTGTCTGACTCCTGGTCTCGCTTATTTCTGTGACCTCTCACCCTACAAGGCCAAGGTTAACTGGGAATGCTTTGGTCCACTGGTGACATTTTGGAGTCAGTCCAAGTCAGGACATCCCTAGGCCTGCTCTGCTCTGCTCTATTCTGGGAGGGGGACAGTCTGAGAGCTTTGGGCAGGAGGTCAGGCAGTAGGATTTGGAGGGGGGACCATTTTCAAAGGTGAATACAGTTCTTATGCATCCCTCAAAGGGTTCCGTGGCTCTGGTTCTGAGGGGCAGGGCATTTGTGGAGGCCATGTTCTTCATGGGTGCCCACTCCACACACAGAGGAAGAGACGAGACTTGGAGGAGAAAAGGAGTTGCATAAGGTTGGTGACAGGGCTGGAACTGACCCCAAACCATGGCCTGTCTTGCACTAACTGCACCCCCATACCCCAGAGGGGGCCTGTCAGTGGGGGACGCTCCCAGCAACCCCCTGGTACATAGAAGGGAGCAGAAACAGGCTCAAAGCCACACAGTCAGGTTCCCTGGGAACAGTGTCATGGGCAAGAGTTGGGGGAGGGAGGAGCAGCTGGAAGCGGAAAGACGGTGATGTGAGAGAGATTAAAAGAGACATGAAGAGAAAAAAAGAGACAAAGAGAGGGCAAGCAGGGGGAAAAGATGGAAGGAAGGAGGGAGGAGGGGTGGAGAGGGAGGAAGGGAAGAGAAAAGAGAGAGAGAATGAATAATGGATTCATTTCCATTTTCTGAGCAGAACCCATTTCCAGATCTAGGGGAATGCCAAGGGCAGAGTGGCTAACTCAGCCGGCTCGATGGCAGCATAGGGACCATCGCCTTCTTGTCCCCTTGTCCCCTGCATGGCTCCTTGGTGGACAAGGCATGGAGCAAGGCTGGTGGGATTCAGGGCCAGATCCCACTGAGGGATGGGAGAGGGTGACTGGGGGGCCTGGGCCATGCTCAAGAGCTGAGTGATCTTCAGTGAGCCACAGCCACTCTCCCGAGCCTCAGGTTCCAAATCTGCAAAACAGTCAGAGCTGGGGTTGCGTGTGTGTGTGTGTATGGGTGTGCGCATGTGTGTATGTGTGTGTCTCTGTGGGGGCGTGTGTGTGTGGATATATGTGTGTATATGTAAGTGCATGTGTGCATGTGTGTATTTATGTGTGGTGTGTGTGGTTATGTGAGAGAGAGTGTATGTGTGCATGTGTGTGTATATATGTGCATGTGTGTGTGCATGTGTGTATGTATTTGTGTGGTGCGTGTGAGTGTGTTGTGGTTATGTGTGTGTTTGAGGGTGTGTATATCTGTGTGTATATATGTGTGTGTGCATGTGTGTATGTGTGTGTCTCTGGGGAGATATGTGTGTATGTGGTTATGTGTATCTGTGTGTGAGTATATGTCTGTGTGTGTGTGAGTGTGTATATGTATGTGTGTATGTATTTGTGTGTGGTGTGTGTGGTTTGTGTGTGTGTATGTGTGTGCATGTGTATATGTGTCTCTGGAGGGATGTGTATGTGGTTATGTGTGTATGTGTGTGAGCGTGTGTGTATGTGTGTGTGTGTGTATATGTATGTGCATGTGTGTGTGCATGTGTGTTTGTATTTGTGGTGTGTCTATGTGTATGTGAGAGTGTGTATGTCTGTATGTGTGTGTGCATGTGTGTATGTGTGTCTCTGTGGGGGGATATGTGTGTGTGCATGTGGTTGTGTGTGTGAGAGTGTATGTGTGTATGAGTGTGCGTGTGAGTGTATGTGTGCATATGTATGTCCATGTGTGTATGTGTATGTGTGCATGTGTGTATTTGTGGTAAGTGAGATGTGTGTGAATGTGTGTGACAGTGACATCTGTGTATGTATGTGCATGTGTGTCTGGGTGGGGTGTGTGTGTGCATGTGTGGTTATGTGCACGTGTGTGTATGTGGGGAGTATATGTGTGCGTGCATGTGTGTGGTTATGTGTGTATGTGTGCATATGTATGTGTATATTTGTGTGTGCACACATGTGTGAGTGTGCGCATGTGCAAATATATGTGTGTGTGTACGTGTGTGTGTGTGTGTGTGTGTGTAGGAGGCAGCATTTGGGCTCTGATGTTCTGGATGCCACCACGCCTGGGCAGTGGGCCGCTCGTGGGTGGGAGGTGGGGCAGCTGGTTGATAGCTCCCTCCCTGGGTGGATTCAGCCTGGGCCCCAGCTGCGGCCTCCCACGCATCCATTGCCTCCCTCCCCCTTTCTCCAGCTCCTTCCTTACTCTGCCAAACCAATCCCAACCATGGAAAAAAGAAGTGTTTGGGGCCAGCCATTAGTGGGCGGAAATTCTTTGTTTCCTTCTCTTCCTGGTCTGGGATCCATCCTGCTCTGGGCCAAGTAATACCAATAGTAGCAGCCATTATTGGGTGCCTACTGTGTGCCGGGCCTGAGCTAAAGTCTTTAGCAGATCATCTCATCAAACCCTCAGAACTACGCCCTTCACAGATCCCCACTTTCCATAGGAGGAAATCGAGGCTCCGGGGGGTGAAGTGACCGGCCTGAGGGCCCATGCTAGGGGCTGGCAGGGCCCAAGGTTGCACATGAGTGATAGGGGTTGGGACCAGAATGCAGGGGAGTGGTAGAGCCAGGACTTGATCTGGTCTGTGCTCTTGGGCAGTCACCACCAGCCTATAGACTTCAGTTTCCCCATCTGTTAAAAGAGTTGCAGTAAGAAATGGAGATGGTTGTAGAGCCCCTGGCACGGAGTGGCTCAGCAAACTTCAGCTACGTGGATGAAAGAATTCAGATTCAGCCTCCAGCTGAGATCCCAGCTCTGCCACATCGCAGCTGGGTGACCCTGGGCAACTGACTTAGCCTTACTGAGTCCCTTTATAAAATAGGGTGCTTCAAGGAAAGGACAGGGGTGTGTAGAAAGGACCCCACTGAGCGCCTGGCACAGGAGGAAGGACCTTTGATCCCAGCCCCTCCCTGCCTCTCCCCTTCTCCTTGTAGGGGTGTGGGAAGGGAAGGCGTGGGGCAGGAGGGGATTAGCCCTGGGTCCCCCTCCTGGGGCGGCGCTTTTAACCATGGTCTCCCCCGGGGATCAGCCCTGCCCCCTCCCAGGCCCCTGGCCAGGCCTGTGTTTGCCGTGGGGATCTGGGCTGGCCCGGGCCCCTGCCTTTCATTCCCGAGCAGCTTTTGCTTGCTTTGCGCGCCGTGGGGCCGGGCGGCGGTTATGCCCGCTCCCCAGGAGCAGATGGGCCACAGTGGGAAAGCCGGCGGCTGGCCCTAAGAGGATTGGCGGCCTTTCTTCCCTCCCTTTGTGACGCTCCCCGAGGGCCGCCGACGCACAGACCACAAAGGCCGCTTGTTTGGTCGCCTCTGGGGGCGCAGGGGTCACAGCTGACAGCGGCGCCCTTGGAGACGGTGGCACCCCAGTGAGTGGCAGAGCCCGGAGCACCTGGAGCACCCAGGCTGGGGAAAGACGGAGGAATCCTTGTCTCCTCTGCACCTCCCAGGATTTCCCAGGGAGCACTCTTGCATGCAGGGGAGAGGTGCTGGGAATGGTGGGGGACTGCCCTGTCCTTTAGAGGGGGCAGGCCCAGAGAGGGTCTGTCTACACGCCCCCATCACCTCACTGAGAGCTCCAGGCCCAGACAGGTCTGTGACTCAGCCAAGTCACACAGCAAGTTAGTCACTAACCAGGACTCACTCCTAGGGTCCCCAGCACCCAGCAAAGCTCCCCGCCATCTTGGAAATATGGTCTCCCTTTCCTGCCTGTTTACTCCACCTGGCTGTGGGGACCAGGCAAATCTGAGAAAGGGAAGGCTGGGGGCAGCAGAAACTGGAGGGACTTAGCAAGCTGAAGCCTGAGGACCCAAGAATAGCCCCCGAAGGGGCATCTGACAGTAGTTTGAGGCCAAGCTCCTAGCGAGAGATGGAAGCGGGGGAGAGGAAAAGGGCAAGAAATATGTCACCCATGAGCTTATTTTAAAAAACTGTTGGCTGGGCGCGGTGGTTCATGCCTGTAATTCTAGCACTTTGGGAGACTGAGGCAGGTGGATCGCCTGAGGTCAGGAGTTTGTGACCAGTCTGGCCAACATGGTGAAACCCCGTCTCTACTAAAAATGCAGACAAATTAGCCGGATGTGGCGGCCTGCACCTGTAATCCCAGCTACTCAGGAGGCTGAGGCAGGGGAATTGCTTGAACCCGGGAGGCAGAGGTTGCAGTGAGTGGAGATCACGCCACTGCACTCCAACCTGGGTGACAGAGCGAGACTCCGTGTAAAAAAAAAATTGTTGCGTGCCTGCTCTGTGGTGGGAACTGAGAAAATCAGAGAAATCAGATCCGGCTCAGTGCTTGGGGCCCTCTGTGCACTAGGAAGACAGATTTGTAGGCAACAGGCTCTAGCCCAGTTTCTCAGCCTTGAGAAAGTGACATTTGGGGCAGATAACTCCTGGTTGGGGACTGTCCTGTGCATTGCAGGAGGTGTTACAGCATCCTTGGCCCCCACCACCAGATCTCAGCAGCACCCCTGTGACCCCCAAAAGGTCTCCAGACATTGTCAAATGTCCCCTGGGGGAGGCCAACCCCGGTTGAGAAACATTGGTCTAGACCATAATCCTGGTCATTTGTTCATTCATTCAGCACATGTCAAGTTCATGCCTGTTGCATTTGCCTCTTTGAGGAGAAAGTGAAATAATTAATGCAGGGATGACATAGGGGTGAGGGTTACCGGGAGGCTCCTGAAGAGGTGACATTTGAGCCAGGCCTAGAAGGAGATGCTGGGACAGAGAAGATGGGAAAGAGGACATTGTAGGCCGAATGAGCAAAATGGACATTCTGAATTCATTTTCTGGAGATACTCTGAGGGCCTGCTGTGTGCCGGGCATCTCTGGTGATACCAACGAACCGAGATAGCCCTTTTCCAGCATGCAGAGGCTCAGGGCATGCCGAGAAAGGTCTGCACCCAGTCCGGAGGCCGTGGAGGGATCATGAAGTGCTTCCCAGGGAAGGGGAGACGGGGGCTACATCTTGAGCCTGAGCAGGCAGGAGATGGGCAGGCAGGAGAAGGAAGGAAGAGATGCAGGCAGAGGAGGCAGCCCCTGCCCAGGCGGCAGAGCCTGGGAGCCCAAGGCTTTGGGGGAACTGCAAGGAGGCAGCTGGAACCGGGGCATAACATTCTGACAGTGGAGATGGGGACATGAGGCTGGAGTGGGAGATGGGAAGAGGGACCTAGCTGAAGAGCCTGGACTGGATACTGAGTCACTGGGGAGCTATGGAGAGCATTTGAGTGGAAGCATATTTTTGTTTTAGAAAAATCACTGTGGCTGCGGTGAGAAGATGGTTGGAGGGGAGCAGGCAAGAGGCAGGGGGACATTTGCAGTGGTTCAAGAATGAGATCAGGGTGGCCGTGCACAGGGCGTGCAGGGGACGATCCCACAGACACCCGGGAGATGAAGGCGTTAGGATATGGGCTTGAATGTGGGGTTGAGGGAGCTGGAGGAGGCATCTGGGCAGATGATGGGTGTCTAGCAGGGGATCCCTGAAGTGAATCACCAGATTAGAAACACCAGATAAAAGACCGAGCAGAGAAAGATGTCTGTGGGTCTCAATACGAATTGTTTTTGAAACTTTGCCCTTATGCTCATCTTTAAATATTGATAACCAACATTTCTAAAGAGCTTAATGCTCTGTGCCAGGCACTGTTCCTAATGCTTCATGTACATTCACTCATTGAGTCTTTAAAACGATGCCTTGAGGGAGGTGCTTTCCATCATCTCCATTTTGCAGATAAAGAAGCTGAAGCACAGAGAAGCAACTTGTCCAAGGTTAAACAGCTAGCAAGTGGCTGAGCCAGGATTTGAACTCAGGCAGTTTGGCTTACAGTTTGTGCTGTCTGCTGTGCTGTACTACCAAAACGCAGAGTTTGTTTAAAGTCTGCTTAATTTTGGCTATTTATAAAGTCCTGTAATCTTAATATAAAAGTAAAAAAGCAATGGCATTTTGTAGGTTGTGGTGGTGGAATGTAAAAGTGGAATATCATCTTCTGGAATCTCAGGGAATAGTTGGAAAGTGACTACTGCCACCTGGTGGCAGTGTACCCCAAGTAGCGCCACGACAAAGGCTAAACCCAGTTTCTTTCAGTATTACATTTATGAAACTCCAGGCCAGGGTGATAAGAACTTACTAGTAATATATACACTACTATTATGAAAAAGGTGTCCTCTACGAGGGGGCAGGAAGAAAGAGAGGAGGCTGCGGGGTATATACTCTGAGGGACTGTGATTGTGGGGACTCAGGATGAGGTTGCCATGTCCTGTCCAGACCCTCTCACTAGTTCCCTAGACGACCAGCACTAGGCATTTCTGAAACAGCTGGTGGGAGCTAGGGGTGGGGTGGGGTGTTACTCTGCAAACATGGGCTGTACCCATGACCCCGACCTTCTAATCCCAGGGCTTAACTGACTTCATTAACTCCAGGGGGCTTGAGAGAGACCCCTCCCCAAAATCATTCTCTGATAAACCATACTCAGAAAAGTCCCATTCCTGGGAGCCATGCCGGAAAACCTCCTGCCTGAAGACAGGGGACCATAGGTGACGCTCGTTGGCTGCAAACCCTCTGCTGAGTGGTGAAAGGGCTGGGTCTGCCCCACCCCCTGCCTGCCAAGGGGCAGTGAGGGAGAAAACTGGGTGAAAGCAGAGCATGCTGGGTAGCCCGGCCAGGAGCTGAGCGGTCCAGCCTCCCACCCCCCACTGTGGTTGCCATGGCAACTGAGGAAGGGAGGGAGGAGGAGAGGAGAGACCACTCATCCCTCAGACAATGGGAACCTATTCCAGGTCACCCTTGGCCTTATCCTGAGGGACTCAGGGCAGTCAGCAGTTCTGGGCCCTTTGTACCCTGCAGCATGGAGATTTGGGGGCATAGTCCTCTGCTCAGGCCAGGCCGGGGGGCCCCAGAATGGGGGACAGAATCCTCGCCCTTGGAACATCCCAGCCTCACCAGAGCCTACCCCTTCCTGGGCTTCTAGATCCCCCAAGATGAAGTTGGGTTCATTTTCCAAGGGCCCCTCCCCCATGGAAGAGTGTGACCTTCTGTTGTGAAGTGAGCAGTGGGCACAGGGAGGAGGTAGCAGCCACTTTGGGGACAGGCCAAATATTTTATGAGTAATTTAATATCTGGAGCGCGAACCACTGAGCAGAGAACTGGTCAGCTGCCCAGAGCGAGAGCTGATCTGGTCCTCATAATGCAGGGGCAGGGGTGGTGGGCTGACAGGGACGGACCTGGGGCCACAGGGGAGTTAACCCTTTCAGGGTCCTGGGATGGAGCTAGGAAGGGGCGAGGCCGTGGACCTGCCGTGCGCCAGATCCTGAGCCATGCGGTTTGGATGGCTTGAGCACTTTGAACCCGGGAAGGAAGGAGTGGCCCCGTTGGAAAGGCACTGGCTTTGAAATGGGGGGACCTGAGTTCGGCTCTTGCTAGCTATGTGACCCTGGACTAGGGACTCCACCTGTGTGAGCCTCAGTTCCTTATGCATGAGGTGGGGATGACAATAATGATATCTATGCCGTTCCTACCACGGTAAGAATTGAGCAATAATGAATACAAAGCACTTAATACAGTGTCCAGGACACAGCAGGCCCTCGATCAGAGGACCTGCCTCTTGACTCTGATGCTGTGTGAAGCTTGCCAGAACTCCTTGAAGCCCCCCAGAGCCCCTCAAAGCCCCCAGACATCCTTCATAGGGATCTCCCCACCACCCAGCTATGTTTCCTGGATGCCTTTTCTTGTCCCTGGACCACCTGATGGACTTTCATGCCATTCTACACAAGCCATAGCTATGTCGCGTCTCCTTACATTTGCTTTAGCCTCTACTCAGAGTTTCTGCAGAGGGGGTCCTGTCCAGCCTGGTGGCATGGAAGGAGCCTGGGCCCCGGGTCGGAATCCCAGCTCAGCCACATTCCGGCTCTGTGACCAATGCCGGGTGCTTCACTTCTCTGGGCCTCCATTTCTTCCTCTGTGAAATGTGAGTAACAAAGTGCCGTCCTTGTAAGAATGCAGTCCCAGTTAATGAAGATAATTCTGTAAGGAAGCCAGCACAGTGCCTGTTACATAGTAGGTGTTCATGAAATGGTGCTCTTCATCATTGATACTTCAAGAGAGTGGCTTCAGTGCCAGACTGTCTTAGTCTATACCCCAGCTCTGCTGTGGACTAGCTGTGAGGACTTGGCCAAATTACCTCCCTGTACCTCAGTTTCCATATCTGTGAAATGGGCATAACAATCACGCCTGCCTCATGGGGATTAAATGAGTGAAGATGTATATAAAGGGTTTGGAACAAAACCTGGAACAAAGAGGAGCACAGTTGGTGCCAGGCTATTCTCTTCTTCTGAGGTTCAGAAGCAATTTGTGAAAAGGCATCTCCAGTCCCCTCCCATGCCCTCATCTTTGTCTGGGGCTAGGGTTGCAGCATGGTGAGCTCTCTCCCTGCCCTGGGTTTGTCTTTCTGCCTCCCTGAGGGACTCCAACAGCATCAAGGGCTTCTCCTGCCATAGGAATGGCAAGAGCAGTGGTCTCAGAGTCATCTATGCACTGTGTGACCTCAGGTACAAAACCCCAGTCTCCAGAATGGCTTCTCCTACTATGGGATTCTGCCCCTTCATTAATCATGAAACCTCCCTTTTGCACACAGCCTAGTCCTGACCATTGTTTCACTTCCTGGGAGAAATTCCATGTGCCTGAGCTGAGATGAGCCAGAGATCATCTGGTCCAGTCCCCTCATTTTACAGACTGCGAAACTGAGGGCAGGGGTTGGCCTCATCACAGTGCTCCAAAAGGAAGAGCCCGGCCAGGCCAGGGATTTTACGGATGAGGAAAGCCAGTCCCAGAGACTGGATTCAGTTATCCGAGGTCACACAGTGAGTCAGTGGCTCTGGGAGCAGTGCTCCTGCACCTCACTTTGCCCCCAAATACCTACTTTCAATGTCGTTTCACTGAGAATGTCAAAATCTCTCCCCACTTGGGTCCAAGGAAAGGGCCATTCATTGAGCACCTGTGTCTGCAAAGTGGGCAGCTCCATTCCCTAGTGTGCTCTTTTTGTGTTTTCCTGGTTGCAGTGAGGGCCTTCTCTGGGAGAGGGACTACCCTGGGCAGCTTACAAAGGTGATCTTTATTTCTTAAGAACCCATGGGCACATCTATTATTCTCCCCATTTTATAGATGAGGGAACCGAGGCTCTGAAGGGGAGAAGTGACTGCAGGTCACACGATAATCAGGCCTGGCCTGGCTAGGGGCTCACTGGGAAACTGTTCTCCCACTCCCCACGCCTGGCAGGACCTGTGCGGGCTTCCACCATGGTGAACTCACTCTGTACAAAGCCATCATGGCCTAAGCTGTAAAACAGAAGGAATGAAGACATATTTTTCAGGTCTCCTTCCCCGGAAACCAGCTGGGGCTGGAGCCCGGCAAGGCTGACATTTATGTACTGTCTTTAATCACAGTAGCTGACGTATTCCAAACAAGGTCTGGAGACACCTTGTTAACGAGGGCCCAGCTGTCTCTCCTGCGGATACCTGTGCTGGCATGGGGAGCCCGCCCCGAGATGTGCTAACTCAGGCCTGGAGCCTGCAGACAGGCCCACCCTGTGGCGTGGCTCACGTGCCGCTTCCGCAAGCCCTGCAGAGGTGGGGGCTTGTTGGAGTGGCTGAAATCCGGGCTGGAGGGAGAAGGAAAAATGTGTCCTGAGGTGGGCACAGGATTTTTGCCTCTTGTGGCTCACCTGAACCTCACAACAACCGATAGTCACATTTCACAGGTGCGGATGCTAACAGTTGTTGAGGGCCTAGTATGTATCTGGGGTGGGGGTGGGGTGTGGTTCTTTTGTTTTGTTTTAAGACAGGGTCTTGGTCTGTTGCCCAGGCTGGAGTGCAGTGGTGTGATCATGGCTCACTGTAGCCTCTACTTCCTGGGCTCAGCAGAGTTTCTCAACTCAGCCTCCCGAGTAGCTGGGACTACAGGTGTGCGCCATCACACCCAGCTAATTTTCTTACGTTTTGTAAATACAGAGTCCCATTATGTTGCCCAGGCCGGTCTCAAATTGCTGGGCTCAAGTGATGCACTTGCCTCAGCCTCCCGAAGTGCTGGAATTACAGGCGTGAGCCACCGTGCCCAGCCTTGTGTTTCTTTATAACAGCCAGATTTTATTTTGTGCCTACTATGTGCCAGGCAGGTGCTTTACATGCACTAGCTCATGGAATGCTCATAATAATAGTAGCCAATAGGGTTCCATTTTGCAGCCAAGGATATAAAAGCTCAGAGTCGAGGCGACTTGCTTGTCAAGGTCATCCAGCTACAAAGTGGCAAAGCAGGAATGAACCTGGTGGGGCACAAGCAAGAAGCCAATGAGGGAACCTGCACAATGCATCTGGCACAGCGCCTGTCACGTCGGAGTTGCTTGGTGCATCATGCTTTGCTTCCTTTGCCTTCTTTTTGCTGGTTGGCTTGTTTACGTCCTCTCTTGCTCCACAGATGCTGTAAGGCAGATTATAGGGAGAAATATGTGATGAGGCGGGGTGCCGTGCCTCACACCTGTAGTCTCAGCACTTTGGGAAGCTGAGGAGGGCAGATTGCTTGAGCCCAGGAGTTTGAGACCAGCCTGGGCAACATGGCCAAATCTCGTCTCTACGAAAAATGCAAAAATTAGCCGAGCATGGTAGTGTGCACCTGTGGTCCTAGCTACTTGGGAGGCTGAGGTGGGAAGATCACTTGAGCCTGGGAGGTTGAGGCTGCAGTGAGTCATGATCACATCACTGCACCCCATCCTGGGCAAAAGAGCAAGACCCTGTCTCAAAAAAAAAAAAAGACATAAATGAGAAGAATCTGCAAAAGCAATAGGAAAATGTGGTGCGTAAGGCAGGAAGACATAGGCAGAAATGAGGGTGGAGGCTACAAAGAAATTATGGGCCAGGCATGGTGCCTCATGCCTATAATCCCAGCACTTTGGGAGAATGCCGTGGGCAGATCACTTGAGCTCAGGAGTTCGAGACCAGCCTGGCCAACATGGTGAAACCCTGTCTCTACTAAAAATACAAAAATTAGCCAGGTGTGATGGTGCGTGCCTGTAATCCCAGCGACTTGGAAGGCTGAGGCAGGTGAATTGCTTGAGCCTGGGAGGTGGAGGTTGCAGTGAGCCAAGATCGCACCACTGCACTCCAGCCTGGGAGTCACAGCAAGACTCTGTTTCAAAAAAGAGAGAGAGATAGAGAGAGAGGGAGAGAGAGAGAGAGAGAGAGAGAGAGAGAGAGAGAGAGAGAGAACGTATGGTCCCTAAAGCCCTGCATACTCTCTGAGCCCTGGTGGGTCTCTCTGGAGGTTCTCGGGCCTCAGTCGTCCATTGGGTCCTTGCCTCTGAACAGTGGTAGTGACGCCCACCTCAGGGGCTGCTGTGAGGGTGACATGGGCTAATGTTTGTACAACGGGCACACATGAGGGTCAGTTTGGCTTCTCCCTGCCTGCTTTCCTTTCCTTCCAGATGCCAAGCCTTCCCCTGAAAATTATCCCAAGGGCTTAGGAAACATTATTATTATAGGCCCTATCTTTCCAGGCAGGACATAATTTTGACAGTCCTTCCATCTTGCCTTTCTTCATTCTGTTTGGCAGCTATTCACTGAGCATATATTATGTATATCTGTCTCCAGGCCCTATACTCTCTGGAGTCGATCTGTCAATTAATTAATTAACTAATATAGCCATGCTTTCATGCATTCATTTGATAAACATGAATCTTCCAGGCTCTGTGGGCTGTGAGATGTCAGTTTCGGCCTCCTTTGTTCTGCGTAGCTGAGGATTCTGGGTAAGTGGGGTGTAATCGAGAGACTGGGTTACTGCTTTCTCACTGGTCGGTGACCTTGTCATCATTCACTGCCCTTTTCTTGAGGGCATCACCAAGCTTCCCCAGTTCCTAATCAATAGGCTTGGGGTGGGCTCGAGATTATCACAAGCTCCCCTGGTGAGTCTGATGCAAACCCTTCTTTCTGTGGGATAGTCCGAGGCTTAGAGAGGGGTGGCAACTTGTCTGAAGTTGCACAGTAAGTCAGGTCCCAAGACCAGCCTAAAGCTGGGAGCTCTTTACTTCCCATCCAGGGTGCCTCCTGCTCTGCCAGGTCCCCTTGCTGCGGGTGTCCCTCCCTGGGTGGGCTGCCGGTTTTCTCGAACAAACACCCCTTTTCTCCTGCATCTGGTCAACAGGGTTGTCTATGAGAATGCCTCCTGGCTATGCACAAAAATCAATGCAGCTTGCAGCTTGCTCTGAAAGGATGGCATGTTTGTGTGTGTGTGTGTTGGGTAGGGGGGTGGTTTAAGGCAGGGCACCTGGTGCCCCATTGTCAGCAGGAGACTAGAAAGTCGAGGGCATGGAGGAGAAACAGGAGGGAGACCACAATGCTCAGCGTTGGGGAAATGGATGATCCACCCTTTGTCCTTTCCTCTGCCTGACCTTGAACTCCCGCATCCTCACCGTCAGAACATCATCACAATGAGCACAATAGCAACAATACTGGTAACATGTTAATTACAGAGCACTTGCTGTCTGCCAGCCCCTAGGCTAACCAGTGCCTGTGGATGACAGAATTCACCTTCATAGCAAATCAAAATGCTGAACCACCAGTCCTAACCCTGGCTACCTAAACTGCGGTTCCAGCTCAGCAGCATCAATGTCTCCCAGCAACTTATTAGAAAAGCAAATTCTCAGGCCTCTATCCCAGATCTACTGAATTCGAATCTGCATTTTGACAAGACCCCAGGTGATTTCTGTGTACATGAAAATTTGGGGAACCCTTGCACCACCATAGCACCCATCACCATAACGACAGCTACTACTTGTGGGGAACTTGCTGTGTGCCAGGGGCTTTGCACACAGGATCCCATTTAATCCTCGTCAGCTTTCTGGAGTAGGTCTGATTATTGCTCCCATGTGAAGAAACTGTGACCCAGAGAGGTTAAGTAATTAGCTTGAGAACACACAGCTTGTAAGTGGTAGAGGTGAGATTTGAACCCAGCCTCTCAGAGCCCCCTGGGCTTTTCTTCTTCACTGCATTTCTCATCTTGTGTAGGTGCTGACAGACAAAAAGTCTTCTTCCCATTTTCTCTCCCCATATAGCCACCAGATTCCTGGGGGAAGAAGCTGCATCTACTGCTATTCAAGCTTTCGTGTTCATTAGCCCAGCCCCTGGCTGGAGGTGGAGGGCCACCTTGAAATCAATGCAGCGTATTTGAGAGAAGTGCAGATTTCCAGGCCCCTCCAGATCTTGTCTAATCTGATGGAATCAGAACCATCAGCACCTCTGGGATGGTGACTGCATGCTAGCAAGTTTCCAGGGGATCTCATTGCCCAGTAAAATTGGAGACCCAGTGCCTCCGATTGCACAGAATTGCAATGCTCATTTTACTGTAAAAGGCAGTGAGACCCAGAGAGTTTTTCTGCCAATGTCCCAAGGTTGGGATCTGGCAGACGAACTTACAGGAAGGAGCACTGGCTTGGGAGTCAGGCAGTGCTGGGCTCAACTTCCTGCTCCTCTTTTCCAAGGTTAGAGCCATATTTGGGTCTAGAGCAGGTTGGCAAACTATAACCCACAGGCTAAATCCGGCCCACAGCCTGTTGTGTGCAGCCTGCTAGCTAAGAACGGTTTTTACATTTTTAAATGGTTGAAAAAAAACAAAAGGAAAATATTTTGTGACACGTGAATATTATGTAAAATTCAAATTTTACTGTTCATAAAGATTTATTGGAACGTAGCCATGCTCACTTATTTATATATTGCTCATGGCTGTTTTCATGTTACAAAAAGAGGGCTGAGTACTTGCAATAGACGCCATATGGCCTGCAAGGCCTAAAATATTTCCTGGTTGCTTACAGAAAAAGGAGGCAACCCCTGGTCTAGAGCAGTGATTCTCAAGCTTGGCTGCATCAAAATTACCTGGGCAGGTGACTGCTGGGCTCCTCCCTCCAATTTTCTGATTCAGCCAGACTGAGATGGGGCCAGAGAATTTGCATTTCTGACAAGTTTCCAGACAATGCTGATGGTGGACCACTTTGAGGACACCAGTTTAGAAGGAACCTGCGTCTTCAAAGCTGACCTCAGCACCACCCTGGAAGTTCATAGCCCACCCGGAGAGTGGGAAGGCCTGGGGGAGAAAAGAGCAGGGAGGGAGGAGTTTCCACGGTCCTGCGTAACCACCCATTCCTTTTCCAGGCAGTCCTTGTCTTGGTGTCTGCTCCCCTCTGGTGGCAGCAAGCCTGGAACAGGCCTGGCATGTTCAGCCTTGACAGCCCATCCCTCCATTTGGAAACACATTTCAAAGCCTTCAATGGTGCATATCCTTTCACCCGGGGAGTCCACTTCTAGGGGTTTAATCCAAGAAAAGAATCAAGGATCCATGCCAGGACATCACAGGTGCATTGTTTATTTGTATGGGGGTTAAACAGGAGACCAGGGCAGTCACTTGACGGAAGCCACACAGCTAGTAAGAAACCCAGGCAGGGTTTGAACTCAGGTCTAAGTCAAGAGCCAGTGCCCTCAGTTCAACTGCCACCTGCACCACCCTTTGGGGATCCTCCTGTCTGCAGTGATAGAGCAGCAGCTCCAGAACTTGCTGGGCGTTGAACCTGATTCTGTTACTTAACTGATTGCAGAATTCTGGGAAAGTCATTGAACCGCTCTGCCTCCGTGTTCTCATCTGTAAAAGGGAAACATGATTGTAAAGGTTACACAGGTTAACCTGAAGTACATAGAGCCGTCCATGGTGTGAGCTGTGGTTACCACTGCTTATTAAGCCCCCACCTTCCTGCTTCTTTGCCCTTTCCGCTCCTTTCCTCTCTTAACTGACTCAAAGCATTGTGTGTCACTGGGAGGGGCGTGTTTGTCAGGATCAACAGCAGGTGAAGAAGCCAAGACTCAGCACTATAGTCAGAAGGTGACATATTTAACAGGGCCTGCCGACGCTGTTCTGAGACCTGCCTCCACCCATTGGGCTCCCTGTACCTCAGTTTCCATATCTGTGAAATGGGCATAGCAATAGTACCTGCCCACGGCGGATTAAACGAGGTAAGACTTATAAAGAACAAAGCCTGAAACAAAGGAGGGGTTGCCTATAGTCTGGCCACAGTGCACAGGCCTTCAACACATGAATTAAATAGACCTGGATCGAAATCCCAGATCCTCTGCGTGACATGGGCAAATAACATCTCTCCCTGAGTCTCAATGTTCTTATCTACAGAATGGGAGCAATATAATGAGGGCAGTGGTTCTCAACAGGTTGTCTCCAAAACAGAAGCAACAAGCCGGGCGAGGTGGTTCATGCCTGTAATCTCAGCACTCTGGGAGACCGAGGCAGGAGGAATACTTGAGCCCAGGAGTTTGAGACCAGCTTGGGCAATATGGCAAGACCCCATCTCTATTAAAAACAAACAAACAAACAAATCCAGAAGCAACAGCGCCCTATGGGAACTGTTAGAAAATGCAAATTCTAGTAAGCCCTTCTTGTGACTGTGATGCTTGCTGAAGTTTGAGAAGTACCGGATTAGAATTATCTACTTCTCAGCTGATTGGGCTAGGAGTATCCTGATTCTAAACAGGGGCAATTGCATCTCCTCTCCTGGGAACTGGGGAGTGGAGATGTTAGACTGTGTGTCACTTCCATGAAAGACGGGCTAACTTGGGGGTCCAGAAGTCATTTGGGGGCATCCACTTGCCTTCACAGTTGAGAGGGCAGTTCTGTAGTAAGAGATGCAGAGAATAGAGATCTCAGAGCAAGATTACAGTCCGGGTCTGGGGGCACCCAGGTCTCAACCCTGTGTCCACTGATACTGAGCAACCGCCTGCTCCTGGGTTCTGCTGATTACTCCCTTTTTTCTCCTAAGTTGGTTTGAAGGGATTTCTGTTACTCGCAAGTAAAAGGGCTCTGGCGTGTTGAGGGATGGGGGTCAGGATCAAGGGGGTGCATGAGGGTCAAGGGTCATAAGCTTGAGGAGAACCACTTCCCTTCCTTTCCGCGCCCAACTGCTAGTCCAGGCAGAAGATTTGAGTCCCACTCCCTCTGAGAAGGGGACCAAGGGGAAAAGGAAGGTGTCTGGGCAGTGATAAAATGGATGAGCTACCAGGACTCATCTCAGATCACCTCTGGGTTCCCACACTGTTCTTGGTCCAGGTTCTTGTAATGAAACCTCACCCATCTCTCCAGAGAGCTGTAGGGGCAACCCTATCCCGACCGGTTGGAAAAGAGCCACGATAAAGGTGAACGCTGAGCGCAGTGGCTCACATCCATAATCCCAGCACCTTGGGAGGCTGAGGCGGGTAGATTGCTCGAGCCCAGGAGTTCGAGGCCAACCTGGGCAAGATGGCGAAACCCCATCTCTACAAAAAAAAAATGCAAAAATTAGCTGGGTGTGGTGGTGCACACCTGTAGTCCTAGCTACTTGAGAGGCTGAAGTGGGAGGATTGCTTGGGCTGTGGAGATCGAGGCTGCAGTGAGCCATGATCACGCCACTGCACTGCATCCTGGGCAATAGAGCAAGACCCTGTCTCAAAAATAAATATAAATAAATAAATGTGAAGAGTCGAGATGCATGCACGTCTGTGTAGAGCAAGGGCTCTTGGATTGTGATGGTCATGGCTAGACACACAGTCAGAGCCTGGATTTCTGGCAGGTTTGGAAGCTCCTGGGAGGGCCCAACAAGGGCACTGTTGTGAGTGTCCTGACTGGGGGGTCTGGTGGAGGACAGGGGGCAGGGTCAGCATTTACAGGTCAGGGGTCAGAGGAGGGTTGGTCCTGCAAAAGAGCCAGGCGGCCTGACGGCAGCTCCTGAGACAAGCAGGCAGGAGCATGAAGCTCTGACTTCTCAGACAAGCCTGGCTCTGCCTGGGTCTGTGCAGCAGGATGGCGTGCTCTGCGCATGCTCAACACCAGCAGCCAGCTCTGCCTCTGGGTGCGGTGTAGTCTAGCATGGATGGACCCAACTGCAGAGGTTGGAGAATGTGAACTCCTGAGGTCAGATGGGTTCAGGTGAGAGGTCATGGGGCTGCAGAGGGGAGTTGCTGCAGAAGGGGTTTCAACAGATGTGGGTGGCAAGGAGGTGATGAGCTTTGAGGCAAACAGAAGCAGGCTCCAAAACTGGCTGTGTAGCTGTCAGCTGTGTGACCCTGGGCAAATTGCTTGTCCTCTCTGAGTTTTATATTTTTTGTCATGTAGCCACATGAGGATGATACTGTGTTCCTCCTAGGGGTTGTGGTTGGGGATTAAATGAGCTGATGTGCACAAAACACTAGATACACAGTAATTCAATTGTGGTGTGACCATTACTATCGTAACTATTAGTATTAGAGTCAAAGGCCAGGCAGTTTGCACTGAAAGGGTTGAGCAGTAGAAAGAAGGGCCGGCTCCCGGAGAAAAGATTCTAGGTCTCGGTTGGACAGCCTGGGGTTAGGGCAGGTCATCAAGGCCAGGCCCCAGGTCCAGGAGATAGAGCAGAAGCTGCACCCAATGAATGGAGTCCTGAGAGACGGGCCAGCCAAATAGGAGGCTGGATTGGTGACACAGGTGGGAATATCTTAAATCCCTCCCATCTTAGGTCAGGATTGGTTGAGGGTCTTGATGGTGGGGCTAGTAGGAGAGGCTGAGGAGAGCAGGTGCAGAGCTGGGCGGGACTCTGGAGTCCTAGTCCTGTGGTCTCAGTCAATCAGGCAGTGAATCTTTACTGAGTGGCTGCTGTCTATCATGGGCTCTGTGCTGGCTCAGAGATGAGCAGGGTGTGGAGCTACAGCCTAGCTGGGGAGACAGGGTGAGGAGCCAGATGCTGGCTGTGCATGCTCCTGGGTTAGAGGAGGCCATAAGAGTGAGCGTGCGAGAGCTAGGGTGTTCCTGCTTCAGGGAGGAGGTGTGGCTTGAATGAGGATGGGTAGATGGGCAGATTGGAAGGCTTCTAGGCAGGGGAACAGGGCGAGGAAAAGCACTGAGGGGGGCTTGTTTAGAAGACAGAAAGGCCCAGTAGAGTGAGGCTGGAAGGCCAGGTTCATGGGCTGGGACTGTATCTGGTGGGCAGTGGGGAGCCACTGAAGGTTTTTGAGCAGGGGAGTGACATTTGCTCTAACTGGATGACTGAGCTTGTCCTAGGCTGGGAAGACACTGGGAGGAAGGGCATGTGGGGAGAATAAAAAGGGAAAGGTTCCTACTCCAAGGTCAGTTAAAGCCTTGGAGGAGGACCTCTTGATCGTTGGTGGGGGTAAGGGGAAGGGACAAGCACAGAGCCCCTCTAGGGGCTGGCCTAGACATGTTGCCTTTAAAAAAGGTCTCAGGCCATCAGTGGGCAAGCCTGCCCTTGAATCCCAGCCCTGCTGTGAGATTGTGGACAATCCCTTCATCCCTTCTGATCCTCAGTTTGCTCTTCTGTAAGCTGGGCATGATGCGCCGTCTCCCCCAGGAGGAGTGTGAGGATTAATGAGAGAATCAGGAAAAGGTATAGGCTACTGCTGGGAGCATAGTTGGTGTTGGATCCCCGCCTCCCACTGTGTGGCTGGCACAGAGCAGCACACGGACAGAGACTTCATTCATTCATGGTTCATTCATTCATGTAACCAACACTTCTGAGCATGGCATTTCTGGTGTGCCAGGTGCTTGGACACAGAGTTGAATTACACCACTGTCCCTTGGCCTTGAAGAGTTTATTTACTCATTCACTCAGCAACATTCACCAAGCCCCACTGTGTGCATTGGCTGGGCAAGGGGTAGTGTTGGGGGTAGAGTGAGCGTTGCTGGAAGGGGGAGCCAGGGTGGGTGTGAAGCAGCCCACAGGTCAGGCCTCCACATCTGGAAAGAGCAGGAATCCGGAGAAGATGCTGTTGGCACCCTCCATGCCCAGTAGTGAGTTCTTGTCAGTGGCCTGCAGGAAGACGTTCTCCCCCTGCTCCAGCTTGAGGACCATGCCGCCGGTGGTGACCTGGAAGGTGTTGTAGGCGTAGTCGCAGAAGGTGACCACCTTCTGTGGGCGCTCCCGGCCACGCATGAGCTTCACACACAGGTTCCCTCGAGAGCTGGCGTGGTAGGTGAAGTAGTAGAGGCCAGGCACCCTGCAGGTGAACTTGCCACTGCGGGGCTCGTAGTTGTTGTTCATGTTGGTGATCACGTGGTCGAAGCGGATGGTCTGGTCCCGGCGCAGGGGGGTGTTGATGGTTCTTGTGGCAGAGAAGGCGATTTTCTGGGTGGCCTTGTAGTCTCCCGATTCACCTTTGGGGCCTGGGGCTCCAGGGGCTCCTGGGCCGCCTTTAGGGCCCATGGGGCCCTTGGGGCCGACTTTTCCTGGATTCCCAGGAATCCCTGGGTCTCCCTTCTCTCCGAACTCACCATGGTCTCCAGCCAGCCCTGGAAGCCCTGGAAAAGCAGAGACCAAAGAAATGAGATCATTGAGACCAAAAGGAGGCCTGTGCTGGGACGTTGGGCAGGACCCCGCCTCTCTCTCAGCCTCAGCCTCCCATCTGTAAAACAAAGGAGGCAGTGTCAGACAGGGGCTCTGGGTCTCCCTCCAGCCCAGCTTCCTGAGCCTATGATATGCTTGACTTTCATGGGAGCTGCTGCCCGTGGGGAAGAGAACGGCTCCTTGCTAAGGAAGGTGCTAGGCCGGCCCTCCTCCTCAGCTTGTGTGGGGGTCCTTGTTCAGGCTAGAGCAGGGATAATGAGTGCTGTCCCCCTCTATCCCTCACCCCTGGCAGACATCCCTAACCAACCATGACTTTCACTCTTGCTGCTCCTGGAAATGGACTTTAGACTCCTTCTCACTCCACCCCCAAGCAGCCACTACCCCTTGGTTTGGCACAACACAAGATAAAACTGATTTTCCTGTAGGGTGGCAGAGAATAGGGCCTGAGAAGATGGGATCTGGGGACAGAGAGATGTGCTTCATGTGTCACATCTGCCATTAGTAGTGGTGTCACCTTGACTGAGTCACATTTCCTGAGGCTCAGCCTCCTCACCTGTCAAATGGGGATGAAGGTATTTTGTGGGATTGTGAGGATTACATGAGATTAAGTGAGGAGAGTGACTGGCACAGAGGGTTGCTCTATAACCATAAGTTAAATGAATGAATAAGCCACATTTTACAGAGGGGTTTTCACAGTGGGGAGTCTCATCTGAACCCCATGACAACCCCACAAAAGTATCATTGCCCCCATCTTACAGGTGAGGAAGTAGCAATTCAGAGAGGAGAAGTCACTTGCCCAGGAGGTAAGTTTAAACACAGAACTCTGTGGCCACAGCGGCACTCTCTCTCCACCTGAATTTAATGCAAGAGACCTGTGGTCTGGTCTTAGCCTCAACATTTACTGGGCTACCTTGAGTAAGTCAGTAGCCTTTCTAAATGCTTGCTTTCCTGTCTGTAAAATGGGAATCAGAATTCCCTCCTTACAAAGTTACTGCAAGGGTTAAGCAAGCTGTTGGATTTGCCAGTGCTTCTGCAGTCTCAAAGGCAGGCAACTGTGACTTGGGAGGCAGAAGACGGGAAACTTGGTCAGTATTACCAATGTGCCTCTAAATCCCATGGTACCTTTCTCTCCTTTTATCCCTGGGGTCCCAGGTTGGCCATCGGAGCCAGGTGTCCCAGGGATACCCGGAGTGCCAGGGATGGCTGGGGGCCCGGTGCAGCTGCCCTGGGCCCAGGAGACATCAAGCAGACCCAGGAGCAGGAGCAACATCAGTACTGGGATGCTGCCCCACAGGATCTTCATCATCATACTATGTCAGATGTCTCCTGTGGAGGAGAACACAATGTGAGAGGCTACCACCATGGTGATCCTATCATCCATCCTTCTATCCATCCATCCATCCATCCATCCATCCATCCATCCATCCATCCATCCATCTCTCTATCCCTCCATCCCTGCATCCATCCATCCATCCATCTATCCCTCTGCCCATCCCTGCATCCACCCATCCATCATCCATCCATCCATCCATCCATCCATCTCTCTATCCCTCCATCCCTGCATCCATCTGTCCATTCATCCATCCAACCACCCATCCGTCCCTCCCTCCATCCCGCTGTCCATCCATCCATCCCTCCATCCTTCCATCCCTGCATCCCTCTGTCCATCCATCCATCCATCCTTCTGCCCCTGCATCCCTCCATCCCTCTGTCCATCTATCCATCTATTCATTCATCCATCCATCCCTCTATTCCTCTATCTGTCCTTCCATCCATCCATTCCTCCATCCACATGTTCACTGATTGTCCCCTATCTACCAGACCCTGTGAAGGTGGTGGGGATTCAGTGAAGAACAAGACAGATACGGTCCCTGCCCTCATGGTCTTGTGCCCCTAGTGGGGACAGATACAAACAGGTAGATATAAACAGGTCAGCATACAAGTAAATAGAAATAGCGATAGACTGTGATTGGTGCTCTGAAAGAAAGGGAAGGATGCTGGGAGGCGGAGTAACTGGGCTGGAGGTGGGAGGTGATGGATTTTGTGAGGAAAGTCCTCCCACCAGGAAAGTCTTCTCCAAGGGGAAGCCACTCTTGGAACTGATGGTTAGGCTGAGACCTGAAGGTCCAGAAAAGTGGGGGCAAGAATGTTCCAGGAGGACAGAAAAGTATGGAGATGGCCCAGAAGTAGGACAGAGGTTGGGATGTTGAGGATCATCAGGAGGCCAGTATGGCAGAGGGGAGCGAGGGTTCAAGTGACAGGAAGCAAGACTGGAGAGGCAACTAGGCTACTGTGAGTTTGAGGGTTTTATTCCCCCAAAGCTCTTATTCAGTAGAGCTTCTGAATTCAGGGTATGATGCTGCTTATGGAGAGGCCACCTTGCATGCTTAGAGCATCCCTGCATCTACTGTGATTCCTACACCAAACAGGACACTGAGGCTCAGGGAGGCCAAGTCACTTGTTCAAAGTCATACAGGAAGGAATGAAGCCGATGTCCCTGCCAGCATACCAGGCTGTTTCTGCTGGTGGAATATTCTCAGAGCTGTGACTCTGGCAAGAGGGCAGTGATAGCTCCTTTTTAATCCCAAAGAACTAGGAAGAAGCTGGTGGGCTGTCTCAAACAGGTCAGCATGGCCTGTGTTCCATGCCATTAAATCTCAGGACAGAGTGGCCTTAAAGTTCATCTAGTTTAACCCTTAGCCTATATATTTTTAATTGAGGCAACATTCCTACAACATAAAATTAACCAGTTTAAAGCAAGCATTTTAGTAGTGTTGAATATATTCACAGTCTTGTGTAATCCTCACTTCCACCTAGTTCCAAGACTTTTCATCACCCCAAAATAAAACTCTATGCCCGTTAAGCAGTTTCTTCTCAATCCTCTTTCCCCCAGCCCCTGACAACCACGAATCTGCTTTCTGTCCCTATGGATTTACCTATTCCTATTATTTCATATAAATGGAATTATACAACATGTGACCTTTTGTGTCTGACTTATTTCATTTAGTGTAATGTTTTCAAGGTTCATCCATGTTGTGGCATGTATCAGTACTTCATTCCTTTTTATAGCTGAATAATACTCCATTGTGTGGATACATGTGATATTGCAAAGTATATATTTGGTCTTCTACCTCTTTCCTGGCAGAGAACTCCTAAAATCCGTAAAATTTCCAAAGTGATGTCTTTCTGTATGCTAATGATTGATTGATGGCTGGCAGGCCCTAGGTAGCTTCAGGATGGGGCTGGTCACCAGGAAGACCAAGGCAGGCTTAGAGGGTCTGCTCTCAGCCCCACCCCCCAACCTCTGGGGAGGGGAGTGGGGCTGAAGGTTAAGTTGATTACCAATGGTCAGTGGTTTGATCAATCATGCCTACATAATAAAGCCTCCATAAAAATCCCAAAGAACTAGGTTTAGAGAACTTCCAAATAGCTGAACATGAGAAGGTTCCTTGGGGGCGGCGTGCCCAGGGACCTGGGCATGACAGTGGCACGCCCCTTCCCTCATACCTCACCCTGGGCATCTCCTCATCTGCATCCTTTATAGCATTCTTTATGATAAACTGCTAACCGTGTTTCCCTGAGTTCTGTGGGGCACTCTAGCAAAGAAACCAAACCCAAGGAGGGGGTTGTGAGAACCCCAACTTGAAGCTGATTGGTCAGAAGTTCTGGGATCCTGGACTTGCAACTGGTGTCTGAGGGGGAGCAGTCTTGTGGGACCGAGCTCTCAGCCTGTGGGGACTGATGCTATTTCTAGACAGTATCAGAACTGAGCGGAAAGACAGCCAGCAGATTTGATTGCTTGCTGGTGTATGGGGAGAAACCCCCCACACTTGGTCTCAGAAGTCTTCTGGGTTGACTGTCATGGTGTGAGAGCAGAGGAAAATACAGTCTGTGTCTTTCCACTTATCGACTAGACTACAATTTGGTTTTTGGATTTTTGGTTTTTTTTGAGTTGGGGTCTCACTGTGTTGACCAGGCTGGTCTCGAACTCTGGAACTCAAGCGATCCTCCTGCCTCAGCCTCCTGAGTAGCTGGGATTACAGGCATGCACCATCTCGCTTGACTATTTGTTTATCCACTCATCATTGGTGGACATTTGGGAAGTTTCCACCTTTTGGCTACTGTGAAGAGTGCTGCTATGAACATTTGTGAACCAGGACTTGAGTATCTGTTTGTAATTCTTTGGAGTTTATAACTAGAAGAGGAATTACCGCTTATGGCAATTCCATGTTTACGTTCCTGAGGACCCGTCAGCCTATTCTTAAGTTTCCTCAATGACACCTCTGCCAAGGTCCCCGTGTGGTGCCTCATCACACTCCCCTGCTGCACACACGTTGTGTTCACTCAGTCCTAAGAATTAATCACAACTGTAGCTGCACATCACATTATTTCCTTGGAAGAGTCAAGCTGAACTTTCTCAGCAGAGTGTGAGGAAATGACCTCTCTGCCAAGGGCTCTTCCATCCACGGTTTGCACCATTTCAGTGATGGGCAGCTCGTTACCTCTTGAGGCAGCCCATTCCACCTTTGCCCAGATCCAAATATTTTTCATCATTCAAGGCTTGGGTCAAAGCCTTCTTCCTCTGGGAAACCTTTCCTCAGAGGCTGAACTGTATCCTTTCTTAAAATGGGGGAGCAAAGTGGTCTCTGCCCACCTCCCAGAGCGGCCAAAGGGACCCAGGCGAGACCCCGGATGGGAAAGAGTCACAAAGCCCTGAGCCCCAAGCTCTTATTGGGACTTGTGGCTGCTACTGCTGCTGCTGTTCTCTGATCCTCACAACACCCTGGGGAAGTGGGTTGTGGTGAATTTCCCATCTTGCAGATGAAGAAACTGAGGATCAGAACTCAGAAAACAACCTACCCCAAATCACCCAGCAAATTATTTAACAGTAGGGTTGTCGCCAAACCCCTGCCCTCTCTGCCTCATGCTGGCTGTACCAACCTCAGAGTCTGGCATGTGGAGGGCCCCCTGGGACCAGAAAAAGCCAGCTGATATTTGGCTCCTATGCTCGGCAAATCAGCCTCAGCCCCTCAGCCAGGTCCTGATCAATTTCTTGCTCAAAGCCCTGAGTTATGGCGGACTCTGTGCACCAAGGAAAGGAAGCTGTAAAGATGAGCATGGCCAGGGTCTGCTGGTGACAGCTTTAGGTTCTGTCAGGCTCTATGCTCTGAAGAGAGGGTGGCTCAGGGGCATGGTCCTGCTTGTCCCCGAACAAGCATCAGCTCTCACTCTTGCTCTTCTAAAGGTTTTACAATTTGATAACTTTAATAAGTTGGGTACTTATGGGCCAGGCTGTGAGCCAGCTGGTTTACATGCCATTATCTCATGTAATTTGATGCTCAGCCCCTGAGAATGCACTCTTGCTTTCTCATTTTACAGATAAGGAAACGGGATCAGAGAGGGCAAGCACCTTGATAAAAGTCACACAGCTCCTGTGTGGCTGGGAGTCAAACCCACATCCACTGGATCTTAAAACTCAATGTTATGTTAAGAGGTCACTGTACCTGGTGGTTAAAACATAAACTTTGAGGCCAGACAGCCTGATAAAAGGACTAACGCATGGGGCACGCTAAGAGTAGTGGTAGGCACACGGTCAGTATTCGGTGAAAGTGGCTTTTTACCACCACGATGCTTGCGGCTCTTGTTAGGCAGTACACATTCACCTGGTGGTGGGAGCCTAGAGTGTCATAAGGAAAGCAACACTCAGCATTCACGTAAGGTCTCTACTGCTTCTTAGCTAAGGGACTTGGGAAATCACTCCTCTCTGGTCACAGTTTACCCTCCTATAAAGTGGGGATAATGCTACTCTATCCCTCATAGGGTATGTGAGAGGACATGAGTTACAGCTTCCGACAGATCCTGGCATGTTGGAAATGCTTAATGAATATTAGCTATTTTATTATTATCACTGTCATCCAAGAATTCCTGAGTGGTTGAACAAAAGGGAAGATGGTTGGAGAAGTAAAAAAAGACAATCCCTTTGAGAGACTGGGCTTAGAGGGAGGGGCTCTGTCAGTTGGAGGCAGCCAGGGGTGGAGAGCTGTGACCAGCTGGTGGGGGGAAGGGTGGAGAGCAGGGTACTGACGGGACTTGGGCTTCTTGGGGAAGCCAGGGGCAGGGGAAGTGGGAAAGTGCTGGTTCTAGTCCATTTCAAATGCCACCGAGTTTCAGGCTTGGGTTAGGGCTTACAACTCACCTGGTTTAACTGCCTCCTGCCTGTGCCAGCCCATGATCATTACCAGCCTGGTTTCTCCTGTCTTCCCCCCAGGCTCTGACCTTTCCATCTCCTTCGGTCCCCGCAGTCCCTTTCCCCAACGTGGAGTCAGGCCCACTTGACTTTAAAGCCCCATCTGCTACCGGCTGCATAACCTCAGGCAAGTGCCTTAACCTCTCTGAGTCTCTTGGCAACGCTGATTTCAACCTGACAGGGCTGCCGGAAGGATGACAGGAGAAGGCGCTTAGAAGAAATAAGGTGCCCCCGCCCCGTGCAGTGCCACATCCCACTCCCCCACTGCACAAACATTGCGCTCACTCAGTACTAGCTGAGAACTCATCGTAACTCTACGTGCACGTCCCCTTATTTATTTGCAAGAGTCAAGCTGAGTTTTCTCGGCAGAGTATAAGGAGATAAGCAAGGTGTTGGGGAAATGTTGGGCTGGGCAGGAGCGACTGGGTTCTAATCCCACTCCTGCCTCCGGTTTACTGATACATTTTGAGCCAGGGCATGCACTAAGCTTTTGCAAGCTTGATCTCCTATAGGGCACAGCAGCCCTGAGAGGTTGTGTTCTCCACAGAGGGGCGGGCTGACAGAGGTTAGGTGACTTGCCCAAGATGACCAACGCATAAGATGCAGAGCCAGTCTCTGTGATGCCAAAGCCCTTATGTGCCAGGCTCCCACTTTAGACGGCCTGCCCATCCGCTGGGCCCTGGGTAGCAGCAGACTCCCCAGCTCACCCCAGAGAGCTGGATCCCATAGGTCTGGGATTGGGCCCAGTGACCTGCACTGTTAAACAGCCCAGCTGGCTCCAAGGCAGGCAACGCAAAGTTCACACTTACGGAATCACCACTTTCCGCCATATTGGCCCTGCCAGCCTCCCCCAGGTGCCAAGCCCCGTCCTCACCTGGGAAGCCGGCGTCCTGTGATGCCGCTGGGCTGAGCAGCAGTGGGACCAGGAGCCGGGAGCCTGCTGCCCTCGGTCCGAAGCGGAAGTTCCCTTCCCCAGATGAGGGAAGGGCTTTCCCCTGACGGTCCCCTCCCACGGCCCAGCAGGCTGGCCCCTTTCCCATCCCCCCACTGTCCCCCCACCCTGCTGCCCTCAGGCAGTTTCAGGTCCCATTTCTGCAACCCACCGGATTTACTGTAAATGAGATGGGTGGGTGGCAAGTTTGGCTTTGCCGACTCAGCATCTGTGGGGAGAACACGCCGTCCTGGGGGAACGTCCGAAGCTCACCCTACCAGGCTCTCTGACCTCGTGATCTTCTTCTTCACTGGGCAGGGGTGTTCCTCAGTGACCATCATGTGGCTGGCCCGGTGCCTGAGCGCTGGCTTAGAATCAGAGACTTTGATTCCCATCTCGGCTCTGCCACTTGCCAGCTTACGTGTTCTCAGTCAAGGGAGCCCCAAGGGAGCCCCAATTTTCTCTGCTATAGGATGGGACCATAATCATACCTGCTCTACAGATACAGATCTCACAGGCTGCTGGGAGGATAATGAAGGAAATGATGGGGAAGGAACTGTCCGGGGGTAAACTGTAAAGGGCTGTGCACATGTTCATTGTTAATATCACTTCATGTCCCAGGCTTCCCCTTTCTGGGCTCATCTCTTCTGCTTCCTTCCCATTCTGTGCCCCTGCTCTTTCCCTGTTCTCAGAAAATAATCTCATAATGAATTTTATTTTATTTTATTATTTTTTTTTAATTTTTTTTTTTTTTTGAGACGGAGTCTCACGCTCTTGCCCAGGCTGGAGTGCAGTGGCGCGATCTCGGCTCACTGCAAGCTCCGCCTCCCGGGTTCCCGCCATTCTCCTGCCTCAGCCTCCTGAGTAGCTGGGACTATAGGCGCCCGCCACCGCGCCCGGCTAATTTTTTGTATTTTTAGTAGAGACGGGGTTTCACTGTGGTCTCGATCTCCTGACCTTGTGATCCGCCCACCTCGGCCTCCCAAAGTGCTGGAATTACAGGCTTGAGCCACCGCGCCCGGCCTCATAATGAATTTTCAATGTGTTCATTATTTATTGATACCCCTCCCTCTGCTTCCAGCAGGGCTTGAAGCTGATGACAATAATAGGCCCAGGCAGGAGCCTGTCGCTTCTTCTCAGTCCTGGAGTCACACCAAGTTAGGGCCGGAGAGGGGCTGAGGTCACTCGGCTCGTCCTCCTCATTTTATATGCGGGGAAACTGAGGCTCAGAAGGGAGAGCCATCATTTAATGAATATTTAGTGTTCGCCTCCATGTGCTAGGCACTGAAGAGAGAGCGCTTAGCAAATCAGCCATGGTCCCTGTCCCCATGGGGCTTCCCTTCTACGGGGGGGAGACCGGTATTAAACATGGAATGACATGAGGCTTCATTGCTTCTGTGATAAATGTCACAGAAAGAGTGACTGCTGGGGCCGACACCTCATGGAAGTGGCAGATACAGGCCTGGAAGCCGCATCCCTGGCACTAGGTTATCAGTCTCTCCCTGTGGCTGCCTCTCAGACGCCGTGATGACCAGCAAGCACCAGGAGCTGGAGGGCCCTCTTGACAACTGTGCTTGGAGACGGAAATTCACTGGGCTCGTGGGTGTGGCTTGGTGGAAATTAAGTGTTAACTGCGGTGGGTGAACAGGAGGGAAAGGTAAGTTTGACAAAACCAAAAGGTCTCTGAGCTCAGTCAACTATAGTCCCAAAAGGACCCAGGCTAGGGTGAAGAGAAGAAGCAGCTTCTCCACAAAGGGAGAAACGAGTTAGTAGGTTGCAAGTTGAGGAGTTCTGAGCATTCCCAAAGCCGAGTGGCCCTGGGCCTCTAATTCTCTCTCTCTCTCTTTTTTTTTTTTCCTTGAGATGGAGTCTCAGTCTGTTGCTCAGACTGGAGTGCAGTGGTGTGATCTCGGCTCACTGGAGCCCCTGCCTCCCGAATTCAAGCAATTCTCCTGCCTCAGCCTCCCAAGTAGCTGGGACTACAGGTGCATGCCACCACGCGCAGCTAATTTTTGTATTTTTTAAAGTAGAGACAGGGTTTCACCATGTTGGTCAGGCTGGTCTCAAACTCCTGACCTCAAGTGATCTGCCTGCCTCGGCCTCCCAAAGTGTTGAGATTATAGGCCTGAGCCACTGTGCCCGGCCTCTGGGCGTCTAATTCTTAGGTGGCTAATGGCAATGGGAAAAGATGGATGTGAATTTCGGGTAGAAGCAGTGAGGCTAAGAACAGGAAGCAGCAGAGGTGGGTTAGGAGCATGGACTTGGGCAGTTTGAATCCCAGCTCTGTGTCTTGCTAACTATGTGGCCTCAGGAATGTTTGCTGGCCTCGGTTTCCTCGTGTAGAAATGGGAGGCATGAACGCCTATCTCCTGGGGCTGTTTTGGGGGCCAGCGAGGTCACCCTGCCATGTCCAGGGCCAGCTGAGTGCCCAGCCCTTGGTGGGCACCCACTGCAAACGTGGGAACGGTATTACTTATATGAAGAGAAGATGGAATTCTTGGAACCCAGGAGCAAAGAAGCCAGGCCTGGATTAAGAGGAGGCCTGGACTTGGGGATCAGGAGCTGAGGGGCCCACTGATGGGAGTCAGCTGGTCTCTGTACCCACAAAATTTTGGACTTGCCTCTCTGATTGAGAGTGGAAAATCCCTGATCTCTGCAAAGACTAGAAAAAGAAACCTATACCCCTCACCTGCCTGTGGTTGGAAAGGGGTTCCTTGCAGCTTGGGGTGTCTTGTCCTGGCTCCTGCCCCATGTCCACCCCTCCTTGCCTGCCCCACTGAAAACTCTCCCCCGCCTCCTCTTGGCAAAGCAGACAAGCTGGCATTTTCAAAGGCTTGCCTCCCCTGACGAAGAGAGAACAACAAGGAAACAATTATGGAAAATAAAAATGGCACAAAAATTGTCATTTCCAAAGTACAGGTTTCTGATCTGACACTGTGACCTACATAAACGGTGTATTGATTTTTTAAACAAAAGAGAAATGAGAAGAAAGATGTATCACTTACGGCTTCGCCCGGCGGATGGCTCAGAGGTTGGTGGAGGAGAACAGTGGATGCCGTGGCCGTGGCCTTTACGCCATCCCCGCCAGGGGCACTGGACTCAGTGAACCGCCCGGGTTCCTCCGTGCCTGCCTGCTGCTCTCCCTCTGTGTATTTCTGTATGTGTATGTGTGTGTATATGTGTGCATGTATATGTGTGTATGTATGTGTGTATGCATCTGTGTGTATATCTGTGTGTACATGTGCATGAGTGTCTATGTGTGTATGTGTGTCTCTGTGTGTGTCTGTGAATGTGTGTGGATGTGTGGATGTCTATGTGTGGATGTCTATGTGTGTGTGTCAGTGTGTGTGCATGTATATGCATGTGTGTATGTATGTGCATGTATATGCGTATATGTGTATGTGTGTTTCTGTGTGTATGCATATATCTATGTGTTGCGTGGATAGTGTATGCATGTATATGTGTGTGTATGTGTATATATGTGTATGTGTGTGTGTATGTGTATACATGTATGTATGTGTATATCTGTGTATATAGGTGTATTTTTATATGTGTATATGTGTGGATGTCTGTGCATGTGTCTGTGTATATATGTGTATAAATATGTGTATGTGTATGCATATATGTGTGTATGTCTGTGCATGTGCCTATATATGTGTGTATGTATGTACATATGTGTGTATGTTTGCATATGTGTGTAATTTGTATGTGTATATATGTGTTTGTGTGTATGTGTTTGTATGCATATATGTGTATGTATGTATGTGTTTGTATGGTTTGTGTGTATGCATATGTGTGTATGTCTGTACATGTGTCTTTATATGCATGTGTATATATGCATATATGTGTGTGTGCATGTGTGTGTGTGTCTTTCTCTCCCTGCTTCCCATCTTACACACTTTTCATGCTCCTGTCATGTGCCAGGTGTGTATGGAAGGGGCCATCCCCCATGATTCTTACAGTCTAGAGGGGAGGCAGACCTGTAAGGGACTAAGTGCACAAAAGCCAGTTGGTTGGCTGTGTGCATCAGATTCCCCTGCAAACCGCCAACTCATTTACAGCCTGGTCTTCCCCAGACCTTTATAACACAGCCCGGAGTTGAGAAATCTGGTTTTGCTTGTTTTATTTTGTTTTAAGTAAGTCTTTAGGTTAATTTTATTCACCACCTGATTTGGGAACCTGGGCTCTAAGGAGTCATGAATTTGTGCCCAAATTTGTGGAGGGCACTGTGGGGACCCAAGGGGTAAATCGGAGAAGGCTTCGTGGAGGAGGTGATGTTTGTGTTGACTCCTGACAGTTGAGTGAATATTATCCAGGTGGATGGATGATTTGCAGGAGTGGGAGGGACTTCATGGGCAAAGGCAGGGAGTTGTGACACAGCCCCTTTCCCAAACAGAGGAGCCAAAGTGAATGGAGGTGGTTGTAGAACTCAGCTTGAGCCACTGCTCTTCACAGCCCATGCCTCAGTTGGCTGGTGCTTCCATGACTCCGTGGGGCTTTGTGGAACCAAGCTGTGATCACAGCCAGGACAGGCCAGGTTCTCCCAGGCTAGAGTGAGCCTCGAGTCTGACTGGGTGCTGAGAATTGGACCAGCAGTCTGCATAGGAAAGTTAGACTTTTGATCTTTTTGTACCTGAAACATCAAATTGTGGGCTTCCATCATCCTCCAAGAAGGACCATGGTGGCTGGGTCCAACCACCAACAACCTCACAGTCCAAACTTGATGGCTGGTGGGCAGCAGTGGCTTGAGATCTCCCGGGAGTCCCAGAGTCTGTGAGTTATTTGGGGTAATTCAAACATCTGGGGGGCCAATTCTCTCTCTCTCTCTCCCCCCCCATGCCCATCTCAGAGCATGATTATGAATATTAAATGAGTTAATATGTGTAAAGTGCTTAGAGTAATGACTGGCATATACTAGGTGCTCAGTAAATGTTAGTTATTATGATTTTATTCGTTCATTCATTTACTCTGCTTTTAGTTGTTCACTTACCCACTTATGCATTCATTCATTCACACCAATTTCTTATTCATTCAGCACAAATTCATTGCACACATCTTGTCTTTGTCTGTACTGGGCTTACCCAAGCCCAGTTCCCTCCCATGGTAAATGCTCCTGAAGTTTAGCACAGGCCCGGGAAGTCAAACTGATTCCCATTTACCTGTGACCTTGGATACCTTTAATAATGGCAGTGCCTCTCCCACCAAAAAAAAAGTGAGAGTGGATGACCCCTTGGGGACCTCTGGCAGCGTGTAACCACACTTAGAACATCTCTCTCCCACCAGGCCAAATGGCGCTGAGTCCCAACACTGGCAGCCAAGCTTTCCTGAGCACCAACCAGATACCTTGAGCCCAGAGCCCATGGACCGCT
This sequence comes from Macaca fascicularis, assembly GCF_037993035.2. Classification (NCBI taxonomy): domain Eukaryota; kingdom Metazoa; phylum Chordata; class Mammalia; order Primates; family Cercopithecidae; genus Macaca; species Macaca fascicularis. The sequence goes on from NC_088375.1 coordinate 212,482,565, forward strand.
ATGGCTGATGCAAAGTCGAAGATCTGAAGTTCAAAGAATCAGCAATGAGGAATCTGGGCCAGGCATATGTATTGATTTCATGATTTATTTATATATCTTCCCACCCCTTCCAATACTTGAAAACAAAACAAAACAAAAAAAGAATGGCAGTACCAGAAGGCATTGGTTACGTGTCACAGGAACCACACAAGCAGTGACTCCTAAAGAAGTTCAGAGGAAGGAAAGAACCCATGTGGTGGGGTGGAGTGGGTTGGGGGTGGGTGAGCCAGGGTGGGCTCCCTGGAGGAGGAGTCCATCCGGCGGGGAGAATGGTCTAGGCAAGGATGCAGACTGGCCGGTAAGGTGGGTCCATGCAGGAAGCTGAGGGAGGTGGATGGCTCGAGCCCCTCTGCCCGCCCTAGTCGGGGAAGAGCAGGAAGCCGGAGAAGACGCTGTCGGAGCCCTGGATGCCCACCATGTCGTAGTAGTCATTGACACCCAGCCACACCTCCTCGCCCACCTGCAACCTCAGCAGCACACCGCCCGAGTTGACCTGATTGGCTTGGGACGTGTGGCCACAGAAAGTGACCACCTTGACGCCGCCGCGGTACAGCAGCACGCACAGGTTGGCTGTATGCGACGCGTGGTAGACAAAGTAGTAGAGGCCGGGGACTTTGCAGGTGAACTTGCCAGTGCTAGTGTCATAATCTCCCTGCGGGTTGGTGAGGACCGCATTGAATCTGATCAGGCTGTTGGGTGCAGGGGGCTGGTGGGTCTGCCGAGCGACCGTGAACACTGACTGGTACTTCTGCTTGTATCTGCCCTCCTCGCCTGGCTCTCCAGGGATGCCCATGGGGCCGGGCACCCCTGGCATCCCAGGGGGTCCCATGGGGCCATTTTTCCCAGGATGGCCAGGTGTGCCGGGTTCTCCCTTCTGCCCTTTGGGTCCTCGGGTCCCGGGAATGGCTGGGATTCCTGGAGATGGAGAAGGCAGAGAGAAAGGGTAGGGTGGGGGACAGGGAGGAGGGACCCTGAGGGTGTCTTCCAGGGAACACAGCGCTGGCGTTTGGTCTCTAGAATCTCATTCCCATAGATGGGCTGTCTCCCTAGGAGCCGGGTGCAGGGAGTCAGGCTTTGGCTGGAGGGAGAGAGAGAGTCTGGTTCAAGTCCTGCTTCTCCACCAACCCGCCCTCTGACCTTGTCTAAGGCACTTCCCTGTCTCTTGGCCTCAGTTTCCACATTTGTGATGGAGCAAGTAGGGAGCTCAGAGCTGGGCGGGATCTCAGATGCCATGAACGTCAGCCCACGGACAGATGGCATGTGGCCACACGTATCTTGCTGGGCCTGCACAATGTTTTTTACAATTTTTAATTGGAGCCCAACATGTACAAATTCAGAACTCATTTGAAATTGAAATTCTCAGAGCTCCTTGACAAAAAATCAGAAGGTTGGTCAGAGGCAGCTTAAGTTTCAGCTTCTGTCCACTTGCATCAGCCCCTTCAAGACCTTTTGCCTGATTTTGTATTTCTAATTTTTTTCAACTTTTTTATTTTGAAATATTTATAGAGACAAAGAAAGTTGAAAAAAAACAAACAAACAAAAGAACAGGGACTCTTCACCCAGTTTTCCCCAATGCCACAACTTGCATAACTAAAGTATAATGTCAAAACCAGGAAGTTGACAGAGCTTATCTAGACCTCACCAGTTTTATATACACTTTGTGTGTGTGTGTGGTTCCAATATAATTTTGTCACGTGTAAATTTTTGTGACCACTCTCACCTCTGCAATCAAGTGTATCTGTCAGTTTGTATTATTTTTCACAAAGAGGACTCTCAACATTTTATAAGCTTCAGAGTCCCACAAAACCTATATCCACTCCTGAGATGGACTCCCCAGGTTAGCACATGGGAACCCCTGGATGGAGCCAAATTGAAGCCGCCCCACTACAGGGCCTGCTCTCTCCAGCTCACCCCAGCCCCATTCAGCCCACGTCAGCCCCCATGACAGCTGGCCTGGTTCAATTTCCCTCATGTTACCGATGAGGAAGCCGAGTCAGAGACTTGCCCAAGGCCATGCAGCCAGTTTGAGGTGCAGTCAGGTCTCTAACTCAAGTGTAGAGAATCCCAGGGTCTCACTCTGTTCCAGCCCCGATGATCTGAGCCTCTGTGAGATTTTTCTCCCCTTATCTAAATCATACCCATCTTTAAAGGTCTGACTCCAGTTTCCTCTTCCAGGAAGCCCTCCTTGACCACCCCCATCAGCCCTCATGTTTCCTTCCCTCCTCTGACTTCCATCGGGCTGGGAGTCTGTGCAGACCCATTTATGACAGATCCTCTATGACTTATGAACTTGTTAGGCCTCAGCATTGGGGTCAGGACCCAGCCGACCTGGCCTTCCCACCTGTGACCCTGGGAGGGTGACCTCCCTCCCTGAGCCTGTGTTTGCTCAGTTGAGATACAGGCCTAATAGAAGAGGGAGTCCCTGAAAGGGTGGAGTGGAAGAAGGCACAGTGCCAGGCACACTGCAGGAGGCGTGCCCTGGAGTGTCTGGTCCTCATGATGGCTCCAGGGATGCTGAGCAGAGCAGCGTCTCATCCTTCGTGATGTCTTCAAACCACCAATTGAGAGGAGGCCAGGAAACAGCAATAGAGAGGGGGCTTGAGAGGCAGCCGAGGGCAGTGGTGGAGAATGTGGACTTGGGAGCTGGACGGGATCCCACTGTGTGACTTTGGACAAGTTGCTCAATCTCTCTGAACCCCAGCTTTGACATTCGCAAAATGAGGGTCAATCACTTCTTCAAGGGATTGTGGCCTCGGTTTTATCATTCCTAAAACTGAGACCACACCTGGGACTTGGGGGCTCAATCATTGGTGGCCATCAGCTACCCTGGGCAGGGAGATGGCCAGAGGCAGCTGTGAAGTACAAGCTCCTGGAAGATGGCAGACCTGGAGACCTCATTGAGCTCACCCTAAGTTCACCCTAAATTGGAAAATTCCTTCTGGAAAGTTGGTGTCATTCCATCTATCCAGGAGGGAAGATGATGGTGGGACCACTCCGAAGGACATTCCTCTCAGCTGGCCTCCCTCCCTTCCACCGTGTCTGTCACCCCATCACCTCTGCTCGGTGTCACTCCAGGCCAGCTCCAGGCATGCCCAGCATCCCAGACGTGCCCAGCTCACTCACAGACAAGGCACTCACACTCCCCAGGGCTCCAGCCCCAGCCCCAGCCCCAGTCACCCATTCATAGCCTCAGCCCCCTTCTCTTATGCCAAGGATTGACTGTGGACCTCCAACAGAGGTTTCTCTGGCTGCAATTCCGACCTCTCGCTCCCCACCCCTCCAACTCTCCAGAATCCTAAGGAGGGAAGTGAGCACAGATCTCTGATAAAACCAATGATACAATAGCCTACACCTGTATAGACCTCCCCGGTGCTCAGGGCTGTTTTATATTTAAGTTAACTTAATCCTCACAGCAACCCTGTGAAGCAGGTGCTACCATCTCCTCGTTTTACAGATGAGGAAACTGAGGCACTGCGAGGTTAAGTAACTTGTGCGGGTTCACATAGACGGAATCAGTGGGGCTGGGATTTGAACCCTGGCATTGGATATGTTCACTGTGTGGGCCCCAGCTTCCCCAGGTGCCCATGTTGCAGGGCAAGAAAACTTTCCCTGCACCGTGTCCTGTGAGCCTCCTGGCCACCTTTGGGGCAGGCACTTAATCCCTCCCTATAATTGGGTGAGGAGGAGGAGGAGCACGGAGGTGCGCCGGGCCCAAGGTCACCTCTGGGGAGGCCTGAAGCCTGGGCTCTGAGGATAGAGGAGCCAGACCCACCGTGAGAGTCCGACTCTGCCCTGGGGCAGACGTAGCAGCAAGGGAATGCACTTCCTGCTGTCCCCTGCCCCCTGGTCAGCCCCAGACAGACACTCTGATCCCTGCCCCAGACCCAAACCCCTAAACCAGGCCAGCAGACTCACCTGGCTCCCCCTTAGGCCCTGGAAGTCCATCGTGCCCATCCTTCCCTGGTGCCCCGGGCAGGCCGGGCATCCCTGGGATCCCGTAGCAGCCTGTGTTGGCTTGGCCCCTGAGGGGCAGCAGCAGCAGGAGCAGCAGCAGCTTCAGCCCAAGGTGGGGCAGGGAGCTGGGCCCCACGTCCATCCTGGAGAAGGAACTGGGAGGGAGAGAGCTGAGCTGTCCCCGCCAGCCCCTCACCTGCCCCCAACCCTCTCATTCCCCAGGACCCGTCCTCCTCAACCCTCAGGAGCTCGCTTTCCTGCCTCCCCCAGGAGCCTCACCATGGATGGATGGTGGGGCCTCTTCTTCAGCCCAGGCCCCGGGGCCCAGGCTTCCTTCCCCTCACACACCAAGTTGCCCCTGGCACCACGTTTCAGGAAGGTGGCAGAAGGTGGGGGAAATGGCCATCTGCCCATACCTGGGCAGGGGTCCGGGCCTCACCTGTGGGTGAGCGGTTTCTGGCCTGGTCACAGAGCTGTCCTCAGATCTGCTTCCCCTCTCCCAGACAAGAGGACACGGTGTCAGAGTGGTCAGAGCAAGGATTGCCCAAAGCAGGGCTGGGCCCCCTCCCCTTCTCGTGCCCTCCCCCAATCCCACATCCCCTTTCCCAGAATTTTCCCTGACTTGACACTTTCTTTTGGGTGCTGAGCCAGACTGACCACAGCAATACCCCTGCCCACATCCCCTACCGGCAGTCAGTGTCCGAAATGAGGAACTGTCCCCTGCCCCAGCATCTGGCTGAGGGCGTGTGTGTGTGTGTGTGTGTGTGTGTGTGTGTGTGTGTAAACACAAGCCGCCAGGGCACAGACGTCCCCTAGCGTCAGGTTCATCCCATCTAATGACCAATGTTAGCATTTGCTGTGCCTGAGACTCAGTTTTCCCAGAATCCCTAGGAGGAAGTTATTATCCCCCTTTACAGATGAGGAAACTGAGGCTCAGGAGGACATACACCATTGCCCAAAGTCACACACTCAGTGGTCTCTTGGGGCCCAAAGCCTTGCTCTGACCCCTCTGCTCAGCTGCCTCCAGAAACAAGCCTCACATGCACTTGTCAAGTTGCAAGCCTTGTTCTAGAAACTTCCATGTGCCCCATCCCAGTGGCCACACTTGGAGGTGGACCCCCAGGATGGATGCTTTGGCGGCAGGCAGCTGTTATGGTGCACGGGCTGCCCCAGCGACAGAGTCAGGGCCCTGGCTTCTCCTTCCAGCCCTGTCACTCCATGGACCAGATGCCTTCAGCAGATCACAGGTCCCTCTGGCCTCCCTTCTGTCTACTGGGGGGGCCTTGGCTTTCAGTATTGGTGCCTCTTCCATTGCTGGGGGCTCCTGGTCTTCCCTGATGGTTCCATCTTCCCTGCAAGCACCACCCTCCTCGCCTGCTTCCTGGGCATGCCCTGCCTCTGGGCTTGGAGCCCACCATGGCTGGTGAGGGGCTCCCCATCAGGACCAGGCCAGCAGAGCTGAGAGGCCCTCTCCCCTCTCCCTCTTCTCCTCACGTGAGATTCTAGGGATGAAGGGGCTGTCAGGCAGTAGCAGGGCTTCAGCCTCTACCCCATACCTGCCACCTGTGTCCATTGGTTCCCCCTCTGTAACATGGGGGCTTCTGACAGCTCCAGGCCAGTGGCTGGGATTCGGTGCACAACACACGTGCGATGCCTTGTCCCGTGCCAGGCATGGGCAGGTGTTCAGAGCTCTGCCCCTGCCTCGCTGAGGAACCCTCAGGGTCTCAGTCTCCCTTTCTGTGTCTCCACCCTGTGCTGTGGGGCTGCAGAGAGTGTAGGGTGAGTTAAGGGACACGAACGCACTTGGCCTTAGGAGTCCCTGGCGGGTGGAAGCCTGGGATGAGAATAAATGATGGACACATGCATTAAGAGGCTGGGGGCCACCCAGCCTGACGGCACTGGGCGCCTGTCTTCCCTCTTCACCTCCTCTGTGCCTGGGTCTGGCTTGTCCAGCAGGTGGCAGCCTCGGCCCACACTCAGCCCTCCCGTGCCCCGCCCACTTGGCCCTGCTCTGGGCTGCTCCAGTTCATTCCCCTCCTGGAGGGGCCAGAGATTTTGCATTGGTGTAGTGGGTGGATGGTGGGGTATGGGTAGGATTTAGGATAAGGGGGTGGTCGGGCACTCCCTGCACGTCCCGTTTATCTAGTTTGGCCTCTACTGCCGCTGATGGGGACTCCACCCCTGGCATTTTCTTTGCATGCCCTAACCCTGTGGGGTCAGGCAGCCGTGGTTCAGCCCCAGGGCCCTTCCCCTTTCTGGCTGTGTGTCCTTGGGTAGATGTCTGCTGTCTCTGAGCCTCAGTGTCCACATCGATTTTGCTGGGATTAAATACATCAGTGGCCGTGGAATGCCCAGCACATAGGTGCCTGAAGACCCGTCTCTTTTCCTGGCGCTGGTTAAACAGTGTGTGTTCTGAGTGGGCGAGGCGGGGGGAGAGCAGGGCCGAGCTGACTCCGGACGGGAGCTGAGGGGCTACCCTGAGGCTGTGGATGGAGGGTTCGCCCTCTCCCTGGGCCCTCCTCACTTCTTCCCGACCCCCAAAGGCTGTTGGCAGAGCAGGGACAGTCCGAGGAGAAGGTCTTGTATTTTAGAGGTGGATACTCAGGTTGTGCACTCGAGGACCGCGAGGCCATTTGTGTGTCAAGTGGTGGATGGGAGGGACAGCCCTGTATTTCTGAGGCTGGCCCTGTGAGAGTTTGAGCGTGTGTGTAGGGAGGTCCGTGTGGGAAAGAACGCAGGCATTCTGAGGCTCATGCACGCTGGAGTGAGGAGGATGTGTGTGCCTGGGTGTCAGGAGTGTGTCTGGGACACCTGCGGAAGACAGAGAGAACATGCGATAGTTCATGGATGTTACTTGTATGTCTGAGGCAGGGGCTGTGTGCTATGATGGCTCGTGCCTCCCTGAGTGTGTCTGTGGGTGTGAAGGCGTAACTGGTGTGTGTGTGTGTGTGTGTGTGTGTATGTGTGTGTGCAGCACAAAGATAAACCCAGCTTCCTTTGAGAAACTGCGTAGGGCATTGGACATTTTCAGATCTGAACTCCTGGCCTCCTTATTTCTCCCGTGTTCGAGGGACAGGATGGGATTTGCTGCTTTGTAGTAGCTTCCAGAGAGACAAGTAGGAGCCTGGAATGCACTGTGAGCATTCAAGACTCTCCCAGCCCCCAGCCCGGGCGGAATGTCCAGCAGGCAGCAGAGGCAGCAGCCCCAGTCTCCACACCTGCCGGGTGGAAGCCCAGGGCTGGACTTAGGAAACCTAGCTTCAGGAAGCACTGCTGAGCGCCCTTGGGCCAGTTGCTTCCCCTCTCTGATTCCTGCCCCTGCCTTCCCAATACAGGGTTGGAAAAGCACCTGTGTGATGCGTCAAGTGCTTCATAGAAGCCGGGGAGGCTGGTGAGGGTAGTGGTTAAACACAGGCTTGGGCATCAGTAAGACTTGGGTTCAAATCTCAGCTCCTTCCCACCCCCCAACTTTTTTTTTTTTTTTTTTTTTTTGAGAGATGGAGTCTTGCTCTGTCACCTAGGCTGGAGTGCAGCGGCACGATCTCAGATCACTATAACTTCTGCCTCCCTGATTCAAGCAATTCTCCTGCCTCAGCTTCCCAAGTAGCAGCGCCACTACAGGTGTGTGCCACCACGCCCAGCTAATCTTTGTATTTTTAGTAGAGACGGGGTTTCACTATATGTTGGCCAGCCTGGTCTTGAACTCCTGACCTCAAGTGATCTGCCTGCCTTGGCCTCCCAAAGTGTTGGGATTACAGGCGTGAGCCACCGTGACTGGCCCCCAGATCCTCCCCTTAGATGCTGATTTGCTGATTGATGCCTACTCCTTGCAGCCTCAGTTTCATCATCTGTAATGTAGGGCCAGCATACCATACCCAGAGCTTGATCATAAAGATTAAATAAAATATAATAATAGCAAAACTTCCATAGTCCTTATTATAAACCGAGCACTGCTCTACAATTTTCATGTATTAAGTTATTTAATCCTCCCAATGACCCTTTGAGGTAGGCGCTATCATCAGTCCCACTTTCCTCAGATAAGGAAACTGAGATTTCAGAGCTTGTTAACATGCACATGATTAGACATCTAATAAGTGGTGGCATCAGGATTCAAACCTGGGTAGATGAGGCTGCTAGGACCTGCTAAACACATTGTGTGAAATACTAAGAATGGGCTGGGCGTGGTGGCACACACCTCTAATCCTAGCACTTTGGGAGGCCGAGGCTGGCAGATCACTTGAGGTCAGGAGTTCGAGACCAGCCTGGCCAACATGGTGAAATCCCTTCTCTACTAAAAATACAGAAACTTCACCGGGCATGGTGGCAGCTGCCTGTAATCCCACTTACTTGGGAGGCTGGGGCAGGAGAGTCGCTTGAACCAGGGAGGCGGAGGTTGCAGTGACCAAAGATCACGCCATTGCACTCCAGCCTGGGTGACAAGAGCGAAACTCCATCTCAAATAATAATAATAATAATAATAATAATAATAATAATAATAATGACAGGCCTGCTTCTTAAGCACTGGATCGTTATCATTCTTAGGCCTCCCTCTCAATGCCCCGAGTAGCAACTGAAGCTCAAGTTCGGCAGACACAGACACAGATGTTTATTCCAGGAAGAGTTCTAAGAAACGAGCTGTCTTAGAGCATGTGTCACGGGGGCAGCCAGTCCTGGGGCTCTCGGAGCCAGCCCCCTCCCTTCAGCAGCTGAAACAACAGCGCCCCCATTTTACAAAGCGGAGCATGGAAGCCAGAGAGGTGGGTGGGGGAGGGGTCCTTCCCGGGCTCAGGTGGACGGGAAGATGAGGAAGCCGCTGAAGACGCTGTCAGCCTCAAGACCTTGGTAAATGTTACCCTTTCTGGGGTCTTTTTCGACCCAGACCTGGTCACCCCGCTGCAGCTGAAGCACCATGCCCCCTGACACCACCTGGAAGAGCCCCTTGTTGGTGGTGTCACAGAAGCCCAGGGAGCGTCTGACCTGGCCCCTTGAGGAGGAGACAATGGACAGGCAGATCTCCCGCTCGGACACCACCTGGAAGGTGAAGTAGTAGTAGCCGGGTACAGTACAGACGAATCGGCCTGAGTGGTTCTGGTATGGCTCTTCCTGGTTGGTGATGACCATGTCAAAGATGACCACGTTGCCCCCCATCGGTGGGTTCCGCCGAATGGCCGAGAAGGCCGGCCGCGGCTGGTCCTTGATGTTTCCTGGGTTGCCCTTGATACCTTTAATTCCTGGGATGCCACGGTCCCCGAGGGGGCCACTGGGCCCTGGGTAGCCCACCTTGCCAGGGTTTCCAGAGGGCCCGGGTTCCCCCTGGTCTCCTTTAAGGCCTTGGATGCCTGTCCTGATGCCAGGGGCCCCTGTGGGGAGAAATGCCAGATTGGGAGTCAGAATCCAATGCCTACCAGTCCTCAGGGAGAGAGCTGGACCCCCTGAGTCTATGGGATAAAGGGCAAGGAAGCACCTGGGCCTTCAGGACATCGATTCTGACTAGCTGTGTGACTTTGGGCAAGCATCTCAACCTCTCTGAGCCTCCGCTTCATCTGTAAAGTGGAGAGAAGTGTGAACAGGCACTTGGGAAAATGTCAGGTTCTGGGAAATGCATGGCACTCTGGCTGCTCTGCTGTGCTCCTGCCCAAGGCTGAGGACTCCATACCCCTCTGGAGGGCACTGACCTTGACTTCTTCAGGTTCGGGGACCACATGTAGGATGCCCGGATGCAAATTATTGCAAATGTCTATGTGATCCTTCTGGTCTGCTCTGGACTAGGAGGCCTAGGGGGATTCCATGAGACTCCCTTTCCACTTTGGTCAGGACCTCCTCCCTTTTCCATCACCCCCGGCCTTTCTTCTAGAATGTGAGAGTTTCTGAAGCCTAGAGGTGCTGGGGAGGGGGAAGCAGGGACCGTGTTGGGGGTGCTGGAAGGAAGCGAAGGGTCAGTTGCAGTTATTTGATCCCTCTCTCTGTGCCAGGCAGCGTTATTTCTCCATTTTACAGATGAGGCCACATAGGCTCAAAGAGGGCCGATAATTTGCTTGAGGTCACACAGCAAGGCAGTGGCTCCTGAGTCTAAACTCTGGGTCCTCGTTTTTCTGTTAAGAGAACTGTGAGCAAGCACTCAGCATTGCTGCCAGAACTTTCACATTCACTGCTCAAAGGGAGCAGAGGGAGTCATTCTCCAGAGGGTGAAGGTGAAGCTGAAGAAAGAGGACCCAGGCAGTAAAGGGGGAGTGGAGAGGCCTGAGGACATGGCCTAGGGAGAAGGCTAGGCCTCCCTTAGCCCCTGGGGCCAAGTGCAAACTGGAGAGGATTCATGGGGCATTGGGGGCAGACGGGCTCTTGATTCTCAGTGCCACCCCAAGCCTTCGCTCTGGAGGCCAGGCCAGGCCAATGTCCAAGGGGCTAGGTCCTGAGGGAGAGTGCTTACCAGGCTCCCCTCGCTCCCCCTTGAGGCCTGGCCGCCCCGGTCTGCCGGGTCTTCCTGCCACCCCGTTCTTCCCGTCTGGTGCTCGGCACACATTCTGGGTCACGATAGAGGCCAGCGATATGGCCAGCACACAGACCACCAGCCATCCCTGGGGGCCTTCCATGTTGTCCCTGTGGAGACACGGGAGGGCCTGGACAGGCTGGACATCACACTCACACCCAGCTCACACCCTTGAGTCCCATGCACACAATGATATATGCACAGCCCTCCCCCAGTGCACATGCACCCTCCGGGGCTCTCAATGTCCACTCTCAATCCAGCGCCAGGGACCCCACACATATACACAGAACCACAAACTCACACACATCCACACATGTAACCAAGCACACCCACATCATCACACATTCACACAAACACAGTCTCTCATACATGTACCTACAAAACACAGTAGGCAAACTCGGAAATCCACTAAACCCCCCTAGACACACAACTGATACCCAAATAGACTCTGTCCCTCACTCACACGGACACACCATTCATACACTCCCACAGGTGATCGATTTCATTGAACAAATGTGTATTGAGCGCCTGCTCCTTGTTTAATTAACACTGGCTCACCCAGATGGTGGAGCTGTGCATACGCACAGGAATTCACAAACGCTCAACACCACACCTGCTCACTCTTCTGCATGCTCCGCGCCTTTCAGTATCCACCTGAGCACGGGAGGCTGGCTGCCCCCACAGTCCCCTCTGCTGGGTCCCACTGCCAGCTCTGGCACCCCAGGCTTTTCCTTCTTTGTGTTGGGGGGCCAGGACCCACGAACCCTGGTCTTACATTCAGTTGCTGGGTCTAACTCATCGCCTTTCACCCTCCCTCAAGCCCCGGCTCAAGGAGTTAAGTTCCCTCCACTCACCCATTCTGGGTTCCTGATCAGCACTGCACTCCCATCCCTATCCTAGAATCAGCCACAGTTATTTCCCTCCCTCCCTGCCTCAGTTGCCCAGCCTACTGGGCCAGCTCCCCTGGGTCCCGGAACTCCGCAGCCCCCTCCCTCTGGGACTCTGGCCTCACCTGCCTCCCGTTGTCAACTCCAACTGGATGCTCCTGCCCTCTGCCCGGGGACCCTGTGGGCTGCCCAGCAGGAGTGGCGCCAGGCTGTGGCCAAGTTTCACATCCCTTCCCACTTCCCCTTCTCCAGACCTGCCCCCCTGAACTTCCCCAGGGGCCAGAAGCTCACCAGGGACATTTTGAGCAGACTTCAGCAAGACATTGGATGTCCTGCCCCAGCAACAGCTGGTGTGGGGGTGGGGGCAGTGAGGCCAGTGCCTGTGAGGACATGGGGTGGAGGCCATGCAGGATGAGGCTCTGAGAACCAGAGAAGCACAGAACACCAGAGCGGAAGGAATCTTTAAAAAAATCTGTCCCTTATAGGACTTTTCATGATTATGAAAGTGACACGCAGTTCATTGCCAAAAGCTTGGAAAATACAAAGAAGAAAGAACAGTGCATTGGTGAGAAGGAAGCACAGCAATCTGTTTCTAGACTTGCTGCTTCCTAGTTGCATGTCTTTGGGAAATTACTTGACGTCCTGGGCTCTCAGTGTTGTCTGTACATTGGGAACGAGGTTCTATGTCATCTGATTACTGTAACATTTTAATGACCTACACATACAAAACACTTGGCACATGGTGAACACTTAACCACTAACTTTTGCCAACATTTGAAAAAACAACAAGTCTGGATGCTTTGGCTTGCGCCTGTAATCCCAGCATTTTGGGAGGCCAAGGCAAGCAGATCACTTGAGGTCAGTAGATCGAGACCAGCTGGCCAACATTGTGAAACTCCATCTCTACTAAAAATTAAAAAAATAGCCAGGTGTGGTAGCATGCACCTGCGTAATCCCAGCTATTAGGGAGGCTGAGCTGGGAGGATTGCTTGAGCCCAGGAGGTTGAGGCTGCAGTGAGCTTTGATCTTACCACTGCATTCCTGCCTGAGAGACAGAGCAAGACCCCATCTCAAAAAAAAAAAAAAAAAAAAAAAGAGATGGCAATGGCAGGCCATCTGGAATGGCTGCTGTCATCACACTGGCTGTGGTAGGGAGGCACGGCCAGGGCTGCATGCTCTGTATAGCCAGTGGGAGCTGGGGACAGTGGGAACCCTACCCTCCTGGGCACCACTGCAGCTGCCAAACCACTGCTGAAGACCCAGGCCTCCTGCTCCATGGAGCAGGCGGGGGCCCCCGCCACCCCCCATGCAGCTGCAGCTGCCTAAACTGTAGCTGTGGACCCAGGCATCCCTGCACTCTTGGGGGCCCAGGAAGGCCCCCCACCAACCCTTGCAGGCTCAGAAGTGCCTGCTCCCACTGCCTGGCTTCTCCCTGCTCTTGGCGCCCACTCTGATCTTGGAGCAAAGCTGGTGCTGAGCCTGGGTGCTGTTGCAGCCTGGCTGGGTGTGTGCATGCTCTGGGAAGTGCTAACACACTAGCCCCCTGCTGCCTTGGCCCCCTCCGGACTTTGGGCACTGACTAGCATGGAAGGAAAGCCAAGGGGAAACTGAGGGCAGCTCAGTGCTGACCTGCAGGTGCCCTTTGGCATGAACAGCCTGGGCACCATGAACAGTAGCAGGAGACAGACAGGCTCCTGGGGGAAGGGGATGGGTCCCTGGTGAGGCCAGGGAAGGCCTGAAGGCTGGGGGCCAGGCTGCCAGTCCCACAGTCCAGAGTGGGAACTTGTGGTATCTTTTCTGGGCTTGCCTATGGCCACCCATGGACCAATCAGTATGCACTTCCTCCCCTCTGAAGCCCGTGAAAGCTTCAGGCTCAGCCAGAGCTGAGCAGACATTGGGATGACCAGCTGCTGAGAGGAGCTACCCGCTCCAGGGCCTCCTCTCTGCTGACAGCTGCAGAGACGGCAGAACAACGTGTCTGCAGAGAGGAGCTTCCCATTCCAGGTCTCCTCTCTGCTGGGAGCTGAACACTCGTCAGGACACCCTGGCTGTGGAAAGGAGCTGTTCCCTGAGGGAGGCCTGCAGGAGGCTGCGCTGTTCTATCGCTCAATAAAGCTCCTCTTCGTCTTGCTCACTCTCCACTTGTCTGCATACCTCATTCTTCCCGTTTGCAGGATAAGAACTTGGGACCCATCAAATGGTGGGGCTGAAAGAGCTGTGACACAAACAGGGCTGCAACATGCCCCTTGCTTGCCACGGTGTGAGTGAAGAGAAGGAGAGAAGAGCTGCAGCCCTTCGGGGAACCCAGACCTGGGAGCTCCCCAAGCCAGGGCTGTGACTCCCTTTTTGGGGCCCCGTGGTTCCTGGCATCTCCAAGCTTCTGGGTGCCACCGTGTTCCCTGGTGCCAGCCATGGAAGCTGCTTGTGGTGTACCTGGTTTAGCCACAACCTCTCAGAGAGCTGGTGCCCATACTGGCACCTGGAGCTGTTCACCCCACTACAGCAGCTGGCATGTCTGACTGTGTGCAGTAGCCAGACCCCACGTTCACTCACACACCCCTCACTGTTCCATCCCTGACTTGCCCTGGGCAGATGTGCAACCCAGGCTGGTAACGTGAGCTGGGTGCAGCCTGCCAGGTGGAGTGAGTGAAATGAGCCCAGTGGGCCTGAGCAAAACTTGGGCAAAGGTGCCACCAGTCACAGAGGTTTCCAGCCAGAAAAATGACACCCCAAAGATCCCGTAACACCATCTCAAAAAAAACAAAAAACAAAATCCAGCAGTGAAAACCTGTGAATTCTACGATATAGAGATAATTGCTGCTAATGTTTGAATGGATCATCTAGCCTCACTCATATTAACTGACAGGGTGCTCATTATCTGTCTGCACAGCACACTGCTTCATTGTTGGCTTGGACCTTGAGAATGCTTTTTTTTAGATAGAGAGGCTCTGTCTCTCCCAGACTGGAGACAAATGTGTTCAGGCCTGGGCTGACCACATCTGTCTGCTTCTTCTCATGAGTATGTTTTTGTTTGTTGGTTTGTTTGTTTATTTATTTGTTTTCTGAGAATTTTGCCAGAGGCAGGAGGAGGAAAAGAGGAGGAGAGAGGAGATAAGGGAAAGCTGTTGTAAGTGGGCAGATGAAGGGTTTTCCAGCTTTGGGGACTTCTTTTTCATTTGCAATCTTATGTGGCATCTGATGTATGTTAAACAAATAAAAATGGGGATACTGGGCCAGGTGCCGTGGCTCAAGCCTGTAATCCCAGCACTTTGTGAGGCCGAGGCGGGCAGATCACGAAGTCAGGAGATTGAGACCATCCTGGTGAACACGGTGAAACCCCGTCTCTACTAAAACTACAAAAAAATTACCCGGGCATGGTGGTGGGCGCCTGTAGTCCCAGCTACTCGGGAGGTTGGGGAAGGAGAATGGCGTGAACCTGAGAGGCGGAGCTCGCAGTGAGCCGAGATTGTGCCACTGCACTCTAGCCTGGGTGATAGAGCAAGACTCTGTCTCAAAACAAAACAAAACAAAAACTGGGGATACTGGGTTGAAGGGTGGGGGCCCAGAGCTCCTCCTGACAGCCCCTCCCATGCTGCCTGGATTCAGAAAGTTCATAGAGCTGGAATCTCACCTGCTCGGCCCATACCTAACTCACAGTGTGACCCTGGGCAAGTTATCTCATCTTTCTGAACCCCACTTTCTCCAGCTACCAAGATGGGGGAGTGGGTGGGAGGTGGGAAGACTGCCCAAATGATCTCTAGTATCCCTTGCAGTATCCATCTTCCTCTTCTTTTTTTTTTTTTTTTTGAGACAGAGTCTCACAGGCTGGAGTGCAGTGGCTCGATCTCGGCTCACTGCAACCTCTGCCTCCTGGGTTCAAGAGATTCTCCTGCCTCAGTCTTCTGAGTAGCTGGGATCACAGGTGTGCATGCACCACCATGCCTGGCTAATTTTTGTATTTTTAGTAGAGACGGGGTTTTGCCATGTTGCCCAGGCTGGTCTCGAACTCCTGACCTCAGGTGATCCTCCTATCTTGGCCTCCCAAAGTGCTGGGATTACAGATGTGAGCCACCACACCTGGCCCAGTATCCATCTTCTTTGACTCCATTGCGTCAGCCTCGCTTGTCTGCCAGAGGAGTTAGAAACGTGACACGCCCGAGCCGGAAACACCAGCCTCATGTGCCCTATTTTACTCTAAAGACACAAAGGACCGGAGACAAAAAAAGACTTGCCCAGGGTCACACAGACAGGGGCGAGCTGGCAAGAGGATACTGTGAAAAGCTTCTTGAAGTGTCGTTTTCAAAATATGGAATACCCAGTTCCTATAGAAATACAGTGTGGGAATGTGTCAGTGTCTTCTTGTAGGTTGTTAATGGAGGAACCAGCTGGGTGACAAAGCTAGTTCAATGGATATAGAAAAAAAAATATGTATACCTGTATATGGAAAGAGAGAGAGAGTCAGTTAAAACAACAAGAATTCTGGAATATTCATAAGATTGCTAAATTAGATACAAAACTGGTTAATGTTCTATAGGGCAGTACAATCAACATGTCGGGGCTATCTTCTCTATGGAAAAGAAATCATTTGCATCTCTACCAGACAAAAATAATTTGCAACTTATCAGTTTTCTACCAGTTAACAGCTATCTTTACTGAATCTGGGCTCTAATCAATAGTAAATAATAAGTCAAGTCAAGTGACATTCCCCTAGAGTGTCAGATGACCCTTAGGAGGGCTTGTTAGATACAGCTCTCATTTGACTTTGAAAGGACACCAGTTATCTATTTGCCTTATTTCCAAGTGTTGGATGATTTTACTTATCAGGCTGTTGCAAGAGTATAAACACTTCCCAAGAAATAAAAGACATCGATACTAATGTACATATCATTAGTGTGAGAAGTGAAAGGGTCAGCAATGGCCCTGTGCATGTCACAACAGGGACACCTTCAGGCGGAGAGGAAGGGCACATTCTTCCATTTCTCCAGAGCCCAGACTCCTAGACGGGAGGCAGATGTGGGGAAGAGAGGAGATTCCTAGCCATGCTTGCACCGTCATGATCCATGAGGTTCAGTCTCAGAGTGGGGTCAAAGGTCAAATAAATAACCAAAAAACAATTTTTAAATGACTGGAATTCTTTATGGCGGAGTCACATCCCATTCAAGAGTTGGGTTGCAAAATCAGCACACGAGGCAAACATTGTAAATGGTGGAAAAATACCTTCGAACAGCGTCACGTGAAAGACTGTATTACCGTTTCACAATGGACTTTTGCTGTCAGTTTTGGCTCCAACAGTAGAACAGATTTCTTGTTCTTCAGTTGAGTACCAGTTGGTTAAGATTAACCAACTTCCCTATCACTCACACACAAAGGAATTGAATCTTCGGAGACTGGAGCCACCCTCGGAGGTGAGGTGTTTAGATTGTGAGGGGTTCACAGGAGCTGAGGCAGACTTGGGGACAGCAGACCTCTCCCAGCCATGGTTCTTCCAGAAATAGGCTCTTAGAAGACAATATCCCCTGGCTGGGCATGGTGGATCATGCCTGTAATCCCAGCACTGTGGGAGGTCGAGCAGGGTGGATCACCTGAGGTTGGGAGTTCGAGACCAGCATGACCAACGTGGAGAAACTCTGTCTCTACTGAAAATACAAAATTAGCTGGGCGTGGTGGCACATGCCTGTAATCCCAGCTACTTAGGAGGCTGAGGCAGGAGAATTGCTTGAACCCGGGAGGTGGAGGTTGCAGTGAGCCAAGATAGTGCCATGCACTCTTGTCTAGGCAACAAGAGTGAAACTCCGTCTCAAAACAAAAACAAAAACAAAAACAAAAACAAAAACAAAAACCTGCCTCACTTAAATTGCAATTTCTAGTTATTTCTCTCTTGGAGTCCTATTAGGCAAAGTGGAGATACTCAAGTGTGTATATAATGTGACTCTGAGGTTCTTGTATATTTCTTTTAAAAAATGAGGCGTAATTTGCACAGAGTAAAATGTGCACATCTCAAGCACACAGCTCAGTGGCTTACACCTGCACGCACAGGCCCTCTACCACCACTCGGATCAGAGTGCGGAGTATCCATCTCCCCAGCAAGGTGGCCATGCCCCTCCGAGTCAACAGTGCTCCCCTCCACCCACACAATAACTGGTGTTCTGCTCTCCCTCACCATTGGTGCCTTCTGCCTGTTCTTGAACTTCGTGTCAATGGAATCAAGCAGCCTGTGCTCTTTTGTGTCTGGCTTCTTTTGATGAACATGCCAGTGAGATGCATCTGTGTTACCGTGTGTCAGTTCGCGTGGTATTGCTGAGTGCTATTCCATTGCACACGCAGTATCACACTTTGTCTATCCCTTCTATTGGTGTGGAGTTTGGGCTATGATGAATAAAGCTGCTAAGAACATTCTTGTGCAAATCCTCTGCTCCACCCAGCCCTGTGAACAGATACACTCACTTCTCTGCTGTACGTTTGAACACCAAGAAGGATGCGTAGAGTTGACACCAGTGCTCTTTGCTCTCTTCCATCCACTCCTCCAGACATCTGTCTCCAACTTCCTGTCTCCACCAAAAAAATAAAAATCTCCCGGCCCCTCTACCCAGAGCCACTGTTCCTCCTTCTCCCCCACTCTCCTGCTCTCTGTTCTTTATTATGGAGATTGTCTTAGTCTGGCCTTTCTTGCAAAATCCTCCTTCTGGGCCTTTTGGGGTCTATCCTTCCATTATCTGTCCCCACCACCCAATAAGATCAGGGTTCCATTAGCAAGTGGTTGGGGGAGGCGTTTGGAATTGGGGAGGGAGCTGTTGTGCGAGAGAACGGCCATGCGTTTGTGCACACTCTTTATTCTTCACTTTTCTTGGCAGATAAAAGCACTTCTTGGATTATTTTATGAAACGCAGAGGGGATTGTAAACAGCAAATCAGTTACTGTGGAGATGGAGGCAGCGTGTGTTCAAATACAGTGTCTGTGTCTCTTTGGCTGTGTGATCTTGCACGAGTAACCTCCTGTGTCTGGGGCTCTAACACGTCACCTGTAAACTGGGAATGATGACCTCAAACTACGCGAGGCTTCCAGGCAGCAGTGCGGCTGGTCTCTGGCACACAGTAGGTGCTTAACACAATGTCTTACCTCCTCCTACTCTCACCTGGCACTCAGAGGGCCGGTGCATGAAAGAAAATGTGAAAAAAAAAAAAAGACAAAAAAGATTTATTGCGGGGGAGAGTGAAGAAAAATAGGAAGAAATAAAGCCCCCCCAGATGGAAGCCAGCACCCTGAATGCCCACGAGGGAGGCAGCCCAGCCTGGAGGGAAACTGGGCGGAGCTGCTCTGGAGACGTTCTTCACAGGCAAATACAGCCAGAAGCCACCAGGCAGGTAAGATGTAAAAAGATTAAGAGGATTAAGAGAGAATTTGGAAAACAAACAGATCAGGCTGTGGGAGCCAATAAGGAGGTATTACCTCCACCTTGTGAGGGCTGGGCCTGACATCGAGGTTGCTGGGAGATGCTAGCTTCCAAGGAGCTCACATAGGCACGAGGGTCACAAGAGAGCAGCTAGGGAGAGCCCGGAGTACAAATGATCTCCACCATCTGCCGATCACAGGACCTGAAATTCCTCCTGTGAGGCATTATTTCCACAGGGTAAGCATTGTCCTCTCTGGGGTGTTTTGAGGTTGATGCTGCACCGTGGTGTGCTTGCAAGATGTTAACAGGCTCTTCCTTGTGAGCCCTACTGAATAATGCTGGACTTCCTACTGGGTGCTTAATACATGACCTCACTTCATCATCAGAATCCCCGGGGAGGTGGCATGGTGACAACCCCTTTTACGGATGAAGTAACTGAGGTTCAGAGAGGGTAAGTGACTCACACAAGGTCACACAGACTGTAAATGGAATAGTTATTTCTTTCTTTCTTTCTTTCTTTCTTTTTTTTTTTTTGGCATGGAGTCTCTCTCTGTCGCCCAGGCTGGAGTGCAGTGGCGTAGTCTCAGTTCACTGCAACCTCCGCCTCCTGTGATCAAGTGATTTGGGTGCCTCAGCCTCCCGAGCAGCTGGGATTACAGGCTCATACCACCACACCTGGCTTTTTTTGTTTTGTTTTGAGATGAATTCTTGCTCTGTTGCCAGACTGAACTGCAGTGGCACGATCTCAGCTCACTGCAACCTCTGCCTCCTGCATTTAAGCAATTCTTCTACTTCAGCCTCCCAAGTAGCTAGGACTACAGGTGTGCACCACCACACCTGGCTAATTTTTTTTTTTTTTTTTTTTGGTACAGACAGGGTTTCACCATGTTGGCCAGGATGATCTCTCCATCTCTTGATCTCATGATCAGCCTGCCTCGGCCTCCCAAAGTACTGAGATTATAGGGGTGAGCCACCGTGCCCGGCCTAATATTTTCTATTTTTAGTAGAGACGAGGTCTCACCATGTTGGCCAGGCTGGTCCCAAACTCCTGACCTCAAGTGATCCGCCTGCCTTGGCCTCCCAAAGAGCTGGGATTTCAGGCGTGAGCCACCGTGACTGGCCTGGAATAGTTGTTTCTACCACATTGGGTTACCTTCCTGAGGGTGTGCCATTGGCATCCGACCTGCAGATTGGGGTCTGAAACAGCAGTCCTGAAAGTGGTGGGGAGGAGCACAGAGGAGATGAACATGTTGAGTATGGGGACTCCGAGGGCGAGATCTGCCAGCTTCACACATTTACCTCCCTCGTGCCAGGCATTTAACATCGTCTCACTTAATTGGCACGGGATCCTTACGGGGTAGTATTTTGGTTCATTTCCAAACATGAAAAACAGGCTCAGAGAGGTGCGATGACTTGCGCATGGGTCTAGGTTTGCCAGATTTAACAAATGAGAGTTCAGGATGCACATTTCAATTTGCATTTCAGACCAACAACAGTATGCATGGGATATGCTTATGCTAAAACAATGATTCAGGCTGCATTTTATCTGGCAACCTCCGTAGGTCACACAGGCTGTAAGTGGCTGTTACCCCCTCTTCCTGTGGCTCTCTGGCAAGAGCCATCTAGGGAGGGGTGAGGGTGCGAGGGTGTTCCTGTCTGCCTCCCAGGGAGATGTGAGCTTCACCCATCTACCTAGGGGCCAAGATCACTGCTCCGGTGGACTGGCCAGAACCCCAGCCCCGTTCCCCCACCATGGTTCCCACATCATCACCATGGAAGGCTGCCTTCTGTATGTGTCTAACTGCCCCAGACTTTTTATCAGAAGAGACCACTGTGGGCTGGAGGCAAGGGACTTGGGTTCTAGTCCTTGGACAAATCACCCCCCTGCCCGGGCTTCGGCCTCTCTGCTGGAAAGAGAAGGGAGCTGCGCTGAAGCGGTGGGTCCCTGGAGCAGTCACCTGGAGGAGCTGGGGAAGAACACCACTGCCAAGCTGCATGCGCTCTACAAAGTCGGAGGCTCGGGGTGGGGCCTCTGCATTGAAACAGGTACCCTGAGTGAGCTGAGGCTGGCAGCCCAGGCCTTTTCTGGGGCTTTGACAGTGACTAAGGGTCTTCCCAACCTTGGCACGTTAGCTGGGCCTGCCCTGGACCTTTGGACATGACCTTTTGGTATCTGACAAGTGGGGAGAGGCACTGGAGGGCTTAGAAATGACTTAATGAGGGAGAGGCAGAGCCCAGGGGGTTGGGGAGGGGAGAGAAATGCCTTCATGGTGGGGGCAAAGCCAGAAGGCCACGTTTGTTAGGTGGGGGTAGAAGGGAGGGAAGGTCCCTAAATCTCCCCAGAGGCTATGACCATCTCCAATCTTGGAATTCAGGCCTATTTCTTACACCTGGCTCCTGAGATTCCGTGTGTGGGGGCTGGTGAGGTTACTGCCATCATCCTTAATTAACTGATGGGGGATGCAGAGGGCTGAGTCACCTATGTCACACAGAGGAGAGGTCCAGTCTCCAGTCCACAAGCCCTGCCCTAGGATGGTCCCGGAAGGGGCCCTGGCCCAGCCTCCTCCCAGAGTCCTGGGTCAGTGGGGCACTGCCATTTTCATTGCGAGGTTCTGAGCCTCCGTCTCTGCCCTCCGGCGGCTCACTGTGGGCCTTTGTCCAACGGTCCACTAACCCCAGCTCTAATCAACCTTTCTTTCCCTGGAGCCCGGGACATGGCCAGGGTCACATGGTGTGCAGGGCCAGTGCTGGGATTTGAGCGCAGGTCATGTGATGCAGGAGCTCGCCCTCATTTTTTTTTTACCTGTGGAGCCGCTCAGGAATTTGGGCTAATGACAGCTGCCGCTGCCCTGTCCTCACCCCCCTCTCCCAGCCCTCTGCTGATTACAAATAAACACCCGGTCTACGCAGGAGAGTAATTAACTCTCCAACATGGGGAGGACTAATCAGCCTGGAGTTTGCTGCAGGTGGGAAAAAGCGAAGGCTTTTCCTAAGTAGTATGCAAATGAGCCTGTAGTATGCAAATGAACCCCTCCTGCTCCTGGGAAAGGCTGTCAGAGCCAGAAGTGCTGCTGCTTCCAGGGACAGGCTCTGGGAACATGGGCCGGCTGCAGGGGCTTGGGCCTTTAGGCTTAGGGGGGTTGGGAGGTCAGAATAGGGGTAGGGGTGGGGCTCACCTTGAGGGTCTCCAGCACACCTGCAGCCCTTGCATGGAACACTGTGGGGATGGCAGAGGGAAAAATAGGTACGGGGCTCAGAGAAGTGGCTGTGAATCTGAATACCACTGTCCTCACCTGGGTGACCTTGGTCTTTGTCACCATGCTCTTGCTCTGCTGCGGAGGTCATGGAGGCCTTGCATTGCCATGGGTGGAGCCACGGCATCCAAGTGGCCTGGCTTGCTGAGGAACTGCATGAGAGATAACTGCCCTGGAGTGTCACCCAGACCCACGACATGCTTTGCAGGAGTGGAGAGTAAGCCTTTGTGGTGTTCAGCCCCTGCAATACAGTTGTTACTGCAGCATAACCGAGCTTCTCCTGATGGATACAGCAGAGGATAAGCCCATTGGAGAATGATTATTACATGAACATTGTTGTCCTCATAGTCTTCATCACCCTCCACGCCTCCCTTTACCTTGTCAGGGCTGTCGTGTCTGACAACATCCTTATAGAACCCTTCTGGCAACACCATCCCTAGCAGGTCCCAGTGGAGCTGTCCGGGGTCCTGTCCTCAGCCTGAGCGCTCCACCATTGCCCAGACTTTCATCGGTTCTGTGCCATTGGGCTGGGCACCCAGGAATCTGAAATGAAAAACATCCAGATGTACCTTTGGAGAGCTTGCATGCTGCTGCAGAGGCAGACATAGAAATAACTCCAGGGCCGAGCAGGTCATGGGGCCCCAGAGACACCCAGAAACAAGCAGTGGGTAAGATGAGAGTCACCCCAGTGCAGGAATCTTGGGAGACTTCTCAGAGGAGGAGGCAGGACGTGGCAGCAGTGACTCACCTACTCATTGCTTATAGGCTCCTCTCACAATTCAGGTCTGAGTCCCAGCTCCTCTTCTTCCCACTGTGTAGTCTTGGGGTGCACAGTGGAATCTTCCTTCCTAAAGCCTTAGTTTTCTCATCTGTGAAATAGGACAATAAAAGTACATCTTCTTGGGATTATTGCAATGGCTTAGTGGATTAGTATGTGTGAGGTGCTTTACTCAGTGCCTGGCATGCAGTAACGTTCAGTAAAAGGTGGTTCTTTTTGTTTGTTTGTTTTGTTTTGTTTTTTGTTTGTTGTTTTTTGTTTTGTTTTGTTTTGTTTTGAGACGGAGTCTCACTCTGTTGCCCAGGCTGGAGTGCAGTGGCACGATCTCGGCTCAGTGCAACTTCCGCCTCCTGGGTTCACGCCATTCTCCTGCCTCAGCCTCCCGAGTAGCTGGGACTACAGGCGCCCACCACCACGCCTAGCTCATTTTTTTGTATTTTTAGTAGAGATGGGGTTTCACCGTGTTAGCCAGGATGGTCTCGACCCCTGACCTTGTGATCTACCTGCCTCGGCCTCCCAAAGTGCTGGGATTACAGGCATGAGCCACCATGCCTGGCCAACAGTTGTTCTTATTATTTCATTTGGCTTTTGCAACAACCCTGTGAGAGAATAGAAATAACTAGCGTTATCACTGTTCCACAGATGAGAAAAATGAGGCTCAGAAAGAGCAAGTGACTGGCCTAAAACCACACAGTTAAGAGCTGGCTGAGTGTGGACTGGAAGCTGGGCCTGTCTGACTCTGAGCCCTCGTTCACTGTGCTACTTGGGGTTAGCATTTGTGCCCTCAGACCTTGAATCTCACCTGCTCATTCTGGCCTGGCCGTATCTCCCACTCTTTCCATGTCTCAAAGCCCTAGCCTGACCCTTTGAGACTCCACTATTTTTTTATTGTGATAAAATATACATACCATAAAATTTACCATTTTAACCATTTTAAGGGTGCATTTCAGTAGCATGAAGAGCATTCACACTGTTACGCAACCATCACGACCGTCCATCTCCGGAATTGTTATCATTTCATACTGAAACTCTATACCCGTGAAACCGTAAGCCTCAACTGCCCCTAAAGCCACCGTCTCACTCTCTGCCTCTGTGAATTTGACTTTTCTAAGTACTTTTGTTTTTCTTCGATTGTATGCAGTGGCATGATCTTGGCTCACTGCAACCTCCGCCTCCCGAGTTCAAGCGATTCTCCTGCTTCAGTCTCTGGAGTAGCTGGGATTACAGGTATGCACTACCACACCCGGCTAATGTTTTATATTTTTGGTAGAGACGGGGTTTCACCATGTTGGCCAGGCTGGTCTCGAACTCCTGACCTCAAGTGATCTGCCCACCTTGGCCTCCCAAACTGTTGGGATTACAGGCATGAGCCACTGTTCCCGGCGGTACTTTGTATAAGTGAAATTATGCATCCTTTTGTGACTGGCTTATTTCACTTAGGATAACACCCTCAGGGCTCATCCATATTGTAGCATAGATCAGAATATCATTCCTTTATAAAGCTGACTAATATTTCATTGTATGGACAGACCATGTTTTATTTATCCATCCATCCAGTGACGGACAGTTGGGTTATTTCCACATTTGGCCATTGTGGATAATGCTGCAATGAACACAGGTGTACAAAGTCACCACCTTCCTGAGACCTCCATGGGGGCCACTCCCCAAGAGCTTTGCCAGGATCCACAGGTCCCAAACTGCCCATGATCCAGGAACCAGGGCCCGCCCAGCCCCTCACCCACTGGCCACCTTGCTTCCCCCCGAGCTCTGTGCCTTTGCTTTCCCCGCCTGGTGCGTCTCTCCCCAGCATCTCCACCATCCAATGCCACTCACTCATCAAGGCTCACCTTGAATGCCCCCTGCCCCCACCCATAGCCTTCTCTACTTTCCTTGTACTGTCTGCTATCTTTAGTCCTCACCCTCTGTCTGTCCCTCACTTAGGTCTCTGATTATTACTATTAGTAGTAGTAGTAGTAGTAGAAACAGGGTTTCACCATGTTGTCCAGGCTGGTCTCGATCTCCTGACCTCAGGTCACCGCCCGCCCTAGCCTCCCAAAGTGCTGGGATTACAGGTGTGAACCACCGCACCCGGTCTCTGTCTCTGATTATTTTAAACCTTAGACTAGTGTTACCTGTGACTGCCCCCTCTTCCAGAATAGGGAATTTCCTTCAGAATATTGTTGAGAGGGCTAGGCACAGTAGCTCATATCTGTAATCTCAGCATTTTGGGAGGTTGTGGCAGGAGGATCCCTTGAGGCCAGGAGTTTGAGACCAGCCTGGGCAACATAGCAAGACCCCCATCTCTTAAATAAGAATTAGCTGGTCCAGGCATGGTGGCTCACTCCTGTAATCCCAGCACTTTGGGAGGCCGAAGCAGGCAGATCATGAGGTCAGGAGTTTGAGACCAGCTAGCCAACATGGTGAAACCCCGTCTCCACTAAAAATACAAAATTAGCTGGGTGTGGTGGTACACACCTGGAATTGCACTCCAGCCTGGGCAAAAAGAGCAAAACTCCATCTCAAAAATAATAATAAGAAGAAGAATTAGCTGGGCACGGTGACGCATGACTGTGGTCCTAGCTACTCAGGAGGCTGAAGGGGGAGAATTGCTTGAGGTCAGGAGTTTGAGGTTACAGTGAGCTATGATCACTACTGTACTCCAGCCTGAGCAACAGAGTGAGACCCTGTCACTGGAAAAAAAATATTGCTGAGATGGACTTCTCCTGAGTATAAGGCAAAAATGAAAAAAAATGAGAGTCCCTCTTTCTTTGGAATGTGTCTATCTTAAGTGAATAAAGCTGGTCCCTTGTGCCAGCGCAATGAATTAGAGGTAATCTGGCTTCCTGAGTCTTGCTACACTTTCTTCGCCAAGTTAGATAAGACAGTCACTTGCCAGAGAAGCATCCTAGACAGATCGGGTTCAAATCCTGGCCCTGCCCCTTCCTGGCTGTGTGGTACCAAGCAAGTTACTTTATTTCTCGGCACCTCAGTGTGTCCATCTATGAAATGGGCATAGTAATATAATCTACCTCACATGATTGTGACAGCTATTAATGGAGTCAATAGGATAATAATGTCTTCGGAACAGTGCCAAGGGTATAGTAAGCGTTCACCAAATACCAAACATGATTTATTAAAGGAATACATAGTGGGGGCTCAGGGAATCTTTGCCAAATTAATGGGAAGAGTGAGACCCAAGAGGGAGTTCGGATCCAAAGTAAGCAGGTGCCAGGGGTCTGGAGACATCTGCTCAGCCTCCCCTCGGCTGAGTGGGTAACACAATGCTGGCTGCCCACACTGCAAGGCTGTTCTTGGCATTAGTGTGAGGCTTGGGGTGGAGGCATAGGGCAAACAGGGCAAAGGGCCTTTGACCCAGCTCTTTCCTCCTCAGGGAGAGGGACTTCTGAGCAGCCTTCTTGGGAGCCCCCACTCCCTGGCTTTCTCCAGGCAGACAGGCAGTTGCTGGGAGAGCCAGGTGGGAGCTGGCACATCTGGGCAGCAGCTGTGGGATAAGCCATCCTCCCCTCGTCCCCCACTCTCCACAGTAACTGAGGCTGCGGGGGGCCTTCTGAAGGCTGGGTCGACACCGGCAGGAAGGAAAGGAGGCAAAGGCCCATGGGGTGGACTCTAGGGCCAGCCTGGGGTGATGGGCGAAAGTACCAAGTCACTCTTGGAGCCAGGCCATGGTCAGCAGTTTTGCCCAGGCACCTGGAGAGGGCACTGGGACCCTGGAGAGCCAGGTTCTAGGCCCAGTGGAGCCTGTGCTGCCTCAGCCTCCTCCTCCTTTCTCAGGGTTCACTATCTTTGTCTCTAACAGGTACTATCCTGCCTCCCCCATGGGGCTGTGGGGCGATACTTCTAAGAAGATGCTCGAGGCCAGGCGCCATGGCTCACACCTGCAATCCCAGCACTTCGAGAGTCCAAGGTGGGCAGATCACTTGAGGTCAGGAGTTCAAGACCAGCCTGGCCAACATGGTGAAACCCCGTCTGTACTGAAAATACAAAAATTAGCTGGGTGTGGCGGCGAGTGCCTATAATCCCAGTTACTGGGGAGGCTGAGGTAGGAGAATCGCTTGAACTTGGGAGGTAGAGGTTGCAGTGAGCTGAGATCGCACCACTGCATTCCAGCCTGGGTAACAGAGCGAGACTCTGACTCAAAAAAAAAAAAAAAAAAAAAAAAAAAAAAAATCCTTGTGAAGAAGCTTCCCCAAACCCAGGCAAATCTAAGGACATCAAAGTCCTGCTGGTGGGTGACTCGCTCAGCGGTCCCTCCCACCATCCAGCAGACAGTGGAGCGGGTCTGAACATAGAGAGAGATGTTCATGGAGCAGGAAGAGGGCTGGCTGGCTGGGAGTCCTCTGCTCACTCTTTCCTCTGTAGCCCATGTGCTTGCCTTGAGTGAGCGACCTCATCTTGGAGCCTCAGTTTCCCTATCATGGATGGCGCCTTGCGGGGCCAGGCAGTTTAAAAAAAAAAAAGAAAAGAAAAAGAAAGAAATTGTACGTAAATGTTCACAACTTCCCTGCATGGTAAAGGTTTCACTCCTGATTAGGTGATATTGCTTGCCCTAGGCGTTAGCACATGTGCTGTGTGGCCTTGAGCTGGCACCGTTACCTCTCTGAGCATCGGTTTTCAAATCTGTAAAATGGGAGTGACACTCTCCCTCGAAGGTGCTAAGTATTGGTGGACAATGAAAATCCAAGGTCCGGGTGCGGTGGCTCACACCTGTAATCCCAGCCCTTTGGGAGGCCGAGGCGGGTGGATCACCTGAGGTCAGGAGTTCGAGACCAGCCTGACCAACATGGCAAAACCCCGTCTCTACTAAAAATACAAAAATTAGCTGGACGTGGTGGTGCATGCCTGTAATTCCAGTTACTTGGGAGGCTGAGGCAGGAGAATTGCTTGAACCTGGGAGGCGGAGGTTGCAGTGAACTGAGATTGTACCACTACACTCCAGCCTGGGCAACAGAGCAAGACTCCGTCTCAAAAAATATAAAATAAAATAAAATAAAAATCCAAGGAAGCCTCGCTGAGGTGTGAACCAAGGGCAGTCGCGCCTTCCCCTGCTGTACACCAGGCTGCCCCTGTGGGTGGGGGTTGGACAATAGGATCTTCAGGAGTCTTTGCAGCTTGACTTGGACACTCCCAGGCCTTCATCTAAGCCTCTGGATTCCTTGGAGCCCTCTGTCTCACTTCATTTGGTCTATTGCCTGCTTTTACCTGAGGGCTGTTTTTGATGACATAGCGGCCCTTGGTCCCCCACCCCAGTTCCCAGAACCCAGCTGTGTGGGGGGGTCTTCCTTGGCAACGAGGTATCGGCCGTGACTTCCTGAGGCTCTCAGCATCCGTGAGGGGCTAACTGGGGGCGCCACTCCAGAGCACCCTCCTTTGCTTCTCAGCAGGAGGGAGTGACCAGGTTATTTTTGTGATAAAAGTTGAATAAATGGAAAGGCATGGTTTTTATTCAGTGGGTAATTAGCTGCCGCTGCTGCACTCCCTCCTAATTGTCTCTCTCACTCCAGACGGGCGGAGATCAATAGGAAGCGGCCGCTGTGCGGTGAAAGTCACAATTAATTAATTGCCGGGCGTGCGTGTGTCTCCATCTCTGTCACATCAAAGGGCTGGGGGCAGCAGCTGCCCGAGTCTCGGCTGTGCTGGGCCGGTCCAGCCCAGAGGCCCCAGACGCGTGTGACCATGAGCCACAAGGCAGCCTTCCTGCCTCTCTCTCTGGCAGCAGGAGGCTCCTAGAGAAGGGGTCCCCTGAGACCTTAAGCTTATCATCATCCCACCACCCCCAAATGTCCACCATAGCATCCCTGCCTTGGATACCCCAGGCTTGGTCCTCTGCTGCCCTTTGCCCATTCAGTCTATTCTCTTCCCTGCAACTTTGGCTGTATCGGTGATCAGAACAGTGGTTACCTCTGCTGGTGGAAGGGAGGTGGTGACTGGGATAGGGAACATTCTGGGGTGCTGGAGATGCTCTACATTTTTTATTCAGGTGGTGGTTTCATGGGCGTACACCTGTATCATAAGCCATTTGATGCAAAAGCCAAAGGTACACTTAAGATGAATGCAAACAGTTACACACACACGCAGCACCCCTCCCCGTTCAGTAGTAACCACTTCCGTTTATGTGCCAGGCATGGAGACATCAGGATGATGAGGATGGCACCGCCAGTGAGTGATGAAACCACAGGTCCTACTTAAACATCTCTTCCCTAATCTTCACCACCAGCCTTGAAGATAAGTAGCATTATTTCCATTTTACAGACGGAAAAACAGAGGCCCAGAGAGGGGCTGGGAAGGAACAAAGATGAGGAGAGGCGAGAAGAGGATGGAGGGAGGTGGGGAAAGCGGGAGGGAAGGGCTTGTGTATGTGGAGGGCTCTTGTGCGCCAGGCATGAACTTGAAGCTCTGCATACCTCCATCTCTCCATGAAGGTGGAGCCATGCGTCCCATTTTACAGACGGGAAAGCTGAGGCTCAAAGAGGTGCAGTCCCTTGTCTAAGGCCACACTGCCCGGAAGTGATGGGACACATCTGGAGTTGCCTCACTCCAATGTCCCTGTGATTGGAGAAGGAGGAAGAGCGGGAGGACAGAGATTGTGGGCGGGGCGGGCTGGAGAACCCACGGAGCCAGGAGGCAGGTGGCCTTAGTGACTTACAGAAAGAGCTGGGGGTGAAAGGGGGCCCGAGGCCGAATGAGTGAACCTCTCACAAGGTGTGAGCACGAAATAGGTCCTGCTAAAAGACACCACCATGTGGGTGCACACACACGTACACACAGTGCACACACACACACACACACTTCAATATTTTTGCTCTGTTCCAACCTTTGCAGAGGGCTTCCTGCTGCCTCACGGGGGCCAGTGTGTTCAGCTTCTCCTCACCTGCCCCCAAGGTTTGCTGTGCCCTACATCCTGCCTGGCACAGAGATGGGGCTTGGTATGTGGGCTGGGAGCTGGGCAGGGCCATGCTGAACTCTGGCCACATGGCCTCCTACCCAAGGCCCTTGACTGTGCAGGTGAAGCCTGGCTTTGGGAAGCATCAGGCCTGCCTGTCCCAGGCCCCAGCCAGTGCTCCTTTGTCCTGCTTCGGCTCTCCCAAGCGGGCTCCTCTGGCTCCCTGGAGCTCACAGGTTCACAAATATTGTAACAGCTTCCTGCTGGTGGGGGAGGCAATACCCGTCCTTTGGTCTGCTGTTTCTCAGTGAGAACACCACAGCGAGTCCAGCCTCCTGCTCCCGGCTGGTCGTCAGGGGAGGCCACCTCCATGCTCCCACCAGCGTTGCCGCCTGTCACTGTGCCTTTGAAGTGGCGCCTGATTTTCCAGTCTGTCTGAAGTTGCTCGCTGTTTATGCAACAGCTGGTCCGGCAAGTCCCCCAGCCGGGCCTTTCCATGACGGTGCCAGCCGCTGGGGACTCAGGGAGACAGCCACCAGGCCTCCGGGGGGATAATGGGAAGAAGCTGAGATGCCATTTCTGTCTTCAGGGTCTTCTAGACTGAGTTTGCTTATTTTTTGCTTAAAAGGACAAAAAAAAAAAAAAAAAAAAAGAGTTTCTACGAACTCCAACGTGCTATCTCTCTTCAAAGAATCAAAGAAAAGAGAATAAAGATTTAAAGCAAAACAAAACAAAAAAAAAAAACAAGAGCCAAAGGTAAAATTCTTACATTTCTTTGAACATTTATATGGCTGCAACTGCTGCATGGTGGAAGGTGCTAGACTGGGAATGCTTTTGCAGATGCTAATGTGCCGTGTGACCCTGGACAAGTCACTGCTCTCTCTGACTCTCTGCCTGTGGGATCCCCTGAGGAGGGTTCAATGGGCTCTGCCCCACACCACACTGTGGGACTTTCTCACAGGCTGTGCTGTTTGCTGCCCCCAACACTCAAACCCAGAGAATCAGAGCAGGGAGGTGGAGGGGCCTCCAGGGCTCAGTGAGCAGGATGGTCCCTTTCAGACATGGATGTGTGAAATCTCCATCGTGAGGATGTCACAGCTGAGGGTCAGAGGCGGTAAGTGAGCAGCCTAGGGTCACACAGAAAGGGAGTCTGGAAGCAGGATTATTGAACCTGTGTCTTACGCCTCCCCAGCCAGGGCTTCTTCTCCTGCCTCATTAAGCTGCAGGAGGAAGTTCCCAGAAAGCAGGGGCCACCTTTATGTAACTTACATTTTTCCATAGAGACCTGTGGGAGTGGAGTTTAAGGGTGAAGGCTCGGAGGTCAGATAGAACTCGGTCCTGCATCTGCCACTCCATTCACATGACTGCATGCAATTGATTTCACGTCCCCGAGCCTCAGTTTCCTTAACTGTAAACTGGGGCTGTTCCTCGTGCCTCCCCATGCATACTGTGAGGGTGAGGGAGAGGACACAGGTGAGGCGCTCAGCTCACAGCCTGGCACGCGTGAGCCTTCCATCAATGCCAGCAGCTACTCCTGTGAGCCTTCAGCATGGGGCGGGAGCCTCGTCTGTTTCCTTCGTCAAATTCTTGGGGTAGGAGAGCACCCTGGAGTGTTCTCCCAGGCCTGCCTGTACATCGCGGTTGTCACCCCACAGCCCCTCCCACCAGAGCCCCTTCCCGGGAAAGACAGGCCGCCTCCAGCAGGATGTACAGGAAATGTCAACCTCATCTCGCCCAGAGGCCACTGCTGACACTGATGAGACCCCCGGCGGGCGGGGCAGACAGTGAGCAGCTCAGGGCTTGGCCTTGCCCCCACTGGGCTCGGCCTTTCTTGGTCTCCCTGTCACAGCTCTGGCTCCAGCCTGGGGAGGTGACCCCGCAGGTTACTTGATTCGCCTGCCTGGCTGGGAAGCTGTCAGTCTATGGGCTGGCCTTAGAGGGAGCTGGCGGGCAGGCAGGTGGGGGGCCAGCCTCCAGCTAGCAGTGCAGAGGGCAGGTGCCTGGTGGGCATGGGCTCAAGGCTCGGACGCAGAATAAAGTGGTTTGGAAGCCTGACTCTGGCTCACTGTGCAACCTGGGGCAAGTTAAGTCGCCTCTCTAGAGGAAGGTTCTTCAGCTGAAAACGTGCCCAGGGTAAATGTTCTCCCAACAGGGCCGCTGGGAAAACTGGAACAATGGCAGTTGGGAACACACAGAGTGGCAGCCTAATGAAGATGCTATTCATTGTGTTGTGTCCCTGCCCTCTCAGGTGGGCAAGAGATTCATTCATTCAGTCAGTCATTCACTTATGCAATAAGGCAGCTTTGCACTTACTATCGTTTGCCAGACCAGTTCTAGGCACTGGGGAGACAGCTGTGAACAAAGAGACTAGGCTCCTTGCCTTCATGGAGCTGACATTCTACTGCAGACGGAATGGGGGACTGGAAGGGGAGGCTGCTGGAAATCAGAGGCCCAGGGAGGACGAAGAATGTGATGGGGCCACAGTAGAAAGAACACAGGAGACCTGTGTTCAAAGCCTGTCTCAACTGCTAACATGCTGTGTGACCTTGGGCAAGGCACTTCCTCTCTCTGGCCTTCAGTTTCCACATTTGCAAAAGAGGACTCATCACCCTGCCTCACATCACCAAGAAGCAAGTCTCCAATGAGGCCAGTCTTGGAAAGCCACCAGGAGAATGGGTTCCTCTGCCTGCCTAGCTCCCCTCCCCTGAGGATTACAGCTGGGCACCTAGTAGAGGAGTAGGGTGTGACCTGCAGCTTCTCCCCAGGCTTGGGACCCAGCCCAGCATACCCAAAGCTACAAACCTGAAAATGGCCACTCCACCTTTTGAAGTCTGGTGCTCACCTGAGGTGGAGGCAGGAGCTCTGCACATCTTCTCCAGCCCTATGCTGTCTGGACTAAGATCTCCTCCTTGAGATCCTGTTTCTTCCAGTCACCCTCCAGGTGGGATCCTGGGGATCAGAGTAGCCTTGCAGCTAGAGAAGACCAGCAATCATTCATTCATTCATTCATGCATCCATCATCAATCAGTTGATCAGTCAACAAACACTCAACTAGCGTTTACCAGGTGGCAATGCCATGCTAAGCACAGGTTATTGGGGTGTGTCAATTTCTTCAGCAAACACTGAGCACCTCCTCTGTTCTGGAGTTCCATACCTGGCACTGGGAATAAAGTGATTAATTGATTTATTAAATGTTTAGAGGCACCTACCATGTGCCCTGTGGTTAGTGTCAAAGAAATATGGAGGCCGCCAGGTGCGGTGGCTCACGCCTGTAATCCCAGCACTTTGGGAGGCCGAGGCGGATGGATCACGAGTTCAGGAGATCGAGACCATCCTGGCCAACATGGTGAAACCCCGTCTCTACTAAAAATGTAAAAATTAGCTGAGTGTGGTGGTGGTGTGTGCCTGTAGTCCCAGCTACTTGGGAGGCTGAGGCAGGAGAGTCGCTTGAACCTAGGAGGCGGAGGTTGCAGTGAGCTGAGGTCATGCCACTGCACTCCAGCCTAGCAACAGAGTGAGACTCCATCTCAAAAAAAAAAAAAAAAAAAAAAAAAAAAGAAATATGGAGGCCTTACTCTGTGCCAAGCACTATGATGGGCACAGGGAACAGAGTCACGGGCTCCCTGAGCACCAGTGCTGAGCCAGGCACCGTGCCTGGAGAGCAGCGGCTGGCGTTTTGTATGCGGACATGAAACCCGGAGTCTCCCTATGGCTAATGAATCATCGAGCTTCACAAGAGAAGCGCGAATGGACCCCCTTGTCCATGAATTTGCTAATTGAGCTCCTCGAACTCAGACATTAACCTGCATTACCATAAATACTGCAGAGAACAGCCATTCTCAACTGCTGCTCAATGGTAATGTAGAAAATCAGTCGAGGGATAAAACTGAAATGGAATCAGAAAACCTGATTTTCACCATTAATTCAAACCTAGTCTCCCCCAAATGCCTTCAGCTAAATCTTTCTCTAACACTCAAGGGCTGGAGAGAGGAGCATGGGGACGGGGGCTGGAAGAAGGGAGAGGCTTAGCAATGGAGGCTGGGGAGTGTAAACTGGTGCAGGGGCTTGAGGGTAGGAGCGGGCCCGTTCTACCTCACCGGAGGCAGCCAGCCCTGGCCCATGGCCTAGAGGAGTGACCTTGGTGATGAGTGAACTCAGTGCCATACATGAGAGAAATGGGCAGAGAGCTGGGGATAGCAAGGGCCAAGAGTGTGGGCAGAGAGACAGAGGGGGCAAGAAGTGGATGGACAGGCAGACAGGTAGCTAGAGGGACTGACCGACTGCCAGGTAGACAGAGGAAAACAGACAGACAAACAGAATGACAGATGGACAGCCAGCCTGACCCACAAGAAGCCTGATGATGCACGGGTAGACAGACAGAGTCACAGGCAGACAGACGGGCCCAGTGACAGTCCAAGCAGCAGGTCCAGGGAGAGGCAGACAGCCAGGCTGTCCATTGAGAGGACAATTGCATGGACTGACACCAGGTGACAGGGACTGGAGGCTGGAGTTGGGGACAGAGGCTGGAATCGCTGAGCCCTCCCTAGACACGTTAGCAGGAGGAGACCCGGCAGATGGCTTCACATTTCGTGTTAAGCCCCTTGCGTGACGAGACTGGCGTGCGGGGTGCTCCCCTGGGCCCCAGGCTTCCCGGCTTCTTCCCCCTCCTCCTCCTCCCCCTCACAGCCACGTGCATGATCTGGCACGCAAGGCAGGGAGGCTCGGAGCAGCCGTGACGTCTGCTCCATGGTTGGGCAGTGGGGGCACTGCCTGGACCCCTATGTGGGCCCAGTTGTCTGTGGGGGGCTCAGACCCAGTTCAGGGTCCTAGCCCTGGGGACTTGGACTTGGGGGGTTGGGAAGTCCTAAAGGGAGCCTGCTGGGCTGCTGCCCCATCCCTCTGCCTCATTCGTCTGTTCCATCTGACCCTGGCCGCCACACTGTGTGGTAGATTCTGTTATTGTCCCCATTTAACAGAGCAGCAAACTGAGGCTCAGGGAGAGGAGGGAGTTGGGCCAAGGACTTTCAGCATCAGGGGGGTGGAATCTTCCTGTCTGGGGGCTGGGCTGCTCACAGGAAGCTCACTCATGCTCTGCTCTTCCGTAACTGATGCTGCTGCTAAGTCCAATGTACTTTGGCAGGGGAGTGACTGTGCCAGACCCTAGAATTCCCTTTAGGAAACCTACTGGCTCTCAGATGGAAGCCACATTGACAGCATCAGCTTCTTCAGTGGTCCAAGCGCCTCTGGTATCCATCGGGAACTGCCATCTGTCTCTTATTTGGTCACAAAGTCAGGTGAGGCAAACCCTCAACAGCCAGAGCTCCAATCACTCAACTCGCTGTTGCTGACTGCCGCCCAGCCCCGACACCAACGAGACAGGTGGGGAGGAAACTGGGGCTTCCCTGAGGAGCAAATGGGGCCTCAGCACCAATCGCCTTGATTTTCATCCAGTTCTCTCTCATCAAAACTCAGGACAAAAAATACTTCCATTCATCAAGATAACCATAGCAGCGGCGGGAGCGGCAGGAGCAGTAATGGTCATTTACCGAGTGTTAACCAGGAAGAGGTAAACTGTGTTCCAACCCCAAGACACATTAGCTCACACCTCACAGTGACTCCGTGAGGCAGGCATCGGTCCTGTTTTACTAGAGTGGAAGCTAAAGCCTTCCTGGCTTCTCTAAAGTCTCTTGGTGAGAGGCGGAGCCGGGATCTAGACTCCAGTCTGATTCGAAAGCCTGGGCTCATTCTGCTGCCCCAGGCTGTCTCAGAGATGGTGCAGGAGCTTAGCGGGGCTTCTGAGAGCTGTGGCTGGGCCGTGGGGAGGGAGGGAGGAGGGGAAGGTGGT
This sequence comes from Macaca fascicularis, assembly GCF_037993035.2. Classification (NCBI taxonomy): domain Eukaryota; kingdom Metazoa; phylum Chordata; class Mammalia; order Primates; family Cercopithecidae; genus Macaca; species Macaca fascicularis. Next base: position 212,518,100 of record NC_088375.1, read on the forward strand.
GGCAGATGGTGGGCGGGGCGGGCCGGAGAACCCACGGAGCCAGGAGGCAGGTGGCCTTGATGACTGACAGGCAGCTTATTCCAAGCCCTGGGCTGCTGCAGGTGAGAGACACCGTCTCACCCCTCATGAAAGAAACATCAGTATTAATCGGATCAGGCCCCACACCCTGGGCTGGGTGCCTCATCCATTTTTCATTTATTTCTTCCTTAAAACTCAACCCAAGGGGAGAAGGAGGGGAGGGAGCTGAGAGAAGGCTGCGGGGTGTGGGGGAGCGGTAGAAATGCTCTGCCTTCCAGATTGGTTCAGGGAGTCTTCGTAGCACAGAGGTTAACAGCACAGGCTTGGAGTCAGAGGCACCTGAGTGTGACCCCAGCCCAATTACTTCCTAGTTGTGTGACCTTGAACAAGTCGCCTTTCTTCTCTGAGCCTCAGTTTCCTCATTTGTATCATAGGGCTAATAATACGTACACCTCTGGGTTGTGGCCAGCACATAATACGTGTTTAATAAAAGGCAGCCATTGCGCCTAAGAACTGGTCTGCTGCCCTGAGAACCCCAGAAAAATAATGTTTTGTCTTTCTCATTTTTGGGAAGCTCACTTCTTTTGGAGGCAAAAATGATTCCTTGTTGAGGAACTCGGACAGTAAGAAAGGGTTTCTTAAGTGGAGCTGAAATCTGTCTTCCTGAAGCATCCACCATCTGGTTCTGCAAAGACCTAGCCTGGTTCCTAGCCTCCGGGTTCCTTTCCTGGGAGAGATTCCAAGGGACCTGAGGACAGACAGCGTTTTGTGATGCTCCCGAATCCTCACCAGGGTCTTGCTACTGTCTCCCCATGCCGTGGCATCCAGACCCCCCTCCACTATGGTTCCATCCCCTGGACACACCCAAGGGCCTGTTCTTTCCCTTCAGCTCAGGTCAGCAAGTATCACAGCCAATTTCTGGGTTGCATCAACCTCACCCTGCCCCCGAGAAGCTGTGTAAGAGGTGTTCAGGCTACAAGAGAGGCAAGGCTCTAGATGTGCTGGGCCAGCATAGAACACGGCGGGAAAATCGTGAGTTTCTGCTCCCAACAATCCAGCCCCAGGTCCTGGGGACTTCTTAGGAATAATGTTTGCAGCCTCTCGAAGTCACGAAGCAGCCGGTCCCAGCCAAGGACCCAGAGGCGAGAGCCAGCGGATGCCGCTTCAGTACCAAGGACAGCTCAGCCTTGCTATGGATCTGCATGTGTCCTGCTGGGTTGGAGGCTGTGGGAGGCCGAGGAAGGTGGTGGCTGCATCCTCAGAGAGCTGGTGACAAGCTGGCAGCCTAGGTTGTGTGGTCACAGGATGGGAGTGCTGACTAACTGATAAATGAGCGACTAATTGAATGTCTTGGTTTCAGCAATCAGCCATTGCTGAATTGCTTTCTCAGAAAATTAGGGAACCTTCAGAGAAAGCAATTTTGACTTGAAGTTGAAGGCAAAGTCTTAACTTGTCTGAGCCTCAGTTTCCCCAGTTATGAAATGGGGAGGAAGATATACAATATATAGTATATCTAACGTGCCTGCTGCATAGTCCTTCTGAGATTTGGCCTTTCGTGAGGATACAGCCAAGATTGTCTGCCTGGCTGGGAGGGACACTGGGAGGATCTTGAGGGAAACATGTTAAGCTGGACCCTGGGGCTCTGCTGAGTATCTGCCATTGAACACTCCATGTCCAGGCTGTCCCTGCAAGGATCCTTGCATGGAAGCAAAATGATTCCTATTCTGAGCGTCTCAACGGACAAAAAATTATCCTGGGGGCAAGATGGGGGTGGGGAGAGAGGAATCAGAGGTGACCATCCTGACTTGACATGTGCACACACACACACAGTTCTCTGTACACACAGGCACACGACTCACACCCAGTCACAGGCTGTCCCATGTCACAGTCATGGAAACACATGTACACCAAGCATGCACACATACAATCGTGTATATAATACTATACCTACACCAATCACGCACACACACACGCACGTGTTTTTTGTTTTTTTGTTTTGTTTTTTTGAGGCAGGGTATCACCCAAACTGGTCATTTTTAAAATTATTTTTTGTAGAGACTGGGTCTCACCATGTTGTCCAGGCTGGTTTTGAACTCCTGGGCTCAAGTGACCTTCCTGCCTCAGCCTCCTAAGTGACTGGGATCACAAGCACATGCCACCGCACTGAACCCATTTGTGTATTTTATGTTTTAGTCACTGGATTTTACACACAAAGACACACCCATGATCAGCCACTCTCATGCTCATAGCATATACTTACCCATCACAGCCACACTCATATGAACACATACATGCATGGTAGTACACCGACAGTCATATACACATGTGGAGATAATGCCACATGTACCCTTTGCGCAATCACACACCACGACATGCACAAATATGTCACAACCCCTCCTAGTCATCTACTCACATCTAAGCACAAATTCATAGCAGTGAGGTGGGGTTCAGTGACTCACGCCTGTAATTCCAGCACTTCGGGAGACTGACACGGAAGGATCACTTGAGGCCAGGAGTTTGAGACCAGCCTGGACAATGTAGTGAGACCCAGTCTCTACAAAAAATAATTTTAAAAAATTATCCAGGCATGGTAGTGCACGCCTGTAGTCCTGACTGCTTGGGAAACTGAGGTGAGAGGATCGCTTGAGCCCAGGAGTTCGAGGCTGCAGTGAGCTGTGAGGACACCACTGCACTTCAACCTGAGTGACAGAGCAAGACGCTGTCTGAAAAAAAAGAAAGAAAGAAAGAAAAAGAAAGAAAGAAAGAAAGAAAGAAAGAAAGAAAGAAAGAAAGAAAGAAAGAAAGAAAGAAAGGAAGGAAGGAGGCCAGGTGTGGTGGCTCAAGCCTGTAATCCCAGCACTTTGGGAGGCCTAGACGGGCAGATCACGAGGTCAGGAGATCGAGACCATCCTGGCTAACACGGTGAAACCCCGTCTCTACTAAAAAATACAAAAAGCTAGCTGGGCGAGGTGGCGGGTGTCCGTAGTCCCAGCTACTCAGGAGGCTGAGGCAGGAGAATGGCGTAAACCCGGGAGGCAGAGCTTGCAGTGAGCCGAGATCTGGCCACTGCACTCCAGCCTGGGTGACAGTGTGAGACTGTGTCTCAAAAAAAAAAAAAGAAAAAAAGAAAAAAAGGAGGGAGAGAGGGAGAGAGGGAGGGAGGAGAGAGGGAGGAAGGGAGGGAAGGAAAGAAGAAAGGAAGGAAGGAGAAGGAAGGAAGAAAGGAAAGAAAGAAAGAAAGAAAGAAAGAAAGAAAGAAAGAAAAAGAAAGAAAGAAAGAAAGAAAGAAAGGAAGGAAGGAAGGAAGGAAGGAGGCCAGGTGTGGTGGCTCAAGCCTGTAATCCCAGCACTTTGGGAGGCCTAGACGGGCAGATCACGAGGTCAGGAGATCGAGACCATCCTGGCTAACACGGTGAAACCCCGTCTCTACTAAAAAATACAAAAAGCTAGCTGGGCGAGGTGGCGGGTGTCCGTAGTCCCAGCTACTCAGGAGGCTGAGGCAGGAGAATGGCATGAACCCGGGAGGCAGAGCTTGCAGTGAGCCGAGATCTGGCCACTGCACTCCAGCCTGGGTGACAGTGTGAGACTGTGTCTCAAAAAAAAAAAAAGAAAAAAAGAAAAAAAGGAGGGAGAGAGGGAGAGAGGGAGAGAGGGAGGGAGGAGAGAGGGAGGAAGGGAGGGAAGGAAAGAAGAAAGGAAGGAAGGAGAAGGAAGGAAGAAAGGAAAGAAAGAAAGAAAGAAAGAAAGAAAAAGAAAGAAAGAAAGAAAGAAAAGAAAGAAAGAAAGAAAGAAAGAAAGAAAGAAAGAAAGAAAGAAAGGAAGGAAGGAGGCCAGGTGTGGTGGCTCAAGCCTGTAATCCCAGCACTTTGGGAGGCCTAGACGGGCAGATCACGAGGTCAGGAGATCGAGACCATCCTGGCTAACACGGTGAAACCCCGTCTCTACTAAAAAATACAAAAAGCTAGCTGGGCGAGGTGGCGGGTGTCCGTAGTCCCAGCTACTCAGGAGGCTGAGGCAGGAGAATGGCATGAACCCGGGAGGCAGAGCTTGCAGTGAGCCGAGATCTGGCCACTGCACTCCAGCCTGGGTGACAGTGTGAGACTGTGTCTCAAAAAAAAAAAAGAAAAAAAGAAAAAAAGGAGGGAGAGAGGGAGAGAGGGAGAGAGGGAGGGAGGAGAGAGGGAGGAAGGGAGGGAAGGAAAGAAGAAAGGAAGGAAGGAGAAGGAAGGAAGAAAGGAAAGAAAGAAAGAAAGAAAGAAAGAAAAAGAAAGAAAGAAAGAAAGAAAGAAAGAAAGAAAGAAAGAAAGAAAGAAAGAAAGAAAGAAAGGAAGGAAGGAAGGAGGCCAGGTGTGGTGGCTCAAGCCTGTAATCCCAGCACTTTGGGAGGCCTAGACGGGCAGATCACGAGGTCAGGAGATCGAGACCATCCTGGCTAACACGGTGAAACCCCGTCTCTACTAAAAAATACAAAAAGCTAGCTGGGCGAGGTGGCGGGTGTCCGTAGTCCCAGCTACTCAGGAGGCTGAGGCAGGAGAATGGCATGAACCCGGGAGGCAGAGCTTGCAGTGAGCCGAGATCTGGCCACTGCACTCCAGCCTGGGTGACAGTGTGAGACTCTGTCTCAAAAAAAAAAAAGAAAAAAAGAAAAAAAGGAGGGAGAGAGGGAGAGAGGGAGGGAGGAGAGAGGGAGGAAGGGAGGGAAGGAAAGAAGAAAGGAAGGAAGGAGAAGGAAGGAAGAAAGGAAAGAAAGAAAGAAAGAAAGAAAGAGAGAAAGAAAGAGAGAGAGAGAGAGAAAGAGAGAAAGAAAGAAAGTATCCCTCTACCCATCACTCATTATCCCTGACCAGTGGGCCTGGGATGCTCTCCCCCAGGAGAAACTGGAAGACAGATTCAGGTGTGACATGCTGGCTGGCTGGGTGACTCCCGAACTTTGTACAGGGCCCACATCCTCAACCCTCCTCCCAGCCCCAGCACACACCAGCACTGCCCCTCCCCAAGGGAGTCAGCCTGACCTGTGTTTGGATCCTGATTTTCACTCACCTGCTGTGTGACATGGAGCAAGTTACATAACCTCTGTGTGCCTCGGTTTTCTTACTGGTGAGAAAGGGATGGTAATAGCAATACCCTCCTAAAGTTGCTGTGAGGACTGAAAAGCACAGTGCACGGAAAGCACTTGGCGCTCTGTGTGGCACAGGATAAAATCTCGGTGAATAGCGACTCCCCATCATTAGTGACAATCATGACAATCAGCCACCCACCGAGGCTCCTGTCAGAGGCCATGCAGACAGCCTTGCCTCCACAGCCCCTCTCATGTGAGTGTGTGTGGGGATTATTTTAGCATCTGAAGAGGGCGTCCACCCTGGGAAGGAAGGGGCTACACCAGGATGCCCCTCTGCTCTCCACCCTGGCCCCACCCATGGGTCACCTTGGCCGTGCATCCATGAACTTCTCTCCTGATGCTTTAGGCTTCCTTCATCTGAGTCTGTGACCTCCCAGCCCCTCCTGCTCCCCACCAAAGGCCCCGGGGTGCCTTCTCCTTCCTTGGGTCCTGCCACTTCGCAGCAGAAAGGTGGCTTTCTGGTTGATTTTGGTTGATTTTGCACTGGATGCTGAAACCTGCGTTCTTGGTATTCAGGGAGAAGTTTCTCGCTAATCTCCCCACTCTGAATGCTCATCACATTTCTCTTAAAGCCACAGGAGCTCCCCCCATCCCCATCTTTTATTCATCACCTTCCACCATCCCCAACACGGGAGACATGGAAATGCAAACCCTCTGAGGACTGCAAATTCCATCCAGCAGTTGACCCTTCCCCAGCCGCCCATAGTGGGGGAGCTGGAGGGTCCTGCAGAGATTCTTGGGCCTTGGGGATGGAGTGAAAGGGGCGGCCAGCCCTGGGTCCAGGCCACCAGCCCCAGGTGGAGTGAGTGACAGAGGAGCAACAGTGGGGCCGGGACTTGACTACTTGGGCTGCCCCCCCTCCTATTCCCAAGGATTCATCCATGCTTGCCAACAGTTTTGCTCTCGGTCCCTTCATAGAGACACCCAATCATCCCCCTCCAGCAATAGTGACAAACACTGTCCCCTGCGTGCCGTCCTCACATTACCCTTCAATCCTCATGGCAATCCTGTGGAGTAGATGGAAGTGGTGGTCCCGTGTTACAGAGGATGAAACAGGGCTAGAAGAGAAGTGACTTCCTCAAGGTCACATGAAAGGGAAGGATGAGGAAACTGGCCTTGCTTTAGGGCAGATCCTCAGGGCCCCAGTAAGAGCAATTTGCCTGTACATTTATCATTCACTGAATTATTACCGTGTCCGCCCTCCCCCTGGACTAGGCACTGGGGTTCTCTAAGTGGAGACAGTTCTGGCCTTAATCCATTCACGATGAAAGTGAGAGATCGATGACAGTGGAACATAAGTGCTTCAATGGGGGCAGCCCCGGAATCTGTGGGATCTCAGAGAAGGGAGGCATCTAACCTCGAATTAGGAGAAGGGAGCCAGAGGTTGAGATCTTCATTGTGAGTTGAAATTGGCCAGGGGCAGAAGGGAGAGGAAGGACATTGCTCTGGCAGAAAACATACATGCCACAGCCGTGGGAGAGGGGTGAGACTATTCATGGGCTTGCAGGTGTTTCCCCCTGGCTGGAGGTTTCCTGTGGGCTTGCTGGAGAGTAAGGACAGGAAGCAAAGCCAGAGATATGGGTGGGTACAGATTTAAAAAAAGCTATGCTGGGGCCAGGCACCGTGGCTCATGCTTGTAATCCCAGCACTTTGGGAGGCTGAGTGGGTGGATCGCTTGAGCTCAGGAGTAAGAGGACAGCCTGGGCAACATAGCAAACCCCGTCTCTACAAAATAAATAAATAAATAAATAAATTAATTAATTAATTAACCAGGTGTGGTGGCATGCGCCTGTGGTCCTAGCTACTTGAGAGGCTGAGGAGGAAAGACTGATTGAGCGTGGGAGGTCCATCCAGACTGCAGGGAGTCGAGATCATGCCACCCTGGGTGACAGAGCAAGACCTTGTCTTTAACTAAATAAATGAAAGAAAAGAAGGGCACTAGAGAGCGGAAGATAGTTGGAGAGAGATTGGAGAGGCCGGCGGCAGCAGATGACGGGGGCGGGGGGTGGGGGGGTTGGAGGTCAGGGGAGGATTTTCGACGTTATAGTAAACTTGATAGGAAGCTTTTGCAGGATTGTAATCCAGAATGTAGCAAGATCTGGTTTATGTTTTTAAAAGATCCCTTTGGCTGCTTGCGGAGAATGGATTATGGGGGCCAGAGAGGAAGTGAGGAGGCTACTGAGGAGGCTTCCGCAGTCGCTGAGGGAAGAGGAGGCGGCAGCAGAACCAGGGGCAGGTGGACTTGATGAGGCTCCGTGTACATTTTGGGGAGAGAACTGACCACATCTGCTGGTCTGTCGCAGCGCAACCAGCCCCTGCCACCGGGGTCCAGGACCCTGGACAGCGTCAACCCTCCCCTCAGCCCAGAAGAGCCAGTTCTTCCAACCTCCCCACCCCACCATCCCCCCACTTCCCCAACCCCATTTCTGAGACCCCAAGTTTCCTGAAGGCAGCCTGCAGAACCCCTCCCTCCCTTGTGGGTGTCTAAAAATAAGAAACTTTATTTTTTAGAGCAGTTTTAGGTTCACAGCAAAATTGACCAGGAAGTACAGACACTTCTCATATAGCCCCGTCCCCTTTGTGTTTTTTAAACACTCTTATTTAAAATTATAGGCCATTTCAACATATGAGAAAATCGAGAAATAATGTAACAGACACACATCGAGATTAAGTGGATATTCACATTTTGCCATATTTGCTTCAGAGTCCCCTATTTTTACAAAAGAGATGTCAAAGACAGATACAGTTGTGCTGACCTGGTGTTTATCTGTCTCGTGCATATTTTATGCTGTCATTACCTAGTTACGCATTCAAAACCTGTGTATTCAATTCTTACATATATTTTTTTAAAGTTTACATAAATGGTGTAAACCTGTGGAGGTTCCTTTGGTATTTTTTTCGTTCCGTGTTACATTTGGAGACTTATCCCTATTGATGGATGTTGATCTAGTTTGTTCATTTGAATGGTGGTTGATTATCTTATTGCACTTATAAAGCAGTTTATTTGTTGTTTTCCTGCTGGGAGGCAGTTAGGCTCCTCTTTGTATTTCTATTACATACTAAGGTGCAATAAATATCCGTGGACATGTATGCTTCTGCATATGAGTATGCGTCTCTGGGACACGGTGGAAAACATTGCTGGTGTCCCACTCGGATGCCTTTTACCTGTAGGTGTTCCCACCCTCTAGCTGTGAGTGTTGACACTAAGGGCTCAGAGTTACTCCCTTCTTGGGAACTCCCTTGCCCACAGTTACACCACTTCTCCATCCTTCCTATGGGGTGGCCATAGCTGATGACTGAGTGACATGGGGGTAGAAAATTTTGGCTCCCTTGCCTCGAGGTAGACCGACTCTGCGTTGTCACTCCTGCCCCAGAGCTCCCATGGGATCAGATCGAAGCTAATCTCCAACTGAGAACATATCACTGCCTAGCGCTTCCACCCTATCTGCCATCCCATCTCCCTTTCACCTAAGAGCTCTGCTTCAATAAATCACTGCACAAGAATCCCTGACTCAGGCCCTGATTAGGAAACTTAACCTAAGAGGCACACATTAGTGGCAGAGTTGGCTAGATCATAGATTTGCTTGTCTTAAAGTTTATTAAGCATTTTCAAATTGCTCTCCAAAGTAGCTGTGCAAATTTAAATTCCCACCAGCAGTTTATAAACATTGCTATTTCCCCCATATCTTCATCAATACTCACGTTAGACACTAATTTTGCCAACCGGATTGGTGTAATGAGCCATCTCATTATTGTTTCAACTTTCATTTCCGTGTTTACTAGTGATGTTGAGACTCTTTTATATCTTGTTTGGCCTTTTACATTTCTTCCTCTGGTATTTAATCACTTTTTTTTTTTTTTTTTTTTTTTTTTTTTGCCCATTTTCCTATTGCTCTGGAATGTTTTGGTAGATTGATTCTCTGGAGTTATAAAAAACATTGTTTTGGAAACTAATTGTCTCTTGCTCGTATGGATTGCTAATACTTTCTCCCAGCCAGTGGCTTTAAGAAATCTCTTCATCTTTTGTCACACAGAAATAATTGTAGTAAGATTTATCATTTTAAAAATCATTTATGCTTTTTGTGTTTTGTTTAGTTTCTACTCTAAGATCATAAAGTTATTTTCCTCTATTTTCTTGTAAAGTTTTATAGTGTGCTCTTCACATTTAGGACTTTAACCAACCTGGAACTTATTTTGTGAGTGGTGTGAGCAGGGATCCAATTTTATGTTTTCCAATAGGGGAATTCAATTGTTCAACATCATCTGTTAACAAGACCATTTTACCCTTTGTCGTGTTTCACACTCTCCTATATATTTTGATCTGCCCCTAGGCATTATTCTCTGTTCTACTATCTGTTGATCTGTTCCTGGGACCAAATCCATTTTAATTGTTAGAGCTCCATAGTGCCTATTGATACCTGATAGGGGGAGGTTCCCTTCCTCTTCCTCTTTCTTTTTCAAAATTGTCTTGGCTGTTCTGTGTTCTTTATTATTCCATGTACATTTGGGGATGACTCTGTCAAGTTGCCGAGAAAACCCCATTGCAATTTTTATTGGAAATAAAAATGCATGGATTAAATTGGAAGGGCATAGCCAGCGTTGTGGTGGTGAGGCGGCTCCCCATCCATGAACATGGTTTGTTTCTTCCTCTCCTCTGCGTTCCATGCCTTGCACAAAGGACTGCCTTGGAAATCAACCTCCAAACCCTTCTCATTCTTCAGTGCTCAACTGAAATGCTTCCTCCTCCAGTAAGTCCTCCAATGACAGACCTGCCTGTCAAGGCTCTAACACTCTGGCACCCTTCTGGTGCTCTATTTTTTGGACACTTAGCACATTGGATCTGATTGAGGGAACCTCTTTTGTGCAGTCTGCACCTCCACCTAGTCTCTGAGCTTCTGAGAAGAAGGGCTGCGTCTCACAGTCTTATACCCCCAGTAACACCCAGCACAGAGCAGGTGTTGATTAGGATCTGATGATTGGATCCTATCGCCCAATAGGATGTTAGGATCTCTTCCCCTTAAGGGAAGGTAAGTCTGTAGTAACAGATTCTTCCTCACAGGAAACAACTGGTTTTGTGAGGAAAGGACCTGGTGCTTAGTTTGGAGTCTCAAGGAAGTATAGCTGGCTTGAAATCGACAGATTTAGCTTTATGTGGTGGCTCTGCCATGTGGGACATTGGCCTCTCCAAGTAAGCTTTTGGCCATGTGTGAGTGGGGGATGATATTCTCAATCTCATAGTGCTATTGTGATTCCGAGCGAGACAATGTAGGAAATGCAGTGTAGGTGTTTTCTGCCTGTTCCCACTTCCCCAGTTTGAGGGAGGTTCAGGAGAGAAGCCCTTCGCTCAGCTGGAGATCATCCACTCCCTCACCTCTAAGACCCTGGAGCACCTTCCCCAAATGTCTGAGCCACTGGCACAAATGGATGCTCTTGGCCTCTGCTCTGCCTCTATCTCTGTCTTCTGACCAGAACCCCTGCTGCTGCTCCCTTTCCCCATGAGCAGAGGGAGTCCTCAGCTCCCTGATGTAACTATGGAAGATGCTTGTACTCTGCCTCCCTTATTCTGCCTCCCAGCACCCAGGTCTCCCAGTGGTCCCCCTTGGTCCTGAGGAAGTTGTTTCCAAGAAATGTCCTTTCCCTCCTCTTCCATGGGGGCATCTTTCTCCCCCAAGAGAACTCAAGGGCAATGCCCAGCTGGAAGTGACTGGACTCTAGGGTTAAGCACCATGTGCACCTCTTGGAAGAGAGAATTTGGGGCTGTGGGGTGCTTCCTAGCTGAGCCTGGGATTTGGGGTGTCACAAATCTAGGTTCTGATTCATCCCCCGGTCTGTCCTTTGGCTTTAGGCAGGTTGGCTGAACCAGGACTTAGCTTCCCCGTATATACAATGCATGCACTAATCCTACCTCCCCCGACAGATGAGAAAACCAGAGGGGAGAAAAATGAATGGGATGCAAAAAGTAGGTGCTCAGTATGAGGTTGGCCCTTCCCCAACAGGAGATGTCAAGCTTGTAGAGATGGGGGAAAAATGGGGGACACAGGCAAAGATGAGGCAGAATTTATTCTCATTGTGGGTAATTTCAAGAGTCAGGATGGAGACCACATAGAGGCAGGTCCCTAGGACCCTGAGAGGGACCCCACGCTAGAGTCAGGGGCCACACTTTTGCAAGTGCCAGGCCCATGGTGCCTCCATGACTGTGAGGATCCAGAGCCCAGAAACCGGGTAAGAGTGGGGTGGGGGTGGGGAAGAAGACAGGATTCCCCCCGCCCCAGATCGTGTTCTGACCATGTTTCCGACTTCCATAGGAAGGAAGAACAGCTCGGCTATATAGTAATATAATATATAGAGGTGTAGAGAGCTGGCCGCGGCACCTGGATGGGGCTGAGACTCCCCGAATTATTGCAGGAGGGAGAGGGGGCTCAGTGCTGGTGTCCCCGCGGGATAGCTGTGTTGGCTATGGGGAGGGGGGGCAGGGCTGGGGAACTGGGCTCGCCCCTCCCTCTGGGGCTGGCAGGGGGCACGCAGTGGGGTTCCTGCTACCCTGTCTGCCAATGGCCTCCGGGTTGGGGCTTTATCACCCTGGGTGCTTTTTATGTGCTTTGAAGACCATTTTTGCATTGTCAGGAGTGAGGAAAAAATATTCTGACATGGTAGAAAAGAGATATTTACATACCCTGGTGGGCCGTAAGGGGGAGGTCAGTGTGAGGGGGCGGGGCTTCCAGGGCACCTCCACCCCCAGCGCCCATGTGGGATGGTGTATGGGGACAAGAGCCTTGGCCGGAGGCAGAAGCCCTGACTCTGCCACTTGGTTGCGGTGCAACCTGGGACGGGGCATCACCCCTCTCTCCAGGCCTCAGTCTCCCCATATGCTACAGAAAGGGCTGGGCTGGGGGCTGAGAAGCTAGGATCCTCTGGTCCCTGATCCTAGGCCTGGGGGACAAGGGGGAGGTGTCAGGGCTGGGCAGTGAAAGGTTAGCGAAGGGACTTTGAGTGAGGAGACCTGGGCCGTGGAGGGAAGGCATCAGAGGCTAGAGGGGGCTGCTGAGCCCCTGGCCCTGGCCGGGCAGCCAAGCCCAGCTGAGGGCGTCTCATGTGCTCTGCCATGATGCCTCCATGAAGGCGGCCAGTGGGACTGGCCAGGAACCCTGTTTTCCTGTTGAAGCAGCGGTGGGAGCTGGGTGGAGGCTGCAGGTGGCCTCCTCGGCTAGAGGGAGGACCCAGACCTGAGATACAGCCAGGGTGGGCTCACCCAGGCAGAGATGAGGGTGGGCCTGGTGCTGGTGCAGTTCAGAAGTGGCCCCTGGCTCCAGCCTCCAGGTGTGCGGGGATGTAGGGGTGTGCCTCTCCCCCGTCCCCGTGGGTGCTGGACCTGGTGGTGTCACACACTGAGTTCCCTGCTCACACATCTCCTCATTCATGACACGTCATCCACCATCACCCACATGTGCCTCCAGGCTTAACAGATACGCACATGCTCATAACATGCATACGTCCATGCTGAGACCCGAAGGGGTGGACACACATGATCACACATTGTTCACTCGGGATCCCCTGACCTTGTGAGATCACCCCCCACCACACACACACACGCACACAGAGGCAGGCGAGTGACGTCCCTGTTGGACTCTGTGGCGTGGAGGCCCCAGGCTCCGGAAAAGAGAAGGCACCTGCCCTGGGGGACGGGTGTCCTGGCCAGGGTGGTCACCAAAGGCCCCTTCCCAGGCACCTGACCCCTGATAACTCCAGGTCCTGTGGCGGAGCCTTCAGCCCCCCTAGCGCCCGAGAGGAGGGCAGAGGCCTGGGGCCGCCCTGCCTGCTGCCAGCCCCGCACATCCTCTGCCGCTGGCATGACCTGTGGAGTGTTTGGTGGCCACCTGGGCCTTGCCGGCTGTGCATCAGAGGTGCCGGCGGGGCCCCTGGGTGCTGGTCAGCTGGGCCCGCATGGTCTGAATGCTGCCCAGGATCTTCTTCTGGTGACCCATGAGGGTGATGCCCAGGGCACGCACGTCTCTGTGAAGGAAGGGTGCTGCTGGCCAGCTGGGCCTGGGAGGCTGGGAGCCGTGCATGCAGCCAGGGCCATGGATCTGGACCTGTAGCCTCCCCGGCGGCCCTGCCTCTGGGTCCCCGCCCCTGCCCCCACACGCATGGGCCCCCAGCCCCACCCATCACTCACTGGGCGTTCATGCGTAGCACCATGCCCAGAGAGGAGTAGCCGCCCGCAGCGAAGTGGTCTCGGTACCGGCCCATGCGGATGGAGTCCAGCCAGTCCCCCACGGTGAGGCCCCCGCCGCCACCGCTGCCCCCTCGGAGGTCAAAGCAGCTCCGGGCGAAGGCAGGGGGTGGGCACCTAAGGCACAGGGGCCCTTGGTAAGTGGCCAGGGGGTTCGGGAGGTTGGACCCCCGAGAAGAGGCAGGCTGAGGAAGGGGTCAGGAAGGGCAGGGGCCGGGGGCCCAGGCTGGGCCTGGTCCAGATGTCAGGGCCAAACTGTCCCAGGGACAGATCTGGGGCAATAATGGGAGGCAGCTGGGCCTCGAGGAGCTGGGGTGGGCACAAGGCACCTGCTGACAGTGGCGGTGGCCCTGAGACTCTCCGGGCTGCGGATCAGCGCGTCGAGGACACTGACAATCTGGGAGAAGCGAGGCCGCTGCGCCCGGTCCTTGTGCCAGCAGTCAAGCATGAGCTGGTGCAGGGCGCGGGGGCAGCCCATGGGTGCGGGCAGGCGGTACCCCTCCTCCACGGAGCTGATGACCTGCGGGGGATCAGCGCTGGGCTCAGCCGTCCCTCCTGGCACCCCAAGTCTTCACCGCCTGCGGCCCCGCCAGGGCCCGGTACTCACATCCCGGTTGGTCATGTTCCAGTAGGGCCGCTCCCCGTAGGCCAGCACCTCCCACATGACCACACCGAAGCTCCACACGTCGCTGGCCGAGGAGAAGGTGCGGAAGGCGATGGCCTCTGGGGCTGTCCAGCGGATGGGGATCTTCCCGCCCTGCGATGGACACACAAGAGTCGAGGGGCTGCCCAGGCCTGGCAAGGTGTCCCCCGAGCCCTCTGAGTCAGAGAGCTAAACACTGGGGTTCTGTTTCCCAGTCCAGAGGGACAACACAGCCCCCACCTTCCCAGAGCACCTGTCCTGAGGGAGGCCCCTCAAGAGCTGCTGTGAAGACGAAGGAAGGAAGGAGTGAGATGCCTGGCACGAGCAGGTGCTCAGCCAGTACCAGTCACAAACCAAGGGGGCTCAGGGGCCACAGCCTAGTCGTTTTCCAACTCTTCCTCTTCCTTCTCTTCCCCCACTTCCTTCTCCTTTCTCCTTCCTTCCTCCCTCCCTTCTTCCTTCCTCCCTTCTTTTCCTCCTCCCTTCCTTCTTTTCCTCCTCCCTTCCTTCCTCTCTTCCTTCCTCCCTTCTTTTCCTCCTCCCTTCCTTCTTTTCCTCCTCCCTTCCTTCCTTTCCTCCTCCCTTCCTTCCTTTCCTCCTCCCTTCCTTCCTTCCCTCCTTCCTTCCTCCCTCCTTCTGTCCTTCCTTCCCTCCTTTCTTCTTTCCCTCCCGCCTTCCTCCCTCCCTTCCCTCCTTCTTTCCTTCCTTCCTGCCTCCCTCCTTCTCTCCTTCCTCCCTCCTTGCTTCCTTCTCTCCTTCCCTCATTCCGTCCTCCTTCTCTCCTTCCTTCCTTCCTCCCTGTCTCCCCCACTTCCTTCCTTCCTCCCCCACTCCCTCCCTCCTTCTTTCCCTTCCCTCCTTCCTTTCCTCCATCCCTCCTTCTCTCCTTCATTTCCTTCCTTCCTCCCTCCCTCCCTCTCTCCCTCCCTTCCTTCCTCCCCCACTCCCTTTGTCATTCCCTCCCTCCCTTCCTTTCGCTCCCCTTTCCCCTCCCCTCCTCTCCACACTCCCCTCCCCTTCCCTTCCTTTCCTCCTTTCTTCCTTTCCACCTTCCTTCCTTCCCTCCTTTGCCTCCTCCTTCCTCCCTCTCTCCTTTCTTTCCCTCCTTCCCTCCCTCCTTTCCTCCTCCTTCCCTTCTTCCTTCCTCCTTCTCCCTCCTTTCTTTCCTCCCCTACTCCCTCCCTTCTTCTCTCCCTTTGCTCCCTCCTTCCTTGCTCCCTCCCTCTCTCCACTCCCTCCTTCCTTCCTTCCTTCTTTCTTTTGTTGTCACAGGATCCTTCTCCATGGGAAACCTTACTCAGAGGCTGTGGGACAGAGGCTAAGGGAGGGCTCCTGTTGGGGCAGGGTGGAAACTGACCCCTGTGCACTCAGCTCCTGCCTTTAAGGCCACCCCTAAAGCACCTCTAGAGAGGTCCAAATCCCCATGGAACACGTTTGAAAACAGCTGGGTTTTAGGCAAACTTTAGAGACAGATGTGGAGTCTGGGTACAATTCGGGGAGATTCCAATCCTCCTCAAGTCTCCTGGTGAGTGAGCGACCATGGGGACCAGCCCTGGGGTCTCCCCTGGCCACCTGGTGACAGAGGAAAGGCAGGCAAGGCTGTTCCCATTTCCCAGATGAAGGCACTGGCGTGAAGAGGAGAAACAGGATGTGCCCCAGGTTGAGGGCCACCCCGAAACTGCCAACTTCATTCAACTACTTGCAGCAGAATTGTCGGGCCCTGGGTGCCACCGGCGCCACCTCCCCACTCCCCAGTCTAGCCAGAAGGAGTGTGGGCGACGCACCGTGGTGGTGTAGGCAGCATCCGGGTCGTCCTCTAGCACCCGTGAGAGTCCGAAGTCAGACACCTTGCAGACCAGGTTGCTGTCAACCAGGACGTTGCGGGCGGCCAGGTCTCGGTGGACGTAGCCCAGGTCTGAGAGGTAGCGCATGCCGGCACCCACTCCTCTGAGCATGCCCACCAGCTGCATGATGGTGAATTGCCCATCGTGGGTCTGCAGGGGGACACGGCTTGGGCTTCAGGAAGGCCCAGTGAGGCGCCTGGTCCGTGAACAGGAACCCCGCCCATCTGTAGGATGCTCTAGATGGCGCTTTGCAATTTACCAATTGCTCCATGCTTCTGAAGCACCTTGCAGTTAAGGGTTATTCTCCTGGTCTCATTTGCCCTCACAGCAACCCTGCGAGGTAGGTGGGGCAGCAATGACAGCTTACCCATTTTGTGGAACGAGAGATGGAGGCCCAGAGAGGTTAAGCTCTGTGCCTAAGAGCACCCAGCAAAGAAACTGCAGGGCAGGAGCTGGGAATCCTGCCGTCTCCACCACAGCCAGCATGTCCCCCAGCTGGGTGGGGCCTGGATTCCTACAGAGGCACCTCCCTCAGCCTGCGTGAGGGGCAGCAGGACCCCGTGGAGCAGAGGGACTTTCATGCAATGGGGGCCGAAAGGCAGTTTGACTGGCTGACCTCGAAGACCTCCTCCCTATACCTGCCTCCCACTCCCCGGCCTGTGGTGTCCAAGCCAGGGAGGAGGCTTAGAGGGCTTTGCACTAGCTCCCAAAACCCAGACTGGGCCTCCCTCCCCAAGCCCATGCAAGAGGCAGACGTGGGACACGCACCCTCAGGAAGGCGTCCAGAGAGCCGTTCTCCATGTACTCCGTCACGATCATTGCCAGGCGGCCTGGGGCGGGCAGTGGGGAGAGGGTGGCTCTTGGTTGGGGCTCAGGGCTGCTGATCAGAGACCCCAGGAGCATACTGCCCTCCCAGGACCTGTGCCAGCACTGGAAGCCCCAGGGTGCCTTGGATTTCCACTGGGGTCCCAGGCTCTGGGCACCCCGAGTCATTTGGGGACCTGAACCGAGAGGACAGGGTCAGGTGGGGCAGAGCAGGATGGATAAGGGGATGGACCCAGAGGCCTGTCCAGGCAGGAGGGGCACTGCAGGGGGAGGTTGTCCTTGCCTGGCACCTACCGCGGGTGACGACACCCTCGAGGCGGATAATGTTGGGGTGGTCGAATTGCCCCATGATGGACGCCTCACTCAGGAAGTCCCGCCGCTGTCTCTCCGTGTAGCCGGCTTTGAGGGCCTTGATGGCCACGGGCACATCCCGCTGCCCTGGCACCTGCAGCCTCCCATAGCAGACTTCCCCGGACTCTCCTGCAGGCCCCGAGAGGGGCAGGTGGGGAGGGGGGGCAGTGGGACCCTCAGACTCCCCCAGGCTCCCAGGCCCTTGTGCCCCCTGGGCCTGCCAGACCCTTGGGTCACACGCTTCCTCTGCCCTGGGTACCCCCACCTTGCCCCGTGCTGTCCCTGCCCTCACAACCCCAGAGACTCACCAGAGCCGATGATTTTCTCGATGTGGATCCTAGAGGCCTCGATCTCCCGGGTGAAACTGCGGCCGGCCCGGCCCGGCTCCTCGTAGGTGTGGGGTTCCGCGTAGAACTGGGGCTCTGGGAGCTTTCCCGGGGGGTGATGCAGGGGTAGGAAGACAGGTGGGGGTGCTGAGGGGCGGGAGGAGGCCCTTCAGTAGGTCCCAGGAGGGATTTTTCCCTCCCAGCAGTCCCTGGGCCTGGGATGGGTCTGGGTGGAGTAAGGGGTGTCTCTGGGAATCTCTGGATGTGCTAGAAAACAACACGCACCCCATAAGTACTTCCCACGTGAAAGCGGGGTGTCTGGAGTCGCTCCGGGGTTTCTACGGGGCTGTGGAGTCTCCAGAGGGTTCTGGGCATGTCTGTCATTTTCTGGGGTCACTTTTACAGTCCTTGAGATCTTTCTCAATTGTTCTGGAGTAGGGATGTAGCAAAAGTAAGTTTTTGCCACAAGGGTCAACTTTGATTCATTGAAAATAGTTTCTGGCCAGGCGCGTTGGTTCACTCACCAAGTGCTGGCCTGTAATCCCAGCACTTTGGGAGGCTGAGGCAGGTGGATCACTTGAGGTCAGGAGTTCAAGACCAGCCTGGCCAACATGGTGAAACCTCGTCTCTACTAAAAATACAAAAATTAGCAGTGAGTGTTGGTGCACGCTTGTAATCCCAGCTACTTGGGAGGCTGAGGCAGGAGAATCGCTTGAACTCTGGAGGCAGAGGTTGCAGTGAGCTGAGATTGAGCCACTGCACTCCAGCCTGGGTGACAGAGTGAGACTCCATCTCAGAATAAATAAATAAATACATACATACATAAATATATAAATAAATATAAAAAGTAGTTAAGGAGGAGTCTGAGGCTGCACCCAGGCCTGGTGGGAACTGGCACCATGCTTGATGCTAATGTCTACCATGGGCACAGGAGTGGGGCATGGAGGGAGGCGTCCCCAGATTCGCCTTATTGTCTGGGATCTCTACAGGATCCTGAAAATCTCTCCGTAGTAGGGGTTCATTGTCAAAGAGTATATGAACTCCCACTCTGAAATCATATACAAATGTGTGCCCTTCCCTGGGGAGAGGATCTCTAGCATCCTGAATGTGGTCTGAGAGTCCAAGAGGCATGAACGGCGCTGCCCTCTGGGACACCAGGTCTCTGTGACATCCTGGAGTCTGTCTCTCAGGCTCTGGTCTTTCCATTGGGCACCTTCCTCCTTCCCATCTGTGCCACCCCCAGTCCAGCACTGGGTCTCCCTGTGGCCTTCCCTCTACCCCAGACCTCTGGGCCCCTGCACTCACCCTGTCCATTCTGATAGTGCATCTTCTCCTCGTCCGAGTCCTGGAAGGCCTTGCTGTAGCCACAGTGCCTGCAGAGGAGGGCACCGCCCTGCCTGAGGCCAGGCCATCCCTAGCCCAGGACCTGACCCCAACCAGGGGACGAGTCATGGCTTCTCTCTTCATGCCCTTCCCCTGACAGGTCAGCTCCTGCTCCTTACAAAGTCTGCAGGGGAAACTAAACTATGACAGCCGTGACGGTCACAAGCACTGTGCGATCCTCAAAATGCCCTCGAGTCCACCTGACCCTCTTGGCAAAGTCTACGACGCTGTCAGCCCAATGTTATATGAAACCACCGTTGGTGGGGCATTGGAAGATGAGGCTTCTGTGGCCAACGACACTGGGTGACCTTGGCCAGCCCCTTCCCTTCCCTGGGTCACCATTTCTCCATCAATTAGATGATCCTCATTGTCTGGGACCCCAAGCCCACACACTATCCTGTCTCTACCTCCCTCCAAAATGGAGTGGAGAGGACAAAGTAACTGAGAGTACAGGCTTGAGTTTGACAGACCTAGGCTCGTGTCCTAGCTCTGGCATTTATCAACTGTGTGATTCTGGCAAGAAGCCTAGCCTCTCTGATCCCCAATTTACTCATCTGCAAAGTGAGGTCAGAATCTCTACATCACTGGCATGTCATTAGGTTAAATGAGGTGATGTATTTGTAAGTGAGCCAGCCCCAGGCACACGGGGACCACCGGCTCGGTGGGGCTGCGGGCAGGCAGGAGGTACAGCGCTTGAGAGGAGGGGCTGGGTGTGGCTGGGCCAGACCACCCACCTCTTCTTGCAGATAAGCAGGAGCAGAAGCACCACCAGGCCCGTGATGAGAGTCAGGCAGATCCAGACAATGGTCCTGGTGTCATAGCGGGGCCCTGCAGGGGAAAGCCAGGGTTGGGGGACCAGGCTCTCAGCCTTGGCCTTGGGCCTAGGGGTCTGGCAGTCCTCTGAGCCTGCCTGGCTGGGACCCTGGGGCCAGTGGGGAGCCTCCTTAGCCAGGAGCCAGCCCAGAGTCAGGGCGCAGGCCAGCTCCTCCTCTGCTCCCACCCCACCCTCTCCTAAGCTTCCTCTTCAAGCTCCCGAGACCTGGATGCCCCGGCTTCCTAATGCTGGTGCCGCTGCTTCTTGGGGCTGTGGGACCGGGGAAGACTCGTGTGTCCTCTGAGCCAATAAACGCCTGTCCTTCCTGTTATCCTGACAGTGACAACACGGAGTGTGCTGAGAGCTGTACCTTCAAGCCTCAGTAAACCCTCCCCACATCCCTTCCAGGGAGACCCCAGCATTATCTTCAGTTTTCAGATGGAAAGCTGAGGCGCAGAGAACTCAAGGAAATGACTCGAGGCCACACAGTACATAGGATGGAGGGCTCAGGATTCCCATCTGGGTGGTCTCGAGGGGGTGCCAGGCCTACGAGCACCGGAGGCACTCAGACGCCCAGCGAGTGCCAGGTGGGCGGTTGCTATCTCTGTCCTAGCTCCAGCACGCGGTGGGTGCACATACAGGAGACCCTGACTCAGGCTGGAGATTGGGGCAGGAGAGTGAAAGGTACAGCGTCGAAGCCAGAGGGTCCCAAATGTGACAGTGTCTGGGGATCACCAAGGGCTTGTTAAAACCCAGATGGCTAGGCTCCACCCACAGGGTTTCTGAAGGGCTGGGGTGAGGACTGGGAATTCGCATTTTTAGTAAGTCCCCAGGTGAGACCAATGCTGCTGGTCCCAGACCCTGATACTGAGACCCAGATCTCAGTACCAGCCATTGTGTGTGGGGGGCTGTCACCATCTCTGCCGCCTTAGGCGAGCAACTGTCCTTCTCTGAGCCTTGGTTTTTCATCTGCGAAAATGCCGACAGAGGCCGGGTGCAGTGGCTCATGCCTGTAATCCCAGCACTTTGGGAGGCCAAGGCGGGTGGATCACCTGAGGTCAGGAGTTCAACACCAGCCTGGTCAACATGGTGAAACCCCATTTCTATTAAATACACAAAAAATTAGGCTGGCAGCGGTGGCTCATGCCTGTAATCCCAGCACTTTGGGAGGCTGAGGTGGGTGGATCACAAGGTCAGGCGTTCGAGACCAGCATGGCCAAGATGGTGAAACCCCGTCTCTACTAAAAATACAAAAATTAGCTGGGCATGGTGGGACAGCGCCTGTAGTCCCAGCTACTCAGGAGGCAGAGGCAGGAGAATTGCTTGAACCTGGGAGGTGGCGGTTGCAGTGAGTCGAGATCACACCACTGCACTCTAGCCTGGGCGACAGAGCAAGACTCCGTCTAAAAAAAAAAAAAGTAGTCGGGTGTGTTGGCTTAAACCTGTAATTCCAGCTACTGTGGAGGCTGAGGCAGAAGAATCCCTTGAACCCTACTCAGGAGGCGGAGGCTGCAATAAGCTGAGATTGCGCCACTGCACTCCAGCCTGGGTGGCAGAGTGAAACTGTCTCAATTAAACAAAAAAACTCCGACAACACCACTTGGTAGGGCAAGGAGAGCAGAAACCCTGCATTGGCACCAGCTCAGCCCGCACTAGCTCTCTTCTCGGCCACCCCTCTACCCCACGGTCCTGGCGCCTGAGCTGCTCCACGCCCACACCCGCCCCCTCCCTGCACTCACGGGGTTTCCCAGTCTCCACCTCCATGGCCTGGCTGAAGCGGCCACAGCCTGCTGAGGTGCGGGCTCGGACCTGGAACACATAGCGCGTGCCTGGCTTGAGGCCGGAGACGGTGGCTCTGGTGGTGACGGCCTTGAGGGTGGAGTAGCTCTGCATCTCCTTGTCCTGCCACGGGACGGTGGTCAGTGGGCCCTGCCCGGATGGCCCAGCCCCGCCCGCTCAGTCCTGCCCGTGGTACCTTCTCGTAGTACTTGATCTCATACTCCAGGATGATGCCGTTGGGCTGCTCAGGCTCCTGCCACAGTAGCGAGACGCTGGTCTGCCCTGCCCGCTCTTGCCGGATCACCACCACCTGGGACGGGGCTGGGGCGGCCAATCCCATCAGATGGGCAGATGGGAGACAAGGGGTGGCCTCTCTCCCACCCCTTCCCAGGCTCCACCCGGGGATCCTGGTTCCAGCCCTGCTCAGCTTCCTGACGGTCCTGCCCCAGCCCCAGGACAGCCAGCACCCTCCAGTTCTCCCAACAAATCACTGGTGGCCACTTGGGGTCAGTGCCCTGGGGTTGGTGTGGCCTGGCATGGTCTGGGATGCTAGGGTTGGCTTGGCCAAGGAGCGGGTTGAGTCTCGCTCTCCAGCCCAGGGCCTGGCATGGGCCAGCTGCTTGGGAGTGCTTGAGAAAGGACGAAAGGTCAGGCAAAAGAAGTGTAGCATGGAGGAACGGGCCCCTTACTGCCTGGGTTTGGAGGGCGTAGCTGGGACAACTCTGGACGCGGAGGGAAGGGGGTGAGCTGAGCCCCAGCTATTCACACTTGGTTGCCCATCCATCCCTCCCTCCTTGATGGAGTCACCCATGCCTTTCTTCATGCATCCCTCCCTCCTGGCTCAGGTGCGGTCAGCCCTGTGGGGAGCCTGCTAGGAGGCGTCAGACACAGCCACAGCCACAGCCAGAGGGAACTGCGCTGTCCTTCCTGCCCCTCCAGCCCTCAGGCCTCCTCCTCCCCTCTGCTCACTCCGAGTTCTGACTCTCTACCCTACGTGACTAAGTCTTCCCTCATGTCTGGGCATCCCCAGCATAACTCGGAGCTCCCTGAGGGCAGGCACTGCACAGAGTAGGTGCCCAATAAATGCTGCTGATGATTCTGGCATGAGAAATTAAGCAGCAGCTCCAGAGTTGCACTGGAAGGGTGTGGTCCAGGGGAAAGCCCACCAGCCCAGGAGCCAGGCGTGGGTTCGGGACTCGGCTCCCTCTTGCTGGCTGGGACCCTGGGTGAGTCACTTGCTGTCTGTGGATGCCAGGTCCCCTTCTATAAAGTGAAGCTAATGAGCACCACCTGCCAGGAGGAGGGGAGGATTTGATGAGGCCACTGTTTGCAAGGGACACACAGGGTGTGTCTCTTAAAGCAGGAGGTGCTGTGGGATGGGGGTGGACAGAGTGAGACCAGGGCCCAGAGCGGGAGTGCTCCAGGGAGAAGCTGGTTGTAGAGAAGTGGCAATGGTGAGACAGGAGGGGCAGGTGGTCTTTGAGCACAGTCCTCCCCAATTGCTTAGAGCTGTCACTTGATCCTTTAGAACTCCTTAGTGCCTATCACATGCTGGGCATGGGGCTAGGAGCCCGGAGCACTGCGGTGCCTAAGACAGCCCTTGAGGAGCTTCTGTCCCAGGAAAGGAGACAGGGCGTCCAATAAACAGGAGAATGGGGGTTCTTTTGGTGCTGGAAAGGTAGGAAGGGGTGCTGTGATGGAGAAGATGTCTGCAGGGCCCGGAAGGGCACTGGGCCATTTCAGCTGCGATGGTCGGGGGAGCTTCCAGGGCAGAGGAGCCAAGCATGGGAATGTCAGGGGAAGAGCGAGTCATTCCGAAGGAGAAGCCAGGCCATGGCCCAGCAGCAGGGAAAGACCCAGCGTGTTCAACGAGGGGCACCGGAGGCCATCGTGGCCAGAAGAGAGTGAGCCAGGGAATGAGGTGCTCTGGAGAGGCAGGCGGGGGTGAAGCCATGTGGGTCCACAGGCCATGAGAATGTCTGAATTGCATGTGCACTCAGCCTGGGCTGTGAAGGGCTTTGAGGACAGCTTGATCTCACGTATTTTCATTTACAAAATTTGGGGGGCTGGGCATGGTGGCTCATGCCTGTAATCCCAGCACTGTGGGAGGCTGAGGCAGGAGGATCACTTGAGCCCAGGAGTTTCACATCAGCCTGGGAAATAGAGGGAGACCCCATCTCTACAAAAAATAAAAAAATAAATAAAAAAAAATCACTGGGCATGGTGCTGTGTGCCTTTGGTCAGCTACTTGGGAGGCTGAGATGGGAGGATCACTTGGGCTCCGGAGACCAAGACTGCAGTGAGCTGTGATTGTGCCACTGCACTCCAGCATGGGCGACAGATTGAGACATTGTCTCAAAAAAAGAAAGTTTTTTGCAGAGATGGGGTCTTGCCATGTTGCCCAGGTTGGTCTCAAACTCCTAGCCTCAAGCGATCCTCCTGCCTTGGCCTCCCAAAATGCTGGTATTACAGGCGTGAGCCACCACGCCCAGCCCTCACTTCTATTTTTAAAGCTCACTCAGAAGTGGTGTGGAGAATGTCTTGTTGGGGTGAGGCAAGAGGGGTCTCCTGTGGTGGTCCAGGCATGGACTCGGGGGGGTGGAAGTCAGTTGGTCATTTTGAAGGGAGGCCCCTGGGGCTTTCAGGCGGATGGATGTGACATGCATGAGAGTCAAGGATGACAGCTTGGGTTTGGGGGTGCCACGTCCTAGGGCGGGGCAGGTGCAGGTGGGGCAGGGTTGTGTTTCACACAACCGAATGGAGACGGGAGAGGGCAGCTGGGTCCCAGGGGAGAGGTCTGCGCTGGTGACTGCGAGTTGGGGTTGTTAGTACGAAGATGGAATTCAAAGTCATGGGCCCTGAAACAGCCACCCAGAAAAGATGGATCTGGGCACACAGGAAAGAGAGGAGGGCCCAGGACATTCCCAGGGACCTGTGGCCTTTAGAGGCCATTTAGAGGAGGTGGGGTTACAAAAATGAGAGGGACAGGCCACACAGGTCGATGGAAAATGGGGGTGGGCTGGGACACAGGAGCAAGAGAAAAGTGTTCCCAGGAAGAGGAAATGAAAGGGGGAGGGGCGCCCATGGATGGGGCCATGTGGCACTGCTGACTTCTGTGGAGAGGTGAGGAAAGATGCAGAGAAGGCCCACAGGGGAGAGGAAGCAGATACGCCAGGTGCGGACAGAGAGGGTCTTAGGGGAAGCGAAACGGTCTGGTGGCTGGAAGGGAAGGCAGGTTCAAGGCAGGGTCCAGTTTCCTCTTTAATGTTGGGGCTTCCTGGAGGCTGCCGGAATGCTGTGGGCTTCTCTTGCTCTCCCCTCCATTGGGACCAGCCTGCCAGGGGCCTCAGGTGCCTAGAGACAGGTGGGCAAGGGCTGGGCTCTACCATGGGGCACACAGGTCGCTTTCTCTGTGTTGCCAGCACCTGGCACCGTGCTTGGCATTTAGTGGGTGCTCCAGGAGGGCTGTAGAATGAGGGAATCTTCTGAAGGGGTGAGGCCCTGGCGCCAGGGAACAGCATTCCCTGGATTCAGAGTTGGGGGGACCTGCTTCACTTGGGAGTGACACAGACCTGGGTTTGAGCCCTGCCTCTGCCACTTCCTATGTCAGGTGGCCCTGGGTGGCTCTCCAGACCTCATTTTCTTCCTCTGTGACATGGTAGGCATAGTGTCTGTGGGGCCAGGGCTGTGTGGTTTTGGGAGGAGATGGTGGGTGGGGGCCTCAGGGTCCTGGGCACAGGTGAGGGTGGCTGGTAATAGGAAGCTGCCCTGGGCGGGCTGTTGGGCCAGCCTGTCACTTAACAGGCAGGATCCTCCAGAGTTTGGGAAGAAAGAGGTTCTGGGGTGAATTCTGCCCACCAGCTGGCCAGAAACTGATGGATAAATGACTGTGGTCCAAGCCAGTGAAGCCAAGTCTATCCCAGGGGCAGCTGTAGCAGCTGTTCTGGAAAATGATCATCAGAGTGATTTTATTTTTTAATGACATTTATTGAGCATTTACCACGGGCCAGGTGCTGGGCTAAGCAATTTCATTCCTCTCATTTAAGCCTCCTGAGAGGACCTCGGGCAGGTACTATTATTCCCATTGCACCAGGGAGGAAACAGAGGCGCAGAGAGGGAAAATTCTGGAACCTAGGCTTTCGACAGCCACACTAGCCTGCCCTCTGAGCTTTTGGGATTTCTGTTACTGATAGAACATGTTCCACTTTTCTAAAGGCAATGAAGAGCCTCCAGCTCTGGGCCCTGGTGAGAAGGGCAGGGCCAGAGAGGCACTTGCCTGAAGGCCCACAGCACGTCCCGGCAGAGCTTTGATCCCTGGATGGGCCTGGGGCAGGGGAAGCTGGGGGACCGGGAAGCTACGGGCCGGAGCTTCTCCGCCTACCTGCCTGGTTCGTGGTGATGTTGACCACGGCGGCCCGGCGGGGCTCGGGGCTCAGGTCGGACACGCCATTGACGGCCTCGATCCAGAAGGAGTAGTTCATGTGGGCCAGCAGGTTGGCCACCAGCAGGCTGGCCTGCACCAGGCTTGTCTGCTGGGGCACAAAGCGGGTGCCGCTCCCACACGCCTCGCAGCGGCTCAGGGCCCAGGGGCAGCGGCGGCACACGGCGTTGTAGGTGACGTCACTGCGGCCACCTGGGTCCAGGGGAGGGGCCCACTCCAGAGTCACCGATGTCCCATTCACACTGGAGATGAGGTTCACTGGTGCCGAGGGCGGCCCTGAGGGCAGAGGATGACAGGTGGGGCAGTGGTTATTTATTTGGGCCGTCCTGTCTTCCTATCGTCAGACCTGGGACTCCCCAAGGGAAGGGCTCCCCACCATATTTAGGGCTCCTTAAGGATAGGGTCACATCTACTCCATCCTCTGGAGCCTCCCCAACGGCAGAGTTTGTGTCTCTGCCATCAGACTGGGACCACAATGTCAGAGTCTGGGCACAGAACCCTGGGACCCCATACACCCCGCCCATCAGGACCACGGTGATCCCAGGGTCTGGGTGTCCCAGTGCTTGCCCAGAGCGGGAGAGAGAACGCACAGTCCCGGGGGCGCCCAGAGCAGCCACCCCGTGTGTAAGTGACCCAGGCATTTGCAGCCACATTCATTCCTTGACCCTTCTGAGCTGGATCTGATATAAAATGCCACTGAGCACGCAGTGCAGGATTAAGTGGAGGTCCCCAGAAGCCCACTGTATATCCCCATGGCTGTGTGTACCAAGCAACCCCTCCCCAACCCCGGGCATGGGAGCCTCTGTCTGGGCAGCACAAAGACTCTGGAGAGGGAGGGGTGGCCCCTTGGTTGAGCAGACCAGGACGTGGGGCTGGGGCATGAGGGGCTGGGGTGGGGGTTTGAGCGAGGAGAGCATGGGGGTCTGTGGGGGCCCCTGGCCTCAGAATTCTAGTTTTCAGAATCCCAGGCAGAGAATCTTAGATCTTCAGAAAACAGAATTGTAAGATCTTGGAATCAGAATCTTACAATCTGAAGAGAAGAGAATTTTAACATCTGAAGGGTATAGAATACTAAAAGATCAGCCTTTATAGTCTTAAGCTTTCCAGAACCTAAAGGCACTGAACCATGGGTGTGGAAAGAAACCAGAGTCCAGCCAGCTCCACGCAAGTGTCCATGACCTGGGGCCAGACTCGCCTTGCCTGAGGAGCCCACGCTGTCACCCTGTCACCTGGCCACCTTTTCTGCCCCAACAGGTCCCACATGGGGAAAATGCACAGATCTGGGCAGGGCAGTGGAGGGAGGGTGGGTGTGTGTGTCTGTGTATATGTGCACAAGCATGTAGGCATGAATGCACCTGGGCCCTCGCCTGCCATGTGCAGGGAGTCTGGGGCTGGGTGGTGATGGATGTATGGGAGGGGGAGATGGGCGTCGGTGCTTGGGTAGATTCAGAGCAAAATCAGAACAGTCTGAAGCGCCTCTTGCCCTACCACAAGAGCCCAGGGTTGGCAACTGGGCTGGGCTGAGCAGGCTGTGGTCCCTCCCCAGGCCTGGAATGGGAGTATGAGTGGCCCGTCAGGACAGATGAGAGGAGAGAACCCAGGTACTGCATCAGCAGAAGGTAGGACAGTCACGCGGCCCTGCAGGCATGGGCACAGAATCCCTCCCATACCTTCAGGTCCGCAGGGCTGGTGCACATGCAGCCACACCCTCTCCAGGCACAGGCACCCTTACAGAGCCAGGTGTGCACATGCGCACACACACGTGCTGAGCTCACAAGACACCCTCGTTCAAGCTTTACAAGGGCTTCTGAGTCCCTTTCAGGTACCCAGATGTACATACACCTACACACACACACACACACACACACACACACACACACACACCCCTCCTCCTAAGAATCCTTAATATATGTGAGGAATCCTTTATATATGTGAGCTCAACTACACACCACACATTTACACGCAGGCATCCAAACACGATACAGGCGTCATCTGTAAGAGCAGCTGCCCAGACACATGCAGCCACACAATCCTTGCAGGGGGCCCAGGGCACACACAGAATCAGACATGCAAACTCCATGTGTGCACACAGACGCACACACACTATACACACTTAAGGCAGCTCTCAGCATTCAGTAGTTCCAACAAGTTCATCAAAGATGGTGGTGATGGAGGGGTTGCTGCTCTAACCCTCACCCTCTCCGCACAGGCCAGCACCCTGGCTTGCCCACCTGGCCCCCAGGACATCGGCATCGCCGCTAGATCAAAAGATGACAAAAACTGCTCAGTGTGGTGAAGGAAGCGAGGCCAGCTCCATTCTGCCCTCCAGTGTAGGTGACACGTGGCAGAGGAGGGAGCCCAGAGAGGTGTAGGCCACCATGGAGGAGTCAGAGTCACCCCCCGACCCCAGTCTGACCTCTAGCCCAAGAGAACCACCTGCCCCTGCCCACCAGCAGAGAACCAGTGGCCCGGCCCAGTCTTGGGCTCAAGGGTGCTGGCATCTGGGAGTGGTACTCACGGGTGCAGGCTGAGGACGGTGGGTCCAGGGCTGCGCGGTAGTAGCTGAGGTCACAGTGGCAGGCTTGGGCGGCTGGAGCTGCGGAGTGGCTGTGGGGAGGGCAGCGGGCACACAGCTGGTCCCCAGGGGCTGACTTGTAGAAGCCCAGCTCACAGGCTGTGGAGGAGAAGGTGGCTGCACGTGAGCCAGCAGGGCCACCCTGGCAGGCCTTGGGGACAGCTCGCACTGGGGCCCGCAGCTTCCTGGCGGTCCCCCAGAGGGACGGAGGTGCAGACCTTCAGCACTGCCCAGTGCCGCCCTCATTTGCAGGTGGCAGAACTGAAGTGCAGACGGGGCCTGTGTCTTCCACAGCCAGTCAGGGCAGAGCTGAAGTGAAGACCCTGACATGGGAGTCCCAGCCTCCAAGTCAGCCCCACCCCGAGCGTCTCCAAATTCTCCCACCCTCCTCTGATCCCTCCCCCAGGCCTTGTCTCCAGCTTTAGGGGTGGAGATGCTGTCCTTCTGTCCTTTATGGGACACTGGTCCTTAGGTGGGACACCAGCCTAGGGGCCAGGGCCATGGGGCTGAGGATCAAATGCCCTGGGAGTGACTTGGGTGGGATGAGGAAGCCGGCCGGGGATGGGGGTGCTGGGAATGCGACTAGAAAGGCGAGGACACGTGGTAAGACCCATCGCTCCCAAACACGGGCAGACACGGAGCCACCTCTGTAAAAATACAGATTCCTGGCCCCACCACAGACAGCTGAGTTAGAAGAGCCAGGGCCAGTACCTGGGGATCTGTTTTACAAGCTCCCCGTGGGAGGGTGACTATCCAAGAAGTGCAGGCTCCTCCCCTCCCGGGCCCACGCTGTCACTGTCACTGTCACTGTGGCTGGGACTGACCCTCTCTCCAGCCTCTGCCACACCCTACCTCATCTCTCACCCACAGCAGCCTTCAGACTCAGCCTCCAGCCCTGCCTCCACCCCACAGCTGCCTGCATGATCATGCTTTCAGTCAACCACTGTTCATGAGCGCGACTCTGGACCAGGCCTGTTTGGGCTCCGGGGGCTGTGAACCAGAGCCACTGGCTCTCAGCTGTGATCACTGCTAGGAGGGAGGGAGAGAAGAGGGGGCTAAGGAGAAGGAAGGGTAAATGGTGGGAGGAGCTACTTCCCAGAGGAGGAGATGATAGTTGAGTTGTGGCCTAAAGAATAAGAACAAGTCCACTGTGTAGGGAGGGGGATACCCTCGGTTGAGAGAGACTCCAAAATGCACATCTCAGACAGTCACTGCCTATTTCGCACCTCACAGGCTCCCCAGGGCTAACACAATGAAACCTGGTGTTCAAATCCCTCCCTGCCCGGCCAAAACCCACTTGCAGCCTCCTTTAGTGCTACCCCTCACCCCCATCCTTAGGCCAAACTAAAGCACTGGCTGATCCCCACACCCAGCTGACTGATTCCTGCCTCAGGCCCTTTGCACATGCTGTGTCCTCTTCCTGCGATGCCTTTTCTCCTTTGTCCACCTACTGAGCTCCTCTTTTAAGATTAATTTTGACTGTCCCTTCTGGAACTCTAGACACACACACACACACACACGCACACACACACAGAGAGAGAGAAAGGACCATTCCCCGCCCTGCTCCTGCAGCCCCTGCTTGGCCTCACCACCTGCAACACTATGGCTGTACTCGCTTGTCTGGGTCTGACTCTCTTTCTAGACTGAGAGGCCCTCGTGGGCAGATCCTTGCAAACAGAGTAGGACTCCCTTATTCATCTCAATGTCCCAGAACCTGGTCCAGTGCTAGCCCTGGGCAGATGCTATTAAACTCCAGGCAGGAGTTTTCAAATTGAGTGGATCCCACCACTACCTGCTCTGGGCAGAAACCCTAGAGGTTCAGGGAGACCAAATGCCACCCAGCCAGGCAGCTCCCGGGTGCGTCCATGGAGCTGAAGTCCTTTGCAACAGGGACCACCAGGAAGTTCACTGCGGTTCTCTCTCCGCTAGATCCTGTTCTGGAAAACTTAGTGCCTGAGAGAAGCTTCATTTACAAAGACATCACGCCACTGCAGAGCATTTCTTCTCTGGATGTTGATCGTATCTCTTTATTATAAAAGCTAAAACCAGGTTCATTTGTACAATTCTACAAACTTGAGAGAAAACCTGGAGTCAGGAGAAATGGCAATGCCCTGAAGTTGCTTCACACTCTAAAAGGCTGCAGAGCCAGAAAGGGCTTGTAAGTTGCAGGGTGCGGGAAAATACCTCCCAGTGTTGTGACATCTTTCCCTCCCCTCCAAAGGACCCCCAGAGGGCTCCGGCCTGCCTGAGGGCTGAGCTCAACGCTGGGACCTGGGAGTCCCGGGGAGTCTTGATTGACACACTGTGATCTCGCCTCCTCTTCCTAGAAGCCCCCCGGGAGGCTCAGTCCTGGGGCACAGCCTGGGGCGCAGGCTCCTTCTGAGCCCCGGGGGCCACTGGGGGTGGCATCATCAGAAGAGGGCTTTGCATTTTGTCAGCAAATATTTGTTGAACCTGTTGTTGAGCTGAATAACAGTAATCCTCACTGCAATGATCCAGTCCACAATGATTAACACCTCGGAGACCGTTTGCTTCTTCCCTCCCTCATTTATTCCTTTCTCCAAATTTACTGAGCTTCTACTATGGACCCAAGAGAAGTAAGAGCTGGGCCTGCTCTTAGGGAGCTTCCAGGGCATTGGGAGACGGACAAACAAAGCCTCATGGCATGATGCGGGGCCTGAGGGAAGCCAGAACCACAGCTGGTCCTGCAAGTCTCTGACCCTTTCCAGGGCCCACCTGGTCCTTGTCAGGCCTGAGCAGAAACTTGGGAGCAGTGCCTGGGTTCCTGTCCTTGCCTAACCCCCTTTATCTGAGCTCGGTGCCATTGGGCAAGTTGCTGGAAGTCAGTTTCCTCGTCTGTAAGGTGGAGATCATAATTCCACCCGCCTTAGAGGGAGATGGCAAGGATGACATGAGTGAAGACACATAAATTCATGCCAGGGCAGTGCCTGGCACTTGTTGTTATAACAATTTGATGTAGCTGGAATTCTTACAATTGTTCGACAGAAGAGGAAACAGAGGCTCAGGGAGCCTGAGTGCCTTGCCCCAGGTTCCCAGCAGAGCCAGGCCGTGCAGCCAGGCCGGGGAGCCTCTGGAGCTATGGCCTTTCCCCCTGTCTTCGCAGCACCATCCCAGAGCTGAGAGATAGCTGCGCCGCTGTGGCTCACCAGTCGGCAGTTCTCACACGCTCGGCTAATACCCATATGGCTATAACGTGTCAAGGCCAGATTAATCCACGCAATGAAAATAAAATAATCTTTAATAAGAATACTAATCACCAGGCCTCAGGGAGCCCAGAGACCTGGAGGCTGGGCCGGGAATTAATGGCTGAGACAGATGGAGCAGCTCTGGGCTGGGGCCCGGCCCTGCCTGTCGACCCGGGGTGCTTCCGGAGCCCGCGTGTGCCCGGGTGTCGGGCCGCAAGCCAGGAGGGGCTCCTGCCCCTGCCGAGGGCACCTTGCCCAGGCCGCCTGTCAGGCCAGCAGCTGCCTGCGGCCCCAGCCACCTCTCTGCTCTCCCCCGCAAAGAGCCGGAGATTTGACAAATAAGGTGTCCGCCGGTGGACAACCAAAGGAAATTAATTCTAAATCAGATTTTAAACACAATCAGGAAGGCAAAGGAGCTTGCCGTTCCCACTCCCCCTCTGAAATGAGACTCTGATATTTATAGAACGATGATTAGGGCCGCGAAGGGTGATTTATATTCTGCGTCCAGGTGACAGGAAGGACGGCAACCAGGACTTCAGACTCTGGGCTGCTGCCCTGTTGGGTGATGCGCTGAGAGGTCCTTCCCCTTTCTGGGGTGAACCGGGGTGCAGGGGGGTGCTGGGAAGTACAGCCTGGTGTGGGGAGGTCACTAGATCCAGAGTTGTGGAGTTTCGGGAGCTTCCTCTGGTCAAGGAGTCGGGAGATGTGAGATTCTATCAACCACCCCTCACTGTGTGCCCTTGGGCTAGTCACTTCACTTCTCTGGGCCTCCAATTCCCCAGTGGTAAACTGGACGGGGCCCCACATCGCTCTGACATTTTTCCATGGGTCTCTGAGGCCTGAGTGCAATCTAAGCAAGACCTCTAAAGAGCCATGTGACCTGGTGGATCCCTTATCCCAGGCTATAGTGTCTTCTGCAAAATCAAGTACTGTCTGGCCACCTTCTGAGGGTACCTCTGAGGGCAAAACCCGAGGCAGGGATGGCAGCTGTAGAAGGGGGCCTGGCCGCTACTGTGGGTCTCAGGCTCTCGACCCCTGCTCCTGTCACTAGAAGGACAAGGAGTCAGGGCTGGGTGAGCTGAGACCCCTGACTCCACGCCCTTCCTCTCCTTAACTGCTTGCTGAGAGAATTGCCCAAAAGGGATCAGGATGTCCTCAAACCAGGCAGGGGCCCCATGGACCTCAGCAGATCTCCTGAAGACTCCCTCAGGCTGGGCAGGGGCAGCCCCAGCTTGCAGATAACATCTCAAGTATCCCAGGAAAAGTACCCCACTCTGTTCCCAGCCCCTCCTTTGCCCCAGGCCATCCACTAAGGAGCCGGGCAGCTCCAAAGAGGTCAAGGGCTTCTCCAGGGGTGGAAAGGGGGACGAGGCGGGGCTCTTGGACCTGGCTACCACTTGTGAAGGGCCTTGGTTTGGGACCCGTGCTGCCCTTCCCAAATGAAGTTATGCAGCTACAGAAGCCACCAACGGGGCTGAGAAATGTCTTTCCTTGTGCGACTTAAAACAGGCTTTCCGTTCCCAAATCTCACTGCCTGCAGTGCACTATGAATTAATATTTTTTATAAAACCTGTAATTATCTTGAAACTGGCATAATTATGTTGTATTATGATTTAAATGTAAAATTCAAAATATGCTGCAATTCCCTAACTCCGCTTTGGCATTTCTTTTTATTTGTTATTAATGTGGCAGCAGCGCCAGGAAATAGGAGTGGCCTTGGCCTCTCCCAGCCCCCATGAGGTCCTGCCACTCAGGCCCTGGGGTTTCCACTCAGAGCCCCACCCCTGATGTGCTGTGAAAATTGGGCAAGATACATTCCCTCTCTGGGCTCCGCTTCCTTCCTCTGCCACAAGAAGACTGCAGCGTTACCTGAGGCCTCCAACTGAGGTCGTGACCCCAAAGACAGGAGGGCAGGTCTCCTTCCTACAGACAAATGTGGCTCAGTGCACCCGGGACAAATGATTGGCGTATTTGTACTCGCTGGCTAAATCCAGAGGTGGGGATGGTGGCCGACCCTGAGTGCATATGCACCAGCCAACCAGCCAGATTGTTATGACTTATGCTGTACCAGTTACTAACCATCCATCCGAACGCTACCCCATGGAGGAGGGAAGTGGGGCTTCGCAGAGGGCGCTGTGCACAGAGGAAGCCATTGAAGGTGCTGGAATCAGGCAACCTGGGATCAGATCACTACTCTGCTACTTAAGTTGAGGGGCCTCAGTTTTTCTTATCTGTAAAATGGGACTATAATACTTAGCTTAGAGGACTGTTGTAAGGATAGGAAACTGCTAAGTCCCCAGAGGCAGGGACTCTCCGTACCTGTACCCCCAATGCCGGGACACAGTAGATGCTCAGCAGAATGGATAACTGTATAACATCAAAGACGAAAAATCATCACTAAGGTCCTTCATTATCCCCATCAGAATGAGAGGATGTTTGGAGCAGCTCTGGCGGGCAAAGCAGCCAGTGAGATGCTAAAAGCCTGTATCTGGCTCAGAGCAATACAGACCTGTCTTCAGGCTCCAGCTCCAGCTCTCACCAGCTGTGAGGCCTAAGCAGGTGACACTACCTCTTACACCTCAGCTTCCCCATCTGTAAAATGGAATTGTGATACCTGCCTTGCTGCAATGAGCAAATGAGCTGGTATGTGATGCACCCCACTATAAGCTGTGAAGGCAACAGGGGTGTTGGTTGTTTTTCTTCCCCAGTGCAAAGCTGAGCCATACGGGGCTATCTGTGACAGTAACCATGAGAGGCTTGTGGCCTGGGGAGCCTGGCAAACCAGGCTGCAGAGGGCAGAACAAATCCAGAAATGGGCAAACGCCACAGAAGGTGCTTTGGGGTTTAGAGCTCAGGACAGGAGAAGACTCAGAAATTGGGGATGTGAAACAAAATTTCTTAAGAAAACCAGATAGCGGGTTGGAGGCGGTGGCTCACACCTGTAATCCCAGTGCTTTGGGAGGCCGAGGCAGGCGGATCACTTGAGGTCAGGAGTTTGAGATCAGCCTGGCCAACATGGTGAAACCCCGTCTTTACTAAAAATTCAAAAATAAGTTGGGCGTGGTGGTGGGTGCCTGTAATACTAGCTACTCGGGAGGCTGAGGCAGGAGAATTGTTTGAACCCGGGAGGCGGAGGTTGCAGAGAGTTGAGGTCACACCATTGCACTTCCGGCCTGGGCAACAAAAGTGAAAACTCCATCTCCAAAAAAAAAGGAAGGGAGGGAGGGAGGGAGGGAGGAAGGAAGGAAGGAAGGAGAAAGAAAGAAAAGAAAGAAAAAAGAAATAAAAGAAGAAAAGAAAGAAAGAGAGAACCATCAAGCCTCTGGGAAGGGCTGGAAAGGGCCTGGTGGCTGCAGGGAAGATCCTGGCCCCAGAGATCTCTGGGCAAGACGGCTCCTAAATGGAGCCAGCTGGATTCCATCCCCACCTGTTATTACCTGAGGCTGTCAGCCTATGTCATGCCCAGTCCTGTTAGTGCTTAGGGGCCTTTCCTGCCTGCCTGCTGGGGGCAGAGGGATGGGTGATGAGGACTAAAGATCCCTCTCACTGTGGTCCCAGGGCCTGTGTAGTAGCAGCAAAAGGCTAGGAGCATATTCCCAGCAGCTGACAAGGGCCCTGTTCCAGTTGTCACTAAGGGTATCTGGGGACAGGCTCTTGTCTCTCTGATCCCTGCATAGGAACATCCCCCTCCCTTTTACCTCCTCTGTCTCCTCTTCTGAGATCCAACGATCTCAAAAGCCAGGCTTCACTGTGCCCCGGGAGCTGAGCCACTATGTGCCCAGCCACTGGTGAGACCAAAGAAAACAACAGAGAGAAGCTGGGCCAAGACCAGGAGCAGCTGGGCACCTGCTGTTTGTCCACACAAGCTTGCTTAGTGTTCCCTGCTCTTGGGGTGCCCAGCTGAACAGACTCCCCCACATGCACACACACGCACACATGCACACATACACTCATGCACACATGCACACATACACCCACACGCACGTGTGCACACATGCACACACTCATGCACACATGCACGCATACACTCAAGCGCACATGCACACACATGCATACATACACTCACACACATATGCACACACATACACACTGATGCACACGTGTGCACACATGCACAAAGTCACACATTACTCATGCACACATGCACGCACACATACAATCACGCACACATGCACACATGCATTCGCACATATACACACACACATGCACACAGACTCATGCACACATGCACACAAACATGCACACACACACGCACACACACACACATGCACACACATGCACACAGTCATGCACATGCACACACACTGCACAAATACGTGCACACACTGCACACATATGCACACACACTCACGTGCACACGCACACATGCACACATACACTCACACGCACATGCACACATGCATACATACACTCACGCCCATGCGCACACACGTGCACATACACTCACGTGCACATGCACACACTCAAGGGCCATCGTGCACATATGCACACACGCACATAGACACACGCACAGATACACTTGCACACATGCACACATACACTCGCACACACATGCACACACATGCACACGTACACTCATGCTCACAGGAACACATACACTCATGCACACATGCATACACACTCACACGTGCACACACATGCATGCATACACTCATGCACAAATGTACACACATGCATACATACACTCACGCACACATGCACACACACATGCATACACATTCGTGCACACGTACACACGTGTACATACACTCACGTACACATGCACACACATACCCACACATGCATATGTACACTTGCACACACACATACATACACTCACACCACCTGGGCCTAGGCTCCCCCGTCTGCATCCCCTGCTCCTGGTCTGACACAGGAACCCAGCAGCACACCTATGGGTACAGGTGCCACCCTAAGTCATGGCCCAGGGGCTCTCTGCTCACTGTCTTCCTCCACAAGGCCCTTGCCTGTCTTCTAGCACAGGTCGCTGATAAGCTCCCCCTGAACAGAAGCAGCCTTTTCAGGGCCCCAGGGACAGGCCCAACCCAGACTGTACTCCCCGGGTGCCCCTGGCTTTATACCCCTCACTGTGCTCATTCACCCAGGGCCTGGGTCCCACTTCCCTCTACTCTACAGGTTAGAAGTTCAGTGGTTTCGAGCACCAGCTCTGGAACCAGACTTCTGAGTTGAAATCCCAGCTTTGCCATCCCCAGCTGCATGACCTTGGGCAAGTTGCTTTGCCTCTCTGTGTCTCAGTCTCCTCATCTATAAAATCAGGACAATAGCAGTTCCTATGTCATAACACAGTGGCCAGGATTCAATGAGTTAACACTCGCAAAGTGCTTAGAACTATGTCTGACCTGAGTTAGCCCACGGTATCGTTCCCTAATCCGAGTAGGAATCCCATAGTATACCCAATTGCACAGGTGCCTTTAGCTGGTACCCCCGACAGAAGGCACCGCCTGGCTGAAGTCTGTTTCCCTCCCTCTCCCCTCCCCCTTTTTGCTTCCACGTCCTTCCCCAACACACGGACACAGGTGGCCTGGCATATTTGCTGATGTAGGAACACTGGAGATTTATCCATCTTCCCAGGGGCTGTGTGGGCCACCCAGGTGCCTGTGGGCTCTGACGTCCCCCCTCACACCCTGGCAGCCCTGCCCAGACCAAGCGCCGCTGCCGGCTGACCCATGCCCAGGCCATGGCGCGCTCACCCACACAGGCATCCCGCCGCTCCTCGTAGCCGGCACTGCACACACATTTGCCGATGGGCACCAGCCACTCGCCCTCCGCACTGCAGTACATCTTGGGCGTGTCCCGCTCCTCCGAGTGCCGCACGCACTGGCCCCGCACCTCCACCAGTGAGGAAGAGTCAGCCCCCGTCACTGCCTCCGAGAAGGCAGCCAGATTGCGCACCATGGCGGGGCACTTCTTATAGTAGATGCGGAGAGAGAGGATGGCCAGGCAGGCACCGATGTCCTGGAAGGCCAGGTAGAAGCCGCGCTTGCTGAGGGGACCCACACCGCGCACCTCCGTGTTGAGCTTGAGACGCCGCACACCAAGGTCGGCACCTGTGAAGCTCTCGTCCGCCGCAATGGTGTCGATTTTGAGGAACTGGCTTTCTTGTGTGCTGGCCCCCAGGTCGCGGTCCGACTCCAGGTAGTAGAGGTTGAAGGTCTCCTTGCAGGTGCCCAGCACGCCGGGCATGCTGTTGCAGTCGCGCAGAGTAAACTTGATCTCGGCATAGACGCGCCGGGCGCCGTCGCGGGGGACCCAGCTCGTGCGCAGCCAGTTGTTCTGGTTGGGGCTCATGACATTGCACACCTGGTACGTGTGGATGGGCTGGAAGGACTCGTCCACCTCGTTGATGGAGTCCCACTGTGGGCAGAGAGAACACAGCCACTGAAGCACAGCCAGCACCTCACCTTCTTTTGCCAGTGACCCTGTGTTTTGTGCTGGGGACGCTGGGAAAAAAAAGACAAAGGAGCTGGACTGCTGGTGGACTGTCATAGCTGCCAGATGCCAGGCCCCCTGAAGATGTGATCTCGCCGAGGGCCACAATCTTCAAGGGAAGTGTTATTTACTAACTCTTGAGATGAGGAAGTAGAGGCTCTGACCTGTGAGCCACATGTGTGAGGTCATGTCGTTATCAAGCAACGGCTGGACGGGAATCGGGCCTGCCTGATGCCAAAGCTCTGCCCTCATTTCTCTATGGCTCCTCCTATCTTTCTTAGAGTGGGAGGACTTGCCTGGTGAAGTCAGTAAGTCCAATTTCCATATCAGTTGCCAGAGGGATCTTTCTAATATACGAACCAGATTATGCCTTGCCCCCACCTCAAATCCTTCAGCAGCCTCTCCTGCACTGCTGCTTGTTGAGTGACTGCCTGATCCACAGACTCCCTCCACCCTGCTCTTCTTGCTGTTTCCCTGGGCTGGCCTGGATCCCAGTCAAGGGAATCCCAGGATGTGAGAAAGTTGAGTGTAATTGCTTCTGTGCTGGCTGCTGGCTGGGCATCAGTGATTTCAAAATAAACCAGACACTCTCAACAAACTGAAAAGGTAACCCATGAAATGGGGGAAGCTATATGCAAATCATGTAGCTGATAAGGGATTAATATCCAGAATACATAAAGAATTCCCACAACTCAACAACAACAGAAAGGAAACAGTCTGATTAGAAAATGGGCAAAGGACGTGAACAGACATTTCTCTAAAGAAAATATTCAGATGGCCAAATGAAAAGATGCTCAACATCGCTAATCATTAGGGAAATACAAACCAAAACCACAATGAGATACCACTTCATACACATTAGGATGACTGTTATAAAAAATAATAATAATGGCCGGGCGCGGTGGCTCAAGCCTGTAATCCCAGCACTTTGGGAGGCCGAGACGGGCGGATCACGAGGTCAGGAGATCGAGACCATCCTGGCTAACACGGTGAAACCCCGTCTCTACTAAAAAATACAAAAAACTAGCCGGGCGAGGTGGCGGGCGCCTGTAGTCCCAGCTACGCGGGAGGCTGAGGCAGGAGAATGGCGTAAACCCAGGAGGTGGAGCTTGCAGTGAGCCGAGATCGCGCCACTGCACTCCAGCCTGGGTGACAGAGCCAGACTCCGTCTCAAAATAATAATAATAATAATAATAAGGCTGGATACGGTGGCTCACACCTGTAATCCCAGCACCTTGGGAGGCCGAAGCAGGTGGATCACCTGAAGTCAGGAGTTCAAGACCAGCCTGGCCAACATGGAGAAACCCCATCTCTACTAAAAATACAAAAATTAGCCAGATGCAGTGGCGCGTGCCTATAATCCCAGCTACTCGGGAGGCTGTGGCAGGAGAATCACTTTAACCTGGAAGACGGGTTGCAGTGAGCCAAGATCGCACCACTGTACTCCAGCCTGGGCGACAGAGCGAGACTCCCTCTCAAAAAAAAAAAAAAAAAAAAAAAAAGATAATAATAAGTGTTGGCAAGGATGTGGAGAAATTAGAACCATGTGCATTACGGGTGGGACTGTAAAATAGTGCAGCTGCTGTGGAAAACAGTATGGCAGCTTCTCAAAGTGTTTAAAATAGAATTACCATATGATCTGGCAATCCCATTTCTGGGTATATATCCCAAAGAATTGAAAGCAGGGTCTCAAAAAGATATTTGTACACCCCTATTCATAGCGGCATTATTCACAATAGCCAAAATGTGGAAGGAACCCAAGCGTACGTCAATGAACCAGTAGATAAGCAAAATGTGGTATATACCTATCACAGAGTATTAGCCTTGAAAGGGAAGGAAATTCTGATACACCTTAAAGACATGCCAAATGAAATAAGCTAGAAACAAAGAACAAATATCATTAGGATTCCATGTATATGCAGTACCTAGTCAGATTTAGAGAGACAGAAAGTAGAACACTGGCTGCCAGGGGCTGGCAGGGAGGGGGCAGTGACTGTTTAAGAGTGCGGAGTTTCCATTTTGCAGGATGAAAGGAGTCCTGGCAGTGGCAGTGGTGATGGCCACACAGCAATGTGAATGCACTACATATCACCGAGCTGTGCACTTAAAAAGGGTTAACACGGTAAACTTTACATTATGTGTATTTCATCAGAATAAGCAAGCAAGAAAGAAAGATACCACAAACACTCCTTGTCCCAAGTGCCCCGGGTCCACCAGACCAGGCAGTGCCGGGTGATGAGCCAAGGGAATTCAGGTGGGTAAGACTCCCAGGCCCCTCCCCAGCCCTCCTGGGTGTGGGCATCTGTAGTTTACCTGTCAACCTGGCACTGCAATGAAGCAGCACCCTCTTGCAAGGTGGAGGTCTGCAGAAGACAGGGAAGGGGACAGCCCTAACTTCCTCAGTTGCTGAGCACCAGCTGGCCAGGAGCAGTCCTTGTTGAGCTGACTTCAGGGACTCATGAGGGCTCCAAGGAGGAGCTGGAGGACGAGGACAGAGGAAGGGTTGGTCTCTGGGCCCCTGTCCTGGTTCCTTCACATATGCAACACCTTGACCTTCTTCAATTGTCCTTGAACGAGAGAGCCTACTGCTTAAAGGGGAGGGGGGCTTCATGACCAGATGCTCTGAGAACCTGTGGAGTTCTGGGCTTATTCCACAAGTGCTAGAGAGAAGGTCATGGGCATCTCAAGTCTTTTCCTGCCCATCCCAAGCCCCTCCATCTAGTCTCGTCTTGATCCTCAGTGCCCACAGCTGTAAAATGGGACTCAAGCAGGCCCCACTTCAGCTAGGTTTGAGAGGATGCAGTGGGAAACTTTCTGCAAAGTGCTTAGCTCAGGCCTGGCACAGGAAGGCACTTGACGAATGGCCCGAATATGATACTGAACTGGCAGCGTCTTCACAGCCCACCGCACCTGCCTCCAGGGACCATGTGGGAAGATTTCCTGTTTCCAAAGGGGTCCCAGGAAGTGCAAGCCTCACCTGAAAGAGTTTATGCTTCCAAGTCTCCCCAACCCAAGAAGGACCCCTGCTTCACACCCCGCTCTGCTGTCAGAGGCTCCAGGCAGCACAGCATCACATCTGGGGTTAAAGTCATTGTCACAATTAATGGAGCACCAAAGAGCCAGCCAGCTGCTCCCTGTCTGTTTCCTGCCAGGGACCCGGATAAATTAATCGGCTCAATCTGAGTCTACTACAGCTGCCCCACCAGAGCCAATGGTCTGGCCTAGCCCTGCCAACCCCAGGAGCTGCTGCAGATGCCCAGAGTGGCACAGACTCCGGGAGGTCTGGTGCAAGGGCAGAATCAGCACTGTTCTCTGCCTGGGGCACCCCCACCCCATGCTGGGTGCCACTCCCATCTCCGCTGCTTCTCAAGCCCAAAAACCGACTCTGGCACACTGCTCCCCCAACTCTGTCCTCCTCCCAGATCAGAATGCAGTGAACCAGCTGTGCAGCGCTTGCTGAGGCACATCCCTTCTCTGAGGCTTGGGCTTCTCTTCTGTAAAATAGGGTAGTGAATGCCTGCTCCTTCCGTCTACTCCAGGGGGTGCAATGGAAATTAACCTGCCCGCTTACCTAAAGCAGCATTCGTTAGTCCATGTTAATTAGCCAGAGCAGGCGGAGCACGTCCCAGCCCCAGCGTGCGGAAGTTCCCGGGAGCAGAGGGAAGGACGCAGCCTGATGAAGAGCAGAGGGTCTGGGCCAGACCTCCCCGTCTTCGCAGAATTACTTCGCCTCTGAGAGCTTTCAGTTTCTCGTTGGTAAAACGGCCTTTTCATGTATCATCCCACTGGTGGCACTGCACGGAGCAGTTCTAAGATTGTCCTCATGTCATAAATGAGGAGGTGGAGACGAAGTAAGTGATCTGCCTGAATCACACTGACTACAGGAGGCGGAGCCCCCGTTCTTCAGGACCCAGCGCCCTGGCCCTTCAGGTTCTGCACCTGTCTGACAATCGTGTAACATTTCTGAGGCTGGAAACTGCCCTGGGTGACCCTTGTCCTCAAGCTACTGAATGGACTCCAGAGTCAGAGGGATGGATAGAACCTCAAGGACTATCTCCAGAGGTTCTCCCTCCCAGCTGGGCAGGAGAATCACCCGGAAAGCTGATTATTTTTTATTTTTATTTTTTGAGACAAGATCTCTGTCTGTCACCCAGGCTGGAGTACAGTGACACTGGAGCCTCCACCTCCCAGGCTCAGGCAATCCTCCTACCTCAGCCTCCTGAGTAGCTGGGACCACAAGCGCACACCACCACACCCAACTAATTTTAATATCTTTGTACAGAAAGCATCTCACTATGTTGCCCAGGCTGGTCTCGAACTCCTGGTCGCAAGCAAGCCTCCTAAAATGCTACACTTACAGGTGTGGGCCACCGTGCCTGGCTCCCTGGAAAGCTTATTAAACAGAAGATTCCCAGGCCCTTCCACAGACCTCCTGGATGTGGAACTCTGCAGGCTTCACCTGCTAGCCTGGCACAGGTTCAAAGTCTAGAGTTTGGGAATCAGGTATGTCATTCCAGCCTTCCCTCCTCTCCGAGAAGCCCCAGTCTCCAGGCCCCCTGACGATGGCAGGTGGTCCCTGGCTCAGCAGAGAGTGCAGGCTTGCCTCCCCATCTCATGAAACGGTCACAGAGTGGGCCTTACTGCCTGCAGTTCAAAGGTGGCATAAGGGACTCACCACAGGCTCTGGGCTCTGAGAGACCCAAGTTTAAGTCCCGGCTTGCGATCAGCTGGAACCTGCCTGATGATGGGCAAATTACTCCTCACTGCGCTGAGCCTCAGCTTCCTCACCTGTGAAGTGCGGCGGCTGCACCCACCTCAAGGATTGGTTGTGGGGAGTGATGAGATCACGCCTGTGACCTGCTCAGAGCTCAGTGAAGTTGCCTGATTTGTTCTAACTCGCGAATGCAATGCCAGAATGCTGAGCTATGCTTTAGAGCGCCCTGCACGAAAACCCACCTGACACTGCCAGTGTGAGCGTCCAAAACACGAGGCCAGCCATGCTCCCCACCTGCCGAAAACCCTGACGATTCCTCACTACCCTAAACACCAAGTCCGATGCTCTGGGCGGGATAAAGACACCCCGGAGCCAGCCAGGGCCCAGGCGTGCCCTCCTAGCTGCTGGGACTCAGGGGGATGCCAACTCAGCCAACCGCCATGCAGTGAGGGAGAAAACAGGACCCATCTCCTCACCGGTGGAACCCTGACACGGCGGCCAGCTCACTGCACCAAAGCCTTCCACACCACACTCACGCGGGGAAGACAGCCACTCCAAGGAGCGTTTTACAGAGCGGGGGACTGACATGCTGCGAGGTAAAGGGACACCCCAAGCACCCGGCCTCCGTCCTCGGGCAGTGGTGCTGGCTCAGGTGATGAGGGCTTTCTCCAGGCTCAGGGACCTGGAGAGCCAGGGCCATGTGGCCCGCCCCCAGCTCCCGGGAGCCCGGTGCATGAGGGTTGATAACAGGCTCAGCTCACTGCTGCCTGGTGACCAGACCCCCAGAGAGAGAGGAGCGGGGTCATGTCTAGACTTCCAACCACAGGCCCCCCACAAAAGGCCCAGATGAAAACTCTACCCAAAGTCAAGAAAGGCCCTTCATAAGTGTTAACTGTTGGTGACATTATCATCATCATTATTAATATTATTATCCCTCTGTCCTCACAGCCATAGAAGCTGAACGTGGACATGACAGAACTCAGGTATGCACCATGTGCTCGTGTCCGTGGCAGGGATGTGTGCGTGTGTGTGTACACGCACGCGTGTGTGTGCATGTGTGTGTTTCTGAGCACCCTGGTGAGAGGAAGTTCATGTGACGGTAACTGTGTGAGATAATACACGTGAGTAACAATGCTAAAGATCATTATAAAAGCCTACGTTCATTGAGGGCTCACCCTGTGCCAGACTCAGTGCCAAGACTGTGTCATCTGCTCTCGCCCTGCCGCAGACCTAGGAGGTCGTCACAGGCTTGTCCCTTTCTATAGATGGGGAAACTGAGACTCAGAGAGGTGAAGTGGTGACCCAAGGCCACCTGCTTGTCAAGGGCAGAGCCGGGATCTCACCAGGCTCGTGGGCTCACTCCTACTCTACTGCCCTGCCCCCGCAGGATTCAGAGAAGAGACGCAGAGGGACGGGGCAGTGCAGCCTGCTCACTGCAGCTCCTCCCCAGGAGGATGGGGGCACGGCCTGTGAGCACATTACCCACAGCGACCTGAAGGCCGAGTCCAGAGTCACCATGGAGGCCTGGGAACCTGGCCACTTGGGGAGACAGACAAGCAGAGACTCCAGAGGTCGGAGGACTGGTGAGGCCAGGGCAGCTGGGAGGGAGGGAGCAACCCAGAAGGCAGGAAGGCCTGGCTGGCCTTCTTTAGTCCTGGCCTGGCACCTCATGAATCTGTAGGATGCAGCCAGGGGGATCCCTGGATCTAGGGCCTCAGACTTGAAGAATCAGGGATCTGTTGCCAGGGTTGGTTCTGTAATCTCAAGGGTCTGTATGCACTAAACTGTTAAGAGATCAGCAGCACTAACTGCTGTGTGCCCTTGGGTAAGTCTCTTGACCTCTCTGGGCCTCTGCTTCCTTTTGATCGATCTCATGCAGACTCTGAGTGGCAGCCTCTCTC
Source organism: Macaca fascicularis (assembly GCF_037993035.2). Taxonomy (NCBI): domain Eukaryota; kingdom Metazoa; phylum Chordata; class Mammalia; order Primates; family Cercopithecidae; genus Macaca; species Macaca fascicularis. The sequence continues at coordinate 212,562,716 of NC_088375.1, forward strand.
CGCTCACAGGGGGATGACATTGTCCCCACTGCCCGTCACTTACACCATGAGCCGGATACGTGAGCCAGCCCCAGTCCCCGTGGATGGTCGATGTGTCCAGCAAATTCACTGTAAAACAGGAGACAAGAGGGCATCAGGCCCCTGTAACCTCTCCCCAGCTCCTCAAGCGCAGCCTGACCCAGCTACACTGGTCCACACTCAGCCCCCAGCACACAGCTCACATGGGTCCCTCTGCCTGAATGCCCTTTCTCTCTTCCCCTCTCCTTGAAGGCCCAGTTTAAGTTCTCTTCCCTGAAGCCTTCCTCTCACCCTCTTGGCCAAAAAGTAATATTCTGAACTCCCAGAGCACAAGCTGTTCCAAGTGCCAGACATCCTTGGTTGCTGGCACAGTGGGATAGTTAAGAGGTGGGCTCGAGGCTGGCAGGCCTCAAAATCCCAGCTGTGCCACTTAGGAGCTGTGTGTCCCTGGGCAAGTCCCCTCACCTCCCTGAGCCTCCGCTTCCTCCTCTGTAAAATGGGGTAATAACGATTTCGGTCCCACAGGGCTTTTGTGATGATGACCTGACCCTTGTCTCCTGTAGGAGCCATGATGGCATTCAAGGTCCATGCTGCAAAGTCATACCTCCCATCGGAGGACTGGCCCCAGCTTAATAATTACCCTGTTCCCCCAGCATGGTGCCTGGCATCTAGCATGTCCTCTGTGCACAACTGGTGTGGGGGGGCTTGGGGGGTAAGAGCTGCCTCTTAGTAAGCACCTATGTGCCAATATCTGCAAGGGGAGCTTGAGATGCCTCATCTGCGTCCCCGCACAACAACCTGAGAGGCGGCCATTATTATCTCCATTTTACAGATAAAAGAACCGAACCTCAGGGAGGTCCGGGAATGTGCCCAGAGCCCCACAGGTGTAGCTGGCAGGGCTGGCATTCGGAGCACCTGCTTTAGCAACTGCAGGCCATCACCATCCCTGGATGCTCAGGCCCGAGAAGCAGAACCTCTGGGTAGCCTCCACGGCGGGAAAGGAGCACTGGCCCAAAGGGCAAGTCACTCTAAGTCAGGCCCTCTGCAAAGGAGAGCCTGCAAGCTCAACACGGTAGGGAAAAGAGCCCATCTTGGGGGTCAGACATTCCTGGGCCCACGTCTCAAGGCAGCTACTTATTAGCAGATGACCCTCAATTTTCGCATCTGTAAAATGGGTTCATAGTACCTAAGGGTGGGATGAAGGTCAGGAAAGTATGTAAAGCCTGGAGCCAGGGCTGGTCCTTAACAACACTAGTTTCCCTTCTCTAAGTCCCTCGCCCCCCGCCTCTCTCCATGTCCCTTGTGTCACTCCCTCATTTAAGGTGATACAGATGCATTATGCTGTTTAGAAATCAGGGCTCAGGCTTCAGCTGTCTCTAACTGCTGTGTGTCCTTGGTCAAGTCCCTTCACCTCTCTGCTTCCTTTTGGCTAGCTGGTGATTGCTGTATGAGAGGCTCTTGGCTCCAGAGTCCCACAGCTTTCCCTTTCACTCTGCCTTCCATGAACCTCCTCTCCCAGCCAACAGCCATGGGCTTTTAACCACCCCAGTCAGCGGGCTTGGGCAGGTGACGGGGGGTTAAAGATGGAGCCCTCCTGGAACTTTCCCGCAGGCGGCTGGGTGTCTTTCTGCCTGAGATTTGCATAGCTCTAAGCCTGCCCCTCAAAGACGGGCACAAGTGTCCTCAGGAAATGCTGGAGTGAAGATGCTCTTATTTGCTGATTTTCTCCTGCCTCTCACCCTCCCCACCCCACCGTCAGGGACCCTGGAGGAGGCCGGCTGGAGTGGGGCTGGCAGAACTAGGGAGGGGTTCTCCGTGCTCCTCCCTGCATTCCCCCTGGGTCCCCAGGGGCCACCTGGGATCAGGGGACAGAGCGAATGTCCGCAGAGGGACGTCCCCCTCCCCAAGCCGGCCCCACACCAGGGGCAGAGGCAGAGAGAAGGCTTCCCGCCTCCCTCCCTCCCTCCCTCTCAGGCAATGTGGAGAAAACTGGGTCAGGCAAGCTCTCTCCTCCTGCTGGCTGGTGGGAGGGGGAGGGGGCCGCACTGCAGCTTCCCCCAGACCAGCAAAGCCGAGTTTGGGGACACGGTGAGGGAAGGACACATATGGGCCCCCCTCGCCCCACCCCGCATCCCGGACACAGGTCTCGGGGTGACTGGGCCCCTTCCGTGACCTGGCCTGGATGCAGCCCAGACTTGCCCCTACCCTGGAGCCACCCGAGTGGATATCCACGGCTTAGGATTCTCCCCCTGGAGCGTGGGGACTTCAGGGCCTGCAGACACCGCTCTCCAGGCCCTGCTCTCCCCGGGGAAGCCCCACCTTATCTGCAACTGATTCTTGATCAACCAGCCAGGGGGCTCAGATAATCCAAAGATAAGTCAAAAGTCGATTCTATCGGACTCAGGAAGGGCTATAGGATTCCAGGGCTGTTTGTTCCAATTCATTCCAGACCCTTCTCTGTCCCTCCCCTCCCTCCTCTTCCTCTGTCTCCATCTCCACCTTCTCCATCCATGTCCCCTTGAATGGATGAAAACGCAGTGTCCCTTGAAGGAAGCCCCAAGTCCACAGGACGTTTGATCAGGGCTGAAGAGAACGCCAGCATTAGGCCCACCCAGCCCGGGTCTGGGTCCCCTTGGGAATTCAGACCCTCTGGTCACCGCAGGGGGCCTCTCTCCTGCCTCTTGCGCTGCCGGACTGTGAAGCCAGCTCTCCCCTGTGGGCCCATCTCCCCACTTACAAACCGGGGGATTGGACTCCATGGTCTCCCAGGGCCCTTCAGTGAAGCGAAGCGCTTAACCCCTCTGCCTCAGTTTCCTTATCTGAAAGATGTCCATAGGCATCCCTCCTAGGCCTATCTGCCCGGGCTGTTCTGGGGGTATCAGACGGGTCCCTCTCCTGCTCTGGGAAACACAGATAACTCCTAAGCCGTTCCTGTTGAACTGTAGAAGGCATTATGCGATTTCTTTTTTTCTCCAGCACCGTCGCCTTCCCCCATTCCATTTCGCTGAGACTAATACTTAAATTGATTTACATTCCCTGAGGACACAGCGCATGATGGTGAGGCTGGAGAATTCGGGGTGGCCAGGGGATGTCAGCCAGGATTCTGAATGCCTTGGAGATCACCTCAAAGTGGAGGATAAACCGCACCAGAGAGCAATAAGCGGCCTTGGGCCTGGCAGGGGTCGGGGGGCATCTCTGCAGGTGCGGGGCCCTTCCCAGGCCCACGGTGCCCCAGCAAAGGCTCTGAGAGTGGCCTGGTATAGGGGTATTTGGCCAGGCTAAGGTCCTGTCACCTTTGCTAGACCCAGCTGGGAGCAGAGCCCCCGTTCCCGAGTTCCAACAGTCTCCTCGGCTGGCACTGGTTGTTCTAGACCAGCCCAGGGACAGTGCTGGAGAGGACTCCCAGATGCGCCACATGGAACTCAGGTCCTAGGTCTCCACCCCATGGCTGTCTGACTCGCGTGGGTAACCTGTGCCTGGCTGTGGGTACCCGGCTGCATTGATCGGAGAGGGCGTGGACTCTCGCCCTTGGGCTATGCCTCCCTTCACCCGGGACACAGACTTCCCCACCTGCCTCTCTCTCTAGACGCTGCCTCTTCCTCAGCTGCTGGCCCCCACCCGCTGCACAGGTCCCCTCCCCAGACCCATGGTTTGTCTTTGGCACATGAGCCTGGTCCAAGCCCCCTCTTCGAGGGGCTCTGGGGCTACCAGCCTGTGATTCCACAGGGTGATGGCTCCTCCCCAGAGAAGAGAGTTGAGGCGGGGGGTTGGGGGTGCATCACCCGACTCCCAGTGCCTCGATGGAGGGCTCCTCAGAGCCTGCTGGGCAAACAAACTGCCCATTTCCCTCCATCCACCCTCGGAACGCCGTCTTCTCAGGCGCAGCTCCCAGGCCCCCAAAGCCTCTTAGATTCCAACCCTGCCCCCTTTCCTACTCCCCAGCATCCCCCAACCCCAGACCTCTCCCGGTGCCTGGGAACCTGCGTCTTGTTACATCCACCTGGCCCTGCTCTGCTGGCATCTCACCTCTCGCCACCCTGCCATGCCCCTCCTCCATGCTGGGTCCTGGGCTCACGGGAGACTATGATTTTATCTGTGTCTGTGTGTGTTTGTTGGTGCACATGCATTTCCATGGGCATGAATGCAAGCGACAGGCTCCTTACATGTGTGGTGTGATGTATATATGTAGACACAGAATTGCATATTTGCATGTACATGTGTGTTTGTGCTCATGTGTACTGGCTTCATTTCTGTGTGTGTGGCTGTGGATGTTATGTGGGGTGGGGAGACTGACCACACACGTGAGTCTCTACAGGTCTGAGTCACAAGTGTGAATCCCAAGTAGCCTGTGTGTGTGCTTGTGCGTAGGGTGGGACCTCGGTGAGCTGTGCGTGAAGGGCAGATCTGTGGTCTGTCTGGGCGTGGAAGAGCAGCACTGGCTCTGGAGTTCACTCACACCTGGAAGTTCATCCTGGCAGGGTGAGGACCCAGCTCTTGTCCCCGGACATCATCAGCCCAGGAGCCTGCACAGAGACGCTCTGGCTTCCTTGGGGCAGAGCTGTGGGAACAGAGGAGGGCCAGGGCAGGGATTGGGGTGTGGGGAGTGGGACCCAGGGAAACCTCCTGAGCTGGATGGAGCTGGGGTCTCCAGGGAGCTAAGGGGTGTGTGGATGGGAGGCTTGGGTGCTCCCTCTCAGCTTTTCTTGTGCCCCCACCACCAGAAGTCATTTCCCAGACCTTTTTGGTCCCAACGACTCAGTGCACCTTCCCACCCCAATCCTTCCTCCCACACGGGGTCCCAGAGTGACCCTGCCATCCCAGCCTTCTCTGACAAGACTTTGCTCTCTGGGGCCTGCCTACCTCAGTCTCTCTGTGGCCTCCCCATCCCCCAGCCCTCTCCTCCCCAAGCCGCTCCCGCTGCCCACGAAGCGGCCTCTCCTCCAGCTGGAGCTTCCCTGCCCTCGCTTCTTCTCCCCAGCCCATCGCCAGACTGTGGCCCTCGGGTCCTGACCCCTCTCCCAGACTCTCATTCCCCGCCCCTCCTTCCCGCCTCCCCTCAAAGCCCGTCCTGCTCTCCGGGGTCCCGTTTCTCAGCTCCTGTCTCTCAATGCCGTCCCCACCCCCTTTTCCTTCCGACCTCTGAACCTCCTCTCCCATTCTCCTGTCTCTCCATCCCTAGTGCCTAGCCCCACGTCCTCTGTCCCCAACCCTCTTCCTTGCCCTATCTCACTGTACCCGTTCCTCCTTACCTCTTCTCTTGTCTTCTGTCCAGTCCTGTCCCCTTGTCCCCGGCCCTCAGTTTTCTGTCCCCAGCTGCACATCCCTCAGTCCTGTCTCCTGTCCTTTCCCACTGTCCCCCAGTCCCCGGTACCTGTCCCTCTTCCTCAAGCTGGCGAGTTCCCATCTCCACCGCTCTGTCCCTTAATCCCGGGTCTCTTCCACGGGGCCACCCCTGCCCCCCCGGGCCGAGGGATCTCAGCCGCCTTGGAGCTCAGGGTCGATGCAAAGGAAGTTGAGCCGCAGGCAGCGCGCGCCGCGCCCCGCGCCCCTCGGCCGCCCCCGCCCCGCCGCCTCTGCCGCTCACCTTCGCCGCGCGCCGCGGACACGCAGGTGGCCGCCGCCGCCGCGGCCGTGACGACCCAGAGCGCGGGGGGCAGGCGGCCCCGGGCGGGGGCCATGGCCGGGCCGGGCCGGGCCGGGCGGGCGGGGGCGCCGCGCACCCTCGGGCTCGGCCGCGGCGGCCCGCGCGTCGGGAGGGAGCGCGCTCCCTCGCTCTCCGCACACCCGGCCGGGCGCACACGCGGCTCCCAGCGCACACGCGGGCACCCGCGCCCGCCGCCGCCGCCGCCCCGGGCGGGGGCCGGCCCGTCACGGCGCCGAGCCAATCAGCACCGAGGCGGGGGGGTGGGGGACACGGAGCCCGCACCGCGGCCACCCGGCCCGCGGCCACCGCCGCCGCACGTGCGCACGCCCACCCTCCCCCGGCGGCGGGCACCTTCGGGGGCGCGCCCCGCGCTGCGCACGTGGACTCAGGGTCCCAGTGCGCGAAGACACCATCCGGACGTCCCGGCGACACCAGGACCAGACCCACCCACGGATTCCCTCTGTGGACACAGGCGCGGGTCGCACATCCACCCCACGCTCGCTCCTGCACACATGACCCCAAACACCGAGTACCTCGTGTGGTGACACACTCCGATGGATGCACCCTAGTTCATGGGCAGAGGCTCAGAGACGGGCTCAGAGGCACTTTGAGGTGAAAAACCAAAAAAAAAAAAAAACACCAAAACCAAGTCTTTCCCTTTCCCCACCCCAACGACTTGGCATTTAGGGACCATGGGGTTTTAGGGAGGTCTTAGATTGCAGTGGTCAGGAGGGCAGGCTCAGGGACCAGGAAGAAAGTGTCCTGCTGTGTGGCCTTAGGCAGGTTTCTTAACCTCTCTGAGTCTAAACTTTCATGTCTGTAAAACAAGAATACCAGTATCGATATCCTAGGGTGGTTGTAAGAAGTGAAGGGACCTAGGTGGAACTCCTGGCAGACAGCTGGGCGCACAGCCAGGTGGCCAGTCATTACAGCTGTTCTCCAGTGAGGTGGACTATCATTCCCTGCTTTTCCCTCCCCTGATGTTCCCTGTCTCCAGTTCCATCCCCCAGGACTAGGGGTCTCATCCAGGGATGGTTTTGGGCTGTGACGGGAGGACAGGGATTTAGGGCCGCATCCTGGGAACTGCTCCGCCACCCTCAAGTCCCTCACACACCTGGTGGGCCAAGCAGTCTGGGAAGCATGCAAGGTACCTGCAGCCTGCTGAGAGGGTGGATGCCCACGGGAGCAAGTGCCTGATCTCTTCCCACTGCCGTCTGGCACAGACCATCGTCCAGCCCCCTCTTCCTTCGCTCCCAGCTCCCGTGGTCACCATGGGGAGTTGGAGCCATGGCTGGAAGTTACCTAGGATGAGAAAGGCCATTTGGGGAACATGTACCCTGAGTCAGACCCTGCTCTAGGGGCTTTATAAACTCGCTCCAGTTTAAGCCTCACACAGCCCTGCAGGGGTGGCACACCTAAGGAAACAAAAGCTCAGAAAGGCCATCATTTGCCTTAGATCACACAGCTGGTTGAATGCCAGAGAGGTACTCAGATCCACAGCTGCTTGGCTCCAACACCCATTTCTTTCCTCTGTGTCTTTTTTTTCCTTACAGAAAGGGGGAAGACAGTTCCATAGAAGCCCCTTCCTCGCAGCTCAGGTGGACTGCCTCGCTAATGTAGTGAGCCTCCTGTGACCAGAGGCATTTAAGCAGATACTAGCTGAAATTGTTCAGATACGCTATAAGAGGGCAGGTGAGTACAAAGCAGATTGGACTAGACCCAGAGTGGCAAACTCAAACGCCTACGTGAGAAAGGCAGGCACCCTCACGGAGCCTGCTAGGAGAGTGTACCCAGATCCAGCCAACACTGCTGGTGGAAACGTGTGCCGTTTTCTGCATTTTCAAGAACAAGTTGTCTATCTGGAACGTTTATGTGATAGCTCTTGATTTTTAAGTTTGGCAGCTAATGTAAACATTTTAATAACACCACAGTGTGGGCAGACCTGTGAGTGGAGTGGCTATAGCCCACAGACCTCTGGGCTGTGATTCAAGGCTCATCAGATAGAAGAATCCATGGCTGGGAATTCACTCCTGGAGTGTCAGAGAAGTGGGCAGAGGAGAGGCAGAAAAATGCAGACAAGGCAAGGCATGGTGGCTCATGCCTGTAATCCCAGCACTTTGGGAGGCAGAGGCAGGGGGATCGCTTGAGCCTAGGAATTTGAGACCAATCTGAGAAACATGGCATGACCTCATCTCAACAAAATTTTTTTTTAAATTAGCTGGGTGTGGTGGTGCACACCTGTGGCCCCAGCTACTCAGGAGGCTGAAGCAGGAGGATTGCTTGGGAGGCTGAGGCTGCAGCGAGCCATTAGTGAGCTGTGATTGTGCCATTGTATTCCCGCCGGGGAGACACAGCAAGACCCCATCTTGAAAAAGAAAAGAAAAAGAAAAAAGAAACGCAGACAGTATGCAGAACACAGTCACAAGCAGTCCTGGGCATTCCCTACTCCATCCCAGGCTCGCAGAAAGATCTGTTGGTGGAGACAGGCTTTGCTGGGGGTTGGGGTTCTGCATCCCCAAGTGTATGTGGAGCCAACCAAATCTGGGTTTTGCCCATTTTGTAGGTGAGGAAACTGAAGAAAGCCAGGTTTTCTGGACCTGGAGAGTCCTTGAAGGACTTGGTGGGCATGAGGGATGGTTCTGAGTCAGGAGTCTGCTCTACATTCCAAAGCTCTTTAGCAAAATGAGGAATTCATTTTGCCAATGTTCCGTGGAATGCTAAGAGCAACACGCTTTCAGCTGTCTCCCTGCCCCCTGTGAAACTCCCAGGATGCCCCAGCCCAGGTGTGCCCATTCCCCCGGGTCTCTCCCTCCCACCCCTCCCCTTTGCTGTTCTGGGTTTCAAAGGGGCAACTTGCCCATCTGCCAATGGGAAGGAAGAAACTCCTAGAGGGGCAGGTGGTCTCACCGGGCTCTTGGGGACATGACAGTTCCATAGGAACACAGTTCCATAGGAAGACAGTTGACCTTGCATCTGTTGACTTAACCTTCCATCCTCCCTGAAGGGTCAAGCAGTACAGGGCTGTGAGGAGAGCCTCAGAGGGGGACTGGGACAGGTTCCCTGCTAGGGCAAATCTTCCCCAGCTCCACCACAGCACTGCGAACACCATCCAGGCTGGACTTGGCACGTCTTTTCTCATTGAATCCCCGCAATGCAGAGATTTCACCCGTTTTAAAGAGAAGCACAATGAAATTTGAGAGGACTGACGGACAGGGAGCCCTGTGAGGTGCGTGGGCAGAATCCCTGATGCTCGTGGCTTCTTTTGTCTCTTCTCGCCAACTGGATTCTGAACTGCTTGAGGGCAGAGTCCATGGCAGGGTCCTGGCTGGGTCCCGCTGGGTCCTCCTGGTGCACTGTAGATGCTCCAGGAACGTTTGCCGAATGACTGAATGAGCAGCCATCCAAGAGGGCCACACTCCGCAGGCCAAGTATGCCAGGTGAGCATGGCTAGAGTTACAGGACAGGTGGATAGCTGGTCAGGTGTGCTAGCTGTACCTGCCAAGTGGGCTTGGCCTGAACCCTACAGGTGAATCTGAACAGTGCTCTCCCTCTCCCATCAGCGCATCGGGACCTTGTTCTACAAAACAGGTAAGCTAGGGGCAGCGGCGGGCAGAGCTGGGCTTGGCAGAGCAGGGCGGCCTCTGAGTCAGTCCTTCCCCACTTTCAGACTCCTCCCTGACCCATGTCTTCTCCTGGGAGGGGGAAGAGTAATTGCAAGGAACATCAGACAAGACATCGCCTGTGTGCGGACCCTCCCAGATGTATCTCTCCTCGCTTCACCTTTCTGAGCCTCAGTTTCTCCAGTTACAAAATGAGGATAATGCCAACAACTCACAGGGTTGCTGTGAAGCGTAAGTGAGTTCACAGATGCAAACGTGCTTGGAAACCTATAACGAGATCTAAGATTGGAAGGCACGGTTACGTGCTAGAGGAGGAGACTGAAGCCCAGCGGCTCTGCGCTCTGCGGTCCAACTAGGCCGGGTACCATTTTAGGCCCAGGTAGAAAAGATGTTCCGGCAGAAGACAGATGTGTAGGAGTGGGAGGGGTCAGGACGGGGCAGGGGTGAGTGGTTAAATCTTCGCCCATCCTTGAGCCACCCTGTCCCCGGCCTGGATCTCTTGTTGCCCACCCAAGCTGTCTCAGAACCCCCACCCCACGCCCCAGAGCAGGCTTGGTTCACTCTGTGAGGGGTGTCAAAGGGGACAGGGCATTCCCGACACTTGCATCTAAATCTCTTCCTCTCCTCTGGCTGGAAGGTGGAGTCACTGGAGATCTTGGAAGAGCCCTATTCCTAACATGAGGCTCATGTTTCTTTCCTGCTTAGGGCCTCTGTTTTTCCACCTGTAAGGTGCCTTCTCCAGGTGTTTTCCGGAGTTGCAAGGGGAATGGAGCTTGGTGCTGGCACTCCACCGGCTGCAGCTGTGGTTCCCTGGAATTAAGATCTGACCTTGCCCTTGAAGTGTTCCCAGCCAGAAACAAGTGAGGAAGTAGCTTATGTTGCGTGGGAGACTTTCACGCAGACCATGGGGAATGTGTTTAAACTTTGTACTTTGCCTCCAGAGTCAGAGCAGAAGGGTCTAAGACTGCCCCGTCTGATAGAAAGACAGTGGTGTGCCACATATGTAATTTAAAATGTGTTTAGCATCACATTAAAAAGTAAAAAGAAGGCCAGGCATGGTGGTTCACACCTGTAATCCCAGCACTTTGGGAGGCCGAAGCAGGCGGATCACCTGGGGTCCAGAGTTCAAGACCAGCCTGGCCAACATGGTGAAACCCCTATCTCTACTAAAAAAAAATTAGCTGGGCATGGTAATGGGCATCTGTAATCCCAGCAACTCTGGAGGCTGAGACAGGAGAATCACTTGAACCCAAGAGGCGGAGGTTGCAGTGAGCCAAAATCATGCCACTGCACTCCAGCCTAGGTGATAAGAGTGAGACTCCATCTCAAAAAGAAAAAAAAAAAAAAGTAAAAAGAAATAGGTGAAATTAGATGTAAGAATACATTTGTTGATTGAATGGTGCCTGGTGTGTAATATTAATTTATTACTGAATTCACTCATTCAACAAATGTGCACTGGGCACCGCGTGTGGCACCGTGCCAGGTGCTGGAAGAGGACAGTGAGCCACACAGACACAGGCCTTGTTCTCACAGCGTTTCTGTCTAACAGGATAATTAAACAGGCAATCCCAAAACCCCCTTCCATATAAGGGAATGCTACAGAAACTGTAAGGCGCCAAAACTTAAAATGTACAATTTAAAATATTATCTCCAAAAAAGTCCTTTTTTTTTTTTTGAGACAGAGTTTTGCTCTTGTCGCCCGTGCTGAAGTGCAGTGGCACAATCTGGGCTCACTGCAACCTCCACCTCCCGGGTTTAAACAATTATGCTGCCTCAGCCTCCCAAGTAGTTGGGATTATAGGTGCGTGCCACCATACCCGGCTAATTTTTTTATATTTTTGGTAGAGATGGGGCTTCACCATGTTGGCCAGGCTGGTCTCGAACTCCTGACTTCAAATGATCCGCCTGCCTTGGCTTTCCAAAGTGCTGGGATTACAGGCGTGAGCCACCGCGCCTGGCCCGAAAGTGTCCTTTTTAAGTGTCAAGTACTGAATGTAATTTAGCCTATTCTTAGTAGTTGAGAGTCATCACTGTGAACCAAGAATCACTGAATCTTGATGTCGAAAAAGACCTAGAGATGAGTTCGTCCAAGCCCCTGCTTGTGGAGTATGAGACAGAGGTGCCTTTGGCGCCACGGGGCTGGGTGGACTTACTCGTCCTGCCATGAAACGCTCAGGCTTGAATGCGTTTCTATCTCTTCCTTCTCCCTCAGGCTGTCAGCTGCCTCTTCTGTCTGCTGCAAGTCTCCTGCCTCTGACAGTTTCTAACTGCCTCCTGCATTGAGGTTTCTAATCTCTTGTGGACTTTGAAAATAAAAAGGAATGCTTGTTAGAATTGTTTGTAGAGTAAGAGTCAACGGGCTGTAAGTGAGCGACTGCCTTATGGGTAGAGTGTGAGTTTAGGGCCGATAGTGTGGCTGCCCAGAGGTCTCGTCTGCTTATTCCTGGCGGTTTTCCAGACATTTGTTCTCCGGTTGAAGGGTAAGGGAGGTGTTGTTCTAAATACATAAGAGGCTTATTAATGGCCAGGCATGCACAGACTAATTGCTTCCTGCTGTTTACACATAATCAATCACGTCCACAGTTTGGAACCACTAAGCAAGCGGCAGAGTGGAGTGGAAAGATGACTGGATGAGGAGGGGCCTCAGAGGTCTGGGCTGTTCCATCCTTCACGTTCAAATCTGTCCTGTCCTGACAAACCAGAACGAAAGCCTCCCTCGCTCCCCTGCTTCTCCCTCTCTCCTCCTCTTCCAGCAAACTGCTGTTCTCACGGCCTCCCCATTTCCTTCTCTCCCAGTCTCCCCTCCACTCTGCTCATCTCCCTGTCCCTGCACAGCCCAAGATCACCTCCGTCACTGTCCCTGCTCAGCCCATTGTCACCTCCACAGCGCTTCAAACACCACCTGCCCCTACCCTAGATGACGCCCTGGGCTTCTTCCAGCACCACGGGCTGCCCAGTTGTACAAGTCAGGAAACTGCGCTTTGTCCCTGTGCCTCCTTCTCCACCAGCCACGTGGCCAGGATAGCCCAAGTCCTGTTGCTGATATCACCTGGACATGTCTGGAGTGTGTCCATGCTTCCAGCCTGATCTCCATCTCCACTGCCATCAGCCTGCTCTGAGCCCCCTCACCTCTCACGGGGACAGCTACAGTGGCCAAATCCCTGGTGGCCGCATCCCTGGCCTCTGTGCACACCCTCTGGCCCCTTCCAGCTGTTCGCCACACTGCAGCCAGGAAGCCATTCAGTGCACAAGGTCATGGTCAGCCCTGCCCCTGCCCTCCCCTCCTCTGACCTGATTAGAGCTTTTCCAGAGCTTTCCATCGTTCTCTCTGGATAAAGACCCAAATCTTCATCACACCTGCACGTGCAGGGAGGGAGGGGTGGGGTCTGGGGTCTGGCCCCTACCACCTCTCCAGTCCCTGCCTCCCCCTCCCCAAGCTTTCTGGAAGGCACTGTGCCCCTCCTCACACACGGCCTTTGTCTCTGCTGCTCCCTCCTTCAGCCTCTCCTCCCCACCACCCCTCGCTCCTCCTTCAGCTTGGTTCAGGCCGTGGGTCCTCAGGAAAACCACCCACCCCGCCCGTCCCCGTCCCCCCTCCCCACCCCGGCCCAAGTCAGCTCTGTCCCAGAGCCTTTTCCGTCTCATCAGCGGCACTCTTGTCTGGGGCTGGAATCCTACCTGGATTCCTCAGTGGTTCCTTGATTCTCACCACCCTCCTGGGGAGCAGGGGCCCCTCTGCTCTCACTGGACACCAGCGTGTCAGTGCCTGGCCGGCAGGTTGCCCTCCACAAGGGAGGCCCTGGCTCCTCCTTGAGGCCTGGCCCAGTCCTGGAACTGAGGCTGGATTGTCTTTGCCACTGCCTGCCTGTGTGACTTTAGGCAAATCACGTTACCCCTCTGGGGTGCTGCTCAGCGTGGGGCAGGGCCTCCAAGGGCTCTCTGCATCTAGGATAATCTGACGGAAGAGTCACTATTCTTATTAATCTTAATAACAATCATTTGAAGCGAGTTCTATTATTATCGACATTGTCTCTATGTAAATGGGGATCAGGCGGAAGGGGGGAATGTGATGTGTCCAAGATGCCACCGCTATTAAGTGGTAGAGTCAGGATTCACACTGAGATCACACACCACTATTAAGTGGTAGAGAAGCCCAAGCACATAGTCATGAGACAGCTGGGGCCAGGCAGCAGGGTGAGGACTCCGAACGTGGAGAAGTCCTGGGCAAGGGGCCAGGTGGGCAGTGAGAATGGAGCTGGCGCCACATGGGTGCTGGGTTATTGATTTGGGGGTTACCAGGTGGGTTGGTTGACCCTTCCCTGGCCCCTCACACTTCTATGGGGAAGGTCAAGGAGCTCACGCCCCCGAGGAGAGGCCAAAATCTCAGTGGGTGGAGCAGGGAGGTTCTGCCAAGTCCACTGGTCAAAGCTGGGCTTGACTTCTAAGCGTGAGCACAGGGCGGTGCAGAGGCCCTCCCTGGGGACAGTCAGGGTGACAGGGCTCCCAGAAAGCGGCTGAGGAAAGTCTCTAGACTGTTGGGAGGCAGCAAAGAGCTCTGGAGTAGACATGGTTTAATAAAAACCCCAGGCCTGATCCTGCCTGTGTGCTGTGTGGCTTTGGGAGCTCACTCTACCTCTCTGAGCCTCAGTCCGGATCTGTAAAATGGGGCCACCACCCACTGTCCTTCAGGGTTGTGAAGATTAAAAGGATGCCTGGCACAGAGTAGGTCCTTGGGCTTCACAGGCCCTTTGCCTGCCTCTCCCTGCCCAGCCCCAAGGCCGTCCCCAGGGAGCAGGAGGGAGAAAGCCTCAGCTCGATATCAGAGAGAAGAGCGTAAATGTGCCTGATATTCAAACACAACCGTATCACCACTCTGCCTTGTTGGGGGGACAGTGCATTGGCATTCTCACATATGGGAGGAACTCCGTGCATGCCACCGTTTTCTAGAGAGACAGACAGAACAAGGAGGGGTAGACAGCGTGTGTGTGTGTGTGTGTGTGTGTGTGTGTGTGTGTGTGTGTATGAGAGAGATGAGCGAGAGAAACAGAGCAAGCCAGTGCCTGGGTGACAGTGACTTGTGTGTGGGGGCGGCGGTTGCGTGGGTGTGAGTGGGTGGGTGGTGGTGAGGGCACCTCTCTCGAGCAGGGGAATGGTTTAAGGAGAGTGACTTGGTAATATCCAATACCGAATGTATTGAGATGCTGAGCAGCTCTAAAGATCTGTGTCTGATTTTCATTCAAGCTGCTGAGGCAGAGGGCGTGATGGGAGGGGCGATGCCTCCATCACTGCAGCGAAGGTCTGATTTCAGGAGCCAGAGCCAGGGTCATGGCCAGCACCAGAGTCACCCACACCCACACCCACACCACGGCGGCCGCCTTCCCAGCCACTGCCACCATTGTCATCACCACAGCCAGTACCACACAAGGGATGCTCTGGCCCCTGTGTTAGGCCATCTCGGTTGCTGGACATCTGGGCCTCAGTCCCCAATGCTGCAAATGAACGGAGGGAATGCCAGCCCACTGCCAGTGCTCTGCGTTCGGAAGTCCCCCTCCTCTGCCTCCTGGGCCCATGTGCTCATCTGTCACATGGGCAAAGAAGACCCTTGTCCCACCGCCATCCCATTCCATCCACCCACATTTTCTGAGGCCTGACAGCGCGGGGGACCTGTGCTGGGTGCTAGGTACTGGTGACACATCACCTGCCCTGCGGACACTCCTAATCTGACGGTTCAGACAGACTAATGTAGACCATTTCCTGGCAATGAACAAGCTACTGTAGGCTCCAAAGGAGGGAGAGCTGAACAGTGGTGTGGGCGTGGTGTGTATGGAAGGACAAAGGGAGTGATTGCCAGGTCCAGAGAGGGAAGGTGACGTCTCCCAGGTTGCACAGCCAGCAGCAAATCTGGGACCAGAACCCAATCTCCTGGCTCCTTATCCGGGGCTCTGGCCGCTACCTTGGGCCATCTCACCATGGAGCAAGCAGACCATGGAGAAGGAGCTAGGCTGTGGGTTTGTTCACCTGTCAGCCTTGGCGGGAGGAGGGAAGGGGAGTCTGTGTGCTGATCCCCAGCAGGGCGGGTGGAAAGCAGCAGCCGGAAGGGGCTGTGATCTATGCAGTACCCAACATGAGCTGGGTGCTTTGCAATTCCCCTCCCCGACTCACCTCTCACCAAGGCTGCTGGGCCATCACATCATTAGGCTCCCCAGAGTCTCAGAGCAGGGGAGCAACCTGTCCAAGGTCACCCAGCCAGGAAGCAGCCGAACTAAGATGTGAACTCTCCAGCCCGCATATGTCCCGTTGGCTAGAGAACTCCCTGGGGCAGGTTTGTTGGGAGGGAGACAGAGGGTCACTTGGACACTGGAGACCCATGTGATTCAAGGGCCACCTAGGAGCAGTTCTCGGGAGTCTAGTTTCATTTGGATTTGTCCTAAATGCAGGGTTACTCCCTCGGATGTGAGTGCAAGAGGGAGTGAGAGCCCATTTCCGTCCCCACTGCAGCACCCAGGGTTGCTCTGGGGACCCAGGCTGTCTGGATCCCAGCCGAGCTGTTGCCGGCCCTAGCCCAAGGTCATTTGTTCTGGGAAGAAAGGCAGCTTCTCAGTCCAGCATGTCCCGCCCTCCCTGGCTCTGAGCTGGGAGTTGGGGCGAGGCTGAAGGACGTTTCTGGTGAAAACAGATTATCTGGTAAGGCGGCCGGCCGGGTGGGATGGCACTGTGGTGGCAGGTCCATCAGACATATCTCCATGGGGATGTTTCCTGGGGCTGCTGGTGACACGCCCCCGCCTCGGGCTGTGGAGGGACTGCTGCTGAGGTGGAGACAGTCTGGCCCCACGCCTAGGCTCGGTCTGCCACCCCTGTGGCCTCACAGGCAGGGGCCCAGCCTCTCTGATGCCTCCTCCCAATAAACCCCAGAAATCGCCCAGGGACCAACCTTGTTCTAGCTCGAGCCCATCTGTTGAATCTGTCCCCTCGTTAACTCCATCACTTCCCTCTCTCCTGGTCACTGCCTCTGTACGGGGGGTCTTCCTGCCTCCAGGTGCCCCACCTCCAATTTTGCCTCCAACCACAGCCAGGGCCATCTTCCCAAAGCAAGACATTTCCCTTGGCATCACCTGCAGCGATCCCACTGCCTTAGGAGGAAGCCCTGGCTCCGTGGCCTGAGAAACGAAGCCCTGAGTGGTCTGGCCTCTGCTTCACTCCTCGCAGCATCTTGGACTCCTGTCCTCTCCTCTCTGCTCTGGGCTTGGCGTGGGCTACTCCTTCTGCCTGGCACCCTCCCCTCACCCCACCACTTCCCACAGGGCCTAATTTCTACGTCTTTTGCAGATCTCAGCTTGGACATCACCTCCTCCTTGAAGCCTTCCCTGAACTGAACCCCTGAAGTCTGGATGGGTGCCCCCCCAGACCCCCTGGCCCTCACCCCTTGGTCATCCCACCATCATAACGGCTCACTGCAATAAGACTCTCAGGGGGAGTGGGCTGTGCCAGGCGTTTTGCCCACACTGCCTAATTCCATCCTGGCACTGACCTCAGTGTGGAAAATGTGATTGTTCATCTCACCCACCGAAGTGGGAGTGCCTCATGATCACCCCTTAATGAAGGAGTGAGTGGGTGAGGGATGCGCTCAAAGGCAGGCAAGTGGCTGCTGTGGCTGAGTTCAAGGATCCCGACTTAGCCAGCACCCCACCCCCACATCCCACCCTGGATATCTTGGCTTCCTGGGGACTGTTCGCAGGTTCTGGGGATGCCAGCTCTGTTCAGATTTTAGCCTGAGACCAGCCCTCACCAGCAACTGCTCCAGGCCCCAGATCTGAGCGGCTTCCTAGGGAATGCAGTCAGGATTCACAGCCCTCTCCTCTCTGGTTCTCCCCCCTCCACTTCCGAGTCCCTCTGCCGGCCCCTAAAGTTCCTGGCCTTCCCCACTCATGACCTCCTGGCTTTCAGATGCCACCTCCTGCTGGTCCTGGATTGCCATCCACGCTTTGGAACCAGCCTCTTGGCCCACCGGCCTCCAGCTCGCTGGCTCTGTGGAGTGGTTTCAGAGAAGGGTTTCTGACCTTGGACCCTGCCTGAGGCCCCACCCTGCCCTCAGTCTGCACCTGGGCTTGTTCTGTGCGCCTGACCCTCTACCAGAGCTTGTGAACCCAAACGTGCGGGAGCTCAGCGCTCTGGCCCCACCTCCTCTCCCCATCACTGCCTAGGGGCTGGGGGCGCTGGGGATGATAAAGTCGTCTAGGAAGAAGGAAGCTAAAGATGTAAAGGAGCCCGTGAAATCCTTGGTGACAGCCGTGACCACTGTGGCTCCAGCCATTAAACACGGAGCTTTAACGGCCCCCAAAATACACCTGGGGCACTTGTCAGCGGCTCCTGCTCATCACACGTGCACATGCGGGCCGTGCACACGCGCGCGTGCCTACACAGGCTCAGTGAGCGGCACAGAGGGTAGGATGGGAAAGCCCAGGAAGTGGTGCCGAAGCCCCCTTGGCTTAGGGACGGGATACTGGGGGCGGACAGCAGACCTCCTTCCCTCGTGGCCTCCCCGCTTCCACGTTACACTTTATATTTGCATAGCACTCGCTCATTCCCTGCATCCTTACAAAAAGGTTTTGATGTTGGTCGGATGCTATTTAATATCCGCTCTCCTCTTGTTCCTTGGCATAGCCCCCGAGGACACAGCACGCACCTGGCGCACAGCAGGCAAGGGGCCATGGGCTTGCTGCCATGGTACATCCTGTTGCCTTGGCCATCAGTGAAATTGCCTAAACAAGACCCTCAGGCTTCATTTGAGTTCCACAAGGTTGTGTTGAAAGCCCTGGATGGCTGGGCGCAGTGGCTCACGCCTGTAATCCCAGCACTTTGGGAGCCCGAGGCGGGCGGGTCTCAACCTGAGGTTGGGAGTTTGAGATCACCCTGACCAACATGGAGAAACCCTGTCTCTACTAAAAATACAAAATTAGCTGGGTATGGTGGCCTGTAAGCCCAGCTGCTCAGGAGGCTGAGGCAGGAGAATTGCTTGAACCCACGAGGCGGAGTTGCAGTGAGCCAAGATGGTGCCATTGCACTGTAGCCTGGGCAACAAGAGCAAAACTCTGTCTCAGAAAAAAAAAAAAAAAAGCCCTAGATGGGAAGCCCAGGCTCCAGGTCCTGGCCTTGCTGCTAACTGCTGTGTGACCAAGGCCTCCCTGTCTTTGGGCCTCAGTTTCCTTATCTGAAAAGTTTCCTGTCCTGCCCTGGTCATAGAAACATCCTGCGGATGGCTGGCTGGAACCGAGTGGTGGGTGGGTGTGGGCTGCCTGTGGTCCCTGCAGCCTGGGCAGAGATGGTGGCCTGGCAGCTGTGGGACCCCAGAGCCTGCGGTGCACTCGGGGCTGAGGAGGCCCTGTGGGGGCGGGCTGCTGCCTCTGTGGGCAATCGTTTTTGCTCAGACAGCGCTAGGTTCGAGGCACGTGGTAGAGACTCAGGGAAGGTTTCTTAGGCCTGAACTTAGCCACCAAATCCTTTTAGAGTAAATCTTCAGGAAACATTCCGGAATCCCTTCTGGGCCATTCCCCGCCAAGAGAGTCCCGTGGCCTAGTTCTTGCTACTCTCTCCAGCTGAGGGTCTCACCACTCCTGCCTCCCCAGCTCCACGGAAGAACCACTCTGAACTTCCCACTCCTGTCCACCAAGGCCTCTCTGCTCCCCTCAGCTGCTGCCCCAGCTGGCACACTCCTCTCCTGCTCACCCTGGCCCTTTGCCTGTGAACTCCACTTCAAATGACCCCAACTTCAGGTCTCCACAGCCTTCCCTGCTTCCCCCATCTGGGTCAGGTGTCCTTAGAGCTGCCTCAGCCTCCTGAATGTCCACATCACAGAACTCATGACAGTGGCACAGCCATGCTGGGTGGTGTCTCTTCTCCAGGCCCTGGGGACGTGAAGGGGGCTGGGTGGTGACTTCCCCAAGGCTTGGCCTGGCACATGGTGGGGATCCACACAGGCTTGCTGAGTGAATGAAAGACGCCAGGGCAGCTCAAAGTTGGCAGGCTCTGGCACAGGCTCTGGTCATAGCAGCGTCCTGCGGACAGCTGGCTGAAACTGAGTGGTGGCTGGGGGGTTTCCCGCTGGCTCTGCAGCCACCTGAGGCCTGACACGTGTGCTCATTTCTAGGGCTGAGGCCGCTCTGTGGGGCAGCTGCTCTCACGGTGTGCTCCACCGACTGTGCCACAGGCGTGCTTGCTCCGGGACCATCCTTCTAAGATGCCAGGCATGGGGTCGGGCGGGACCCATGCCGGCCAATCCCTCCTGGGTGCCTTTTCCACACACAGCGGGCCTTCCCCTCATGTCCCCGAGGGCCGCAGGGCTCAATCCTTCCATCTCAGCGTGGGTTCACTTTGCCCTTTCCGAGAGTCATCAGTCATAGAGAACAGGAGGCAGGGTGTCGAGGACTTTTATGTTTAAGTTACTGAGTAGAAAGCTGCCTGTCCCTGCCCAGTGGTAGCCTGTAATAACACCAAACCCCCAGTGGATGATCTGTGATGGAAAAGGTCAGACTAGGATGGGCGACGGGTGATGGGGGAAAAGCAGGCAGGCCCGGCTGGAAGGGACAGAGACTCCAGGCAGGCTGGCCATGTGGTGACAGCCCCATCTGGCAGGCCGCCCCCTTGGAAGGGACTAACTATAGGGTTAGGGGTCCTGGAAGGGGCAGGCAGAGGTGACCAGAAAATATTTAAGTGCAGGCAATTGGCAAAGGGCAGGCTCAGGACAGACCTCCAGGCCTGGGGTTGGGAACCCGAGAGGAGAGACTGGAAAAGAGGCTGGGGAGACGGTAGGTGGGTGAGGAACCATGAGCCAGTTTCTTACCTTCTCGGGCTCCATTTTTCTCATCTATAAAATGGGAATAATAAGAGTAGCTTCCAGCTGGGCATGGTGGCTCATGCCTGCAATCCTAGCACTTTGGGAGGCTGAGGGAGGTGGATCACTTGAGGCCAGAAGTTCAAGACCAGCCGGGCCAACACAGCAAAACCTCATCTCTACAAAAATTAAAGAGTAGCTTCCTCATAGGGTTGTTCTGAGAATGGAATGAGTTAATATAAATACAGCTCTTAAAACAATGCCTGGCCGGGCATGGTGGCTCACACCTATAATCCCAGCACTTTGGGAGGCTGAGGCAGGCAGATCACTTGAGGTCAGGAGCACGAGACCAGCCTGGCCAACATGGTGAAAGCCTGTCTCTACCAAAAAATACAAAAATTAGCCAGGCGTGGTGATGTGCGCCTGTAATCCCAGCTACTTGGGAGGCTGAGGTGGAGAATCACTTGAATCTGGGAGGCGGAGTTTGCAGTCGGCCAAGATCATACCACTGCACTCCAGCCTGGGCGACAGACCAAACTCTGTCACAAAACAAACAAACAACAAACTAAAACAATGCCTGACACGTATTTGCTGTGCCTGTTATTATTAATGACTGCATGTGTTGTTGAAACTGTTACTATGATACAAACAATGGTCATTTATTGAGCAGCAAGGATGCTGGGTGCTTTTCATGCAACACCTTACTACACCCTAGGGCTAAATACTCATATCCCAGTTTGCAGAGGAGGCCTAGAAAGATGAGGTCAGTTGCCCCGGGTCACAAGGCTAGGCAGCAGCAGAGGGATGGGGACCTGGATGCTGGTGTCTGACCCCAGAGCTCACAGTCAGACTGCTACCCCAGAGCTCCTTTCTCTGTGTGGCAGTGGCATCTTGGCCTGGCGAGGCTGGGGGCCGACCCAGAGAGCCTGCATTGAGGGAGCCCCCAGACAGTAACCATCAGTGCTGGGCATGTCTGGGAGGGTGGTTGGGAGGAGGGGCCCCCACTCCCAGGCCCCCGGATAGAGGCCCTGCCTGAACCCTCCTTCTACCATCTCATTTCCAACAGGGATTCTTTAAAGAGCAATGACCAGCTTGCTAGCGGACTTCAAAGATAGTATTTGATGAGTTTTAGCAGCTTCAGCAAAACTCTAATTTGAATTTCAGGAGCTGGTGTGTGATTTCCTCGGTGACAGCTCCGAGGGACGCTTGGGCTCAGCTGTCATCCAGTGGGGCTTCTTGCTGGCTGCTGCGGCGCCTGCCTTCCCAAGGAGGAAAGGCGGGAGGCCGAGAGGAGCGAGGAGCGGGGCGCCACTGAAGCTGGGGAGGAGAGGCACAAACAAGTGACAGGGAGAGAGGGGTGTGGAAGGGAGAGGGACATGGGAATAGATGCAGAGGGACAAGAAAGAGGGAGAGAGAGATGGAGAGAGAGGGAGACAGAGCAGGGGAAGAGAGGGAGAGAGAGAGGGAGAGAGAAAGAGGGATGGAGAGAGAGATGGAGAGAGAGAGAGAGAGGGCAGGGGAAGAGAGGGAGAGAGAAAGAGGGATGGAGAGAGAGAGATGGAGAGAGAGCAGGGGAGAGAGAGAAAAAGAGAGGGATGAGAAAGAGATGGAGAGAGGAGGAGAGAGGGAGAGAGAGAGGGAGAGAGAAAGACAGAGAGAGAGAGAGACGGAGGGAGAGAGGGAGAGAGGGAGAGAGAGAAAGACAGAGAGAGAGAGAGACGGAGGGAGAGAGGGAGAGAGAGATGGGGGAGAGAGAAGAGATGGAGTGGGGAGAGAGGGAGAGAGAGAAAGAGAGAGGCATGGAGAGAGAGAGGGAGAGAGACAGGGAGAGAGAGGGAGGGGGAAGGGAGAGAGGGGAGAAAGAGAGAGATGGAGTGAGAGAGGAGAGAAAGGAAGGGAGAGAGAGAGGGACAGAGAGATGGAGAGAGATGGAGAAAGAGAGGGACATGGGAGAAGATGCAGAGGGACAGAAAGAGAGAGATGGAGAGAGAGATGAGGGGGACAGAGAGATGGAGGCAGGGGAGAGAGATGGAGAGGAAGGGGGGAGACAGAGATGGAGATAGAGGGAGACAGAAGGAGAGAGATGGAGAGGGGGAGAGATAGATGGAGGTAGGGGAGAGAGATGGAGAGGGACGGGGGAGAGAGAGATGGAGATAGAGGGATATAGAGGGAGAGAGATAGAGACGGGGGAGAGAGAGATGGAGAGAGAGGAGGAAAGAGGGAGAGATGGGGAGAGAGAGAGATGGAGAGATGGAAAGAGAGAAAGAGATGGAGAGAGATGGAGAAAGAGAGGGACATGGGAGAAGATGCAGAGGGACAGAAAGAGAGAGATGGAGAGAGAGATGAGGGGGACAGAGAGATGGAGGCAGGGGAGAGAGATGGAGAGGAAGGGGGGAGACAGAGATGGAGATAGAAGGAGACAGAAGGAGAGAGATGGAGAGGGGGAGAGATAGATGGAGGTAGGGGAGAGAGATGGAGAGGGACGGGGGAGAGAGAGATGGAGATAGAGGGATATAGAGGGAGAGAGATAGAGACGGGGGAGAGAGAGATGGAGAGAGAGGAGGAAAGAGGGAGAGATGGGGAGAGAGAGAGATGGAGGGATGGAAAGAGAGAAAGAGATGGAGAGAGAGAGAGCGAGCAAGAGAGAGAGATGAAGAGAGAGGAGAAGGCCAGGAAAGAGTCAGAGGATGAGGGTGAGGATGGGGGCCTTGGGGAGACACAGCAACAGAGACAGGAGATGGGAAGAGAAGAAGAGTCAGAGGAGAAAAGGCAAGAGAAGTGTGGAGAGAAAGAAAGAGAGACAGGCAGCCAGAGAGAGGCCAGAAGATACTGACCAGTCAAGCTGGACTGAGGGAGAGGGCAAGAGAGACCCAGACAGATAGAGGGACCCGCAAGGAGCTGGAGGGCAGAGGCGGAGACTGGGATTTGAGGAAGTCCGTGGGGAGCAGAAGAGCCAGGAGGGGAGGGAGGCAGAGAGGCAGGATGAGGACGGCAGGAGCACCTGCTCAGTGCCAGTCCCTTGAGCGCGGGACCTGGGATCCCAGCAGGAACCAGACCGGCAAGATCCAGAGGGCTGTGAGGGGGCCTGGGCTCCGGGCATCCAGTGGGAGAAGAAAGTTCCACCTTCCAGCCCCCGTTCCCTCCCACAGCCCCACTCCCACTTCAGCTGTTGCAGAGTCCTGCTCAGCATGGGTCTCCCTGCCACCCTGACCCCCCGCATCAGGCAGTTTGCAGGCAGGAGCTCTAATGCCCGAAACCAAGGCTGCATGTGGGAAGGGAGTTTATTTCCCACGAAGCCCTCCTGCTATGCCCTACACACACACACACACACACACACACACACACACACACACACACACACACACACAGAGCTGGGAAGAAGGAAGGAAAGGGAGTGACTGAATGAAAGAGGGATCTAGGAACAAGGAAAAGAGCCACTCCTTTTTCTGAGCCTCAGTTTCCTCCTCTGTAAAAATCAGGATCTGAATAGCGCACATATTTATTTATTTATTATTTTCTCTCCCCCCTGCCTCCCAAATTGGAATTTTTTCTTTTTTTTTGAGACAGGGTCTTACTCTGTTGCCCAGGCTGGAGTGCAGCAGCAAAGTCACAGCTCACTGCAGCCTCGAACTCCTGGGCCCAAGTGATCCTCCCGACTCAGCCTCCTGAGTAGCTAGGACCACAAGTGTGAACCACTGTGCTCAGCCTCGAATATGACCCGTTTCACAGGACCCTTGGGAGCATAAAATGAGATGATTCGTGCCAGGGGCTTAGCCCAGCACCTGGTTTGATGGATTCTGAGCTGAAGGGACAACTTCTCCCCCAAAATGGAACTCACGTTCTGAGATCTGTTTTCCCCATAATGTTGCCTTTCCTGGGGTTTCGAAGAGGGAGGCAGTGCCCTTCTCCCCTTCCATCTCCTCCTCCCACGCGGGGCAGGGTGAGAAGCCTTCTGGAGGCTGCGTGTACCTTCACGGCCAAGCAGGACCCCTCACCCTCAGAGCCCAGCTCTTGGTGTCACGGCTTTGTAACTGCCATCCAGGCTGGCACTCAGTCAGGGGGGTAGGGACTGGGAGAACGAGGGCAGCCCACAGCCCCAGGAAGGGTGAGAGGAAAGGCTGGGAGCAGAACAAGACAATAATTCTAGAACAGCATTCTCCAGTACGGTAGCCACCAGCCACATGTGGCCACTGAGCGCTTGAAATATAGGTAGTCTAGATAAAATACATTATTGAAATTAATTTCTCTTGCTTCCTTTTACCCTTTTAATATGGCTATTAGGCAATTTAAAATGACACGTGTGGCTCACCTTCTATTTCTAGGGAATGGCACTGTCCCTGTTCTGGAATGTCTAAGCTGGAAGAGCGCTTCCATGCCAGAGACTCCGAGCCTCCACTGCACAGGCGGGGAGACTGAGGCCCGGAAGGGAAAGCGAAAGGAGTGTTTGGAAGGCTTGAGTTTCTCTTTCAGGGACAGAGCCGGGAAGAACAAGCACTATCTCCTAAGGCGTTCACCGGGCTTACGAGTTCATTAGGACGAGATGAGAAGGCATAATTTCTGAGAGTTCAAACAACAACTGCCAAGTGGATTAGGAGCTTGAAAAGGCTCCTGCCAGGGCCATCAGAGGAGCCCGACCTCGGGCCTGAGGCCTCATCAAGGATGGGGCCAGAGAATTAATGACGCTGCAGCTGCTGAAGGAGTGTGTTCATTTTAAAAACTGCAAAGGGGAAAAAAGGCGAAGCTGAACTGTGGACAATTATGAAGTCTGCAGAGCCCTTACATGGCTTAATAAAAGGCAGAATGAAAGTACTGAAAATATGACCTGCTCCACGCCTAAGCCCTCGGGGGACCCAGCAGAAAGCTGTGTGAAGAAGGAAGCCACCGACTTGAGCAGAAGCTGGCTGGGTGACTTCGGGCCAGTCTGTGAGCCTTGCCAGGTGTAGCACCCTTATTAGTGGCCCAGAGTCTAAGGGTGGGAGCTTTGGAATCAGACAAACCTGACCACCAAGCCACTTCTCAGTGACCCTGAGCCAGGCCCTTAACTTCTCTGGGGCTCCACTTCCTCATCCGAAAAATGTGCAGAACGCCTGGCTCACGAGTGGCTGGGGCGACCAAGAGGATGACAGACCGTGCTTCGCCATCGCCAGGCACGTGCTCAATGCTCGTTCGTGCAGCAAACGTGTATTGAGCACTGCACTGGCCTAGGCACTGGGAACCCAACAGTGAACAGGGAACAAGGCGGGCCGGGTCCCTGCCCCTGTGGGGCTCTCAGAGACAGGCCAACGAGTAAAGACATTTATAAAACTTTATTTTTTCTGAGACAGAGTCTGTCCCTGTTGCCCGGCTCAATCTTGGCTCACTGCAACTTCCGCCTCTCGGGTTCAAGTGATTCTCGTGCCTCAGCCTCCCAAGTTGCTGGGATTACAGACACATGCCATCATATCTGGCTAATTTTTGCATTTTTAGGAGAGATGGGGTCTTGCCATGTTGGCCATGCTGGTCTCGAACTCCTGACTTCAAGTGATCCACCTGCCTCAGCCTCCCAAAGTGCTGGGATTACAGGCGTGAGCCACCGTACCCGGCCTATAAAACTTTCGATCCTGCTAAGTGCTCTGTAAAAGACTAAGATGGTGGGAGGAGGGGGAGTGGCATAGGACTGTTGTGGGGAGTGTGGACAGTGAGGGCTCTGTCCTCACTGTTGGAGAAGGTGATGTCTGAGAACCCCAGTGTCAGTGAAGGTCTCTAAAGACTGCAGACCTCAGACTCACCTTGCCCCATGAGTGCTCTGATGCCAGACTCAGGGCTTCAACCCCTGCTCCACCTCCTAATACCTGTATGACCTTGGGCCAGTTATCTCCCAAGACTCCATCTCTTCACTTGTTGAATGGGGAAAACAGCACTTGCCTTGGCTGCTCTGGCCTTCCTATGAGGGCAGCCATGTGAGCAGTCCACACCCAGATGCCGACTCTGACCCGGCCTGTATTGCTGAGACAGACACAGATGACTGCAGTAGAGCCTATGTTCAAGGATCAGGAGAAGGATGGGGTGCAGAAGCAGCACACAGGAGGACTTCCTGGAGGAGGTGACATCTGAGTCACGGCTCAAAGTGTCAGCAGGTGTTGGTCAGGAAAAGGCCAAGGAAGGGCCCTCTGGCACGGGGACAGCACATGCAGAGGCTCAGTGAAGGAAGGGCCGCACTTCCTTCTTGCCCCAGAAATGGGGCCGGGCAGAGCTGGTGGGAAGATGGAGGCTGCTGGTAGTCTGCCAACCTGAGAGTGAAGTCCGAGGCAGGGGAGAGTAAGTGACGAGGCTGAAGAGGTCGGGTCTCGGAGGGCACTGTCTGGCTAAGCTGCCAGGGTTTCATCTCAGGAACTGTGGGGGGTGAGGATGGGCCACGGTGTGGTCAGATCTGTGTCCTAAATAGATCCCTCTGACAGTTGAAGGCCTGTGAAGACAGCTCCAGGGCCCCATGGGCCTTCCCTTTCCCAGCTCAGGGTCTCCAGGGCCCCCAGCTGCCACTGAGCCCATCTCCTCAGCACGTGCTCTGCTTATAAACAGCCTCTGGAAGAGTGAGGGATCGTGGCTCTCGGACGGACAGCCCAGGGCCACCCATGGGAGAGCTGAGCAGAGGGCCTGTAGGGCCAGCGCATCCGCCTCCCCTGAACCACCTCCGCCTCTCCCCGCTCACCCCATCAGTGCCACTGGGATACGATCCTGGCTCCCTCTTACAATAGGTGTGACCTTGGGCAAGTGACTCACTTCTCCATGCCTCAGTCTCCTCGCCTGCTCATCGCAGGCATGAGTGAGTGAGCTCACAGATCTACAGGCTGTGGCTGATGGTGTCTGTGGGCCTCTCCTGCCCGACCCCCATGTGAAGTGGGTGGGGGAAGGGATTTTAGAGGTAGGGAGTCGAGACTGAGAGAGAGCTGGCCTCTCCCAGGATACTCTAGACATCAGGGGCATAGCTGGGACCAAGACTCTGTTATTTTGGCACCTGGTCTAGAATTCTTTCCATTCTATCAGGTTGCCATTAAGATACATCTCTCAGGTTGAGGGACAAGGCTCTAACGGGGGGATTCCAGCATCTTCCAGACACTGGCGAGAAGGTATACTGAGCTGAACTTGAAGGCTTCCCTTCAACCCCGTCTGTGCCCCACCCTGCCCAAGGGGATCAGTCTATGGGGGGATCAGTCTATGGAGGCATCTGTGGACTGCGTCTAGACAAGGAGCTGGGGTCAATGGGCTGGCATTCCCTGAGCTATCTAAATTCACCTGCTGCAACCTTGCCTGGCCCAGTCTCAGGAGCCTCCCTGATGTGAAGCCCCTCCCCTACTCCACTTCCCTCCCTGCCCCGGCTCTGGCATGGCTCTCATCATTGGGTATAATGATTGCCTGCTTTATTGCCTCTCACTCACTAGATTGTGAGCTTCTTAAGGGCAGTGTCTCTGAGTTTGATCACCCCTCTGTCCCTAGTACCAGGACTGTGGCCAAATGAGTGTGGCTCTCAGCCCTGACCCTCCCCTCCTTCCCTTAACGTGGTGTTACTCACCATTTTTTCCCAGTATTATTTCCCAGGGATCCTTTTAGGACATTTTCTCCCCTAAACATTTTTATTTTTAATTTTATTTATTATTATTATTTTTTGAGACAGAGTCTTACTCTGTTGCCCAGGCTGGAGTGCAGTGGTGCAATCTCGGCTCACTGCAGTCTCCACCTCCCAGGTTCAAGTGATTCTCCTGCCTCAGCCTCCCAAGCAGCTAGGATTACAGGCAGGCACCACCATGCCTGGCTAATTTTTGTATTTTTAGTAGAGATGGGGTTTCACCACGTTGCCCAGGCTGGTCTCAAACTCCTGACCTCAAGTGATCCACCTGCCTCGGCCTCCCAAAGTGCTGGGATTACAGGAGTGAGCCACTATGCCCGGCCTTCCCTAAGACATACAATGTATCTGTGTATATACTACAGACATACAATGTGTAATACTACAGACATACAATGTATCTGTGTATGTACTATGTGTCTACTTTGTAAATAAAAACAGCAAGATTTTTCTTCCCCCAATAGCCAGCCCCCTTGGGAGTGCATGCCTTGACCCCAGTCACTTACTCGTGAGTCCTGTGCACTGCAAACCTCATTTGCTAGGTTGACTTAATTGCTTCACCACAGTTCACCACCTCTCGGTGGAAGATGAAGACAGCAAAACTGTTGTCAGGGCACATTTGTTGGTCAGATGGTTGTTCTGGGAGCAGGAAGCCAACACAGATCCATCCCCCAGCTCTGCCCAGGCTGTGGGGGCCTGGCCCAGAGGAGGGCGGGGATGGGCAAGTTGAGGTTATGGGAGGGCCAAGTTGGTGGGGCACTTAAAGACTGTCTGATCCAAAGACGCTTTACCGATGGACAGACTGAGGCCAAGGGAGGAATGAGGGGCAGAAGCCGGAGGAGGAGGGTAGAGAATTTGTAACCAGACTGTGGGCCTGTGGAGGGGAGAGGCCACGTCATACTCATTCCTGTATTTGGTACTGTGCCCGACATAGGTGAGATGAGCAGGGCGCATTGGATGGATGGATGGATGGATGGATGGATGGATGGATGGATGGATGGATGGATGGATGGATGAATGGATGAAGAAGGGGCACATCGTGACACCTGGTCTCTGCCCCACGTCGAGGAGGGAGAGAGTCTGAGCTGCAGCTCTGGTGATGCCAGGTGCTAGCCCAGATCCCAGAAAATGAAGGAACAGTGGACAGGGTGACCTTACCACCTGAGTCCAGACTCGCACCTCTCTACCTGGACATGCAGTAGGCTCTCGAGTTCAGCCCACATGCCCCGTGTGCTCTGTCTTCCCTGCCTTCTTGAGGTTGTCCTAAGCAAAGCACCTGGCAACTTCATGCTTCCACTTTCAGACCAAAAATATTGGGAATTATCCTTGAACCTCTTTTTTCTTAAATCCCACATCTAGTCCATCTGCGGACCCGGTGGGCATCACTTGATCACTCCTCACTGTCATCCGTGTCCACGCCATCATTTTCCTTGCTTGGCTAACAAACGAGCCACTCAGAAATATTTTCTGGCTGTGGCTTCATTTTCATTTTTATGAAATTCTGCTGCGATGAGATATTGCAATGGCCCCTTAAGTAACCTTCCAGCACCACCCCCCGCTCCCCACCTTATCTTCATTCTCTGCACAGCAGCTGCAGCACCTCTGCTCAAAACCCTTCACTGGCCACAGCCTTAAAACGACCTAGAAGGCCCTGCATACTCTGGGCCCTGACCACTTTCTCACTTTCTCTCTTACTACCCTCTCCTATGCCCACTCTGCTCCAGCCACCCTGGCCTCCCAGGCATCCTCAAGCAGGCTGTGCATGTTCCTGCCTCCAGGCCTTTGCAGTGGCTGTCCCTCTGCCAGGAACATCCTCCCCTAGACATTCACATGGCCACTCCCTCAAAGCCAGCAGGTCTTTGCTCAAGTCATTGAATCAGTGAGGCCTTTCCTGGCTAGAATTTCCCTAGAACTGCAACATTGCCTGGTACTTCCTGTCTGCGCCCTGCCCCCCAATTTAATTTTTCTCCCTGGGGCTCACCATTGTCTAGCAGACTATACATGTTTTTACTGTCTCGACTCAACTGTGAGCTCCATAAAGGCAGGGACTGCAGTCTGTTCTGTTCACTGTGGGGTCTCCAAATCTACAATGCTGTCTGGCCATCGTAAGGGAATGCATGAATTCTAGGACTTTAGGAGCTGGGTGAGGCAGGGGACTGTGCCTGTCTCAGGAAGTCTCAGGCATGGCGGTAGCATTCTTTGCCTCTTCATTTGCTCTTTTTGCTCAGTCACTAGTCACAAGGCCCTGTGGAGGATTAAGACATGAACACAGGCTGGGTGCAGTGGCTCACATCTGTAATCCCAGCATTTTGGGAGACCAAGGCAGGCGGATCACTTGAGCTCAGTTCGAGACCAGCCTGGGCAACATAGTGTGACCGCGTCTCTACTAAAAATAATAATTAAAAAAAAAATTAGCTGAGAGTGGTGGCTTCACCTGTGGTCCCAGCTACACAGGAAGCTGAGGCATGAGGATCACTGGAGCCTGGGAGACTGGGGCTGCAGAGAGCCACGATGGCACCGCTGCACTCCAGCATGGGCGACAGAGACCTTGTCTCAAAAAATAAAAAAGAAAAAAAGACACGAACACAGACAAATACTGTATGATTCTACTTCTATGATACACCTAGACCACTCAGTTTCCTAGAGACAGGACGTAGAATGTTGGTTGCCATGGTGGGGTCGGGGTTGGGGTGGTTCGGGGAGAGAACAGGAAGTGACTGATAACAGATACAAAGCTTCCTTCTGGGGCAATGAGAATGTTTGATGGATACAGAGCTTCAGTATGAAATGATGAAAAAGTTCTGGAGACAGGTAGTAATGGCGGTTGCACCAGCGAGAATGTACGTAATGCTACTAAACATGACACTTAAAAATGGTTAAAAAGGTAGATTTTATGTTACGTTATTTTATCAAAAAAAAGTAATAAAAAGACATGAACACACGTGACCACATGCTCAATACTATGGGTTGTACAAAGTATGGAGGAGCCCAGGGAAGGCGTCCCTGGCTGAGGTCATAGAGGTCACTTTCTGCAGTGGGAGACATTTGGGCTGGGCTTGGAGGAAGAGGGGAAGCTGGGCGGGAAAGGCTGGCAGAGGGTGTGGGTTGGTGGATGGGAAGAAGGATGGCCCTGAGTGTGTGTGCTTGGCTGGGGGTACGCACAGTTCCAGGTTGGGAACCTTGAAGCTCTGTGACCCCTGTCCCCTTGGCAGTCTAGGTCCGAGCCCCCAGGAAGGCCTGTGAGAAAGGTTCTGACCAGAAGATGGGGGTGACCCACGGTGTCCAGGAGATCCTATCCTCAGGGCTCCTGAGTGGTCAGATGAGGAAGCCCTCCCCAAACCTGGGGTTCTGGTCTTGATCACCCAGCCAGCCAGGCCTAACCCAAGAGACTTGGACGCCAGCAGCCCCAGACCTCAGGCCCTGGCTCTCCCAGTTGGCGCCAAGGTCACAGCCTTCCCGAGATCAGCAGTGGGGCTCCTAGCAGACTCACTCCTCTCTGCTGCCTCATGGACACCAGAGGCCAGAGCATCAAGCACAGCCTTCTCCTCTAACAGCTGGGTCAGGCCCCAGGAAGCGAATAACCACCACTGAGCCTGCCCTGGCCTGGCATCACACAAGGGCCTTCGTGGGTATTACATTCTACGCCCTACCCTCCCCATTTCACAGATGAGAAAAATAAGGCTCACAGAGCATCAAGAGCGTGCTGAAAATCACAGCGCCCGGCAGCAACAGTGTTGACATTTGACCATCTGACTCCATATCCCCGACTGTCAGCCTGGGGGCTAACCTGGACTCTAGGCTTGCTTCAGACCAGGGCTGGCAGGGATGGCTGAGCCACTATCCTCGTGCCCTGCGCCTCTCTTGAGCCATGCCCTCCCCTCAGCTCAGGGAAATCTCCCTTTTCCAGGACTAAATGCTTTTGTTACGTGTCCCTACCAGATCCTCCCAGCTGTGCCAGTGGTGGGCACAGCCCCCAAAGCCCACACCCACTAAGGTGAGGGGGCAAGGCTGCCCTGCAGTGAAAGCTGCCACAGGAGGCTCTTTGGTGCCATTCTCAGCACTGCTGCCACCATCTTGGCCCGAAGAGGACATGTTTCTCCTCCCAGTTGAGGACAGAGACTTCTTCCAACATCTTTTCCTTATTCCTTGAGATGCGGCTATGGGGTATTGCTGGGTCTTGTGCATGCAGCACAAAAGCATTATCAGGACCTTCACTGAGCATGTGCCCCATGGCGGCCCCACGCCAGGCTCTTCTTGTGCCAGATTTTGCTCGGTGCTCCCACTCCACGGGAATGGCATCCTTACAGATGAGGAGCCCAAGGCTCAGAGGTAAGTCACACACCGTGAAAGTGGCAGTCCGAGCCAGAACCCTGGTTTCTCTACTTCCCATGCTACCCAAGGAATCAGAAACGTTGGAGGAGGGCTCGTGGAGGTTATCTAATCCACCTGCGGGGGTGGGGCTGAAGAGACTCGACCAAGGTCACACAGCTCACGAGTGACAATGAATTGCGTCTTCTCATGACTTGCATAGTAAGTGTGCTGGAACTAACACATCTTGTTCCATAATGAAACAAAAATCGTAGTTAAGATTATGTATGCTTTTTAAAAAAATGTTTGCTTAAAGCAAGTGCTTTCTAGAATAGTTGTGAGAAAGCTGCAAATACACAGGCGAGGCTGCCCCCCAGGAGTGGCGTGCCTGGCCCTCTGTCCACTCTCTGGGAGTAGTGACTGTGCTCAGACAGCATGCTCAGTATAATGCTGTCTTCTCAAAGATAGGGGCCAGCGAGGTGTGTGTTGGGGAGTGGGAGGGCTTCCTGGCTACCTCTGTGGCGCTTTCTCATTTTGCTTTAGCTCTAGTCTGGAGCTGGTGAGAAACAGGAGCAAAAATAGGGTATTTTGTATTTATGCCAATGTGACCCTTCCAGTAAAAGCTGGTGACCTTGGGCAAGTTTCTCAATCTTTTTGAGCCTCTGTTGACTCCGTGAAATGGGGTTACAGGTGGTCAATACAACAGCATCAGCACCGATGAGGATGAAGATGCAGGAGGGTACAGCGGTGACGTGGCTGTCCGAGCGCATAGCCAGGGAGCGAGGGGCAGCCTTCACGAAATGAAATGAAGCCTTCTGAACCTCGCAGCCAATGTCCACCACTCGCGCACATCGCCCTCCCAACACAGGGCACCAGTGGAAATGCTACAGGCTTTGCAATCTCACAGACCCAGACTTGAATCTGGACTCAGCTACTTCCTGTGTGACCCTCAACCCTCTGAGCCTTCATCTAGTTCTACGCTGTCCAATAACAGCAGCTACGAAGCTACATGGGACTATTTAAATTAAAACTATGGTTCCTCAGGTGCACTAGCCACATCTGAAGTGCCCAACAGTCACACACGACTAGTGGCTCCCACAGTGGACAGTGTAGAATGGACCACTGTCGCCATCACAGAGTCCTACCAGCCAGTGACTGTGGGTGTGCAACCTGTGTTGGGGATGAGGTATACACGCGCTCTGGCCCAGGGCAGAGGTCAACAAATGGCAGCTCTCACCCACCCTTGCTGCTAGGACTTGGGCTGTGCCAGAGTCTCCTCACTTGCATGGCCTAAGAGGCACTTCTCCTTGCCAAGTGGATGTAATGCTGGGTCCAGCTGTTCTCACTGCAGTTCTGCTACTGACTCGCCATGTGACGGAACAACCAACTGTCCTGAAACCTCGATTTCTTCATCTGCAAAATAATCATCCACGCCCCTCCAGCCTCAGAGCACTGCTGCCAGAACCAAGCGTGTAAATGACTGAAAGTGCTGTGAAATGCAGGGAAGTGTAACAGGCAGCACAGCGAGGTGGAGAAAAGCCTGCGTTTGGTGTCAAAAACCTGGACTCCAATTCCACCTCTCACTAGCGGAGAAGCCTTGCGTCTCAGGCTGAGGTCTTGTAGTGTCTGAATCCCTTTCCTGTAAAAAGAGGTAACAATAAAGATACCTACTCTAAACTTTCATGTGACTGTAAGGATCAAAAGAAATAATGTATATGAAAGTATCTAAAAATAGCAGAGAGTGATTCCAGAATAAGGCGTTATGGGACTACCATTATCCATGCAAAAGGGAGGGCAGGCCGGGGGGTCACGCATTAGCCACCTCCTCTCTTTCTGTGCTCCACCTGCCCCACAGCCCTGCTCCTACCAGGTGAGGCCTCCGCTGCTCCAAGTTAACTGACCACTGCTTGGGACAGAAATGGGGACACCATATGGGTAAGACGACCCCTCTTCAGCCATAAAAAAGAATGATATCATGTCGTTTGCAGGGACATGGATGGAGCTGGAGACCATTATCCTTAGCAAACTAACACAGGAACAGAAAACCAAATAAATACCACATATTCTCACTTGTTAGTGGGAGCTAAATGATGAGGGCACGTGGACACATAGCGGGTACAACACACACTGAGGCCTTTTGGAGGGTAGGGCGGGAGGAGGGAGAGGATCAGGAAAAATAACTCGTAGGTACTAGGCTTAATGCCTGGGTGATGATATAATCTGTACAACCAACTCCTGTGACATGAGTTTAACTGTATAACAAACCTACACTTGTATCCCTGAACTTAAAAGTTAAAAAACAAAAAAGACAACCCGTTTTGCTGACGCCAGAACAAGACACGAACTCCACTGGGGCCACATGGCCCAAGCCGCCGGGGAGCGTGAGGTCCAGGAAGCCCCCTGCATTGACGATGCGCCCCCTGGGCTGGAGGGGCTTGTTCCAGGCAGGCTCCACAGTGCCACTACAGCAGTGGGAGAAGCGCAGGTCTCAGGCCTCCGCAGAGCCCGGCCCTGCTCCCGATTCTGCTGCTTACCTGCTTATACAAGACGCGTCTCCTGAGCGCCAGGATCTCTGGCTGTCCTGCATCTCAAGGAAGAGCCCCAAGTGAGCTGTCAAGTGTCAACTGAGGACTGGTGAAACTGAAGAACATAGGGGTTCAAAAAAGTGACAGGACCCAGGCCACTGATCCCACACAAGGCAAAGGACATGACCCTTTGCTCCTGGACACATTTCTGGCTGATAAAAGCAGAGTTTTAGGCCTGCCTGGCTGTCTCAGGCAGGATGGACGGGGGGACGGGAAAGGAGAGAGAGCAGGTGGAGAGTCCTTGGCTCTATGACGACAGTCCAGGTATGACAGCAAGGCTGCTGAAGGCATGGGAAGTGGGGATAAGCCACATTTTCTGGCTGATTAGGTATTAAACAAGAAATGCTTAAAAAGAGCAAGGGATTTAAGAGCAGACTCTGGAGTCAGACAGCTGGGTTCGGATCCCAGCTACGCTGCTGCTCTCTCACTACATAGCAACTTCACCTCTCTGGTGTTGGTTTCCCCATCTGTAATACAGGGATGATAACAGCACCTACGTTGTGGAGCTGGTGCTAGAATTCTGAGAAATAAGAATTACTGAGCCAGGCATGGTGGCTCATGCCTGTAATCCCAACACTTCGCGGGTCCGAAGTGAGTGGATCGCCTGAAGTCAGGAGTTCAAGACCAGCCTGGCCACCATGGTGAAACACCGTTTCTACTAAAAATACAAACATTAGCCAGGTGTGGTGGTGCACGCCTGTAATCCCAGCTACTTCGGAAGCTTAGGCAGGAGAATGGCTTGAATCTGGGAGGTGGAGGTTGCAGTGAGCCGAGATTACACCACCACGCTCCAGCCTGGGCAACAGAATAAGACTTTGTCTCAAAAAAAAAAAAAAAAAAATTACAAAAAGTTCTTCATCCAGTGTCTAATGTAAGCAAGTAATAACACCAATCATTAATTAGGATAATATTTCTTTTTTTTTTTTTTTTTTGAGATGGAGTCTCGCTCTGTCTTCTCCAGGCTGGAGTGCAGTGGTGCAATCTCAGCTCACTGCAGCCTCCACCTCCTGGGTTCAAGTGATTCTCCTGACTCAGCCTCCCAAGTAGCTAGGACTACAGGTATGCGCCACCATGCCTGGCTAATTTTGTATTTTTAGTAGAGATGGGGTTTCACCATGTTGGCCAGGATGGTCTCGAACTCCTGACCTCAGATGATCCGCCCGCCTCGGCTTCCCAAAGTGCTGGGATTACAGGCGTGAGCCACCACGCCTGGCCTATGTCTAAAAAATATTAATCTTCTTCTTCCTTCCCATACCCATGAAAAAGACCAACAAACCAACCAACCAACCAAAACCCCCACAGAATTTGTAGGTGCTGGGATCTTTGGGTCTTGAGTCTGGACGGGCATGGGTGTTTTTGGTACCTGTTTCTCATATATAATCCTTACCTGGCTGATGAGTCCTGTAGGAGCAGGAGCCAGGCACCATTTTAGCCTGGTAACAGGACCTTACCGAGTCCCAGAACTTCAGGTCTAACACATCTGTGCACTCAGGCACCTGATGTGCCAGGCTAACTGCTGGGTACACACGTGTGCATGTAAGACAGAGAACGAGGATAATGCACAGTCCGTGCCCTTGAAGGGGTCACAGTTTAGCGAGGGAGGATCTTAAGTCATCCTGTGACAATCTAATAATCCCATGCTCCCAAACCCACATGTGCTCTTACTTGACATCTCTGTCACCCCCACATACTCATACGTGCACACACAGCTCCCGTCTCCTCAGCTCCAGCCCTGCCTTTCTGGAAATGCTGGCTTGGTGTGGACCCTGCATGGAGCACAGGTGTTTCAACCTTAAACAACATGAAAAGCTGTTTGCTCCCGTGCCAGCCCCATAGGCACCCTTCCCCACCCCCTGCCCATTTTTATCAGACCCTCCTGATGGCAGGGCTGTGAAATCTCCCGTGGAGGGGATCGTGGGTCCCTGGACTGACCTTGTCCTGATGTGTTTGATCAGCTGTTTCTGGCCTGCGCTGGGGGAGCCAGAGCTAGAAGAAGCGGCAGGAATGGTGTTTGATCAGAGCAGCTGGAGTGGTAGGGCCGGCTGGCTGCTCTTGGCCTTCTGCTAATCTCTTCTCAGAGGACAAAGAGAGGAGGATGTTCTGATAGACCAGCCCACGGGTAACTTGGGGTATAGCCTCACTGACCAGAATAAAATATGGAAGTTGGGTTCTCCCAGAGCCGAGAAATGAAGGTAAGCAAGAGGGGTACCGCTTGGTTCTGGCAGAGCCTCTGTGTGCCCAACCCACACCCCTAACTCTCAGAGAAACCAAGGCAGTAAATAGGATGTGGTCCCTGTCCTCATACTGGTTAGAATCTCAAATGAGATGAAGCTGTGTGAGGATTAAGGCAAAAATACACAACTGCATACCTAGGGTTTCCATTGTGTAGTAGATGAATTTGGGACATTGCAGAATACAGATTTAGGGAGCGACAGGGAAAGCTGGGGAAGTTCTTTCTCCACGATGGAGCTCAGGATTCTAGCAGCACACGCAACCCCGCCAAGTGCTGGCTCTCTCTGCCTCACAAGGTTGCAGACATGAGGTGGATGGAGAGTAGATGGAATAATAGCGTATTCCACGACTGGCTAGAAAACAGTTCACACTGAACATGTGGTGCAGAGCTGCAGAATAGGAAGCAGCTCCTCTACCCTCGGAAGAGCGAGTCCAAGGTCAGAGTCCCCGTCTCCAGCAGTCGGCAGCATCTGCTAAGCGTCCACTGAGTACTGTCCAGTCTGAGTACGCGGAGGAGATACAGAGGTCTTGGTGGGCATGGGACCTACACCTGCCCTGGGTGAAAGGCCAAAAGGCAGGACAGATGCATGAAGAAAAGCCTGCAGAACATTCTCGAGAACATGAACTTGGTTTCTATGTCCACATCCTTATAACCTCTTCATCTCTTAATGAAGAGCAAAGGTCCTGGTCTAGGGCACGTCTGCATGGCGCCACAAGCCCCTTTTCCCTTTCATTCCAAACATATCCTGAGCATAAGCCTATGGAGAAAAGGACAGACAGTAAACACTAAAGAGGCAGAGAGGCCAAAAATCACTGCGGACTTAGTTTTTCCATTTCCTTTGCTCTCACTGGATGTGTCCCCACCCAACATGCCCAGGTTTCTGCCTTTACTCAGATGTGACCCCTCTGCTGTAGTGCCCAACAGCTGAGAGTCCCTGTACCAACCTGGGGAGATCCTGTTCCCCTCAGATCACTGTTCACTCTGGTCTGGGCTGAGGTCTCTGGATTTATGCTTCCTCTTATCCTGGTTTTGGAGACCCCTGCACTGGGTTCCAGACCCTGTATCTAGGATACATTAGGCACCTCCTTTCCAGTTCTCCTCTGCCCTGGCTCTTCCTCCAGGCCCTTCTAAAATATTATAAACATGAACAGCCATCATCTACGAAGCATCTATATTCTGTCAGATATTTTACAAATGTTAACTTTCTTCTCACAGTCACTGTCAGGAAAAACTCGCCCAAGGTCATCTGTCTAGTAAGACGTGGAGCTGGGAAGCTCCCAAGCCCGTGTCTTCTCCACTGTGCTGCTGAGTCCTTCCAGCCAGCCACCCTGGCCCGGAAGATCACCGAGGGAACCCCTCAGCCCACTTCCTACCTCTGCTCCATCCCACCCAACCTGCAGCAGCACTTCACCTCTGCATACCTTCAACTTTGTGGCTGGGGTCCAACTGCATGTTACAATTACCCACTGCAGCTGGCTGGGACACTCTTGGGACTACTGCCCAAAATATGACACGGGCAGCTCCAGCCCTGCTCTCCAAAGACAGCATTTAGGCAGGGGAGCATTCCTTCCTCAACTCACTTGCGAGCTCTGAACAAGGGTCCATCTGTGCTCCTCCAGAACTGTCCCAGGAGGCGTGAGCACAGAACCTCCCCAACTCCCCTGCTCTCTGCAGCAGCAGGGCTGCGGGATCTAATGCACCTCCCCTCGTCTTAAACACTGGGTGCTTCCTGCAGAAATCAGGTACATCCCATCCGGGTCTCCTGTTCTTATTTCCTTGTTGGCTGCCAGCAATGTGACATTTCCAGCTGTTCACCGAGAAAGGTTTAGTTTATTTTACAGCTATCTGCTCAGCACTTTGTACTTTGGGAGCAGTTGAGATTCAAGAGATAAATGAAAAGTGGGTGTTATAAGGATCCCCTAAGGATTCAGAGGAAAAAGAAAGACTACATAAAGATACAGGAATGAACATTCTCTTTAGTGCCAGAGAATGCAGGGAATAGTTGACTTGCATGCAAAAAATTTTTATTAATAAAAGTTAAAATTTTCTACATTAAATACATTAATTCCAGACTTTTAAATCATACTACAATTCTGTAGAGTAAGCACAATCATTTCTCCATTTTATAATAAAGTTGGGGGCCAGGAGGAGGGAGCTCAGAGAGGGTAAGCATCTCACACAATGTCACAGTTAGACAGCAGGACAGCTGGATGTACCCAGGCTGGACACCAAAGCCTGTGCTCTGAAACCCTGCCCTACACTCGCTCCCTGGGAAGGAGGGTTTAGGAATGAGACTCCACATGACGGGAGAGCTTTCTTTCCCCTAGGCCATGTTAACACGGCCACAAGGTACACAAATGGCCCCTAGGACACCAGGCCCATCACGCCGGTCCCCGTCTGACACTGGCCCAGAACCAAAGAGAAAGCAGGTCTATAACATCACAGTCCATTTGAAACTCACGTAGCCTAATTTTTTTCAAAGTACATATTTTATTTATATAGATTAGTGCAAGTTGAACATGAATATGGTTTGTAATCCAATTTATACGGCATCACGTAGGAGCTGGCTGTCCTGACCATGGTGGAAGCAGGGCTGATTGGCCTTGGTAAAGGAAATGACACACATTCCCCCAATTTGGAAGCAACTTAATTAGGCAGGGAGTGATTTTTTCCCTTCAACAATGTAGTTCCCAAAGTACAGACAGCTTCTCTCTTCTTTATAGGCCGAGTCGTAGGAGTAGCAAGCTTCTACATTTTGGCTGTGCTTCTGAGCTTTTGGCCTAAGTCCCACCAGCCTCAAAGTTTCCGTGACAACAAAACAAGGATCCACTTGCCTCTGACACTCCCTTCAGCCCCAAACTGTCCTCTTACTCCCAGTTTCTTCTACCTCCCAAGTGTCACTGGGATACAAGCAGAACAGGGCTCAGGTGCTGAACTCGCCCTTGGGGAGGACTCATTATAGCATCCCTGCATTTTCTCCATTATCGTCCAACTGCCTAGGCCCAATTTAATAACATGCTGCTTGTCTCCTGGAACCGCCTGCCCACTCTGTGCATGGTTGGCAATTCCCTCCCTCCTTTGGTCAATGCGCAGCTTCCAGGCACGTGAGGTTTAAAGGCACATCCGCCACCCCATCAGCCTGTCTTCAGCTTGTAGTGACCACGTCACCAGCTTAGGGCCCCCTCACCATTCTCCTTCCTTTCTGGGAGTCCCTGATTGATCCTGCAAATAAAGAGCAGGGACCTGTCTCCCCACTGTCTGTCTGACTGGATTTTATTTTACCCCTCAGCCCCGATTATCAGAACTCTAGCCCGAGGGATGAAGCTGGCGTGCCTCCTGTGGTCAGTTGGAAGTCAGAAGACTTCCTTAGAGGAGACCCGGATCGCCAGGGAAAGGTATTCATACTGCAGACCCTGCTACTCACTGGGCTCAAAGCTTCCCAAACACAGAGCTTCTGAGACAGGCTGTCTCTTCATGTCTCTTTACCCATAAAAGAAACGAGTAAAGACCCCTGGTCCCTGCCCTCTGGTTCCAGGTTCTGCTAATGTGCGTCGACAGGAGTCTCACCTTCCTGCAGTAATCCTTGCTCTTGAATCATCTATTTGCTGTCTCACTTACCTACAATGGGTAAGTCCTATTCCCTAACTGACCCCAGTATTCCCACAGAATCACACTCCGGCCTGGAATCTGACTGCCTTTCCCTCCTCACCAGCTGGGACATGAGCTCTGGGAGCAGAGGTCTGGGGACCCACCGAACAGATCCATGTGTTCTAAGAAGCCCACGGACTCCTTCATACCACCCCAAAGGCCCCAGAGTTCAGTCCAGAGGCCATAAGGGCAGCACCCTATGGGGCACGAGGCAAATACAGCACCGGGACCCCACAGAAGCGAGTGATGTGGACTCAGGAGACCACACGAACACTGTCCTCTGTGGCGGCAATTCAGGTCTCTTGGGTAGAAGCAGGAGAAAAGGATAAAATGGCCAAGCAGAGTCAGAAAGTTTTCCTATAATAAGATCCATCTGGGCTTCTCTAGAGAGCAAGACCATAAAATCAGTCAGCCAGTGCGGAGCCTGCTCAGAGCAGACCGTGAACTCAGGAGGGGCCTTCCCCTCTTTCTTGATGAGAACCAGCACTGGGTTTGTGCCTTCTGCTGTGTGTGCCACGGGCCAGAGGGCATCCGATGGGCCCCAGTAGCCAGTCCACTCTCGGCACAGTAAGCTGCAAATCTGGTGATTCCAAAGAAAACAAATGTCTTGTCACAATCTGGGTCTCTAGCAGAAACCTGGCCAGGCGTCGTGGCTCATGTCTGTAATCCCAGCACTTTGGGAGGCCCAGGTGGGATAACGGCTTGAGCTCAGGAGTTTGAAACCAGCCTGGGCAACACGGCCAGACCCCGTCTCTACAAAAACAAAACAAAACAAACTGGCCAGCAGTGGTGGCTCATGTCTGTGGTCCCAGCTACTTGGGAAGCTGTGGCGGGAGGATCGCTTGAGCCCGCAGAGGTTGCCGTGAGCCAAGATCGTGTCACTGTATTCCAGACCCTGTCTCCCCCAAAAACAGAAACCTGAGAAAGAATTTCTCAGTGCTTGAAAGGATCTGACACTTGAATTCAAAACTTACAGCCCTCTTGATTCCGAAGAGTTGTTTTTTTTTTTTTTTTAATTACTTCCCTATAAGCTCTCAGCAATTATTTCTTGTTTTGTTTTGGAAGAAATTTTAGTGACATTCACTGCGGCTCCCAAGCCCCATCCCACAGCTTGTGAGGGGCTGTATTCTCATCCACTGGGCTTGGCACCAATGCCCTGTAAGCATGTGCCACTCTACCATCTTTCAGTGGGTTTTCTCTGGTGCCAAGGGGATATTCAGTGCCATTTTGCCACCTGCAGATCAAGAGCTCTCCCAGTCTGACGTTCCCAGGACGGAAAAGCCTTAACACAGGGACAGCCTTGGTAGAAACAGTGAGCCCTTCACATGGAGATGAAGTCTTAAAGGTTTGAGCACCATCTTCTGGTCAGTTTTTGGCTTCTGAGGCCGACTCTCCTTTAGAAACTTCATTTATTTCAGAATGGCAGAACCCTAATTGACAAGCTCAAGTGACCTACATATCAGAATGTGGACAGGACCAGAGGCAGGTGTAGTTGGCTGGGATGAGCTGTCCCAGGCTGGCCGGAGCTGGCGCTCGCTGTGAAAACTGTCGGGGCTGGCTGCACAAAGCCAGCAGATGCCAGTCAGTGGGTGTGCTGGTCAGTAAGTCTGTGCCTTCTGTGCTTCAAGCAGGGTAAGACCTGACCATGTGGGAGCAATAAAAGCTTCCATGGTGACCAAAAGTGACCCCTGCCTCTGTACATGGCAATGTGAGATGTGCCTGGAAGGAAGAGGTGGCCCCATCTCTGCCAATGTGGGATCCAACCAGGCACTCCCCTCCACAGGGGGTCAAGCCACACACGGTGGCAGAGAGCCCTGCCTGGTGTGTAAGCACCACACCAGCAGACTCCAACCTTTGGCGTGGAAGGAAAAGAAGATAAATGCTAGTCATTCTTTCCAACGGCAGGAGCCTACATCTATCTAATTGCACTTCATAATGGATTCCACAAACCATTAATTATCAGATTATATTTTCGGAACTGAAGATAAAAAAGCTTTGTGAAATTCGGACTCCAAAGGATTGCTGACCTGCAATAAGTGTGGCGGCCTTGGGGAGGTGAGGCAGCAGGCCACTCCCAAGGCAGGGAGTGCATGGCAGCAGAGCCACGGGCAGTCACGGCTGCTCCTCCACACGCAGACAGGACTGCCTGCCTGGTGCTGGTCACGGTCTGCACCACGTGACCCAGAGGGAGCGAGGCTGCCAAGTCAGGCAGATTTCAGCCTTTGATTAAAGGAAGGGGATGAAGATGACACGGAAGAGCTGTGGGAACCAGCCTTCAGGTAAGGAATACCAAGAAGAATGTCCTGGAAAGGCAGAGACTGGCTAGCAGCTGATGCCTCACATTCAACACGTCCAGCAGAAACTCCAAAGCTTTGTTTTGGGAAGGGCTGACAACTGACAAGGCGTTACCAGGCATGGAAATGAGGGCTACGTGTCCTATAGCCATCAGCAGGGTGCTGGGCATGGCCACTGGGTGCAGGGGGAACCCCAGCGGAGGGCAGGATGATAGGACTGAAGAAGGGGCCAAGTGTGCTCACACCTGAGGTCCCTGAATTGTCTGTTGGTGCCCCTCTCACTTTAAATGGCCAGAGGCACTGGCAGCATTTGCAGCCCCACTGTGGGCCAAGCCCCATATCTAACTGCCATTCTGCCCACTGAAGGGTGTCGGCACATCGCGCCTCCTGGGGTACCCTGGTCACCAGCTCCCATGCCACTGCTCTTTCAGACTCTACTTCTGAAGCTACATGTCACTTGGGGATGGACAGTGTCACAGAGGCCGCAGCAGCGGGCCTGTGGGGAAGGAGGCCTGTCTCCTACAGAGGATGGTGCAGTTGGTATTGAGGGCTCGGATGCTATTGGTTCTATGAGAACAATGAAGCTTCCGTCTGTTTTCTAGGTGAGACTGTGTTGGTTGGTGCTAAGCTAAGATGCTCACCACTCAGGACAGCCAGGGATGGAGGGCGAAGGGCAAGCTGTGGGGCCTCCTCTCAGCTGCAAACACAGGAAGGCTCTGCCGGATGAACGGCTGCTCATTTGGCCTCACCACAGATCAGCGTCACCGTGCCATCCAGCAAATCCTCCACAGTCACTGCCACGAGCTCAGAGCTGGCCTGAGATGCCTGAGAATCTGGCAACGTCACAAACACCTGTGACCCGGCAAGCTGGGTCTCCTCCAAAGTGATCACCTGCTCTGTCGGGGCCACCGGCTCTGGGGTTTGGATCACCTGAAAGAGAAAGACCATGAGGCTGCTCTGGGCAGTGTTCGCAGTTGGCTCCCTGATTTACATGGTTTTCATCTCATGCTGTAATGATGATATTTATGTTTTCACCTGAGGAGAGCAATTACGTGTGCCTAATGGGAAGAGGCAAGTCTAACCCACCGGCGACGCAAAAGAGAAGGCCAGCAAACCATTTAAATAACTGCACTAAATTGCTATAATTTCGCTCAGTATGCCATCTCGGGGTGCCCGGACTCTATGATTACACACCAGCGCACACAGGCTCCGTTTTTCACACTGGGTTTTCCTGTCTTGGGATGACAGTGCAGAGGTGAGTGCCATGTGAGAGGAATGCCACTGAAGCCAGCTGGTCTCATGCCTGGAACACGGGAACGGGACTGATCCACCACAGGCCCAGGCGGGCCTGGGGCAGCGTCTCTGGACCTCTCACAGGCCCACAGCCTTCCCAGGAGGCCACACAGTGATTGAGCTTAGGAGGAAGACTGGATGAACTGTGACTCCATGCATTCATTCAGCTCACCAACCTGGCGGCCAGTGCCCCCTTCTCTTCTCCACAGCCCACCTATGTCCCTTCCAAATCTGCATAATCTGTTAGAGACAACCTTTCCAACTCAGAGAGAATGAGTCTGTGGTCAGGCATTTCCAATTCCTGCCTAAGCCTCCAAGTTGGTGTTTCTGAACCATAGACGCCAGAAGAGCTAGATGCCCTTGATATTTTTAAAGCAGAGGCCACAGCCACCTTGCTCTTGAGAATCAGCGAAGAGCAGAAAGCAGGAACGAGTGAGGAAGCCAAGCCCAGCTACTTCTCTGTGCTACAGGAGAGAAGAGATCTACTGTGATGTTCAATCAACAATGATCTAGGAAAGTAGTTTTCAAACTGCTTTGCTTTCTTTTTCTTTTAGAAATGGACCCCCCAGCCCCACCTTTTCCCCAAAGGTCATATTATCAAGAACCATAATATACAAAAAAGATAAAAGCAGAGCACCTTTGGTTGATATGACAGCAGAGTGTTGACGGGAGTCCTGCCTACCCAACTTCCCCTCTGTTCCCCAGAGGCCTGCAAGAACCTGGTTT
Organism: Macaca fascicularis; assembly: GCF_037993035.2. Taxonomy (NCBI): domain Eukaryota; kingdom Metazoa; phylum Chordata; class Mammalia; order Primates; family Cercopithecidae; genus Macaca; species Macaca fascicularis. The sequence goes on from NC_088375.1 coordinate 212,607,513, forward strand.
ATAAATGACTGATCTATGGAACTGGACAGCGCGACAGTCTAACAGACCAAAACCTCAACCAGTTTATGGTTCCTCTCCAACCCACCCACAAATTACTGGTGATGGATGGACCTGAGTTTATCTTCCTTTTCTGCCCACCCTCTCTGGAGAAGACGGGGAGAAGAGTAAATGAGGATCAGGGAAGCAAAGAGAAGCTGGATCAAGCTTAGTCCTGAAATATCAAGAAGAGGCGTTTTTTTCACCCAGGTAAAGAGGAGAGGCCCAGGTGTGTGCAAGTGTGTACTGTGTCCGGCCCAGAGGCGCTCTCCAAGCGCTTCAACTGCAGGCTGGTCCCTGCCCAACAAAGAGATCCTCTGTCTCTGAGGTTTCCTGCAGTTCTCACCACACCCCACGGTGTTTCTCAGGAGGCAGGGACGTATGCACTGGGGGGAGGGACCAAGCTGTTCCTCTTTTGGAAATTCTTGTTCCAGGCTCGCTCTACCTAAGGGCCACTTCCCATGTGGCCACCAGGAGACTAGAATTTTCTGTCCTGCTTTGTAAGAAGTCCAGAGAGACTCTCTACAAGATCCCTAAAGAGTATCGCTTGGTACTATGACAGAGCCACCTCTAGAGAAGCCTTAGGAACCCTGTGTTAGCATTCTGTGTAGCTGATGGCCCCAGAATCACCTGCACCATCTGTGAGGCTGCTGCCTGGGTTTCCGTGCTCATCACCTTCGGGTGCTCAGATTCCAGGTGACTGTCAAGCTGGGCCTGGGAGGTGAAGAGTTCCCCACAGAGCTCACATGGGAAGGTGGTCTCTGACTGCTTGAAGTGCTCTGTGGTGACATGGTGCTGCAATGCTCCAGGAAAACGGAAAGTAGCAGCACAGTACAAGCACCGGAATGGCTGGGACCCTGGAGGAGAGGGAGACAGAAGAGGAGGGCTGTGGGAAAAATGAGAGAAACGAGGGCAGGAAGACATGAGAGGAAGGAGCAATGGGGATCGAGGCTTGGAGGCAGATCCAGATTTTGTGGGACCTGAAGGTTGTTCAATCTGGGGAGCCTTAAGAAAAATAATACAAAATGACAAAGACAGAGCATTGGAAGGTCCCATGCAAGTGAGGGGCCCTGAGACGACAGTTTCATTAGTATTAGATTCAGGCTAAATCTGTCTCTGTAGAAGCCCATTATTCATTCAACTGCAGATAATCATGCTGACCATACTATATTTCATCAATTCTAAGAAATACATTTTAACATCTCTGAAATAGGATCGATGGCACCTTATGACTTCTGTGGGCTAAGGCAGTCAGGTGCAATTGTCAATGTGCACACGAACATCAAAAGTGGCAGCATCAAGACTTACAGAATGGGCGTCCACGGCTTGGAAGAAACTCCCTAAGACAGGAATGGTGCATGTTTTTAACGCATGGAAACCAAATGGTTTAGAAGGGAGGAGGTAAGTGATGAAAGGTTAGCTATATTCCCAAAGCAGGAATCAAAAGTAGACTAGTTTTACATAATGCTCAAGAGACCAAAACCAATGGCCTTCAATTCTTTGATGGAATCTTATATTACGTATTCCATCATCAATGTTCTTGATGGCAGACTAAACACTGTGTGGAAAAACATGCTTGTTGACAATCTGAATTGAATGTTACTCTGAGAAGCTGGATTCTTCCCTTAATCAGTTTATTTTTTATGTTTTCCTTTTTATGTATGCACACTACAGTGAGTGACATGATAAAAATCTATGTCAACTTAAGTCCAAAACAGCACTTAGAATAACGTAGATATTCTAAGTGATAAGAAAGCACAGTTTAACTGACAGTAGTTTTTCTTTCTTAATAGTTCATTAAAAATGGTACATCTTATTTAGTCGAACGTGGTGGCAGGCACCTGTAATCCCAGCTACTTGGGAGGCTGAGGCAGGGAGAATTGCTTGAACCCAGGAGATGGAAGGAGTGAGCCGAGATTGCACCACTGCACTCCAGGCTGGGTGACAAAATAAATAAATAAAAATGGTATATCTTATAACTGGAATTGTATTTATTTATTTTTAACTGGCACTTTAGATTTGATGAAATATAGCAATAACAATGACAATCACAGTTACCGCTTAAGGGATGCTTATTGATGCCAAGGCCTTCAGTTTTTCACACTACTCTATGAGGCAGGTGCTACAACTGTTCCCATTTTATAGATGAAGAAACTGAGGCACAAGTTTGTTAAGCAATTTAGCCTGGGTTGCAAAGCTGCAAGTGGTGGGGAGGAGACTCAGGCCCCGGCAGTCTAGCCTAGAAGCATGCTGACGGGGTACTGACCTGAATGCTGGCACTTGACGTGAACCTGCAGCAAGGCTGGCGTGGGGAAGAGCTCCTTACACTGGTCACATTCATGGAACTTCATATCTGTGAAGTGCATAAGGAAAGACGTGCTGGGGAAGAACAAATGGTTGGCTTTCCAAGGCTAAAGAGTAACAGGGCTGGAGTTGGGGCGATGGCCAATACTTAGCAAGCATCTACCAAGTGCCAGGAATCTTATAACCTATGGTATATTTGCACAATCTAGTGGTAAAGAGCAGGAGATCTGGATCCAGACTGCCTGGATGCTCAGAGGGATGTTGTGAGAATGAAATGAGAAAATATACACGAGGTGCTTAGCATGGTGTCTTGCACCTAGGAAACACTCTGTAACTGACAGCTGCTGTGATTATCACCAAATTTACCTGCAAAGTAGGTTTTAATAACTGCCATTCTGGAGAGAAGAAAACAGGCTCAGAAAAGAGAAGTCACTTGCCAAGGTCATGCAGCTGATAAGTGCTGGAATCAGGATTTCCACTCAGGCCTGCCTACCACCGAGGCTGACACCCTTCCTAGGTGCTGCGATAAGTTCTCACTCACGAGTGGTGGGAGCTTACACTGCTCTACGCTTCCAGGTTTGAGAACCACTGCCACTCAAGCTGCTGCTACTGACTGCTGCTGCTATGGACTGGTGTGGCAGCCTTCATGTGCGCTGGCGCAGAAAAAGGCAACGACCACCGCACACCACACTAGACTATTAGAAGTGAGGATTTCTGGTGGCACCCAGGAGGCTACACCATCAAGCCCCTCTCACTCTCTGCCGGCGGTACCCAAACGTCACCTGCATGCTCTGCTTTGATGTGCTTCTTGTGCTCAATGGTGTTGGGGAAGGTTTTGTCACAGGAGCTGCACTGGAGTGATGAGAACTTGGAAGATCGGTGGTTCTGAGCAGCAAATACATCAGGGTGGTGGGTCCGATTGTGGTACCACAAACCAGATAATTGCTGCAAGGAATTTGGCAAGTGTTAGGTCTTAGAAAGTTCCAGCAAGCTGGAGAGTTCACGAGGCTCGAAAACACACACACTTCTGGGTAAGCTGATGTTTCTAGTATCACACACTCTTACCTATCACACTGGGTGCTGATGTGAGGAGAGGCTGGTGTTTGTGAGAATAAGGCAACGACATATTCATTGGGAAGCCACTATAGGGCAGGGCTCCCGGGAGTCCTTCACAGGCTCATTCCTTACAATAAGGCTATGACGGAGGCGTTAAGAGTCTTCCTAGTGAGCTGGAAGCGGAGGCACTGAGGGGCTAAATGACTAATCATAACATCAGGAGATAGCAGGACCAGGACTCAGGCCCGGGCCTTCCAACTGAAACACCTGTGTGCTTTACCACTGAGCTGCATCTCACGGCTTCCCAGGAAGCTGGGGCACAGCAGAGCAAGCTGCTGGAAGAGTGCACACTGCCCTTGTCCCGTAAGCAAGAGTCCCTCTCCTTCCCGGGTTCCAGAGCAGCACTGGGAATACTTTCCCTAAAATTCCACGCCATCCTAGGGCTCAAACCCAGGTCTCCATTCCGGAATGCTAATGTCACAACATGAGCCTTGGCACAAAGTTAGCTCTCAATTTTCGCTGAGCTAAAATTAGCAGTTATGCTTCTTTGTCTATACCCAAATCTCATAGATGCCAAAAGGACCATTCTTTTCTCTGTAGTTTTAAAGCTTCTGATAGATATAGTTTCTTTTTAGTTCTATACGGGGCTTCACTTCAATTACATATCAAATCCTAAGGTAAAAAGGCTGAGCCCTGCCCTGGAAGTTAAACAAACAAACACTAATTGTGCCAAACAAGGTAATTCCAGGTAGTGTTCCACTCCCCATTGCCGCTCTCATGCTCGACACATGGGAGTGATGGGTTCTATGGAAGGTGAGCATCCAAGGGGAAAAGCAGCATTCAGTTCACCACAAGTCTGCTGGCTAAGAGAAGAAGCGTATGAACTCTTGCTCCAATAATGAGCTCCCCAACTGCAGCACTCTGACCAGATCTCCTTAGAGAATCTGGATCACAAGCTGCATCCTTCATGAGAATCAGCCAATTGTCACATCCTGGATACAAGATATGATCTGCAAGCCAGCAACCCAGGCATCAGGGCAGATCAAATGGAGAGTAGGTCAGGGGTTAGGGGAAGAGCTCCCAGTGGCACCTGAGGTCACCTGGTAGGCCTTGTTGCAGATCCCGCAGCTGAAGGGCTTCCCTCCAACGTGGGTGACCATGTGCCGCTCCAGCATGGACGGGGCACTAAAGATCTTCCCACACGTGGGGCAGGGGTGGTACTCTTTGGAGTGCACCTCATGGATGTGCTTCCGGTGATCCTGAAGAGTGGGGAAACTCATCCTGCACTTCTTGCAGTCATAAGGATCTTCTATGTCTGGTTTCATGGGACATCCACGAGAGGAAGAGGTGGAGGGGAAATGAAAACACCACAGGCAGCCATCAGTGAAACACTGGTTGTTGTGTACAGCAACAAATGTGAAGACTCTGCTTAGACAACAGGCAGGGTCACAGACTCCAAGGATCAGAAATCAGTGTAGGAGTCACCTGACTATCCCTACCTTCATCCCAGGAGGTGGGCTTCCTCCAGGGTTTTGAGATTAACTATCTCTGCAGCATCATGTAGTTCATCTCCATTCCTCATTTTACATCTTACAAGTTAAATTACACTTTACCACTTTCCAGGGAGTTTCACCCTGGCTCATCCTGCTTGCAGTGGGCATTCTGGAGTTTTCTAATTCTCTGTAGAGGATTTCCAGCACATTCCCCAGAGCATCACTAATTCCTTTGTCATCAACAGCAATGTGGAGGGATGCTTCCTTTCTCCCCACTTTAGATTCAACAATAAAAACATTAGCATAATGAGTGCTCTATGACAGGCATATTCTAAGCGCTTTATGTAAATTAATTCACTTAATCCTTCCAATAACTCTATGAGTAGGTTCTATTATCATCCCTATTTTACAGATTAGGAAAATCAAGGTTTAGAGTAGTAAGGCAGTATCTTGCCCATGGGCACTATTAAGAAATGGCTGAACTGAGTAACAATCCCATCTCTCACTCCCAAATCCATGCTCTGAGAGCTACATGCTTAATTGGATATGCCAACTCTTCAGTGAGACCCCCAAAATAAAAACTAGTAGTGATGAAGAATACATTTGCCATCCTATGGCAGGAAACTTTGGTATTTTTCTTAAAGCAACAGAAATCAAAATGTTTTAATAAAATCTTTTGCTCACAAGCCAATCTTTTATGTGCATTGATTCAGATTAATTCAGGAATTCTGACATGCAGCAGCATCACTAACTAGTTTCCCTGTGGACATGAGCTCTTGAAATCTCAGTTTTACACCATCTTCTAAGACACTTTGATGCAGCTTTCTATAAGCAACAATGTGGTTCTATGAAACAGGCAAGAAATGGGAAAGGGGGGCCTGGATGCTAGGCCTGCCACGGATGATATAGTTTAGGGTATGGCAAAGTATTCTCGGTCTTCTCCCTTCTGAAAGTTAATAATGTCTTCCCCTTTCCTGATGCCCATGTATTGCTACTGGGAAAGGAAGAATAAAGCAGAATGTCATTAAAGAGGTCAAGAGGACATCAAAATTGTGGCGCTGGATCCAAGCCAAATCTCTCATCTGGAAGCCTACTGTAACTGGATTTTTCTGGACAGCCTTGTAAACTCCTTGGAGGGAAAGAGCCACACTTTATTTCCCCTGCATCACCCAGGGTCTAGCCACATGCTGGGCACATAGGAGCTTTGGCAAAGTCCTTGCTGGCTGGCTGATGACAGACTTGGATGTGTTTACATAAAGCGCACTTGTGAGACACTGTATCTGCCAACAGCTAGAAACTGGTGTGTGGGAAGAGGGGTGGGGAGGGAAGAAGAGTATGTGAGATGCGTGGCATGCAAAAAAGACAAGCTTTGATGGTGACAAATGGCATCTGAGAGGGTTGCCCCTGTCACCAATAATAATAATATCTGGCATTACTGAGCATTTTCTATGTGTCAGGCGTGGAGTGTCATGCTTTACATGTGATCTCATTCAATTCTAATTACAATCCAAGGTGGTGGCATTATTATTTGCTCTAGTTTACAGAAGGGGCATAAGAGGCTTAGAATGGTAAATAAATTTGTTTAAGGCCTCAAGGAAAGTAAGCGTCAGGGTCAAGATTCAAGTCCGAGCCTGTGTGATTCCAGACTCCAAGCTCTTAACTCCCCTGCTGTGCTGTGCTGATTACACTCCTGCTTCAACAAGAGAGGCTGAAGAAAATGTGATGTGGCCAGCCAAATGCCATGCTGGCGATTTCCCGATGGTGTAATGAGGAATCACAGAACTTCTTTGTCCTTCCTTCCTGTGTGTGTGTGTATATATGTGTGTGTGTGTGCCCATGCACACATGCACGCCGAATACAAGTGTGTTTTTGTCTGTGTCAGTTCTCACAGAAGGGGAGAAAGACAGGGGCAGACCCCACCAACTGTGTGAAATACAACGGCACTCGGAAGAGAATGCTGGGCAGGAGGTTTTGAAGGGAACATAACCAAGGCCCACTCACGATGGTAGACATTAACTCAGAAAGTGTCTGGACTGCTCCTATGGGAAAAGGCAGATGGAAGACAGACTCATGGAAATATTCCAGTGCTCTGTGAGCCAATCAGTTATAGAGGCTTTTCCCTTCAAACAGAATTTGCCTCTGTTGGACAAATGGTGCCGGGTAGGCTAAAAAGGAAGACAGGGAAGCAGCCTGGCCAGAGAGAAATAAGCATCATATGAGAAACCTTAAAATGAGATTCTTCCTGAACTAGGAAGGAGGGACTCTGGGTTTTGCAGGGGAACAGGTAAGGGGAAGACACTGAATGGAGCTTGGGTCTGATGGATTGACAACTCTGCTGCAATTGTGACATGCTTTCCCAGTGCCAGGCTGGCATCGAGGGCTTGAGATCCACAGCCTCAGTACATACTGTGAAAGGTATGCAGATGGATGGAGAGGCCATTGGCTTGCCGGAAGCCCTTGCCACAGTCCCTGCAGACATAGGGCTTGTCCCCAGTGTGGGTCCTCACGTGGCGGGACAGCTCAATGGACTGGGCAAACACAGCATCACAGTACTGGCACGCATACATTTTCCCTGCAAATACACAGGAGCTTATTAGAGTCAGCACTAAACATTTATGGCATGGCTACAAACAAAATCTAATTCTACAGCACGTATCAGGGAAATATCATCTGGTGGATGACATTAAAACATCAGGCAGTCTGCAATACGCTGGGTGAGATCTGAGCTGTCTCGTCACATGGCACCTCACAAACACAGCCGATCACACAGAAGGTGCGAGTGTGGTTGGACAAAGGAGTAAGGACGGAGTTCTCGCTGCACAAGACAAGCCATCTGTTCATCAGTCACCGCAAGTATGAAAGAGCGTACTCTATTCCCGCAACCAGATACATCCCTGTGCCCAGAAATTAGTGGGTTTGGATCCCCTTGCAACATATACCGTCTGGATTTGCAACTGCACACAAAGGTGAGATACGTGGATACAGAGAAGAATGAAAGCCTTCTTTCAGTCGCTTGCTATAAAGTTATTATGTATCCCTCGGTTTCTCTGTTTTCACATGCGCATAATGAGGAAATAATGACCAGACTGCCAAAGATTGTTAGAAAATGTGGGTAAGGAACAAATCCGGAGAACTGGCATTTGTGAGAAATGCTAGACCAATTGAACCTCCAAGCTCCCTTATGGGCCAAGAGAGCAAACAGGGCAATCGGTGAGGCAAGGCTCCAGAACCCCGGATCCCAGGTCTACCACAACTAGGGCAAGCAGCCTCATTTTCAGTGTTTATGTATTGGGCTGCAAAATAAGATTTTGTTAGGGAAAAAAGGGTTCCTTGAATGGAGAGGTGAAATTATTGAGGAGCCTGGGGCATAGTCCTTGACGTTCTCAATCCTCAGTTTCTAGATGATCTCTCAGTGCCTCATACACCATCTGTAATGGATGCCTCCTGTAGTATAGCTCCAGCTTGCATCTTTCCCCAGAACTCCAGATCCGTATGTCCAACTCCCCACTGCCCTGCTCTCCACCTGGATGTCTAGTAGGTATCTCCAATGCATCAGAGAGGCCACTATTTGTGGTAATTTGTTACAGCAGCAGGATAAACTAACACACTTCACAGAAAAACCAAAAGTCCTCATCTGTTTTGGGAACCCAAAACAGAGCTCCCAATGCTCTATCCCCACCCTCCCCACAGCCACCACCCACATACTCCCCAATCTCAGTCAATGGCAGCATCACTCAGTTGCTCATGGCAAAGCCCCAAAGCCTTCAGTTCCTTTACTTCCTTTCTTTCCTTCACATCCCACATTCAATCCACCATGAGTCTTGTTACCTCCATTTTCAAAAATATATCCTAAAACTTGAACGTTCTTTACAACCCCCACTAACACAACTCTAGTTGAAAACTATATCATCTCTACACTGGATGGCTCTAATAGCTTTCTGTTTCCCTCTTGCCCTACTATAGCTTATTGTCTGGAGTGGCCAGGATTAACTTCTGAAAATGTAAATTAGATCCTACCACTCATTCTCTGCTCAAAATCCTTCTATGGCTTCATGTGGTAAGTGGGATAATGGGCCCCGAAGATGTCCATGTCCTAATTCCTGAAACCTGTGTGTATGTTACCATACATGGCAAAAGGACTTTGTGAATGTGACTGGATTAAGGATCTTGTGATGGGGGGTTGTCTTGGATTATCCAGGTGGGCCCAATGTAATCGCAGGGGTCCTCATAAGAGGGAGGAAGAGGAGCAGAAAAGGAGGCATGGCGATGGAGGCAGAGGTTGGGGTGATGTGGCCAAGAGCCAAGGAATGCAGGCAACCTCTAGGGGCTGGAAAGGCAAGGAATGAGATCTCCCCTAGAGCCTCCAGGAGGAACTCTGCTGAAAGCTTGAATTTAGCCTCATGAGATCCATCCTGGATTGCTATCTTCCAGAATGGTAAAAGAACATATTTGGGTTGTTTTAGGCCAGTATTTGTGGTAATTTGTTACAACAGCAGGATAAACTCACACACTTCACATAAAAACCGAAAGTCCTCACCCTGGCTTGTAAGACCCTCCAAGGTCCAGCCTTTGCTAGCATCTCTGGCCTTATTGCTTAATGCTCTTCCTCTTTGACTCTGCTTTAGCCCCTTCTAGCTCTCTCTGGTCTGTCGTGCGGGTAAAGCTCATTTCCACTGGGGAGGTGCTCTGCACTTGGGATGCTGTCCTTCTAGGTCTTCCACTGGCTCCATTTCTCACTTTGTTTAGGTTTCTCCACAAATGCCATCTCGCAGAGGCCTTCTCTCATGATACAAATAGTGTTCCCCAAGCCCTGTCCCCTCACTGTGTACCCTGCTTTATGCTTCTTCATAGCAATAACTGCTATCTAAATTTATACTATATATTTACTTGTTTATTGTCAGTTTTACCGAGTGGGATGTAAGTCCCATGACAGGGGTGCGTATATTTACAATACCCCATGCCTGAAAAGAGTACTTACGAAATTCATTCACTCAGCAAATACCGGTTGAGGGCCTACTTTTGCCAAGTACTAGTCTAAGTCCCATGGATGCAGCAGTGGGAAAAGAAAAACTAACAGCTTGCCCCTCATGACTCTTGCATTCTAACAGGGAAGACAAAGCAGAAATAAAGTAAATTACTAAAGTAGATACTATATCATATGAGAAGCACTATGGGAGAAAAATACTGCATGGAAACCAGGGGTGGGGTGCTGAGACCTTACAGAGGGTGGCCAGGAAGGGACTCACCGAGAAGCTAAGTGTGAGTAAGGTCTCAAAGGAGGTGATGAAGAAAAGCATGAGGTGTCTGACGGGAAGTGTTACCAGCAAAAGGAAGGGTAAGAATAAAGGTCCTGGAGCAGGTGCCTGCAGGCCTGAAGGCTGGCCAGAAAGCTAAAATGTACAGGCCTAAGAGATGAAGTCAGAGAGGAATCAGGAACCTTAATCACGGAGGGCCTGAGAGGCTATCTCAAGGACTCTGCATTTCACAACTGACTGGGACAAAAAGCCACTGAAGAGTTTGGAGCAGAGAAGTGACCTGATAGGGTTTACTTATTTTTTAAGTATCAAGAGAAATGGTGAGAGCAAGACCAGCTTTGAGGCTACTGTGACAGTCCAGGTCAAACAATGGTTGCATTATAATTTACACGTAAGTGCTCTAAACAATACGTAGACTCCTCCAAGAAGCCTTCCCTGACAATGCACTTCCTCTTCCCCTCCAACTGGACTAGAGACCCCTTCTCCATCCTTCCTCATCATGCTGGTGTTATTCCACATCACACAGCTGAGAATCTGCATTGTAACGGGCACCACACTCCCCTCCCCCTGCCCCCTTCAGGCCACAAGCTATGGGCACACAGGAACCCCAGCTCAGCTACTCGGCATCTGCCACTGCCTGATCCACAGTAGGTGCTCAGTCAGGGTCCTTGTCATGCTTGAATTCGACCTCAAAGCTAAAAGAATTTTATGTAAATTCTCTCTAACTTTTAATGGCAAAAACTGCAATGACTTTTCCACAAACCTAATACAAAGTCATAGGAGGTTAGCCAGCCTCTTTCAGAAGCTCTCCCAGTAAGCAGTTTACATGTCTATGCACAGAGCTATTCCCAGTCGTCTGTTTGCCTAGAGGTTGTGCATTGTTATTTTATTTTATTTTATTTTTTTATTTTTTGAGATGGAGTCTTGCTCTGTCACCAGGCTGGAGTGCAGTAGTGCAATCTTGGCTCACTGCAAGCTCCGCCTCCCAGGTTCACGCCATTCTCCTGCCTCAGCCTCCCGAGTAGCTGGGACTACAGGTGCCCACCACCACGCCAGGCTAATTTTTTGTATTTTTTAGTAGAAATGGGGTTTCACTGTGTTAGCTAGGATGGTCTCGATCTCCTGACCTCGTGATCTGCCCGCCTCGGCCTTATTTTTTTTGATACTTAACTTTCGTGGGTACACAGTAGGTGTATATATTCATGAGGTACATGCGATGTTGTGATACAGGCAAGCAATATGAAATAACTGCATCATGGAGAATGCGAGATCCATCCCCTCCAGCATTTACCCTCTGTGTAATACATAATCCAAATCACATTCTTTACTTAAAATGTACAATTAAGTTATTATTGACTATAGTCACCCTGTTGTGCTATCAAATTGTTTTGTTTTTGAGATCTATATCACACCTAATCCAAATGGGGTTTAGGCAGTTTATAGTGAAGTCTGCAGGAGAAATGAACTGCGCCCGGCCTTACCTTCCGAGTGCTTCTTTTTGGTGTGATAGGCCAGGGCGGAGGCCTGGGTGAAGGTCATGAGGCAGTGCTTGCACATGAATGGGCGGTCCCCGGTGTGAAGGCGAAGGTGGTTCTTCAGGGTGGAATTGGCTGCAAACTTCGCCCCACACTCTTCACAGGAGAAAGGCTTCTCATCGAAGTGCTCTGTCAGCTTGTGGTACTGCATGCCTAGGGAAGCCACGCATACCAGAGACCAAAAGAGATGCTACTAATCAGTGTTAGGAATCTCGCACAGGATGCCAAGAGCACTGTCTCAGGCCAGGCCTCCGGAGGAAGCACAGCACGAAGTCCAGGGCGCCAGGCCACGCTTGTGCCCCCTGCACACAGCCACGCTGCTCTCTGCCCACCAACTGGCATCCCCAAAGTCACCTGGCCTCATTCCTGGATGGAATCCCTTCTCTCTCTTAAATAGGACCCTGACACCCAGAACTAGGGAAACTCAACTTGCTTTTATATTTCACTAGGTTTATACAAATTCTAAGACAAGGGAAAACCATTCTGACTATACATCCCATGATTTCCATGACTCTTGTTTGTTACCAAGAAACAAGTGGCACATGGAAACATGAGCCAGGTATTAAGCAGCTGGTTATCACTGTAAACAGTAAGAGCTACAAGTTACTGTGTGCTCGCTCTATTACAGGCAGTGCACTGGTGTTTAGCTCTGTTACCTTAAGCCTTCATAACAATCCAACAAAGTTAGCGGCATCAGGGTGCTGCTTTAATAGATTTGGGGAAATCAAAGCTAAGGGGGCTGATTCCAAAGCCCATGCTCTTCTCAAAATATTACCCTGCATCTGTAGGAACCTGCTCTATTTTCTAAGCCCACCCACAGCCCTCACTGCACACAACAAAGGGCAAGGCCTGAAATCCAAACTATAAAACCCACAGTTATCATCCTCTGTTCCTTTGCCTTCTTGAACGTACCTGAGGCATGGGCAAATTCTCTCCCACAGAGGTCACATGTCACTGGAAGCCTCTTCTTCTTCTTCTTGGGTGCGTCGGGCTCTCCACCTGCACCATGGGCCTCCAGCTGATGTTTGTCCAGCTCTTTCTTGGAATCCTTGGTCTCCCTGCACTCCTTACACTGCACCTGTTTGCTCTTGGCCACCCGGCAGCGCTTCATGTGCACCTTCAGGCGGCAGTAGAAATGGAAGCTTTTGTCGCAGGCCTTACAGACGAAGCTCTTCTTGGCAGGGTCTGGGGAGGCAGAAACCTCTTTCTCTTGCTGTCCTGGCAAGGAACCAGTCTCTCCTTGATCGTTCTGTTCCCCAGGCTGGCTGTCTTCTTTGGCTGCCTTTTCATCTTCTTTGTTGTTGGCTTCAAGGTGAAATTTATTACTCACCCTCCACGTTTCCTTCTCTCCATCTTCCTTAGTAAGGACACCTGCAAAAGACAGACAGCTTGTGGCTCTGCAAACTCTGTTTCTATTTTGCTTTATAACATTTCTAACACAAAGGAGACTAGAGACTACTTGAGATCCTCAAAACACTCTGAAGTAATACATTGTCCTCTTTACTTTCCAATAAACACAAAGAACATTTTCCCTCTATGTCTCACGACTTTTTTAGGTATTGAGAGCGTATAAAATGAATACGTAACTTAAGGTTGTGATAAACTCTGATATGAACTGCTGCCTCTTTCTTCAGGAAACAATCAGGGTGGGACAGGAACCCCCTTCCCACCCGGCCCGTTCCTTACCAAGGTATGCTAACTCGTGCATGACAGGCTGCAGGCCTGGAAAAGATTTGTGGACACTGCAGAGGAGGTGGCATATTTCAATGGCCGAGACTGATTTTTCCACGGCTCTACTCAGCACTGCTCTCAGGGAAGCTTCAGGGCTGGCTGTCTCAGAGGAAATGCTCAGAATCTAAATGAATACCAGGAGACAAAGGTGGTGGGTTAATCTCAGCAGATTTTCTCCATGGTTTTCAACTTAAAAAAAAAAAAAAAGCTAATCCCAGGAAGGCACTGCTCTATTTATAAGCAGTTTATACATCGCCTTGTGATAAATGTAGTGGACAGCTCTGTTTGCCAAAGAACAGGAAAACTAACAAAACAAAACAAAAAAAGAAGCATGTATCCAGATAAATATGCAAATACAAAGAAGATATATGCAGGGAAGCATAAAGCATTTTCTATAAGAAATAGCTTATCGGAAGCTAGGAGTCTCCCAAAGACCTTTTCTGGATTTTAATACTAAAAGCTTGAAAAGCTATAGGATTTGGTCATCGGTGTGTCTGTCTTGAAAATCAGAGTAAGTTTTCATAATATATACTTGTCTCAATGTCTGGAAGTAATTCTGCATGATCAGTGGCTTCATATTTTTAGATACTTAGATATACCCATTTAAACGTCATTTTCTTTCACAAAGAAACTCAGCGTTTTAAAGAAGGTTCAAATAGAAGCTTTAAAGAGGCCAAGAATATTATTTCAAAGCCGTCGTCCTCTTTCAGAATGTTAGAGCTATCAGCAGAAAGAGTCGGTACACTGAGAAAATAAAGCTAAACCATCCACAGATGGCCAAATGGAATTTTCATTTTGGAAGATATTTTATTTCTGCTCTTTTCAAGTCTATCTAAATAAACCTGATGTCCCTGGAGGCAGGCATGAGACTAATTAGTGAGGCTAAAACTGATCAACTGCAGAAACCCCATTTCTGAAGTTGTGGCATGCTGGAGAGAGTCTAACAGATGAATCTTTCCTCTGAAGCCCTACAGAAATGTGTGCCATCTTCTTCCCAGCTGAGTCAGACCAACATGTGGCTGTCACCTGCACAGAGAGAGTCAGAAACCCGCCCTTCTGCACACCTTCCACACCTACCGGAATCAACAGGGCACTACATTTGAATCTGTAGTTTAACGTCATGTTCCTTTCTTGTTCTTCCCCACTCAAGATGCACATGATCCTGGGCTGGACACCCATGAGTTCCCCCAGTCCCCACCTGGTATTCCTGGGATGCTGGCCACATTGTGTGAGGCCTTACAGAAAATGAGCTGGCATTTTTTGCTACCCCATATGGGCAAAAGCTTTGTTCTATCTATGTTTATCTTGGCTCTTTATAGAAGCCAGAATAAAACATGTAATAAGACCAGTTTTACTTTCCTTCATCTGAGACAAGCTGCTTCTTAGAACAGGTAAGAGAACAGTATCATGGCTCCAGGGGATACCAGGTTTAGACAAATGGAATAAATTGGTTTGAGTCATAGGAACCCGGGTTCAAATCCTGACATCATCTCCTCCCTGCCGGAGCATTTTAGACAGGTAACTTAACCCCTTGGGGCCTGAGAACCCTTGTCTATAAAATGTGGTAACATCACCTGCCATGTAGAGCTGGAAGGATTAAAAGAGCAAACGTGTTAGGAAGCATTAGCCTAGCACGGGGTACAGATATTGGTTCCAGCCAGGCATGGTGGCTCACGCCTGTAATCCCAGCACTTTGGGGAAGCTGAAGTGGATGAATTACTTGAGGCCAGGAGTTCGAGACCAGCCTGGCCAACATGGCGAAACCCTGTCTCCACTAAAAATACAAAAAATTAGCAGGACATGGTGGTGCACACCTGTAATCTCAGCTACTTGGGAGGCTGAGGCAGGAGAATTGCTTGAACCCGGAAGGCAGAGGTTGCCATGAGCCAAGATCGTGCCACTGCACTGCAGCCTGGGTGACAGAGCGAGACTCTGTCTCAAAAGCGAAAAAGAAAAAAAAAAGAAGGAAAACAACCCAACCAGATATTGGTTCCTCCCTTTGGAATGAAGACAGTCCCAGGCAACAACTGTAAAACTCTCCAGCATTTTGCTTTTTATTCCCACCACACCTCTTTCACAGTCTCTGCCCGGTGCTCCTCCTCCGAGGTAAAGAGCTTGCACTCAGTCTTCTGTTGGATGGCCTCCAAGATCAAGTGGTTATGCTTCAGGACTGTTTCTAAAGTGGCACGTTCTGGGGTGGTCACTGAAAAAAAGGGGGATCAAAAACTCATTAGTCAAACAGTGAGCACCGTTTTTCCTTCACCCTTCCTCCACTCAATTCTTCATAATGAAAACACATTTCCCCTATCTCCTGTCTGAGGCTGGCAGCGGGGAAAATGGCAAACAGCACTGTAATCAGAGTATAATAACGAATGTAAGTTTAAGATAATTACTGCATCTATTTTTTAAAAGGTTTACAAACTTTTGTGTCCTTGAACGAAAATGCCAGTCCTTACTTCTAATAGTAGGGATGTGGGTGACTACTCTAAGAGAGCTCTTCCTATTTTCTAGGAAGCCTGACAGCCATCTCTAGTGGGGGCAAAACCCCTCCAGAGGTCAGGTAACTTACCTGCCCGGAAGAAAGCGTCGGCACCAGGCTCCCTTCGTATTTCCTCCATGAGCAGGTCTAATGGGCAGGTCTTTGTCTCCTGAACCACCAGCAGCAGTTGCCAAATGGCTGTGGCAGAGAGAGTCTGCTTTTCTAGAACTGCTGATATCAGGGAATTGAAACCACCTGAACCAGAGTCACGTTTCACAAGCTTCTCCATGACCTTCAAGATGTAACACAAATGCTCACGTAAGAGACTCTCCAGCCACTGGCCCAGCTGCAGAGCTGCAAGTCTAGGTATTGGGTTACAGTGAACATGTTTGGGGAAGGAGTTTTTCAACATCCTCACCTCTCTCAATCTGAGAGATTTCTTATACATGTCAAGGTTCTTCATTTGTCCTTTTGAATGCCTTTCCTTACTACCACAGAAATTAGAATTATTCTATTTGTTACTCCACCTTAGAAACTGAGTTACCTTCTATTTCTCCTCCACTTAGCAAATTCTCAACATGGCTACATATGTAATATTTACAGAAAATATAAATGTATGTGTGGGTGTTCATATTTTTTCCTTCCTTCTCATTTTACCCTCCCCTCCCTCTGTTTCTCTCCCTCTCTTACCTCTCTTTCTCCAGGGGCTAAACTTGTCATGTGTGAGATCATCTTTAATAAAATCTGGTTGTCTGTGAAAATCTCAGAGAGGTTTTCGTGATAGCGTCTCAATAGCTCAGTCCCATAATCATCAGGGCTTGGTTGGACTGTAAGGATATTAGCAAAACAATAATGTTTGATGCAACAAAACCTTCTACAGAAGACTCCAGGATACTACCAATGAGAGACGAAGACAGCAATCAGCACAACAGCTCAGTGTCCTCTGCAGAGCCCTGGCTTGGCGCCTCATATGTTCAGAGCTCCTCTGCCTACCCTTAATCGCTTGGTGCTTCAGGGTCATAAAGCCATTAACACTTTGAAAGTCAGTGCCTGGTGGTAGGAGCTAGCAATTGCTCACCAGGGGGGTAATTAGAAGGCTGTACTTGTAAGAGACTCAGATGCGCAGATTCAACGGGGGGTGCTTGTCAAGCCTGAGGTAGAGGATCCGTGTGGCGATCCTAAAGATAAGCACGAATCAAGGCTGTGTGTGTGAAGCTGACCCGTGGTTTTTCTACTTAGGTGCCCTTTGGGCCAATTTGTTAGGTTCTCTAAGAGGTCATATTTACTTGAAAGTTAAGAAACATTGAAATGATCAGGCATTTCTCTTAGCTTTGCAGATATTTAAAAATGTACTCTCTTCTTTAGCTCAGTAACTCCACTTCTGGAAATCCAACCTTAAGAAATTATCTGAAGGTCTTTGTCTATGTACAAAGGCAACTGTCAAAGCATAATCTGTGCTGATGATGACAGTGAAGATAACAACTAATATTTACTGAGTGCCCATGTACCGGGCACTGTGCCAAATGTTTAACATGTATTATACTAGCCACACAAAAACAAATGTGATAGGTACCACTCTTACCCCATTTCACACAGCAAATGAGATTCAGAAAGGTTAAGTCACTTGCTCAGGGTATTACAGCCACAGAATGGTGAGGTGAGGCTGTAGTCCCAGATAGTCTTGACACTAACGCCTACAGTCCTAACCATTACGCTACATGTGCTCTGAAATAAGGGCATGAATAATACACCATACACGTCCTTATGATGGAAAACTACACAGCCTTCAACAGCTAGGATTGTGGGGAGTTTTTCTGAACTGTGGAAAATAATACTGCTGTAATGTTACATGGGGGAACCATAAAATTATACAATATGATAGTATCTTAATATTATAAAAATGATAGATAAAATATGTCAAGGTGTTAATATAGGCATGCTTGAGTGGTAGAATTTTAAATGGTTTGCTACCTTATATTTGGAATTGTCCAAGTTTGTATAAGTACATACTACTTTTATAGGCTAGGGACAAATATCCTTTTTCTGAAAACCATCTGAGTCCTAAATGCTCTGGGACAGGGAAGAGTTGGCTTAAATTGGATTGTCTTTCTAAGGCATAGGATATGGACTCATTTCCCCAAGCTGAACAGACACCAGAGCAGTGAGTTCTGGGGACTGCTGGAAGCAGACAGCACTCTAGCAGAAAAGGGGCGATCGAGATTCGAGGCTTTGCTGCTCCTATTTGTGAATATGGTTGACAGCGTGCTGAGCCTTATGAGCACATTTGCTCCTGTGGCTCTCACAGGTGATCCTGGACAGCCCTGGGAAAGCCACATGTTAATAAGTCCTGAGCCACAGGAACACCATGAGGGAGCTTAACCGAGAAGAGTCACTCTCAGATTTCAGATCTTAACTCCAGAGAGATCGAGAATTACTGATGTATGACAGCTAGTTTCCATACTGCAATGACATTTCTTAACATTATCTTATCTCACCAGCATGGAGCCAAAAGGGTGTTTCAAGCTATAATTTTCTGGAAGAGTTGTTCCAGTCCAGAGAGTCAACAATTAACTAATACCTGTGGCGCCTGGCAAAGTGGCTAATTTCTGCAACTTCTCTAGCAGAAGGCCCAGGTTTGGGAAAGTCATCTTCACAGCCTGGAGGAGTTTTACCAAACTCTCAGCAGTCAGGGTCTTCTCTTCAGTCATTCTGTGCAACAAATTTTCTATTGTCTCCTTGGGTGTTCTGCCCTCACAGCAATTCAGAATCACCTGCAGTGCCAAGCAATCAACCAGACACCGGTTACTGGCAATTCAACATTTATCTGACACACCACTGGAAAACCTAGCAAGACAGCATCACAAGATGCCCGATCTCCAAGTCCTCCTCTGTTGGTCTCCAGCATTATTTTTTTTCCATAGTTTCTTCCTTATTTTGCTTCAATAAAAATCTAAAATATTTTCCAAACAAATACCTGTAAAAATCTTCCTTTCTCAATTGCAGGTCTGTGTATATGCTCTGCCTCCAACAGCTTGCATTTTGTGGAAACATTCCTAAACTAGGTCTACATGATACAGCAAGTAGCCTGCCTCTAACCTGGTTCTTTAGATGTGGCTTGTTTGGACACTAAGATTGAGAAACACAGATTGACAATTAACATGGTTTAATGTTTTTTGGTCTTTTTTCAGTAAAGTTCATAATATTAGCATAAGTTATAATTTCATAGGTTATAATTCCATTGTTTTACTTTACTTGCATAGTAATCTGAACACTCAGATAATCTGTACATTAGTCTGTGGACTCCAAAATATTAGATTTAAAGTGTCTTTCTGGATTATTTTTCTTGTGGATTCCTCATTATCCATTCCTCTCATTCTCAAGAGCCACATACATCAGCTCCAGTCATAATTCAGCAATTCCACTCCTTTGTCCTTCCTTGGTGTGCTAGAGGATTTTGAGTCAAAAGGGCACAGAACTCTAGCAAAAGGATGAAAATAAAACACGTGACAGATATTTTACAGATATTTTTATATTACAATAGAACTATTTCTTAATGGACTACGGCATAATATGCATAGCTTAGCTCTTATGGAACTGATAAAGCAGGGGATTATTTCAATACATGTAATCTACAGATTCACAGGGACTGAATTTTGAGCTTTCCTTTGGGAAAATGTCAGCTCCTAGTCATGGTAGTATGCCAGAGGCTGCCATTATCAAATTAACTTCCATTTTAAAATAATGAATTTAGTTTTAAAACCAAATTGGTTTTATATATATGAAAGGAATATATACATAATAAATCAAGCTGTCATATTCTTTGTCAGTGCAGAATATAGTCATCCTCTTTCAGTTCTAATATATAGATTTCTACTAAATAAATCATAATTTAAAAATTAAGAGCTTGTATCTAAACATCATACTGATTTCAGAGCTAAATCTTGGTTCCTAAGCAATAATCTGATACATAAAGAGGCAGCCAGACACCGGTAAGAGTAAGCACAGGCTTTAAATCCAGACAGACCTAGTTCAAATTGCAGTTCTAGTATTTATTGCCTGTGTGACCTTGGGCAAGTTATTTAATTCTTCAAGCCTTATCTTCCTCACTTGAAAAAGAAGATAATACCAACTCTTGCACAGTTGTTACTGTAAAATGAAGGTGCTGTTTGTATGGCTTTGCCTAACTCCTAGGACATATGTGATCTTTAAGAAATGACTATGTTATTGATATGATTAGGGAGAAGTACTCATAGGGGTTAAGAGAGTATGTTTTGATTAGAAGTCTAGTTCTTATTACCAGCCCCAAACAGCTGTGTCTTTGGGTGAGCTGCTTCACCTCCCTGTGTTCTGTTTCTTCATCTTTAAAATAAGGGTAATATCCATGATGTCATAAAGTTGCTATGAGGGCAAAACTCAGTAATGTTTAAAAAGTCCTCAGCACATTGCCTGGCACACAATAAGCAATAAATAAATGACAGCTATAGTAATTACCTTTTTTTTTCTGTTTCCAGTCCTTATGTAAATATGTTCCTGGTTACTGCTTCTTACAAAACCCAACATATTTATAAAGGCCATGGCATCCATTATTAGCATGGTTTCTAACCAGAAAAAAAGTTGGAAAAGGCCTGGGTACACATTCCACACGATGTCAAAATACTGTGGCTATTCAATCAACATTCACCTCTCCACTCCCACTTTATAGTATGCTTCAGCTTTCATGAGAAGGAATCACTTAACGAAGGTCTGGTGGAACCCCAATCTTAAGAAGTGTTTTTGTGATTTATAACTAATTTAAGCACTTCTGCTTCAGCTTTCTCTTTCAAGTAAACTGAAAGTGACAGAAGAAAATGACAGTGTGGTCTATCTTGCTGCAGAGAATGAGGCTGAGTTTGGACTCTATCTATAAATGCTGTTTTACCAAGATAATGAAACAGTTCAAAGGACACATTCAATCTAGCTAATAAGAAAAAGGTTTGAATGAGTAATCCAATGAAATCGCTAAAGAGGGAATCAGGAACTTCTAGAGCTATAAGCAACTTACTTAAATTGAGTGTCTGAAATCACACTTAATTGGAAGACTAAGGAGAAAAGATAGAAGAATCTTTGTATATTTTATTTCTCTAAGAAGTTCAAAGGACTTAAAATTTTAAAAACAAATCATAAAATGTAATTCTGAGATTAAAGGTTGTTCCCTTTGTGTGTGTGTGTGTGTGTGTGTGTGTGCATGCACACATGTGCAACATAAGATCACTGAGAAAAATTGAGGATCTAGTTGTCACTGTAAATTCAGGGCTTAGCCATTATACCAGTGGCTTCTAAACGTTTTCTCTCCTGACAACTTAAGTCACTTCCCACAGTTTTAGGAATTGATGCCACAAAAGTACTCTATCCCTATTCCTTCTTCCCAGATATAAAAGTATTTTTAGCACAAAGTTGAAATCAATAACACCAACAAACATAGTTATCTAGTTGCCTTGAGAAGTCATGCCAGCAGTTTTATGAGGATTTTAGTAGCTAGCTGGTGGGAGAGTAAATTGGTACAACCTTCCTGAAGGGCAATTTGGCAGTATGTATCAAACACTTGAAAATTTTTATACTCTCGATTCCAAAATTCCACTTCTTAGAAAGTATAGTAAGGGAATAATTTCAGAGGTATGGAAAGATTTATGTGCAAGAATGTTTTTCACAACATCACTTATAATAGCAAAAAAAAAAAAAAAAAAAAAAAAGGACACTAATGCCCAATGATAAAGAATTAATGAATTATGGAATGTCCATTAGATAGGCTACAAAATCCATATTATAGGCATAGACATGTATTAAGATATTAGGTAAAAAGTCAAGTTAGAAAACCATATGTTCTGTATAACGCCATCTTGGGATGACTCAAATAAGAAAGAGGGGAACACGGCCGGATGCGGTGGCTCACGGCTATAATCCCAGCACTTTGGGAGGCCGAGGCGGGCGGATCACGAGGTCAAGAGATCGAGACCATCCTAGCTAACACGGTGAAACCCCGTCTCTACTAAAAATACAAAAAAATAGCTGGGCGTTGTGGTGGACGCCTGTAGTCCCAGTTACTTGGGAGGCTGAGGCAGGAGAATGGCGTGAACCCGGGAGGCGGAGCTTGCAGTAAGCCAAGATTGTGCCACCGCACTCCAGCCTGGGAGACAGAGCGAGACTCCGCCTCAGAAAAAAAAAAAAGAGGGGAACACATGCTTCAGCAGTTAGCAGTGTCATCTCTGAGTGGTGAAATGTGAATTTTTTTCTTTTTGATTGCTTTCCCAATTTTCTACATATTCCAAATGTACAGTACATTTCTATAAAGAGGAAAGGTGTCATAATAATTACAGAATTTCCTTAACATTTTAACTCGATACAGTTGTTTATAGTAAAAATTGATAGTCAGAGCAAGAATAGCATATATCCATCTGTCCATCTGTCCACCTGTCCACCTGTCCATCCATCCACCCACCCATCCATCCATCCATCCATCCACCCACCCACCCACCCACCCACCTATCCATTTTCCTTATGGCTCCATGTGCAAGGCCTTCAGCAAGCTACTGTGAGGAAAGCGACAGGATACGAAACAAGCACCTCAACTTCAAGGTGCTTACTATGCAGTATGTATTAAAATACTGCAAAGTATAAAATGCTATGTGCCACAAAAGAATTTTTTTTAAGTGCTATATGAATTCAGGAGGAGGGAGGAGACACTTGACACAGTTACCCTTTTTTCAGTGCCAGTGAGGAATTCCTCCTTGGCTGTTTCCAGGAACTCCATAATAGGTCTCAGCTGTGTTACACACTGTATCAGGTCCTCTTTGTGTTCTAGTAACAGAACAGACAAGGTCTTTCCCTCCTCTGTGCTCCCTGGGGGAGAAAGAGTTAGAAACACACAAGAGAAGCTAGTCAATTTGAAGAAAATGACAGCATGGTTTGTCAAGAGAGATCTAACAGAATAGTAAAGTGATTTTCAGCTTATTCTGAGCACCTGAATGCAGATTCTCTTTTACAGAGGAAAATACTTTATTATTCTGTTTAAACTCTATGAAAGGAAAAATGTTTCATTTATCTGTCGAAACACAAAGCTGCAGAGCCAGCCAGAGGTTAACTTCTGGTTGGCAAGGCCACTGCTTTGTACCTAACCCAAATGAGAGAAGCTTCAGCCTTAAAGTGCTGTCAGCGAACCAGTCCACCCTGGGTACTCAAGTCATTGATTTGAATGTGTGGCTTTTTGAAGGGCAGGAGAACATTGATGATATTCTCCAACTTCAAGGTGTCAGACTAGTTAACTGTGGGATAGAAATGGAGACTCAAATTTAGTTGGTGTATATTTAACATGCAGCTTCTGGAATTTACATGTGAAACTTATGTGAAAACCACTTAATAACTAAGCCACCAAAGAAACGTATCACTGGAACAAACTTTATAGCATCATCCCAAAATAAAACCCTGCCATTCCAATCCATAGGATCTTCTCCTACCTTTTGGCTGCACTGTGTCTACATCTTCTGGCTTCCTGGCTAACAGTGCTGTTTTTACTGCAGGATTAGAATCTTGGTACAGCCTCAACAGGGATACAACAGTCTGAACATCCAGGCTCCCCTCTCTTACTTTACTCAGGATTCTCTGGAATGCTGAATGTCCTCCTTCACCCTCGAGACACTTCACTACAGTCTATGGAACAAAAGTACCCAGAAAGATAGATTAGTGAACCACAAGAACCATCCACTCCCTGCATTTGGCAAACAAGGCCCTCAACAGTTTGATTCCTGCCAGCTTCTCCTGCAGCTCCTCATCCACTGCACTTTCTTCCCCAGTGGCAGTTCCAACAAGACCCGCGATCCCAAGCTCCTACCCCTGTCTTCTGGAGGACTCCAATTCCACGACTCCATGCTCGAACCTTGCTCAGGGGTTACCTCTGCTGGGAGGCCTTTCCTGGCCACAGGTCCTACCTCCTCTTCACTGCTTTTAATTTGACATTTGTCATACTATAATTATTACATTTTTTCTCCTACTAGACTTCTTGAAGACATGAATTATGCTGTTCTGTATCCTCTGTATCTTCAGCAAATAGCATAGCCTGGCACACAGTAGGGGCTCAGTGAATTTTTAATAAACTTAATGCACTTCTTACCTAATTATACCTTTCTGAATCTGGCATTTAAGTATTTCATGGGCAAGGATGTCTGAATTTAAATCTAATGAACTGTCATTTTATTATTTGAGAATGCAATTAAAATCTCACAATTTAGGAAAAAAGAATACCTTAAATCATTTACATTATAAATGACAGACTATTTAAAAAGACATGAGCCTTATTAATTTTAGATATAGTCGGTAACAATTAAGGCTAACAATGTGTTGGCTTGTAGTTGCCAGCTGTAAGAACATATGACTCACATGTTAATTACGCCGTGTGAATGACTGCTTTCAGCCTGAAGGGGCTTCACAGCTTCTTCCCCTAACCAACGTTTACATAACGGGCCTTGCCTCTGGCTTTGTGCCACTTGACCTTTCGGTGGCATTTGGCAGTGCCTCTGTATCACAATTCTCTTCTGATTTCAGCAGCACTGAAGTATGTGGGATAAGAACTTGCCTTCCTGACCACTCCTTTTCAGCCTTTCACACTGGTTCTTCTTCCAAATCCGTAACCATTAACAGCACCTAAGACTGGTCTCAAACTTTTATTTTTTTTTTTCTCCTTTTATATGCTCCCTTTTGAAAAGCTCTCACATGTATCGCTTTAACTATCACCTTTATGCAAACCACTCTGAAAAGCAGCTCTAACCCTGCACTGTTTCAATCCAGAGCTGCCACACGGTTTCTGCTGGACACACCTTATTCTCCCTCCAGAGGTCTCAGGGGCGCATATAAAACCAAAGTCATCATCTTGACTCTTCTAGACCCTTCTAAGACATCAACAACCCCAGTGGCAAAATAAACAAAATTAGTATTCCTTTCTTTGGTCTGACAGAACATCTCTCATGCAAATACGAGGAAGGTCAATTGGAAGGTAGGATTCATATTTCTATTCTAGCAATAATTAATTTACTTGAAAAAATCTGATAACCAAAACTGAATTTCGTGTGTACAGTCATATGTAGAGTCTTTATATTTCTACTTCACAAAGCTACCATCTACCTTTGATTTTTTTTTAGTGTCAAGATTATAAAACAGAAAAATTTTCTCACCAGAGTCTTTAGAGAGCAAAAGGTTAGTTTTCTACATACACACAGTCTCCCCACTACACTAAAGGAGCTCACGAATACTGTACCAACACAGCAAAATTTAGCTAGACAGCTGTTATTATCAATTCTGGTAGTAAGTATATGTTTAAGATTTTTATTTAGAGAGATTTTATCCTTCTCCTCTCCTCCCAAGTAGAAATTATAAACGAGTTACACCTTGTGTTTCTTGGCTTTGCTTTAGCTTGCTTCCTAATCACAGGATGTCTGTATAAAAAAGCTACATTAAACTTTAAAAGTTTCCTGTGTTTTTCAGTCATCTCCAAAAGTACACAGAGAGAAAACACAGTTTAATAATCCACATCAACATATCATTAGTGTAAGAAACTTCTGAGAACCTAAGGTAACTCATCTTGTATTTAAAAAATAATAAACAAGAAATGAAGATGTCAGTTGAATGCTTAATCCCCTTTGGCTAAATTAAATCAACTTTTCATGCTTTTGTTAGTTGGCTTGAAATCTCTTTAAAACGCCTTCTCACCGACAGCAGTAGGGACCCCAAGGCAGGCAGCATCTAAAATGGATCCTAATGATACCTGACTCTGGATATTCATGCTGTTGGATTGAACCTCACGACTTGCTTCTAAGAAGGAGAATATGGTAAAAGTTACAGGATGCTACTTTTGAGGTCAGGCTAGTTTGACTTCCATCTTGCCTGTGCTTTCTCTCTCTGCCCTTGCTCTGTGAGATGCAAGCTGCCATGTTGTGAGCTGCCCTATGGAGACACCCAGGTGGCAAAGAACTGATGTCTCCAGCCAACAGTCAGGGAATAAGCTTGGAAGTGGATCTTCTGAAGCCTGCCAACAGCCATGAGAGCGGGCTTAGAAAAAGATACTCCCTGGGCTGAGCCTTGAGATGCAGCCCTGGCTGACACCTGTGAGCGGCTGAGCCAGAGGATTCAGATGAGCTGTACCTGGATTCCTCACCCACGGGAACTGTGGTAATAAATGTTTGTTGTTTGAAGCTGCTAGATTTTAGAGCAATTTGTGATACAGCACTGGATAACTAATACAGAGCCACTTGCTGCTAATACCCTCAGTAAACATGTTTCTTCCTTTTTATTTTCCCTTTCCTTCCTGCCTGCCTTTTGTGCATCTCAATTAATACAGCATACAGCTATCTCATTCTAGCCTAGGCCAGGCTTTTTTTTTTCCACCTGAAACTCTCCGAATATCCCAAATCCACATCTCTCAGTATCCAATTTGTCTGGCATTATCATTTGAGCCAGTGGGGAAGAGAAGCTTTCATCAATGGTGGCATCTGATATGCTTCTCATTATCCTCTCTGCTGTCTCCCTCTTTGCAGAACTACTCAGCAGTGAAATTAAAACATTTGTTCACTTCATTGCTCAACAGTGATGCTAGGGCGGCCATCTGGGAAGAGAAGCAGGGGTGGGCTGATGAAAGGGCCAGGAGAGGGCAGTTAGCTGCATGGACAGCCCTGCTCTCTCTGCTCTTTCTTTCAGAACCTACTGGGGACCTACACCCGTGCCAGCACTACAGCAGTTATTCCATCAGCCCCCTAAAGCTGCCTAGGGCTCCACAGTGGAATAAGCAAGCAAGCCCTTTTCTGCAACAGTTTTTCTGCCTAAACAGAAGGGTATTAGGATATTAGGATAGGCAGGGGTTCGTCAATTACTATCATGTAACAGAACTCCAAAAGCTGACCAAAACAGAGTTCTGTTGAAAGGGCTAAGTTCTTTAACCATACATTTGGAACTAACTCTTAATTCTCAGGGGTAAAGGTACTTCAATAAATTCATGTTAATGCACGGTCACAGAAGTAATCTAAGTACTTTGCCTATGAGTGAAATGTAGGTAAATATATTTCAAGATGAGACCATTTCTTTTCCTCTATAAGTGAAAAACCATTTAATCTTTCCCTTAACTCAAGCCTTTTAACTGAGTTGACTTATTTACCCCAATTGTTTGCCTACTGCCTTCAGATCTGTTTGAGTTATACTATATTCTTGTTCACTCAGGCCTCTGTTGACTGCTGAGGGCTGGGTGATGGCAATAATGATAGAGACTATAATCGCTCCACATCATCCCGGACACCGTGCCATCTACCTTCCTCCTCCTCACACCAGGCCTGGGAGACGTTACTACTACTATTTTAGATGAACTTCAAGGTGGTTAAGTAACTTGCCTAAGGTCACAGGTCTAGTAAGGAGAGTAGCTGGCACCCCTTTCACCTAGTTCCACCTTCCGGATTTAAGCATAATCGAATCTATTTACACTGGGTTCTATTAGACTTACCAGAATCAATACCGCTTTGAACACTGGGTAGTATGTAGACAATTTGTATCACTTTTCTTGGTCTCAATTAATAGACTGGTATATAGTAGGTGCTCAATAAATGTTTAATTAAATAAAATTCCCTTGCCATAAAACCATTAGCCCTTCTATCCATGGCTGCACATCTTAGGCTTAATCATTAACAGAAAGGAGATTTGGAAAAACAACAACTTATTTTCACCTTTCATAGACCTGTAAAATGAATCTCATTAACTCACTCTCAAGAGGGCTACCCAACCCTTCAGTGAACAGAGCCCTCCAAACACAGATCTGCATTTGACAAACCTCCACAGCAGCGACACGGCTGAAAACACCAGATTCACATAGAAGAGACGTGTTTGCCTTTGAAATAAAGTTGAAGGAGAAAAAAATGCTACTAGGTCTTCAGCTTTGGGAGTCTTCTAGATTTCTAGGTGAAGAGTCGATCAAAAAGCACAGAAATCAATAGTAGAAAAAGCTATCTCCTTATTCTAGTTGAAGACCCACTTTGCTGTATACACAATTAATTAAAAGCAGTGACATGGCTAGGAATAAAGAAGGAAGACAATTCCAGCCTTCATCTTTCTCCCATGCTGGATGCTTCCTGCCCTCGACCATCAGGCTCCAAGTTCTTCAGCATTTGGATTCTTGGACTCACACCGGTGGTTTGCCAAGGGCTCTCCAGCCTCTGGCTAAAGACTGAAGGCTGCACTGCCGGTTTTCCTACTTTTAAGGTTTTGGGACTTGGACTGATCCACCACTGGCTTCCTTGCTCCTCAAGGCGCAGACGGCCTATCGTGGGACTTTACCTTGTGACTGTGTGCCACCTACCACGGCTTTGGCCACTTTCTGTTGGATTGCACCTGAAGTTAGAGCAGCTGCTGCCATTTCTGTCACCATGAGGGCAAGCCTTTCTGAAAGTGGAGGCCACAGAGAGGAAGCATTGCTGAGACGGGGAGAAAGAACCCAGGTCCTGATGATGGTGTTGCCATACCTGTACCCAGCCATGGCCAGAGCTATCTCTCCTTTCACACTGTGAAGTCACAGGAGCCAACAAGTTAACTTTTTGCGTAAGCCAGTTTGGACCAGTAGATTGCACACAGAAGGCGCTCAAAGGAATCCTAGAAGCCCGGCGCTGGAAAGGGTCCCCAATTCAGCTGGTCTGGTGCTCCCTGCGGTACGTGAATGTGTTTACAGCGTCTCCCTACAACTCTCTCGGATATTCCTATGTCTACCCTAATTTAGTTGTTTTAGTAACAATGTGGTGCCTCCCAGGCAACGTGGTGTCCTGGATGAGAACAGGATCTCTGATGCCTCCATGCTTCTGAGCACCGCCTGGTCTGCAGGGACCATGGGTGGTGTCTGAATCCCCAGTGAAATTCCCTGAGCCTCACAGTCCCAGTGGGGCTTGTCTGTCACTGAAGTGCAAGCCACGCTCAATCCCTGGGGATGCTGAGTGCCGTTAATGGCCACGTGATGCCAGCTAAATAAAAACAATTTTCAACCTCCAGAAAGTATCCCAGCCACTCATAAAATCATCCACTGTGTCTCACTGTATGCAAGTCTTGTTAGCTCCACGCTGTTCTCAATCTGTAGCATCTCTGCTGCCTGCATGTCGGGAGGCAGACACATGTCAGAAAATACAGACGAGAGAACTGGAAAATGCCAGTGCCAGCGCCCTGTCCAACCCCTACCTTGCCTTTGTTTTTACCCACATGAAAACTGGCACAGAGAGGCAAAACAACTTGCCTAAAGCCACAGAGCAAATAAGTGGCAGTGTCAAAACTTGTTAATGCTAATGTCCAGAAGAGTTAAATAAATGATTTCTAAAACATTAAAAAAAAAAAAAAAAAGGCTGGGCACGGTGGCTCACGCCTGTAATCCCAGCACTTTGGGAGGCTAAGGCGGGTGGATCACCTGAGGTCAGGAGTTCGTGACCAGCCTGAACAATATGGTCAACCCTGTCTCTACTAAAAATACAAAAATTAGCCAGACATGGTGGCGCATGCCTGCAGTCCCAGCTACTCAGGAGGCTGAGGCAGGAGAATCACTTGAACCCGGGAGGGCAAGGCTGCAGTGAGCTGAGATTGCACCACTACACTCCAGCCTGGGCAACAGAGCAAGATTCGGTCTCAAAAACAAATAAACAAACAAACAAAAAACAAAAAACAAAAACCTAGCATAAAAACTGAAAAACAGTATGAGTCTGGCTCTAAATAAAAGTTTTACTCAGCTTAGCCAAAGGTCAGAAGTGTCCTCTTAGGTCACTATCTGCTTTTCTCATGGGTAAGGGATATTACACTGATACAAAGACATGCAGAACACATGTTCCCACTCCAGCACCCAAGAGATTTCTCTTTAATAAGTTTTGGCTTTGGTTTCTCACAATTCAAGTAGCCCACCTTCTTCTCATGTTGCTGCAATCACCGCTCAGGGAATGGCTTTGCCACCTTTCATCATTGATCTCAGGAAATAAAACAATCGGGACACTAGTTCATGGTGTCCTCCCTAAACTCAATCCTGCCCAGGTGCACACCTCACAGCTGTGTTTCAGAAATGGAATGACACATCCAGGAGTAGACTATTTTTAATGTTAAGCTGTTCTCAAGTTATGATTAACCAAACAACGACCAATCACAGGACACCACTCAAAGCTCTTGGGGAGCTAAAAATGTACAAACAGAAAAACAAAATACCCTAAACAAACTGTAAAATTGTACGGAAATGTGAAACAATGTTGTTCTAAGTGAACAGCTCTTAAATGCGCTCATTGCTGAAGCCTTATGGTGAAATCTGTAATTTGGCGACTCTTGTGCATACTTCCCCCAAAATAACCACACATGTGGCAGGATTTCTCTGCTGTCAAGATACTCTTTAAGGACAGGGATCAAGTCTTATTGAAGTTTCTCTGCCTAGCAAGCGGCTCAGTCTGGCACATATCAGTTGCTCAGTAAACATCCGCTAAATCAAAGGGTAAGCAAATGAGGAAAATGGGTATTCGGTGGCCTCTCATGCCACTGAAAGGTGCCAGCACAGACATTATGACATCTGCCATCACACACTAAGAGTTTTGCAAGCCATTCACTTCTCCAGCTACGCTTCTCAAAATGTAGTCTACAGGTTCCAAAACAGCAACCCATGGGGAGCCTGTTAAAGATGTAGATTCCCAAGTTCTACCACAACCTAAGAATCAGACACTATGGAAATGAGGTCTGGAGGTGCTTTGTAACAAGCACCTCAGATGATTTTTCTATACATTGCTAGAGACTGATTGCTTCATTCTAGATACTACCCCTGCAGTACAGGAAGCTACTTCCTCTAGAGACTGTTCTAGAAAGTGATTGCTTCAGACCAGACACTGCCCTTGAAGTTTAAGAAGCTACTTCCAAGTGGATGGTGGTACCTATCTGAAAGCATGCCTTACAAATTAAGCTTAAAGTAACAGCAAACCGGCCGGGCGCGGTGGCTCAAGCCTGTAATCCCAGCACGTTGGGAGGCCGAGACGGGCGGATCACGAGGTCAGGAGATCGAGACCATCCTGGCTAACACGGTGAAAGCCCGTCTCTACAAAAATACAAAAAACTAGCCGGGTGAGGTGGCGGCGCCTGTAGTCCCAGCTACTTGGGAGGCTGAGGCAGGAGAATGGCGGAAACCCGGGAGGTGGAGCTTGCAGTGAGCTGAGATCGCGCCACTGCACTCCAGCCTGGGTGACAGAGCGAGACTCCGTCTCAAAAAAAAAAAAAGTAACAGCAAACCATCTCATGTATCAGAGTAAACGGCCATGGCACCAGGATATTATAAGGCATTCAGTGAAAAGGGGGTTTCAAGGTCTATTAGGTCTAAAATACTGAATTAATGTATAAACAAACAATAGCAGTTGTTCCCTACTGATCTCCTACCGAGTGTCTGGCATTTTACTATGAATTTTATTTAAATAATCATAATTCACAATGACCCCATGATGTAGGTGATAGTATCCCCATTTTACAAACAAGGACACTGAGGCTTATAAAGATGAAGCTGCCTAAAGTCACAATGCTAGTAAATAGTAGAGCTGGATAAATGAATTGTATATCCACACAATGCACATGACTCAGCAATAAGAAGGAATGAACACACAACAGTAGGGGCGCATCTCTGTAGAGTTCACAGAAAAAGAAAAAAGGGAAGAAAAAAAAAAAAACCATGGATGAATCTCAAGATACTTACGCTGAATGAAAGCCAGACAAAAAATACATACCATATGATTCCATTTATACAATACTCTGGAAAATACAAACTTATGTACAGTGACCGAAAGCAGACCAGCAGTTACCTGGGACGTGGGTAACGGGAAGGGGCAGGAGAGAGGGAGTACACACGGACACGAAGAAACTTTTGGGGGTGAT
The DNA here is from genome assembly GCF_037993035.2 of Macaca fascicularis. Lineage (NCBI taxonomy): Eukaryota > Metazoa > Chordata > Mammalia > Primates > Cercopithecidae > Macaca > Macaca fascicularis. Next base: position 212,639,320 of record NC_088375.1, read on the forward strand.
GGAGATGTTTACCATCTTGACTGTGGTGATGGTTTCAGGGCATATACCAAAACTAATCACACTGTACAGTATACCTATGTACAGGTTACTGCATGTCAGTCATAGCTCAGTAAGGCTGTCTGAAACAAACTATAAGACAGAGAGACAGAAGTAGAGGCCCAAGTACAAAGCAGCATCTCCCTAACTCTGTTTAATCTTATGTTCTTAAAGTATCTGTTCCCTTTTTCTTTCTGAAGTTCAAAGATTTATTACGGACTGTAACAGAATAGGCTTTAAAAACAGCCACCAAGTGATTTGCAGAGCTCCTACTATGACCTCTAAAACTGAGGAAGAAATAATATAAGCCTATAATGATCACGAATAGCAAATCAGTGTTCATTTGAAGGACCATTAATGATATTGCCATCAAAAAATTAGAACAAGAAATGGAAAAAAAGAAAGAAATGTTGAACGAATGCATGTATAACATACATTTCTTGACCACCTGTTATATGCCACATACTTTTAGGTACCAATGTTAAAAAAAAATGCATAAGACACAGTTCACCTAAGTATAAAGGTGACACTAATAACTTGAGTATTGCTGATCTAAGGAATAACGTTACTCCTCTGTAGCCAAAGTTAAGTGGAGAGGAAGCCTTAAGAGAAAATGAAGAGGTGTGTCTAGAAGCTATCAAGGTAACAAACTAATGACAAAAAATGATGGATTGAACAGTTAAGAGAACATGCAAGTGCAAAAATATAAAACCATAATGTCCTTCAGCATAATCAGTACAAAGAGTACCAAGGATTTATGACTTGAAACCTCCCAAAGAGAGTCATCAGGGTTAGCCCAGCCTTGTAACTAGCTTGTCTCCCAAGAAAACAATGTATAGCCAACTGTCAATTAACACAGCTAAAATAAATACTAGACCTTGAATTTGTTTTTTAAAAAAGTAACTTGCTATGAATCAGGAAAACATTTAATTATTAGAGGGCATGTATTACTTGGATTAATACAAAATTGCCTACAGCAACATGGGAGGATCGACCCACAATACCCCCTACCAAATCAGAGGAGCAAGCCTGCTGGGACAGTGGCCTCTCGCTCTGCCAGCGGCCTCTCAGAATGGGGAAGCAGGGCTGGGAGAAAAGGGAAATAAATGGAATTCTAAATTGGTTGTGGAGTCGAATCTTGCAGGGTCAGGTGTGAAGAATCAGGTATTGAGAGATCACACAGGTAGGAAAGCGTCTCAACTGAGTTACTTAAAAAAGAGGTCAGCTAAGAAAGCATGATAGCCATTTGGCAGTTTTCTGTCAGGCGATTCCTAAACACTTATACATATATGCATCACTTTTACCCTGTTGGGAGGCAGTATAACTCAGTGTGTAAGGGAGCAGCGCTAAAGTCAGAATGCTGAGGTTTCAATTCTGGCTCAGGGTCATATGAGCTCTGTGACCTTCTCCAAATTACACCACCTCTTTGAGACAGTTTTCTCATGTATAAAACAGGACTTAACAATAATACCCACACTGATGATTTTTGTGAAAATTAAATGTGATAACACATATGCCAAGCTTAATACAGAAAGCGTTCAATAAATGTTTATCATTACTGTTTTTATGTCTGAAAATGGCCACTGTTATTCCTAAATATTGGATGTATTTTACCAATAATTCATATATATAAAGTCCTTTTTGTCCATATTTTGAGTATCTGTTGTTTTGTTTTAATTTGAATTGTTTAAGTCTCAGGTTTGGGGTTATACATGGCTACCTTCTTAAATTTATCTGTGATTAATCAGGAGGAAATGGTATGATCAGTTAAGTATCCTGGATCAAAACTGGTTAGAAGCTAGGATTCTCCTGGTGATCAAAATGTAACTTCATTTTGAAAGTATCTTGCCTGAGTACTTTTGCGAGACTGCCCTTTAGGGAATAAATTTTTAAAAATTAAAGTTTCAAAACATTGAAACCCTGGGCTATTTCCGCCCCATATGGAAAGTTAGTAAGGTATCCTGAGAACACTAAACTAGCAAACAAGTACAAAAGTCGAGGTACCTACCTCCTTCTGTGGACCTTTAATTTCTGAACACACTTCTAGTTTTTTTAAAACATCCTGGGTAACCATGAGTGCATCTGAGAAGATACCTTCATTTTCTAGAAGAAAATTCAGCTGGTAACGTTTCCTTTCACATGCTAAATGTGGAACAAAATAAAACAAATCAGAAATTCATTACTTGAAACAAATTTTTACAAGTTTCAGCTGTCTGAGCATCTTCAGGTCATATACTGCACCTAACTGATCTCTATCTAGCACATTAGTTATGAATAACAGACAACAGTATCTCTCACAGCTTCCTCCTTTGTGTTGGCCTCAGCCTGATTAAAATAGCAGATAATCAGCAGGGTGTGGTGGCTCACGCCTATAATCCTAGCACTTTGGGAGGCTGAGGCGGGTGGATCACGAGGTCAGGAGTTCGAGACCAGCCTGGCCAACATGGTGAAATCCCGTCTCTACTAAAAATACAAAAAATTAGCCAGGCGTGGTGGTGCATGCCTGTAATCCCAGCTACTTGGGAGGATGAAGCAGGAAAATCGCTTGAACCCGGGAGGCGGAGGTTGCAGTGAGCTGAGATCATGCCATTGCACTTCAGCCTGGGCAACAGAGCAAGACTCCGTCTCAAGAGACAACAAAACAAAATAAAAAAAAACAGATAATTATCAAAATGGTACATCATTATTCCAATACTGCTTTTCTGCTCTGTAGTTCATGTTTGGACTTTCAATGTTCAAAAACACAGACACTTTTAAAAGAAGAATGGCCCAGAATGGTATTGCACTGAATATTGGTTTTCTACCTAACAGCGGTCTTTGATAAATTTATTAATGAAACATTAAAACTGATAAAGATCATTAAAAACAGAAGGATGGATTATAAGACAATGACTGTTACCTGGTTCTGTGCTTGTCTCCTTTGCCTCACTAAAGGTTTGCACAACAGGGGAGGGGGAACAATCTTCAGCTGTGTTAGGAGTCTCCACTGGGGTCTCTGCATTCCTCTGGCTCTCCTGGGCCGTGGGAGAATTCACACTCATCTCTTGTGAAACTGCAAGGACTGCTTCCTCAGTGTCAGCTTTCACAGGGCCCCCTGGAGTGGCAGAAAGCTCTGGGGAAGAATGAGGCTCTCCAGCACCTTCGGATGAAAGGATTTCTACCTGAGGCTTCTCTGGTTCCTTTGTGGATGTCTCTGAGGATGGCGCAGAGACGTCCCTTACCACCTGACCCTGAACAGAGCAGTTTACAAGGCTGGTCAGAAGATTTTTGCAGCTAACAGCCACATCAAACATCTGTAGACTGTCTGCTAAGGAGATGATTTTGGAGAAGTTGTGCTTGCCCACAGGTAGTTTGCCCGTGTACATCATTTCCAACAAGAGCGCAAACTCCTCGGGGCTCACCACAGATGCATCGATGGAGATGGTATCTGTGTTATCCAGCAGGGTTTTGAACAGGAGGCTGGCAGCAGCCAGGACAAGCTTGTGAGCCCTGAAGTAAATGGTACCAATGGAGATGGTGCAATCACAGAACTGCTGCTCCTTGCACAGAGTGTAGAGCTGCTGCAGCAGCTGCCGGCTGTAGTTGGGGAGCTCCATTGCGTCAACTCTGCCCCAAGAACTCCTCTTCCTCTCCTCTCCTAGAGTCGGCTTCGGGGGGACAGGCCCTAGAGAAAATACCCACAAAATACCAGGTTAAAACTTCAAAAAACCATACGGGAAAAAAGGCCTTGAATGAAATGCTAAATGAACAGAAAGGCATTTCACTCATTCATTCAACAAATGTTGCTTAATAGGGAGGGACAGTATGCCAGGTATACTAAATCAATAATGATCATTATGTGTTTAAACATATGAAAGAGACTGCGCATAATGCTTTGTATAGACGATCTCATTTGATTCTCACAATGACTCAGTGGAAAAGATATTATTTCCTCCCCATTTTACAGATGAGATTGGAGCTTTGAAGGACCCAGAGAATCACCCTAAGGAAAAACAGCCATCTCACTGACTTCAAAGCTCTAACTACACTACCATTCCTGCTCCCAAAGAGCTCTCAGCCACCTAGAGGAGATAAATATGTAGATGGAGACTTATAATACAATGTCCTTGGCTTATTCAGTCTAGCCCTAACAATGGACCGAGGTCATCATTCTCTTCCTCTGAAAACACATTTTTCACTTGGTTCTCCTTCTCACTCACTAGCCATGCCTTCCCAGACTCCTTGGTTGGGTCCTCTGTGTCAGTGCAGCCTTTAAAGCTTGGAGTGCTCGAGGACCCAGTCATGCCACCTCTTACCTTCCCTCTCTTCTGATTCCATAGCTTTGAAATGTCATCTAAATGCTGACAGCTTTCAGATTTATGTCTCTGGCTCAGACTGTTCCTCTGAACTCCTGACGTAGACCTCCAACTACCTACTCAACATCTCCAATTGGAACCTGGTTTCTGAAATGTAACATATCCAAAACTCTCCTGCCACTTTCCCACCTCACAGCAATTCTGTCCTTCTCGTTCTTCAGACTAAAACCAAGTCATCCTTGACTTTTGCTGTTTCTCATATGCTATATCCAATCCTTTATAAATCCTGTTGGCTCTACCTTCAAAACATATCCAAACTCCAACCGCTAATTTCCTTCACTGGCTCCTCTCTAGTCAGTCCAAGCTGCCATCATCTCTTACCTAGATTACTGCAGCAACCTCCTAATTAGCCTCCATCCTCCCCTACTGCTATCATCCTATCTTCGACCCAGTAGGCAGAGCAACCTACTCAACACACAGCCAGATCTTGCTGCTTCTTTGCACAAAAAGTCTTAAATGGCTTCCAGTCTTGGAGTAAAAGTCAAAGTTCTTACAATGGCCTAGCAAGCCTTTAATCGTGATCTGGCTGTCATCGGCTCCTAACCTCATCTTCTACCACTCACTCTCCCCCTCACCCGTTCTGCTCTGACAACTCCGCCTTCCTTGCTGACCTGGGAATATACTAAGCATGCTCTACATTCTCTGCCTCAGGGCCGAGCATGCTTAGTATATCTGTGCGTGGCTGGCTGGCTTATTTCTACCAACCCTTTGCTTAAGGCCTTCTTCCCTGACCATGTTTTTTCAACAAGCAACCTCCCCTCCAACCTCAGAACATCCCGCTCCTTCGTCTGCTTTGTTTTTCATCATAGCACTTATCGCCTACTGACATACTATATTTTTATTTGTTATTATCTATCGTCCTTCACTAGAATATAAGCTCCATTAGGGTACGAACTTAATTTTTGTATCCCAATGCTTAAAATTCTGCTTAACACAAATACTGTTGATAAGTTGGTAGAATGAATAAATAACTAAAAGGAAACATAATGATGGATTTGTACACAGAAACAGTTTGGGGGATAGGGGAGTACAGGAGTTAGAGTAAAGCTTTGAGGGAATAACAGCTGACCTGTGTCTTAAAAGATACGGACACACAGATGAGGTAAAAAGAATGGGAGGAAAAGGCAATCCTGGCAGGGATGCCTGCATGAGGCACACAGATAAGAAAACATCCCGTGGTGGCAGGCAGGAGGATTAGGAGCTGAGATTATTGCTGGAACATAAAGCAGGGAATAGGAGTGTTAAGAGATGAATCTGGAGAGGCAGGCAGGGGTGTTGGCCACAGAGGGATATATAGGCCATGATTACGAGCTTGGATTTTATCCTAAAAGCAATGAGCAGCCATTGAGGTGTTTGAAGGGCTTTAAGCAGCAAAGTCATGTGGTCAGATATGCATTTTAAATATACCACTTAAGTAACATGTGTACAGAATTTGAGGGGGATAATGCTGGAGACGGGCTCTATATTATTGCAGGAGATCAGGAGAAAATCAATGAGGGCTTCAAGCAGGAGAACTGGTAATAGGAGAGAGCCAAAACACGTTGCGAAAGTATAGCTGTCATGACTTAGGGGCTGAATGATGTGAAGGATGGAGAGAAACAATTCCCAGGTTCCTGGCTTGGTGAGTGGGTGGATGATAAGATGATCCTGATAATACAAGAACAGACAGTTTAGGGGGAGAGACATCTAGTTCAGTTTTGGGTTTGAGGATCTTATCTTTGTGGATCTTTGAGGAAATTATATAATCTCACTTGTATAAAGAAACAAGTACACTAAGAAAAGGGCAGAAAGACATGTCAAAAAACCAGCAATTGCTTTTGTTAGAGGATTATGGATGATTCTCTTTCCACCCCACCATTTCTACATTTACTGACACTGAAATTGACAGATAAAAACATAAATAAAAATATTTCAGAGTTCCAGTTTCCATTCCGGCATGTCAGGAGCTTAGAAGTCACCATGTCCTAAAAGCAAACAAAGCTGAACAAACTGAAAAACCAACAACCTTCTTTAATTAATCAAAGAAAGGTCACAGGGCAAATCATTGTCCCTAAAATTAGAGACAGGTAGACACAGAGAATCACAACTTAATGAACAAAAAACACAAGCCAGGCGCAGCGGCTCATGCTTGTAATCCCAACACTTTGGGAGGCTGTGACGGGTGGATCACTTGAGGTCAGGAGTTTGAGACCAGCCTGGCCAACATGGCAAAATCTCGTCCCTACCAAAAATATACAAATTAGCTAGGCATGGTGGCAGGCACCTGGAATCCCAGCTACTCAGAAGGCTGAGGCAGGAGAATCACTTGAACCTAGAAGGCAGAAGCTGCAGTGAGCCCAGATCACACTACTGCACTCCAGCCTGGGCAAAAGAGGGAGACTCTGTCTCAAAACACAAAACAAAACAAAAACAACATATGAACAAAAGCCTCTGTAGGAACAAGCGCCAGTTTAAGAAAACCTGAACTGCAATCAATGAATCGCTGGAGGCTCAGTGTGCACAACTCTGAGAGTTAAAAATTCTGGGGGGAACTCAGTCATGGGGGGCCCCCAATACTTCTGTGAGCTTTACCTCCTAGAGCTCTAACAAGTCCTCACAATGAATACTGAAGAAAAATTCCCTCTTGCTTCCAGCAGCGGGAGAGGGAAAAGGAGCCATTTTGAAATCCGCCAGAGCACTCTGTTTTTAACAAGGCCCGCCTTCAAGAAAAGCATTTTACAAGAGCCTAACTGGCTACAGTTTTCTCAGAGTCTAACCTACCTGGAGAAAAACAGATACCGAACTCCAGCTCCCTCCAGCCATCCTGTACCATCTAAGGAGCAAAAAAGCCTGAGAGTACTTGGGAAGTTCACAGCCCAGGGGCACAAGCTCACCAAAAGAGTGAGAATCCCAGGACTAGAGAAAGCTTCTCCTCCCCTACACCCTACTACCCCATCAATAAAGGCCTAGCTATAGCGGTTCCTTTTATGTAGTACATCATGTCCACCTTTCAATAAAAAATTACAAGGCATACTAAAAGGCAAACAAACAAACAAAACCAAAAAACAGTTTGGAGAGACACAGCAAACTTCAAAACCACTCAGATATAGCAAGAATGTCCAAATTAGCACATCAGGTTTTTTTGTTCTGTTTTGTTTTTGGTTTTTTTGAGACTATGATTACATATCCAGGGGCTTTAATGGAAAAAGTACAAAACATGTAAGAATAGATGGATAATGTAACAGAGAAACGGAAATTCTAAGAAATAATCAAAAAGAAACGCTAGAGATAAAAAACACCATAACAGAAATGAAGACTGCCTTTGATGAGCTCATTAGTAGACTGAACACGACTGAGGAAAGAATCTCTTAGCTTGAAGATGTAACAATCCAAAACTAAAAAGCAAAGTAAAAAAAGAAGAAGAAAACAGAATATCTAACAGTGGGAAGACTAGAAAAGAAATAACTAATGCCAAATGGGGACACCAGAAGGGGAAGAGAGAAAAGCAGCAATATTTGATGCAATAATGACTGGGAATTTCCCCAAATTAATGTCAGACACCACATCACAGATCCAGGAAACTCAGAGGACATTAAGCCTAGGCATATAGTTTTCAAATGTCAGAAAATCAAAGGTGGTCATGGTAACAAAGAAAAACAAAATACAATGTATTAATATCAGTATCACTGTATACCCCATATACATTAAAAACATAAGGTAATTTATGAATGTCCACAAATATAAACTAAATAAAATGATTCAATTCCTTGAATGATGCAATCTGTCAAAACTCACACACACAGCAACAGACTATCTGAACAGGCCTATATCTATTAAAGAAGGTGAATCAAAGTGGAAGCAACAGGCCCAGATGTGTTCACTAATGAGTTCCACCCAATATTTAAGAAATTATACCAATTCTCTACAAACTCTTCCAGAAGACAGAAGCAGAGGGAATACTTCCCAACTCATTCTTTGAGGCCAACATTAACCTTCTACCAAAACCACACAGAGATATTACAAGAAAAGAAAACCACAGACCAGTATCTCTTGTGAAGACAGACGCAAAAATCCTCAACAAAATATTAGCAATTTGACTCTAACAATGCCTAAAGAGAATTATACATCATGGCCAAATGGGATTTCTCACAGGTATGCAAGGCTGGTTCAACATTCAAAATCAATTAATGTAATCCATCGCATCAACAGGCTAAAGAAGAAAAATCATGTGAATATGTCAACAGAAAGATGCAGGAAAAGCATCTGGCAGAAATCCAATGCCCATTCATGATAAAAACTCTAACAAACCATAAAGAGAGGGGAACTTCCTCAACTTCATAAAGAACATCTACAAAAAACCTACAGTTGACATCATTCATAATGGTGAGAAACTCAAAGTCTTCCCACTGGGATTATAAACAAGGCTGGGATACCCCAGTTCACCACTGATCTTAAACACTGTACTGGAAGTCCTAGCTAATGCAACAAGACAAGAAAAGGAAATAAAAGGTATACCTTTTATTGGGAAGGAAGTTAAAACTGTCTTTGTTTGCAGACTACATGATTGTCTTTACAGAAAATTAGAGAGAAATGACAAAAAACTTCCTGGAACTAACAAGAGATTATAGCAAAGTTGTAAGACATAAGGTTAATATACAAAAGTTAACTGTTTTCCTATATACCAGCAGTAAGGTAGAATGTGAAATTAAAAACTTTACCATTTACACTAGCACCCTAAAAAGGCAAATACTTAGGTATAAATCTAACAAAATATATACAAGATCTATATGAAGAAAACAACAAAACTCTGATGAAAGATATCAAAGAACTTAAAAAATGGAGAGATATCCCATGTTGTTAGATAGAAATATTCAATATTTTCAGAGACTCAGATCTTCCCCATGACCAAAATAGCTAACTCAATATTGAAGGAGAAGACTAAAGTTGGAGGACTGACACTGACTTCAATATTTACTATTTTAAAGCTACAATAATCAAGACAATGTGATATTCGTGAAAGAACAGACAAGTAGATCAGTGAAACAGAACAGAAAGCCCAGAAACAGAGCCCACACAAATACAGTCAATTCATCTTTGACAAAGGAGCAAAGGCACTAAAATGAAGCAAAGAATATCTTTTCAACAAGTGATGCTGGAACCAATTGGACATTCACATACAAAAAAAAAAAAATGAATCTAGACATAGACCTTACACCCTTCACAAAAATTAACTTAAAATACATCAGAGACCTAGATGTAAAATACAAAACTATAATTCCTAGAAGTTAACATCGGAGAAAACTTAGTTGACTTTGGTTATGGCAGTCTTTTTAGATACAACACCGAAGGCACAATCCATGACAGAAATAAATTTTGCTCCATGAAAGACAATGTCAAGAAAATGAAAAGACAAGCCACAGACTGGGGGAAAATATTTGCAAAAGACACATCAGATAAAGAACTCTCAAAACTCAACAATAAGAAAACAAACAACCCAATTAAAAATAGCAAAAGACCTGAACAGACACCTCATCAACGAAGATGTGCAGATGACAAATAAGCATATGAAAAGATGTTGTACATGGAATGTCTTTAGAGAATTGCAAATTAAAACAACAAGATACCATCACACACCTATCAGAATGACCAAAATCCAAAACACTGGCAATACCAAATGCTGACGAGGATGCAGAGAAACAGGAACTTTCATTCAATGCTGGTGGGAATGCAAAATAGTACAGACATTCTACAGATTAACAGTTTCTTACAAAATTAAACATACTCTTGCCATATGATCCAGTAATCACATTCCTTGGTAATTACCCAAAGGGGTAGAAGACTTATGGCCACACAAAAGCCTGCACACAATGCTTATAAAGCAGCTTTATTCATAATTGCCAAAATTTGGAAGCAACCAAGAAGTAGATACAATGAATAAACTGCGGTACATCCAGACAATGGACTATTATTCAGTGCTAAACAGATATGAGATATAAATTCATGAAAAGACAGGGAGGAAACTTAAATGCATATTTCTAAGTGAAAGAAGTCAATCTGAAAATGCTACATACTTTATAATTCTAAATATATGATGGTCTAGAAAAGGTAAATAGATAGTAAAAAAGACCAGTGATTGCCAGGAGTCAGAGGAGAGGGAGGGATGAATAAGCAAAGCACAGAGGATTTTTAGGGCAGTGAAATTATTCTTCATGAATCTACAATGGCAAATATAGGTCATTATACATTTGTCAAAACCCACAGAATGCATAACACCAACAGTGAACCCTAATGTAAACTATGGACTCAGGGTAAGAATGATGTGTCAATGTAGGTTCATCAGTTATAAGAAATGTACCACTATGGTGTGAGACGTGGATGGTGGGAGAGGTTGTGCATGTGTGGGGAATGGGAGTGGGGAGAGATCTGCAAACCCTCTGTAATTTCTGCTTAATTCTGCATGTACCTCAAACTGCTCTGAAAAATAGTTTATTAATTAAAATAAAGATTTGCCAAAATAAGTATCAATGTTTCAGTTCTAACTACCCCAGCCCCTTCTACACCATGTACCTAATATTGTTGGGCATTCATGAATTCATGAGATTTTTTTCAGCTTGCTCAAAGAAAATCTTTAAGAATGTCTACCCCTACTTTTTGAATACAGTCTGTTTTAATCTATATTATAAAAATGCACATATATTTTTAAACAAATGAAGAAACAGTCCTAGGAGGTAAGTGCCTTTCTCTAAAAGAAGTAGCTCGAGTAGGGGAACTGGAATTTTTATCTCTTGGTGTTTTATGGCAAGAGGGGGGAAATTCCATAAGATTTAAAACTAGGAAAACATTTTTTTAATTTTAAATTAATTTAATATTTGAGAAAAATCTGAACAAGAACTCAATTTGCAAATAACAAAAGACCATAAACAGGCACTGATGAGGTTTTTCTAAGCAACAAATTATACCAATGTAATGTGATTTTTTTTTTTTTTTTTTTTTTTTTTTTTTGTAAAACAAGACATAAGTCTTATGGATTACAGTAAACCAAAAGACCAACCTGGACATACATTAGATTTTTAAACATTCTTATTAGTAAGAAACAAGTGACTGGGATTATATTTTTGGTAGACTCAAACTTAAAGGTTGCTTTTAAGTTTCTGGGGAAGGTACTCACGTCAGATTAAATAAGAAGAAGATTCGCCCAAGATGCAGAGGGAGATATTTCGAGCATTATGTGGTCAGAGCTATTTAATGTTTTTGTGAACAACTTAATAAGAAGAGAAAAAGAAAAACTTCAGCAGAATGAGCAACTGGGCAAGGTTAAAAAGCTAACTGAACCTAATTATCTAGCTTACCAATATATAGATACTAAAAAGATGGTTATAAGCTTGAGCAGTAAAATGAAAATGGGAACCGTTAAGGCCTAAAACATTCAAGGGTGGTCAATGGCTACATAATGAATCCAAGTTGGCAATGTCGAAAACTGAAAATTTACTGAGATTAATGCAACAGTAATTAAAAAACAGACTTTTGGCAAAACGGCACACTGAGCTGAAGTAAATGCATCTTTTTCTTCCACTACAAACACACAGAAATGCTGGATAAAACATAAAAAATGCTTTTAAAATACATAGGCTTGAAAAAAAATTAAAGAAAAGAAATCCCTAGGTACCTGAAATGAAAGAAATATCAAAATCAAAGCTAGAACAGTAAGTGGGAATTGAGACCATGGTGGCCCACAGGGGTTTCAAACTCCTGTACAGGCCCTAAGCTGGGAGGAGGAAGCATTAATGCTCACATGAAGACTGCAAATGTAGCTTCAGGCAGGTAGAAGGTGGGGAGTTAGCACTGAGACCCTTGAATAAAGCCCAGAGCCTCAAACTTCGATCCTTCCTTGATATGCGGTCTGAAAAATCTGCTCACTGGCTCAGGGAAACAACAATAAGAGTTGCTTATTATCTAGGCCTTCAGCAGGAGAAAAGGTAAAATGCACATCTATGCCACACAGAGGTATAGCATCCAAATTTATACTCTGTATCATACAGGAATCTCAAGTCAGGAAATTAACATAAAAACTGGTCTCTAGCATGCAGCAGAAAAAAACAAAGGGACTCACATAGAGAAAAAGACAAACACAGAAAAGGACCAGGCGCGGTGGCTCACACCTGTAACCCCAACACTTTGGGAGGCCGAGGCGGGCGGATCACGAGGTCAGGAGATCGAGATCATCCTGGCTAACATGATGAAACCCTGTCTCTACTAAAAAAAACAAAAAACAAAAAACAAAAAAATTAGCTGGGCGTAGTGGCAGGTGCCCATAGTCCCAGCTACTCGGGAGGCTGAGGCAGGAGAATGGTGTGAACCCGGGAGGCGGAGGTCAGTGAGCCGAGATCGCACCACTGCACTCCAGCCTGAGTGACAGAGTGAGACTATGTCTCGAATAAAAACAAAAACAAAAACAAAAAAACAAAACACACACACACACACACACACACACACAGAAAAGAAGCTCACAATTACAAACTACATGAGGAAGACCTGGACGTGAAAAGTAAATCTATAAAAGCTAACAGTAGAAAACGTCAGAGGGGACCTTTGAAACAGGTAAGGCAAAGACTTCTGAAACAATTCCCCAAAAGCTTAAAAAGGAGAATAAATTTGACTGTATAGGTATTAAAGGTTTCTGTCAAAGGATACTAGAGACAGATGGACAAATGACAGAAATGGCAGATATTTGCAAAGTTTAAAGGCAACGAGAAATTGATATCCAGAATATATAAGAAATTCCTGGCTGGGTAATCCCAGCACTTTGGGAGGCCAAGGCAGGTAGATCACCTGAGCTCCGGAGTTCGAGACCAGCCTAGCCAACATGGTGAAACTCCATCTCTACTAAAAATATAAAAACTAGCCGGCGTGGTGCTGGGAGCCTGTAATCCCAGCTACTCAGGAGGCTGAGGCAGGAGAATTGCTTGAACCCAGGAGATGGAGGTTGCAGTGAGTCAACATGGTGCTACTGCACTCCAGCCTTGGCAGCAACAGAGTGAGACTCCATCTCAAAAAAAAAAGAAAATAACTTATAGGACCTCAAAATTAAGTCACTGAAATCCATCAGTGGATTAATAGATTAGACAGAGCTAAAGAAAAAATGTGTGATTAAGCCAGGCACGGTGGCTCACGTCTGTAATTCCAGCACTTTGGGAGGCCACAGTGGGCGGATCACGAGGTCAGGAGATCGAGACCATCCTGGCTAACACGGTGAAACCCCGTCTCCACTAAAAATACAAAAAATTGGGCCGGAGCAGTGGCTCACGCCTGTAATCCCAGCACTTTGGGAGGCCGAGGTGGGCGGATCACAAGGTCAGGAAATCCAGACCATCCTGGCTAACACGGTGAAACCCTGTCTCTACTAAAAATACAAAAAATTAGCCGGGCATGGTGATGGGCGCCTATAGTCCCAGCTACTCAGGAGGCTGAGGCAGGAGAATGGCGTGAACCTGGGAGGTGGAGCCTGCAGTGAGCCGAGATCGCGCCACTGTGCTCCAGCCTTGGTGACAGAGCGAGACTACGTCTCAAAAAAAAAAAAAAAAAAAATTGGCCAGGCGTGGTGGCAGGTGCCTGTAGTCCCAGCTACTCAGGAGGCTGAGGCAGGAGAACCGCATGAATCTGGGAGGCAGAGCTTGCAGTAAGCCGAAACTGCACCACTGCACTCCAGCCTGGGCATCAGAGTAAGACTCTGTCTCAAAAAGAAAAAAAAGAAGAAGAAGAAAGAAAAAATGTATGATTAGGAAGAAAAGTCTGAGAAAACTGCTTAGAAGGTAGTAGTTAAAAAGAAAATATGAAAAAGAGGTTAAGGGACATAGAAGATAAATGAGAGAGCCAAACATGCATCTAATAGGTGTTCCAGCTGGAGACACTGGAGAACATGTGGGAGAAGCAATTTGAAGACATGGCTAGGAATTTTCTAGAATTAAAGATGAGTTTTAAGAAGAAAAGCTTCAAAATATCAACACAGAAAAAGAAATTTAAGCAAACCAAGAGAAAACACATTACTTACAAAAGAATGACAACGAGGCTGATACAGACTTCTCATTAATAATAATAGATGTAAAAAGGAAATGGAGCAACAGTTTTCAAATATTAAGGAAAATGCCAATCAAGCCAATCAACCAAGTATCTATATGATAAACTATCAAGTCAGGCTAACTTTTTAAACAAACATAAAAGACTCAGAGACTGTCACTGAAAGAATTACTATAAGAAGGAAACTGAACCAGAAAGAAGGGATAAATATGCTAAGAAAAAAATAGAAAGCAACAAGCAAAAGAATTATTAAACATCATCTCCACTAAAATAATTAAAATCAGAAAGACTGGTAACACTGTATGTTGGTGAGAATGTTGAATGACCAGAACTGTCATACACTGTTGGTGGAAGTGTAAAGTGGTATACCTACTTGAAGAACTGATTGGCAATGTCTTAAAATGAAGACTGAACTATTATACATGCAAGAACATGGATAAATTTTTAAAAATATGTTATGTCAAAGAAGCCAGAAACAAAAGAGTACATACTATATGATCCAATTTATAGAAAGTAGAAATATAGGCAAAACTAATCTACCATGATAAAAATCAGACAGTGTAAGTTCTAGACATGGTGTGAGTAGGAAAAAAATTAAATGTAAAGAGACACCAAGAAACTTTCTGGGAGAATGGAAATATTCTACATCTTATTTTGGGTCATGGTTACAAGAGTAGATATTTGTCAAAACTCTTCAAATAGAACACTTAAGATTCTTATAATGTACATTAATTATATCTCAATTTTAAAATTACTTAATGTGTTAATATGTCTAAAATGCACCAACGTTTAAAAATGAGCATGGGAAGGGGAGATTAAAAACAAAGTAGAATAATTACAATCATAGTAGCTACCACATATTGAGTGCTTACTATGTGCCAGGCACTGTTCTAAATGCTTTGTGTGTATTCGCTCATTTAATCCTTTCAAAAACCCTATGAAGTGGGTACTCATCATCTCCATTTTATAGGTAAGAAAATTATGGCACAGAGAGGTCACATAACTTACCCAGGGCCACACAGCTAGTATGTGGCAGAGTGGGGTTCAAAACTGGGCAGTCTGGCACAGAGTTCTGTACTGTTAAACACTGTAATCCACTGTCTCTCTGAAATTAAAAAATCAACAACACAAAAAGTGAGAGTTAGGGTGTTCTAAGAGTCAAGGACGACAAAATAATACCTTCAGCCTCTGTTAAGTAAACTATGTACATTCATGTACAAGGATATAAGGGAATAGAAGCTGAATATTTACAAACAAGAGGTATTACAGAGAATAAAGAAAATGTGATTAATCCAGTAGTAGGTGGGAAAGGGGAAGAAAGAAGGCAAGAAAAGTACGGTAAACAGAAAACAAATTAAGATGGCTGGGCGTGGTGGCTCATGCCTGTAATCCCAGCACTTTGGGAGGCCGAGGCGGGAGGATCACTTGAGATCAGGAGTTTGAGACTAGCCTGGCCAACATGGTGAAACCCCATCTCTACTAAAAATATAAAAATTAGTTGGGCGTGGTGGCAGGCACCTGTAGTCCCAGCTACTTGGGAGGCTGAGGCAGGAGAATCGCTTGAACCTGGGAGGTGGAGGTTGCAGTGAGCCAAGATCATGCCACTGCACTCCAGCCTGGGCAACAGAGCAAGACTCCATTTCAAAAAAAAAAGAAAAGAAAAGAAAGCAAGCTAATTAAGATGGTATAAATAAGTCCAAATACATTAGTCATTACAATAAACAAATATTAAAGTTTCTTGTTAAAAGGCAGAGATCCTCTGATTATAATTCTTTTTCTTTTTTTTTTTTTTTTTTAGACGGAATCTCGCTTTGTTGTCAGGCTGGAGCGCAGTGGCACAATCTCGGCTCACTGCAACCTCCGCTTCCCAGGTTCAAGCGATCCTCCTGCCTCAGTCTCCCAAGTATTTGAGACTACAGCGCGTGCCACAATGTCCAGGTAATTTTTTGTATCTTTAGTAGAGACGGGGTTTTACCACGTTGGCCAGGGTGGTCTCAATCTCTTGACCTCATGATCCGCCCACCTTGGCCTCCCAAGACCGTATTTCTTAAAAGCCAGCTCTATGTTGTTTATTAGTGTGTGGGTGTATTTACACTTAAAACAGTGCCTAGCATATAGTAAGCACTATATGTGTTAGCTCTTATTGTTGGGTACTGAGAAAGGCTGTGAAATCATCCTCATTCAACAGTTTTGAAACTAGCCATCTGACTTGATAGCTTAAGTATTTATCTGTAAATAAACAATTAAAATAGAAATCTGTACATACCACTTTCAGGAACACAATTCTGTTATTAAATAAATATATATAATTATAAGGGATACACTAGTGATTTGGGGGCTATGGAAATACACTATAGAGGCTAAATATATTTTGCTCATCTCACAACTGAAATGTAAAAGTCTCTAATACATATTTTACTGTTTCTGCCTAACTTTCTTTGCAAGGAAGTAAATGGAAGAGACAGAATATAGCACTAGATGTCATGTGGTGAAAGGAGGCTTTCCAGAGGTAAGAAAGCAGTAGTGGAACACTGCAAGTTGGAATCTCGAAGTCCTGTAGACTCACATATAGAGGGAGCCTAAATTATGTTATTAAGTACTTACTCAATTGCTAGGCTCGAGAAAATTGTCAAAGGTCCCATGGGAAGAACGTTTAAGCAACAGAAGAGTACCAGAAAGATGAATGTTCCTCAAAGGAACAATATTAAAGCCTCAAGAAAAGACTATACTGATATAGAATAAAGATACTTAGAAAGACGAAACTTAATTGGCTGAACCAAGTGTCGCATAATGACCCAAAACACAAAGGGGAATTCAACACAAAGTAGAAATTAGGCCAGCATTCTAAAAGGAGCACAAAGAATATTTATTCATTTAAATTTTTATTCTGTCTACTTCCAAAAAGGATTTGAAAGTTTGAGGGCTAGGCGTGGTGGCTCACACCTGTAATCCCAGCACTTTGGGAGGCTGTGGTGGGCAGATCACTTGAGCCCAGGAGTTTAAGACGATCTTGGGCAACACAGCAAAACCCCATCTCTAAAGAACACAAAAAAACTAGCCAGGTGTGGTGGCATGTGACTACTATAGTCCCAGCTCCTCGGGAGGCTGAGGTGGGAGGATCACTTGAACCTGGGAGGCAGAGGTTGTAGTGAGCTGAGATCATTCCATTGCACTCCAGACTGACAGAGTAAGACTCTGTCTCAA
Organism: Macaca fascicularis; assembly: GCF_037993035.2. Taxonomy (NCBI): domain Eukaryota; kingdom Metazoa; phylum Chordata; class Mammalia; order Primates; family Cercopithecidae; genus Macaca; species Macaca fascicularis. The sequence continues at coordinate 212,656,968 of NC_088375.1, forward strand.
AAGAAAGTTTGAGGATCCTCTAAGTTATAAGAAAACAACAGTCACACACAGGAGAAAAACCAGAAAAAGTACAAGTGAGAACTAAGTCATAGTTTGTACAAAACATGGAATCCCTTTAATGAATAGGGAGGAAAATAATACTAAATATTTACAGTCTCAATATACATTGCTTAAATCAATAAAGTAGATGTTCTGTAATCAATTGAACAATTGCTGGCAAATTTCCTAACAAGACAAAAGCCTTTGCTGCCACTACTAGAGGGTAAGGGGCTCTCTTCTGTGCCTCAGGGAATGGACCTGATATTCTCCAATTTATTGTACTAATTTTCCCGTAAGTCTTCAGCCAGCAATACACACATGTCCTCATACCAGTCAGTGGTAACATACATAAATAATTAACTCTGTGTGGGTCAACTGCCCACCATTTACTCAGTACCTTGCTAGGTGCTGTGTGGGAGCAAAAGGAACGGTAAGTAAAACAAGATCCTTGCCCACAGGGAGATGGTAATCCAATACTGAATCCAACACTGGAATGACTGAAAAGAGAACTCTTAACTCAAACGGCAAGAGACAAGAAGAGGGAAAGGAAGAAAAGGAGAGAAGAAAAAACAGATTGATCCCAGTGAGTGGCAAGGGAAGGACTAGGGCTGGTAATTTCAAGGTTCAATTTCAACAGACAAGGTGAAAAGAAAAAGAATTGCAGACAAAGGAAGGAACACGAACCCAGACCTAAAGAGACATACTTGGCACATATGCTGGAAATAACATATGCTTGCAGGCAACTGGCACTGCACCTGGCTTTGGAAAGGCACCTGATAAGCAACTACTATCGCTGTTATGGACACTGGGCTGGCCAGAAGTAGGTCTCCAAAAACACCCATGTAAGAGGAAGTACGGAGCATGAGTCCAGACAATGGCAGAGGAACTTTAAACGCCTGCTTTCTGAGAAAGGCACACTGAACTAGGAACAGCACAATTAAAGCAGAGCTTTGCCAGTGACTGGCAGAATGGACTAATAAGGGAAAGACATTGCACTAGGAAGGAGTAACAGGCTTCCTACATATATTGTCTCCCAATAAACAATTGGAAGTTCATGAAGCAAAAGCTAGACCCATCTCTGCCTGGATTTCCGTATTTCAATATCCAAGAGAGAAAAGTCATTCTAACTCTTGATCAAGGTCTTCGATTCTGTCTCCCCTAACAGTTCTGTACCCTCCTATGGGCAGACCTACCCCATGGTCTGAGACATCTTTTTGGGTGTTCCAGCTTGATGCAAGCTTACCTGTATTTTTTTTTCTTATTGTTGGTACTGGTAATCCCTATCTTCTGAATAAAATCTTGACTTCTATTTTGAGGCCTGGGCTCTGCTGGAACCAGAAAGCTGAAAGGGACCTTGGAGAGCCCTATTCATTGCTTTCACCGAACAGAAGTTCATTACTTTATCTATCACGTACTCTTGTCGCATGACCAAATGACCTCAGTCCAATCTCCTTCCTTTTTAAAGGAAGAAACTAAGGTCCTGAGAGGCTGAGATGCTCTCTGATCCTAGTCTGTTTTAACCTCATGGCTACTTAGTAGCTCACAAACAACCAGAGCCAGGTGAAATAACAGGCACTCTCAACATAATTAGAGCAAAGATCACACATTCAGAAACAAGAATGGGGGGTTTGCTACACACAAAAAGATGACTTAAAATGTAAGGTATCTAAGGAATCAGTTAAGTTAAAAGAGAACCCCTAGCAATTATTTCTGAGAATACAAGGAGGATTGGCAAGGTTAGGAAAGGGTGACTGTAGCTTTTAGTAGGCCCAGATTTCTCAAGTTCAAAAGCAGCTGTCATTTGGTCTGTTCTCTTGTACTGAGGGCCTGAAAGGCAACAATGTGGGGTGTAAGAGATGCAGATTTCTGTATTTTACACTCCTGGGTTCATGACAGTATCTCTCACATGTATTATCATTGTTTCAAATGCTTTCACTGTCATCGTGACTCCTTCCCAAATGCTAGTGTGCTTCGGTTCCACTCCCCAAGATTTGGAGCGATACTCAAATGGCCTGTACGCCTTCCTAAGGTACGTGCTATTCTGGTCATTGGGAAATCCAGGCAGCCAGAACAGCTCTGAAGAATGCCAGCACTGAAGATTCTAAAGGGTGTGAATCAGGCATAAAGTTCACCTTTGTGGATTTGGGAGGCTGAGCTCTGTTGTAGATATCAAGTAGGGATGATGCTAATAACACTTGCTTATATACTGGGATTTACAGCTCATAATCCCACTTATCCTCATTTTACAGATGAGAACTAAGGCTCAGAGATGTTAACTGCCTTGTTAAGGGCCACAGAGCTAACAAATGGCAAAATCCATACTTGAACTCAGGTTTCAATTCCTAAGACATGGTTCTTTCCTCTGTAATGCAAAGGCCTCACTGAATGCTAAGACTTAGCTACCACTTCTGCAGATAATTTCTCCCTCCTAAGAGCTTACAAGCCATTAAGAGTATAGCTGTCAACACTTGGTTACTTAAAACGAGCAGCTACAGTCTCATCCTGAGGCAACTGGTCAGTGAGCCAAACACATCCACTGCCCCATCCACTCAGGAGACCATGTTTTTCTCAATCTCCAATTCACACCTCATGGCTGGGTCAGCCCTAATGATATCCTGCACTCTCTTTTCATATTCTACTAAATAATACTAGGATATTATTTCTCAAATAACCACTAATAGCTACTGATATTTAAGTGCCTTACTACGTTTCTAAGCTCTTTCTCCTTATCATCTCCTTTAATACTAACAAGCCAGCAAGACAGTTAAACCCAATTTACAAATAAGCCCCTGATAGTGAAGTTAAGTAACAGACCCAAGGACATATAGCAAATCAGTAGAGGAACAGAAATTTTCATCCAGTCAGACTGACCCGAAAGCTCATGCCCTTTATCCACTAGAACAGTTTCTCACACTTTAATGTGCATAAGAATCACCTGCAGATCTTGCTAATGAAAAGATTCTGATTCAGAAGTTCTGAGTGGGGCCTCAGACTCTTTGTTTTTAACACGCTCCAGGAGACCCAGCTGTTGTTGGTCCAAGGAACCATCTCTGAGTAGCAAAGTGCTATATAACAATGCCTAGTCTCAAATCACATTTAATTATTATCAACTATGTTTTAAGCAACACTCCACCTCTAGAAAGTCACAAGTCACACTCAAATTCCTCTTATGCACCTGCGCTTGGCTCCAGACAGAAAAACAATGTCCAAAGTAGCTCTGGGAATAAATCTATACGACATGGAGGATTCGAACAACCAGGCCTTAGGCAAATAGCGCTGTGACCTCCTGGTACCAACCCGAACTCTTTTGGAATGCATTCCAGCAGCCTATCTTCTAGGGCCCCAGGCTTTGGCCAGTTGCTGCCCAAGTAACTAGACCTTACAGGATCCTGTGCCAGGACACACTGCTCCTGATCTAGGAAGTGGTCAACTAGACCTAGTTAAGCCTCAAAGGACCTACAGTGGTACAGTCAGCCAATAAATATATGCTGAACTGAACACAGTGAAGAAATCTTGGCTCATGACACGATATGTGACCTACTGTGACATTTCCTTTCTAGCCACTATGCCATCTGTTGTCTCCCACAGAATCAAACAACTCTACTTCTCTTCCATAGCCTCCTACCCAGATTTCCCGAAAGCTGTATTCAACAGCATTTCAAGGCTAGTATTCTCTCTTGTGGTGTAAAGTCTAAAATTAAAGTTCAATATGAGGCTAGGCACAGTGGCTCACACCTGTAATCCCAACACTTTAGGAGGCCAAAGCAGGAGGATCACTTGAGTCCAGGAGTTCAAGACCAGCCTGGGCAACATGACAAGACCCCCATCTCTACAAGAAACACAAAAAATTAGCCAGGTGTGGTGGCGTGCACCTACAGTCCCAGCTACTTGGGAGGCTCACGTGGAAGGATCACTTGAGCCCAGGAGGTCAAGGCTTCAGTGAGCCATGTTTGTACCGTGTACTCCAGACTCTAGACTCGGCAACAACAGAGCAAGACCCTGTCTTTAAAAAAAAAAAAAAAAAAAGCTCAGTTACATGCTTACTTGACATATAGTACAATCTCGAGGGCCTCAAATGGCCTACCACAAGTACCCCTCCCCCTTGTGCTCCATGGATAAGGTACCCTGGCTGAACAATCCTCCTTACTAAAGGGACCAGTTATAGCTCTTGCTTATTCTTGAGAAGTGAGTGGGTTACAGTTCCCAGCCAGCCCCTTGAATTATTCAAACAAGCCAATCATATCCTCTGGCCAGAAGCAGGGGGCACCATCCGCTCTTGACACTAGAAAGGCTGCTTCCCACAGCCCCTCGTCGGTGGCTTACTCTGCTCCCGAGTGCAACTCCCATGTGAGCTTACATGACGTGTGGTATCCCAGCTTCCAGGCTGCGAGTATATGTGACTACAGCTGTCAAGCTCATCTGTCCACTGTCAGATGTCATGAGTTCAGCATCCCCATAACCCTACAGTGGGAATCCCCCTCTCTTCGGATAGGGTGAATAGGAGGTGATTAAAACATCTTTTTTGCCCAATCCACTGGTCTCTGTCCTTTTTCATATCCTTGAGGCTCTCGAATGCCTTTGGCAAGGTCATCAACTGCTCTATCATGGTAATAATATCTGGCATTGTGCTAAGCACTTTCCACACACTTTCTCATTTAATTCCCCTAACATCCCAATGAGGCAGATACCATTATATCCCTATTCTATAGATGAGGAAACTAATGTCCAGCAAGGTTATATAACCCACAAGACCACACAGTTAATAAGTTTGAGCAGAGCCCAAATGCAGATGTGTCTGGCTCCGTGTTCTTAACTACTACCTTCATCTCTCTGGCTGACAGGATTTCTGGGCTCGCTGCCATCATTCCCCAACCCCTCTCACAGGCAGAGATGGACTGCTGGGTGGCCTGGCAGGAGTGCCTGCATTTGAGGCTCCTTGTTTTTTTCTGCTGGTCTCTGCTAAAGGATGGATGGTGATATGTTATCTGGGAAAGAGTGCTATTGGAATAGGCCAGCTGGCTGGCAGCCAAAAGACTTTCCAAGGTGGCTTCAACTTAATTTACCAAAAAGTCTAGTTTGGTTGTCAACCATGCCGATACAGAAACCTTATCCTGTCAAAGTCTTAAAGTTAACTGAACTTGAGGAGGTTGGATAACACTATCTAGACACAGAAGAAGCTCAAATCAGAAAGGCAATTATTTAATTCACAAGGAGAAATATACCTATTCTTTGCAGTTATCTGTGAAAAAATTCAAATGGCAAGGTCAAATATCATCAGAAAGCCTCTTCAGAATCACAGAAGACAGCAAAGGAAGTTAGTTGTATGCAACCAACATTTAGTGGAAGCCTGGTGCCTCTGTCTTTACCATTAAAGTAAATGCCTGGCCCCACAACCCGGCAGGTGGAGCCTGAGGGCCAGCTACACCGCACGGGCACTGCCAACTGACCTTCTGTGATGTCTCGTCCATCATGGGGTTCCTAGACTCTTCTGTGGCTCCTGTTTCTGTTAATACAGTCGCATTGCTTTGTCTTTGAGATAACGTTTGGCAGGCATGTAATAGTGATGACCATGTGCTAATTTTTCAGTCTCTTTCTCTCAGAGTACCTTCTACTGGTCCTGACTATAGGCTTTTCTTTTGACACTCAGGACATCTATCTATACCAGATCAGAACTACTCTTCCTTTAAGAAACCTAAGCCCAATGAAGCTCCCAACTCACTTCAGATGTATCCCCCTTCTAGCTTCCTTCTGGGCCATCTGCCATACACTGGCTGTGGCAGACTCATTCCTCGTTCCCTTTCCCTGTTCCCTCACCCGCTCCTTTCTCCCACACACTTCATTCACTTGTTACTACTCTGCCTTCCTTCAATCCACTTAAAACTTTATAAAAAAACTTATCAATACCAAACATACATGAAATGATTCCTTATCAGAAGGATAACAGTCAGAATTATGCAACTAGAATTATCCTTAGAGATTATGTAATTCAGCCCTACTATTTTACAGATGAAAGAATTGATAGAAATCAAGTGACCTGCTCAAGTCATAAATCTATAATAGGCAACAGCGGAGCCAGAACTAGGATCTAGGTTTTATGAGCTTTTCAGCCAGTATTTGAACCAAGATACCAAACTCCTAAGTACACACAACAGGGCTTCAGTGGGGAGGGCTTCCATGCATCTCACATACCAGCACTAGGCTGGTTACACAGCCTGTTTATCATTTTTTTCTTTGAATGTTGATTAAAATTCAACCACTGATAGCTCTTTCAGCAAGAAAATAACTATCTTTAAGCCATAAAACTGCCCAAAATATATGCAAACATATGATTGCAAATTTCCCAATCCACTGCCATTAGAACTGTAAGGTGGGGACAGGCTCAGTGGCTCACACCTGTAATAACAGCACTTTGGGAGGCCAAAGTGGGTGGATCACTTAAGGTCAGGATTTCAAAGCCAGCCTGGCCAACATGGTGAAACCTTGTCTCTACTAAAAAATAAAAATTAGCCAGGCGTGGTGGCAGATGCCTGTAATCCCCACTACTCAGGAGGCTGAAGCAGGAGAATCGCCTGAAGCCAGGAGGCAGAGGTTTCAGTGACCCAAGATGGCACCACTGCACTCCAGCCTGGGTGACAGAGTAAGACTCCGTCTCACACACTCACACACACACACACACACACACACACACACACACACACACACAGAACTATAAGGTGAATTTGTGACTTGACCTCAAAAACATTTAGGTGACTATTAACATAATATAGCTGGGTGCAATGGCATGTACCTGTAGTCCCAGTTCCTTAGGAGGCTGGTGCAAGAGAATGGCTTGAGGCCAGGAGGCCAAGGCTGTAGTGCTCTTTGATCACACCTGCGAACAGACACCACACCCTAGCCTGGGCAACACAGTGAGACTGTGTCTCTTAAAAAAAAAAAAAAAGTAGTAATACATTAATGAAAACATAACTGGAGCAGGCTTTTCTATACATAAAGGAAACAAGAAATTCACAAATGACCAAAGGATTTGACTACATAAAAATGTAAGCTTTAAAACAAAACACCATCAACAAAATTAAAAGATAAATAATAAACCAGTGAACACTTCATGGCATGTAAGTGACAACCAGGCACAGTAGTCTAACACCTGTAATCCCAGCACTTTGGGAGGCCAAGGCAGGAGGATCCCTTGAGGCAAGGAATCCAAGACGAGCCTGGGCAACACAGTGACACTCCATCTCTTAAAAAAAAAAAAAAAAAATTAACCAAGTGTGGTGGAGCACACCTGTAGTCCTCGCTATTCAAGTGGCTGAGGTGGGAAGATTGCTTGAGCCTAGGCAGTCAAGGCTATAGTGAGCTATGACCATGCCATCGTATTCCAGCCTGAGTGACAGAGCAAGACCCTGTCCCTATCACACAAACCAAAAAAGAAAGATTATACAAATCAATCAGGAAACGCCAAGCATGGCAGCCCATGCTTATAATCCCAACATTTTGGGAGGCCAAGGCAGGAGGATTACTTAAGCCCCGGAGTTCAAGATTAGCTTAGGCAACAGAGCGAGACTCCATTTCTACAAAAAATAAAAAAATAAAAAAAAAAATAGCCAGGCATGGTGGCACATGCCTATAGGCTAGTTGGGAGGCTGAGGGAGGAGGATCACTTGAGCCCAGGAGTTCGAAGCTGCAGTGAGCCATGATTGTGTCACTGCACTCCAGCATAGGCAACAGAGTGACACCGTGTCTCCAAAAAAAAAAAAGAAAAGAAAACTTTAACATTTAAATTTTAAGAAGAAAAATACACATAATTCACAAAAAATTAAAAGTCAATAAACTGACTTAAAAAGTCAATAAACTGATTAAAAAATTCAGCCTGGTGAATAATTAAAGAAACACATATTAAAACATGGAATCAGAAAAGTTTTTCAGTGATAGTATTTAACTGCGAAATAGCGTTTTAGACCATGGACTCGGATTTGGCAGACTAACTTGAACACTTACTCGGTGACCTTGGGCATATCACTTTAATCATTGTGAGCCTTAACATCTTTAATAGTTTTGGTGTGAAGATGAAATGAGAGAATGCACTTGAATTGCTTTAGCAAAGTGACTATCAACAGTAAATGCTCAGTAAGTATTAGCTTCTTTTCTTTCTTTTTTTTTTTTTTTTTTTTTTTTGAGGTGGCGTCTTGCCCTGTCACTCAGGCTGAAGTACAGTGGTGAGATCTTGGCTCACTGTAGCCTTGACCACCTGGGCTGAAGCAATCGTCCCACATCAGCCTCCTAGGTAGCTAGGACTACAGGCATGGGCCACTACACCTGACTAAGTTTTTGATTTGTAGACAGGGTCTCCCTATGTTGCCTAGGCTGCTCTCGAACTCCTGGGTTCAAGTGTGCTTGAACCTCCCAAGGTGCTGGGATTACAGGCATAAGCTACTGTGCCCAGTCTGCTATTATTGGCGGGGGGTGGGGGAGGGAAACAGGCCTGACACAGTGGCTCACATATGTAATCCTAGCACTTTGGGAGGCGGAGGTGGGAGGATCACTTGAGGTCAAGAGTTCAAGACCAGCTTGGCCAACATGGTGAAACCCCGTCTCTACTAAAAATACAAAAATTAGCCAGGCGTAGTGGTGCCCACCTGTGATCCCAGCTACTCGGGAGACTGAGGTGGGAGAATTGCTTGAACCAGGGAGGCAGAGATTGCAGTGAGCAGAGATCACGCCACTGCACTCCAGCCTGGTAACAGAGCAAGACTCTGTCTCAAAAAAACAAAAACAAAACTACTTACACTAATAACACAGGAGAGGGAGCAGTGAGCTAGGTACCCACACAATGCTGATGGAAGTATAAACTGGTAAAACTTTTTAGGAAACAAGGCTGGTAAATAATCTGGGAGTAATCTGCTCACCTAAAGCTATAAAAATGTCCTTAGAGACATGAGAATTTGCAGGGTGGGAAAGGTATACTTTACTTGCACTGTTTGAATGTTTTACCAGAGTTACTTTATATACCAGTTGTATAATTCCAGATAAAAAAGGAATAAGAAATCTATGATAGTAGCAGGAAAAAAATGTTAATGTTTATGCCTTTTAGAATCACTTCTAGGAATCTATCAGAAATAATTAATTAGAGATCCAATGAAATATTTATGTACACTATATTCACAGCAATAGTATTAATGGTTTAAAAAAAAAAAAAACAAAAAACCTGGAGACAAACTTAAATATATGAGGTTTTAAAGTAAATATGGCATACAGCCATAGTATGGAATATTATGCAGCCATAAAAGGGGCTCTCTATATGACACTAAAAGAACATGTAATCCTCCCAATAAATAAATAAATCAAATTTCATCACATTTTTAAATGTCTGTTTATCAAAGGACATGATCATGAAAGTAAAGGGACAATGCACAGAATGGGAACAAGTACTTCCAAATCACATATCTGATAAAGGTCTAGTATTCAGAATACATATGGCATATCAGAATCTAGTATCCAGAACTCTTACAACTCAACAATAAAAGGACAAATAAGCCAATTTTAAAACGGGCAAAGGATTTGAATAGACATCTCTCCAAAGACAGGCAAAATGGCCAATAAGTACATGAACAGATGTTCATCATCCGTCATTAGTAAATGCAGATCAAAGCTGTAGTGAGATACCACTTCAGGTAACAACACTAGGATGGGTATAATAAAATAAAACAGAAAACAGAAAATACAAGTGTTGCTGAGGATATGGAGAAACTGGAACCCTCACGGAATTGCTGGTGGGAACGTAAGATGGTACCGACCCTGTGGAAAACAATCTGGCAGTTTCTCAAAGAGCTAAGCACAGAGACACCATATGACCCAGCAGTTCCACTCCTTGTATACGTCTGGGAGAAATCAAAACATGGATCCACTCAAAAACTTGTACATTAACATTCATTGGAGCATTAAGCCTAACGGCCAAAAAATGCAAACAACCTAAATGTCCATCAACTTATGAATGGACAAAATATTGTATATGTAAACAATGGAACATTATTCATCCATAAAAAGGAGGTACTGATACATGCTACAACATGGATGAATCTTGAAAACGTTATGCTAAGTAAAAGCCAGTTTAGCCAGACATAAAAGACCACATATTGCTGTATATGATTCCATTCATATGAAATGTCCAGAATAAGCAAATCCATAGAGACAGAAAATGGATTAGTGGTTACCAGACCCTTTGGGGAAGAGTAAATGGGGAGTGACTACTAACAGGTACAGAGGGGGTTTCAGAATGATAAAAAACATCCTGGAATTGGAAAGTGGTGATGGTTATGATGGTGGCAGCCAATCCAGTCGGCCTGCCATCATCCCAGCTGAAGCAAAGAGGGCCTGGCTAGGGCTACATGCTCCACGGAGCAGGCAAGAGTGCCATCCAAGTTGTGGCTGCAGATCTGAGCCTCCTTGTGCTCTCGGGGGACCAGGAGCAGGCAGGAGCCCCGCCCCACATGGGGCAGCTGCAACCCCCCAAACCATGGCTGCAGACTCAGGCATCCCCACATTCCTGGGGGTCTGGGAAGGCCCCACCCTCACAGGCTCAGAAGCACCTCTCCCCACTGTTTGGTTTCTCCCTGCTATCAGCACCCACTCCAATCTCAATCTGGGAGCAAAGTTAGGCAGAGCCCGAGCACCAGGAACAGCAGTAGGCAGACAGAGTCCCAGGTAGAAGAGGGCAGGTCCCAGTAACGTCCCTTCTTCAGGCCAGGGAGGGGCCGGAAGGCTGGGGACCTGGTTGCCAATTCCACTGACCAGAGTGGGAACTGGTGCTTTTCCCAGGTCTGCCCATGGCCACCCATGGGCCAATTGGCACATACCACACTTCCTCCCCTCTGAGGCCCATAAAAGCCCCAGACTCAGCCAGAGCTGAGCAGACATGGGATGACCAGCTGCAGAGAGGAGCTACTCTCTCTGCTGAGAACTTCAGAGACCTGCAGAGACCACCAAATGACCAGCCCGCAGAGAGGAGTTACTCTCTCCAGGGCCTCCTCTCTACTGAGAGCTGAACACTTAACAGACAACCTGCCTGCCTACAGAGGGGAACTACCCATCGCAGGTCTCCTCTGAGCTGTTCTAACACTAAATAAAGCTCCTCTTTGTTTTCTTCATCCTTCACTTGTCTGCATACCTGGATGCAGGACAAGAGGTTGGGCGAAGGTGCCAACGGCCAACAGAGGTTTCCAGGAAGAAAATCAACACCCTAAAGATCCCATGACAGTTACACAGACATTTGAATTGTACACTTTAAAATGGTAAATTGTATGGTATGTAAATTACATATAAATATTTTTTGGGGGAGAAAAAAAGGCACTTGAAGGTTTTTAATGGCACAGGAAAATGCTCTCAATATACTAAAAAGAAAACAACCAGCATGCAACTGAATACATGTATAATTCCAATTTGGTTTAAAAATATGTGTGCATGCATATACGCATTTGCATTTGAAAATATAGAAAATAGAGAAAAATGCTAAAAGTGGTTATCCTAGGTACTGTCATTATGGGAGACTTATTTTCTTCTTCATCTATGTTACAAAATTTTCTATAGTAAACCTGTATAAATTTTATAACAGGAAATTTAAGAATAAAAACCCAGACAGGTGGGGCTGGCTTTAAAGCGAGTGTCATTTCCAACATACCATTCATTCATTAAACATTTATTTAGCTCCTACTATGTACCAAACACAGATATAAGACATAATCTCTGCCTGAAAGGAATTTACGTAAGTCTAGGGCAGAATTTGAACCCAAATCAATGGACTGGATAGGGGAAAAAGGGTCCAGAAGCTCTTCAAATTACTGCACATGTGATGTTGTCCAACTACACACTTTCTGGGGGTAAGGGCCCCGACTTTCATGAGCAATGTAGCTTAGTGGTTAAAGGCCGGAGCTGGAGCCAGACTACCTGGGTGTGAATCTTCAATGTTCAATTACAAAGTGTGTAATCCTGGGCAAATTACCTAACCTATTAGGAGCTCAGTTTCCTCATCTACAAAATGGGGATAGTAATAGTACCTTTCTCATTGGGCTGCTGGAAGATTAAATGAGTTACACCTAAAGCACTGGCACTATAGGAAAGGGACGTAGTAAGTACTCAATAATTAGCTGCTAGCTGCCATGATCATGATAATTGCCCCACCACTACCATCTCACAGATTCTCAAGGCGATAGACATGGAGAAGATTAAGGACCACTGGAAAGGTTGTTTTCCAAATCTCAAAACCGGTAGGTAGCATCTGATTCCTGATGTGCCTATAATAACCATTCTTTTCAATTAATTTATTTTTCTAGATTCTCTCAATTTCTAATGAAACTTCTTTTGAGGTGTTCTACAAAACACAATGAGGCAAAACATCAAAATGTTCAACATAACAAACTGCTTATGTCCTCTTATCTTCTGACTAATTCATAGAAACAAGCGATTTTCAAGGCTGTTATAACAGAAGGAAGCTTTGAGAGATTTAAGTGTCTTTCCAGGCCATGCTGCTCTGATCCAGTAGTTCATTCAAGATAACTCTTTACAGACCAAACTGCAAAATCTCCTGAGTGACACATGCATCTAATGAGTGACTAGAGATTGTGACTGCATTATATTTAAGGCCAACTTTTCCATCCTGCAGTCAAGAGTCTCAACAAGCAATTACCACTCCAATGCTTTCAAATCCAACCTCTTTAGGTATCAAAAAGATCCTTGGTTTTGTCACTGGCACTGATAGGCATTTTGCTCTGCCCTGAAAACATGGATGATATCTACATTTTCGTCAACTTGATTATAATACACTTTTCTTCATCAGGGAATAAATCTGGGCCACACATTAATACAGTACCAAATTCCAGAGCTCACAGATACCCGTCTAATGCAAAAATTAAGGGGCCCTGGCAACTAAAGAATAACACACCAGGCACTGTGATGCCAGCGGCTATGTGCTCCATAGTAAAGGTTTGGAGCGCAGGCTCTAGAGACAGCCAGGGGCATGAATCCCAGCTCTGCCCCTCTTACCAGCTGAATTTTAGTCAAGTTGCTTAACTCTCTTGGCCTCAGTTTTCTCTTATGTAAAATGGGAATAATATTAGTGCTTATTTCACGAGGTAGTTGTATGAATAAGCTACTATATGTAAATGAGTCAATACACATAAAGGACAGTTCCTGTAATGTTGTTAACAGTTACTAAATGTTAGGTGTTATTACCTTTGGAAAAGGAAGCATAAAAATACACCTATCCAAGTATTTGCTTTTTATCATTCTGCTTCATCACTTTCAAGTTACATATGTATCTTCTATATATGTCAAATGTCACATAATTTTTTTAAAAAGAAAAGAATTTACAGACAACTACATTGCTCATTTCATACAGCTGGTCTGGAATGTGACTCAGCTAGGAAAGAAGGAAAGTGGGGAGAGTCCGACTTCTCATAACAAGAGTGCTGGGCTATAATCAGAGATTTCATACAAAACCTTAAACTCATTAAAAATTAGAAGATGCAAAGGACTTTGAAATCACCTGGCCCAATTCCCACATTTCATAGATGAGGAAACCACAGCCTTGAAATGTAAAGTGTTTTAAGATCCTCCAGTTCATTAATGACAGAAATGAGACTCTTCCTGTTACCCATGGCTTAGATATATATTCTAAGTGGAATGCAAAGAAGACGACATTTTGGAAAAGGGAAGAAGAATGAGTTTGGGAGGTTAACAATAATAGCTAACATTTATCAAGCATTTATTATATCTCAGGTATTATGTCAAGCACTTTATATTGGCGGCCTTAAATAATTTTTGCAAAGCCAGTGAGAGAGTTACTATTATTAACCCCACTTTCGACTAAGGAAGTGGAGGCCTAGAGAGATTAAATGACCTGCTCCAAATCACAAAGCCCATGAGTGGTAGAGTCAGTCAGTGAACTCACGCTGTCCGACTCTAGAGCCGAAACTTTGACCACTGAGTGATACTGCCCAAACTTTAACATGTAAAAAGTGGTGACGTTCTTAACCTTAGACTCTTTCTCCTACTTTTTTGATAACTTCTCTGTTCAGAGGCATTACAAGGATACCCTGTAAATGTAGTGGTTTTTAAATAAGAACAGATAATGGGGATATAGAGCCTACTTATTGTGTGTATGTGAGACACTGCCACTTCCTACTTGTTCAAGTTAGCTATTATTGTTAACCTCCCAAACTCATTCTTCTTCCCTTTTCCAAAATGTCATCTTCTTTGCATTCCAATTAGAATACATATCTAAGCCACTTCCTACTTGTTCAAGTTACCTATTATTGTTAACCTCCCAAACTCATTCTTCTTCCCTTTTCCAAAATGTCATCTTCTTTGCCTTCCAATTAGAATACATATCTAAGCCACAGGTAACAGGAAGAGTCTCATTTCTCTGTTCAAGGCCGTGCACCTTGGTAACAGGGCAGCGAAGGATGTGGGAGTCCATGTGGCCCCAGTGTGGCCCCAAGGCTGTGTCCTAGCCCTATCAGCGAACAAAATGTGCTTGTCAATCCAGTAGATTGTCACTGAGCTCAGCCAAATGCCCTTAACTGAGGCTTGGCACTACACAGAGAAGAAATTCAGCATAATCCCTGCTCTCAAGGAGCTTATGGCACAGCTAGGAAGAACAGACCACTTTCATCTTAAATCCTTCTTTTCTCACACTTTTGTAGTTAAGCACCAGAGCACTGAAGAGACTACAGACCCCCAACTTCCAGCAACACTGTCCTATCCCACTACTCAGATCACTCAGCCTTCAGTACCCCTCTGTGTACATTTCACAGATCAACTCCTTTCTCGTCTCCTCCTAGTGTTATAAGCTTTTTCTTTTGTCTTTGAAGAAGTGGGAAGTATTTTCATCTCTCTATTTCCCTCCATCGCCAGGGAGTATGACAAGAGGGTTAACTTAAGGAGCTAACAAAAAAATGCAAAAGAGGATAACTTCTCTATTGCTGTTAATGTTGGGAAAGAGCCTATGGGATTCCATAGTATTTGCTCAAAAATGTTCAAAGGAATATATGAAAATTTCATCCTCAACATTTTACTGCCCAGGAAAAAAACAAAAAAAAACAAAAAAACCCAGAACTCTAGGGGCCAATTATTCTGCTGTCTTGGACTTTGACCTTAGCAAGTCTCCCTCTGGTTTTAACCTGACTACAACTGAGGAGAGGTGACAGCAGAGTACCAACTGAATGAGCAGCTTGTGTCTAGGGTGGTCAAATTTAATGACTGCCAGGCCTTCAGAGCAACATTCAAAAGTAACAGTACCATGCCAAACTTATAGGCGAAATGAATAAGAGCAAGTTTCACTGTTATTTAATTTAAATGTATTGGTTCCCACTATGTTCATGACATCATACTAGGAGGTAAGTATTCAAAACAGTGGCAAGCCTTTGAAAAACCCACCAATATCAGAGTGTAGTAATACAACTAGAGAAATAGAAGACAGAGTGAGCAGAGCACATGAGAAGCAGTAAAGGGGGAAAGATGGGAGGGCTTACTGTCTGCAGTCAGTAGAGAGGGAAGTATCTGAGTGTGAATTTTTAGATGGGAAGACTACTATTAGAGTCGTCTACAATACTAAACTAGTTTGAAGAGTGGCTCTTGACTCTCTCCTTTGCTTCTGCTCTTCCCTGGTCAGTTAGAGCCTAAAATTTGAAAAACAATTTTTAATAAGGAGCTATAAAGAGTTGGGGTCTGAATCTGACTTTAGCTTTGTAAACTTGAGTTACTTAACCTTTCAAAACCTGTTTTCTCAAGTGTAAAATGAAGTTAACATGTATATGGGAGCTCATAATGCTACTCTCACTTTTATATTTGCAAATTTTCTTAATAATTTTTAGAAAAGGCAGTAATAATACCTATTGCTTAGTTGTTGTGAGGGTTACATGAAACAATACTGTAAAATACCTAGTACACTGCCAGGCATTTTGAATGTGTTCAATAAATGGTAACTATTATCAACATGATGTGAAATGTTATATAATGTTAAGATATGAGTTACTATATTTTAATATTATGAAAATTTAAAAAGTTCACAAGAACTTTAAAAAATTTTTTAGAATGGAGGAAAGAGGAAAATCAAGTACTATGACCCAGTGAATCAGACTGCAGACTTAGAAATACAACAAGGACGACCTTTCCAAATAGAGTCTGACAGGCTCTCACTCTTTCACCCACCTTCATTCTCCCCTCACTACTTTATTTGTCCATTCAGCAAATATGTTCTGACTGAACTGTAGGCAGGACACAGTGCCAAGAGGTGAGAGTGAGAAAGAGATGAAGGCAGACAAAAGAAGGGGATTTAGGGAACAATATAATAGGATGAGCTTTAAGGGGGGAGGTATCTAGGAACCATCTGAAGTCACATGCAAAATGTTTAGAATATGTGGGTGTGTAAAACTTCTCTGGGATCTTCTGGAGGGATTCTAAACAGAATTATTATTTTTTAATGTTAAGGTCTAATAAACTGAAAGAAGCATACAGATTTTTTGTAAGGAAAAACATGTAACACTCCTGAAAACTCACCAAAGTAGCTTTGAGCAAATGAAAAGACAGACCATGATCTTGGATTGAAGAGTCAATATTGTAAAGATGTTAGTTATCCCTAAGCTCATTTATAAAATGTAACACAATCCTAATAAAAATACCATCAAGTCATCTCCTCTTGAAACCAAATTGATTATTAAGTTCATATGCCAGAATAAACAAGCAAAAACAACCAGGAAAACCCTGAAAAAGAGCAATATGAAAAAAACTGGCCCTTCCAGATGTTAAATGACAAAGCCTTTAACATTAAGATGATTTTGTAACAGCATATGAATTGGCAATCAAACCAATGGAACAAAACTGAAAATCCAGTAAGAAATCTAAATGCATACAAAGGTTTAGTATTCAATAAAGACAGCATCTCAAATCAGTGAAGAAAAAAGTTTTTAATAAGTACTGTTGAGACAACTCACTGGCCATTGAGATAAAGATAAAATCAGATCCTTCCTCAAACCAAATACTCAGATAAATTTCAAATGGATCAGACTCTTAAATGTTTTTTAAAAAGTGGAACCATAAGCCATACATGTACTAGAAGAAAATAGAGTCTTAAATGTTTTTCGAAAAGTGAAACCATAAGCTATACATGTACCAGAAGAAAATACAACTGGATTCTCCATAAATTGAGAGTGGGGCAAATTTCCTAACTATGACTGCAAATCCAAAGCAATACATGGTAAGACTGATAAATACGACTATATAAAGATGTAAAACTTGGATAGCAATAAAACAATATATACAAAGTCAAGCATTTGACAACTGGAAAAATATATTTGTAATTTGTATCCCAGACATGATATATCCTTTATCTCATAAAAAGAAAAAACAAATTTAAGCTACACTGAAATATTATTTCTTACCTGGCAGATTGGCAAAACCCCAAAACTTTAACAGCCTACTTTGTTAGCAAGACAGGAGAAACAGAGAAGAAGGGCTTAGGTATGAAATAAAAACTTCTTGGTAAAAAGGAACTTAATTTTTAATAGCAATCCTTAAAGTTTAAAACAAAATGACGGCCTGGCGCAGTGGCTCACACTTGTAATCCCAGCACTGTGGGGGGCCGAGGCAGGTGGATTGCTTAAGGCCAGGAGTTCAAGACCAGCCTGGGCAACATGATGAAACCCCATCTCTACCAAAAAATATAAAAATTAGCCATTTTCCTAACCCAGTCTCAAAATAAATTAATTTTTTAAAAAGTATTCAAGAAAAAGAGCCTGTTTATGAAGTTGGTGATACAACTACACAGAAGATAATTACATCAAGTGACTTTAAGACAGTATCTGACTGCACACCTCAAATAGCATATATTCTAAGGACAAAAGGAGTAACAGAAAACCCAAACAGCATTCAGTAATATAAAGGTCAATGTAGATAATGGCACTGCTACTGGCCTGGTTGATGCCACCACCGGGGAAATCCAGGGAGAAGAAGCAGCCTTGAAGCCTTGGAATGTGACCCACTGGCCCCAGAAAGGATAAAGTCCTGTGGCCGCTGAGAGATTTCAACTTGTGCTCAATACAAGGTGAGTTGTGGGAGGAGGGGCTGCTCAGAGATGAGGCTTGAGATACAGGCACAGCCAGAGTTGGAGGGTAGCACTTGCTGGACCATCCTAAGGGCAGGCAGGCCATCCAAGAGTTTTAAAGCAAGGGAATCACATATTCTGATCTGTGCTTTATAAAGACCACTGGTAACAGTGTACCAAATAGATTGGAGAGGAGGGAAGCTGAAAGCCGCTGACCAACTAGAAGGCTGTTTCATAATCCAGGACAAGAGATTACAGCAGCTTTAACCAAAGGAAGAGAAAGGATAGAAGAAATCAACAGTCTTGTAGCCTAACTAAATATGTGCTGAAAGAGAAGATCATGGCACCATTCCCAGGTTTCTGCCTTTGGCAACTCTGTGGTGCCATCCACTGAGCTTAAGAGCCAGGGAGAAGTACCAGGTGGAAGAAAGATGGCAAACTCACTGCTGCCAATGCCCTGGAAACCATCTTCTGGAGCTAATGGGGACAAGGAGCAAAAGGAGTCAAAAAGGAAAACTCAGGAAGACTCAGTGGTCAGGCCCCAGTCCTAGAAAGCTGAGAAATAGGATGAAATTAGCAGGTTAGATTACCTCTTACAGTATTTTCTCAAAATAAGACATAGAATCACCTATTGTTCACCTTTGTTTTAACACTAAAAATAACCCCACTATAGCTAACACTAGCTAACGAATATTAACCAACAGATATCAATATTTGGAGCCTCAAAAGCTATTATTTACAGTTATAATCCTTTGTTTCTAATTTCCTCATCCTTCCTGGCCCCTTTCTTTCATAAAGCATCCTCTACTGTTTGGTCCTGCTCCAGAGCCACGCTAGTACCTGCAGCAGAGGTCACTCACGCAAACGCCTCCAGGGCTCAGTTAGACAGACAATCTCTAATGTTTAAATGGAAGCAACTACTTTTTAAACACTATATGAGCCAAACTCTGGCCTGTAAGAGTTTTCTATTGAGGTACCAGTTTTACAGAATAACCTAAGGTAAAGATATTTCCTTGTTTTTGTTTCCCTTTGGGTACTAATACAACCAGAAATTACATTTATGAATTGACTTTTTCAAAGGTCCGAGTATTATTTAAGTTCTCAGATAGGTTTTGTCTCAATATAGAAGCTCTTCCTTTTCACAGATATAAAGGGAGGGGACTCTTCTGGACAAATGCAGGGAAACAGCCTATCTTTCTTTACTCCTCTGCTTCTTCAAGTCTATCCCCTCCTCTCTTCTTCTTTCCTTTAAAAAAAAAAAAAAAAAGAGGTCTCAACTGGAATGCAGTGGTCTGTTCATAGCTCACTGCAGCCTCAACTCCTGGGCTCGCATAAGTGATCCTCCTGCCTCAGCCTCCCAAAGTGCTGGGACTACAGGTGTGAGCCACTGTGCCCAGCCTTCTTTCCCTTTTAACCCAACTTTCCTGAGTCTGAGGAACTGACTCCATCTGTAACAAGCCGATGCCTATAAACAAAATAGTGGAATTCCACTACCTCTTCCTTTCCTCTCTCAGTAGAAATGTTATGATATCTGCTAACGAGGTTGCCTAGACAATAGGTCCACATCTCACCAGTCTCATGTAAATTAACAACCATCTCTAAGGCATTTATGAAGCAGTTCATTGGGTAGATACTTATATTACACAAACATTCAACTATGCTTGACCACTTTAGACAGAAAACAAAGACTGATAAGACTTAAACTCTGAGGTTGAGGTTACAGAGCAGTGAAACAGCACCTGGTTTCAGGGGAGATTCTCATCATGCCTTCAGTTAGATGGTGTTAACATGTGATTTAAACGGCTCTGTACCTTTTAAAGGGTCAAGAGCCTTTCTGAGATCAGATTAAAGTAACTGGCTCTCTCCCCAGAAAAAAATGACATTCACACAAATTTGCAGGCAACTTCAAAGGATTCATGGGTCTCTTGAAATTCAACCATTTACCCTGAAATTAACAATCTCTGACTTACATGGATCAGTATAATACATTTATGTGAGGAAATGAAATACGTGGCATCATAATTTTGAGGATTTGGAGTTAAATAACAACATTAGGGAAATGTAAGGAAAGCTGGCTTTCTTTCCTTATCCTTCTCTCTCGAGGGCTGCCAGAGTCTCAAAACTGTATGCTCTCTGCAAATGAAATACTGCACTCTCTGCAAGACTTACAGAAAGTGACAATCTCATCTCTGAATTTCAACGCCCTTAGTATTTAATTATTTCCTCTATGCGGTTAGTAGCTTGTTTTCTCCACATTATCCAGATGATGGCTTTGGAAGGCAGACTATTGGAGATCCAGAAAACCACATATCCCAATTTAATTTCCTTGTGAAAATCAAAGAGCTCACTCTGCTGAAGAGTTGAAAGAGACTGAGGGGTCACTGCCTTCCCCCAGGGTGCTGGTTCAGCCAGTACTCAAGAAGGGTAATGTAAATACTCAGTATGAGGCAACAGGGCATACCAATTTGTTTTTCAATCTATTTTATTTCAGTTCAAAGCATCATTGCGGACAGATAGTCCAAGAAAACAAGCCACACTTGCGTTACACTCAGTCTTCCTCAATCTCCAAAAGCAGGTGAGTATTGCCAAAGTGTGGCTCGTTTTCCTAGACTGCCTGTCTGCAATGATGCTTTGAACTGAAATAAAATAGATTGAAAAACAAATTGGTATGCCCTGGCTCTTCTTGCAGTTTCATATTATCCTTCAAAGCTAGCGTTAGCACCTGCTCTTTATTGGAACCCAACAGATGCAAATCACAGAGTAAAACTGTAATACTTTAGATGCAAAGGTCCCACCCAAACCTAAAACAGCAATTTAATTCAGGCGTGTTGTTTAACATTGCACTAACATGCCACTCTCTGTCCAGTTCTTTGCTACGTTTGCAGGGTTGGATTGTGTCTTCCGATGACATGTGCAATATGGTTACCGGGGAGAGTTTAGAGTGACACTTGCCATGCTGTTCTTCTTACACAGTTCCCTTGATTTATTATTGCTTCTAATTTCTTACGTTTATGAACCCAAACATTATCCTATTTTTTACTTACTCAAAAAGCC
The DNA here is from genome assembly GCF_037993035.2 of Macaca fascicularis. Classification (NCBI taxonomy): domain Eukaryota; kingdom Metazoa; phylum Chordata; class Mammalia; order Primates; family Cercopithecidae; genus Macaca; species Macaca fascicularis. Next base: position 212,678,152 of record NC_088375.1, read on the forward strand.
TACCATTTGCTTCAAAGCATTCCATACTGTTTTAGGGTACGTGACATTATTTTGAAAACTTTTGGAGGAAACTTGAAATCATTTGCAAACAAATTTTTAAATTGCCACCAACTAAAAGAAGTCTAACATTTGTTTAGAATGCCTTAAGAGAATAAATACACCTTTGATGGAGGAACACAAGTAGTTTCCAACTTAAAACACTAAAATGCTGAAAAGTGTTCTGCATAGACAGCTGTACAATTTGGCTTTAAAAAAATTAGATGCCATTTGGAGAAGTTCTTCTCCAAGCAGAAACACTAAGAAAAACAAGATCTGCTCCCCTCTTTCCGGAGATAAAAAGTAGTGGGCTTCTATTTTTAATTGGATCCCCCATTCTTAATTTTGTCTGTAATGTATTTCTGGACTTTTGTTATTAGTTAGCACTTTATAAAGTTTCCATTTGGAGCTAAATTTGGTTATTCAGCAATATGTGTAACAACAATAAAAAGAAAATACCATAGCTATGAATACAGTTTCTCTTATTTAATCTGCACAACCCTTTGAGGAGGCACCATCATTCACATTTTCCAGATGAGATAACTAATCTGTAACTTGCCCTTGGGCATGCAGTTCTCTCAGTAGTAGCTGGTTCAGGGCCAGGGACTGAGCACAGGAGTGAACCACAGCACAGTGACTCCCTTTGAGTTCTCCAACATCTCAAGTTGTTACCCACCTTAGTCTCCTAACCTGCTGAAAAGTTCTTCCTCCCAGCTTCGTCTCTCCCTTTCCCCTTACTGCTAGCCTAGTTCCTTGTCACTCAACAAGTTTCAGCTTAAACTACCTTTCTTAAGACAGGTTTTCCCTGATCACCCAGATAAAAAGTGAGTCTCCCAGGTTAGTGTCTCTCTCTCGGTGCTGTTTTATTTCCTTTAGAGCGTTGCCACAATTTGGAATAACTTTGTTATTTCTTTACTGTCTTGATACTAGGCTTTAGCTTCCAGAACAGAGCCCCAGGTCCATCTTGCTCACTCTGGTAATCATAGGACCTAGACAGTGGTGCTTGGTACACGGAGACACTAAAATATTTGTTTGAGGTTGGGCGCGGTGGCTCATGCCTATAATCCCAGCACTTTGGGAGGCCAAGGCGGGCAGATCATTTGAGGTCAAGAGTTCAAGACCAGCCTGACCAACATGGTGAAACCCCATCTCTACTAAAAATACAAAAAAATTAGCTGGGCATGGTGGCATATGCCTGTAGTCCCAGCTATTCAGGATGTTGAGGCAGGAGAATCACTTGAACCTGGGAGGCAGAGGTTGCAGTGAGCCGAGATTGCACCACTGCACTCCAGCCTGGGCAACAGAGTGAGACTCCATCTCAAAAAAACAAAGAAAAGGAAAAGAAAAGAAAAGAAAAGAAAAGAAAAGAAAAGAAAAGAAAAGAAAAGAAAAACTTGTTCAATGAATGACTTGGATTTGTTTACTTAGTATTTACCTGCAAACACCAGGTTATAGGTACTGGCTAGCAGCTGAGGATACAACAGGTAAGGTGTGGTCCCCGCCCTTAAGGACCTCCTAAACTAGTAGGAAAGACAAAAAACAGATGAAACAATACAGGGTGGCGAGTGTGATCAGATTAGCTTCAGCTCCCAGCTGAATGCATTAGCTATGTAACCTCGAACATTTCTTCTCCGTGAGTTTGTTTCCTCTATGTGTAAAATGGTAATACTAATACTACTTATGTCATAGTATTGGTGTGAGGATTAAATGATAGTCCATATAAATAAAGCACTTAGCACGGTACCTGGCACAAAATAATCACTCAATAAATAGCAACTACTAATTTTACTATGATGATGCTATTACAGCTGTATTCGAAATTATATTTGTCTACTTGTATACCACTTGTCCAAGCCCCATACAGAATTTAAATTCCATGGAAGCGCAGAAATCGTGTTTGTCTTGTTCACCACTGTATTTCCAGGAATTTGAAACGTCTCTGGTACACAGTAAGTCTTCAACAAACACTAACTGATTAATGAATGCATGCGTACATGCACGCGGTGTTCTGAAACTGTTTGTTAAATCGCTGATGAATAGCCAAGTTTGGGGACTACTGACATAGAAGAAAAGTGTTTATATTAGAAAGGAGGGGCAGAAGTTTGATGCTTTAGCTAAGTAAAAAAAAAAAAATTGCACTTTGAGATTGTAATTAAATCTCCATTAACCATACAAAGATCTGGGTACAATTCCAGGGAAGAGCCAACAATTCCAGGTAGAAAAGACATGAAAGAATAAAATCCAAACAGTTTCACCAACGCCATCAGGCAGGGGGCTCCCAGGGACGGGCTCAGTTTCGCAGCCCTATAACCTAGTACACCTATAAATATCTTAACCACTCAGAACCAACTTCTTCCTCTTTTGTAAAATGGAAATACCATACTTACTTATAAAGCGTGGTCATAAAGTACAACAACACTTGTATGAATATAAATAAAGCACCTGGTTCATTGTAGCACTAGCTGCATGGTATCACTGCTATTCAAAGCAGGAGAAACTCTGAATAGTAAGACCAGAAGGGAAGCCAGAGTGTTTGTCAACTAAAGCGCTCTCGGTGCATCTCGAAGTTTTAACTCGTTTCCCCCTCCAGGAGAAGGGACGAGAGGAATAGCTGGATGACAACACTGATCCAATCTACTTGTGTTTAGGGCAGGCGTCAGCAGACGTTTGCTGTAAGGGACCAGAAAGAGCTTTGGCTTTGTGAGCCAGCCGATTAAAGCCAAGCAACGGCTGCGCAACTACTCAACTCTGCCCTCTTGGCAGGAAAGCAGCCATAGACAATACATCAGCGATGAACATGGCCGTGTTCCAATAAAACTTCATTTATGGACTTGATTTCACAGAACTTTCTCAAATTACATGAAATATTCTTCCCCTCAACCAATTGAAAATGTAAACAAAGACCGAGAGGGGAAGAGAGAAGAGGGGGATGGATTAGGCCCAAGGCCGTAGTCTGCTGACGCCCGGCGAAGGGACCTGAAGGGAGGGGGAGTGAGACAGCGACAAGAGGCCTCCGGACGTGCCGAGAGGGAGGTGCGGGGCGACAACAGGCCCCAGGCGGTGTCAGGCCCGGCCTGGCGCCCTGAGTGGGTCCTCGCGGTCTCTCTCCTCTGCATTCTACAGCAGACCCTGCGCTAGGGATGCAGGCCGCCCCTGGCGGGGGCACGTCCGGGGTGTAGGTGAGGCGGCGGTGAGGCGGCTGTGACTCGGCAGAGTCCCGCGGGTTCGCCACGCGGAAGGGTCTGTGTACACCCCTCACTTAGGGCGCAACCGGGCCTCCGCTGCAAAAAGGGTCTCCACGCGGAGTCCCAGCCCCGTTTCTATGGTTACCTGTTCAGCACCGATTCAAACTGCCGTTCTTTATTGACAGCGCCATAGAGGACACGAACACTCCTGCCCGAAGGGAACAATAAAGCTTTCGCCATTCAACAGCGCCGGAGACGCCAGAAGGCGGCCATCTTGAGGCCGGCGCGCAATGGGTATCAGAGGGGAGGGGGCAGCCCGACCTGCCCCGCGCGCCGCGGTCACGTGCTGGGGGCGGGGTATGCGTCACGCGCTCGCTCTCCACCAATGCTAGGACCGCGGGGCCGGCCGGTTGCTAGGCCGGTTCTCTGACCTCTAATCTTGGCCACGCCCTCTTTCCCTCCCCACACTTCCTAAGGAAAGTTTTTTTCTTCTTTTTTTTGAGACGGGAGTTTCGTTCTTGTTTCCCAGGCGAGTGTAGTGGCGCGATCTCGCCTCACTGCATCCTCCGCCTCCCAGGTTCAAGCGATTCTCCTGCCTTAGCCTCCCCAGTAGCTGGGATTACAGGCGCGCGCCACCACGCCCGGCTAATTTTTTTTCTCTGCTATTTTAGTAGAGATCGGATGTCACCATGTTGGCTAGGCTGGTCTCGAACTCCTGAGCTCAGATGATCCGACTGCCTCGGCCTCCCAAAGTGCTGGGATTACAGGCGTGAGCCACCATGCCCGGCCCTAGGGAAAGTTGTAATGGAGCTCCGCAGTCTCTCGCTTGGGCAGCTCTAGGGTTAGGATTTTGTTTCAAAGGATGGCAAGGAAGTGAACACAAAAGGCTTCGTTTTTCCAAAACAACACATTCACGTGCGAGATGGAGAGGCAACCTGAGCCGCGTCCCCAGTGTCCCACTCTTTGTGGGAGAGGCTTGGCGCCGGTGGGGTGCGGTGGGCTGAAGGTGTCCTGGAGGCATCTTGATCCTGCCTCTCGCACCTCCCAATTTTGGGATTTAGGGGCTTAGGGGATTTAGCCCTAGCTTTTCTTTTGCTCATTTTCCTTCTCACACACTATGCGTTCCTCGTTGAAGCGTCCCCTTGCCACCTTCCTTACACAAACATTTAAATCAGATCCAGCAGTATCATACTGAGTCACCTCCGCGCTGGCCCACTGAACACAGTCACCCTGTCACTGACATGCAGCCACTTTTTCTATCCCTGCCAGTTACGCACCCAAATCCAGCCGTCTTAGTGCAATGTCTAGCTTCCTCTGTGGTTATAGCTGTTCCATTCGCAATGTCAATATTCAGTCGTTCTGAGAGCTGTCTCTGGCAGACTGACTCACCCCATCACCGTTTTACATCACAAATTCAATCTACTGGGCAGAACTGTCACTTGCATAGTTGCTGTCTCCCGGTCGATCATATTTACTGTCACTGTCTGACATGCAGCTACTGTCAATGACCATAAACTTCAAACGGTTCTGTTCAAAATAGCACTCTGTTTGCCCAGCTATTGCCCTTTCTGTTGTTTTCACTGTCATTGTCATGCAGCCACTTTCTCTGCCACACAGTCAAGCCAGTATTTAACAGGCCCCTTCAGGGTACACAGTTGTCCTCATACCCTTGTGCCCAATTAGTCACTTTCACTATTATACTCATGTCACTGTTACATTCAGGGTCAGATTTACTGTAGCTGATATTCAGTCACTTTTGTAGTCACTGGAACCATGCCTATGGCTGTTGTGTCTCCTAAGCCCTCATTTCCACCAGCCTCACATTCTCTTTTAGTGGGAACATAGGATTGCTAGATTTAGCAAACAAACACCTAGAAGGTGCTTGGCATATAGTAGGTACTCCAGAAATATTTATCGAGTTAATGGGATTACAGGCGTGAGTCGTGGGCCCAGTGGCTCATGCCCGTAATCCCAACATTTTGGGAGGCCGAGTTGGGCGGATCACCTGAGGTCAGGAGTTCAAGACCAGCCTGGTCAACATGGCAAAACCCCGTTTCTACTGAAAATAGAAAAATTACCTGGGCATGGTGGCAGGTGCCTGTAATCCCAGTTACTCAGGATACTGAGGCAGGAGAATCGCTTGAACCCGGGAGGCAGAGGTTGGAGTGAGTTGAGATCACGCCACTGTACTCCAGCCTGGGCAACAAGAGCAAGACTTCGTCTCAAAAAAAAAGAGAAGTATTTATCAAATTAATGGATTTTAAAAAACAGTATCATTGCCAGTGTGCTGTATGTGAATGCAGATGCCCTGAAGCTCAGGAGTCTCAATAGGAATAAGTTTTCAGGCACCATCTGTCCCTCCTGTTCCACTTAACAAGACTTCAAATACTATAGGGACTAAACAGAGCAAAGGAAAAGTGGTCACCAAGTGTACTCAATTATTGGGACAGCAGTGACAAAAAAGAGGCTTTCTATAATTTTTTTTATTTTAAAAAATGAATATATGTTTATTATAAAATATTTAGAAAATATGGAAAGGAATCTTTCCCTCGGGGGATTGTTTTAGACATCTCCCAACACACCCCACACACATACTCACAGTCAATGGATCAATGACTGCAGTTTCCCCATCACCATTTACTTAAGGTTTTGCTTTAACAGAAATTCTCATGGGGCTGACTTGCCTACAGTTCGTGAAGAATGACATAGGGTCATGGAGAGCAATGGCTCTGGCTTCTGGCTGGTCATGGTGTGGAAGAATAAGAAGACAATGGCTAGACCTTCTAGACCTTCTAAGGGCCTCCTCTCCTCACAGAGCTTCGACAGCTGCGGAGAAATAACTTCTGCTTCCCAATCACCGGAAGGACCCAAACCTTGACTTTGACGGGGAGGGTTGAGAACTTTTCAACTCTTTTCTACTTTGGAAAAGAGTGTTCCCATGCCACCACCCTGTGTAAGATGCCCAAGGTGCCTCTACTAAACTGCCAGTTATTTCCAGAGTGACTACTATATGCCAAGAACACTGAAGTCAACAAAACATGTTCCTGGCTGTAGTAAGAAATAACAACCGGCCGGGCATGGTGGCTCACACCTGTAATCCCAGCACTTTGGGAGGCCAAGGTGGGTGGATCTTGAGGTCAGGAGTTCAAGACCAGCCTGGCCAACATGGTGAAACCCCATCTCTACTAAAAATACAAAAAAAAAATTAGTTGGGCATGGTGGTGCAGGCTTGTAACCCCAGCTACTCAGGAGGCTGAGGCAAGAGAATTGCTTGAACTCAAGAGGCGGGGGTTGCAGTGAGCCGAAATCACGCCACTGCACTTCAGTCTGGACGACGGGGCAAAACTCTGTCTCAAAAAAAAAAAATTTTTTTTAAAGAAAAAAAGAAATAACACAACCACCACGACTTCTCCTGCTAATAATAGCAATCATTTATCTCACTCTTTCTGCCAAGTACCATGCCAAGCCCTTTAATTAAATTATCTCACTTAATTCTTGTAACCACCTAATGAAGTAGGTAACATTTTTACCCCATGTTATACAGGAGGAAACAGACTCAGGGGGTAAATAATTTGCTCAAAGAAACACAGCTACTAAATAGTAGAGTTAGGGTTTAAACCTAGGAAGTCTGACTCCGGAGTCTGCACTTTTTTTCAACCTCTGGTAATAACTTTTGGGTTTTACAAAATAAATGTGTTTATTATAAAGAATTCAAGGATTACAGAAAAACACAAAAGAAAGAGTAAAACAGAATCGCTGTAAATCCTACCACTGAGCAGCAACATATCATTATAGATGAGAATTTCTCCCAACTCTGGGCATATTTACATGGGTTGATAGGGAGATAATCACGATAATAATGACAGCTTCATGCAATAAGCACTATGTGCTGGACATTGTTCTAAGTGCTTTCCATGAATTAACACATTTAATTTATTCCAAGAGAGATAGATCGACATAATTTTATTAAAATGAACTCATTTGACATATTCAGGGTTCACATCAGCAGCCAACCACCTGGTGATGGTTTTCCCCAAAGCTGGTTCTTTCCTCAGTTTTGCTGTCTTCTCTCCACATTCCAATCAAATCCTATGCCCAGAGTCCTTGGGCTGCAAAAGCTAAGTCTTTAAATAGCACCCTCTGCACAGCTGCTGTCCGGTCAAATGTCTCTGCTGTTCCCCAAGGCAGTGGTGTTATTTGTGGAAGTGAAGTTTGCTGGAGGCTCGACATATGCTTTTTATTTGTTCGAGTAGGTGTCTGGGCCTTGGCATTCTCTTTCCTGGCTTTCTAAGTGTTAGAATTTCACTACCTTTTCTCCAGTCCAAATGAAGCTCAGTCTTCAGCTCTTCCCCAGTGGATACCAGACAGTCTCAGATGAGGCTGCTGTTGGAATTTGCCAAATGACTCAGAAAGGTCAACTGCCTGCCTGCTCATCCATCCCAGATGACAAATGCTGAGGAGGAGGGAGACTGCCTTGCTCCAGTGGGGCTGCCCAGACAACAGTAGCACTTCTGCGGGCCTGACCCTATGAATCCCTTGCCTTGGTTGTCCCTAAGGCAAAAGGCACTCACATTTAGAAGGATGGAATCATTTCCACTGAGATGGCTCACAGGCCCGTCGTATTTACCTGATCCAAAACTGGAGTGATGATTTCCCAGCCAAGCCTGTTTCTCCCCTCAGGCTTTCTAGCTCCGAGAAGATAGCCCACCTGCCATTCTCTGCCCACTTGCTCAGGTCGGACACCTGGAAATTGTCACAGACATTTCTCTCTCTAACCCTCAACCACTCACCAAGTCTTTTTTTTTTTTTTTTGAGACGGAGTCTTGCTCTGTTGCCCAGGCTGGAGTGCAGTGGCGCAATCTCAGCTCACTGCAAGTTCTGCCTCCTGTGTTCACGCCATTCTCCTGCCTCAGGCTCCCAAGTAGCTGGGACTACAGGCGCCCGCCACCACGCCGGGCTAATTTTTGTGTGTGTGTATTTTTTAGTAGAGACGGGGTTTCACCGTGTTAGCCAGGATGGTCTCGATCTCCTGACCTTGTGATCCACCTGCCTTGGCCTCCCAAAGTGTTGGGATTACAGGCATGAGCCACCGCACCCGGCCTACCACTCACCAAGTCTTGATTTCACCTCTGATATACTCTGTCCATGTCCACAGCCAAAGTCCAAATGACCTTTACCTCTTAACTGCTCTACTACCCTCCCCCTGCAACCACTTTTCATATCCTTTACAATGTTCTGCGTGTAAGCAAGGCAACATGATCTTTCATTTCCCTTAGAATCAACTTTACCACGGTATAATTTACATATAAAAATGTACTAATTAAAAATGGAATTTTGGGAAATATATGCACCTGTGTAACCATTACCGACCAGATGAAGAAATAGAACTTTTTTTTTTTTTTTGAGATTAAGGTCTTGCTCTGTCACCCAGGCTGGAGTGCAGTGACACTATCATGGCTCACTGCAGCCTCGACTTCCTGGGTACAAGTTATCCTCCTGCCTCATACCCCTGAGTAGCTGGGACTACAGGTGCATGTCACCATGCCCAGCTAATTTTTGTATTTTTAGTAGAGATGGGATTTTGCCATGTTGCCCAGGCTGGTCTCAAACTCCTGAACTCAAGGGGTCTGCCTGCCTCGGCCTCCCAAAGTACTGGGGTTACACAGGCGTGAGCCACCGTGACCAGCCTCTAACCTATATGATTTTCCTTCTCTCTAAAGAATTTCTTTTCACCTTTCTTTCAAGTCAGGTCTCCTGGCAACAAATACCCTCAATTTTTGTTCGCCTGAAAAAGTCTTTATTTTTTCTTTACTTTTGAAGAGTAATTCCACAGGGTACACAATCCTAGTTTGGTGGAGTTTTCCCTCAACGCTTTCAATATTTCTCTTCGTTTTCTTCTCGCTTGCATGGTTGCTGGAGAACCTTCATGGAGAAGTTAGATGTAATTCTTGTCTTTGCTCCTCTGTAGGTAAGGTTTTATTTTTCTGTGGCTTCTTACAAGATTTCTTCATCTTTCGTTTTTCTAAACTTTGAAAATGATATGGTTAGGTAGATTTTTTTTTTTTTTTTTTTTTTTTTTGAGACGGAGTCTCGCTCTTTCACCCAGGCTGGAGTGCAGTGGTCTTATCTCAGCTTACTGCAAGCTCCACCTCCCGGGTTCATGCCATTCTCCTGCCTCAGCCTCCCAAGTAGTTAGGACTACAGGCACCTGCCACCGTGCCCAGCTAATTTTTTGTATTTTTAGTAGAGACGGAATTTCACCTTGTTCGCCAGGATGGTCTCGATCTCCTGACCTCGTAATCCACCCACCTCGGCCTCCCGAAGTGCTGGGATTACAGGCATGAGCCACCGCGCCCGGCCTGAGTTTTTGTTCTTTTGCATTTATCATACCTGGTGTTCTCTGAGCTTCTGTGATCTGTGGTTCGACGTCTGAAATTCACTTGGGAAATGATCTGTGGTTCAATGACTGACATTAATTTGGGAAATTATCAGTTATTCTTGTTTCAAATATTTATTCTGTTCCTTTCTTTCTTCTTCTGACATTCCCATTACATATGTTACGCCTTTTGCAGTTGTCTCACAGTTCCAGGACATTCTGTTTTGTTTTTCTCAGTCTTTTTTTCTCATTTTTTTTTTTTTTCAGTTTTGGAGGCTTCTACTGACATATCCTTAAGCTCAGAGATTCTTTCCCCAGCCATGTTCAGTGTATTATAATAAGCGTATCAAAGGCATTCTCCATTTCTGTCACAGTGTTTTTATCTCTAGCGTTTCTTACTGAGTCTTTCTTAGAGTTTCCATCTCTTTATTTACATTTCCACCTGTTCTTGCATGCTGTCTCCTTTATCTATTAGATCTCTTAGCATGTTAATTCAAAGTTGCTTAAAATCCCTGGTCTGATCATTCCAACATCCCTACCCAATGGGGCTGGTTCTGATGCTTGCTTTGTCTCTTTAAATCATATGTTGTTGTGTTGTAGTTGTTTTGGTTTTTTGTTTTCCATTTTTTCCCCCCTTTTTTTGAGATGGAGTCTTGCGCTGTTGCCCAGGCTGGAGTGCAGTGGTGTGATCTCAGCTCACCGCAATCTCCACCTCCCAGGTTCAAGCAATTCTCCTGCCTCAGACTCCCGAGTAGCTGGGACGACCGGTGTGTACCACCATGCCCAGCTAATTTTGTATTTTTAGTAGGGATGGGGTTTCACCAGGTTGGCCAGGCTGGTCTTGAACTCCTGACCTCATGATCCGCCCGCCTTGGCCTCCCAAAGTGCTGGGATTACAGGCGTGAGCCATCGCGCCCAGCTGGTTTTTTGTATATTGCCTTTTGGTATGCCTTGTATTTTTTTCTTGACAGCCAGACATAGTGTACTGGGTAAATAAGATCTTCTGTAAATAGGCCTTTAGTGATGTGGTGGTAAGGTGAGGGGATATGGGAAGTGTTCTCCAGTCCTATGATTAGGGCCCAGTCTTTTGGTGAGCCTGTGCCCCTGGACTGTGAACTTTACAAGTGCTTCTCAGTGTTTACCCCGACTTAGGTAGGGCAGGATGGCCTCAGTGGGCTTCCACATGGAAAGCCAGAGGGGGTTAGAGTTGGATTCGTCCCTCTTCCCAGATAGGCTGGTCTTTGGAAAAACCTGTACATCAAAAATAAAATTCTAACCCCCAAAATTGGCTGAATGTGTTATAGTAGGTAGTTAGTCAGACATGAGCAGGGCAGGCGATGGTCTCCCCAACCAGAAATGTTGGGCAACTATGTTAGCCCTAGGAAATGTATCCAAGTCAGACAGCACCAAAATATGTTAGCACTAAGGAATGTATCTAAATCACATGGCACCAAAGGACGTTAGCAGCGGTGAGTTTGGGTCTGCAGCAACCTCAATTCTTGCCTCCTCAGAAGAAAGAATTTGACCAAAGGGCATAAGGCAGAGTGAGAGACCAAGGCAAGTTTTAGAGCAGGAGTGGAAGGTTACCAAAGAGTTTTAGAGCAGGAAGGAAAGGAAGTAAAGTATAATTGGAAGTGGACCAAGCAGGTGATTTGAGAGATTCAAATACGTAGTTTGACCTTTGACTTGGGATTTTTATAGAGCAGCATACTCCTGGGGAGTTGTGTTTCTTCTCCTCTAATTCTTCCTTTGGGGTGGGCTGTCTGCATGAGCAGTGGCCTGCCAGCACTTGGGAGGGGAGCATGCACAGTGAGTTTACTGAAGTCGTACGCATGCTCACTTGAGGCATTCTTCCCTTACCAGTCAAGTGTTCCTAGAAGATCGTCTATTAACACCAGTTAAACTCCACCATTTTGCCTCTTAGTACACATGCTTGAACCCACTCACCAGACTCCTGAGATCTTATTGGGAAGCTGCTGATCACCAGTTTCAGGTTTTTTCTATAGGGAGACTGCCTTTCCTTGGTAACACTTTGACCAATTATTATTTTATTTTATTTTGAGACAGAATCTCTCTCTGTCACCCAGGCTGGAGTGGCAAGATCTCAGCTCACTGTAACCTCCGACTCCTGGGATCAAGTGATTCTCCTGGCTCAGCCTCCCAAGTAGCTGGGACTACAGGTGCCCACCACCACACCCGGCTAATTTTTTGTATTTTTTTTAGTAGAGATGAGTTTTCGCATGTTTGCCAGGCTGGTCTCAAACTCCTGACCTCAAGTGATCCACTTGCCATGGCCTCCCAGAGTGCTGGGATTACAGGCATGAGCCACCATATCCAGCGACCAATTATTATTTTAGAGAGACAGTGTAACAACAACCTGACCATTACCTGATGGTCACCTAACATTCCTGGTGGAGGAGTCCCTCTCCTGCCCTGCTTATGTCTGACTACCTACTGGAACAAATGGACTCCCATTCTTGGTCAAGGGAATCCCAAAGAAACCTAAAAAACTAGTTCAAGTCATGACGGGAAGGGAGGTTGGACATGCCTCATTATACACCCTACCTTTGGAGTTTATACACTACTGATCAGCATTAACATTAAAATAGAGATCATAAGACTGACAAAACAGACTGTAGCAATAAAATACCAAATTCCAACCTGACATCACATGACAGATAGCAGGCCCTGAAGGAAATCAAAGTATTTTACCCCAAAATATATTTCTTTGACATATTTTGAAGTGGCCTTGCAAAGCTGTCTCTTGCGGGGGAAATTTGCATTCTATAGAGAATCTTCTTCTCTTTCTAGGTCTTTTCCGGATCCAGGAGAGATTTAAGTAAGAGTCTGACACCTTTTAAGATCCGAAAAGAGACATTTACCATCTATTCTCTCTGAAGCCTGCTACTTAGGGGGTTCATCTGCATAACAAGAACAACTACCCTTATCTTAACTCAAGCATTTTTTTCTGCTGACTTCAACTCTTTAGATAAAGCTTAACTCTTTCAACCAATTGCTAACCAGAAACTCTTTGAATCCACCTATCACCTGTAAGGCCCCTGCCCCTGCTTTGAGATGTTCCGCCTTTCTGGACCGAAAGAATGTATATCTTACATATGTCGATTTATGTCTTTGCCTGTGGCTTCTGTCTCCCTAAAATGAATAAACCAAGCTGTAATCCAATCACCTTGGGCACATGTTCTTAGGACCTTTTGAGACTACCCTGGGCCATGGTCACTCATATTTGGCTCAGAATAAATCTCTTTATATATTTTATAGTATTTGGCTTTTATCATCAACAAACCCCAGCAGGTTAGATTCGGTTTAAATAATTTTCGTTGAGACTTTGTTAGAAAGAGAACATAACGTTCTGGAGTATTTTGAAATGATTCTTTTTTCTCCTTCCCCTTTTGGAAGCATGAGGAGATTTTTCTCAGATATTCGCTCTGAGAACCTGACTAGAGCTCCAGGAGATAAAACTCACAAAAGTGTGTGAACCTCCAGATTAAATAAAACCGGAAGATGTAGTAATTATAAATATTTATGCACCCAATTACACACCATCAAAATATATAATAAAGCAAAAATGGACAGAATTGAAGGGAGAACGACATAGTTCTTCAATACAGTTGGAGACTTTACTACCCCACTCTCAACAATGGGTAGAACAACCATATAGGAGATAAGAACACAATAAACCAACTAGATCTTGTTAGGGACAAGCTGCCCCAGGACCCTCCACCTCCATCCAATGCAGCTGACCCTTACCTGAATACTCTGAATACTCTGCAGCTGCATTCCTGGACCTTTATCTAGGTGCTACAACAAGGTCACCAGACTTGCTTACAGCCCTCCAGGTGGCATGGGGGAGGTCACAAGAAACATGGATAAACCTAAGTTACACCCTCTTGTAAATTCCGATATTGTAAGCAGGTCACAAGATGATATGTGGTAAAGTTAACCAACAAACAACCCCAGGGTCTCTCTCTCCCATAGGAACCCCTCATTTTGTAAGCTCATGGCTGCCTCCTCTGACTGTGGTGGAGCAGCCCAGCACGTTAATAAACTTTCTTGCCTGACTTTGGGTCTCTCTCTTTCTCTCGTCCTTTCTCTCGGCTAACCTTACAGATCTAACAGAAATATATAGAATAGTCTACACAACAACTGCACACACATTCTTCTCATGTGCACATGAGACATTTTCCAGGATAGATTATATGTTAGGCCAAAAAGTAAATCTCAATAGACTTAAAAAGATAGAGATCATACAAAGTATCTTCTCCTACCATAATGGAATGAAGTCAGAAGTTACTAACAGAAGTAAAAGTGGAAAATGCACAAATTTGTGGAGATTAAACAACACATTCTTAAACAACTAATGAATCAAAGAAAAAATCAGAAGAGAAATTAGAAAACACTTAGAGAAGAATAAAAATGAAAACACAATATACCCAAACTTGTGTAATATAGCAAAAGCAGTTGTAAGAGGTAAATTTATGGGTATAAATGCTTACATTAAAAAACAATAAAGATCTAAAATCAACAACTTACCTTCACAACTTAAGGAACTAGAAAAAGAAGAACAAACTAAACTCAAAGCTAGCAAAGAAAGCAAATAATAATGGCCAGGCACAGTGGCTCATGTCTGTAATCCCAGCATTCTGGGAGGCTGAGGTGGGCAGATCATCTGAGGTCAGGAGTTTGAGACCAGCCTGACCAACATGGTGAAACCCTGTCTCTACCAAAAATACAAAAATCAGCTGGGTGTGGTGGTTTAGGCCTGTAATCCTAGCAACTTGGGAGGCCGAGGCAGGAGAATCACTTGAACCCAGGAGGCGGAGGTTGCAGTGAGCTGAGATCACACCACTGCACTCCAGCCTGGGTAACAAGAGCATGACTCTGTCTCAAAAAAAAAAAAAGAAAGAAAAAGAAAGAAAGAAAGCAAATAATAAAGACTAAAGCCGAGATAAACAAGAGAGAACAGAAAAACAATAGGAAAAAAAACCCAAAACTTAGTTCTTTGAGAAGAACAAAAGTGACAAATCTTTAGCTAGACAGACTAAGAATAAAAGAGGATACTCAAATTACTAAAATCAGAAATGAAGATAGGGACATTACTACTAATTCTAGAGAAATAAAATGGAGTATAAGAGAGTACTACAAACAATTGTATACCAACAGATTGGATAACCTAGATGAAATGTGTAAATTCCCAGAAACACCAAGCCTACCAAGATGAAATCACAAAGAAATTGAAAATCTGAACACACGTATAATCAGTAAGGAGATTGAATCAGTAATCAAAAATATCCTGACAAAGAAAAGCCCTGGACCAAATGGTTTTACAGGTGAATTTACCAAACATTAAAAGAACAACTAATACCAATTCTTTTCAAAATTTTCCAGAAAATTGAGGAGTAGGAAACACTTCCCGACTCATTCATTGAAACCAGCATGACCCTGATACCAAAGCCAGACAAGGGCACTACAAGAAAAAGAAAACTATAGACCAATATCTATTATGAACATTAATATAAAAATATTTCTTAAAATACTAGCAAACCAAATTCAGCAGCATAGTAAAAGGATTATACACAATGACCAAGTGAGATTTACTCCTGGAATGCAAGGATAGTTCAACATACAAAGCTTGATCCATGTAATATACCACATTAACAGAATGAAGGAAAGAAAACCACATGATCATCTCAGTTGATCATCTAAAAAAGCATTTGACAAAACACAACACCCTTTCATGAATTAAAAAAACACTCAACAAGCTAGGAATAGAAAGGAACTACCTCAACACAATAAAAGTCATATATAAAAAATGCACAGCAAACCTCATACTCAGCAGTGAAAGACTGAAAGCTTTTCCTTAGGATCAGGAACAAGACAAGGATCTCCACTTTTACCACTTCTGTTCAACATAGTATTAGAAGTTGTACTTGTTTTGTTTTTGCTTTGGAGACTGGGATCTTGCTATTTTTCCCAGGCTGGACTCAAACTTCTGGGCTCAAGCAATTCTCTTGCCTCAGCCTCCCACGTAGCTGGGACTACAGGCATGCCACCTCATCCAGCTTAGTATTAGAAGTTTTAGCCAGAGCAATTAGGCAAGAAGAAAAAATAAAAGGCATTCAAATTGGAAAGGAAGAAGTAAAATTATCTCTATTTGCAGGTGATATGATCTTACATGTAGAAAACTGTAAAGATTCCACCAAAAAACTTGTTAGAGCTAATAAATGAATTTAACAAAGTGGAATGATCCAAAGTCAACACACAAAAATCAGTTGTATTTCTATATGTTAACAATGAACATCTGAAAAGGAAATTACAAAAACAGTTCCATTTATGATAGTGTCAAAAAGAATAAAATAATTTGGAATTAACCAAGGAGATGAAAGACTTTACAATGGATACTATAAAACATTACTGAAAGAAATTAAAGAAGACGTAAATAAATGAAAACACATCCCATGTTCATGGATTGGAAGACAGTATTGCTAAGATGTTAATGTTACCAAAAGCTATCTATGGATTCAATACAATCCCTATCAAAATACCAATGACATTTTTTGCAAAAATAGAAAAAAAAACACATTCTAAAATTTATATGGAATATTAATGATCTCCAAATAGCCAAAACAATCTTAAAAAAGAACAGTGCTGGAGGATTCATGCTTCCTCATTTCAAAACTTACTACAGAGCTACAGTAATCAAAACAGTGTGGTACTGGCATAAAGAAAGACACAAAGACTAATGGAGTAGAATAAAGAGCTTAGAAATAAATGTTCCCCATATGTGGTCCAATAATTTTTGACAAGGCACCAAGGCCATTCAATGAGGAAATAATAGTTTCTTTTCAGCAAGTGGTGCTGGGAAAACTACATACGAAAGAATAAAGTTGGACCCTGGTTTAACACCATATACAAAAATTAATTCAAAATGAATTGAAGACATAAATGTAAGACCTAAACTATAAAACTCTTAGAAGAAAACATGAAGCAAAAGCTTTGCAACATTGATTTGGTTTCTTGAATATGATGGCAAAGGCACAGACAATAAAAGAAAAAATAGACAAATTGGACTTCACAAAAAATTAAAAATGTTGTGCCTGAAAAAAATAGTAATAGGGAAACCCATGGAATGAAAGAACACATTTATAAATCATATATCAGATAAAGGATTAATATCTAGAATATATAGAGAACTCTTAAAACTCAACAACAAAAAGAAGTCCCAATTTAAAAATGGGCAAATGATGCAGGCCAGATGTGGTGGCTCATGCCTGTAATCCCAGCACTTTGGGAGGCCAAGGTGGGTGGATCAAAAGATCAGGAGTTCGAGACCAGCCTGGCCAATATGGTGAAACCCTGTCTGTCTCTACTAAAAATACAAAAATTAGCCAGACATGGTGGTGAACACCTGTGGTCCCAGCTACTAGGGAGGCTGAGACAGGTGAAGCACTTGAACCTGGGAGGTGGAGGTTGCAGTGAGCTGAGATCATGCCACTGCACTCCAGCTTGGGTGACAGAGCAAGACTCCATCTCAAAAAATAAATAAAATAAAATAAAAATGGGCAAAAGACTTGAATATTTCTCTAAAGAAGATATACAAATGGCCAATAAGCACATGAAAAGATGCTCAACATTAATAATCATTAGGAAAATGCAAATCAAAACTTCAATGAGATACCCTGTCAACACTCATTAGGACAGCTGCTATAAAACAAAAAACCAGAAACTAGTAAGTGTTGGCAAGGATGTGGAGAAACTGGAATCCTTGTGCACTGTTGTTGGTAGTGTAAAACAGTACACTTGCTGTGGAAAACAGTATGGTGGTTCCTCAAAAAGTTAAAAATAGGATTACCATACAATCCAGCAATTCCACTTCTGGGTGCATACTCCAAAATTGAAAGCAGGGTCTCAAAGAGATATTTGTACACCCATGTTCATAACAACATTATTCACAATACATAAAGCATTAAAGCAACTCTAAGTGTTCATTGACTGATGAATAGATAGCAAAATGTCATATATAGATACAATGGACTATATTATTCAATATTAAAAAGGAAATAAATTCTGCAATATGCTACAATGGGGATGAACTTTGAAGACATTAAGCTAAGTGAAATAAGCCAATCACAAAGAAACAAATATGATTCTACTAATATAAAATACCTAGAATAGTCAAACTTACAGAGACAGAAGGTAGAATAGTGGTTGCCAGTGGCTGGAGGGAGAGGGATGTGGGAGTTATTGTTTAATGGGGATAGAGTTTTTTTTTTTTTTTTTGAGACTTTGTGATCTCGGCTTACCACAACCTCTGCCTCCTGAGTTCAAGCGATTCTCCTGCCTCAGCCTCCCAAGTAGCTGGGATTACAGGCATGAGCCACCACACCCAGCCAGAGTTTTGGTTTTACAAGACGAAAAGAGTTATGGAAATGGATGGTGGTGATGGTTGCACAAAATTTTGGTTGTATTTCATAACACTAACTGTGCACTTGAAAGTAGTTAAGACGGTAAATTTTGGCCACGCACAGTGGCTCACACCTGTAATCCCAGCACTTTGGGAGGCTAAGGTGGGTGAATCACCTGAGGTCAGAAGTTCGAGACCAGCCTGACCAATAGGGTGAAACCCCGTTTCTACTAAAAATACAAAAATCAGCCAGGTGTGGTGGCACGTGCCTGTAGTTCAGCTACTTGGGAGGCTGAGACTAGAGAATTGCTTGAACCTGGAAGGCAGAGGTTGCAGTGAGCTAAGATTTTGCCACTGCACTCCAGCCTCCAGCCTGGGCAACAGAGTGAGACTCCATCTCAAAAAAAAAAAAAAAAAAAGATGATAAGTTTTATGGTATTTTATTTTGCCACAATAAAAAAATTGAAACAACAACAAAAAAAGGTATGTGCACTCCTCCAACATGACTGGGTCCCTGGAGTTTTTCTCTCTCAAACTTGTGTACATTGAGCCTCCAGCAATTCATCAGCCACAGTTCAGGCTTCCTTATCCAGCATTAGTTTCCATAGAGGTTTATTACACTCTGGTAAATTATGATTTCTGTATCCACCTGTCTGTTTCTCCAATTCTGGGGCAGTAATTTGCCCTATGACCTCACTTCTCTACAAATCTAGGAGTTCTTGACGTTTAGTTTGTTTGGCTTTTACTTATTGTTAGGATGGAGTGGCAACTTTCAAGTTTCTTACATGACAGCTTGGAAACTAGACACCCTAGAACATTTTCATCACCTGCAAAAGTTCCCTTGTACTCTTTCCCAGTTCAACACACTCCCTCCTGCTCTGGACTTGCCCATCTTCCCATCTCTCCAATCCTCATCTCCCAACAACCACTGATTTGCTTTCTGTCCCTAGAGATGACTTGCTAGAATTTCCATATTCAGAATTTCTAGAGATGAAATTTTAGAATATGTTAACATATGTTACATGTTATATAACACTACATATTATATATGTAATATATATGGAATTCTAACATATCCTAGAATTTCATATCAGCAAAATTATTGAATTTCATATCAGCAAAATTATATAATATGTAGTGTTTTGTGCCTGGCTTCTTTCACTCAGCATAATGTAGTTGAGATGTTTTCATATCGTTACATTTATCAGTTTTGTTTCTTTTAATTATTGGGTCTACTGATATGGATATACCACAATTTGTGTATTCATTCACCTGTGTGAATGTATGAATTTGTGTGTTTCCAGCTTCAGGTATTATGAATAAAGTTTATGAATAAAGTTCATGAGTATTTATTTATGTGTAAGTCTTTGTGTGAACATATGTTTTCATTTCTCTTGTGTAAACACTTAGGAATGTGAAGCCTAGGTCATATGAATCCAGGAGGCAGAGGTGTTTATGCACTTTTATAAGAAATTACCAAACAGTTCTCCAAAGTGGTTGTATCATTTATACTTCCATCATCAACATGCAAGAGTTCTAGTTACTCTACATCCTCATCAACAGTTGGTGTTGTCAGTTATGATTCTTCTGCCTCAGCCTCCCAAGTAGCTGGGATTACAGGCACCCACCACCACGCCCGGCTAATTTTGTAGTTTTTTTTTTTTTTTTTTTAGTAAAGATGGGGTTTCACTATACTGGCCAGGCTGATCTCTAACTCCTGACCTCAGGTGATATCCAAAATATATTTTGGATTCAAGTCCTTTGTCATATGTATGTATTATGAATATTTCAGTCTGTATTACAAATATTTTCGTCTTTGTAAGGTATCATTCAAAAGCAGACGTTTTTAACTGTGATGAAATTTAACTTATCAATTTTTTTCTTTTAGGAAGAAAATTATTGTCACAGTATTTCTGCTTCATTGGGAAACCCTGGTGCATTTCTCCTAAAATTAGGAGAAACACATGGATGCCCACTCTCACTACTGTTCTTTAACATCAAATTGAAGGTATTATTCTGTACACTCCAAGAAAAATGAGAGATAACGGATTATATAACTAGAAAGGCCTAAAGAATCGGCTGAAGAACCTAATAGAATGAGAGAGAGAGAGAGAGATGTGGGGGAAGGAAAAAGGAGTAAAAGGTGCTAAGATAAGGTGGAGATGGAATATTAAACAAATATACAGAAACCAGTTAGAAGAGAAAAATGGAATAAAAGACTGCATTTACAATAGCAAGGAAAGATAAAATACCAATGTATATACTTCAAAATATTAGTGAAGGATAAGCTGGGCACAGTGGCTCATGCCTGTAATCCCAGTACTTTGGGAGGCCAAGGCGGGAGGATCACTTGAGCTCAGGAGTTCAAAATCAGCCTGGACAACGTAGTGAGACCCAATCTCTATAAAAAATACAAAAATTAGCTGGGCATGGTGGTGGGTGCCTGTAGTCCCAGTTATTCAGGAGGCCGAGGTGGGAGGATCAGGGAGGTAGAGGTCGCAGTAAGCAGAGATCACACCACTGTACTCCAGCCTGGGTGACAGAGTAAGACACTGTCTAAAAAAAAAAAAAGAATTAATGAAGGATAAAACAAAAAACTCGAGCAAATGGAAACACATACCATTTCTTGAAGCAAGAAAGGTAAACATCATAAAAATGTTAACTCCCAGCAAACATACCAACACTTTTTTTTTTTTTTTCTGAAACTGGAGAAACTGATTATCAAGTTCAAATGGAAAAATAAGCAACAAAGAATATGGAGAGCCAGCTCTGCCAGATATTAAACTATATCTTAAAGCTTCAACAGTTAGAATAGTGAATAATTAGCACATAAACAGACAAACAAATAGAACAAAAAGAAAGCCCAGAAATACATCAAAATATATACAGAAATTTAGTTCATGCTAAAGATGTGAAGTAAAGATAAACTTTATAATTAAACGTTGGGGATAACTGGGTAATAATTTGAAAAAGAAGTTTTATCTATAGATCACATCTTATGCTAGGATAAACTATAAAAAGATCAAAGACTTAAAGATAAGAAAGTGTAGACATTAAAGTACTACGAAAAAATGGGCAATTTCTTTATAACCCTGAGGGGGCAAAGACCTAATTGACTGAAATTCCCAAAACCATAGAAGAAAAGACTGATAAATTCAATCACATTTTATAAAATCCATAAATAAAGTCTAAACACAAATAACAACCTGGGAAAATACATTTGAAACTCATCTTACAGACAAAGGATTCATTTTCCTAATATATGAAGAGCTTCTAGAAATTCACAAGAACAAGACCAAAAATCTTCAAAATCTTAGAAAAATGAGCAGAGACACGAAGAAGTAGTTCATACACACGAAAGGCACAAAAATGACTTATAAATACTCAAAAAGTTGCCCGATTAATTCATAGTATTATTAATGCAAATGAAAACTATCCTGAAATATCTTTTCTTCATCTATACATTGGGAAAAATTCTGGAAGTTTGGCAATGTGATGGTAAACAGGCATTCCCATCCATTGCTGGTTGAAATGGAACTCCAATCTACAATCCCTATGCAGATTAATAATACCAACATTTTAAAATGCATTTTCCCAGTGACCCAATAATTGCACTTCTGGGATTTTATACATGCCTGTGTGTGTACAAAATAATGTATATACAAAGTTATTCACTGAAATGATTCCTGAAATAGGAGAAAAGTAAAATTCAAACAAAAAAAAAACTAGCTTAAATACATTGTGATGCATCCATATAATGGTATATTACGCAGTTTAATTAATTAATTTATTTTTTTTTTTGAGACAGAGTCTCATTCTGTCACCCAGGCTGTATTATGTAGTTTTAAATAAGTGAAGAAGCTCTAAAAATCTTTATAGGAAATAACTTCAATACATAGAATCACTCCATATCTGTGGGGGGTTGGTTCTAGGACTACCCCCCTCACCCCCGCATATCAAAATCCATGGATGCTCAAGTCCCTGATATCTATAATGGCTTAATATTTGCATATAACCTACACACATCCTCCTGTATATTTTAAGTCATCTCTAGATTACTTATACTACCTCATACAATGTAAATGCTGGGTGAATGGTTGTTATACTGTATTTTTAGCTGTCTCATTTTCTACGATTGTATTGTTCTTTTGTATTTTTTCCCCAAATATTTTCGATCTGAGGTTAGTTGAATCCATAGATGTGGAACCCAAGGATACAGAAGGCTGACTGCATGGTTAACTTTACAAAGATATAGAACAGGGATCAACAAACCTTTTCTGTAAAGGGCTAGATAGTACCTATTTTCAACTTTGCCTGCTATATAATCTCTGTTGCAACTAAGTGACTTGCTTTTCCATCGTAGCATGAAAGCACTTAGACAATACATTCAACAAATGAATGTGGTCAGAAATGGCTCTGGATTGTCTTGCTGGAAGTAGTTTGTCAAACTGCTGCACTTAAATTACAGTTGCTATTTTTGTGCTAATGGTGGTGATGGAGGGGGGGCAGATATGAGAATACACATTTGTATTTGTTTAAAAACATTGGAACAATATATAAGAAAAATGGAGTATGTATCAGTCAGGAGACAGAAACCAGGGAAATCTGAACAAGGGAATCTGAATAGAGACCTCGAAAGCAACACTTTCCAACAGGACTTTCTGCAATGAAGGACGTGTTCTATAACTTTACTATCCAATGTACCTATATGGTTATGAAACACTTGAAATGGAGCTAGTGCAACTAAGAAACTGAATTTTTAATTTTACTGAACGTTAACTTATATTTAAATAGAAGTGACACATTTGGCATGTGGTCGCCAGGTTAGATAGAGCAGCTCTAAAGAACGCAGACAGAGCAGATGTTGGGAGTAGCTGCTGTCTCTAAGGCTGAGTGTACCCGAGGAAGGGACAAGGTTAGGAGAGTCCCTTCCCCAACCCACCCCAAGGTTGAGATGCAGACCTCATTGGGGAGTGTGTGGCTATAGCCCACAGGATGCTGGAGGGTGTATATCACTATATTTCCTACACTCGTTTTGCAGAGAAGCCATCCATTGGTAGCTGCACTATACAAGCCAGAAGAAAAGCACCCAGAACCTTGAAGAGAAGCCCTTCCTCTTGCAGTTTCCCTCAGTACCCTCTACATAAAGTCTAGCATTTTGCCATCTGCAAAATGGGAGAAGTGTTTAGAGTCTAGCCCCAGAGTCACAAAGCAGCATAAAGAAGAGTGAATTTACTCCAGAACTATGCAATCGTAAATGTCTGTTAATATTTTTTTTTTTGAGCTGAAAAGCAAGAAATTGAAAACTGGCACAGAGCAGATGGCAACCAGGTGGGAGCAAAACTTTTCATTGTATACCATTTCATGTTATTTTGAGTTTGAATCATGTAAATATAATACTTACCCAAAAATTAAAAATAAGAAGATAAAAATATACACCATCAAATATAAATTTTAAAAAACCTAAGACAACAAAGCATCCATACAAAGAAAAAGGGCCACATTTATCAGTAAAATATCTGTGTTTTTTTTTTGAGATGGAGTTTTGCTCTTGTTGCCCAGGCTGGAATGTAGTGGCACGATCTCGGCTCACTGCAACCTCTGCCTCCCAGGTTGAAGCGATTCTCCTTACTCAGCCTCCCGAGTAGCTGGGCTTACAGGTGCCTGCCACCATGCCCAGCTAGTGTTTGTACTTTTAGTAGAGGGGTTTCACCATATTGGTGAGGCTGGTTTCGAACTCCTGACCTTAGGTGATCCACCCGCCTTGGCCTCCCAAAGTGCGGGGATTACAGATATGGGCCACCACACCCGGTAAAAGATATTTACACTGAGGACATATAACAATTATTATATATACACACACTATATATACAATATATAGTATATATACAATATATATACTATATACTGTACATAGTCAATATATAGTATATATTCTATATGTATACTATATGTAAATGCTTCTAATAACTTAGAAATACATATGTTAATCTACTGATAGACTTTACAATCTACTGAAAGACTTTACTGTAAGTCTTTACAAGGCAAAGCAGGTGAATTTACAAGGGCAGTTGGAGATATAAACATAACCCTCTCAGAAACTGATAAAGAAGAGAGAACAAAAGCAAGGATATAGAACATTTGAACAATTAATGAGCTTAAGCTAATATTTATATAACTTCATCCACAAACCCGGAATACAAATTATTCTCAAAATCATATGTAACATGTACAAATGAATTATATGCTAAGCTACAAAAGAATTATTAATAAATTACAAAGAATTGGCAACATATTGGCTAGTTATCTAAATCAAATGCAATAAAAGTGGGAACTAATAACAAAAAAGCTCATATATCTGAAAACTAAAAACTATATCTCTAAATAACCCATGGGGTAAGGACAATATATAATAAGAAAAACTGGCTGGGCGTGGTAGCTCATAGCCCAGGTGAGCCACCCACGGAGGCTGGGATGGGAGAATTGCTTCAGCCTAAGAGTTCAAGACCAGCCTGGGTAACATAGTGAGACACCGTTTATACAAAAAATACAAAAAAAAATTAGTCGGGTGTGGTGGCATGCACCTGTAGCTCCAGCCACATGGGAGGCCGAGGTGTGAGGATTGACTAAGCCAGGGAGGTTGAGGCTGCAATGAGCTGTGATTGCTGCAGCCTTGGCCTCCCAGGCTCAAGCAATCCTCCTACCTCAGCCTCTTGTGTAGCTGTAACTACAGGTGTGTGCCACCACACCCAGCTAAGTTTTAAAATTTTTTTGTAAAGACAGGGTCTTGCTATGTTGCCTTAGCTGGTCTCCAACTCCTGAACCCAAGTGACCTGCCCCCTCAGCCTCCCAAAGTGCTGGTATTACAGGTGTGAGCTACCACACCTGGCCTAAACCTTGACATTGTAACCAGATATGGACAGTATGAGACAAAATTATTATAGGCCAGTTTTACTTATAATTACAGATGCAAAATTCCCAACTCAAAAAACCAAAGTAGCATTTATTTTAGGAATGTACAGATGATTTAGAGTCAGATAAATCTATTGAGGTGTTTCAGGTTAAAAAAAAATTACAATATTTTAATAGATACAAGAAAACACTTATTAGTGATTATAGTAGCTTTCTTAAACAAAAGATACTTACATAAAAGTACTTTATCAAAAACTTACAGCAGACATCATACTTTTTTTTTTTGAGACGGAGTTTCACTCTTGTTGCCCAGGCTGGAGCGCAATGGCACAATCTCAGCTCACCGCAACCTCCACCTCCCAGGGTTCAAGCGATTCTGCTGCCTCAACTTTCTGAGTAGCTGGGATTACAGGCATGAACCATCACACCTGGCTAATTTTTTGCATTTTTAATAGGGATGGGGTTTCACCATGTTGGTCAGACTGGTCTCGAACTCCCAATCTCAGGAGATCTACCCACCTGGGCCTCCCAAAGTGCTGGGATTATAGACGTGAGCAACCGCGTCTGGCCAGCAAACATCATATTTAATGGGAAAAAAATAAAGATTTCCCATGAATATGGAAACCAGCCCAGTATACTTTCCAATACCACTACTGTTTAATGTGGTACTGGGAACCCGGGATATAATAAAGAGTGGCATCACAATTCAGGGAGGAAAAATGAATTACTGAATAATGCTGATGGGAGAATTGGATGATAAGGTGGGGAAGAAAGTCAACCTACTTCCAGCTGGATTAAGGACCTAATGTGAAAAAGCAAAGTTATAAAACTATTAGAAGAAACAAATGTAGGCAAATACCTTTGTGACTTTGCGATCAGTAAGAATTCCTTAAAGAAGAAAATAGCTGGATTTGACTCTTTCAAAATGAAAGACTTTTGCCTGTATCAGTTAGATTTAGGCTTACCAGCAGTCCAGGGCTGGCGTCCGGGATGTTTCCCCAACCTCAGCACATGGCTCTGACCTCTCAATCCAATATTCCAACCTACAAGAAGGAGGAAACTGGAAAGAAGAAAGAAGGGAGCTCTTTCTTTTCAAGAATATTGCCTACAAATTTCCCACGTATCTTCTCTTATATCCTATTGGCCAGAACCTAGTCACATGGCAACATCTGCAAGGTGTGCTGGGAAATGTAGTCTTTATGCCAGGAAGCCTTGCATCCAGTTACAAATCAGAGTTTGTATTTGTTTTAACTGGGAAATAAAGGGAGGGAAGTTGTTGGAACTCGCTAGTAGCTACACAACAAAGAAATGCCATAGACGGAGTCCATGCCAATTCGACTGAGAGCATGTATTTTCAATATACATGACTGACAGTAATATCTGAAATGAACAGCAAATCAGAAACAACCAAAAATCGAGGGAGATAACTCTATGTAAAAATGTGGAAAGGATATGAGCAAGCAATTCATAGACGAGGAGACCAGAATGGCTAATAAACAGAAGAGATGTTTCATCTTATTAATAATCAGAGAAATGCAAAATAAAGTGAGAAATGGATGCTACTTTACATCCAATGATAAAATGTAGGATAATATCAAACAGCCACAGATGTGGGGATCTGGGGAAAATGCAACCCTTACGCACTGCGGAGGTGAGCAAAAAATTTTTTTTCACTTTTTAAAAACTATAGATTCAGTGGGTACATGTGCAGGTTAGCTATATGGGTATATTGGGTAATGCTGGGGTTTGGGCTTCTAGTGAACCCATCACCCAGATTGTGAACACAGTATCCTATAGGTCATTTTTCAACCTTTGTGACCCTCCCTCCCTCCCTTCTTGGGAGTAAAAATTGATGCAGCCACTTTGGAGAGCAACTTGGAGGTATTTAGTGATACGGACAAAGTGCACATCACTTTATAATGTAAATCCTGTCCTGTATATAAACCCCAGAGAAATTCTTGCTTAAGTACACAAAGAGATATATTCAGGGATGTTTACTGTAGCATGGTACAGTAAATAATGACACAATTGGAAGTAATTTAGATGTTCTTCAATAAATAATTATTAAATATAATATGTATAAATGATGGAATATAATACAATAGTAAAAAAATTCTACATCTATATTAATCAAGATCAATAGATGTCAAAGAAGCAGAATGAGCCATTAGCCATGTATCACTATATACATTAAACATACACATATAACAATGCCATACGTTGTTTATATAAATGCACATGTATGCATTTAAAATGCAAATACATTTATAAATGTAAATAAAATGGACAGAGAACCTTGGGACAGTGTCTATGAGGCAAGGAGAATGGGACTGGATATAGAAGATAAAAAGAAAAAAGATTAAATTTAAAAATAAAATAGGCCAGGCGCAGTGGCTCACACTTGTAATCCCAGCACTTTGGGAGGCCGAGGCTGGGCGATCACGAGCTCAGGAGTTCGAAAGCCTCCTGGCCAGTATGATGAAACCCATCTCTACTAAAAACACAGAAATTAGCCAGGCATGGTGGCACACGCCTGTAGTCCCAGCTACTTGGGAGGCTGAGGCAGAAGAATTGCTTGAACCTGGGAGGCAGAGGTTGCAGTGAGCCAAGATCACGCCACTGCATTCCAGCTTGAGTGACAGAACGAGAGTCCATGTCAAAAAATGAACTGAAATGAAACGAAATGAAAAAAGTAAGTAATAAACCTGTGGCCAGATTGAAGCTCCTTAAGGGTAGATCTGAGTTTAATTCACCTCAGACTGAATTCATCTCATTCAAGTCACAAAGCACCCAGCTTTACAAATAATGGGGTGCTTGATAATATTTCAAGAGTGAATGAATGACTACTCCCCAAACTGAGTATCGCTGAGTCTTACGTGCTACAGCACAGGAGTTGTGTAATGATTTATAAGAATATTTTCCTCTTCGGGGCTTCCATCATTTGCCTCCAATGGCTTAATCTCATCAAGCATCGCACATACAATTTCAAGTTATTTCTTGTGAGGCCATTATCATCCCTGGGTGGTGGTGGTTGTCGTTTTTTTTCATTTGGAATTATGTTTCTAAAGCATCTCCTTCCCTGCAGGTTTTGAGCCATCTGCGATAAAGGAGGTACTTAAGATTTCAATAACAACGAAAACAGATTAACTAAAGGTTTGCCTTTCATGTTGAGTATATTTCTGTTCAACTTTCAGGTGCTATGCTACAAAGAATATTTTGTTTCAGTCGATTGAAAATGAGGCCTCGTACTGGATGAAATGCATTGGTTCTCTTTTCAACTGTTTCCAAGTGTGGAAATCTCTTCCCTCAGATATCCACATGGCTTCCTTCATGTCTCCGCTCAAATGTCATCTTTTAGAGAGGCTTTTCACTATTTATAATAGCATATCCATGCCCCCTTTGCCCCTTTACCTTGCTTTATCTTTCTTCATGGCACTTCTTATATGATATTATATGTTTATTCGTTTATTATCTGTCTCCCTACACCGCTGGGCGAGCTGCATGAGACCAGACCTTGTCTACTTTGTTGACCGTTCTATCCCCATGTTGGGAACAGTGCCTGGAACTGAGAACGTGCTCACTAAATATCTTTTCGTTTGTTTGTTTGTTTGTTTGAAACAAAATCCCCCCCTGTTGCCCAGGCTGGAGTGAAGTGGCGCGATCTCGCGATCTCGGTTCACTGCAACCTCTGCCTCCTGAGGTCAAGTGATTCTTCTGCCTCAGCCTCCCGAGTATCTGGGATTACAGGCTTGCACCACCAGGCCCAGCTAATTTTTGTATTTTTAGTAGAGACGGGTTTCATCATATTGGCCAGGCTGGTCCAGATCTCCCGACCTCAGATGATCCTCCCACCTTGGCCTCCCAAAGTGCTGGGATTACAGGCATGAGCCACTGCACCCAGCCCACTAAATATCTATTGACTGCACAAATCATGCATTGTTTGAAGAGTTTTGTGAAAACCTCTTCATTATACACCTATTCAGGTTAGCATCATTCTAAGAATTAACCCAAAAGACATTTTCCCCTTTCAGTGTTAATTTCCCACCCTATTTATATATTTAGTCATCTAATATTTATTGAATTTCTGGTATGTGCCAACATTGTACTAGGTGCTGGGGGATTCTGGGACAAATGAGACAAGCCGTGCTTCATAATTTTAGCTTTTGCTGTCAACAACGAGGGTGACCTCACGTTTCTAAAATCAGCACATACTTATTAATAAGTTTTCTCTGTGCCAAACAAGCACAGAGGCAATCTCATTCCATTCATTATCTTTTTCAAACCTCACAGCAATCCTATAAAGTTGCTATTAGAGTGTCTCAAAATGCTTTCCTATAAGCATGCAGTTTATTGGCAATAAATAAAACAACAGGATTATCTCTTAGAATTCAGCCCGTGACTTGTCAAAACTGGATAGAGGCTTCTAGAGAGGAATATAGGGCACTGCCATGTGAACAGGTGCAGGCCCCCTGCAGAGACCCTTCACCCCACTCCACTTGCTCCCCAGGCGCATTTGATGCTCTGCACCTCAAAAACACCTTTGCCTTCAACTTCACAGATTTGTTTAGTGACGATTTTCTCACTCAAGGCTTTTATCCAGAAGAAATGCAGGTGTGCACAGTCATGAGGGCTTTTATTTCTTTTTCTTTTTTTTTTTTTTTTTTTTTTTTGAGACGGAGTCTCACTCCATTGCCCAAGCTGGAGTGTAGTGTTGCGATCTCTGCTCACTGCAACCACCACCTCCCAGGTTCAAGTGATTCTTGTGCTTCAGCCTCCCGAGTAGCTGGGATTACAGGTGCCTGCTGCCATGGCTGGCTAATTTTTGTAATTTTTAGAAGAGACAGGGTTTCACAATGTTGGCCAGGCTGGTCTCAAACTCCTGATCTCAGGTGATCCACCCACCTTGGCCTCCTAAAGTGCTGGGATTACAGGTATGAGCCACCGTGCCCTCCCATGAGGGATTTAAAACATATTTGTGTGTGATACCAAATGTGTTTATATACTGTCACCTTTTCCATGACATAGTCAGAATGATTCCTTCATGAGAAAGCATTCTGGAGACACTTTAATACTTTTTGCTCATTTTACTCATTTTAGAGACAAGGAAATGGAAGGTTGGAGAGGTTAAGAAACTTACTCATGGTCAATAAGTGGCCAACAGAGGCTTGGGAGGGCAATAGATCCAGGACTTGGTGACCGGGGGTGGGGCAGGAGTCCAAGATGGTCTCCATAGTTTTGACTTGGACAGCTGGGCTCTTGGGGTCCCATTGACAGTCTGTGGCTGTGATCTGCTTGTAGCCAGAGATGAAACCTGAAGCCCATGAGAATGATGTTGGGATTGCCTGGTGATACGATTTGGTTCTGTGTCCCCACCCAAATCTCACTCTGAATTGCGATAATCCCATCGTGTCAAGGGCGGGTCAAGGTGGAGATAATTGAATCATGGGGGCAGTTTCCCCCATACTGTTCTAGTGATGGTGAGTAAGTCTCACAAGATCTGATGGTTTTATAAAGGGCAGTTCCCCTGCACATGCACTCTTGCCTGCTGCCATGTAAGATGTAACTTGGCTTCTCCTTTGCCTTCCTCCATGATTGTGAGGCCTCCCCAGCCATGTGGAACTGTGAGTGCATTAAATCTCTTTCCTTTATAAATTACCCAGTCTTGGGTATGTCTTTATTGGCAGCATGAGAACAGACTAATATACCTGGGGACTCCAGAAGACATGGACTAAGGGCCCATGACCCCTTTCAATTCACCTCCATCTTTTCCTAGAAAGCAAAGAGTGGGGGAAATGGCTCCCCATCGAAGAAGGGGGAAGCACCTGCTGAGGCAGGGGTGGGAGGGGCTACTGGGCATAGATTATATCAATGGTTTCAGCAAGCAGGCATTTCAGACTTTCTGGCATTTGCACAATTGAGGCTCCCTTAGGACCCTGGAAGAAATATCATCCAATAACCAGCAAATGCCCCTGGCCTCCCAGAGATGCAGTACTGCCAGTGACCTTGGTGGTAATAACCTTCAGAGGAAAATCCAAGCAAGCACAAAGCTGTTTGGACAAAACTCTCCAACCCAGGGGCCATAGCCCCACAGATTTCAAAGGGCACAGCTGCCTTCCTCTCTGGCCTGGTAGCAATTAGAATTCTTCACATCAAGAATACCAAGATGAAACAGGTGGAGATTTGCCAAAGATCTACCTTCAGCCAGCACACCAGCTTGTATTCTAGTGACTTTCAGGGTGCAGAGTGATGCTTCCAAGTCCCATTCCAGGTTCAGTTCTCCAACGGTGAATGAATTCATATCCACAACAGCATAGAGCCCAAACCCAAGCCAGTCTCTAAGACAGAATCTTTCTTTGTGTGCCATTGATTTGAGTCCTGCTTGGCAGTTTTGGTGAGCAGTGGTTTCTTTATGACAAAAGAGCTTCTTTCTCTCAACTGCGTCTTAACCATGGAGGCAGCCATCACACTGGAGGGGGCTTGCTTCCCTGCACAGGTCAAGGGCATCTTGGGGAGCATTTGGTTCACTAGGATAGAACCCTGGTCTCCTTGTCATGGGCCCAGCAGAGGATGCTCTGTCCTTTCTTGTCTGGCCTCTAGGCTTCAGCACATGCTGTTCTTTCAGCCTGGAAGGCCTTTCCTGCCCCTTTCTTCCCTGGCCGACCCTCTTTGTCCTGATGGGCTCAGATCAATGAGATCACTTCCCCCAGCAGTGTCTCTCCATCATTCCTACTTCTGCCAGCTCTCCGTCTTCTGGCTCCCACAGGCCCTGGGCTCCCTACTCCTGGTGCTAAAAGATGGTGCATACCATCTTTTGGTATCTTTTTAAATTTTTTTGAGATGGAGTTTTGCTCTTGTTGCTCAGGCTGGAGTGCAATGGTGCAATCTCGGCTCACTGCAACCTCCGTCTCCTAGGTTCAAGTAATTCTTCTGTCTCAGCTTCATGAGTAGCTGGGATTACAGGTGTGCACCACTATGCCCAGCTAATTTTGTGCGTGTGTATGTGTGTGTGTGTGTGTGTGTGTGTTTAGTAGAGATGGGGTTTCACCATGTTGGTCAGGCTGGTTTTGAATTCCTGACCTCAAGTGATCCACCTGCCTCCGTCTCCCAAAATGCTGGGATTACAGGTGTGAGTCACTCTGCCCAGCCATCTTTTTTTTTTTTTTTTTTTTTTTTTTGAGACAGAGTCTTGCTCAGTCGCCGAGGCTGGAGTGCAGTGGTGCAATCTCAGTTCACTGCAAGCTCCGCCTCCTAGGTTCAAGCGGTTCTCTAGCCTCAACCTCCCAAGTAGCTGGGATTACAGGCGTGTGCCATCACTCCCAGTTAATTTTTTTTTTTTTTTTTTTTTTTGTATTTTTAGTCTAGATGGGGTTTCATCATGTTGGCCAGGTTGGTCTTGAACTCCTGACCTCAAGTGATTCTCCTACCTGGGCCTCCCAAAGTGCTGGGATTACAGGTGTGAGCCACCTCACCCAGCCTATCTTTTGGTATCTACTTGCTTTTCTCCCTCTCTCAACAGGGCGGAGACAGGGGCCGTGTGCCAAGCTTCTTTATATCCTGTATGCCTAACACAGTGCTTGGCATGTGGCTAGCCCCCATAATGGTTTGTGGAGGGAGTGAAATAAATGTACAACGTTGTACTGATGCAAAAGAACTGGAGGATTTAAATTCTGCTAGTGACCTTAGAAGTGGTAGGATTCCTTTGTACTGAAAGGCGTGAGACAAATCAGGATAGGAACACCAGGAACCGGGTGCCTGCTGCCATCTGATGCCGATTTCTCTCTCTTCTTTTAAGATGGCATCACAGACATCAGCCTGGAGACCTGGCACTGAGACTCTGCTCAGCCACCCGATTGCTGTGTGGCCCTGAATGAGGCTTCTGGGCGTCAGCATTCTCCTTCATGGAGCGAAGCAGTTGGTCTACAGACATGAGCTAGAATACATAATTTGGGATGCTTACAAGTGCCAGGCACCATTCTAAATATTTTCCATGTATACTTCATTTAATCCTTACAACAACCTTATGACACGGGTGTTGTTATTATCCCCATATTCTTAATAGGGCAACTGAGGCACAGAAAGGTCGATTAACTTGCCCAAAGTCACACAGCTAGTAATGGATGGAGTTGAGGCTTTTACTCAACAACCTGTTTCCAGAGCCCACCTGTTAACCCCAAAGTCTCTTGGTTGGATGATGTATAAGACTCATTCCTGTTTTACAATAGAACCTTTATTATTCTCACATTGAAGATATTTACATCTGATGCCCTCAGAGCCCATTTTTAGCTGACCATCTCCCTGAAAGGCCAGAGGCATTCAGCATTTTTTTTCCTCTGCCCCTTGTGTTGGTTAGAGAGGAAATCACTGAGGGTGCAGACTGGGGAAATGGGCAGGCCTGGATTGGCATCGCAGCCCCACCACTCACCCACGTGTGAAACACAAGCCAATTCCTTTACCCCTTGGAACTTCAGTTACAATGCCTGTAAAGTGGAGATGGGATCTTCTCCCTCTATGACTGTGAAGATGAAATAATACAGATAGAGTTGCCAGATTTAGCAAATAGAAATACAGGGTGTTCCGTTAACCTTGAATTCCAGATCAAGGAATAACTTTTTAGTGTAAGTATGTCCTATGCAATATTTGAGACACACTCATGCTAGTAAATTATTCCGTGTTGGTCTGTAGTTCCAATGTAACTGGGCATCCTATATTTTATCTGACAGCCTTACAGGCAGAGAAAGCACTTAGTGTGATGCCTGTCCCATTGGAAGGGATCAATACACTTTAGGAAGTTCTCTGCTGAAACCCAACACTTTGATTTCATGGGACTCAGTTGGGAGGCCTGGACTGTGGGTAAAATCTGCATTCAATCCGGGTGCAGTGGCTCCCAGTACTTGGGAGGCTGAGGTGGGTGGATCCCAAGGTCAAGAGATCGAGACCGTTCTGGCCAACATGGTGAAACTCTGTCTAAAAATACAAAAATTAGCTGGGTGCGGTGGTGCACGCTTGTAGTCCCAGCTACTTGGGAGGCTGAGGCAGGTGCTTGAACCTGGGAAGCGGAGGTTGCAATGAGCCAAGATCTCGCCACTGCACTCCAGCCTGGTGACAGAGCGATACACCGTCTAAAAAAAAATTCTGTATCCACCTGTTTGGACTCACCTGGCTGGGGATAACTGTGAACACCCCTGATTCATCCTGCAACTGTGCATTTGAGTGAACAGGTCTAGGATTTTAGTAGAGGAGTCTTGAAAGGGCCTTTTTGAAGCAGAAGCTGATGTTCCCACTGCCCAGGGGTAGTGTGGAAACTGCAGACAGCCCAGTCAGCAGTGCTCACAGCTAATCACCAGCCTGTCCAGGCTCACTCCAGTCCTTTCCCCATCCAAGGGCGCCATCTCGTGCCAGCATCAGGCTGCCAGCTATATGTGTGGCTCCAGCAAAGACTGGGACCTGAGGAGGGGCCCAAAGAAGCCTGGATTGCCAGTCCCCTTGCTGGGCTCCCCAGAGCTTCCTTCCCCATTTCCCAGCCGTTGTTCAGCTTCCTCTTTCCCACCCATCTCTGTTTTCTCTTGCTTTCCATCGATGCTCACATCGGCTTACTAAACAGCAACCATAACACACCAGGGGCTCGGGAAGGCTGCAGGTATGTGAGAAACAGCACCGAACCAGGAATCAGAAACGTTTATGTTGAGACTAGGGAAACTATTTGCCAAGTTTATGCCCTTGGGGGAATCCACGTGACTCCTCTGCAGCCACTTGCTTTGTAAGATTGTGATAATCCCCCGCTTTTTGCACGTTTTGAAGGAATTGTGGGGGAAAATTGGTGGTACATGCAAAAGTGCTCTGGACACCCTGAAGTGCCCTAACAACATAAGTAATGTTATAGTTTATGGTTACATAGCATCTCTAATAATGCAGTTTATCATTCATAACAGTCATAACAGTGATACTTCCTGGGCACCTAAGACCCCAGCTCTGACCAATGACCCAGAGACACCAATACCTTCCTCCCTCCACTGTTTGCCTCTAACTTTTAGACCCAGAACCCTACCTCCAGGCCAGCCCTTCTGTGCTGTAGATACTTCCAGCATTTGGGAACCAGAATGGCTCAGGCAGCAGTAAAGGGCTCTGGATCTACCCGCCCTTCCCCAAATTCCTCGGGCCTCAGTTTCCTCATCTCTTTAGTGTGAAGCACCTGCTGGTAACTTTAGCAACTTTTTTTTTTTTTTTTTGAGACAAAGTCTCACTCTGTCCCTCAGGCTGGAGTGCAATAGTGAGATCTCGGCTCACTGCAACCTCTGCTTCCCTGGTGCAAGCGATTTTCCTGCCTCAGCTTCTCGAGTACCTGAGATTACAGGCAGCGCCATCATTCCCAGCTAATTTTTGTATTTCTAATAGAGACAGGATTTCATCATGTTGGCCAGGCTGGAACTTTAGCAATCTCGACATAAATTCTAGTTCATATTTCCTTCAGTTGTGGCTGCTATTCCAACTGCTTCCTTTTAGGAAGCAGTGTGGATAAATGGAAATTGCATGGGGTTTGTAACCAGACAGAAATGACTTTGAATATCGGCTGTCACCAATGTCATCACTATGGAACTCTGGCAGGTGTCTTCACCTCCCTGAGCCAGTTCCTCCCCTCCATGAAACAGCGATAAAAATAGAATCAATCTCCGTGGTTGGGCTTGGCTGACGTTGCTTTGTAAAGTGCCGTGCACGTTTCTGTCACTGCCTAGTTACCAGCTGAATGCAGCTCTTACATATTTCTTCCTCCTCTTTCAGCCACACCATCCATCTATTTATCCATCCATCCGTCCATGTATCCATCCATCCATTCATCCATGTGAAAACATCTGTTAAACTTCTACTGTGGGCCAGATCACAGGGCTAGTTGCTGGGGATGCAGAGATAATTAAGACATGAGTCTTGCTCTAGGAATTTGCAGTCTCATGGGGAGATAGCAATAAAAAGAATCACTTTCATTTACTGAGCATCTATATGCAGCAGACACAGTGCTAGGACTCCACACGTTCTCTCAGTAAATCCCAGGAGACAGGACCCCACAGGCATTGCTCTCAACCAGTGCTCTCGCCTCCCTCCTGGATTGCCTAGTCAGGTAAACCTGCCGCAGACAGGTAGGAAGGGCCATCGTGGGGGTCTGAGAGAGGTCGATGGGGCCTGAAGGAGAGAGTGCTTGGCTCCACGTGAGAAGAACTGGGGAGGTGGGGGCAGTCACAGAGGGCTTGCAGAGGAGGTGTCAGAGAGGGGCGTTCTGGGTGGTTGGGCCAGAGGGCAGAGGCTTAGAGGCACAGAGCAGCAGGGAGCCTCATCTTCAGGGAACACTGGGAGTTTGGGAGGGAGGGTTGGTTTGTGTGGGAGGCAGGATGGGAGCAGATGATGCTGGGGAGGTGGGAGTGAGGGGCCCAGATCATGGGGGACCTCGGTGCCCTGGCTTTGTTGGGCAGTTTGGACTTTGTGCTCTGAACATGTGTTTCAGAGTGAGGTGTGGAGAGGGGCTGATGTAACCACCCCAGCAGGAGTAAGGAGGCTGGAAGGAGGAAACCAGTGATGAAGGATTTGCCATAACCTTGTCCTGGAAGAAGAGCCATGGCCAAAGTAGATGGAGAGGAATGGCCATGCAAGGCAGCTGTGATGGATTCACCTCCATGCAAGACAGCTATGACACAGTTGATAGAAAGTATGAGAACATGGGCCACCCCTCCTTGGATGTGTAAGTATTATAGACATCCTAGATGTAAGTATTATAGACACCCACCAGGACAGGGAATTCCAGAAGAAGAACAGGATTCTGGGGGAAAAGGTGGTAAATTAATTTTGATGTTCAATAAGCTAGTCAGAGTGCTGCATTCCAGGCAGTGGGCTGGGCACCTTAATCCAAACCCAACAGTTCCATACACTCCTTTAACCACTCCCACTTTACAGACGAGGAAACTGAGGTCCAGAGACATTCAATCTCTTCCCAAGATCACAGAACTCACGAGTGGCAGAGCAAGGATTTGAACCCACATCTGCCTGGCCCCAAGACTGGTGTGAAAAGGAAAATCGCAGAGGGGTTTTCAAGGTTCCCATCCTGAAACTCGAGCCTGGTGATGTTCAGCTGTTAGAGCTGGGCCCTTGGAATCATCCCAGGAAGGTACTGACCACGCCCTTCAACCTGGTCTGCTCTTGGCCCCAGAAAAACCCTCTGGGGTTTCAGCCATTCTCTGAGACTCAGCCTTAGCTAAGCTTATCCTGGGCCAGAGTGGCAGGCTGACCCACAGAGGGGCTATGTGTGTGGCACTGACTCCCCAGTCCCCGGCCAGGCCACACCATCTTGCAGAGCCTCAAATGTGACAGACAAGAGATACAGGTACTAGGGATTAATTTGCCACTTTGGGGTTTGGTGAGAAGAAATGAAGTGAGAGAAGGGGAGGGGAGAAAGGTGCGTGGGAGAGCTTGTGGTCCCTCAGAAGCGAACCAATTAATTAGAGGCACCAAACGAATAGTAATAAAAGCAGTAGCAGGGGCTACCACATTTAGGGGTTGCTTACTATGTACCAGGCCTTTTTAAATTTATGCATTATTTAGTCCTGTGGCATTGAGGATTCAATATCATTTCACAGAGGGGGAAACTGGGGCACAGAGAGGTTAAGTAACCTGCACAAGGTCACACAGCCATCAAGAGTTGGAGAGCCCATTACCATCACTCTTCTGCCTCAGCCCCTCTCACTCTACCTAGTGTGCCTGGCAGCCCTGAAGGCAGAGGAGAAAAAGGCAGGGGAGCGGGGAGGTGCAGGGCTGGTGAATCCAACCTCCCCGAACTTCCTGCTGGGCCTGAAGGGGCAGGTAGGGGACCTGAGCTCTGACTGCATTCCACCCTGATTCCTCACGTGACCTTGGATGATCTGTCTCCACCCTGGATTCAATAATCTGAGTGCAGAGAACGTTCATTTAGATGGCGTTTCAGTTTCTTTCCAGATTGGAATGATGTGATTCTAAGAGTCCTGGGTCAGAAGGAGTATTGGAGGTATCAAGGGGCTGGACTGGTGAGGACAGGAGTCTAATGTGCCCCTGATCTCTGTCCCTCTCCTCTGGGCTGCAGCCCTTGTGACATCAAAATGCCCCACCCCCTCCTTCGGCTTCCCTCGCTGCTGCGCAGAGGCCACCGGAGGGCGCTGTCTCCTCACACTTCTGGCTGAGCTCACCCCCGATGTCTGAACCTCCTCTTGAGGCTGGAGAGAAATTGAGAGGCCTGGAGCCAGTGTCTGGGAGGCCTCTGGACACAGCTGGACCCACTGAGGCCCCATGGAGCCAGTAGGATCTTAGCCTGTGGAAAGAGGTGCCAGAGCAATGACTGGGAGTCGAAGGCCTGGGCTTCAGGGCGAGAGCTTGTGGTGAGCTCTGGACAAATGGCTTTGTCTCTTCCATCCTCAGTTTTTGCATCTATAGACTGTGGAGAGTGATATCCACCTTATGTCACTGTTGTGATAAGTGCTACAAATGAGAATGCACTTGTGAGTGCTTCAAAGAACTCAGATGTTCTCCATGCCAGAGTGGGATTGATTGATTGATTGATTGATTGATTGATTGATTTTGACAGAGTCTTGCTTTGCTGCCCAGGCTGGAGTGTGCAGTGGTGCAATCTTAGCTCACTGCAACCTCCGCCTCCTGGGTTCAGGCAATTCTCCTGCCTCAGCCTTGCCGAGTAGCTGGGATTACAGGTGCACACCACCACGCCCAGCTAATTTTTGTATTTTTAGTAGTGATGGAGTTTCACCATGTTGGGCCAAGCTGGTCTCAAACTCCTAAACTCAAATGATCTACCTCCCTAGGCCTCAAAAAATGCTGGAATTACAGGCGTGAGCTACCCACCCCCACCCCCCGCTAATTTTTATATTTTTAGTACAGACAGGGTTTCACCATGTTGACCAGGCTGGTCTCGAACTCCTGACCCCAAATGATCTGCCTGCCTCAGCCTCCCAAAGTGCTGGGATGACGGGCATGAGCCACTGTGCCTGACCCGCCGGAGTAGGTCTCAATGATTATCACCCTTGAAGAATCATCCAGTAACCCAAGGAGAAGATCATTTGGCAAGGGCCCCATATGACCTTCCAACTGGCATAAGCGCTGAACTGCTTCTTACATTCTCACAGCAGCACCACAAGGTATGAATTATTATCATCTCCATTTCACAGCTGGGAAAACCCGGGCTCAGAGAGGCACCATGGCTCCCCCGGGTCACCCAGCCACTGGGTGGCCTTACTGGAATTCAGACCCAGGTCTGTTCGGCTCCGAAGACTTGCTTAAACCACTGGACTGCCCCACACTGGCCAACCAAGTCAGGAAAGAGTTTGATGTGACCTACTGAAGTCCCTCGGGCTGAAGTTTCAGATGAGTGTCCTTTATTTAGTCCTTGGGAGGTGTGGACCCATATGTCTTTGGTATGGATACACATTTCAATGGAGTCAGTAACTCCCAGGATTGGTTTTGTCATTTTTTTTTCTCCCCTTGGACTTATGTATGATTCTTCCTCCCTGGGAAGCAGAGCTGACCCTGTGACATAGGTGGCTTTACCTGCAACTTGACCTCTTTCTTTTTTTTTTTTTTTTTTTGAGATGGAGTCTCATTCTGTCGCCCAGGCTAGAGTGCAGCGGCTCGGCTCGCTGCAACCTCTACCTCCCGAGTTCAAGTGATTCTCCTGCCTCAGCCTTCCCAGTAGCTGGGATTGCAGGCGCGCACCACCACACCCAGTTAATTTTTGTATTTTTAGTAGAGATGGGGTTTCATCATGTTGGCCAGGCTGGTCTCGAACTCCTGACCTCTCTGAGGTGATCTGGCCCCCTTGGCCCCCTAAAGTGCTAGGATTACAGGCGTGAGCCATGGCGCCCGGCAACCTTCTCATATGAGTGGCAGATGGGTGGAAGAAGCTGGACTTATGTCCATTCACAGGCTCCCCACGCTGGTCAGGGTGCAGGGTATTTGCTCTGGTGGAGGACATACCTCCATGTTAAAATGCCCAGTTGAAGGCTTATAGCTTTTTTCACTTCTTATTTTCTCTCTTGATGAAAGATTGTGCTGTCGGCAGGGTTGTAGCTAAGTCGAAGTGTGGCTTTGTTTTCACAATTTCTGTTCGCTTTCCTCCCACTCTCAGGCAGCTTGAGAAGGGTGGAGGGGTGGGAAGGAGAGTGACAGCGGGTGCTGGAGTCTCCCAGCCTGGGGGGTTCTTGAAGTTCCAGAGTCATGGAATTGTGGCGCTGGAAGCGACCCTCCCAGGGCACAGAGGAGGCAACTGAGGCCCAGGGAGAGGACCAGACCCTCCAAGGTCGCCCAGCTAGTTAGCGACAGGCTGGGACCAGAATCTGCCTTTCTGCTGGTCCCACGCCAACTCATTTGCTAAGTCACCCAAAGCCTGGAGTGTGGTTAGTTTAGAAAACTCAGACAAGGAGCCAGGGGATGGGACAGTGAAGTGGGGACAGGGAGGTGCTGACCTTGTGCTTTGA
Organism: Macaca fascicularis; assembly: GCF_037993035.2. Taxonomy (NCBI): domain Eukaryota; kingdom Metazoa; phylum Chordata; class Mammalia; order Primates; family Cercopithecidae; genus Macaca; species Macaca fascicularis. The sequence goes on from NC_088375.1 coordinate 212,718,577, forward strand.
AAGCGCTAGTGGGGAGTTGCTTGTCTTCATCTGACGTCAGCCCCTGGACAAATAATGGCCACGGAAAGCAAATATTATGAGAGTCCTTGTGTAAACACGGAGCCGGTGTTTCAGTGTCAGAAATGGGCCGAGAACTCCAGGCTGTATCAGACCAGCTCCCCAGCGCTGCCTCTCAGCAAATGCACCTCTCTCTGCTGGGGAAGAAGGACCCTCAACAAAGACGGGGGGCAGAGTCCACCTGAGAGGCCACAGTGGGGCAGAAAGGGAGAAGCTAGGAGGGTTCTGGAAGAACTGGGAAGATGCAGCATACCCAGGGACTGAATTAGTTTAGGGATGCAGGAAAAAAAAAAAAAAAAAAACGTCAATTACCAGGCACCCATCCTGCATCAGGCCTGACTGAGCCCTTTATAGACATTGTCTCATTTAATTTTCCCAGGAACTCTAAGGGATAGGCATTGTTGTCCCCATTTTGTAGATAAGTGCATTGAGGCTCAGAGAGGTTAAGCAACTTGTCTGCAGTCACACAGGTGGGAAGCAGTGAACAGGGATTTGATCTCGGGTCTGTCTGATTCCACTACCCTGGTGTGTTTTGCAGTCTGGACCAGGGGCCTTTCTTCATCAGAGTCACCAGGAAACCTTGTCAAAGAGGAGATACCCAGGCTTTACACCAGCCTTTGGGAGGGCCTGAGAGTGAGCATCTCCCAGGGAAGAGGAAGGAGGAAAGCTGCTAACACCTGGGAATAATCGCTCAATAGCAGGAGCAGCTAAATTCTTCTTTAAAGGACTAGATAGTAAATATTTTAGACTCTGCAGACCTTTAGTCTCTGTTGCAACTATTTGGCTCTGTTACTGTCATTTGAAAGCAACCACAGACAATACGTACATGGATGAGGGTGGGTGCATTCCAATAAAACTTTATTTGCAAAGTGGTGCACTGGATTTGGCCCCTGGTAGTTTACTGCCCCTTGTCTATAGCATGCAAAGTGCCCCCATAGCCTGTCTCTCTGGTTGTTTTCCCAGCAGCCCTGTGAGGAGAGTATGCTTTTCTCCATTCTACAGATGAGGAGATGGAGGCCCAGGGAGGTTAGACATCCAGGGTCCCCCAGAAAGTGCATGTCAGAGCTGGGAGTAGAATTAGACCTCCTGATCCCAGTTCAGTGTGCTGGAAAGTATGAGCCTGGTAAGAAGGTCTGGGCCGGGGAGATTGCTATTCATGAATGAAAGCAGCCACCATTCACTGGGTACTTGCCATGTGCCAGGCACTGAGTCATGACCTCACATAAGCCGCTACCCAGATGTTGAATGTCATTGTCTCTGTCACATGGGGTGGTCACAGCCTCCCTGGGAGGTAGGAAGGCATCTGCAGCGTGTCAAAACCAGCTTATCTCGGGTGCCCCAATACACCTGACATGTTACAGCTGCACCACGGGAAGGTGAAAGCTGCTGACAAGATGTATTTGCCTTTCCATTCGTGAGAATGTACGCATTCTCTCTCTCTCTCTCTCTCTCTCTCTCTCTCTCTCTCTCCTCTCTCTCTCTCCCTGTGTGTCTCTTTTTTTCTCTCTCTCTCTTTTTCTCTCTCATTCCAAGACACATACACACACCCCAGTCTCAAACAATCATCAAATAGACATGTGGTCAGTTCAGTGACCTCCTTGTCCTAGGTAGAAGAACACAAAATCCAAGGCCTGGAGGTGACTTGTCTGGTTGACATGAGATGTCCCCACTGAGATCAGGAACCGGGAAACTGCCTGGTATGGGGAAAAGAATGCTGGACTTCCAGTTGGTCTGGATTCCACGCCACAGCCTGACCCTGATCGGCGGGTGACTTTAGGTGCCACCCTCCTCATTTCTAAAATGGGTGTCACTTTCCTAATTCACCAGTTGGGTGGGAAGTAGGTTTGTTCATTTGTTCAAACCATTCATTCGTCCATCCGTTCGCTTCCAACTATGTAGTAAGCACCTTCAGTGTGCCAAACACAGCTAGATCATTTGATTTGCAACTCTAAAGATTTAAGATTTGATCCTCCCTACACCTGTTTAAGAGTTAGTACCTAAATGGTAGGTCTTTTGACTCAAGGATGCCTTATGCTAGAATTTCTCTCTAGGTAAAAAATGTATCTTTCTCCCATGCATAAAGTGGGCTTTGGCAGGCCAGGTGCGATGGCTAATGCCTGTAATCCCAGCTCTTTGGGATGCCGAGATGGGAGGATCACTTGAGTCCAGGAGTTTGAGACCAGCCTAGTCAACATGGAGAGACCCTATCTCTACCAAAAAAAAAAAAATTAGCCAGGCATGGTGGTGCATGGTGTGCATGTCTGTGGTCTCAGCTACATGGTAGGCTGAGGCAGGAGGATTGCTTGAACCCAGGACTTAGAGGCTGCAGTGAGCCGTGTTTGCACCACTGCACTCCAGCCTAGGTGACAGAGCAAGACACTGTCTCAGAACAAACAAACAAAGTAGGCCTTGGCAAGAATGTAGTGCCAGCTCCGCATGCCAGTTTATTCATCCAGTCTTCCATTTATACATTCTGTCTATCCATCCACCCACCCACCTGCCCATCCATTCATCCACCCATCCATTCATTCATCCATCTATCCATCCATCCATCCATCCATCCGTCCGTCCGTCCATCCATTTTTCCACATGAACCCTTGCATCCCTCCATGCAATCATCCATCTATTCAATCCATCCATTTATCCATCTATGTATTTATTAATCACTTCTATGTGCCTAGCTCAACTCTGTCCACTGACTCCAACCCCCAGGAAGGCCCCATGCCCATAGTCACCTTGGGTTTGAGGCAGAGGTGATGGAAAGCTCAGAGTCTAGGTAGCAATAATTTCCGATTCTCAGAATCCAGGAGCTCTCTGAAATGCCCTCAGGCACTTTGAGAGTAAGCAGAGCCAGAGACAGACTCATTCAGGCTGCACACACATCCCCTGTTTAGATGCAGCCCTTCCTCTTGGTTCTGCTCTAGCGTCTCCCTCTGTAAGAATACCTGAAGCCCCGGCCCTGGCCCTGTGTCAACTAAAAAGAATCCTACATGAATGGGTAAACCAACTGTGGCATATCCATGCAACAAAATAGTACACAGCTGTGAAAAGGAATGAGGCACTGACACATGCCTCAATATGGCTGAACCTTGCAAACACTATGCTAAGTGAAAAAAACCAGACACAAAAGACCACGCATTGCATGATTCCATTTGTCAGAACAGGCAAATCCATAGAGACAGAAAGGAGATTAGTGGTTGCCAGGGGCTGAGGGGAGGAAAGAATGAGGGATGATTGCTAAAGGATACAGGATTCTTTTGGAGATGATGAAATGTTCTGGAATTAGTAGTGATGGTTGCACAACGTTGTGAATAAAAATCACGGGATTGTGTACTTTAAAAGGGTGAACTTTATGGAATATAAAATATTTTGGAAAGATTTTAAAGTTATTAAAAACATTAAAAATATAAAAAATAATATTTCTATGTGTTGTTATTATTATTATTATTTGAGACTGGGCATCACTCTGTCACCAAGGCTAGGGTGCAGTGGCGCAATCATGGCTCATTGCAGCCTTGACCTGCTATGCTCAGGTGATCCTCCCGCCTCAGCCTCCTGAGTAGCTGGGACTATAGGACTGCACCACCACGCCCAGCTAGTTTTCTGTATTTTTTGAAGATGAGGCTTCGCCATGTTGCCCAGGTAGGTCTCAAACTCCTGGCTCAAGTGATCCCCCTGCCTCGGCCTCCCAAAGTGCTAGGATTATAGGTGTGGGCCACTGCACCTGGCCTATGTGTTATTAAATATGCACTTCCCAGCCTTCTGGTGACAGAGTGAGGGAAGGTAGCACTGATGCTGTTTCCCAGCAGAGAAACTGGAATCTCAGAGAGGAGGGAGGGCCTGCCAGGCTGGCATTGCTAATTAGTGGCGGAGATGGGACAAGAAGTAGGGCCAGACTCTTGGTCTGGTGCTCTTTCCCTCATGTCAGACTGCCTGATGAGCAGATGGCACTTCCTGAGCCAATCTCCAACTCTGTCTGTATCTGCCACCTTTAGTCCAGGGGCCACTGCAGGCACAGCTCGCACTGGAGGAGGCTGTCATGACAGCTAATGGCTGCCACTTGAGGAGTTATGCTTGGTGCCAGGCACAGGGGCATCAATGAGGGTGGTCTTATTTCATTCTCAAAGACCTCTGTCATGGACCTTGTTAAGAGTGCCAAACCCCTTCTACATGAGCACGCCAGTCTTTCCTGGGGCATCCTCAGTGAACATAGACTGGTGGGAGGTCATGGTATCCCAACCCTAGAGACCAAATAAATGGGCAGGAGATAAGCATAGAACCTCAACTGGGCCTTGAACATTGAGCATGCAGAGGCTCAGCGGCCTCTGCAGTCCTGCCCATGACTGTGGCTGTGGTAGCCGGCACCCTGGGCTGCTCCTGCTTGCTCTAGAGTCTACTGCCTTGATTGATGAATCATTATTTGACCTATTCCTCCATCACTCCTTGCATTCCATCTACTTTCTAGGCCTGGTCTTCCAGTTTCCTATAGATTCTGTGAGCTTCTGATATCCTTTCATTAAATTCCCTTTTGCACTCGTCAGAGACAGAGTCAGGTTCTGTTGCTTGCAACCATTCACTCTGACTGATGCATCCCTATGAGATACGAGATACTCTTATTTGGCCCATTTTACAGATGAGAAAGTTGAGGCTCAGGGTCCCCCAGATTATGAGTGACAAAGCAAAGATGTAAACTCAGGTCTGTCTGACTTCCAGAGCCCGATCTCTCAACCTCTACTGAGAAAGAAGAGCCAGCAAACCTTTCCTGTGTGTTTCCTATAAGCCAGACCTTGAGCAAATCCTCTAAGCAAATCTATAAATCCTCTAAGCCAGACCTATAAGCAAATCCTCTCAACAGCTCTATTAAGGAGGAATTGTCCCACTTTTAGAGGTGTGGAAACTGAGGATCAAGGAGACGATGTAACTGATTTATAGGTACCAGAGCTGAGATTAAAACTGAGGTTCACCTGGCTCCAAATCCCCACACTTTTATATAGAGGTAGGAACCAAGACCTGATGGTGGGTTTCCCCTCTTCCCAGTTGGTAGAAGTTCCCATCTCTGCTTTTGGCTACATCAGCACCTCCTGCCAAGTCCTGAGGGGTAGAAACCTGACTCTACCCATTAACACTTGGGTTCAGGGATTCAGCAGCCACTGGGAGGAATCCTGCCCCATAGCCCAGGTCCTCTATAAATCAGGGGCCCAGGAAGCCACAACACTGATAAATATTTATGTTGCCTCTAAGAAAAATATGTCTCACTTGATATATTTTCTTTGTGAAAAGGCAGTAAATGGCAAGGCCCCATTACTTTTCATGAGTCTGCCAGAGCTGTAACGATGCCCCATCCCAGCTGGGGCTGGGGGCCAGCCTAGTGCCCCTTGAGAACCACCATGTCTGTGTGTCTCAGGCTGCAGCACCAGGTCAGAGGATGGCATTTTGCTTGCCCTCCTGTGAGCTACTGTCAAGACTCTGAGAAGGACCCACTGGGCAAGCTCGGTGGAGGATTTCTGTCCAAAAGGGAACGGGGCTGGGGGAGTGGAAGGAACAGAACCCCAGCCCCGATTCCTCCAACAGCCTCCAAACCAACCCTAGAGCAAATCCCAAGGCCATTCCTAAACCAGCTTCCAGTCAGGCTGGATACACATCAGCACCCACCTCAAACCCTCCTTTCAGCCCTTATCCCGCCTGGACCTGGGCAGCAGCTCCAGCTCTGAACACCATCCCACAGCTGCACCAGCCCCATCCACAGTCCAAACCAGACATCAACTCCATCCCAAGCTAAACTCAACTTCTGCCAACCCCAGGCCTAACCTCAAACCCACTGCAGCTACAGCCCAGTCCTAAAACTCAAACCTAACCCAGGCCCCGAATCCTGCTCTCAGCTCTGCTGTCACCTCAGCCTGAGCTTTCCCCGAAGCCCCAAGGGTAGTCAGTGACATGCTCTGGTCAGGGGCAGAGGGGTCACCAGCTGGCTTTCCTGTGCTCAGTCTGGAAAACCTCCTTTAACGAATTCAGCAAATATTTGCTAACGACCCCATGCATGCCAGGCCCTCTTCTAGGTACCGAGGATGCTTCTGTGAAGATGAACAATGCCTTGTACAGAGAGGAGAGCCCTGCTCCTCTCCGTCTCCCAGCTTTGAGACCTCCCCTCACCCTCCACCCACTCTACTCTCAGCCCTCTCCTCCGGTGGCAGGAGGCTTGGGCTGTGCTCCAGACAGCCACGATCTCACCTGGTAACTGAGGTAGTCTCCCTCCCTCTGAGCCTTGAACCCTCATCTTCATAATGGACAGTGAGAGAGGGAGGGTTGGCACAACTGGACTTTGAGTTTCTTGTGACCTTCTAGAAATCACTGACCTATGGACAAAGGTCAATATCTGACTGCTAAACAGATGCTGGGTTTTCTGTCCTGGACCTTGGTGGTAAAGAGGAGGTGCTGGCATCAGAAATGGAACAGATGGTCTTCTCTCTTCTCTGGATCAGGGGTGGGGGCTAGAAAACACAAGCTCTCTCCTCAATCCCAACCCAGAGCCATATGGCCAAAGGGGTCATGCAGCCCAGGCGCCATGGCCACTCTCCTCTCTGACTCTTTCCCTGTCACAGAGGACGATGCCTCAGAGCCACATTGTCTAGGCCTCAGCTTAAGTGCCTGGGCCCCTGTCCTGGTCAGATTCTGACCCCTGCCCCTCTGCTGCTGGCAACCCTCCCACCTCCATCCCTGGCTTCCCAAGCCTTCTGCCTCTTCTCCTTCACCCTCAGCCCCTCTTGTCTCTCCCACTCCTCCTTTTCTCTCCTGGGATCTTTAGCTCTTTTATGCATTATTTTTTTCAATGCCTCTGGTATTCTGTTGGCCATTCTCTGTTCCCTTACCTTCCTCCCCCAACCTGGTCATTTTCTCTGCAGCATTTTTTCTTTTCTCTCTGTCTGTCTCTGTCTGTCTTTCTTTCAATTCTCTGTGTCTATCATTTGCAACCAAAAGAATGCTGTGGAAATGGGGCATCAGATCCATGGCAGCTTAGGAAATGTGAGGAATGTTGCTTTCAGTGCTGAAGAAATTCTTGTGATTTCATCCCCACAAAGTTATGTTAAGCGTCACTCTAGCGTCAGCTCAGTGACTTTCAACGCATTATTCCTTGAGGTTTATAATAAGACACATACTCTCATTGAATTCTCCCAGCTTTCCTGTGAGACAGGCATGTCCCCATTTCCTGGATGGGAAAATGCTCTCAGGGTAGGACAATGACCTCTCCAGCAGGCAAGGAGCCGATTCCAAGTCTAGGGCTTTTCTTTGCTCCCTTCGTGACATGGTGGACGGTGGCATCCGCCTCAAAGCCTGGGAGGAGTGCTTCTGGTTGATTCTGGTGACGCACAGGGGTCTCTGAAGCTGGGGAGTAGGTGATGTTTCCCACCTACTCCAACATCTGCAATCACTGCAGAAACACAAGGAGAATCAATACCCAACCCACCCCACCAAGGGCAGCTCTGTGGAGGATGCGGAGGAGAAGCTTCTGCTCGTCCAAGTCCAGGAACTTCCTAATGAAGAGAAGATCCATGGGGTGGGGGAGGCTGGTAAGGGAGGATAAGACCCTGCCAACTCCTACCCAAGGCTTTGGCACTCGGCTCAGAAACGTGGCTCAGTGAGGGAATACAGTCTGCTCAGGGGATAGACTTTGGGTTTGAGTGCTGGCTGCCATTTGATCATGCCTTAAGAAGAGTCTCCATCTTTTCCTTCTTTTTTTTTTTTGAGATGGAATTTTGCTCTTGTCACCCAGGCTGGAGTGCAACGGCATGATTTTGGCTCTCTGTAACCTCCGCCTCCCAGGTTCAAGTGATTCTCCTGCCTCAGCTTCCCCAGTAGCTGGGTTTACAGGTGCCCGCCACCACGCCCAGCTAATTTTTGTGTGTTTTTTTTTTTTAGTAGAGATGGGGTTTCACTATGTTGGCCAGGCTGGTCTTGAACTCCTGACCTCAGATCCACCCACCTCGGCCTCCCAAAGTGCTGGGATTACAGACATGAGCCACTGCACCCGGCCAGACAGTCTCCATCTTCTTATTGCGAAGTGGGTGTGCTGGCCCCACCTCCAAGTGTGGTGGATATGAAAGCCCTGCATTAAATGTACGGTGCGGGATGGGTGCTCCCTGCTAATAACACGGGCCATTTACATTGAACGCCAAGGACACAGCATTTAACAGAGGTCTCTGTTTACCTACTAACTCTGAAATAACTTCAAGGCTGTGTGATTCTCACCCAATTTTTAAAAGCAGTTTAACTTGAATTGTATTTATTCCACCGTCTTGAAAACAAACAAACATGTGACAACTGATAAATTACTCATTCAAATAGGATTGTGTATAATTGAGATGCAATTGAATGCGGACAAAAGATAACAAATATTGGCCAGGATGTGGAGAAAAAGGAACCCTTGTACACTGTTGATGGGGATGTAAATTAGTACAGCCATTATGGGAGACAGTATGGAGGTTCTTCAAAAAAGTAAAAATAGACCTACCATATGATCCAGCAATTCCACTTCTGGGTATATATCCAAAGGAAATCAGTATATATCCAAAGGAAATCAAATGAAATCAGTATGCCAGAGAGATATCCACAGTCCCATGTTAAGTGCAACAGTATTCACAATAGCTAAGACACAGAATGAACCTGAGGGTTCATCAGCAGATGAATGGGGCTGGGTGTGGTGGCTCATGCCTGTAATTTCAGCATTTTGGGGGCGCTGAGGTGGGCAGATCACTTGAGGTCAAGAGTTCAAGACCAGCTTGGTCAATACGGTGGAACCCCATATCTATCAAAAATGCAAAAATTAGCCGGGCGTGGTGGTGGGCGCCTGTAGTCCCAGCTACTCGGGAAATTGAGGCAGGAGAATCGCTTGAAGCCGGGAGGTGGAGGTTGCAGTGAGCTGAAATCGCATGACACAGCGAGACTCCTTCTCAAAAAAGCAAAAACAAAAACAGAAACAAAAAACAAACCAAAAAAACAGATGAATGGATTAAGAGCACATGCTAAATACACATGATGGAATACTATCCAGGGTTAAAAAAAGAACAGAATAATGTCATTTGTGGCAACATGGATGAACCCAGAGGACATTTTGCTAAGTGAAACTTGCCAGGCATAGAAAGGTGAATATTGTATGATCTCACTTACATGTGGAATCTAAAAAAGTAGAACTCACAGAAGCAGAGAGAGGAATGGTGGTTACCAGGGTTGGGGATTGGGAAGATGCTGGTCAAAGCGTAAAAAATTTCAGTTAAATGGAGGATCTACACCCCCAATCACGAAACGCTGCAGATGTGATTCTGATCGAATGTGGACCTGCTGGAGGCATGGGCAAGCTGGCCTTCTGCAGTGCTCTGCGGATGAGGCAGCAGGACCTCTCCCAAGCCAAGGTGCTGGGGCTGGGCTGCTGGGGCTGGGCGGATGGCAGCTGAGTTCCACTTTCCGGGGCTCTGGGACTCCCTCCCTGTGCCATGGCCTCGAGGGTGCATGCTAACACTTGCGCAGGGGCACCGCGCGGCTGTTATCTGCCTGGTTTGAATTAGATGCTGGGCTCTGCAGAACCTCAGGCTCATTAGTGGTTTCATCGCCCAGGCTGGCGCCTGCAGGATGGTAACATTTTACGATTTCCTTGCTTTTTCTTTCTTTCTTATTTCTGTCTCTCCCCCACCTCCTTTCTTTATTATTTCCAATTTCCACCTCATGCCACAAAAATGTAAAGGCTACCACGAGTCCTGCTGGGACATACTCACAGTCACCCGCACCCCACATGCTCGCCCCACTCACCACTGTCCTGACAGCACACACACCAAGTGCCACAAGCCGTGGACCCACTGATCCCTCTCCAGGGCCAGGACTTGCAGGGGAATGGGGCTGTGTGTTTCCCTGCCCCACCCAATGCACACATTGACAACCACTGCCACCTGCACTTCTCTGGGCACTCAAGGTGGCACAGTAGGGCATTTCTGGAGTCTCTCTGCCTCTGTATCCCCCACCCCAGTTTTGAACTCAATCATTTGAACACCATTTATTCTTTTACTCAGCAACTTAACCTTTTCTCACCTGCGAAATGGATGTAATAAGAATATTTGGCTGGGCACAGTGACTCACGCCTGTAATTGCAACAGTTTGGAAGGCCGAGGCAGGTGGATTGCTTGAGCCCAGGAGTTCAAGACCAGCCTGGGCAACATGGGAAGCCCCATCTCTACAAAAATTATCCAAGCGTGGTGGCACGCACCATAGTCCCAGATACTTGAAGGGTTGAAGCAGGAGGATCACCTGAACCCGGGAGGTCAAGGTTGCAGTGAGCCACGATCGTGCCACTGCACTCCAGCCTGGGCAACAGAAGGAGACCCTGTCTCAAAAAAAAAAAAAAAGAATATTTTGTTCTCTACCATTGACGTTAGGCTGAAAGGAGAGAGTGAGCAGAAGGTATTTATCCCAAACTGGGCACAGAGTAAGTGCTTAATAAATAGCAAGCATGATTATTATTCTGCTGATGTCAGGGGCAGCCACTACCATTTTGAACACCTACCTCTGAGGCTGCGGGCAAGAATAGATGAGAAGTTGCACTAGGTCAGCCTGCAGAAATGCTCAGTAAGTGGTATTCACACTCTTCATCATCGTTGTCATCGTCATCATCATCATCATCTCTCTGTAATTTCTGTTATTCTTTCCCCGCATTCTCCTCCACAAAGGGTGGGAGACAGCATGGTAAGACCAGAAGAAAGAAGGCTAAGCAGACCGGGAGGAACTGTGATGACAAGCCAGAAGAGACCCCTGAAAATAAGAGATGGGACAAGTTAGGCGGGGCAGGGGGAGCCGAGAGGGGCTGGGAGGAGTGGGAAGGCAGTGGGCGGGAGGAGTTCATTTCAGATGATGGTCATTAACTTACATCACTCCGTGCGCTCAGTTGATAAGAGGCTTCCTTTCGAGTTCCTTAGCCTTCGTGGGGATCTCTGAAGGAGGGCGTTATTACTTCCATTCAATGCAGCCACCGCAGGCACTGGGGCAGCGTGAGCATGGACAGTGGAGACATTGCAGGGCCTCCGGGAAGCTGCAGCGTGCCCGTGTCAGCTCGATCAAGGCAAGACCGTCTTTGCCCAGGCCAGCCTGGGGAGGGTTGTGCCAAGGTGCTGGCTAACGTTTCCTGGGGCCCACATGAGCAGAGGAGAGGTCTGTGGGCTGCTGGTGAGTCTGGATGGAGCTGGGAGCTGGAAGCTCCAGGCCTCGGGGATGCCTCCTGTGCAGTGGCCTCTTGCTGCCAAAGTGGGCGATCCCCGGGCCTCATCTTCCTCACCCTATCGGCAGCTTTTGACAGAGCTGATTTCTCCCCGCTGCCTTAAGCACTTGGCTGCCAAGACAACGCTCTCTCGGTTTCTTCCTTCTTCCCTGGCCATTGCTTCTCAGGCTCCTTTCTGGAATCTGTCTCCTCTTCCAAACTGATAAGTGGCAGAGCACCCCGGGGCTGTCTACACCCACTCCCAGGGCTGTCCACACCCACTCCTGGTCTCTGTCCACACTCATCTCCGGGGCCCTGTCTACACTCTCTCTGGGTCTCTGTCTACACCTACTCCCAGGTCTCTGTCTACACTCATCCCTGGGGCCCTGTCTACACCTACTCCGTGGGTGGGCTTATCCAGGCTGAAGTTGTAGATAGGGTCCCCCCAGACACTGACATCTCCCAAATGCCGATCTACAGGCTAGACCTTTCCCTTAAGCTCCAGACTGGTGCATCCAGCCCCCTGCTTGGAGAAGGCCCGCCGCATCTCACACCAGGTGGATTATTGAAAACTGCTTTGCTTTCCATCCTCTGCTTCTCGGTACATGGCATCCAGGTTGCTCCGGTCCAAGCCCCTGAAGTTGTCCTGCCTCCTCTTTCCCTCACATCCTGCATCCAATCCATCCACAAGTCTGGTCAGTGCTCATTTAATCATGAATCCTGACTCCCCAGGCACCCTCTTGCCACACTAATCTCGTCCTATCAGCTTGTGCCCCTGTTATGAAACCAGCCTTATACTGTCTCCTTGCTTCCCCTCTTACCTGCTGCCCTCTGGTCCAGTGATCTTTCAAAAGTGGACATCAGATCTTGTTACTCTTCTGCTTAACACTCTCGAATGCTTCCCAGCATACACGTGATAGAGTCTTGCCTGGCAGCTAACCCTCTTGTGTGTGACTGACTGCAACCTGCCTCTCCACCTGCATTTTCTATGGTTCTGTCTCACTGCAATCAAGACATATTCACCTCCTCGATCTTCCTTGGCCCAAAGCTGAAATGCCTCCTCAATGGCCTTCTCTAAATGACCTACGTTGGGTCTCCTGCTTGGACCTCTACATGGGGCAGTTCCAGTCCTTGCCTGCTGTATTTGTCTTCACAGGACTGAGGTCCACATTTAATTAGATCATGTGCTTATTTGCTTCACTAATTCTTCTGTCTCCTACCTGATTATAAGCTGAGCTGTGGGGACTTGTCTTGTTTGGCACCGTTTCCCCAGTGCCTAGCACCAAGCCTGGCACATAGTTGGTGCATAATAAAACTGTGTTGGGTGACTGAATAAATGAACATCCACTGAGGCTGGGTTGAGAGAACGTATTCATAGGAGCTTTGCACAGTTAAATGTTTGCTGAATGAATTAATGTGAGTCTTTTACATGTGTCCTTTTGACTGTCAGTTCTTTGAGGGCAGACCCATAGCTTGCTCTTCTTGGTATTTCTCATGATGCTTTAGTAAGCTGTGTGACCTTAGGCAAGTTACTTAACCTCTCTGGGCTTCGGTTTCTTCATCTATAAAATGAGAAGAATAATGGTAGTTGTTGGGAGGATTAAACAAGTTAATGTATGTAAAGCTCTTAGAATATTGCCTGGCCAGAGTAAGTGCTCATGAAGCATTAGCTGTTCTTATCCTGATTTTACACATAGTAGGTGTTTCAAAAGCTGTAAGGCAGGGGATTGAGCAAACAATGAGTTGTCTCAAGCTGAGCCCAGAGAAGCTTCTTTATATTGCCTTTACTTTTCCCATACCGGGAGCTGGGGAATTGTCCGATAACATGAACTGGATCGAAATTAGAAACCACACCATGCCGTCAACTCATGCTGAGTTTGTGGTCAGTTAAACCCCAAAGCCTTTCTTCACAGCCTTACTGCTCAGCCAGGGAACCCTCATCCTGTATTTGCGGGTTTTAACTTTATTTTTTGTGGTCTTTTGCTTTTTTGTTTTTTAATGTTCCGGATTATAAAAGTTATATATGCCCACTGTGGAAAGTTTACAATGAGCATAAAATTACAAAGGGCAGGAAAAAAGCAGGTTACAAATCAGCATGAATGGCTTGAATCCACTGTGTAAAATGCTTTTATATATTTATAAAGAGAGATAGGGACAGACAGGAATAGCGAGAGAGTGAGTGAGAGGCAGGCTGGCAAAGACATTCACCAGAGTGTCTGCAGTGGCTGCTCTCTATGGGCTGCATAATGCATGATTTTCATATTCCCCCTATATGCTATTTGATTTTTTTAATAAAAAACATGTATTACCTTTTTTTAAAAAAAACATTTTTTGATAATTATTTTTAAATGGAAATCAGATCATTCATCTCCTCTACTTAAAATGCTCCAAGGGTTCATTCATTCAAGAAATATTCATTGACTAGGGACTAAGTGCTGGGCTTGGTTCTCTCTCCTTCCCTTGTTTTATGGCCCTTGTAGCTGTCATCAGGAGCTCAGAGTATTGTGTTTGGTTTGTTTTGCTTTTTCTTTCCAGACAGGGTCTCACTCTGTCACTCAGGCTGGAGTGCAGAGGTGTGATCACACCTCACTACAGCCTCGATCTCCCAGGCTCAAGCGATCCTCCCATCTCAGCCTTCTCAGTAGCTGGGACTACAGGCATGTACCACCACATCTGGCTAATTTTTATATTTTTAGTAGAGACAGGGTTTTGCCATGTTGCCCAGTCTATTCTTGAACTCCTGGGCTCAAGTGATCAACCTGCCTCGGCCTCTCAAGGTGCTGGGTTTACAGGTGTGAGCCACCGTGCCCAGCCCCAGAGTATTGTCCTTTTCAGGCTATGGGGTTCATGTCTATACTTCCATAGAACATCATCAATTCTGTGAGGGCAGAGTCCTATATAATGTCCTATATAATGCCTGTCCCCTCATGGGTATGTTTTGCTCTCCCGGTGTGTTTGAGCAAGGTAAGAAAGAGATCCCATGTGGGAGGCCGAGGTGGGTGGATCACGAGGCCAGGAGATCGAGACCATCCTGGCAAACACGGTGAAACCTTGTCTCTACTAAAATTACAAAAAAAAAAAAAAAGAAATCAGCCGAGTGTGGTGGCAGGTGCCTGTAGTCCCAGCTACTCAGGAGGCTGAGGCAGGAGAATGGCGTGAACCTGGGAGGCAGAGGTTGCAGTGGGCCCAGATCGTGCCACTGCACTCCAGCCTGGGAGACAGAGCGAGACTCCGTCTCAGAAAAAAAAGAAAAAAAGAAAGAGATCCCATGTTCCTTTTTAAAAATCCCTCTGGCTGCTGTATGGAAGATGGACTATAGCAAGGCGAGGGTGCAAGTGGGGAGCCCAGGAAGGGGCAGTCGTGATCTTGCAGGTGACAGGTGATGGTGGCTTGGACTTCATCATAAGGAGTGTGGTGCAGAAGGGCGAGATGTGGTCAGATTCCAGATATATTTTGAAGATGGAGCCAATGGGTTTGCTGATGCGTTGCATGTGGGGGAAGGGTGAGAGGAAGAGGGGTGGAGAATGACCAACAATTGGGAATTAAGTGGGAGCTTTCAGATATATGAGAGTTCTCTTCTGGGATTTATGTTTCCACGGCACGCACACAAGCGATGGAAGCCCGCAACAGCCAGCCAACCCCTGGCAACTTCCAAATTTCCAGATGCTCATTGATTTGCTGTTGTGTAGACTCTCCCTACTCAAAGTGTGGATGGAGAAAACACAGCACTACCATCAGCTGGGAACTGGTTAGATGCTCAGCCCTGCCAGGTGATTCGTGTGCTTGTTAAAGTATAAGAAATGGCCGGGCACAGTGGCTCATGCCTGTAATCCCAGCACTTTGGGAGACTGAGCGGGGAGGATCACTTGCGGACAGGAGTTTGAGGACGCTGAGAGCTATGATCATGCCACTGCACTTCAGCCCAAGTGACAGAGCTAGACCCTTCTCTAATAAAACACACACACACACACACACACACACAGACAAAAGTTTAAGAAACACTGATGTAGGTCACACGTCTGAAAGTGTGGAATTCTTTATCTTCTCTTTGGGTGTTTTAGATTTTGTGACTATAAGGACATTTCTTCCATAAGGAAGGTGATTTTTAAATGACAGCATTGTGAGTGGAACAGAGAAGAGGAGTGTGTGGGTGAGGGCAAGCCTCAAAGTTAACGTGAGAATTGGCTTGCAGATTTGGAAACACTGACATTTCTCTACTGTCCTTTGGGCAGCTAGAACCACTTTCCTTTCCTGGGATACAGAATGGCCAGCCTTCACCACAGAGGGGTGAACTGAGAGCTAGCAGCAGGGTGTAAAGAAAAGTGGACAGGCTTTGGGGTCAAACAAACTTCAAATCCAGGCTCCTCACTCACAAGTTATGTGATTTCCCCTCTCTGAGACTCAGTTTTTCTTATATCTAGAATGGGACTAATAGTTTCAATAATATAGAATTATTGTGGTGATTAAATTAGATAGAATGCATAATGCATTTAGCAACATACTGAAAGAGAAGACCAGCTTAATAACTATTAGCTACAGCCAGGTGTTGGTGGCTTGTGTCTGCAATCCCAGCTACTCAGGAGGCTGAGGCAGGAGGATTGTCTGAGCCTTGAAGTTCGAGGCTGCAGTGAGCTATGATCACACTTCAGATGTACTCCAGCCTGGGCAATAGAGCAAGACCTTATCTCCAAAATAATAATAATAATAATAATATAATAATACATTTGAAAAAGACTGTTCGCTATGGTCATAAGTGGAGTTATGATGGAATCAGGATGCTTTTGGTTAAAAGTAACTGAAAACCTAACTCTTTTCGTTTTCAATTGCTGTTGCAGTAGATTACCACAAACCTAGTGGCTTAAAATAGCATAAATGTATCTTACAATCCTCTAGGTTAGAAGCTTCTTGTGGATCTCACTGAGCTAAAACAAGGCATCAGCAGGCTGCATCCCTTTCTGGAGGCTCTGCGAGAGAATTTGTTTCTTTGTCCTTTCCAGATCCTAGAAGGCCTTGGCTCATGGTCCCCATCCTCCGTCAACAAAGCCAGTGCTACTGCATCTCTCTGACTGGCCTTCCTTAGTCACATCTCCCTCTGACCGCTCCTTGAAATGATTCTCCGTTTATAAGAACTCATATGATTAGATTGGGTCCATTTGGATAATCCAGAGTACTCTACCCATATCAAGGTCCTTAATCAATCTGAAAAGTCCCTTTTGCCATGTAAATGCCTGTATTCACAGTTACGCTCCTCTCTTCTTTCTTTCTCTTTCTTTCTTTTCTTTCTTTCTTTTTTTCTTTCTTTCTTTCTTTCTCTTTCTTTCTTTCCTTCCTTCTCTCTTTCTTTCCTTCCTTCCTTCTTTCTTTCCTTCCTTCTTTCTTTCTTTCCTTCCTTCCTCTTCTTTTCTTTCTTTCTTTCCTTCTTTTTTTCTCTTTCCTTCCTTCCTTTCTTCTTTCTTTCCTTCCTTCTTCTTTTCTTTCTTTCTTTCCTTCCTTCCTTTCTTCTTTCTTTCTTTCTCTTTCTTTCTTTCCTTCCCTCCTTCCTTCCTTCTTTCCTTCTTCTTTTTTCTTCCTTTCTTTCTCTCTCTTTCTCTCCCTTTCTCTCTCTTTCTTTCTTTCTTTCCTTTCTTTCTTTCTTTCTCTTTCTTTTCTTTCCCTTTCTTTCTCTCTCTCTCTCTCTTGCTCCCTCCCTCCCTCCCTCCCTTCCTTTTTTTGATGGAGTTTCACTCTTGTTGCCCAGGCTGGAATGCAATGGCATGATCTTGGCTCGCTGAAACCTGTGCCTTCCAGGTTCAAGTGATTCTCCTGTCTCAGCCTCCCAAGTAGCTGGGATTACAGGCATGCACCACCATGCCTGGCTAATTTTGTATTTTTAGGAGAGATGAGGTTTCACTATGTTGGTCAGGCTGGTCTCAAACTCCTGACCTCAGGTGATCCACCTACCTCGGCCTCCCAAAGCACTGGGGTAATCACAACATGAGCCACCGTGCCTGGCCTGTATCCACAGTTTCTAGAGATAGCACATCTCTTTGGGGGTGGCATTATTCTGTCTGCTGCACCAACTCAAACTATTAATAGCTCTGAGATTTATTGCCTTGTGTAGTAAAGGACTGAAGGTACTGTGTGTGGGCTTCGGGCATAGTTTTATCAGGACTTGACCTTTGTTTCTCTGTTTCTCTATGCTCTGCCTTCCATGCTTACTCCTTAAAATGGCTTATTTGATAGTCACAGGAATGCTGCCAGCAGAAACCAGGGTAATACAGTTCCTTTTTCCTCTTCTGGGAGAAAGAAACCACTCTTCCCATACCCATGAAACGGGTATTCTGAGCTATGCTCTGAGAAGAACGTCTCTGATGGACAATCACTATGGATGGTAGGGAAGTCGCGATTACCCTGATTGGTCATCCTGGAGATAGGAGTGGGGTCAGTCCCACCTCCTGGGACTGGGCCTTTGTAGTGGGGGAGGGGAGGTAACCCCAGTGACCACTGCAATTATCCATGTCCTTAGCCTACCCCCTCCTGGAGAAGGAAGCACTAAAACAGAATGGAAGGCAAGTGCTCCTGCTCAGGGATTAGAATCCATTTTTCTGCTGAGTTCTGTGTCCTTGGCCTGCTGGACTCCTGACCCCCACCCTATTTGCCTGGTCCTTGGTCTGATGCTTAGCCCACCTCCCTGGCTCCCAGCCATCAGCTTGCTTCTGGCTGCAGAGCCCTTGCCCCTCGAGCTCTTGCCTCCTTGCCTGGGGTTCATTGCAGGCCCAGAACATCCCACAGCTCTGTGCAGGCCCAAGCCCCTGTTTGACTGTCCCCACAGCCTCTAAGGATGCTTGCCTGGCTTCTCTGGGCCCTGGGCATTGTGCCTTCTTCCACGTTCCACTTTTTTTTTTTTTAAGTCGGAGTCACCACTTTGGGAGGCCGAGGTGGGCAGATCATGAGGTCAGGAGTTCAAGACCAGCCTGGCCAACATGGTGAAACCCTGTCTCTACTAAAAATACAAAAAAAAAAAAAAAATTAGCCAGGCATGATGGCAAGTGCCTGTAATTTCAGCTACTCTGGAGGCTGAGGCAGGAAAATCGCTTGAACCCAAGAGGCAGAGGTTGCAGTGAGCTGAGATCAGGCAACTGCACTCCAGCCTAAGCGACAAGAGCAAGATTCCATCTCAAAAAAAAAAAAAAAAAAAAAGTCAGAGTCTCGCCCTGTTGCCCAGGCTGGAGTGCAGAGGAACGATCACTGCAGCCTCCAACTCCTGGGTTCAAGCGATCATCCCACCTCAGCCTCCAGAGTTGCTGGGATTACAGACAGGCTGAGCCACCGTGCTCACCTCTCCACAACTTTTCTTACGCATCTGCTACAACTATTATTGGTTGTTAATCACCACTGTTTGTCTGGACTCTATGCCCAGCATCAGGTTAAGCATTTTAAATTATTAGCTCATTCATCTTTACAGTCACTCTTTGCAAGAGGAAGGTATGATTCTTACCCCATCTTACTGACCGAGGAGAGGGAGGCTTAGAGAGGTTAAGTAACTTGCCCCAGGTCACACAGCCAGGAAAGGATGGAGCCAACTCCAAGTCTAGCTCTTAACCAGTGTGTTATCCTGCTCCTCACTGGTGCAGAAGGCCACAGGTAATGACAATCCAGATTCTGGGGTCATTGTGTGTGTGAGGAGAGATGCAGAAGATGGAGATACCCGCAATGGATGATTCATCTCAACACAGGTGGTGGGAGAGCCCAGCTTTGCAATGTCCAACTGATTAGGTGAGCGCCAGCCCTGGGATCTGGGCCACTAGAGCTGGAAGCAGCTCAGCCAGCAGCGCCAGGCTGCTAGAAGGGCTTTCCCCCCGACCTTGAGCTTATTTTTACTCTTAATTTGGTGCTTTGGGATGGGTCTGTCGTCCCAGCCTTGTGGAGAAGCTATGCCTTCCAGCCAGAGGACTGTCAGGACAGGGGCCTGCTGGCCCTGGCCCAACCAGGAAAGGAGTTTGAGCTGCTTCTCTCCTGCGCTGTTGGCTGGGATGGAGCCCAGCACTCCTGCAGAGAGCTAAGACACCTTGGTCCCTGGGCCCTCTGGACAGCTGCTGCCCACTTGGCCTCCCATGCTCAGCTTGGCCGGATCATGTTGGCTGAGCGGGTCTGCAAGATAGAGAATAAATTAACGCTTCCGTTAAGGGCGAATAGCCTGCTTTTGTTGTTTGGTGATGTATGAAGTATGGAGAAGTGTTTAGTTTGGTTACAGGGCGGGGAAGAGAGTGATGTGGGGGCAGCAGCCGTGAATGTGAACAGCCATGGACGGGACAGGAAGAGCAGCTGTCTGGAGCTGTCCACCGGGCAGGGGCAGCGGTTCTGAGGAGGGGGCTCCGTGCTGGAGGTCCCAAAGACTGCTCACGGCTTTTGAGTGCCCCACTGGGACTGCAGGGAGTGGGCTTCCAACCCTAGCTAGATGCCATCGTATGACTTGGGGTAAATCCCTGACCATCACTGGACCTTACGCTCGTCGTCTGATAATGAAGGCGTTGGCTGCAATGGCCTCTCAGGGCCTCCCTGGTCACCACTGCCTAGGATTGGCTCAACTGTGGCCGAATAGAAGCTGTCCCTGATGTTTCTGACATCATCACCAGATGCATGGGGAAAAGCAACACTCTTGCTATTTCAAGAAAGGCAATGCTTAGCTTTAAATTCTGTAACTGCTAAGGGGGAATTTCACACCTAAGCACCACCTTTTCTACCTTGGAGAGGTTGGGGTATATTTCACTGTGTCCCCACTGGATTGCTGGGAACTCCTGGAGAGCATGGACGGGATTGGAGGATGGGGAGGCAAAGGCTGGAGCAGAGCCAACCCTGTGTGTGTGCACGTGTGTGTGTGTGGGTTGGGGCAGGAGTGGGGATTAACTGACTTCTGTTAAGGGCTGCACTTAAAGACTCTGATCCAAGTAGGGCTGGTAGTAGGTTTTCAATGTTGGATACAATGACAAGCCATGGATCGGCGCCGATGGCCACCACCAATGCCAGGGTCCAGACCCAGGGCAAAGGATGGATGGCCAGAAGGTGGAGGCAGGACTCCACCCCCTGCAGGTGGTAGCTGGGCACTGTAGTTCTGTGTTTAGGCTACAGATTCAGAAGAAGCAGTTTTGCAGCCTGGCACCGACTCCTGCTGAGCTATCCTGGGCTGCTGACTTCACTCCTCTGAACCTTGTTTCCTCATCAGAAAGAGGGGAAAGTAACAGTCCCGCCTCAAAGAGCAGGAGCTAGGATTATGTCAGAGGCCGGGCCACGTGTCAGGTGTACCTGGGCACGGGTGGGTGGCTCGTTAGGACAGGAGGCCCATCCAGCAGAAGACACTTGCAGCCTCTGCCCCACCTCTGGGCTGAGCCAAGCGAATGTGGGGAGGTCTCACCTCTGCCAGCTCCCACTGTGCTTGGGTCCTAGGGACAAAGATATGAAAGTGGACTTTGCGAGTGGCTTAGGCAGCACATAAGACGCTTCTCGAGAAGTTATTAGCAATGCAGATCCCAGCTCCAATCTTCCCAGGGCTCCATTTGGTTTGGGGCAGGCCCAGGAATCTGCATTATTCACATGTGTCTCTGAGGTTTCAGCTGCCTCCTGAGAAACTCTGTGCCAGGTGGTGTCTGTGCCAGTGTGGCTGCCTCTGCCCTCTTATGAGGTAGACCCTGGTGCTGCTGCGTCTCTGGCTATGAGAGAGGGCAACTGGTGAGCCTGGTGCACCCCAGGTCAATGGCAGGGAGCTGGATTCATTCAGGGCAGCCCAGTCTGGGGCCCTCAGGACTTCTCTGCCAGCTCCTTCCAGGCTCCTACCAGCCCAGAGAAGCGGCTCCAGCCCCAGCCCAGGCACAAAAATGGGGCTGCTGGCAGCCTCCTCCTTCCACGACATGGATGGCCAGACTCTCCCTCTGCTCCCACAGACCCTGCCTTGTCCCCAGGGACTTGTCTGCCTGCAGGGTGGACACGCTTCCCCGCCTCCCCGTCAGATTCCAATGGGACCAGCCAATGACTCACAGCCCCAAGCAGAGTGCTTGGCACCTCCTAGGCGGACAATGCTTGTTGCATTCCCCGGCCCTTAGAGGAGGCAATCAATGACAGGGCGTGATTGGGGGCCACCCACCCACCGAATTATCTCCTTTGTGGATGCCTGAAATTCCACTATTAATACTTCATTCTTTTGGAGGATATTATGGCCTTATCTCAGTTCCACTCTTTAAATATAAGCCCCTTGGGATGTATAATGTACCTGAGTATGGACGAGCACGTCAAAACACGTTCCTTTCCCAAAAGAGGGATCCAAGTTCTTAGGCTCCAAGCTCAGCACTCTTTCAGTCACTCAACAAACATGATCAGGCCCCAACTCTGTGTTACAACCCTATGTCTGGTGTTAAAATCTGCCAGACATGGTTCTGCCCTCAAGGCACATAGCAGAGCTTCCTCTCATGTAATCGGAACGCGCTAGTCTCCACGTACATAGCATCTTGCAGACGCCTAGCACGCAGTGAGAGCTCACTAAATATTTGTTGAATGAATGAAGCTCTAGATCTACAAAAATAAGGCACTACAGTAGCGGGGATGTGAGCACAAACTCTGGAGCTGACTTCCTGGGTTTGGTTTCCAGCTTTGTCACTTACCAGCCATGAGACCTTAGGCAAGTTTCTGTACTTTTCTCTGCCTCAGTCTCCACATTGGTAAAATGGGAATAATAATGGTTGTTATGAGGATTCTCTGTGTTTATCTTTGTAAAGTACTTAGAACATTTTCTGGCACACAGAAAGCACGATGTACGTGTTTGTTAAATAACCAAAAACTCAACAATCATGATTGAATACACATGGAAGGCATTCGGTAATGTTTGTTGGCTGATCTAAGGGCTTACACATGGCAGGGATGGTGTTTTACTACTCTCCGTATCCTCGGAGGCTGGCACAGTGTAGACATCAGTAAATGCTGGTTTACTGGACTAACCCTGCCCTCCTGGATCTATCTTTGATTTTCCAACCAGGAGCTGTGTGGCTCAGAGTGCTGGATGCCGCAGCAGGGCTGGTGCATTTGGGCTGGGTTCTAGGAGATGCAGTCATAAATCTAGTTGCTGTCAAGTTCCTGCAACAGGCTTTTTTTCTGCCTGTTTGGGTGTAGACAGAAACTGTCAATACAGAATTGATCTTTACAAGGCAGAGACTAATGCACAGGGTGGTGAGACGCAGGGAGGAGGGAACTGGGAACAGCTCGTACTTCTTACAACTTCCCCCACGGTTCTGGGCATGTGATTAGCATTTGGTAAATACGTATTAATGATGTCCGAGTGTGGTTTAGAGCAGCCATTCTTTTCTTGACCATCCTGATCGCTGTGATGTGTCACCTCCAAGCCTTTGTTTAGGCTGATCCTACAGCTCAGAACATCTGTTCATTGCCTTTTCTCTTTTCTAAGTTTCCTCTCCCCTTCAGGGTTCAGCCTTGTTCACATGGCTTTTCCCTAGATCTTGGTCGAATTTTTGTTCAATACCTTCCCTTCCTTGCAAACAACACCCTAGCCCCACCTAACTACTTACAGGTCTTTCATTTATTCATTCAACAAACATTCACTGAGAGCCTACAATAGTTGCTCAGCAAACACTCATGGATTATGTTAGATACTGCACTGGGACCTCGGCACACCAAGCTTGCAGTGTGGGGGAGAAAACGGAAAGCCAACAAATAGTCACGAGACACGAAGGAGGTGGAGGCTTGTCGTGTGATCACAGAACATGGAGACCTAACCTAGTCCTGGGGTTCAGGAATGGCCCATGTTAGAAGGTGAGGTTTAAGCTGAGTTTCCAAGAACAGATCTGAGCTAGAAGGGTGAAGGAAGGGAGAGAGCAGGGCAGATGTTTAGACTTGATACTGAGGATAGTGAGGGGTTTGAAATGGAGAATCAGATATTGGGATGTCAGTTTTCAATATGAAATGAGGTTGATGTTTTAAAATATAAAACTGGTGATTTTTACTATTTTTTTTTAATCAGCTACACTGAGGTCTACTTTACATATAATAAAATTCACCAATTTTAAATGTATAATTCAATCATTTTGGGCAAGGGTGTACAATCATGTAATTACTACCATAATCAAGATATAAACATTTCCATTACTCCCCGAAGTTCTCTCATGCCCTTTTGCAATCAGTCCCTCCCCTCCACTCCACCCAGTCCCAGGCAACCACGGATCTGCTCTAAAATCTACACACTAGGCTTGTCTAAACTTTCTCATAAATTGACTCACACAGTGTGTTGCTTTCTGTGACTAGCTTCTTCCACTTATTACAGTGCTTCTGAGATTTCTGTGTGTGTGTATCAGAGCTGGTTCCTTTTTCAGTGCTGAGTAATAATCCATTACATGGTTGTATCTTTCACCAGCTGATGGCCATTCAGGATGTGAGGAGGCTGCTTTGAATCCTCCCCTCCTCCTACACTAAAGCATATTGTCTTGCAGCCTTTCCACCTCCAAGAAAAGTCCAGGAGGCTTATTGCCTGGGGATGCGGAGAGCAGGTATTCATTAGAATGAAGAGGCCAGGCTAGCTTTCTTAGGGTTGCAGTGGGAGAAGTGTCTCAGAAGCCAGCTGTGTGAAGAGAGAAGTTTTTAAAAATATCCAAAGCTCCCTCTGAATTCACAGGCCAGGCCTGACCAACTTGGACCAGAGAGCTTTACTGTGAGCCCTAGGGAGAGGGAACCTACATAGAATGCAAGAGAAGCTCCCGCCCTAGAGAAAATGGAACCTAGACATCCTTCCAGGGAGCAGGGAAGGAGCAGGAGGTGGAACAGGCCCCAGCCCAGTGCTGAAGCTCGGCTGGGTCTGTTGGGGAGGAGAGGAGACAGAAACTCTCATGGGCACTTTGGGGAAGTGAAGGGGGAATTTGAGAGCATCCGGCCCTTGCCATCCCCTGCCAGCCTTCTTGACTCACTCACGTAGACACCAAGGGAGGTGTCTAGAGCAGCAGGCCCGAGAGAGCCCTGCTGGTTCCCAGAGGCCTATGAGTGACATTCACAAAGTCCATAAGTCCCCCTGTATCACTCAGTGGCTTGGGGATCAGTGGGGAGCTTCAGAGGAGCCCAGAGGATGAGGACAAGGAGGCCACAGGGAGGTGATGGCAGGGCCTACCATCAGCAGCAGGAGTGTGGGCACACGTCTGCAGGCCAGGAGGAACGAAGAATGCACCAGCAGATTCAGCGACCAGAGAGGCCAAAGCTCAGAGATAAGTGACTCAGTACACCCAAGGTCCTGAGGTGGAGTGGGGTCAGAGGACACAGATGGACGAGCAGCCACTCCCTCGCCACTGTGAGAGTAAGCATGTGCCCCCTGAATGCACAGCCTAGATCGGGAAGGAAAGCTCTGGTGTGGGTAGGAGGAGAACCCTTGCAGGACAGCATCACCTTGGCCTTGAAAGACCAAGGTACCAATTCTCATGGCACATGTGCTTTGAGACCAAACACCTGGGTTCAAATTCAAGCTAAGCCCATTACTAAATGTGCAACCAGAGGGAAATTCCTTACTCTCTCCAGACCTCTGTTTCCCCATCTGTAAAATGGGACTCATACTACTACTTACTTCATAGGGTCACTGAAGCCTTTTTAACTGGTAAAATCAAGTTTCTTCATTTGTTTGTTTTACCTGTCATCAGCAGCATGAGGAGCCTTATGAGGAAGTTGGGGTCAGTTGGAGAAAATAACTTTTGCTTCTGTACCTGTGTGGTACCTCTCTGTTGGGGTGGGAACAATTCTTTCCTGCTGTAGAAGGCCACCTTGGCCTCAAGCGTTGGGGGTGGAGTGGCAGGGGCTACCCTGGAGGCCAGAGGACTGTTGTATTTGACACCTGCCACTGATGCAGTCAGAGTCTATGGAGGTGGGACCCGGGCATCAGCATTTTAAAAGATCTGCCCCCAGCCCCAGATGATGTCAATGTGCGGCCAAGGTTGAGAAAATCAGAAGGGGTTTAATGTTCACACAAACCATCTGAGGATGTTGTAAAAAAATGCAGATTTCAGTCTTTAGGTCCAGGGTAAGGCCGAGAGTCTGATGTCGATGCTACTGGTCCACAGGCCACATTTTGAATAGCAAGAATTTCCAGACGATATTGAGGAGGTGGAATCAACAGGACTTGCTGATGTCTGGATATGGGGGTGGGATGGGGACAGTATTCCAGGAGAAGCTCGAGTTTTCTGGCATGAGTAACCGAGCTTTGGAATCAGATGCCAATGGGGGATGAGTTGTAGGAGGTGGGGTAGAGGCTATGCCCAGTCTTGTGCCCATTCAACAGAGTTGTCCATTGGCCTGGAGCTCAGCAGCCAGTATGAATTAGAGATCTCGATTTAGAAGTCACCAGTACACTGCTAATATCAGCTTGGCTCTACTGAGTGCTGACTATGTGTTGGGCTCCAGTGTAAGCATTTCACATATATTAACTCACTTAAAGGCCCCAGTGACTCTACGAAGTAAAGAGTAGTATGAATCCCATTTTATAGATGGAGAAACTGAGGCACGGAGAGAGTACGGAATTTTCCTCTGGTTGCACATCTAGTAATTGGCTTAGCTTGAATTTGAACCCAGGTGTTTGGTCTCAAAGTGCATGTGCTGACCAGCATCCCATGTGCCACAAGAATGGAAGGGATCCCCCCAGGAGCCAGTGTCCAAAGAAGAAAGGATGTTCTAGGTGTTCCAAGGAATGCCAGTCTCTAAAATTTACTTTGTATCAGATGCTTACGAGGTCCTGAGGATACTTAGGACCTGTTGGTCACTTTTGGTCGCAAGTGACAGGAGCTCAACTCAAATGCCCTAAAATAGAAAATGGGATTCACTGGCTTGAGTAAGCTGAAAAAGCAAAAGATAGATCCTAATCAGGGGTATGCCTGGATCCAGGCACTCGAATGACGTCAAGAACTTGTTTCATCTCTCAGCTCTTCTTTTCGGTGTCAGAGTCATTCTCAGGCATCCTCTCCTCAATGTGACAATGGTGCCCCCAACGGCTCCCGGCTCCTGTCCTACCCCTTTAGCAATCCTCATGGAAAGAGCCAGGTTGTTCCTGCAAAGTCCAGGGATGATGCTCCCTGGCTCTGATTGGCCCAGCATGGGTCATGTGCCAGCTCCTGAGCCAATCGCAGGAGCCAGTCATGGAGGCTCAGTAGAAATGGTAACAGAAGCCGGAGGCACACAAGGCAACTGAACAGATACGCCGTAATTTTGCCTCAAAATCTTTGTTCTTGCTGTTCCCTCAGCTGAGACTGCCACCTCTGCCCCCTGCCACACAGACTCTCGTACTTGTGGAATCCTACTCATTCCTCAGTGCCTGGCTGCAGCATCTCTGTTCCTTCTGGTGCTTTCCCAGCAACCCCTGCCGGAGTCTTCCAGATGTCTCCTACTCACCGAGTTAGATCCTTTTGTCCTCCCTGTCCTCAGTCCTAAGGCAGTGTCCTGTTCCAGCTTTTCCTGGGCCCAACAGGCTTTTCACAGGCGGAGCTTCCTGCTCACCCTGGCACTTCCCTTAACTGTGCCTCGGGACGCCTGTGTGGCCCACGCTCACGTGTGCACAGCCTAGTAGTGTAGGAGAGCCGTCGTTCTGTGTGCAAACCTCTGACCAATGAGAGATGGGAGCCAGTGCATAGATGGTCTCCTTTTCGCTCCACCGTTCGCCCGCAAGGGACGTCCCAGGGCGCAGTTCACAGATCTGGCCATCATGACTCTCGTCTGCAGCTGGCTTGATCACACAACCTTCTACAGCTCCTCCCTTTCAAGTAATAGCGCAAGAGCCTTCTGTCTCAGGCTTGGTTTTAGAGAAGGAATCTGGGTTAGGACAGAATTACTCTTTTCCAGTACTCCCGTAACTCTTGGGCTTCGTGTCTTGAATAGTCAAATTAAGTTCACAGCAACATATGGTTACTGCTTTATGTCTGCCTCCTCTAGCTCACCAGGCTGCAGGAAGGCTGGACACATTACAGTGCTTAAGGAAATGCTTCGAATGCTTGGAAATGCAGGGGATGACTTAGAGTGATGTGTGAATGGACATTTAATATCAGTATGGGAAGGATGCTCTCCCTTTTCGCTCAGACTTTATTGAGGTATATTTGAAGGCCAACAATCTGCACATATTTAAAGTGTTCAATTCTCTCAATTTTGACTTGTGTATACCAATTATGGGGCCATCACTATAATTGGGACAACAAATAATTCCATCACTCTGAAATCCACGGATCTGCGTTCTGTCACAATACAGGAATTCTATATAACTTCAGTCGCAGAGCATGTATTTTTGTCTGGGTTCTTTCATTCAACAAAATTATTTCAAGATTTGTCTACGATGTCATGTGTCTCAATAGTTTATTCCTTTTAACTGCTGAATAGTAGTCCCTTGTATGGATATACCACAATTTGTTATTAATAATTCATTCATCTGTTGATGAACGTTTGGGTTGTTGTTTTTTGCTATTACAAATGAAGTTGCTATGAACATTTGCATTTGAGTTTGTGTGAACACACATATTTCCTTTTCTTTAGGGTAAGTACCTAGGAATGAAATAGTTGGGTCGCACGGGAGGCATATAATTAACTAGTTGAGAAACAAACTACTAAGTGGTTATACCATTTTACTCTCGCACCAACAGTGTGAGTGTTCCATTTCAATAATATTTGGTATGGTTGGTCTTTTAAATTGTAGCCATTCTTATAGGTGTGTAATAGGTGTGAATGGTATCTCATTGAAGTTTCACAGTCATGGGTTGCATAATGACATTTTTGTTAAACAAAGAACCATATATACGAGAGTGGTCTCATATGATTATAATACCGTATTTTATCATACCATATATATTATACTACTGCACCTTTCAATGGTTAGATATACAAATACTTAACCACTGTGTTACAGTTGCCTCCAGTATTCAGTACAGAAACATGCTGTACAGGTTTGTAGCCTAGGAACAACAGGCTCTGCCACGTAGACTATGTGTGTGGCAGGCTCTACCATCTAGGTTTGTGTAAGAATACTCTGATGTTCAAACAATGACAATTACCTAACGACACACTTCTCAGAACATATCCTCATTAAGTGATGCATGACTGTAATTGTTCTCTAATGATTATTTTGAATATTTCTCACATGCTTACTTGCCATCCAGATATTTTCTCTGGGAAAACATCTGTTCAAATCTTTTGCCCATTTTTTGTTAGGTTATTTGTTTTCTTATTTTTGAGAGTTCTTTATATATACCAGATACACATCTCTTAACAGATATGTGGTTTGCAAATAGTTTCTCTCAGACTGTGGCTTGTCTTTTAATTTTCTTAACAGAGTCTTTCAAAGGATAAAAGTTCTTAATTTTGACAAAGTCCATCGTATCCATTTTTTTAAATTTTATTTTATGGATAAGGCTTTGGTGCTGAATCCAAGAAAGTTTTTCCTAACCCAAGATCACAAAGATTTCCTCCTATACTTTCTTCTAGAACTTTTATATTTTTATGTTTTTTTATATTTTTATGTTTTATACTTAGGTATATGTTTTATACTTAGGTATATGATCCATTTGAGTTCATTTTATGTTTAGTGCAGGATACAGCTCCTAGGGGAAAGCCTTCAATCTATCACCATTAAGTATGCTCTTAGTTCTAGATTTTTCATAGGTAACTTTTATCAGATGGAGGCCTTCATATTTTCATGGTTCTTTGTGTCTTTTTTTTTTTTTTTTTTTTAAGATGGTGTCTTGCCCTTGTCTCCCAGGCTGGAGTGCAATGGTGTGATTTCGGCTCACTGCAACCTCTGCCTCTAGGCTTCAGGCGATTCTCCTGCCTCAGCCTCCTGAGTAGTTGGGATTACAGGCACCTGCCACCAGGGCCAGCTAATTTTTGTATTTTTAGTAGAGATGGGGTTCCACCATGTTGGTCAGGCTGGTCTCGAACTCCTGACCTCAGCTGATCCACCCACCTCGGCCTCCCAAAGTGCTGGGATTACAGGCATGAGCCAACACACCCGGCCGGTTCTTTGTGTCTTGAATAATGTTGAATTGTTCCTTGGACGTTGTGACTGTTCTTGTTTGTTTTTTCTTTTTTTATTTTCAGACAGGATCTGCCCATGTTGCCCAGGTTGGTCTTGAACTCCTGGCCTCAAGCAATTCTTCCACCTCGGCCTCCCAAACTGCTGGGCTTATAGGCATGAGCCACTGCACCTCGCCGTCATGACTGTTACATTGTGTAGGGGGGATCATTATTGTCTCCTAGAGAACATTGAGCTTTTTCCTAGAGCAGCCAAACAACCTGCTAGATTCAGACTTATTTGGGTGGTGGTTGGACTCCCAGTCCAGTCCTCTGAGGCTTAGCCATGTTGATTTGGACCTGTTCAGTGTGTATGCAGTTCTGGGATAGGCTGAGACTTGTCCGGTGGCTCGGATCTCAGTCTAGTTCTCTGAGCCCTGCCATGATTGGAGCTGTCTAACAACCTTTGATGTTCACAAGGCAAAAATCAGCCTCCTCACCTGGGGGATGAGGCGTTCGGAGCTCAAAGCCCCAGAGGTGCTCAGGGGCAGAGACCACCTGTAGGGGGCACCTTCCTCACCTGCTGTGAGGGCTCAGGAAGCCCAGATCAGTGATGATGGAGGCGGGAGGCTGCCCAAGCCTCTTTTCTCCACACAGTGGAGTCGTGAGGCCAAAAGTTGACCTCTCCAGCCACACCCTGGCTTGGGCTGAGGTCTCTAGCTCCTGGCCTGCCTCAGGCTCTTCTCCCATGGAGGGGCCACCCCACCCCCCACTCCCAGATGACACACACTCTGACTCAGATAGCCTGTCCTCATCCTTCCGGCCATGACCCAGGGGGCTGTGGTGGGGGTGGAGGAAGGGGAGGAACAGTCCAAGGAAAGGGTGATCCCATCTCTCTTGTCTCTGGGGCTCACCATGAAGTCAGCGGAGTCCCAGCTGCTGATGTCAGGAGCGAATAGGACTAACAACACACATGTATTGAGTGCTTGCTCTGCACCAGCACCATGCAAGTGCCTTACATACATAACCTCCTCGATTCCTTATCATAACCCCTTGAGGCAGGGGCTGAAATGACACCCATTTCACAGATGAGGAAACTGAGGCTCCAGAAAGTGAAGTCCCTTGCCCAAGGTCATACAGCTGGTCACGGCTGAGACAGGACCTCACAGCTGGCTCCATCTCTCTGTAATCTAGGCTGCTCCAGCAACTGAACCAGCTCCCAAATGCTCTACTGTGCTCCCTCAAAACCCCCTACCCGCCTCATGCCACACACAGATGCAAGACCCCTACCACGGGATGCCCAGAAGAATGAGCCGCCTCCAGTCTCCAACCCAAAAGAGAAGGGGAGCAGATTCCCAGGGGCCCTCCGGCTAAGCAGGCGCCAGCCTCCAACCGGAAATTAACTCAAAGGAAGAAGGGAGCCGGCTCTGGATGCAGAGAGATGAGGCTGATTGTTTTCTGTTCTTCATTAAGTAACAAAGGGAAAAACCAACTGTGTGTGGTGTGTGAGCTTCCCCACCAGCACCACCCCAGACTCCCGAAACATCTTTATCCACTTACCCAGGGATTCAGGAAATTCTCTTCCAAGCCAGTTTTATTGGAGATTTTGGATGCAAAGCTCACAGTCTCCCAATCAATAACAGATGAACAATGCTCACATTGCATTTTTTGGGGAGGACGTTTAGCCCGGGCTTGTCCCATCTGAAGAGACTGCCCTTGGACATCCCTATTTGATCAGACATTGCTGGAAAATGAACTTCAGGGTCATTCTAGAAACCAGAGTCATTTGCATGAGGGTGCAGCAGGAAGGGGTGTCCTGGTCTGGGCCAGGTCTGGGGAAGCCCCATGTCTTGCAAAGGTTAGGGTCTGACCCCCGAGGTTCCCCCTGGCCTCGACTCTCTCTCCCGCCTCCTCCCTGGCATATCCTCCACATGTGCTCTGCGTGGGTATCAAATCTGCAGCCCATAAAGAATCAATCAAATCCAGTCTGGGCTTAGCCAAGGGCTGCGGCGCCAAAGTGCTAATGGAGGAAGGCCGGGCAGCCAGAGGGGATGGCAGGCCTGGCGGTGCAGAGGCAATTTCAGCATAAACCTTCTTCTCACCCACACTCCATCCCATAGATACATGGAGCTGCAGAAGATGGCCCAAGAATGCAAACCGGGACCATCTCGTGATTCTCCATCTCTGCCTTCTCCAGAGGGGTTGGGAGGGATTGTGGGAGGGGAGCAGGGACACCTCCAGGGAACATAACACTTTTGTTACTATCAGACCACCTACAGTGTGAACAAACTAGAGTGGGAAGCAGAGTCCACAGTTCATATCCTTCATCTCAGCAACACTTATTGAGCACCTACAGTATGCCAGGCAGGGGAAAGGTAAATTTCAGGCAACTCCTGCTTGATGGAGTTTACATTCTAGCAGGTTTATTCAGTATCTCCGTCAACATCGTAACTCTCTCATCAAGAGAGAAAAGAAAAACCAAGGAAAACTATACACGTTTTGGGATTCATCAAGGCATGATGGTTTCTTCCTAGTGCCATTTTGGAGATTCCATCATTCCCATGGCCAGGTCATTCATGCCATTCCCACCCGTCTGTTAAAAAATCTGCTAAATATGTTGGCCCTGCCTGAGTCATGCCCATCACCTGGAAGATATTTGTTGAGCACCAACTAGGTTCAGGGCCCTGGTGGACGTATGTTCTGGAAGCAAGAGGCAGGCCAGGATTGGAGCACCCAGTGGTGAAAAGCATGCTGAGGGGGCTGTAGGAAAGCTTCAGTCTGCAGAAAGGGAGCCCCTCCACAGCAGGGCGGAACCAGCCCAGGTCCGCAAGGCACAAATTCTGGTGCAAGCCCAACTCTGCCAGTGAATCACTACGTGACTTTGGGCCAATCTGTGTTCCCCTCTGAACCTCAGTTTCCCCATCTGTAAAATGCGATGATGCATATATGAGTGTTCTCCAGGTACGGTCTTGCTTCAGAATCATCTCAGGGTGTGGGACTTGGTGAAAGTGCAGGTTCCTGGGCCTCACAGCAGGCCTCTGGCAAGGGTCCTCAGGAGGTGGGTCTAGGAGTCTGCATTTGTAACACATTCCCCTTGGGGTTTCCAATGTCCCAAAGTTTGAGCAAGACTCCTAGAGGAGACAGTGTCCAAGTGCTTGGCCAGCTTGTCAATTCTGCTACAAAAGAAGGCAGATGATGAGGGCGAAGATGGTCAGGGAAAACTCCCTGGAGGAGGCAGAAATGAACTGGGCCTGAAAGCCTAATAACAGGAACGGTAATTGTACTACTGCTTGCAAAATGGCTTTCAAGCACCAGGCCCTGTGCTAAGTGCTTTATGTGCATTACTTCATTTAACCATCACGATAGCCCTGGAAGAGAAGACTTCTTATCCCCACTTCATAGACGAGGAAGCTTAGGCTCTCCAATGGTTAAGTGACTTGCCCAAGATATCTGGATGCCCTCTGAGACACACTGCAAAATCCTCCCTAACACAATACCACAGGCTACTCAGGGTCCTCTTGAAACCTGGAGCCATAGAGGAGGTCTTTCTGGAACAGAAGGCTTTGCTACCTGAGGCCTAGAGGACAAGAGTGGATCGTTTCCTAGCATACATCGTTCACTCACTCACTCCCTAAATCAGTCATTCACTCACTCGCTGTTTTCTTTCTCCTTTATTAACTCATGTACTTATTCACTTATTAATTCATTTGTTTAATCACCCAGTCTGTTTGCAGCAGTCTGTATTTCTGGACTGTATTCATCAGAGTCTTTTATTACAAGTGGCAGAAACATAACTCAAATTGATTCAAGCAGAAAAAGAAATTTATGAATACTTTTATCTGACATGTCCAAAGGACAGGACAGCTTCAGTCAGAGGTGGATCTAGGCGCTCAGATGTTATTGTCAAGAAACTCTCCCTACAGCCTTTGGCTCTGCTTTCTTCTGTGTTGGCATCACTCACAGGCCGGTTTTTTGCTTTTTCCTTTGCTTGTAAAGTTGCCCACCAGCAGCTGCAGGCTGGTGTCCTATCAGCTTAGCCACCTCTGCTCAAGGAAGAGGACTCTTTCCCAGGAGCTCCAGCAAAAATCCCAGAGAGACCTCTCATTGGCCTAGCCTGAGTCACATGCTTATCTGTGAACCAATCACTGTGGTTAGAGGAATCAGGGATCTGATTGGCAGGCCTGGTTCTGGGGTGATGGTGTCAACCCCAGTAATCACACATACTGAGCATGGAGGAGGGTTAGTTCCTCAAGGAAACTTGGCATGTGTATTAGGCCATTCTTGCATTGCAATACAATACCTGAGACTGGGTGATTTATAAAGAAAAGAGGTCTAATTGGCTCCTGGTACTGCAGGCTGTACAGGAAGCATGGTGCCAGCATCTGCCTTTGATGAGGGCCTCAGGAAGCTTCCAATCATGGTGGAAGGTGAAGGCTGAGCAGGTGTATCATGTGGCTGGAGCATGAGCAACAGAGTGACGGGGGACATGCTGCACTTTCAAACAACCAGATCTCTTGTGAACTCAGAATGAGAACTCACTTGTCGTCTAGGGGATGGTGCTAAACCATTCATGAGGGATCCGCCCCCATGATCCAATCACCTTCCAGCAGGCCCCACCTCCAACACTGAGAATCGAATTTCAACATGAGATTTGGAGGTGAGAAACATTCAGACCATATCAGCATGCTAGCACTAAGAAGATAAAACTCTTTCATTACCCTTTCATTTGCCCCTAAATGCTGGCAAAATTTAGGGGTGCCTTCTACACAGGAGTCAGGGGTCCCACCCAGTTTCAATTTGACTCCAGACACATCTACTCTATCTTTGCAATTTCCTCTCGGTTTCATGACGGAGTTAGGGGAAACGGCCTCTTCTGGTTTGGAAATGCCAAGCAAGCCATGACGTCCCTCTGTGGCTAGGACAAAGATACCGACAGCTACCGCTTCCTGGGCATTCACTGAGTGCCTGGCTAAATGCTCCACAGACAGGTTCCCCTTAATCTTGCCAGTGGCCCGAAGTGGGCAGGGTGGGAGAGTTATTCCCATTTTACACTCGAGGAATCTGTGAGTCAGAGAAGTGAAGGACTTTCAGCTGTTGTCACAGCTGCCAAGTGACGGAGCTCGGCTTCAACCCTGGTTCTATGCGATGCTGGAGCCCACGCTGTCCATCTCTGCTCTGATGAAGGCAAATTCCTGCCCACAAGTGAAGTTTGGTTCTGTTTGGAGTAAGAGAGTGGGGAGAGGGCAGGGCTGCCAATTTGGAAGTGATCAGAAAGAAACTGCCACAGTGTTGGAGGTTTCCTGAGACTCACCCCCCGGAACAAGGTCCTGATTTCCATTGCACCAGCCCCACGGATGCAGCTTGTGTGGGGGCAGGCTGCATGGGGACAGGCCTGCAGGGAGCAAGGCTTTGGCAGGGCACACCCTCCAGGGCTCATCTCAAGCTTCCTGGTTGTAGGGTAACCGAGGTCACTAGGCAGCTGGGGAGGGGTGGGAACCAAATGTTTGCAGAGCATCCACTGTGTTCCCAGAACTGTGCTGGGCTAAGTCGGATACCAGGAATCATGACTGTCATAATCATTGCGGGCAGAGATTCTTAGGATGTTAGTGCAACAAGCAACCCCAGAGGCCAGTTTGCTCGGGTCTTTCAAACTCATGGCCCTCAGGGCCAGGCAGGCGACATTCATGAGTACAGCGGGAGGGGCATGAAGCCTGGTATGAATGAAGCATCGCTGGGAATGGGAGAGCACAGCCCCCTCTCGAAAGGGGACTGCCACCACTCAGCATCTGCCATGTGGAGCCATGGGACCTGGACTGCCATATCTCCTGATTTTTCCAAGAGAGCCTAGAAATTTCAGGTGAATGCCTCCAGTCTTTAAAAACAGATTTGGGGGCCAAGCATGGTGGCTCTTGCCTGTAATCCCAGCACTTTGGGAGGCCAAGGCAGGCAGATCACCTGAGGTCAGGAGTTCGAGACCACCCTGGCCAACGTGGTGAAACCCTGTCTCTACTAAAAATGCAAAAATTAGCCGGGTGTGGTGGCACACGCTTGTAATCCCAGCTACTCGGGAGGCTGAGGCAGGAGAATCGCTTGAACCCAGAGGTGGAGGTTGCAGTGAGCCAAGATCACACCATTGCACTCCAGCCTGGGTGACAAGAGTGAAAACTCCATCTCAAAAAATAAAAAATAGAAACATTTGGGCTACGCGTGGTGGCTAACACCTATAATCCCAGCACTTTGGGAGGCCAAGGTGGGAGGATCACTTGAGCCCAGGAATTTGAGACCAGCTTGGGCAACATGGTGAGACCCTATCTCTACAAAAAGTACAAAAATTAGCTGGGCTTGGTGGCCAGCACCTGTAGTCCCAGCTACTTCAGAGGCTGAGGCAGGAGGATTGCTTGAGCACAGGAGGTTGAGGCTGCAGAGAGCCACATTTTTGCCACTGCTCTGCAGCCTGGGCAACAGAGCAAGAACTTGTCTAAATAAATAAATAAAAATAAAAACAAATTTGAATTACAGAAGGACACTATGTAGGCTCAACTAGCATGTCTGCGGGTTTAGTGACCTCACCTTGCTTTACCACTGGGGATACTGAGGGCCAGAGAGGGGGCGCAATGTGCCCACAGCCAGAGCAAGAACCAGATCCTTTGCCTTCTAGGACTGTGATCCTGACCCTGGGCCACTGGGCCGCTTGCGTGTTCCAGCATGGAGCAGTTCACACAGCACTTCTGTGCCCAGGATCTCAGTTAGTTTTCATCTCAACCCCAGGAGGAGGCAGGGTCGGGGAAGTCACCTCCATTTTATAGATAAGGAAGCAGAAGCTCAGAAGAGCCCTGAATGGTGCCCAGATCCCACTGCTAGTTAAAGGACTGTAGACACCTGCTTCCCCCTGCAGGGTCTGCTCTCCTGTTTGGTGTTCAGTCTTGTGGTCTGAGTTTTAGCCTGAGTCAGGCCTTCCAGAAGCCTGCAGCTTATCAGGAGAGCGATGATATGTATGGGTAAGAGACAAGACTCAAATGAAATATACTCAGTGGAGTGCAAATGTGTGACACAGGCAATGAGCAGGAAATCATGGCAGTAGCTGACTTGGGTAAGGTCCAGGGCTAAATGCTTTACACGAATTATCACATTAAGTCTGCCCAACTACCCCCATGAAAGAGGTACTATTATTTTACTAAGGAAAACTAAGGCACAGAGGTTAAGAGACTCATCAATGTCATACACAGGAGTTGATAGAGCTGGAATTTGAACCCAAATGGTCTGGATCCAGAAACCCTATGCTCTGTAAATATTACTAGGAAATGGGCATTTGGCTGGCACCAGCAGGGAGGATGCATAGGGACCCCCTAGGAAGGTGGCTCAGCATGAGCAAATGCTTGGAGGTAGGAATCTGCTGGTTGATTGATGATCAGTGAAGAATCCAGCTGGCTAAAGATGTCAGAGCTGGGCCAGTGCTGAGACCATGGGACCCAAGCCCCTAAGTGTCAAGAGGATGTTCTGAAAGGTTTAGGCTGAAGGCCACACAGCAACTTGGTGGGAGAATCAGGACCAGATCCCAAGTATCTGATCTCCCACCTGCTTTTCCTGCTGCTCTCTTCACCCCTAGCTTTGCTCACACAATGGCCAGGTATGCTTGAATTTCCATGCATGGGATTTCCTCAGGGTGGAACCCACAAGTGTCAAAATCCTATCTGTCTCACCTCTCTATTGCTTCATCCTGCATTATCCTCCCAAAACTGAGTGGGTTAAAATAATAACAGTTATATGATCTCTTGTGAGTCTGCAATTGACTGGGCTCAGCTGGTGGTTCTTCTGTTCCACATAGCACCCTCTAGGGGCTGCAGTCATCTGTGGGAAACTCAACGGGGCTGGAATATCCAAGATGGCATGTTCACATGGCCAGTGATTGATGCTGGCAGAAGGCCGGGAACCATATGTGCCCTGCCCATATGGCATGGGCTGCTCACAGCATGGCAGTTGGGTTCCAAGACAGGGCATCCCAAGAGTGAATATTCTAAGAGATTCAGGTGAAAGCTGCAAGGCCTTTTCTGACCTAGTTTCAGGTTTTATACAGCATCACCTCTACAGCATTTTTTGGTCAAAAAGAGGTCACAAGCCAATCCAGATTCAAGGGGAGAGGACTATACTAGGTGTGGACACTGGGAAGGATAGTCCATATTTGGAGGCCAGTTACTGCATTATCCTCCCAGACATTTTATTCACTTCTCCATCCTAGTTTCTTTCTTTCCATCCCTCCCTTCTTCCATTCCATTCCATTCCATTCCATTCCATTCCATTCCATTCCATTCCATTCCATTCCTTTCTCTTGCTTCCTTTATTCGACAGGGTCATACCCAGGCTGTAGCACAGTGGCATAATCACAGCTCACTACAGCCTCAAATTCCTGAGCTCAAGCAATTCTCCCACATCAGCCTCCCTACTAGCTGGGACCACAGGTGAGCATCACCACACTGGGCCAATTTTAACAATTCTTGTAGAGATAGGGTATTGCTGTGTTTCCCAGGCTGGTCTCAACCTGCTAGCCTTAAGCAATTCTCCTGCTTTACCCTCCTGAGTTGCTGGTATTACAGGTATGAACCACCATACCCCACCTCCATCCTAGTTTCAGGAACTCTATTCAGTTTACTCTCTGTTCGCCAGTGATTTGGTCCAGCTCATCCAGGTGTTTTTCAGGGCACTAGTCTAGTACAATGCCTGACATATAGTGAGTACGTAATAAATATTTGCTGAAGGGAGGAAGGAGAAAAGGAAGGAGGAAGAAAAGAAGAAATGAAGGAAGGAAGGAAGGAAGGAAGGAAGGAAGGAAGGAAGGAAGGAAGGAAAGTTTTCCTACAAAAGTTGGGGTCATAATCCAGCCTTTTCCCTGAATCAGCAACACATCCAGCCCCTGCCCACTTTAGGCCTTTGTCTTGCTGTTCCCTTTGCCTAGGGTCATCTTCCTCCAAAGTTTTCCTTGGCAAGGTCCCTCTTGTAATCCAGGTGTATTAGTCTGTTATCATGCTGCTATAAGGACATACCTGAGACTGAGTAATTTATAAAAGAAAGAGGTTTAATTGACTTACGGTTCAGCATGACTGGGGAGGACTCAGGAAACTTACAATCATGATAGAAGGGAAGCAAACATGTCCTTCTTCACATGGCGGCAGCATGGAGAAAAATGAGCAAAGGTGGGGAAAAGCCCCTTATAAAACCATCAGATCTCATGAGAACTCACTCCTTATCACAAGAACAACATGGAGGTAACTGCTCCCATGGTTCAATTACTTCCCCCTGGGTCCCTCCCATGACATGTGGGGATTAAGGGAACTACAATTCAAGATGAGATTTGGGTGGGGACATAGCCCAACCATATCACCAGGTCTCAACTCAAAAGTCACCTCTTCAGAGAGGCCCTCTCTGGCCACCCAGTCTTACCACCACCACTAGCTATTCTCTTATGACCTGAGTTATTTACTTCAGAGCACTTACTACCACCTGACAATGCATTAACTTATGCGTTTATTTATGTAATTGTTCATTATCTAGCTTCCTGTGTCCCTCTTAGGCCAGGTTTCTCAACCTCAGACTATTGACATTCTGGGCTGGATAATTCTTTGTTGTGGGAGAGTGAAGTGCATTCTATGATTGTAGAATGATTAGCAACATCTCTTGTCTCTACTCGCTGGATGTCAGTAGCATCCTCTGCCATATCATGATAACCAAACATATCTCTGGACATTGCCACATGTGCAAGCCTGGGATGTGCATGTTCATGCCCTGCAAAATTTGGCCTGGTTGAGAACCACCATTTTAGACCATTGGTTCTAATACTGTTTTTTTGTTTATTTGGTTTTTTGTTTTGTTTTGTTTTATTTTTGAGACAGAGTCTCGCTCTGTCATGCAGGCCTGATTTCAGTGGCAAGATCTCGGCTCACTTCAACCTCCACCTCCCAGGTTCAAGCAATTCTCGTGCCTCTGCTTTCTGACTAGCTGATATGAGAGGCGCACACCATCACACCTGGCTAATTTTTGTAGAGATGGGGTTTCACTATGTTGGCCAGGTTGGTCTCAAACTCCTGACTTCATGAGATTAACCTGTCTCAGCCTCCTAAAGTGCTGGGATTACAGGCATGAGCCACCATGCCATAATGTTTGCATTTTTAGTAGAGACAGGGGTTTTGTCATGTTGGCCAGGCTGGTCTCGAACTCCTGGCCTCAAGTGATCCACTCCCAAAGTGCTGGGCTTACAGACATAAGCCACGGTGTTCAGCCTGGTTCTCATACTTTTGCATGCATCAGGATCACCTGGAAGACTTGTTAAAGCCCAGACTGCTGGGCTCCACCCTAGAGTTTCCGATTCAGCGGGTCTGGGGTGGGACCATGAATTTGCATTTCTACGAGTCCCAGGTGATGCTGATGCTGCTGGTCCAGGGACCGCACTTTGAGAACTACTGGTCTGAAAGCTCCACAGAAGGAGAGAGATCGTGTATCCTGTACCCTAATGCCTAGAATAGTGGCTGTGCATAGTTGGCGCTTATAAATACTTTTTAAGTAAACCATCTTAAAATCTCAGCAGTAAGGAGGCCGTTCCTGAGCCTCAGTGAAAATTAACTGGCAGGGAAGGAGCAATTTTGGCATGCTGGGCAGGAGCTGTAAGAAAGAATACTTAAACTCCTAGTTTTAGAAAGCCTACCCTCAGCGCCCGGAGCAGGTGCCGGGAAGCCCAGTAGGATTTCAGAAGACACTCTGCAAGTTCACATTTCATTTAGCTTTGACCTTGGTGGGCGTCTTGGTTTGGCCCTGCATCTTGGATTTCTCCTGTGATTCTCTCTAATCAATTTCTCCTTGTCATCAAGGGGTTATTTGCTGTCAGGAGAGCTGACAGCAGGTTTACCATGAAGAGTACCCCTCCCTCTGGGGCCCTGCGCATTTCAGAACCTCCCTCTGTTCTTTGCTGCCTCAGGGCTGGGGGATTCGGCAGAGGGGGCTGCCATAGCCAGCATGTTTTCAGTCTAGAGTCTCCTGGGAAGGTAGTGGGTCTGCTGGGGCTGAGACAACCTCGTATGGCTGTAATCATTTTTGTTTTTTTCAGAGACAAGGTCTCGCTCTGTCACAAAGACTGGAGTGCAGTGGTGCAATCATAGCTTACTGCAGCCTTGAACTCCTGAGCTCAAGCGATCCTCCCACCTCAGCCTCCCAGAGTGCTGGTATTACAGGCATGACTCATTGCAGCTGGCCTAGATTCTATTTTCTTTGTTTTTGTTTTTCGTTTTTTGTGTTTTGTGTTTTTTTGAGACAGGGTCTTTTTCTGTCACCCAGGCTAGAGTGCAGTGGCAAGATCATAGCTCACTGCAACCTCAAACTCCTGGGCTCAAACAATCCTCCTGCCTCAGCCTCCTGAGTACCTAGGACTACACTTGCACACCACCACACCCAGCCAATTTCTTTATTTGTTGTAGGGATAGGATCCCGCTATGTTGCCCAGGCTGGTCTTGAACTCCTGGGTTCAAGTGATCCTCCCGCTTTGGCCTCCCAAAGTGCTGGGATTACAGGCATGAGCCACCATGCCCAGCTTGTAATAATATTGATGATGACAACCGGAACTGCCATTTCTGGAGCTTACATGGGCCAGGCAGAGTGGAGGCACAGCGCACATTACTTCATTTGCACCTCACCAGGCCTCTATGAAGTGGGTGCATGTTGTTATCCCTGTTTTACAGATAAGGAAACTGAGGCTCTGAGAGGTGTCATCACTTGCCTCAATTTGCATCGGCAAGGAAAAGAGGCAAAGCTGGGATAAACCTAGGTCTTTTTGACTAAAGAGTCCCAGACCCTTTTGGTAGATGCTTAAAACCTGTCCTGTGGGAGAGAAATGGGTTTGGTGGCCATGCTGGCTTCCCTGCTGCTCCTAAATCCCATTAGGCTTGCTCGGACCTCAGAGCCTTTGCATTTGTGGTCTCCTCTGCCTGGAATGCTCTTCTCCCAGGTGGGTGTCTGCAGACTGGGCTTCCCAACCTCCTGTAGGTCTTGGATCAAACATCATCTTTTCAATTAGGATGCTGTCACCTCCATACAACTGCAAAGCACCCCCCGCTCTAGTGTCCTCTATCCTCCTCACCTGCTTCATTCTCCTCCACAGCATTGCCGTCATCTGACATACTGTATGCCAAGCTTGTCCAAGCCACAGCACATGGGCCACATGCAGCCCAGGACAGCTTTGAATGCGGCCCAACACAAATGTATAAACTTCCTTAAAACGTTAAAATGATTTTTTTTTTTTTGCAATTTTTAAAGCTCATCAGCTATCATTAGTGTATTTTATGTGTGACCAAGACAATTCTTCTCCTTCCAATGTGGCCCAGGAAAGTCAAAAGATCAGACACCCCTGCATGCTTTACTTACTATGTTTGTCTGTCTCTTTCCACTGGAATGTCAGCCCCATGGGGACAGGAAGCCATGGCTTACTCTGTTCATGGCTGCATCCCTAACACCTGGGACAGTTCCTGGTGGATATCAGGAACTCCTGGAGCATTTGTTGAGGAAAGAAGGGAGAGGGGAAGGAAGAAAGGAAAGGAAAGGATAGGAAAGGAAAGGAAAGGAAAGGAAAGGATAGGAAAGGAAAGGAAAGGAAGAAAGAAGGGAGGGAGAGAGGGAGGAAGGAGGGAGGAAGGAGGGAGGGAGGGAGGGAGGAAGGAAGGAAGGGAAGAAGGAAGGAAGGGAGGGAAGAAGGAAGGAAGGGAGGGAAGGAGGAAGGAAAGAAGGATGGAAGGGAGGGAAGGAGGAAGGAAGGGAAGGAGTGAGGGAGGGAAGGAGTGAGGGAGGGAAGGAGGGAGGGAGGGAGGGAAGGAAGGAAAGAAGAAGGAAGGAGGGAAGGAAGGAAGAAAGGAAGGGAGGGAAAGAGGAAGGAAGTGAAAGAGGGAGGGAGGAAAAGAGGGAGGGAGAGAGGAAGAAAGGAAGGAAAGAATGAGCAAAGGAGGGAAGGAAGAAGGAAGGAAGGAAGGGAAGGAGGAAGGAAGGGAAGGAGGGAGGGAGGGAGACAGGAAGGAAGGAAGTAAGGGAAGGAAGGAAGGAAAAAAGGAAGGAAGGATGAAAGGGAGGGAGGGAGGAAGGGGGAAGGAAGGGAAGGAGGGAGGGAGGAAGAGAGGAAAAAAGGAAGGAAGGAAGGAAAAGGAAATTCTCAAAAGTCCCCCAATTTTTCTTACAGCAAAACTTCTCAGAGCCTTCATCATGCTCACATATATACTGTACATTTTATTTATACTGTACACATATATTTTATTTATACTGTACACATATATTACTGTACATAAATATTCTACATAATTTATGACAGCTTTGATCATTCCTCACACTTACTGGATGGCAGAGCACTTCTTGGTAGAGCTGCCATTAACCTGACTGTCCCCAGGCATGTTCTACACTCCCCTGTGCTCTCAGGCTCTCCCTTCTCACTCCTGCCCTGCCTCCTGCACAGAGTGCACAACCAGGCATTGAGGCACATGGACACCTACCTGCACACTCGCTTGGTGGCTGTGTTGGAGATCTGCCTGTGTGACAACATTGGCCTGCTTGTGGAGATGCATGCCGCCTTTGAATGGACCAATTGTCAAAGGCAGAGAAAGGCCAGCTCACCTTTGAAAGAGGCCACTCACCAGGCAAAAACAGGGTGGCCTGAACTTGGGACAAACAAAACAAGGCAGACAATGAATCCATTGGAAGCAGTTGGGAGCCGCAGGGGCTGTGAGAACTTGGCTTTGCTGCACTAGAAGGACAACAGGGAACCAGGTCACACTGGGACAGAAGTTTCCATGTCTTTTTTATCTGCAATCGAGCCAACAGTCCCGGGGGCCGAAGGACTCCAGAAGTCAAGGATGGTCTCATTCATCAGACCTTTGAATTCCCGAGGACCAGGCTGGACCAACCTGGGAGGCTTTGTGCCTTCCCTTTACCTGCAAAGACCTCACCATTTAAAGAGAAATGGTGTCAAGAGGATACCCTTTGGAATCAACGGGGCTTGGTTCAAATCCTGATTCAGACAGTGGCTGCTGAGTGACCTCAGGCAAGTTGCTTCACCACTCAGAGCCTCGGTCTCCTATAAAAAGGAGCAATCACACCTGACTCACTTTCTCCCTCCTATTCTTCCTGCAGTCAGTCAGACTCATTGATTCATCTGTTCATTTGTGTGTTCATTCATGCATTCACTCCTTCTACACTTACCATTCTGGGCTCCTTTTCTTTTTCTTTTAGAGATGAGTTCTTGTATGTTACACAGGCTGGTCTCAAACTCCTGGCTTCATGCAATCCTCCCACCTCTGGGCTCTTCTTTTTTGTTGTTGTTTTTTGTTTGTGTGTGTGTGTGTTTATTTGTTTGTCTGAGACGGAGTCTCACTCTGTTGCCCAGGCTGGAGTGTAGTGGTGCGATCTCGGTTCACTGCAACCTCCATCTCCTAGGATCAAGTGATTCTCCTGCCTCAGCCTCCCCAGTAGCTGGGATTAGAGGCATGTGCCACACCCAGCTATTTTTTGTTTTTATTTTTTTATTTTTAGTAGAGATGAAGTTTCACCATGTTGGCCAGGCTAGTCTTGAACTCCTGACCTGAAACGATCCACTCGCCTCGTCCTCCCACAGTGCTGGGATTATAGGCATGAGCCACTGTGCCCAGCCAACCTCTGGGCTCTTCTGATGATCCACAGTGATCATCCTTGGATGCCAATTCCCTTAGCATCCACCATCCCACACATGG
This sequence comes from Macaca fascicularis, assembly GCF_037993035.2. NCBI lineage: Eukaryota > Metazoa > Chordata > Mammalia > Primates > Cercopithecidae > Macaca > Macaca fascicularis. The sequence continues at coordinate 212,762,602 of NC_088375.1, forward strand.
CCCAGAGGAAAGAGCCCTGGACGAGGCACATGGGGACTGGCTCCCGTGCTGCCAGCATCCTGCTGTATCCCACACAGTGGTATTGGAGGTCAGTAGCTTCCTTTCTAAATAACTTTTGTTTCCTATGATTTCCAAATAAATAAGAAAACAAAAACCTCTAGAGATGCACTTCTAATACGTTGTGTATCTCCTATCAGTTTACATATGTGTGTGTATACATATCACATATATATGTAACAATGCATTACAGCTCTTAACACTATGCTGGGCTTTGCACTAAGCAAATTAAATGCATAATATCCTTTAATCCTTCCGATAGCTTTATTATGCATGTACTATGATCATGCCTCTTTTCTAGATGGGGAAACCATGGCTCAAAGTGGTTAAGAGCTTGCCTGGGGTCACACAGCTGCTAAGTGGTAGAAGTCCCCGCAGATGGCAGGGGGCAGGTGGGGCACAGTTACTTGGCTGGGCAGAGAAGGCAGGAAAAGTTGCAAAGAGGAGCAATTTTTAAAGCATGCAGAGAGGTACTCAGGTGAGCACTGTCTTAAATAAATAATGTATGCACACTGTACAAATTGAAGAATAGCAGATCAACAGAAGAGACTAAAAATGACCTCTGAACCCACCCCCATCCAAAAATAATCAGCTAGAATGCTGATAAATTTTTTCACTCCAGTTCCATTTAATTCTAATGCCTCTCATCTCCACGCTAGAGTACCTCTTCTAGAAGTGCTTCCTGACAGGTTCTTTCACTTGATGAGATGCCATAGCCACTTCTGCATGCAATGAAGTATTCTTTTGGTGGAGGGGAATAATTGTAAAAAATTGCATGACTGTGGGGATCATTTATCTCCAATAGACAGATTTGTCCCCAGTTTGGGATATTTAAATTGGATCTATATTTTAGCTGTTGTCAATTACACTGGGATGAACATTCTTGTAGATAAATCTTTTCTCACATCCTCAGTTATTTCCCAAAAAATTGCTTAGAGATGAATTGCTTTGTCAAAGAGTGTGCAAAATACTAAGCACTTTGTGCCTATTGCCAGGATAGGTTAGGAGGGCACCTTTGCGTTCAGATGTGCTTGACCCAAACCTCTCAACTCTGCCCGCTTCAGTGGACGCAGCAGCCTGGCATTTGGAGTTAGAACTACAATCCCAGCAGTATTTGGCTCAAGCAACTCTCCTGAGGTCCTTTTCTCCACAACCCCAGCAGAATGTGGATATTTTGTCTACGGTATTGAATTCATTAAGGGGAGTTGTGGCATTAATAGGTGTAAAGAACTCAGCGTGAGTAACATTCGATCACTCCCTAAACAGCTGAGTGAATGAGATCAAGTTCTGCCCAGGGCAGGAGACCTGAATTCTAATTCTAATCTGCCACGGTCACTCTGAGGGACCTTGTAAAAGTCACTTCACCTGTTGCCTACTTTTCAAAATAAGGGATTTGGGCCAGGTGCAGTGGCTCACACCTATAATCCCAGCACTTTGGGAGGCTGAGGTGGGTGGATCATTTGAGGTCAGGAGTTCGAGACCAGCCTGGCCAACATGGTGAAACTTTGTTTCTACTAAAAATACAAAAATTAGTCGGGCGTGGTGGCAGGCACCTGTGATCCCAGCTATTTGGGAGGCTGAGGCAGGAGAATTGCTTGAACCTGGGAGGCAGAGACTGCAGTGAGCCAGGATCATGCCACTGCACTCCAGCCTGGGTGACAAGAGACAGACTCCATCTCAAAAAAAAAAAAAAAAAAAAAAAATGAGGGGTTTGAATAAGACCATGGAGGAATCTTCCAGATCTAAAATGTGAAGGTTCATCCAGCCCCTTGATTTTTAGGTGTTTACTCACTAAGTTAATTGGAAATTAACTTATATTTAAACATTTGGGAACTTGAGGCCCATCCTGGAAAGTATCTTGCTTAAAGTCACGCTGCAAGTGAGCAGCAGCGTCAGGGTCAAAGCCCAGGTGTCTGGTTTCCCAGGCCTTGCAGCTTCCTTTCTGCAACATGGATGCTGACGGGAGTGTGCACACATCTCTCTGGAGGGATGTGTTTGTGCATGTGTAGTCACATGTCTGTGCATGTACACCTGTCTGTGGGTGCCCATTTCTGTGAGTGCTCATGTACCTGCCTACACACAGTTCTCTGCACACATATATGTCTTTGTGCACATGTATGTGTTTGTGTGTATGTCCGTGCATACACATTTTCTGCATGTATACATTTATGTGTGCACATTTTCTGTGTGTATGTACATGCCTGAGTGTGTACATGGCCTTTATGTGTATATTTGTATATCACTGTGTTTATGCCCATGCTGTTGGTGAGGATGTGTACACATCTCTGTGTACATGTGTATTTGTGAAAGTCTTGTGCAGGGTGAGATGTTGACTCCAAGGCAAGCTCTGGCCTTGGTTTTCCCCTCTGCATGGGGAGCCTCCTGACTGCTTGGGGTTCCAGTAAATGCTTCCTTTGAACACATGGGGTATCAGGTCATCCTTCAGCGTCAGCCAAATCAGACATTTTCATGCGGACAAGGCGTCTCCTGCTCTGGGAATGCTGCTTGGACAACCCTCAGCAATGAACGAACAGGGACTCCCGCTTGGAGCTGGCCTTAGAACCACCCGTTCTCTCTTACTTCAGCCAGGCAATCACTCCGTGAGTCACTTCAAAAACACACATGGGGTGCCTAGCACAGGCCACCCTTCATGCTGGGGTGCTGGAGAGACTGAGGTGGGTATATTAGTCTGTTGTTATGCTGCTATAAGGATATATCTGAGACTGGGTAATTTATAGAGGAAAGGTTTCATTGAATCGCAGTTCCTCAGGGCTGGGGAGGCCTCAGGAAACTTACAATCATGGCGGAAAGGGAAGCAAACACGTCCCTCACATGGTGGCAGCAAGGAGCTGTGCAGAGCGAAGCTGGGGAAAGCCCCTTATAAAACCATCAAATCTCGTGAGAACTCACTCACTGCCACGAGAACAGCATGGAGGTCACCGCCCCCATGATTCAGTTACCTCCCGGGGGTCCCTCCCATGACATGTGGGGATGATGGGACAGTTCAAGATGAGATTTGGGTGGGGACACAGCCAAACCACGTCAGACGGGCAAGGCAGGCATGGGGAAAGGGGCTCCTTTGAGAGAAGCCACAGTCCAATGCCATGGAAAGAAGCGACCAGCAGTGAGTGTCCTGAAACTTCACGGGGCTCTGATGGACATGAGAACCCAGGCCTGCGGCAGGCACAGGTGGGTGGGGCACATGGGACAGGCCTACCTGGGCAGGCAGTGAGGGCGGACAAGTTGCATGAACTTGGACCTGGAGTCTGTTTAGAGCAGGTAGTCGTGGGTGGTAAGGACTGTCTCCTATTAGTGATGCCTGCTCACTGTGCAAAATGAAGAAAAGCAGATGAACAGAAGGAGAAGAGTAAAACTGAACTCCAATCCCACCGCCATTCAGAAACAGTTGAAATGGTGATATTTTTTCTGTGTGGCAGGGGGAGCGTGCATTTTTGCTAATCAAATTGGGATCACACAGCTGTATTATTTGGCAACTTGCTTTGATGTTCATGCAATACAATGTGCCATGAACATTTTCCATATTGTAAGCATAGCTTGGCGGCTCCAAGCATGAGCAGTGAAGTCCTGGGTCAAAATCGGTCCCGCCACTTGGAACAGGTAATTACCATCTTCTCTGAGCCTCACTTCCTGCATCTGTATGAGGAGAGAAAAGTGCAGGCCAGAGTTCCCCCTGCAGGACCAGCTCTCCCGATCAGCCTTGCCTCACTCCACCCCAACCAGGGGCCATCTTCCTAAGTACCTGGCAGCTTCTCCCTTAGCCTGGAATGCCGCTGCCCCCACCTACTTGGAGGACACTTACTCTTCTTTCAATAATCAGAACAACCCTGAGGATTAAATGAACATGGTGATGTACATAGACAGGGTACCTAGCACAATGACTGGCACATCTCAGGAGCTTACTTTTCTACAGTATCTTTGTTGATGGCTGCATACTATTCCAGTGTATGAATTTCCCTCATTTGCTCAATAAATCCCTATTACTAGACATTTAAGCAGTTTCCAGCTTTTTGCTTCTGTGAAAACACAACTGCTTGCTTCAATCATTGAAAGAAGAGCAAGTAGGTAAGGCAGGAGCATTCCAGGCTAAGGGGGCAGCAAGAAGCAGCCAGGCACTTAGGCAAATGGCTCCTGGTGGGGGTGGGGGGTGAGGAAAGGCTGAGCTGAAGAGACAGACAGGAATCAGGTCCAGCAGTGGGGCTGTGGCCTGTGTCAGAGCTTAAACACTGGCCTCTGAGTGACAAACCTGGACAGGGATTAAGTAGAGTGAAATTGGCACTCTTTGCAGGCCAGGGGGCAGGCCAAGGAGTGAAGAGATGGGAAGGGACCTGTGGAAACATTGGGGTGATAAGGAGAAGGGAGGGGGAAGCAGGGACAGGGTGCGAGCCTGGCACTGCTCTGAAACTATCCCAGTTCTGCTACTTAGTAGCTGTGTGACTGTGGGCAAGCTACGGCTTAACCTCTCTGTGCCTTAGTTTCCTCATCTAGACATGAACTACTTCTACCCCTTGGGATTGTGGTGAGGGGTAAATGAGTTAATGTGGATGGTCCCTGGACCACGCCCGACAAATAGCAAGTGCCCTGTGTGTTAGCAATTATTATTACGATTCCATGATTGTAGAAGACAGGCGAAGACGGGCTGCTACACAATGGCCTTGCAGTCACCAGGTTGAGCACACATAGGAGCAGGTGGCCCAAGTTGCCCAGGTGTGGTGGTTTCAGTGCTGCTTCCCCCGCTGGCTCCTTGTCCCCAAGTCCACAGCGATGGCACAGCAGCAGCTCCAGGTCCTGGAGGACGGCCCGGCTGGGCTCTCTGCCTCCTGACTTCTCTCTTCTCGGTTCTCTGAACTCTCTCCCTTCCTGACATCTCCCCACAGCCCTGCCCTTTCAGCTCTTCCTTATCTACCCTGTCCACTCTTTCCTGTGGATTTCGATCCTAGAGGATGCGGCCTGGAGTGTGGCCGGGGAGACCTTCACGGTGGTCCGGGACTTGGCTGGAGTTTTCACAGCAGCCAGCCAGGTGCAGATAGCATCTTTTGCCCTGGGAGTAGTAGCCTCTTCTACTGCACTGTGCTGAAAGAGTGTCTGTTCTTCCTCACTTCGAATGATGTTGAAAAGGCCTTTTCTGTTGCCATAGCCTCAGGAGACACCAGGCTCCTGGAAAGAACTGACAAGGAAAGCAACCTCAAAGACAACGCCTCCCGCTGACCGAGTGCTTTCTGCCCTTGACTTCACTGATGCCTCTTAACAGCCGGTCACCATTCACAGAAGACGGTAACATAGACGGCAAACTCCATGTGCCCCTGACCCTGTCCCTGAGTTAGCGACCATTCCGTGGGCTGCCTGGGCTGCAGACACAAGGGCGTGATCCTCTGTCCAGCCCCACTCAGGTACCACTGGGTGTGGGGAGCTGAGATAGTGGGAGAAATGCTTTGAGGGCTCGGCTGATAGGGCCTGGGGTGAGGTCAGCCCTGGGAGGTCCCGTGGAAGAAGCGAGTATTCCAGAGGCATTGGCAAGAGGGTAGGGGGTTCACTGCTGGTGCTGGAAGCTGGGAGGAGGCCGGTGCCAGGATTGACAATATAAACGTCCTGAGCACTAGGGAGAGACTGGCCTGGATGTGGGAGGCAGGAGGGACCTGTGTTCTTAGGACAGATGGTCACATATCTGCAGCAACAATAGCATTGGTGACAGTGACAACTTGCTTAGTACATAGTTCTCATTCAGTTTTCCCCACTTTCCTATGGGCAGGTGTTCTTACCTGTGTTTTCAGATGAGAAAACAGGCTCACAGGAATGAAGTGACTTGACCAAGGCCACACAGCTTGTATGTGGCAGAGCCGGATTCAAGTCTACTCAACCCCAAGCCAAGGTCTCATTACAGGACTGGTTCAGGATCCAGGAAAAGGTGCACATTTCCAGTGATTTCCAAATCTGCCTGCCTGAAGACTCATCCTTAAAATACAGATTCGCAGACCTACTCCAGAACTACTGAATCAGCCTATTCCAGGATGAGGGCGTGGCCCTGGTATTTCTCACCTGAGTAGAGTCAGGGTAGAAACCTTTAGACAGGAAAACCATTTGGATCCCTTTGAACTGTGAGATTCCTTGAATCACAAACAAGACCACATTGGAAGTGAGCGCCTCGTCACAGACAGCAAGCCCAGAAGCAGGCCATGTTTCCTCCAAGGGGTGTGGGGGAACAAGCAAAGATTGAATGGATGGTCATTGGCACAGAGGAAAGCATTTAGGCTTTGGACCTGAACAATCCTGGGGTTTTTTTGTTTGTTTGTTTTTGTTTTTTGAAACAAAGCCTCACTCTGTTGCCCAGGCTGGAGTGCAGTGGCACGATCTCGGCTCACTGCAACCTCCACCTCCTGGGCTCAAGGGATTCTCATGCTTCAGGCTCCCAAGTAGCTGAGACTAGAGGCACGAGCCACCACGCCCGGCTAACCTTTTTTTTTTTTTTTTTTGTAGAGATGGTATTTCACCATATTACCCAAGCTGGAATCCTGGGTTTTAATCGCACTGCCCCTACTTCCTTCTCTGCAAACACAGAGAAAAGGTATCTGTATTGTAATATGAAGGCCTAGAGAGAATAGCTGGGAAGCCCAGATCACATTGGGGACCCAATGAGATCTCTGTTGCCAGAGTTCCAGGATCAGAGGCTGGGGCTTTATTTTCCTTCTCTTGGAACCTTTTATAAATAGCACCTGGCCTAGGTCTTAAACCATTCATTGGAGCTCAATATACAGTTACTGAACAAGTTCCAGGTATATATTTAAATATAAACCCATCTTTTGTTAGTCATTAGCACTTTAGTGTGAACTAGTGTATGGAACTACTAACTCTGCCAGCCAGGAGAAAAACCAAGTCAAACTGCATGGGAATCGAGTCAGGATTTGGGGAAAGAGGTTCTGAAGGAAAAGACGGGTCTGGGGGAGACGTCAGACCTAGAAGAGTCCCTCCAGTTCTCACAGGTAGAGAAACTGTAAGAATTTTAAGAAATTAAGAAAATTAAGCATTTTCTGCTTAAATGCAGAAAATGAATTGTCTGAGTTTGCACAGAAAGATGGAGGAACTAGAACCAAGTGTCCCAAAACCCAGGCTGCTGCCTGACCTCCGTACAGCCCCTTCGTCATCCCAAATGGTGGAGAGGGTGATGGCTGCCCTTCTCAGAACTCATTCATTCAGAGATGAATATCTGGCAGAGGTGTTTGGGTCCTTAGAGAACAACTTAGTTTCTCTTCTTCTCCCTGCTGGGAGGAAGAGTCCATCTGAGCTGTCCTGTTCATCTCTCCACTAGCTCAGCAGGTGGGAGTCAGCCTTCTCCAGCCTCCTGATTTTTGTTAAAACAGAGAAAGGGATGGAGAAACAGCCTCGCAGAGGAGGGCAGGGATCATTCTCAGTCCTCATTGCAGTTGGTTTGTGCCAAGGGCAGAACTTTCTCCCCCGAAGGCCAGTCGCATTCTCTGGTCCGATGTCTACCTAAGTTCCTGCTCCTTCCAAGCTCCCCACCCCCTCTCAGCGGCTCCTTGCCTTCTACCATCCCTCCAGTGATATCACAGGGTCAGGACTGATGCTAAATACAGCCTGCTCACTTTTCCATTCCAAATAGCTGCTTGACACCTTTTAGCAAGCATCTCAACCTAAACACATCCAAAAGCAAACTCTTTACTTTCTAGCTAAAACTTTCCTACCAAAATCTTCCCCCTCTCAAATGACATCACCATCCACCCAGGTGGTGGTGTGCCCAGCAGCAAGGGAGATGCGTGGGGGCTCCGATACCATCCACCGCATGAGTCATCCTTCATTCCCCGTTCCACTCACGTCCCACATCCACGCATTGGAAACACCATCAGCTCTGCCTTCCTGGGGCATTCCATTATGACAAGTTGTCACCACGCACACTTCTTCATCTTAGTCCATGTCACCACTGCCTGTTGCCTGCACCAACCCCACACCCTCTGCTCAGCCCATCTCCTGGTTTCACTTTGGCCTCCACCAACCATCCTACAACCAACCACCAATCCAATCTTTCTTTCTTTCCTTCTTTCTTTCTTTCTTTCTTTCTTTCTTTCTTTCTTTCTTTCTTTCTTTCTTTCTTTCTTTCTTTCTTTCTTTCTTTCTTTCTTTCTTTCTTTCCCTTCCTTCCTTCCTTCCTTCCTTCCTGCCTCCCTGCCTCCCTCCCTCCCTCCCTCCCTTGCTTCCTTCCTTCCTTCCTTCCTGCCTCCATCCCTCCTTCCCTTCCTTCCTTCCTCTCGCTCTCTCTTTCTCTCTCTCTCTGTCCTCTCTCTCCCTTTATTTTCTTTCAAGACAGAGTCTTGCTCTGTTGCTCAGGCCGGAGTGCAGTGGCTCGATCTCGGCTCACTGCAACCTCCACCTCCCTAGCTCAAGTGGTTCTTGTGCCTCAGCCTTCTGAGTAGCTGGGATTACAGGCACCCACCAACACGCCTGGCTAATTTTTGTATTTTCAGTAGAGACAGGGTTTCGCCATGTTGGCCGGGCTGGTTTTAAACTCCTGACCTCAGGTGATCCACCCCCCTTGACCTCCCAAAGGGCTGGGATTACATCTGTGAGCCACTGCACCCAGCCCAATCTTTTAAAAACATAACTCACATTAGGTCACCATCCCTCTGAAAACCTTCTGGAACTACTCATTGTACTTGGAATAACACCCAAACCTGACCTTGGTCTACAAGGTTCAGAGTGATCTGCGCTTTCTTTACCTCTTGTACTGAATTTCTCATCATTCTCTTCCTCACTTGCTAACTCCTGATCCCTTTACATCGACCCCTTTTTATTGTTCTTTAAATTCACCCAGCTGGTTCTACCCTCAGATCCCTTGCATTTACTGTTTAATTTGGATGCTTCGCCCCCAGCCTGGACTGGTTCTTTCTCATCTTGGGGAATCTCAGTTCACAAGTCCTCCAAGTCCCTCTTTGTCCTATCAGCCAGCTGAATTTCTTTGTAGCGCTTTGCACTGTTGGCAAGTATTCTGTCGATTTTTTTCCCCCTGCTTACTTCCTGTGTCCGCAGCTACAGACTCGGCACTCTGAGTGCAGGAGCCTTGCCTGTCTCCCTGCCTAGGATACTGTATACTCACTGTCTAGGACAGTGCCTGGCACATACAGGCTTACAATAAAAATCTGTTGAATGAATAACTGAATGACTCTCCTCCCCTAGTCCCTGTCTGTATTAGTCTGTCTTTGTGTTGCTCTAAAGGAATACCTGAGACTGGGTAATTTATAAAGAAAAGAGGTTTAATTGACTCTGCAGGCTGTCCAGGAAGCATAGTACCAGCGTCCCCTTGGTTTCTGATGAGGCCTCAGGGAGCTTCCAGTCATGGTGGAAGGTAAAAGGGGGAATCAGTGTATTACATGACAAGAGATGGAACAAGAGTGAGGGGAGGTACCACGCTCTTTTTAAACAAAGAGATCTCCTGTGAACTCACCGAGCAAGAATTCATTCATTACCAAGGAGATGGCACTAAGCCATTCATGAGGGATCCACTCCCATGATCCAGTCACCTCCCCCAGGCCCCACCTCCAACACTGGGGATTGCATTTCAATCTGAGATTTGGAGAAGACCAGTATCCAAACCATGTCCCCTTCTTTAACTGCTTTCCTCTCCTGGTTTTGGACAGAGGACGCTGGCAATGCTGCCCTCTATCTGGACTGTGTTCTGGGGGGTCTACCTCCCCCAACCCCCAGGAAGAACCCTGGCCCCATAAGCGTCTGTGACATTGACTCTTCCCTCTGGACTCAGGAGGACTACATACTAAGCCTGCCCCACCAGGGCAATCACAGCAGAAATGGCATCAATAACCTCCTCTGCTTTCATATGGGCTGGCTAGACCTGAAACTTTTCTCTTTCTCTTGAAGAATCTTATTGAGGGCTACAAAAAGGAGCCAACACAGTCCAACATCCTTACATTTTTCCAACAAATTCCCTACGGCTTTAGCTCTTGAGGCACAAAACCAGAGTCTCAGTATACAACTAGTATAGTTCAGCCAAGTGCCTCCTGTTACCTAACAAGGATTTTCAATTCCCCAGCAAGGATTGGGGAACCTCCCAGGCCTGCATCTCCCCTCAACTCAGCTCATTCCACGTTTTAGGTTGTCATTTATAATATATCATTTTGGGGTACCAATTTCTAAGTATATCATTACTGTTTTAGTTGCTAATGATTAGAAACATGACCTTAATGAGCTTAAGCAAAAAGGGAAGGCGTTGGCTCATATAATTAGAATACCGAGGGTATGACAGTGTCAGGCATGGCTGGATCCAGGGACTCAAGTAATGTTTCCAAGACTCTGGCCATCTCTCTGCATTCCTCTCTCTGTAGTTTTCAACTCTGCTTCCTTCTGTGTGTTAGCTTAAATCTCAGACAACCTTTACCTCACAGAGTGAGAAGAAAATTCTGCCAAGTCTCTGCCGAACTCTATATTGCTTATGATCCAATAAGTTGTTTTCTCCCACAGTCCATACATCTGACCTTGTGGAAGGAATCTAATTGGCTGTATTTGGATCAGCTGCCCACTCCTTGGGCCAAGAACTATGAGGGGTGAGACCCATGGCAAATCAACAGACACAGTAGGGAGCCCTGCCATTGATATATCCACTGGAACCATGCGGGATGGGAACCTGGGGAAGACGTAGCAAGTGATGTCCCTTGCACCTGTGCTCCAAAGGTTATTCTTGATTCAAATGGAAAACAAAACAGTAATGACTATAAACCCATCAAAACCTGTCAGCACTATAGTTGTTTCCACGCAGGTCATGATGCCAGTACTGTTTCCATGCCAAGGTGCGCATAGGCTGTGAGTCCTGAGCAAAGCCCAGGGCTAAAGCTGTAATTCCACAGCTTTCTCTTGCACCCAAAAAGCTGTCCAAAAGTACGTGGGTGAGAACCATGATAACTCAATTCCTTCTGAGTCTCAGTAACTTTCCGTAGAATTAGCTGGGATACACCTCCCACAGATTTTCACTTGCTAGGCAAACACTTGAAAGCTGTTGTTCTAATGAATGAACACAGTGATTCCCACAGTGTGTCCCGTAAGATATAGTTGTCATGGGAAGGAAAAAGAACTACATGGTCAAATACATTTAGGCAAAATGGATGATATGGTTTGACTCTGTGTCCCCACCCAAATCTCATCTCGAATTGTAATCCCCACATGTCGAGGGAGTGATCTGATGGGAGGTGAGAGGTGATTGGATCATGGGGGTGGTTTCCCCCATGCTATTCCCCTGATAGTGAGGGAGTTCTCGTGAGATCTGATGGTTTAAAAGTGGCAGTTTCCCCTACATGCTCTCTCTCTCCTGCCGCCTTGTGAAGAAGGTACTTGCTTCTCCTTTGCCTTCCACCATGATTGTAAGTTTCCTGAGGTCTCCCCAGCCATATGGAGCTATGAGTCAATTAAATTTCTTTCCTTCATAAATTACCCAGTCTCAGGTAGTATCTTTATAGCAGTGTGAGAACAGACTGATACACTAGATTAAACAATATCAATCCAGCTTCTTTCATGGAGGATTTCTCAGAGCCTTTAGGTACTAATGAATATTGTGACTTTCCAAGAGGGAGAAATAGTTTGCAGCATTTCCCAAAAGAACTTCACCGGAGAAGTTCTTTTTTGGCATATTACCTGGTGGCTCTCATGACCCATAGGACACACTTGGGGAGTGGAAAGATGACAGGACTTGGAGACAGCACAACCAGGTTTGGGGCCCAGCTCTGCCATTGGGCGGCTGTGTGACCTTTATATTTTGAGCCTCCATTTGCTCACTTGTAACATGGGATCATTATAATTATTGCCTTACCTGTTTTATTTTTGCCTTGTTTTGAGGATTATTTATATGAAGTCATCCATTGAGAGCCTGGCACAATGAGCTATCCTTCTCTGAACTAAATTCTGCTCTTGCAGCAGAACCATCAAAGGATATGAACAGTGTCCTTGGTGGTGATAGCCTAAGAGTGTCACCCACACACTGAATCCCCCAGGTACAGAAATATGGTAACCTTGGGAACTCAATAGCTTGCTTGCATCTGACATCCTGCAACTGCCCTCCAGCAAGCAGGGGCCTCCGGCCTACGTCACTGGGAGCTTTAGGAATGGGAAATGTCAATGTCTAATGGCTCTGACCAATAGGGTGAGGTGCATGCATTGAAGGAGGGGAGATGTTAGTTCAGCCAAAGCAGAAATCTTTGGGAACCTCTTTGTCCAGTGGCCATTGCTATCTAATTATCCTGTGAACTGTCTGAGTCTTAACTTCAGAGTCCCTTATGTTTACATTACTGAAACTTTAAATGTTACAAACTTTGAGTCCTACCCTATGAGTATAAGGCATGCAGAAAAAAAATTTTTTTTTTTTTTTGAGACAGAATCTCCCTTTGTCACCAAGGCTGGAGTGGAGTGGTGCAATCTCAAGTGATTCTTGTGTCTCAGCCCCCCAAGTAGCTGGGATTACAGGCGTCTGCCATCATGCCCGGCTAATTTTTGTATTTTTAGTACAGATGAGGTTTTTTCACCATGTTGGCCAGGCTGGTCTTGAACTTCTGCCCTCAAGTGATCCGCCTGCCTTGGCCTCCCAAAGTGCTGGGATTACAGGCATGTGCCCAGCCCAAAAAAAATTTCTGTTAAGGATGCTGTATTTGACTACACTTAAGTTTTGCATTCCATTAGTCATGGATACAGAGCTGACTAGAGGGTAAGTGAGACTGGAGGGGCCTGTACCCGGAATCTATCCCTTTGGGATTAATCTCCCCTGATTCCATGGCTTTGAAGAAGAGGTGGGAGGAGGCCGCTCAGGAGCTATCAGGCCCCTCTTCCCTGCTGAAACCAGGGGAACCAAGCAGGAATAAGAGGTAGATGCAGATGGCCCTGATCCCCCAGGCCAGCCTTTTAAAGCTTTGAGCTTCACCCGCAAGGCAACACATTCCCTTTCTCTTATAAACCGAGTTATGTTTCTGTCTCTTGTAGCCAAAAGTGTACTGATTAATCTGAGGACTGTTTGAGCCATTTATTAATAAGCAGTTGTTCAGCCAGGTGCGGTGGCGCATGCCTGGGATTCCAGCATTTTGGGAGACCAAGGTAGGAGGATCACTTGAAGCCAGGTGTTCAAGACCAGCCTGGACTGTAAAGTGAGACCCCAGCTCTACATAAAATTTAAAAGTTAGCCGGGCACAGTAGTGTGCACCTGTAGTCCCAGCTATTATACTTGGGAGGCTGAGGTGAGAGAATTTCTTGAGCATAGGAATTCAAGGCATAGCAGCGAGTTACAATTATACCATTGCACTCCAGGCTGGGCAGCAGAGTGAAACCCTGTTTGAAAAAAAAAAAAAAAAAAGGCAGTTATTAAACAAATGTTTATTGAGCACCTACTATCTGCCAGGTCCTAGTATGAGTTCTGGAAATGCAACAGGGGACAAAGCAGGCATGTTTCTGGTCTTCCTAGGCCTATCTGAAGTATAGACTCAAAGGGTGAACTAACTTAAAAATACTACCTTTAGGCCAGGCACGGTGGCTCACACCTGGAATCCCAGCACTTTGGGAGTCCAAGGCAGGCGGATTGCTTGAGGTCAGGAATTCGAGACCAGCCTGGCCAACATATAGTGAAACCCTGTCTCTCCAAAAAAAAAAAAATACAAAAATTAGCTGGGCGTGGTGGTGCATGCCTGTAGTCCCAGCTACTTGGGAAACTGAGGCAGGAGAATCACTTGAACCCAGGAGGCGGAGACTGCGGTGAGCCAAGATTGTGCTACTCTACTCCAGCCTGAGCAACAGAGCAAGACTCCATCTCTTAAAAAAAAAAAAATCACCTTTAATTCCCGGTTATAAAATGAATAGGGCCAGGTGCAGTGGCTCACACATGTAATCCCAGAGCCTTTAGGAGGCTGAGGCAAGAAGATTGCTTGAGGGTGGAATTTGAGACTAGCCTGGGCAGCATAGCAAGACCCCGTCTCTAAAACAAAACAAAAAAAATAGGCAGGGGATGGGGGCTCACGCCTGTAATTCCAGCACTTTGGGAAGCCAAGGTGGGAGGATCACTTGAGGTCAGGAGTGCAAGATCAGCCTGGCCAACATGGTGAACCCCCATCTTTACAAAAAATACAAAAATTAGCTGGGTGTAGTGGCGCACGCCTGTAATCCCAGCTACTGGGGAGGCTGAGGTTCAAGAATCACTTGAACCTGGAAGGTGGAGGTTATAGTGAGCCAAGACCGTGCCACTACACTCCAGTCTGGGTGACAGAGCGAGACTCTGACTCAAAAAATAAAATAAAATAAATAAATAAATAATAAAAATAACAAAACCAAACAATAAAACACAGAAAAAGAAAAAAGTAAGAAATAAAAACAAACATAACTCCTTGGAATATAAAAAACCGTAGAAAGAAGACGTATACAAAAAAAGTAGAAGAAAGATTTAAAAATTGACCCATTATCCCATCACCCAGGGACAATTACTATTAACATTTTTATGTATTTAGGGTTTTCAAAACAAATATGCATTTTAAAATGAAAGAATGTGGAATTTACAGTCTTTATCTTGCATTTCCATAAAAGGCATCATGAATATTTTCCCATGTCATTAAATATTCTTCAAAAGTTTTATTCTGAAAAACCATGATTCAAAACAGCTGTATTTTTTTAAGCACATGGATAAACAGCGTTTTGAAAAATAAATCCTCTATTTTGGGGCAGCCAGATTATTTCCAACACCGTGCTGTGATAAATAACACTGAAATGAACATCTTTGTACAAAAAACAAACTTTGTCCATATCAAAAGACTTTTTTAGATGAATCTCCAGGGGTGGCATAGTGGTAGGCCATAGGAAATTAATATTTTAATGTTTTTGGATGGATGTCACCAGTCTGCCCTTCAGAGAAGCTGTATCAGTCTGGATCCCAGCCAGTAGGACAGGAGCAGGTCCGTTCACAACACCTTCTTCCTCTTTTAGAATTTACCTGGGCTGAGATTGGGTGAGACCCATGAGGCACTTAACTGGGGCACAAAATTTGAGAGGGTGTCAAAAAGCTCAGTAATTAAGATAAATGCTATTTCAATGCAATACTTTATTTAAAAATCAAAGTTAATGCCAAAAGAAAACCCATGATGAATAAAATATCAAAATTTTAAATAAAAATAAGATTTGACAGTGCCCACCACACTGCTATGTCGAAGCCTGAGGAAAACTGTGTGCCCCTATACACATGATTTTATGCATTTTTCAAAAATATGCTTCCCAGAATGTTAAAGAAGCTGAAAAGTTATTAAAACATTAAAAAGTGGGTTATTAAAACTCACAATAGTATTTTAAGCTTAAATATCTAGAGAGTATATTCGTATCTTTTTCTAAAGTTTTACATTCATCAAACGTACTTTCAAAGTTTTCTCTCATTTATTGTAAGTTACAACTCTCAATTGAAAAAGAAAAATAAGCATGGCCAAGTGTGTTGGCTCACGCCTGTAATCCCAGCACTTTGGGAGGCCAAGAAAGGAGGATCGCTTCAGCCCAGGAGTTTGAGACCAGCCTGGGCAGCATGGTGAAACCCTGTCTCTACCAAAAATCCAAAAAATTTAGCCAGGTGTGGTGGCACCTGTAGTCCCAGCTACTAGGAAGGCCGAGTCAGGAGGATCGCTTGAGCCTGGGAGGTCACAGCTGCAGTGAGCAAAGATCGTACCACTGTACTCCAGCCTGGGTGACAGAAAAAGAGACAGAGAGAGAGAAAGGAAGGAAGGAAGGAAGGGAAGGAAGGAAGGGAAGGAAGGAAGGAAGGAAGGAAGGAAGGAAGGAAGGAAGGAAGGAAGGAAGGAAGGAAGGAAGGAAGGAAGGAAGGAAGAGAGGGAGGGAGGGAGGAAGAAAGGGAAAGGGAAAGAAAGAAACAGGAAGGAAGGAAAGAAGGAAGGAAGGAAGGGAGGGAGGGAAGGAGGAAGGGAGGGAGGAAGGAAGGAAGGAAGGAAGGAAGGAGAAAGGAAGAAAAAAGAAGCAAATAAGTAGACTGATTTTACATTTTGATTGTTGTACATACTGATGAGTTTGTTTTCAGTAAAAGCAGGCAGGCAAAATTATAATACATTCTGATTTTGCTATAAATAAAATATTGAAACTTAATGTTGTGATTTTTAGTACTCTTGCTTTTTATTCTTCAATATTCCTTTCCTTAATGTTCTAGAAAAAAAGTAACAATTGAAAAACCACCTAAAATATGTATAGAGAGGTGCACATTTTTCCTTTTGCTTGGATTCCAATATGGCTTGGAACAGTGGCCCTGGAATTTAGCTCAGTGGTGGTTGATGTGAAAATGACAATGGTTACATACTCATTTATTCATTCGCTCATTCAGTCATTTGATTTTGTGCACATACTATGCTGGGTCCTGGGAGGAGGGGTGTGCAGAGGTGAGTGCCGCACAGTTGGCCCTGGGAGGGAGAACTGATGCCAGCGAAAGAAAACATCATTTGGACCTAGGTCCTATCATTTACCAGCTCTTCGCCTTGAGCAAGCCTTCAACCTTTCCAGGCTCAGTATTTCCTCTTGTAAGGCAGTGATTTTAAAAACCTCCCTTGCAGGGTTGGTGTAAAGATTACATGAGATGATGCAGGTGAGGTGCTTGGTGCACGGTGACTGATGACGGTGATGCTGTGATCATTTACACGTCCAGTTACTTCAAGCCATTCATTCTGCAAACAACTATGGAGCAGCACCTAATGTGCCAGGCACTGCGATTGACTCTAAGAATTGTGCCAACACATCTTAAATCTAAACTCAAGGTGCTTATAATCCTGGGGGCAGTCAGCATGAATGGATAAATGACAACATAATGCAATAACTCTTTGACGGAAGTTGTGTCCTGCAGAACACAATGAGGAGGAGTTTGCCAGGCAGGGAAGGGGGAAGAACAGAAATACCAGGCAGGAAGAGCCTGGGAAAGAGCGTCAAATCCAGGTGGCTTCAAGGAGGGCGAGTAGTGCAGACCCAACCGACCTGGCTTCACCCTGGGAAGAGATTCCTTCACCATCCCAGTGGCCGCCCGGGGCGCGAGCTGGTCTCTCCCTGTCTCTCTGCAGTAAATGGCGTGAAGTGCTGAGTGGCTAAGGGATTTCATCCAGGACACAGAACAGGGAACTCCAGGACAGTGATTTGGTGAAGGCCGAACTTTGTGTTTGTCCTTTGGGGAAGCTGAAGAAGCCATGGCATTTATGCTTGTTTTCCCCTGTTTCAAATCCCATCTTTGATTATTCACCCCTCCTTCCGCCCTCGTGCATCTGGACTGTCCCTGACATTTGGCCATGAGTGTGTGTTCAGAAACAGCCGCCTGTAAATCACATCTTGTCAACTTGGAGCCAGTGAGAATCAAATGAATGTGACTCTCCCTGCTCCCCACCTCCCGGCCCCCCAACACCCTGTAAACGCCACGAGAGCCCGGGGGTCCTGTCTGGCCGCTTCCCCCGTGTTGGAGGCAGCACGTGGCCTGTAGTAGAGGCTGGACGAACCCGTTTTGAATCGACACGATCCAGGTGATGGGAGGACCCTTTGAGGGATGTTTTAGCCGCAGGCTGGTTAAGAGCAGACTTCTTCCTTTTTCTCTGCATCTTCCCAGTTTCCCTGGCTGTGTCCCGTGGGGCCTCCCAGCCTCTCGTCTGGAAGTGACTGAGCTATAAACAGACACCTAAATGAACGAGCTTAGCTTTTAAAGAATCCTTTGAAGAAGGATTGCAACGTGACTAATCACCCCCTAATTTATTGGCCTGTAAATTTGCATTTTCCTACAATACATTTTTCTTCGCAGAGGGCCCTCCCATCCTACAGACAAAGGGAATTTCAGCTGTGGCTGAGCTGCCCATTTAGAAGCTACAGATGCTTGTCTTTTCCAGCAGTGGAGTCATTATATTGTTTTAATGTCAAAAACGAGATTATAGGCAGGCAGGGGCCAGGAGAGAGGGTGGGGGCGGGGGCGGGGGCAGGAAGGAGGAGAAGGATGCGAGGGGGCGGGGCTAGGAGAGGGCTGGGGTAAGGAACGTGGGCGAGGGAGGGGGAGGTCAGGGGCAGGCCGCCTGGGCCCATTGTTGCCCCCTTTCTCGGTCCCTGTTGCAGCCCCTGCTCAGCTCCATCCTTCTGTACCTAGAACTGCCCTTCTACACCTCGCCCCTCCTGCCTCTTGCCTCCCCTCCCCCATCCCTTGGCCAGGGGACAGGGTCGCGCAGGATTTATGGAGCTGGCCCCTGCAGAGAGGATCCGGGGATAAATCTCAGCTTATTTAGGAGCGTGATCTACATTTATTGCACTTAATGTGATCTTTAACGTGTCCAAAAGGGGCCCATAAATCCCAGCCTGGCCGGCTCTGCCAGCAGGGCCCCTGGGCCGGCCCCTCCCCTTGCTGGGGTGAGCTAGTGCGAGTTCCTGGGTCTGTTGATCCCCCTTTCCCTGGGGCTTGCGCCCTGGCTCAGTCACCCAGGAGTGGTGCCCTCCCTAAGCAGGCTGAAGCCACATCCAGAGTGTATGCCAGGCTCTGAGGAGACCTGGGTTACCTCTCTGGGACAGAAACAGCGCATGCCTCTTTGACTGGGTAACTTCTGAGATCCTTTCCCCAGCTAGCTCTGAAAGGGCCAAGATTTGTAATTAACGTGATGCAGGCCCGGATGACAGAAGTGAGCAGAGTCGAGCAGAAGGGAGGCCATGGGAACAGCATCCCAGTGCGGAAGGCAGAGGCGGGGAGAGGGAGATTCTACCAACACTGCTTCCTATGGTTTTTATAAATATGAGCCTGTGCATATCTAACAACGGTGGGCTCTCTAATGTAGACAGCAGTTTACAATTTATAAAGCACGTCCACACCTGCCCTCCCACTGCCCAGAGGAAGAAACAACGGCTTCCAGAGGCCACCCTTGCTTAAATTCACAAAGTTAATAAGCAGCAAACTGGACACGGACCTGTCTCTTTTCACAGGGCCACGCTGCCCAGATGTGTGGGCACATGTGTGTACCCCCCCCAAAGCACACACAGATGCTGTGTCCTTGGGACTATGCCGTGTGTGTGTGTGTGTGTGGGCACATGTGTGTACCCCCCCAAAGCACACACAGATGCTGTGTCCTTGGGACTATGCCGTGTGTGTGTTTGTGTGTGTGTGTGTGTGTGCACATGCACGCGGGTGCGCCTGCTGGAGCACTCCCAGCGGAGATTGTGCAGACACGCTCGAGGTCACTACATGTATTTTTTAAATCCTTTTGTCTCTGTTTTTCTCCCAGCAAAGAGAAGACATACCTAGCTGTTAAGAATCTGTCTTTTCACATGTGTGTCTCTTGGGTGTGTGAGTGCGTGTTTGGAGTAGGGTGGGAAAATGATGGGGAGGGA
The DNA here is from genome assembly GCF_037993035.2 of Macaca fascicularis. Classification (NCBI taxonomy): domain Eukaryota; kingdom Metazoa; phylum Chordata; class Mammalia; order Primates; family Cercopithecidae; genus Macaca; species Macaca fascicularis. The sequence continues at coordinate 212,782,033 of NC_088375.1, forward strand.
ATCCCAATGAGTCTATTTGCCTGGAATGAGAGAAGCAGCTTTAAGAACCAACTCTCACATCAAAGATCATTCTGTTCTCTGGATTAGAGATTACTGTCCCAACCCCTATTTTGGCATCAGCTGGCAGCATGCCCAGCCTCAGGAAACACACTCTGTACACATTTGTCTGCACACACGTGTGCATGTACATGTGAGACACAGGGTTGAAACCCAGGACCCAGCAAGGAGCATTAGGACTGCCACTGAGGGTGAAGCACCATACGTTTTTCTTGGGTGAATTTCTGTAAACGGTGTCGTGTCTGTAATAAAGGTTTGCCACTGAGGGTTGTGTAATAAAAAACCAAAGAAAGATTAATAACTGGTGTTTGGTGTTCCACTGGATTTAACAGAAAAGTTACCCTTCTGTGTATTATTTTCTAATTATAACACTAATCCATATCCATCACAAAACATTTGGAAAATCAGGAAAGCACGCTTAAGAAAAAAAAGTTCACAAAATTGTATGTAATTCTTCTGTACAGAGATAAGTAATTTTTAACTTTTCCAGGGCATATTCCATCAGACAATTTTCTGTGTGTATATCTTTCTTAAAACCTAGGATCAGTCAGGCACAGTGGCTCATGTCTGTAATCCCAGCACTTTGGGAGTTCGAGGCAGGAGGATTGCTTGAGCCCAGGAGATTGACACCAGCCTGGGCAACACGGTGAAACCCTGTCTCTACAAAAAACGCAAAAATTAAGCAGGCATGGTGGTGCACACCTCTAATCCTAGCTAGTCAGGAGGCTGAGGTGGGAGGCTTACTTGAGTCCGGGAGGTTGAGGCTGCAGTGAGCCATGTTCACACCATTGCACTCCAGCCTAGATGACAGAGTGAGACCCTGCCTCAAAAATCACAGAACAAAACAAAAAAAAAATTCCAGGATCATCCAATGAATCCTATTTTAAAATCTTTTTTGCTTAATATATCGGGAACCTTCTTGCCTGACATTCCACATGCTGCTTCCCATTGTTGTTAAAGGACACCTTGCATTCCAGGTATGAATGAGCCATGATATTCACGTTGATTTTGCTATCTTTTATTCTTCCAAACAACCCTTGAGGCTAAACCTCAGTGCATCCCTGTACTGAGGTTTTCCTTTGATTAAATTCCTAGAAGTAGAATGGCTACCTCAAAGGTTGTACACATTTGAGAGATGTCTAATTCCTTTTTTTTTTTTTGAGACGAAGTCTCGCTCTGTCGTTCAGGCTGGAGTGCAGTGGTACGATCTCGGCTCACTGCAACCTCCACCTCCCAGGTTCAAGCGATTCTCCTGCCTCAGCCTCCCAAGTATCTGAGATTACAGGTGCACATCATCACACCTGGCTAATTATTGCATTTTTAGTACAGGCAGGATTTCACTATGTTGGCCAGGCTGGTCTGAAACTCCTGACCTCAAGTGATCCGTCCTGCCTTGGCCTCCCAAAGTGTGGGATTACAGGCGTAAGCCACTGCGCCTGGCCAGTTTCCACTAACTCTTGCTGAATTGCTCTCTGGAAAGCAGAATCTGGGATGAGAGGGTCTGCTTGATAACAGGAAGAGTTTTGTTGATAAAGGAGGAGTTTGGGAGTCAGTCCCTTGGGAGCAAAGGGCTGGGGTCATCCTGTCTCTTCTGCTGTGGTTTGGGGTGACAGAGGAAAGGAGGGAGGTATTGAAGGCGTTCTGCCACCCTGAGTCTTTTGTGAAGGACCAACTTGACTTTATGCCACCTGGGGCTCTGTCCCTAATACCATGTCTGCAGTCCCTGTGCACAGGGAAGGAGCTGAGTCAACACTGGTGAGAGAACAAATATTTGTTGAATGGGCCCATGTTTGTTGAATGTTCCAAAGTTTGCTGATGGAATGAATGTTTGTTGGGAGAACACTATTGTTCTTGGAAAAGCCGCTGCTGATTCACAGGCTGCTTCTCGTCTCCGAGGTTCCTGGTGAACTCATGGCCCACCTCGGCAGAGCCACACAGGGGACCATGAGAGCATCCTCCTGGCCGTACCAGGCGGCTTCAGGAGGGTGGGCTGGGCGTCCATCTTCTCTGAGATTCCAGGATGCAGCCCATTTCCCTCTTCCCACTGTGTTCGAGAAACATCGGTTAAATGAATAAATGTCTTGGTTTTAGATCCCTGCCCGACTCACTGCTACTGCTCAGTGAGGCATAGGATAGGTTGCTTAAGCTCCCTAAGCCTCCACTCTCAAATACAAAATGGACAGACTGGCCTCTCTGTGGGTATCCGTCTTCTTTCTTTAAAGTAGAATTTTTTTCTTCAAACAAATTCCATTCCAAAGTGCTGCCTCCCCTCCCTCCATGAAACCTCTAGGGTTCCGCGGTACCTAGTTTGAGGGCCCCTGGAACTGTTTGTGTCTAAAATCCATACTAACCCAAGGGCACCATGGCTGGACTCAGCACCATGGGTTTCCCCCAAACATAGATGATCCGTCCAAGAAATTGTGAAGAAAGGGACGTTTAAATCATGGAGGAGAACTGTGAATTAGATAGAAATATTTTATCGATATTAAATGTCTTGGATTGTGAAATTACATGTTCTGGGTTATATAAGAGAAGATCTTTATTCTTAGAAAATACTCACTGAAGTAGGAAGGCAAACAGTAGCATCACATGGCCTGCTTTCGAATGGTTCAGAAAAAGGGAATATATATATATACATAGAATGAGAAAGCAAATACAGCAAAATGTCCAAAATACTGAATATGGACAAAAGATACCCAAGAATTCTTTGTACTATTCTCCTACAACTCTTCTGTAGATTCAAATGATCTCAAAATAAGAAGCTTTAAAAATAATTCATCTTTTTTTTGAACTACTCGGTTAAAAAAAAACTTAAAACTTTAAATATTTCTCATTTTAAAATAATAAAAATGAAAGAAGAGGCTCAAAGGCCAGGGAGCGTCTGTTTGAATATCTACAGGCCTGCTCAGGTTAGTCCTTTCTGAAGGTCAGAGGGAGTAGGCGTCAGGGAATTCTTCTTCTTCCTCTTCTCCTTCTCCTTCTTTCTTCTTCTTCTCCTTCTTAAGATAAAGTCTTGCTCCATTTCCCAGGCTGGAGTGCAGTGGTATGATCATGGCTCACTACAGACTTGAGTTTCCCAGGCTCGAGTGATCCAGAACCCTCCTCTTAGTAAACTCACTGGCCAGAAGTTTGGCTGCACCAAAGCTGGGGCTTGGATCCCTCTTGCAGAAGCCGAAGTGGCCCAAGTTTTCAATGTGCTACCAGATCCCACTGGGAGAATTTTGCTGATGAATATAACCTATTGGGCTGCTTGATTTTCTAGCCTTGTTTCCTGGGACAAAAGAGGAGGAGGAGAGGAAGGGAGAGAGAGGAGGGAGAGGAAGAAGAGGAAGAGGAGGATAGTGAAGGTCTAGAAGGGATAGGAAGGAGATGCTTAGGGAGGAGAGAGGAAGGAGGAGGGGTCATGGAGAAGGATGGGGTTCAGGGCAGCTTCAGCAGTAGAAGCTGGGTAGCCACTCAATGAGGCTGTTGTTGAGAGGATTCAAGAGATGCCTTTGAGGATCCCTCCAGCCTTGAAAGAGAAAAACTCAAGGACTGAAAGAGGCAAGGATGTTCCTGGTATGTGGACGTGTATGTAGGTGCACACACACACGCGCACACACACACACACACACACACACGGCCCCTGTCCCTCCTGCTCCCATGGTAAGAATATGGCTCTTGACATTTATTACAAGTGAACAAATATGTGGGTTGGTGTATGTCAGGGCTGAGCAGCCCACCTGGCTGAGGGACTCGTGAGAGGCACTCACCTGCGATCCTGAAATCCAAGAAGCTCGGAAGGCCGTGTTTTCTATTAACTCATGAGCCTGGTAAAACACAACTTGAAATGTCACGAGGCTATTTATGGCCTTTATTTTCCCCACTTACTGTGAATATTCACACATTTCACTGCAGAAATAGTCATGTTTGCTTACTGAGTGCTGCTCAGGCCCTACAGGGGTTATTATGAAATCTACAGTATATGCACCAAATCCCCCTTCTAAAATTGGACACATTCTGAAGTCTGAAATGTATCTGACCCCAAGGGTTTTAGATAAGGGACTGTGGACTTGTACGAGGGTAAAGTTGTAGTTTCCAGAAGAGGGGTGGGGAGAGCAATTTGCAAGGTGCCCATGTGTGATTGTGTGTGTGATTGCATGTGTGTGTACGTGTGTGTGTAAAGGCTTGATTTGGGTGCCAGTGTCTAACTATGTTGATCTCTGCAACCAAGCATCAAGATGTTGGCTTTGGGTCTTACAGAAGAACGGGATTCATTCATCCATTAGTTTTGGAAACATCAGTATGGTCAGTTGAAGAGAGCAAAGTTCACTTTATATATAAAGTGAATTACAGGTACAAACAAAGAAAGTGGGGAGCAGGCAGAGGGCTAGAGTTTTCCACCAATCCCCACTCACCAGGACACAGTGAGGCCAAGTCCTGTCCTAGGTCCCCTGCTTCATCCCTCCTGGCTCTATGCCTCTGACTTGCCTTTTCTTCTTCTTTGTTCCCAGTTAGACTATGCTGTACCACACTCACCTGACACATTTCAAGGCCCACAGTGATGCACCAGGGGTGGAGGGAGCTGATGCAAGAGTGGTGGATGGAGCTGATGTACCAGGAGTGGATGGAGCTGGTGCACCAGGGGTGGATGGAGCTGATGCACCAGGGGTGGACGGAGCTGGTGCACCAGGGGTGGACGGAGCTGATGCACCAGGGGTGGACGGAGCTGATGCACGAGCGGTGGACGGAGCTGGTGCACCAGGGGTGGACGGAGCTGATGCACGAGCGGTGGACGGAGCTGATGCACCAGGAGTGGACGGAGCTGGTGCACCAGGGGTGGACGGAGCTGGTGCACCAGGGGTGGACGGAGCTGATGCACCAGGGGTGGACGGAGCTGATGCACGAGCGGTGGACGGAGCTGGTGCACCAGGGGTGGACGGAGCTGGTGCACCAGGGGTGGACGGAGCTGATGCACCAGGGGTGGACGGAGCTGATGCACGAGCGGTGGACGGAGCTGATGCACGAGCGGTGGACGGAGCTGGTGCACCAGGGGTGGACGGAGCTGATGCACGAGCGGTGGACGGAGCTGGTGCACCAGGGGTGGACGGAGCTGATGCACGAGCGGTGGACGGAGCTGGTGCACCAGGGGTGGACGGAGCTGGTGCACCAGGGGTGGACGGAGCTGATGCACCAACTTATGCACACAGCTGTGGTTAAGGAATATGTTAGCATTTGGGAAAGCAGCGTGAAGGGTATGTGGGAACTTTCTGTAGTATCTTTGCAATTTTTCTAGAAATCTAAAGTTATTCCAAAATAAAAAGGTTATTTTTTTAAAACCTTCTCTTGATTCCACACCCCTCCCACTTTTTTTTGCTTCTTATTTATCAAAACTTCCCCCAAAGAACTGTCTGCGCTCATTGTCTCCGGTTCATCTTCTCTCAGTCTTCTGCAAGCTCACACTCCAGTCATGTCTTCATCCTCGATATGTCCCCCAAAACTACTCCTGTCCAAGTCTCCAGGGGCCTCCATGCTGCTAAATCCAACGGCCCATCCTCAGGGCTCAACTTTCTTGGCCTCTCAGCAGGATTGCTGATCAACTCCTTAAAACGCTTCCTCGACTTGGCTTCGAGGTGCTGCTGTCTCTTGGCTCTCCTTGTATCTCACTGAGTCTCCTGTTTCATCTTCCTGCATTTGCTTTCTCTCTCCAACCTCTGCATGAGGCATAGAGCCCCAGTCTTTGGACGATCTGCACCCGCTCGCCAGCTGACCTTATCCAGCTCCGTGACTTTGTATACCAACTGCAGCCCAGCCACTTCCAAGTCCAAGTCTGCAGCCCCTGGATCACCCGGGAGCAGCCGCTGCTGCCTACTCATCGTCTCCACTTAGAGGCACAAGAGGCTTTTCACACTGAACCCATCCAAACCCAGCCCTCGAATCCTCACCATCTTTCCCATGACAGTCAACGGCGACTCTCTCTTTCCAGTCGCTCTGGCCAGAAACCTTGAATTCATCTTTGACCTCTATTTCTCACACATCCAGTCGATCAGCAACTCTAACACATCCAAAATCTGACCACATCTCCCCGCTCCACTGCAGCCGCCCCATCCAGGCGCCGTCGCCTCTCGCCTGGATGAGTTCCCTCACCTCCGCCTCGGTCGCCCATCACCTCCTCCCGGGGCTCCCTGCTCTGCCCTCCCCCGACCCCCACCTGCTTTAGTCTATTCTCAAAACAGCAGCCAGAGGCCCTTTTGCAGATGCATCAGCTCAAGTCATCTTCACCCCTAGTGACTTTCCCCAGCATTCACGTGGAGAGTTGAAGCCCTTACAATGGCCATCAAGGTACCCTGGGACCTGACCTTACCCCCTACCCTACTTCCCCTTGTCCACTCTGCTGCAGCCACAGATGTGCCAAGCACATTCCTGCCTCAGGGCCTTTGCACATGCTGTTCCCCTGCGCCGTCACTTTCCTCGAGTTTCTGCTCAGAGGTCCTCCTCCCAGTGAGGGCTTTGCTGACCACCTTTCACAACAGAGTCAAACCCTGATTCTTCCCCCCAGTTCATGCTTCTACAGTGCTTGTTCTGTGATGCGCTGTCTGCTTGCTCTGTAAGCTGATTGTCTCTCTGACTAGATGTGGAGTCCAGGAGATAGATATTTGATTTTGTTTCCCTCTAGATCCTGACAGCCTATAATAGGGCTTGGTGGTGGAGAGATTTTTTTTGTTTTAATCAACTTTCATGACGATTATTTTCCCAGTGAAGCTGGGAAAATAATCACTTGCTAGGTTGAATGCCGCCTGAAACATTCTCTCCCAGTTCTGGAAGGCCTTTCCTGGGGCAGCCAGGGCGCCACCTGGCCAGCAAGGCTTTGAGCGCCATTGTTTCCCTGTCCACACTGTGGGAATCTCCCAACAGGTGTGCATGGTCACTCACCCGTGTGCCTGCGGCCTGAGTGTGTATGGACACTGGGGGACGTGAGAGTGTGTGGAGCATGAGGGTGGCTGCAAGGCCCAGGTGTCCCCAGGGCTGCTGGCTAAGTGACTTGTCTTCCCTCAAAGGCTCACTGTGACCTCCCAGGGTGAAAGTGGGGCTCGGGTGAGGACCCCTGGAATCGGAGTCCAGGAGGTTCCCCCCTCCCTCCTCCTCTCCCACCCATGCAGCCCTCCCTCCTTCTGGCTGACTGCAAACTCTGGCTGGGTCAGGTGTGGAGGGAGGGGGTCCTGAGCACCAGGAGGGGCCCAGCCCAGGCCAGGGGGCGCTGCAGGACCTGTCAGCTGAAGCAAGGCTGCTGCCCCCTGGTCCTCTCCTCTAGCTGATGGGCTGGACCCCTGTCCCTCGTCCCCAGTCAAGGCCACCTGTCAGGTGTGTGTCCATCCCTCTGTCCACTCCCTGTGGCTCCACTTCGTTTCTGTCACTCTGCTTTCCCCCTGCTGGCTCCTTACCTTTCTTCTGGTCTCATTTCTGCTTTTCTCTGTGTCTCTGAGCCTGTCTCCCTGTCTCTGTCTCCTTATCTCTGTGTCCCCTCTGTGGGACTCTCTCTCTCTCATACCTCCGTTTTCTGACTCTTTTCTCCCTCTGCTCTGTGTCTCTCACTCTCTCTCCCTTCCTCTCCTCCTTCAGCCTTGCTCCCTGCTCATCTCTGCTCGTTCCTCCGCCCTGCTTGCCCTGCCTGCCCAGCCTGCCTTCGCTGCCTCCCTCTCTCCCCACCGGCCTCCCCGTCGTCTCTTCCTCGCCCGGCCTCGTCTGTCTCCCGTCACCCTGTCTGTCTCTCCCTCCGCTTTCCGGGAAGGCAGCGTGATTTATGAGCTGCGGACAGGGCCAGCTGCGGGTGCGGGAGGCCCTGATTACAGTTTCCCGGAGGAAGCTGCCTGCTCGGGGATGGCAGGGTGACAGCGTTTACACAGAGCAGCCCGGGCTCGGAGCGCGGCTGTCAGCCTGAGACGGATGGAGTGCCGGAGAAGGCCCATTACTTCATTCACACCTCTGCGGGCAAACAATAAAACACTTACACACGGCTTTGACACGGGGCGGGCGGGTGGGCCTCCCCCAGGAACGTTCCCAGCCTGGCCCAGGGGTTGGGCCTCTCTGATGGGAAAGAGTGTGGCCACGGGGGCAGCGGTGGTCCCAGGGGAGGCCCACCAGGCCCAAGCCCCAGAGAGAGCCCCGGAGCTGGCTTTGAGCCCAGGCTTTGGTACTGCCAGTCACTTCTTGCCAGGCCTCAGTTTCCTCATCTGTGAAATGGGGTATAATGCTCACACTGGAGAAACAAGAGAAAAGAGTGTGTTATCATCAATATGAACTAAAAGTCACATTCAGATCAGCATCCTGGGTGGAGAGGGAAGTGCTCAGGATTCTAAACCTGGACTGTGAAAGAAGGTATCCAAGGACGTGGGCTGTGACCCAAGACTGCCATTGGACGGGCAGAAAGCTGTGAGGTCGGCAGTCACCCTTTTCTGCCTGTTTTCTGGGGACCCCTTCACCAAGGCACGCAATTCTGGAATCTTCATTCACATGGAGGTGAAAGTGACTGTGAACAGCTGGCCGGGTATGATGGCTCACACCTGTACTCCCAGCACTTTGAGATGCCAAGGAGGGTGGATCACCTGAGGTCAGGAGTTCAAGACCAGCCTGGCCAACATAGTGAAACCCCATCTCTACTAAAAATACAAAACGTTAGCTGGGCATGGTGGTGCCTGTAATCCCGGACACTCGGGAGGCTGAGACAGGAGAATCACTAGAACCTGGGAAGGGGGGAGTAAGCCGAGATCGCACCACTGCACTCCAGCCTGGGCAACAAGAGCGAAACTCCACCTCAAAAAACAAAAACAGCCATCATGTGCAGCATCACCTCCTTCCCCAGCCATAATAACACCCGTGGGAAGTTGCGTTTCACCCAGGAACACAGCTTTCAATTCAGGGAATGCTGCCCCAGTGGCGGAATTCCAGGCACCATCAGGATACAGAGAAAGGACTGAGACTGGGTTGAGGCTGGTTTCACTGACTTGTAACTGACCCCGCATTTCTAGAAAATGAAACTAGAGTGGAAATGTCCGTCATGACACACTCACGGGCCGCAGGACATGAACCACAAGTGCCACTCCCATTTGTCATACCCCTTCCATGTGCCATGCCCTTTCTATCCCTTTCTATCCCTTGCCTCATTGGGATCCTGCAAAGTGGGTATTGGGTCCACATTGCGCAGCTGAGGAAACTGAGGCTCAGAGAGAGTAAACAGCCGGCTCAGGCAGCTTGTACACAATGCAACTCAGGCTGGAATCCAGCTCTGAAGCTGTGTTCCTCTCCCAGACATGGGAGAGCCATGGGTGGGCACTGGAGCCCAGTACCTGGGTCCCAGGCGCCGGCTTCTTGACTTGCCAGCTGTGTGACTTTGGACAAGTGGCTCACCCTCTCCTGCCCTCAGCTTCCTCATCCAGATACTGGGGAGAATGATGCTGAGGATCTTCAAGGATGGCTGTGAGGATGAACTGGGATGATGCATGGGAAGTGCTGGGAACAACGCCTGGTACACATACCATGTATCCAGTCAATTCCAGGCCATGAGCAAGGCCCAGAGCCTCTATCCATGTCCACAGGCCAGCCCCTGCTTCCTGCCCCTCCTTGCCCATCCCTGCCCCTCAGCCCCACTGTTCATCACTGGTGTCAATTTAACACCGATCCTCTCAGGGGCAAGGCAAGAGGCTGAGGTTACACATGATAGCTGTTAACACAAGGGGTTGATCACAGATTACTTAACTCAAGGAATAAAATCCACCCCCCTACCCCAACGAAAGCCTGCACAACCTGCCTGGGGAAGCAGCCTGAGGGGAGCAGAAGCCAGCAGGTCCGTGTGTGCCTCTGTTTCTTTCTTTATGCTGAACCAACCAGTTGGTGTCACCGCACACCGGCTTGTGGTCAAGAGGTGAGAGGCCTTGGTTTGATTTAGGCTCCGCTGGTTACTGGGTTTGTAGAGTAGCCAATTCCCCTTTTCTTGGAGCCTCAGTTTCCCCATCTGCAAAATAGAACTGAAGTTGCCTACAGCGAAGGGTGGGCGTAAGGATTAAACGAGTGTGATCATCAATCTAATGAGTATTTATTGAGCACCTCACCATGTGCCAGGCTTTGTTCCAGACACTGGGGACATGTGACAAACCAGACAACGTCTGTTCTCACACTGTGGTGCTCACACTGTGGTGGGGGGTTTCAGGTTGTGGGAAGGGCTAAGGAGAAGACAAACCAACAAGGTGTGATGTAGGGGACTGGGGAGGACATCTGTGGCCAGGGTGAGTGGGTGGCGGGAGCGGGCTCTCTGCCGAGCCGCTTCTCTTTTCCTACCTAAACTGTGAAAGCCCCATTCCCCCAGGGTGAGCAGGCCCCCTCCCCCAGGGCTGCTTTCTGGGGATCCCCTGTCTCCACGCTCACAGGGGTTCTGACCAGACCTTTGAGCAAAGAGGCCATGGGGAAAGCAGCCTCCATCAGGGTCTTCTGAGGACTGAGGCGCCCCTTTTCCTAGTGCAGCCTGGCCTGGTCCCCAGTGTCCCATGGCTCCCGCCCCAGCCCTGCCCTGCTGCTGGCTACCAATGGGAGGCTGCTGGAGAAGGCGTCCTCCATTCCAGCCGGGGTCATGGGGCAGAGTTCACACAGAGGCTGCCGCAGACAGGATGGCCGCGAGCCCAAGGGCAGCGGGTATTGCAGCAAATGTGGTGAGGCCTCAGTCCCGTGGGTGGCTGGGCAGGGCAGCCCGATGTGCCAGGTGAGAGTGTCAGGCACAGCCAGTGCCACCGCCAGTGAGGTTGTCTCGCCTTCAGTGTGAGGACTCCAGCTGTGGGGTAGCTGGCCACCAGCATGTCTCACACCCCGAGGAGCCTTCCTGGAGCCACTGGGGTGAATTTACAGGACATAGTCTGTACCCTCTGGGATCCCCCATTTGAATGGAGCCTGGTGCCTGGCCCAGAAATGACCCTCTGACTTAAACGGCATAAACGAGGCCTCTCTGGACTCTAGGGTTGGGGCCAGAGCTGGTACTGGAGTTGGGGCCAGGACTAGGGTCAGAACAGCTTTGCTGTTCTATCCTAAACTGAGAGCTTACAGAGTATGAGCTGGGAGCTGCTGAGCAGAAGCAAAAAGGGGGAAATTCTTACTCTGTTAGTGAGTCAGAGGAGGCTTCCTGGAGGAGGGGGTATTCTTAGGATGCTAAAATATGGTTATGATAATAACATTTACTGAGAGTACTGTGGCCCCCTATGCACACTGCATCTCATTCTTTCCATGGAAGCTCACCAGGGAAGGGCCTCCAGAGTCTTTGATTAGAAGTGGGGACCCTGCAGCTCAGGAGGTGGCAGGGACCGTTCCAAGCATGCACGGTGGGTAGAGAGGGGAGCTGGGTTCCAGACCCAGGCGTGCCAGTCCCAAGAACCCGTGTTCATAACCACCGTACGGCAGGTGTCCTGAGTTTAGGCAGCAGCGTGAGAGACAGAAGGCGCGGGACCCAAAGGCCGTCCAGCTGGAAGAAACCTATTTGCCCACATCACAGGTGAGAAAGTGGAAGGTGAAGTATGCCCCCATTCAGCTCTGTCCCCTGTGAGCTCTGAGGCAACCTGGCTTCTGAGAGTTACATGAGCAGAGAGGAAAGTGGCCTGAACCATCATCTCCTAAACACCTGCTATGTCCTGAGAATTCACCATGAGTGGTCTTATCACACACACACCTGCAGAGATGCCAGCAACCCATCCATTCACCAAGGATTCCATTAATTAATTTTTGTTTTTTAAAATAGAGATGGTGTCACCCAGACTGGAGTGTAGTGGCATGATCTCAGCTCACTGCAGCCTCAAACTCTTGGGCTCGCCTCGACCTCTTGGGCTCAAGTGATCCTCCCACCTCAACCTCCAGGGTAGCTGGGACTATAGGTGCACATCACCACCCAGCTAATTCTTTTTTCTTTGGGTAGAGATGAGGTCTCACTACACTGTCCAGGCTGGTCTCAAACTCCTGGCCTCAAGTGATCCTCCTACCTTGGTTTCCCAAAGCACTAGGAGGGCAGGCATGAGCCACCAGGCCCGGCCACTTTTTTTTTTTTTTTTTTTTTTGAGATGGAGTCTTGCTCTGTCGCCCAGGCTGGAGTGCAGTGGCTGGATCTCAGCTCACTGCAAGCTCTGCCTCCTGGGTTTACGCCATTCTCCTGCCTCAGCCTCCCGAGTAGCTGGGACTACAGGCGCCTGCCACCTCGCCTGGCTAATTTTTTGTATTTTTTAGTAGAGACGGGGTTTCACCGTGTTAGCCAGGATGGTCTCGATCTCCTGACCTCGTGATCCGCCCGTCTCAGCCTCCCAAAGTGCTGGGATTACAGGCTTGAGCCACCACGCCCGGCCAGGCCCGGCCACTTTAAACAATCTTTTCTGAACATCAAGTATGCTTTCACGATTATACTAAACACAGGGCCAGGGGTGGGGGATAACAAATGTCAGGAAATATAAGACATGACTCTTGCCTTCAAGGGGCCTGTGATCCTCAGATAGTAGAAATGTGGGCTGAGAGAGTTACACCAGAAGATGAGTTTTGTTCTTTTAAGTGTCTTATAAGTATGATCTGCAAATGCTACAAGAACATGGAAGGGGTTGAGGACCAGTGACCAGGGGGCTTTTCAAAAGGAGGGTGCTCAAAAAGCCCTGTGGAAGTTACCAGCCCCTTTCCACACACAGACACCTGGTCACTCCTGACTGCTGGTCATGTGTGGAGTACCCAGGTACATGTGCTCATGGTACCCTGCATCTGCCTGGAATGCTTCGTCCCTGGTCTACCTGAAAACACCTATCCCTCCTTCAAGGACATCCTTGATGGTCCCCTCTCTGTGGCTTTCCCACAGAGATGGATTGATGGATGAATGGATGGATGGATGGAATGATGGATGGGTGATTGAATGGATGCATGGATGAATGGATAGGTGATTGAGTGGATGGGTGATTGAGTGGATGGATGGATGGATGGATGGATGGATGGATGGATGGATGGGTGATTGAATGGATGCATGGATGAATGGATAGATGATTGAGTGGATGGGTGATTGAGTGGATGGATGGATGGATGGATGGATGAGTGAGTGGGTGGGTGGGTGGATGGATGGATGGATGGATAATTGAGTGGATGGATTGATGGATGGATGGATGGATGGATGGATGGATGGATGACTGAGTGGATGGATGGATGGATGGATGATTGAGTGGATGGATGGATGGATGGAAGGATGGATGGATGGATGATTGAGTGGATGGATGGATGGATGGATGGATGGATGAATGGATGGATGGATCGATAGGTGATTGAGTGGATGGGTGGTTGAGTGGATGGATGGATGAATGGATAGGTGATTGAGTAGATGGTTGATTGAGTGGGTGGATGGATGGATGGATGGATGGATGGATGGATGGATGGATGGATGGATGATTGAGTGGGCAAATGGGTAAGTGGATAAATGAGTGATTGAGTGGATGGATGGAAGGATGGGTGAGTGGTTGAGTAGGTGGATAGGCTGGAGGGATGAAAGGGTGGTGGGTGAACAAATCCATCCATCCACTCAACCACCCACTCATCCATCCATCTCCATTTTCCCATCCCTCTCCACTTCCTTTGGCAGAATTAGCAGCTCCAATCTCCAATATCTGTAGTCTGATCATTATAACTAATATGGACTCTCCTACTTCACTGATCACACAGAAATGTGATCTCCTGTTTTTCTCTTCCTTCATAGCCACCATGTAGATGAAGAGTCAAGAAGTGATGGCCATCAGGTGCTTCCTTAGCATGGGACCTGACACCCAGCAGGGCCGCAGCCGCACAGGTAGCTCTTGATGTGGCCAGTGGCACTCTGCTTGTTCAGCACATGGGTGAGAAGGGGAGGAAGCTCACACCTGGGGCAAGGCTGGCCAGGAAGGAGTATACATGCAGGTAGTGCATCTAGGAGGCTTGGAGCACTCTGAAGATCTGCAGAAGGGGATGCCTGGTGGAGGAGCTGAGCAAGAGGAGGGAAGAGGGAGGCTGTCATCCTTCACTGAGATGAATGGTTCCAGCAACAGCCCGACAGGTAAACAGTGGGGCTGGGGCCAGACAGGGCCCCACCACACCCGTGCTGGCTCTGCACTGGTGACAACTCCTGTCAAGACTTGATGGGAGGCTGCTGGTTGCTTCTGCCCCTCTTGCCCTGCTAGGGGGTGGGGTTTTACTCAAAGCTGGGGAGCCAGTGGATACTCTGTTGACTCCAGCTGCACGAGAGAGCCCAGGGGAGAGAGAAGAGAGGTTCTCCTTTCCTCCACTTCCATGGAAATTCAGGAGGACACTGGTCCTGTCAGATGTTCTGTGTTGGTCAATGCCCCCTTCCTCCAGGAAGTCCTCCCTGACCAGTGCTGTTTATCTCTGCTTCTATTCACCACCACTTCACACCCTCGCAGAAACTGATCTCCCAAGTGATGGCTCCGGCATCCACTGTCTGTCTCATTCACTCGACACTTGCACTGCTGTTTGTACAACTGAAGTCCAGTCTTCCCTCACCGGCTGTGTGGTCTGGTCTGCTCTAACCTTCGGTTGCTTTATCTACTTCATGGGAATATGAGGTAGATATTCTTTAAGGTGAACTTTGATCCTAGATCTGCCACTTCCTGTTTTGAACCTCAGCCTTGCATCTGGCAGATGGAGATCACAATGCTGGGGTCCGGATGAAGTGAGGCCCTCGTGTGAGGGGCTTGGTCCAGGGCAAAGATGGCAGGTACTTCCTGAGCGTTAGTGATTGCCTCTTGTGACCAGGTGAGCACAGGGTTCACAGGCTGCCCCTGGACAAGAACTCAAGTATGAAGGTTCCTGCTCCAGTCTCTCTGAGTTGGGATAAGGAATCCGGGAGAGAAAAATGGGGTGTCTGCTACATTCTCCAAAACTCTGTTAACCCAATGACCTGTTTACCTTTTGATGCCCCCCTTCAGTGTTTTTGCACCCACTGAGTATCTGATTTTGTTTGCTCCACTTTTTCTTTGTTTTTTAGCTACTTAGCTTAAAGACATTCATGCGTGATTTGGGGGTGATTAAATAAGAATTTCTTAACTACACAGTGTTTTGGTAGGAGACGGGTACCCCTTTAAACTTTATAAATTTACTTTGGAACACTTCAACACAATCTTTCTAGTTTTTTAGAGTTTAAAATCAAGTCACCAAAAGTAATTTTAGTTAATTAACCTTAAAGTGCATTATTATTTGAGGGAATTTTCAGTTTCGTTTTTAGTTTCAAGACAACTAAAGAGCTGTAAAACTACCCCCAAAGTAGGATTCACTGTAACAGGCAAAAGGCTCAAATGTTCAGGCATTTGTACTGAGGACAGAGGCTGCCTCCTTCCCCCCAGGGGCTGATTTGGGGTCCTGAGGGGAGCTGTCAGGACATCCCAAGAATTGAAACTTGGGACCAAAGAGAAGGGTTACTGTGGTCTCCCAGTTGTTCCCTCAAACTTTGCAGGGCAGGGCAAATTAGAGTTGGGGGTGAAAACTATAGGTACAAGTCACTTAGGTGGGGACAGAGAAGACCAAAGTCTGAACAGAACTATAGCAGCATCCTTCCATCTCATTCCTTCATCCATCCATCCATCCATCCATCCATCCATCCACCCATCCAGTCAAATTTGTTCACCCACCACCCTATCATCCCTCCAGTCTGTCCATCCACTCAACCACCCACCCACCCATTCATCCGTCCATCCATCCATCCATCCAGTCAAATTTGTTCACCCACCACCTTGTCATCCCTCTAGTCTAACCATCCACTCAATCACCCACCCATCCATCCATCCATTCATCCAGTCAAGTTTGTTCACCCACCACCCTTTCGTCCCTCCAGTCTATCCATCCACTCAACCACTCAATTACCCATCCATCCATCCATCCATCCATCCATCCATCCATTCATCCATCCATCCACTTAATCACTCATTTATCCATTTACCCATCTGTCCACTCAGTCATCCATCCATCCATCCATCCATCCATCCATCCATCCATCCATCCACTCAATCACCCATCCATCCATCTATCCATCCATCCATCCATCCATCCATCCATCCACTCAATCACCCATCCGTCCATCTATCCATCCATCCATCCATCCATCCATCCATCCATCCATCCATCTACTCAATCACCAGTCCATCCATCCATCCATTCATCCATCCATCCATCCAATCACTCATCCACCCACCCATCCATCCATCCAGTGAATACGTTTTTTTAAAGAGCAAAATAGAAGTAACAGTAAGACCCCTGGGGTAGGTAAAAACAGAGAGTTTGAGGATTTGAAAGAGGAACCACGTGACTGAAAGTGTTGAGTAAAAAGCAAAGGGAGGGAAATCTGTTTGGGAACCCGGTAGGGACCAGGCAGTGCTGGACCTTATGGGGCCTGAAGTCTGGGTCTGGGGCCTGAGGCCAAGCTGGTAGTGGGGTGGAGGTGAAAAGGAAGGCAGAAGCCACAGGAAGCCCAGACCCTGAGGTCTCTGCAGTAGCCTTTGTGCCACCACCAATGACCCAGCAGCCGTGGCAGAGGCAGGAGCTGGGACTGGGAGAAGAGGGTTGGGTTTGGAATCTGCAGACCTGGGTGTGTGTTGGGCTCAGCTTCTAATTGTCTGTATGACCTTCCCAGGCCTCAGTCTCCTCATCGACAAAATGGACATAATCTTTCTATTTCCTGGTTTGCTGGGAGAAGCAAATGATGTAATGGTTGGGAGATGCACAGGTGAGGTTATGAGAAGCCAAAGAAATCCAGGTACACCTGAAGCAGCAGGTGCAGGGAGAGGGCGGAGAATGTGGGCAACTTGCCTAAGTGGCCAGAAGGCAGAGGTGGAGTGTGCCCAGGCTCTCAGATTGCCCGGGGGCTCTAGCTGTGGGGCTGGAGCCTTCTGATAGCAAAAGATGGGCAGACAATTGTATTCAAAAGGGAAACTCTATACTTAACCCCACTTGCTCAGGGGAATGAGTGGGGAGTTTCATAAAAGAAACCTTCTAAAAGGTTTCCATCCATCCCTCTGCCCCTGCAGGTGGGAGCCACCACCTATAACTGTACGACTTGGATCCAGCTAGTAACCTCATCACAAAGTGAGGACAGCTGGGTGGCTGGGGGGTAAAGTAGAAAACATTCTTCTCTCCCCCAACCCTTGATTTGTTCCAGAAAAGTATTTAAGGCTGATGTAAAGTACCTGGCACACAGCAAGTGCTAATTCATCCAACAACATTCTCCAGAGGCCCTGAGTGGTCAGCCCTGTGCCCTCCCACCCGCCTTGGCCTGGCAGAGGCCCCGTTGCTCCTTTCCCCTGGGACTCAGTGGGTTTTGAGGAAAGTAGGAGCAGCGACTCGGGAGGAGAAGGCTGGGGCACCAGGCCCTGGCAGCTGCCCCCAGGATAATCTCTCAGAGATCTGAGCTGGGCCGGGACGCACTCAAGCGTGTGCTGGATTCGGGAGCATCCTGGAATCTGTGATGACTGTTTCTTTCCATCTACTCATGGCCTTTGCAAGCATTTGCTGAGCACAGGTTCTGGCTTCCCTAAGTGTGGAGGCCTGGCTGGGGGCCCTCGGGCCTCTGATTGGACTGAACACCTGGCTCACTAAGCTCAGGACTGGGGAGAGAGGGGTGAGTGAGGGTGGGAGGTGTTGTCCCAGACAGACAGGCAGACAGACAGACAGAGCTAAGATAGCCCCCAAGCTTAGTCACCGTTTCAACTTTTCACATCTGAACCCAAGACAGCAGATGTCAAACTCAGGCCCTGCCCAGACTCCCACACCCCCCTCCCCTCTCTGGGCCCCTCTCCATCCCCCACCCCTGCCTGGAGTTTATGGATGACTCCCAACCTTGCCCTGACACTGTGGGATCCTCACTTCCTGTGTTTATCTTGGAAAGGGATGGGGCTCTCTCCTCTCACCCACCCTGTCGTCTGACAGACCCACCCCACGCAGGTTACAGCATGTACTCATGTGTGCACCACGAGTGTGTGTTTGTGCACATGGGCACGAGGGTGAACCAGGGCACGTGTGTGGGGCCAGGAAGCCTTGCTGTCCTTCTGGGGTCTATGGTGTTTGCGGGCTCTCACTCGTGTGGGTGCCTGAGTGTGTGTGGGGGGCATCACAGATGTTGGGCTCCTACCAGGTGTACCCTCAGCACCGCCCCTTTCTGTCCTCACTGCATCCCCATTAGAGATGGCCCCATTTTGCTGGGGAGGGAGATGAGGCTCATTGTGATGAGGTCATTGAAGCAGAGTCAGAGAGCTGCTGAGTGGGTGGAGGAGAGTCTAGAACACAAGACATTCCTTTTCTTTTTTTTTTTTTTTTTTTTGAGACAGGGTTCCACTAACTCCCAGGCTGGAGTGCAGTGGCATGATCTCAGCTCACTGCAACATCTGCCTCCCGGGTTCAAGCGATCCTCCCACCTCAGCCTCCCAAGTAGCTGGGATTACAGGTGTGAGTCACCATGCCCGGCTAATTTTGTATTTTTTGTAGGGATAGGGTTTCGCCATGTTACCCACACTGGTCTCGAACTCCTTGACTCAAGCCGTACGCCTGTCTCGGCCTCCCAAAGTGCTGGGATTGTAGGGGTGAGCCACTGGGCCCAGCACCCTTTCTTTTTCTTAATAGTTGTGTTATTTCTTCCCAATTAGAAAAATTAAAAGTACAAAGAAGAAAATGAAAATCACCCATAACTCTACTAGAGATAGCAGTTGTGAACATTTTTGTACATATGCTCCCAGACTTTCTTCATGCATACAAATACACAACTCGTTTACTTAAAAAAATGGAATCATATACGGAATCCGTCTTTTCTTCCCTCCTTCCCTCTCTCCCCTCTTCCCTCCTCACTCCCTCCTTCCTTTCTCCCTCCCTCCTTTCTTCCTTCTTTCCCTTTCTTCCTTCCTTCCTTCCTTCTTTCGTTCTTTCCCTCCCTCCTTCCTATTTTTCTTTTTTACTTTTTATTCTAGAAAAACTCAGCTATACAAAAGTTTAAAGAATAGTGTAAAGAACCCCCAACAGACATTTTGAAACCTCCTCTCTTCTCTTCATCATATGAGCAAATAAACACTCGTGCCGTGACTTCTGTCCAACTATGAAGCCCTGACCGTCAGCCGTGTAGACCATGGGAGTCCCGAGGCATCGGTTTGTGTTTTATCTTGTTAAGGGCACG
Organism: Macaca fascicularis; assembly: GCF_037993035.2. Taxonomy (NCBI): domain Eukaryota; kingdom Metazoa; phylum Chordata; class Mammalia; order Primates; family Cercopithecidae; genus Macaca; species Macaca fascicularis. Next base: position 212,801,258 of record NC_088375.1, read on the forward strand.
CAAGCTGCGCAGCTGTTTCTTCCCTTTCCATCCCCAGCTCCCCCAGACTCCACCAGCTGGTTATAAACACTCATTTCTGGTCTCCTGAGCACAGGAAGGGGCTGGCACAGGGTTTGGGGTGGTTAGTTTGGGGGCACTGCCTGTCAGAAGTCGCTGTCCTTGTCCCTGATTGCTTCCTCGGAAGGCATCCTTCAAAGGAGAATGACCTAGAGCAAGGGGCACGGAGGCTACGAAAGACCCTGCTCCTGGTGCCGTGTGGTGCCCAGACCAGCGTTTACAGTTCACCATCCACCACCCATCTTCCGCCTGCAACACAGGAGACGGTCCAAGTCCCTCCCCCTGGGAACACTGGTGGTCGCTCTGCAGACCAAGAGAAGGTCAGAGGGGTCCGTGGGTGGGGGCTGTGCAGAGAAAGCCCCCTCCCTCCCAGGCATCTCCCTTGGTGGCATCCCAGTCCCCACAGTGGCTCACCCTGTGGGGAGCTCTGGCTTTCTTCCCTCTGGGATGAATCCCTATCTTCCCCACCTGGAAGGAAATCTGCTCAGGGAGTGAACAGATGAATTCAGCCTTAAGTGTCACTGCCTGATGACCAGTTCTATGTCGTCCCCCATAGCGCTCACATGTGACATACGGGAGAGTCCCAAAGGTGAGCAAGGCTCCTGGGGACTCAGGTAGTCAGAGAGGCACGGTGTACAAGCAGACCGTGTCCAGGCTGCAGCTGAGATACACTCAGCCTCAGTCTCCTCATCTGCAAAATGGAAATAACCCTTGCCTTGCCTTATTGGGTAGCTGTGAGGATTAAATAAAGTCATATGTGGAAAATGCTTTGCTCCTGGGAAGAGCTAAACATCATTTGCTGTTATCATCAGAAGAGCTGATGCCTGGGTCCAGAGCAGTGAGTTGGTGGCAGAGCTAGCCCCATTTACCCAGAGGGCGCAAGGAACGCATCCTCATGGGGCCTTCACATAATCATTAAATCATTCAATAATCTATAAATGATAATAATTACAATTTAATTATCAACAATCTAATTGATAGGAAAATGTTAATTAAATCACCTGTAATCACTACAAAAAATGATTATAAAGTGTGCCAAGTACATTAGGAAAACAGAGGGCTGGATTGGAGAATGGATTGGGTCACCAGTGATGGCTCTTGGAGGAGGCATCATTCAATCCGAAACCTGAAGGCCGAGGAGGGTGCAGAGGAGAGCGTTCGGGCAGTGTGGGCAGTGTGTGCAGAGGCCCTGGGGTGGAGGGAGATGAGCTTGCTGAGTTTCAAGGAACAGAAGGAAGCCTGAGTGGCTGGAGTAGAGTGGGCAAGGCAGAGTCCCCAGGGGTGGTGCTGGAGGGGCTCCGGGGTCATTTGTCATCACCCTATCTGACTTTAGGCTCTGTCAAGGCCCCCTTCCTGGCATGCCAGCCCATTGCCCCTCGAAACAGGGCTCTCCGTTTCCTTTTGCCTCCCCCAGTACTTCATCTGAGGCTTTGCACCAGGGCCTCTGGAAGCCCTAGACCCATGGGTGGGCAGGAGCCTTCTGGCCTTCTCCAGACATCCCAGCCCTGACTTTGCCTTGACCACAATGTGCAGTGGGCCCAGGGCCAGGCCAGGGCTGGGGGAGGCCAGTTTCCCTCTTGCTTTCATCTGCAGGCAAGATCTCTTTCATCGCATCTGTTGTTTTTAGGCCATGTGCTGGGCTGTGGACAGTGAATGAGAGCTCAGGAACACACGCCTATAAATCTGCACAGAATGAAAGAAAGGTCCAAGAATCAGGGCGCCTGACGCCCCACGGGCCCTCCCCCTTCCCCTGTCCATCTGAGGACTCCCTGGAGTCTGATGTCAGGAGACAAGCTAGGAAAACTAAGGAACAGGGGTGGGTGGCAGAGAGATGAGACCTGGAAGGGAGCCTGGAAATATCAAACCCAGCACAAGACGAGTGGGGGACTCAGCACATTCGGCCAGAGCTAGACCAGAACCAGGGTCTCTGACGACGTTTCGTGAAGGACCTGAGCACCTCCTGGATGCGGGTCCTGGAAGGAAATGAACAATCACTGTGAGAAATGCCCCGACGTGGGATGGCCACCTGACAGAGCAGATCCAGGAACTCTGGGCCAGCTGGGTGACCTCGGGCAAGTCGAGACCTCCCTGAGCTTTTCTTCCTTCTCCTCTGCAAAATGTTTCTGCCAGTGATGTTGGGAGGTTCTGAAATCACATGAAACCACCTATGTTGAGGGGCTCCTGGAGTTGTTGTATCTGTGCAAGCCTCTGAATCCTGTTTTTAAATTATTTGATATTTTTTTAATCAGTCAGGCATGGGACTTCATCCTTGTAGGTACATCTCATTTCTGTCTAGCCTGAGTTAAAGGTGGAGGACTGGGAAACAGACTAACTCACATGACATAGAGCAAACAGTTCAGCATGAATCCTGCATCTGGTATCTCCTCCTATGCCTGCACAGATGGGCAGCTTACCACCAAACAAGGCTGCCGTTTTCCATGGTGAAATAGCACTGATGGGTTATAAAGTACCTCCCACACCAAGCTGCAGTCGGCTCTCACTCCTGACGCCGCTAGACCTGCAATAATCCTGGTTACTCACCCATTTTCATGGTGATCCTTCTAGAATCCTCCAGCCTTGCGTATGTTTCCCTGCCAGCTCCCAGAACCCAGGCTGACTCTAGTTTCTGAAACCTTTCTCATCTCTCTTGAGTTTTCTACAATGAGCAAGAGCTGCTTTTTCTATTTTTCAAATAGATTATATTATTTGTGACAACCAATCAATACAGAATGTAAGAAGAGGAAGTGAAAGTCTCCCTATTTTTCTCTCTCCAAACCTGGCTCCACGCAAGGCCCGCGGCACCTTCCTCCCGGCTTTTCTCTCCCTTCGGTTATGTATTGTTTGGAAGCACAGAATAGCCCCGAGAATGCAGCAGCCAGCACGGGGAGGGGTTGAGAGCACAGGCACTGGAGCCTGCCTGTGGCCGGGACTTGAATCCTTACCCTGAACTTCAGTCTGCTCATCTGTAAAATGGGGTCATTAGGGAACCTGCCACACAGGGTCATTAGGAGGATCGAGGGAGTCCATGCACACAAAGCACTCAGACCGGTGCTGGGCGCACAGGAGCCATTATAGGCGTTTTGCTTTGTTTGTTTAATTAAAAACAAATGGCACCACACGTACATTTCATTCTGTAGATTGCATGTTCATCATGGACGGCTCTCCGTGGGAGCTCAGGTAGGCCTATCTCATCTTACCAACAGTTTTAGAGCTGTTGCGTGACCACACTCATGCTTTATCCACATTTAAGATCAGGAAAAGTCACTTTTAAGAAAGAACCCAAGGTGGGGTCCTTAGGCAGCCTTTGGCTGCTGTTGGTATCATTTCATACCAAGAAAATCCTTTGGTCCTCTCCTCGGTGGCCCATGGCGGCCCTGAGCCGGCCAGGCCAGCTCCAGGAAGTGGGAACCAGGCCCTGACCAAGAAGACAGCTGGGCCCAAGCAGGGTTTGTCACCAGGGAGAGGGTGGGGACAGATGAGAAGTGACCAGGCTCCTTCTGGTGTGGCCAGAACCCCTCAGAGAGGATCATGTGGGCAGGGCTAGTCAGAGAAGGCTTCCTGGAGGAGGCAGGGTCTGAGTGAGGTCTTGAAGAGTAGGACGGAGCTGAACAGACAGAAGTGGGCTGGGGGAGAGGCACTCGTGGCAAAGACAAAGCTATTTGGGCTGGTGAGGAGTTAGGGTGTCTAGAGCCAAAGGGAAAAGGGGGAGGACCTTGAACACCAGGATGCATGTGGATTTGCCCTGCCAGCAGTGGGGAGCCGCAGAAAGTTCTGGATGATAACAAATGATAACACTCTGTGTGACCCTGAGAAGGCTCGAAGCCTCTCCAGGCCTCAGCTGCCTGTGGGTGCTGGAATAGACCCGAGGGAGGCAGAGGGGACTACTTAGGTGCAAGAATTTGGGATCAGGCCCTACTTCCTCTAATCAAGGGGACCCAGAAGCATGGGGGCAGTCCCAGAGGTCAGTCTCTGCCTTCAGATCCCCACTCCACAGAATTCAACGTTTCCTTTCCTTTTAACCTGCCGGCTTTCCAGGGAAATCTGATTTTGCAAACATGTTTTCTTAGCCAGGGGAAATGAGCACCATGCAAACAACGAAGATGGCTGTGTGTGATAAGGCGTGTGGCTGCTCCAGCACGGTCTGGAGGGAAAAGAGGGACTGGTCGCTGCCGGCTGCCTTAGGTGGAGCGAGGACATCAGGCCTCAGAATGTCTGAGCTGGAGGGGGCCTTGGGAAGTGTCTAGCCCTCAGATGGGAAAGTAGAGGCCCAGACAGGGAAGGGGCTTGCCAAGCCAGGACGGAGGGCCCGAGTCTGCTGGGGCTCATGCCCCACACTCAGCTGGAGGGCTGCGGTGGGACTCCCTTTCTTTTTGTAGCAGGCTGGGCCGGCTGAACCCATGCTGGGATTCCCAGTCTGGCTGATGGTGGCCCTGCTGGGTCCTCTCTGGTGGGGATTCACAGAGGTAGGGAGGAGCTGGGTACTTGAGGTTGAGAATGCGGGAGATGAGGGTGTTGGGGGCAAAAGGTATGTCCCCTGCCCCACCTTGTTTTTGAGTCTTGATGAGAAAAGGACAGGGAAAGATGCAGCCCAAGCCATTGTCATGGAGACCATGCAAGACCCGGGGCTCTGGAAGGTCTGCCTTAGGGCCCAGGTGATAGTTTGCAAACTGGAGTTGGCCTAAGCCCACGGCTTGACCACCTCCACGGCAATGTGGCAAATGTGGTGCCTCCCTCGCCATGGCAAACGTGGCACCTGGAAGCTTCGGGTGACCAAGGTGGAGGGTGGCCACACCTGGTGCGGCATTTTTGCGGGAGCGTCTGTGGCCGATGCAGTCACCAGGCATCTCACCAAGAAGTGAAGAAAACTCCTAGCCGGGGGTTGGGCACCACTTGGGGGGCGCTGGGAGTAACTGGCCTTCCACCTGGGGCTGGGGAGGGGTGTTTGGAGGGGATGAGGTCTAAGAAACTTCTTCATCTGGATAGTAACATAAGTGTGACGTGGGTACCTACAGGCTGGTGAGGAATTCCAGTGAGTTGCCTGCCATCCTCCTGCACTCTGCAGCAGGGCCAGAGGCTCCAGGTCTGCTGGGAGGCCCCTCCATTCAGGAAAAACACACCTCCTTTGCCCCCTGGAACTGTGTTGGGAGTTTTCACAACCTGAGGGGGTTGGTGTTGGTTCCATTTTCGAGATAAGGAAACCGAATCTCCTAGGCTGCTGTGCAAGTGGCCTTGCGTGTGACTTTCCTTTCTTCCCAACAAGGTTGCGCTTTCTCTGGAAGCTGTTAATGGTGGAATTTTTGATGTTGCAACAGACTAAAAGCAAAGGATGTTGCTGGGCTATTTGTGCTCCTGGGGGCACCCACAGCTTCAGCTGAGCATCAGGAAGGAGTACCAGCTTCCTTTGCAGCCCCCCATTCCACCCCCATCAGTGACTGTGGGAACCAGGGATGTGGGGTGTTTTCCTACATGATTTCATCTTCCTGAGGACCATTCCACACAGAACAGGCTGCCCCCAGGGAGGCCCAGTCACTTCCCATCCCCGCTGTTCTTGGGCAGTAAGATGCCAAAGTCAGTTCAGTCAACATCTCGCACATGAGACTGGCATGACTGTAACATTCTGACCTGACTTAACCCTGGAAAGTGAACCAGGCACTTCCCTCTTCCCAGCCATTGTTCTTTCTAATCCTCTTTGGGCAACCTCTCTGAGCCTCAGTTTTCCCTGCTGTAAAATGGGGATTCATAGAGCCAATACCTCATAGGCCTGTTATCTTTCTCCACGGCCTGACATTGTCACTGAACAAATTCAGAGACAGAGGTTCAGCTGGGCGTGGTGGCTCACACCTGTAATCCCAGCACTTTGGGAGGCTGAGGCAGGTGGATCATATGAGGTCAGGAGTTCAAGACCAGCCTGGCTGACATGGGAAGACCCATGTCAGCCAGGTGGGTGACTAAAAATACAAAAAATTAGGTGGGTGCAGTGGCTCATACCTGTAGTCCTAGCTACTCAGGAGGCTGAGGCAGGAGAATTGCTTGAACCCAGGAGGTGGAGATCATGTCACTGCATTCAAGTCTGGGTGACAGAGCAAGACTTGGTCTCAAAAAAAAAAAAAAAGAGGTGAAGGTTCACTTGCTTCCTATCCTATGAGCTCCCACTCAAGTCCCCCATGGGCTTCTCATCCAAGCCAGGACCACCAGCAGCCCACGAGAGACCATGCAGCTCTCTGGACCTGGATCCTGATACCTTTACTTACCCGATTACTTACCATGACCTCAGAAAAGTCCCGTAGCCTCTAAGTGCCTCAGTTTCCACATGAGTAGAATGGGGACAGTAATAGTACCCACCTCATAGGATGAAATGAAACTCAGCCCAGGGCCTAGTTTTCAATCGCTACATAGTACATGGCAACCATGAGTGCAGCTGGGAAGCGCGGTGAATATGGGGAATGGAAAGTGTTTCATCCCCGGGGAGGCCACATCAATCTCACTTTATTAGATCATAAGTGCTTTTAACAAGGCAAACAGCAGAAGGCAGGCAGCCCGCCAGCCAGGGCCAACAACCCAAGTCCAGTTCTCCAAGACCCTGGACATCAAAACAACAACGCAAAAGGCCGAACATCAAAGAATGAACAGCAAGTCCAAACATTTCACTGTGCTCTTATCTTAATTAAAGCAAGTCATACTCAGAGTTTGGGATGACACAAGTTGAAAAGCAGGGTCTGGTTTTATTAGCTTTTGCTGACACCCACAGAGAAGTCTGTGACTTGCCCAAGGTCGCCCAGCACCCTGGGGCCAGAGTTGGGGTCCAAAACCAGACCTCAGCTGCTGGAGCCGGTGCGCCTTTCATAACCTCCCTGCCCCCACCCTAACCTGAGCTATAGGGACCCAGGGTGGTCATTTCAAGGGAGAAGTCTCCGTTCGTTCATCCAGCTATACATTGAATCGTGTTTATTGAAGGCCTTCTGCTTTCTAGGCACTGTTCTAGGCTCTGGGGATACAGCAATGAACAAGACAATCTAAAGGGGTGGGGAAAGCAGACATCAGTACATAATTATGTAGATAATCATAGTCACACATTACATAATGATGTTTTGGTCAACTCTGGATTGTGTATATGACCGTGGTCCTATAACATTATAATGGTGTGTTCATTTTGCAGACACCACCACCGTCAGGAGCCGTGTACTATCAGCCACGGTCAACCCCACAGTGTTCGTTGAGGAGATAAGTTTCCAAAGACAGCAGAAAACTTTCGTGCTGTGAGCACTGGAGAGAAAGGATTTGGTTATAAGGGTTCCCGCTTTCACAGAATTATTTCAGGGTTTATGTGTCGGGGTGGTGACTTCACACGCCATAATGGCACCGGTGGCAAGTCCATCCACCGGGAGAAATTCGATGACGAGAATTTCATCCTGAAACATACAGGCCCTGGCATCTTGTCCATGGCAAATGCTGGACCCAACACAAACAGTTTCCAGTTTTTCATCTGCATTGCCAAGACAGAGTGTTTGGATGGCAAACCCGTCGTCTTTGGCAAGGTGAAAGAAGGCATGAATGTTATGGAGGCCATGGAGTGCTTTGGGTCCAGGAATGCAAGACCAGCAAGAAAATCACCATTGCTGACTGTGGACAACTCCAACAAATTTGACTTGTGTTTTATCTTCACCACCAGATCATTCCTTCTGTAGCTCGAGAGCACCCTCCACCCCATTTGCTCGCAGTATCCTAGAAACTTTGTGCTCTCGCTTAGTCCCCTTTGGGTTCCATGTTTTCCTTGTTCCCTTCTATGCTTAGCTGGATTGCAGAGTTAAGTTTATGATTATGAAATTAAAACTAAATAACAAAAAAAAAGATTGTAATGGTGCTGAAAAATTCCTATCATCTAGTGACGCCCTATCAATGCAACTCATTACCTTTTCCATATTTAGATGCACAAATACTTACCATTGTGTTACAGTTGCCTACAGTATTCTACACAATAACATGCAATACACGTTTGTAGTCCGGGAGCAGTAGGCTAAGCCATAGAGACCAGGAGTGTGGTATGGTGTACCATCTAGGTTTGTGTAAATGCACTCTATGAAGTTTGCACAATGACAAAATTGCCTGGGGATGCATTTCTCAGAACGTATCCCCATCATTACATGAGGCATGGCTGTATTTTGTTGCAATGGTAAATGCCATTTATTATGTCCCTTCTCTCTGAATCTAGCCTTGACTGACAGATTTCAATGGAAGTGTTTGCTGTAATGCTTTCCAGGCCCAAAGCTACTTTCCGTTCTCCTGGGATGCTCATGTCTGAAACCCAGCTGCCATGGTACGAAGAAGCCCAAGCTGCCCCGTCGAGAGAACCAGGTGGGGAGAAACCAGTTAAGTCAGTCATCACCGCGGAGGGCAATCCCCCAGCCCCCGTCAGCCAGCCCTGGCTGCCACCTACTCCACAGGGAGGGGAGCGAGATCAGCTGGCTCTGCCCAGCCCTGCCCGAATTGCAAATTTATGAGCAAAACAAAGGATTGTTGTTTTGAAGCCATTCAGTTGTACAGTGGTTTGTTATGTAGCAATAGGCAACTAGAGCGCCACCTTTTACCCTCACAGAGTAGCATAGACCCAATTATGAGCCTCATTTTATAGACGAAGAAACTGAGACTCAGAGAGGTAAAATGACAGGCTCAAAATAACGAGTGGCAAAGCAAGATTAAACGACGTCAACTTCTGTGTTTTTTCCATGCTACCCCTTTACCGTCAGCGCAACAGCAGGGCAACTGGGAGGTTTCCATGAACACCATTCTCACTCAAAAGCAGGAAACTCCAAAGGGGGATTCTTGGGCATGGCGAAATGACTGGGGAGACAGTGGCTGAGCAGGGGAGCTTACAGCGGTCTTAGGGCCCTCCTGAGTATACCAGGTAGATGGGAGTCTGCTCGTTGTTTTATAAGCAGAGGCCACGGAGGCCTTTTGAGATGAGCAAACACAGGCTCGTTTGCCTGTTGAGGGCCTCTGTTTCCCCATCTGCGAAAGGGGGGTGGCAAAACCACCCCTGTCCTGCTCTAGCCGGTGCTGGAGATGAGCGGGCCCCTGGTCAGCCGCTAGCATTCCATTTTGAAAGAAATGAGTAATAGCGGAGACTCCCACAATGAGAATTTTTAATGCAAGAAAGTCCGTAGTAGGCAAGAGGGAGAGGGCAAAGACCGCTCCTGAAAGCTTTGTAAGCAAAGCCCCTGCCAAACCGTGTTGCTTCTGAGGCCGGAAGCAGCATGAAAGATTCAACCGGGGAGGGAGGCGGGGGCTCTGATTCTGGTCCCAGCTCTGATCCTCACCTACTGTGTGACCTTGGGCAAGTCACCGTCCCTCTTTGGTCCTTGTATGTACAATGAGAGGATGGGCTGGCTGATCTGGAAGATGCTAACAGTGTCCAACAGGCAGGATGGACAAACCCAAAGAAACTGAGAAGCTTCTCTACCCCCCAACCCCAAAAGCTTGCAGAATTTAGCCCAGTCAGTGAGGAACCGATCAATCCCTTAGGCTGTTCTAGAGGCAGTGATGTAGGTGAGCCTCCAGGCAAATTCTTCTCCCCCTCCTCTCCTTCCTTTTCCATTGTCATCATTATTATTTATTTGCCTTTCAAATGGACCACCCGGAGCTCTTTATAAAGATAAAAATAGCATAATTCAAAGCCTCCACCAGCCACCCAATCCCATCTGTGTGATGGAGGGTTGCACACAATCACTTTGTTCCTCCCAACTCTGACTCCTTCAGGGTCTTATAAAATGAGAGCATGCACTTTCAACATTTAACTGAAGCTGACGAGGATGATGCCCATGCTGAGGGTGGTGGCTGTCATGTACCAGCACGGGCTCTGTGCCACACTGTGTATAGCATGGTCTCATGTGCTCTTCTCAATAACCTTACAATGTAGTCAACCATCATTACTTTTTTTTTCTTTCTTCCTTTTTTTCTATAGAGACAGGAGCTTGCTGTGTCACTCAGGCTAGAGTGCAGTGGCATGATCATGGCTCACTGCAGCCTCATCCACCCAGGCTCGTGATCCTCCCAAGGAGCTGAAACTATAGGCATGCACCATCACATCTGGCTAACCCTACTTTTTTGTAGGGACGGGGTCTCCCTATCTTGCCCAGGCTGGTCTCGAACTCCCGAACTCAGGGGATCCATCCACTTCAGCCTCCCAAAGTGCTGGGATTACTGGCATGAGCTACCACATCCAGCCCCATTACTACTTTTACACAGATGAAGAAACTGAGGCCTACAGAGGGAAAGTAACTTGTCCAGGGTTGCAGAATTAGTGACTGGGATTCAGACCCATGCATCCTGACTCCAGAGCCTCGATTCTGAATTATTAGGCTATTTTGCTTCCCAGCAGCAGCAACAACAACAACTACTACTATTACTATTACCCACTACTGTTTCACTGAGCACTTATTATGTGCTAGGCATGGAGCTCAGGGTTTTAATTCTGTTCCAGCAAATCCATGCTGCAGAACAAATCAATCCAAAGTTGATTAGAACAATAAGTTATATGTTTGTGTTCATGCGTCTGTAATTTGGACGGGGCTCAGTGGAGACTACTCATCTCTGCCTCAGCTGGGATGATTCCAAATGCCTGGAAGAGCTGGGGCCTGGCTGGGTCCCTCCCTCCCTCTCTTCCTGCAGGTCAGGGCCTCCACGTGACCTTGCCAGTATGGAGTCCCCAGGGTCATCAGTTTCTTTTCTTTTTTCTTTCTTTCTTTCTTTCTTTCTTTTTCTTTCTTTCTTTCTTTTTTTTTTTTTTTTTTTTTTGTGAGACAGAGTTTCACTCTTGTTGCCAGGCTGGAGTGTAGTGGCACGATCTCGGCTCACCGCAACCTCTACCTCCCAGGTTCAAGTGATTCTTCCGCCTCAGCCTCCCAAGTAGCTGGGATTACACGTGTGCACCACCATGCCCAGCTAATTTTGCATTTTTAGTAGAGATGGGGTTTCTCCATGTTGGTCAGGCTGGTTTCAAACTCCCGAACTCAGGTGATCTGCCTACCTCTGCCCTCAAAGGGCTGGGATTACATGTGTGAGGGTCATCTCTTTCTTCAATGGTGGCTGGGGTCTCCTAGAGACTAACACAGAAGCAGCAAGGTCCTTCTGCCCTGTCCTTGGAGGGCAGCGGCATCACTCCTGCTGCATTCTGTTGGCTACAAACAAGCATAACGTGGGTCCAGATGCCAGCGGGATGGGAAGTGAATCCCCCCCATCTCAGTAAGAAGCTTGTCAAAGGACTGATGGCCATCTTCAACTCACTACACTTATGTTCTCATTTAAGAACCTTTACAGCCGGGCGTGGTGGCTCATGCCTGTAATCCCAGCACTTTGGGAGGCCAAAGCAGGTGGATCACAAGGTCAGGAGATCGAGACCATGGTGAAACTCCGTCTCTACTAAAAATACAAAAAATTAGCCGGGCACGGTGATGGGTGCCTGTAGTCCCAGCTTCTCAGGAGGCTGAGGCAGGAGAATGCTGTGAACCCGGGAGGCGGAGCTTGCAATGAGCTGAGATTGCGCCACTGCACTCTAGCCTGGGTGACAGAGCGAGACTCTGTCTCAAAAAAAAAAAGAACATTTACAGTAATCTATGGGATCCATTTATCCACTCACATCCTTTGAGCACCTACTGTGTGCCTGACACTGCTGAAGGCCCTGGAAGACAGCAATGAATGTGAATGTCATTACACACACTTTACAGATGAGGCGATGAAGACTTGCAGGGGTCTCAGGGACCAGCCCTTTCCCTGTAGACCCTCACGAGTTCTTTACAGCGAGCTCATAAGGCTGGTACTGAGACGGCCAGCCTTGAAGTGGAGGAGCGAGATCGCATGCTGGCCAGGCACTTGCTCAGCAGCCCGTCCTGCCTTGCCTTGGTGAGTCCCAAGGCTGCACTTCACTGTGACAGGGATATATGGGTCCCACCAGACTTGGGGGGCATCCTGCAGGAGGGGCCAGGCTCATAGAGAAGAAGCCCTCGGTGCTGTTCAAATGCCAGCCCTGATACAAGCGAGGGAGGGCGGGTTGCCTGAGGGCGGGAAGCGGTGAGGGAGCCGGGATAATGGCCCAGCCTGAACCTGTCGCCACGGCAACCGCAGGGGCCGTCTGGAGCCAGCAGCCTGCCAGGCCTTGGCCCCACAAAGCCCGAGAGGGAGGCAGAGGGGGCGGGCCCGGCGGGGCATAAATCAGGGAGTTCTATGCCCCTGACTCCAGGCAGACGATTTATGGGACTACTCCAAGCCCATGAGATGCACAGGGGAGAGCTGAGAGGGTCTCCCTGTTCCCACCGCCCCTGGGGCCCCTGCTTAGACTGGGGTGCGGGTGCGGGGTGGGCAGGAAGAGGCCCCTCCAGGCCACCCTCAGCGCTGCCAGAGGCCCCTGCCCCCACCCGTCCTATAAGATACCTCTGTGCCCGCTGTACCAGCGTGCGGCCCCCACACCAACAGCAAAAGCCTCAAGAAAGAGATACCCCTAAATTCTTGAAACACAGGCTGATATTTTCTATCTTATTCTGTTCTATTCCTTTTTAAAAATGCTGGTCACAACTCACTAAATTAATGTCATGACTCATTCATGGTTTGTGACCTGCACTGATCCAAAGGAAGCCAGAGGGGGAAACTGAGGCTCACCGACTCCCTCCCCTCACACACAACTGGAGCAGACTTATATGCATCAATCAGCTTCTCCAGTCTCCCCACACACCTGGCTCTGCCTCGGGGCCCAAGCTTGTTCCCCACCATCCATTATAGCCTTTCAAGATGGAACCAGCTTCCTTGGAAGGCAATGAGCTCCCCATCTCTGGAGTCATCCAAACAAAAGTTGAATGACCACCTGCTGGGTGCTTCAGGGGATCCGAGCATCCCTTAGAGAGAGGCCAGACTAATGCCTCTGAGCCTATACGGGGTGGGAGGCAGGAAACGCTGGCTACTTTGCCCACATAGGGGCTGAGCCATGGACAGGATGGGAGAGAGGCTGCAGGCCAGCCGGCCCCTCTGGAGGGGGCTCAGAGCTTCAGGCTGGCTCAGACAGACAAGAGGCAAAGATGGTATCAAGAAGGTGACTGGCCAGGGATGGTGGCTCACACCTGCAATCTACCTCAGTACTTTGGGAGGCCGAGGCCAGAGGATCGTTTGAGCCCGGGAGTTCAAGACTGAAGTGAGCTATGATTGCACCACTGCACTCCAGCCTGGGTGACAGGTGAGACCCTGTCTCAAAAAAGAAGGTGAGTATGCCTGATGGGAGCTTGGCAGAGACAACAGGGACCACTTAAGAGGTCCCAGCACCCAGTCCCCTTCCTCCTGGCCCCTTTGCACTCCCTGCCCAGACCAGCAGGGGGCTGTGCCTTCCCTGGCTCCACCCCTAGTCCTGGAACAGTGTTCCCAGCCCTACAATCACCGTTTCCCCCCTATCTCCTGCCTCTCTCAGCTGTCTATCTCCAGAAACAAGTTCCTCTTAACCAGGTGGTGCTGAGATGCTAAGAATGACTGATGACGGATGACGGCGTTTCAGTACAGCACAGAGGCCTTCTGCTCCAGACTCAGACAGACCCGGATCACAGGCCCCGCTCTGCCACTCACCTGTGTGTGACCTTGAGCAAAAGCCTTGACCTCTCCCAGCCATTTTAGTTAATAACATGAGGCTATCATATCTACCTTGTGATCATTGATAAGGGAAGACATCCAGGGTATATTAAGTTAAAAGGGCAAATATGTTCCCATGTTTGTTAAAAACAAAAACTAAAGCAAACCCTTTTATTTATATGTTCGCTATACATGCAAAACCTTGGAAGGAAACGCCCCAAACAGGTGTAGAAGGGTCATGGAGGGGGAGAGGTGGATGATTTTCGTTTCCTACTCTATACACTCTTTGAATTGTTTTTTTGTTGTTGTTGTTGTTTTGTTTTCCTGTGACGGAGTCTTGCTCTGTCATTCAGGCTGGAGTGCAGTGACGTGATCTCGGCTCAGGCAACCTCCGCCTCCCGGGTTCAAGCGATTCTTCTGCCTCAGCCTCCCAAGTAGCTGGGATTACAAGCACACGCCACCACACTTGGCTAATTTTTGTATCTTTAGTAGAGACAGGGTTTCACCATCTTGGCCAGGCTGATCTCGATCTCCTGACCTCATGATCTGCCTGCCTCGGCCTCCCAAAGTGCTGGGATTACAGGCATGAGCCACAGCTCCTGGCCTGAAAAATTTTAAACCAATAAGCATGTACTAATTTTGTAACCAAAAACTAGAAATTAAAAACAATCTAACCTCAGGCCCCATTCTTGCTATGAGGACCTAAAGGGTAAATGCATACAGAAGGCTGGTGGTGGCGGGGGTGGGAGGCAGCCCAGCCCCCACCTTCTCATTCATTTTTTTCTCTTCAGGGGTCTTGTTCATTCCCAGTTTGTATGTTTTATAAACTGGTAAATTAAAGATGTGTAAAGATGTATTAGTGTTATTCCAATTAATTGGACACCAATGACTCTCCTTCACCCCAGAAAGCATTTGTTGACCACTGTCCAGCCTCCCACAGGAGTGAACAGTGGAAATCCAAGGACAGAGGGATTTGCACCTCCCTTTAGCGACCCCCACTCCCTTTAGGGACCCCCAAGGAAAAGGCAGCCTTTAATTTCACACCAGTCTCAAGAAGCGCATGCAGTTATGATGGCCATCTTACAGCGTGAGAAAGTGAGGTTCAGCGCTAACGGCTGGTCCAAGGTCAAAGGCTTGTAAGGGGTGGGGACGGGGGAGTCCAAGTCCTTCTCACTCTGACTCCTGTGCCCAGGGCCTCACAGGGCTTCCCTCAGACCAGGAAGTGGAGTGACTGGGTGGCTGGAGAGCAGCGCCAGGGACAGAAGCTTGACATGGAAGGAGTGAAGTCAGTTCCTGCCAGCCTCCTCCGTAGCGGGCCCACGCCGGGTCCTCTTGCTCATTCCATCTTCACGGTGGCCCTCCATCCCCTCAGCGCCTCCACACTGACTGTTCCCTGGCCTGGAACGCTCTTCCACCAGATGTCTGAATTTTTGATTTTCTTAATGTGCAGGTCTCACTCCCAGAGGCTACTTCCTCAGAGAAGCCTGTTCTGACCATCCAGGAGGAATGAATGCCATCCCTGTGTCCTCCAGGGACCTTGGCCAACCACCTACTGCTGTGTGTTCCCTGCCTGCTTTGTTGGGCATTATCCGCTGCCTTGGGGCTTGCTAGGTCACCATTTGCCTCCTTCTCTGAGTATCAGGTGGGGAGCTGCACCCCATGTATTTAGAAGGCGCCTGCGCCACGCTGTAGGCCCTCAGTAAAGACCCGACGGACACTGTTGCTGGTCCACCCACACCCCCTCAGCACCCCCTTCCTGACTCCCAACATTCCCAACTGGCAGCAACTGCAATTCTCACCTGGGGGCTTTTCGGCAGCCCGAGCCTGCCTTGTCCACACATTACTCAGACCAGAAGTTTCAGGGGTGGGTGCTCCCCAGGAGAACCCTTCAGGCAAGGACAGACGGAAGCTGGTGAAAAAGACCCCAGCCTGAGCTGGGGTAACTCCGAGGCATGATGCCCCCGTCTCCTTGAGCAACCCCGAGGGACCAGGCCTCAGTTTCCCACATTGGAATCTGCTATACATGCACACTGCCCTATGTTGACTCTCTCCCCTTCTCTTCTAGTGTCCTAGGGCTGCCGTAGCAAAATTCCACAAACAAGGTAGCTTAAAGCAACAGAAATGGACTCTCTCATAGTTCAGGAGGGTAGAAGTCTGAAGTCAAGATGCTAGCAGGCTTGGTTCCTTCTTGGGGGCTCAGAGGGAGAATCTGTTCCATACCTCTCAACTTTCGGTGTTTGCTGGCAATCCTGGGCGCTCCTTGGCTCATGTCAGCATCTTGCCATCTCCCTCCATCATCACATGGTGTCCCCCATGTGTGTCCCTGTGCCTTCACATGTCTCCCTACCCTCCCTGTGTGGCGATGAGCCCCAATTCCCTTCATTCGATAAGGACACCGGTCACTGGATCAGGGCCTACGCTAACCCAATATGACCTCAACTTGATCGCGTCTGCAAGACCCTATTTTCAAGTACAGGGTCACATTCCCAGGTGTCAGAAGTTAGGACTCTTTGTGTGGGGAACACACGATTCAATTTGCAACACCTTCCCCATCTCAATCTTCTCATCCCCAAGGTCCTTCCGGAGCCTCCCTTCCAAACTACTTCACGCGAATCCTTGTCTCCAGTCTGCTTCCAGGGAAGCCCAGCCGAAGACAAAATATCTGTGGAATACATGAATGCATGAATGAATGTTCCTGACAGAGGAGGAAGCTGAAACTCACAGGGGTGACAGCTGTTGCTCAGGATATCTGAGCTGGGATTTAACTCAAGTTCACCTGTTTCCAAAGCCCCCCAAGAAGAGAGACTATGGAGAGCTGCCTATTAACATCATGGTTGCTTTGAAAGGTAGTGAGTTCCCCAGCTGGGCACAGTGGCTCACGCCTGTAATCCCAGCACTTTGGGAGCCCAAGGTGGGCAGATCACCTGAGGTCAGGAGTTCGAGACCAGCCTGGCCAATATGGTGAAACCCTATCTCTACTAAAAATACAAACATTAACCAGGCATGGTGGCAGGCGCCTGTAGTCCCAGCTACTCGGGAGGCTGAGGCAAGAAAATTGCTTGAATCTGGGAGGTGGAGGTTGCAGTGAGCTGAGATGGCACCACTGCACTCCAGCCTGGGCAACAAAGTGAGATTCTGTCTCGAAAGAAAGAAAGAAAGATAGAAAGAAAGAAAGAAAGAAAGAAAGAAAGAAAGAAAGAAAGAAAGAAAGAAAGAAAGAAAGAAAGAAAGAAAGAAAGAGAGAAAGAAAGAGACAGAGAGAGAGAGAGAGAGAAAGAGAGAGAGAGAGAGAGAGAGGAAGGAAGGAAGGAAGGAAGGAAGGAAGGAAGGAGAGAGAAAGGAAGGAAGGAAGGAGAGGGAAAGGAAGGAAGGAAGGAAGGAAGGAAGGAAGGAAGGAAGGAAGGAAGGAAGGAAGGAAGGAAGGAAGGAAGGAAAGGAAAGGAAAGAAAAGAAAAGAAAAGAAAAGAAAAGTAGTACATTCCCCATCCCTGGAAGGCTGCAACCAGAGACTGCTCAGGGGATCCCTGCACAAGGCTGAGAGTTGGCTTGGGTGACTTCAAAGGCCCTGCTGGCCCTGACATCCGAATCTACATTTTCAAAGCATGTGGTCAAACATCCAGGCCTCAGGGTCACAAGCAGAATAACCTTCCCCTGACCTCCCCAGAGCCTCTCAGCAAAGCCAAGTTTGTCCAGAATCAGCTTTAATTTGATGTCTCTTCTTCTCGTTTATTAAAGGGACACAAAAGAGAGAAAACCACTTGAATGGTCCTCCAGGCGGACTGGCTATAAATGTCTTCATAAGAAGGGCCCAGCCTGGACTTTGGTGCCCAGCAATTACGGCTGCCGTGCACCCCACCCAGACGACCAGCCTGAGGCACCTCTTTGGTCTTCTCCTTGCCCAGGCAGGTCACAGCCAGCAAGAGTCCCTCTAGGAGAAGAGGCCAATGACCCCAAAGGACCAGCTACCTAGCAACTCAAAAAGCACACCCAGCTACTCTTGTCCAGCGCAGGGATAGCGTGGCTGTGGGGGGCATGTTCCCCCCAGTTGCCACAAGGCCACAGCAAGCTCAGCTGGGAGAGTGTGGAGGAAGGAGGGTCATCGGTGAGTTCTCGTACACAAAGCACCCCGCACCATTTCAGTTTCCATACGAGACTCTAGCCTTCCACAGAAAAGGGGAGGAAAGGGTTGGCTCCCCAATTTCCTCCTCAAGAGCCGTGCACAGCTCTCTGCTGCCTCATGAACACAGCCCCAGTCCCCAGTCTGGGAGAGGAACAGATAGAGTTAGAGAGACCTAACAGAACAGAACAGTGGCGACAAGCACAGACTCTGGTTCAAATCCCAGCTTCCACACTGCCGAGCTGTGTGGCTTCAGGCAAGTCGGTGAACCCCTCTGAGCTTCTGGGTCCTCACTTGTTAGATGGGTTGATAATAATGGTACCTACTTCACAAGGCTGAAATTTAGAGTGAATCCGTGAAAAGTCCCTAGCACAGTGGCTGCTACCAGGCACTGCTCGATAAAAGCCGGGTTTAATGCCTGTTGAGTACTTGCCATGTGTCCAGCACCATGCAGGGCACTCCACACTGTCACATTTTACCTTCATGATCACCTTGTGAAGTAGATGTTACTGTTGTTCCCATTTTGCGGAGGACAACACTGAGATTTCAAGCAGTCAAGTAGCCTCCCCACAGTCTCACAGGAAAAGGGATGAGGCTGGGATTTGGATCCTGGTTTCTGTGATTCTAGGAGCTGAAGTCTTGCTGGGATCCAGGCAGCTCCTGGTTAGAAAAGGAAGGTCTGACCGGGCACGGTGGCTCACGCCTGTAATCTCAGCACTTTGGGAGGCTGAGGTAGGTGAATCATGTGAGGTCAGGAGTTCGAGACCATCCTAGCCAACATGGTGAAACCCCGTCTCTAATAAAAATACAAAAATTAGCTGGGCATGGTGGCACATGCCTGTAATCCCAGCTACTCCGGAGGCTGAGGCATGAGAATCACTTGGACCCGGGAGGCGGAGGTTGTGGTGAGCCTTGAACCCGGGAGGCAGATGTTGTGGTGAGCCAAGATCACGCCACTGTACTCCAGCCTGGGTGATGAAGCAAGATTTTGTCTCAAAAAAAAAAAAAAAAAAAAGAAAGAAAGAAAGGGAAGGTCTGCATCATCTGGCTCTGCCCCAGACACATTTATTCATTTGTTCCTTCCTTCTGTCGTGTATTCATTCAACAAACATGTAGATGTTGTGTCAGGCCCTGCAGATGGAGGCTAACAAGAAACACAGAGACCACGCTTTCAGCGAACCCACAGCCTACTGTTCCTTCTGGCTTCCTCTAGATACCATAATTTTCAACTATAAAGGTTCTAGAATATACTAGTAACCCTTCCAAGCCTAGCTCAAATGCCTCTCTCAGAAAAGCCTGTCTCAATCTCCTCCCACAACCTGATAATCACAGGTGACATTTTGTAATGCCAGTTGTGTGCCAGGCATGGTGCTGGGGGCCATTCAGGTCTTAGCCCACTGGGTGAGTAGGATAAAGCAGCCTCCTGAACTTTCTGACTTCTGACGCAGAAGGCACATGGTAGATCCACGGAAAATGCTAACTGACATACCGTCCCTCTTTCTAGGATCACGGTCCATTGCACGTTTGTAAAAGACCAAATCCTTCCAGTGGTTGAACTTGACCTGCCCCAGCCCTGACCTCATCTTCTACCCCCTCCCTCACTCTGCTCCGGCCACACCGGGCTTCTTGCTGTTTCTAGGTTCTCCAAGCACACTCGCACCTCAGGACCTTTGCATGTGTCCTTCCTTCTGTCAAGAACTCTCTTCTCCAAGATGCCACCACACCTGGATTCTTCACCTTCTTTATGTTGATGCTCAAATGTCATGTTATCGTTCAGGCCTTCCTTGATCATTCTGCTTCAAATGACAGCTCCACCCCACCCCACATCCCACCCCCAACCCTGCTTTTTCTTTCCCATCATATTACCTATCATTGTCTGATATATTAGATATTTATTTATCTTTTTATTATGTTTTTTGATACGGAGTCTTGTTCTGTTGCCCAGGCTGGAGTGCAGTGGCGCGATCTCGGCTCACTGCAACCACTGCCTCCCTGGTTCCAGCGACTCTCCTGCCTCAGCCTTCCAAGTGGCTGGGATTACAGGTGCACACCACCACACCCCACTAATTTTTGTATTTTCAGTAGAGATTGGGTTTCACCATGTTGACCAGTCTGGTCTTGAACTCCTGACCTCAAGTGATCCGCCCACCTCGCCCTTCCAAAGTGCTGGGATTACAGGCGTGAGCCACTGCGCCCAGCCAGATATTTATTTACTAGCATTTGTCTCCCCACTCTCCACTTTTCCCTCCCAAGAATGTGAATTCTAAGAGGTCAAAAATGTCATGTGTATTTTGTTGATTGAAGTATTCTCAGATCTTATTACAGTATCTGACACACAGTAGGTGCTCAAAAAATGCTTTTGAGTGAACAAGTGAATGTATGTCTGTGGCTCCAAAAAAGGTTGTATTAATAATAAGTAATAGTCTGTGAATAGTAAGTAGCCAATAAGTGTACGTGGCTTTTACAAACGGCTTTGGCAGGGTGTGGCGGCTCATGCCTGTAGTCCTAGAACTCTGGGAGGCTGAGGAGGGAGGATGACTTGAGGTCAGGAGTTTGAGACCAGCCTGAGCAACAGCGACTCTGTCTCTACAAAAACATTTTTTAAAAGGCCGGGTGCAGTGGCTTACACCTGTAATCCCAGCACTTTGGAAGGCCAAGGCAGGCGGATCATGTGAGGTCAGGAGTTTGAGAACAGCCCGGCCAACATGGTGAAACCCCTGTCTCCACTGAAAACACAAAAATTAGCTGGGCATGGTGGTGTGCGCTTGTAATCCCGGCTACTTGGGAGGCTGAGGCAGGAGAATCACTTGAAACTGGAAGGTGGAGGTTGCAGTGAGCAGAGATCGCGGCACTGCACTCCAGCCTGGGCGACAGAGTGAAACTTCATCTCAAAAAAGAAATTTTTTTTTAAGATAAAAATAAAAAGAGCTTTACTGAACTACAATAAGCTTGTACAGTTAGATGCATTTTGACATGTGGATGCACCTGTGAAACCAACACTACAAGCAAAAGAGCCTCTGTGTAATTTTTCCTTCCTCCAACCCACCCTGTTCTCCAGGCAACCACTGTTCTACTTTCTGTTACTAAAGATCAGTTTGCATTTTCTAGAATTTCAT
This sequence comes from Macaca fascicularis, assembly GCF_037993035.2. Classification (NCBI taxonomy): domain Eukaryota; kingdom Metazoa; phylum Chordata; class Mammalia; order Primates; family Cercopithecidae; genus Macaca; species Macaca fascicularis. The sequence continues at coordinate 212,822,147 of NC_088375.1, forward strand.
ATAAGAGTAATCATACAGTATTTACTGATGGCTTTTTCACTCCACCTAATTATATTGCTATGCATCTACGCAGTCTCATATGTTAGAGTGTGTTCCTTTTTATTGCTCCACTGCATGAATATACCATAATTTGCTCATTCATCACCAGCTGAAGGACATTTGGTCGGTTCCAGTTTGAGGCTATTACAAATAAGTCTGCTATGAGTATTTGTGAACAAGTCTTTGTATGAATAGATGGGTCACGTGCTTTTTTTTTTGCTCATGGGTTATATGGTACATGCATGTTTAACTTTGTTAGAAGTTGCCAAACTGTTTTCCAAAATGTTTGTACCAGCTTCCATTCCCACCGGCAGCATATAAGAGACCCAGTCATTCCCCACACTCAGCACCAACACCTGCTATGATCAGTCTTTCAGATACCAGCCATTCTGAGAGATGTGTAGTGATAGATATCTCCTTATGCTTTAATTTACATTTTTCTAATGACATGTTTTACTCTTTTTTTTTTTTTTTTGAGACAGGGTCCCGCTCTGTCACCCAGGTGGGAGTGCAGCAGTGCCATCATGGCTCACTGCAGCCTGGACCTCCCAGGCTCAAGCAATCCTCTTGTCTCAGCCTCCCAAGTAGCTGGGAGTACCGGTGTATTCCACCACAGCCTGCTAATTGTTTTATTTTTTGCAGAGAAGAGGTCTTACTATGTTGCCAAGACTGACATGTTTTCTTTCTTTTTTTTTCTTCAACTTTTATTTTAAGTTCTGGGCTACATGTGCAGGATGTGCAGGTTTGTTACATAGGTAAACATGTGCCATGGTGGTTTGCTGCACAGATCATCCCATCACCTAGGTGTTAAGCCCAGCATCCATTAGCTATTCTTCCTGATGCTCTCACTTCCCCCAGCCACCCCCGACATACTTTCTATCAAACATCTTTTCACATGATTATTTACCATCCGAATATGTGACTTGGTTAAATAACTTCGAATCTTGCTCATTTAAAAAATTAAGTTGGGTGCTCTCTTATTTGTGTTTTTGAGAGTTCTTATGTATTCTGGAACATAAGTCCTTTATCAGATATATGATTTGAAAAAATGTCCTCCTACTATGTGGCTTGTGTTTTCATTCTCTTAACATTGTCTTGTGAATAGTACAAGTGGTTTTTATTAAAAATTTTTAATGAAGTCCAGTTTATCCACCTCTTTTATGGACCATGCTTTTGGTGTTACATCTAAGAAATATTTGCCTAACCCAAGGTCATAAGGATTTTCTCCAACGTTTTCTTCTAGGAATTTCATAGATTTAGTTTTACATTTGCATCTATGATCCATTTTGAGCTCATTTTTAAAAATATAGTATAAATTATAGATAGGAGTTCTTTCTTTCTTTGTTTTTGCAAGTAGATATTCAATTGTTTCAGCACCATTCCATAAAAAGATTGTTCTTTCTCCACTGAATTGCCTCTGCATCTTTGTCAAATATCAGTTGTCCATATACATGTGGATCTATTTCTGGATTTCCTTTTGTATTCCATTGATCTTTGTGTGTATTGTTATACCCATGCCACACAGTGTTGATTACTGCAGCTTTATGCTAACTCTTGACATCAGGGAGTGTTAAGTCCTCCCACTTCATGGTTTTTCAGGGTTGCCATGACTATTCTAGGTCCTTTGCTTTTCATGCAACTCTTAGAATCAGCTTATCAGTCTTACACAAAAGACTGAGATTTTGATTGGATTATGTTGGCTCTATGGGTTAATTTGGGGAGAACAGACATCTTTTTTTTTTTTTTTTTTTTTTTTGAGACGGAGTCTGGCTCTGTCGCCCGGGCTAGAGTGCAGTGACCGGATCTCAGCTCACTGCAAGCTCTGCCCCCCGGGTTTATGCCATTCTCCTGCCTCAGCCTCCCGAGTAGCTGGGACTACAGGCGCCTGCCGCCTCGCCCGGCTAGTTTTTTGTATTTTTTAGTAGAGACGGGGTTTCACCGTGTTCGCCAGGATGGTCTCGATCTCCTGACCTAGTGATCCGCCCGTCTCGGCCTCCCAAAGTGCTGGGATTACAGGCTTGAGCCACCGCGCCCGGTCGAGAACAGACATCTTAACTATTGAGTCTTCTAACTCATGAACAGAGCATACCTCTCCATTTGTGTAGGTTTTCTCGCACTTCGGCAATGTTCTATAGCTTTCAGTGTACACATTTTGCATATTGTTTTTCAGTGTTTCCACCGTGTTTCAGTGTTTTCATGTCTTATGAGGCTGATGCGAATGTTGCTTTTTAAAATTTTCAGTTTCTGTAGTGTTCATTGCTAATATGCAGAAATAGAATTGAATTTTGAATATTAATCTGCAATCTTGCTAAACTCAGTAATAAATTCCAGTGCAAATTAGTTTTTCTACACACAAGATTATGTCATCTGCAACAGCTTTACTTCTTCCATTCTAATCGGAATGCCTCTTATTTATGTATTTATATATTTACTTCCCTCATTGCTCTCGTGAGGACTTCCAGTACAGTGTTGAATAGAAGTGGTGAGAGCAGACATCCTTTTCTTATTCCTGATCCTAGTTTGTTAATAGGGTGAATTACATTGATTAATTTTCAATGTTAAGCCAAATTTGCACTCCTGGAATAAATCCTACTTGGTTATGATGTATCATCCTTTTTATATGTTATTGGGCCCAATTTGATAAAATTTTGTTATGAATTTTTACATCTATGTTTATGAGAGATATTAGTTGTAGTGTTCTTTTCTTATAATGTAATTTTCTGATTTTGGTATAAGGGTGACGCCAGCTTCATAGTATGAGTAGGGGAGTATTCCCTCCTCTTCGGTTTTCTGGAAAAGATTGTGCAGAACCAATATTATTCTTTCTTAAATATTTGGTAGAATTAACCAGTGAAGCCTGAGGTTTCCTTTGAGAGTTACTTGAAAAGAATATGTATTTTGCTGTTTTGAGTGGTGTGTTCTATCAATATCAATTAGATCAAGTTGGTTGATAATTCTGTTCAGACTTTCTGTACGCTCACTGATTTTTTTCCACTTGTCCTATCAATTCTTGAAAGAGGAGTATAGAAATCTCTGATTGTAGCTGTGTATTTGTCTGTTTCTCCTTGGAATTCTATCAGTTTCTGTTTCTTCTACTTTAACCTCTTTATAAGGTGCTTTGAGAGAAATTTTCTAGCTATAATTCAATTTCTCTAACAGATATGGGTTTACATCTATTTCTTACTTATTTCTTTTTGAGTGACCCTTGGTAGCTAACATCTTTCGAGGAATTTGTCCATTTTTTTTTAACTCATGGAATTATTAGCCCAAAGTTATTCATATTGTTCCTTTATTGTCTCTTTAGTATCCATAGAATTTGTAGTAATGTCACCTCTCATTCTTGGTATTGTAATTTGTATCTTCCCTCTTTTTTGACTAGTGCGACTAGAGGTTTATCAATTTTATTGATATTCTCAATAACCAGCTTTTGGTTTTATTGATTTTTCTCAGGTTTTTCTGTTTTCTATTTCATTTATTTCCTCTCTGAGTTGTATTATTTCCTTTCTTCTGCTTCCTTTGGTTTTATTCTACTCTGTTTTTCTAGTTTCTTTAGGTGGAAGTTGAGATCCAGGATTTGGGATGTTTTTTCCTTTTCTAGTAACATATTAGTGCTGCAAATTTCCACCTAAGAACCGCTTTATCAGCATCCCACAAATTTTGATATGTTGTGTTGTTAATTTCATTCCATTAAAATATTTTCTAATTTCCCTTTTGATTTCTTCTTTGAGCCTTGAGTTATTTAGAAGTGTGTTATTTCATTTCCAAGTATTTGGAGGATTTTCTGGAGATCTTTCTCTTATTGATTTCCAATTTAATTCCATCATAATCAGTGAACATTCTTTTATGACTTGAATCACTTTAAATTTATTGAGACTATATTGAGAATATAGTCCATCTTGCAACCATTTCATGTACACTTGAAAAGAATATGTATTTTACTGTTTTGAGTGGTGTGTTCTATCAATATCAATTAGATCAAGTTGGTTGATAATTCTGTTCAGACTTTCTGTACACTCACTGATTTTTTTCCACTTGCCCTATCAATTCTTGAAAGAGGAGTATAGAAATCTCTGATTATAACTGTGGATTTGTCTGTTTCTCCTTGGAATTCTATCAGTTTCTGTTTCTTCTACTTTAACCTCTTTATAAGGTGCATATATACTTAGAATTGCTATGTCCTTTTGATGAATTGACCTCTTTATTATTATGAAATGACTTCCTTTATCCATTGTCAAATTATTTGCTTTGAAATATACTTTGTATGACATTAATATAGCCATTGCAGCCTTCTTTTTATTAGTGTTAAGACGATATTTATTTTTCTATAATTTTACTTTTAACCTATTTGTGTCCCCATATTTAAAGTTGGTTTCTTATAGGCAGCATATAGTTGAGTCTTACTTTTTCATCCAACCTAACAGTTCTATCTTTTAATGGAGATGTTCAGATCACTTATATTTAATGCTATTATTGATATAGTTAGGTTCAAATCTAGCATCTTAGTGTTTGTTTTCTAATTGTCCCATTCGTTCTTTGTTCCCTTTCTCCTCTATTTCCCCCCTCTTTTTAGATTAATTAATTTCGTTTTCTTTTCTTTATTTGCTTATTAGCTACAACTGTTTTGCTATCTTGATCATTGCTTTAAGGTCTACAGTATGCATATTTAACTTATCATGCTACCTTCAAGGAATATTATACCATTTCACAAATAGTATAAGAACCCTAAAATAGTATTCTTTCATTTCTCCTCTCTCAGCATTTGTGCTATTTTCATACATTTTACCTCTATCTATGCTATGAATTCCTCATTATCTTGTTATTGATTTTGTTTAGTCAGATATCTCTTAGATTTTTTAAAAATTAACAAATAATAATTGTATGTGTTTATAGGGTACAGTATGATTTTTTAAACATATATGTATGTGTATATATATATATAGTGAAATGATTAATTCAAGCTAATATATTCATCACCTCACATACTTATTTTTGTGGTGAGGTCATTTACAATCTAGTCTCTTGGCAATTTTCAAATATGCAATGCATGATTATTAACTCTAGTCCATGTTGTACCACAGTTCTCCAAAACTTATTCCTCTAGTCTAATGGAAATGTACCTTTTGACCAATATCTCCCCATTTCCTGCCCTCCCACCCCAGTCCTTGGTAACCACCATTGAACTCTCTGATTCTATGAGTTCAGTTATTTTAGATTCCACATATAAGTGATATCATGTAGTATTTCTGTACCTGGCTTATTTCACTTAGCATAAGGCCTTCCAGGCTCCTCCATGTTGTTGCAAATGACAGCATTTTCCTCTTTTTAAAGGCTGAATAGTATTCCATTATGTTTATATACCACGTTTTCTTTACCATTCATTCACTGATGGACACTTGTATTTATTCCATATCTCATCTGCAATAATGAATTGTGAATAATGCTGCAATGAACATGGGAATGGAGATGTCTCTTCAGTGACTTCAATCCCTTTGGATATGTTCTCAGAAGTGGAATTGCTGGATCATGTGGTAGTGTTATTTTTAGTTTTTTGAAGAACGTCCATACCGTTTACCATAATGGCTATACTAGTTTACATAGCTACCAATCCCATACAAGTTTCCATTTTCTCTACATCCTCACCAACAATTGTTCTCTTTCACCTTTTTCATTAACAGTCATTCTAACAGGTGTAAGTAGTCAGTCATCTTTTAAAGAGATTTAAATAAGAAAAAAGTTTGTATTTTTTTTTTTTTTTTTTTTTGAGACGGAGTCCCGCTCTGTCTCCCAGGCTGGAGTGCAGTGGCCAGATCTCAGCTCACTGCAAGCTCCGCCTCCCGGGTTCACGCCATTCTCCTGCCTCAGCCTCCTGAGTAGCTGGGACCACAGGCGCCGCCACCTCGCCCAGCTAATTTTTTGTGTTTTTAGTAGAGACGGGGTTTTGCCGTGTTAGCCAGGATGGTCTCGATCTCCTGACCTTGTGATCTGCCCGTCTCGGCCTCCCAAAGTGATGGGATTACAGGCTTGAGCCACCGCGCCCGGCCAAAAGTTTGTATTTTTAATCTTTAGAGTGATCATGTCTGGTGCTCTTCATTCTTCTGTGTAATTTCATATCCCACATAATATCATTTTTTTATTCTGCCTGAAGAACTTCTTTGCACACTTCTTACTGTGTGAGTCTGCTGGTAGTGAATTATTTTGGCTTTTGTATGTCTGAAAAAGTCTTTATAATATATAAATTTTGAGACGTGGTCTTAGGCTGTTGCCCAGGCTGGAGTGCAGTGGTACAATCATTGCTCACTGCAGCCTCAACCTCCCAGGCTCAAGCAATCCTCCCATCTCAGCCTCCTGAGTAGCTGGGACCACAGGTGCAAGCCACTGTGCCTGGCTAATTTTTTTATAGAGACAGGGTTTTGCTGTGTTGCCCAGGCTGGTCTTGAACTCCTGGATTTAAGCAATCTGCAAACCTTGGCCTCCCAAAATGCTGAGATTACAGGCCAGAGCCACCTGGCCTTGAAAAAGTGTTCATTTTACCTTCTCTTTTAAAAGATATTTTTCTGGGTGTAGAATTCTAGATCAATACTTTTTTATTTTTCTAATACTTTAAAGACATTGCTCCACTGTCTTCTCACTTGCATTGTTTCCAATTGGAAATCTGCTGTCATCTTTATCTTCGTTCCTTTGTACGTTGTGTCTTTTTGCCCTCCGGCTGTTTTTAAGATTTTTCTCTTTCCCATTGGTTTTGAGCAATCTGATTATGGTGTAACTTGGTATAGTTTTCCTCATGCTTCTGTGTTTGGAGTTCAGTGGAAGTCTTGGCTCAAATTTTTAAAAATACAATCATTTTTCCTTGGAGTATTTTTCTTTCCAATGATTTGTTGCTTTCCCTTACCCCCTTTCTCTCCTCTCCTTTGGGAACTCCATTTACCTATGTATTAGGCTGCTTGAAGTTGTCCCACAGATCAATGATGCTTTGTTCAATTTTTTTGAATTGAATATCTTTTTTCTCTGTGGTTCATTTTGGCTTTTGTTTGTTTTGTTTTGTTTTGTTTTGTTTTGTTTGAGACAGGGTCTCACTCTGTCGCCCAGGCCAGAGTGCAGAGGCATGATCTTGGTTCACTAAAACCTCTGCCTCCTGGGTTCGAGTGATTCTCATGCCTCAGCCTCCCAAGTAGCTGGGACCATAGGCAGGTACGACCATGCCCAGCTAATTTTTGTATTTTTAGTAGAGACAGGGTTTTACCATATTGGCCAGACTAGCCTTGAACTCCTGGCCTCAAGTGATCCACCCACCTTGGCCTCTCAAGTGCTGGGATTACAGGCATGAGCCACCTCACCTGACTTTCTGTGGTTCATTTTGGGTAATTTTTATTTATATATCTTCAAGTCCACTGATCCTTTCTTCTACAATGTCTAGTCAGCTATTATTCCCATCCAGTTTATTTTTCATCTCAGATGGTGTCATTTTAATGGATTTTTTATTTGGGTCCTTTTGATATCTTCTCTGACTCCACTTAACCTGTTCAATCTTTCCTCTAATTTTTCTTTAACAAATAGAATACAGTTATAATAACTTTTTGAATGCTTTTTGTCTGCTAATTCGAACCTCTGTGTCAGTTCTGGGTTAGTTTTGATTGACTTTTCTCCTCCTTTTGGGGTTGCATTTTCCTGTTTCTTTAAATGCTTGGAAATTTTTTATCAAATGCCAGACATTGTGAATTTGACCTTATTGGGTGCTGCCTATTTTTGTATTTTTATAAAAATGTTTGATCTTTGTTCTGGGACACAATTAAATTGCTGGAAAATAGTTCGATTTTGTCTTGCTTCTTATATTTGTTAGGAGTGACGAGAGCTGCATTTTGTAAAGGGATAATTATTCCCACTGTTGAAGCAAGACTCTTTTGAGTACTCTCCCCAGTGCCCCATGAGTTATGAGGTTTTTCAATTGCCAGATGAGAATAGGCTCTGTTGCATACTCTGTGTGAGTGTTGAGTACTCTCTCATGCTTTGGGGTGGTTCTTCTCATCTTGGGCAATTTTTTCACATGCTTATATGCTTATGGGACTTAGGGAATGTTCAAAAGCCCTGAAACTATGCACAGAAAGACCCCTGACTATTCACCTGTCATCTGGAGCCTCCACTCTATTTTCTTTTTAAAAAAAGAAAAAAAAAAAAACCCTTTTATTTTAAGTTCAGAGGTACGTGTGCAGGTTTGTTACATAGGTAAACTTGTTTCTTGGAAGTTTATTATATAAATTATGGAATCACCCAGGAATTAAGTTTTGTAACCATTAGTTATTTTTCCTGATCCTCTCCCTCCTCCCACCATCCACCCTCCAATAGGCCCCAGTGTCTGTTGTTCCTCTCTTTGTGTCCATGTGTTCTCATCATTTAGCTCCCACTTATAAGGTAGAACATGCTGTATTTGGTTTTTTTTCCTGTGTTAGTTTGCTAAGGATAATGGCCTCCAGCAACATCCATGTCCCTACAAAGGACATGATCTAGCTCCTTTTTATGTTTGCATGGCATTCTGTGGTGTATATGTACCACATTTTCTTTATCCAGTCTAGTATTGATGGACATTCAGGTTGATTCCATGTCTTTGCTATCATGGATAGTCCTGCAATTAACATATATGTGTATGTGTCCTTATAATAGAAGAGCATATATTCCTTTGGGCATATAACTGGTAATGGGATTGCTGAGTTGAATGGTATTTTTGTCTTTAGTTCTTTGAGGAATTGCCACACTGTCCTCCACAATGGTTGAACTAATTCACATTCCCACCAACAGTGTATAAGCGCACCTTTTTCTCCACAACCTTGCCAGCATCTGTTTTTTTTTTTTTTTTTTTTTTTTTTTTTTTAACTTTTTAATAATAGCCATCTGGCCTGGTCTGAGATGGTATCTCACTGTGGTTTTGATTCACATTTCTCTAATGATCAGTGGTATTGAGCTTATTTTCATATAATTGTTGGCCACATGTATGGCTTCTTTTGAAAGGGTTTGTTCATGTCCTTTGCCCACTTTTTAATGGGGTTGTTTTTTTTTTTCTTGTAAATGTGTTCAACTTCCTTATAGATGCTGAATGTTAGACCTTCGTCAGATGCATAATTTGCAAAAATTTTCTCCCATTCTGTGGGTTGTCTGTTTACTCTGCTAATAGTTTCTTTTGCTGTGCAGAGGTTCTTTAGTTTAATTAGATACTATTTGTCAGTTTTTGCTTTTGTTGCAATTGCTTTTGACATCTTTGTCATGAAATCTTTGCCTGTGCCTATGTCCTAAATGGTATTGCCTGGGTTGTCTTCCAGGGTTTTTATAGTTTTGGGTTTTACATTTAAGTCTTTAGTCCATCTTGAGTTAATTTTTGTATATTGTGTTTAAAAAGGGGTCCAGTTTTAATCTTTTGCATATGGCTAGCCAGTTATCCCAGCACCATTTATTCTTTTTCCCATTGCTTGTTTTTGTCAGCTTTGTCAAAGATCAGATAGTTGTAGGTGTGCAGTCTTACTTCTGGGATCTCTGTTCTGTTCCTTTGGTCTTTCAGTCTGTTTTTGTACCAGTGCCATTCTGTTTTGATTACTGTAGCCCTGTAGTATAGTTTGAAGCAGAGTAGCATAATGCCTCCAGCTTTGCTCTCTTTGTTTAGGATTGTCTTGGCTATTCAGACTCTTTTTTGGTTCCATATGAATTTTAAAATAGATTTTTCTAGTTCTGTGAAGAATCTCAGTGGTAGTTTAATAGGAATAGCATTGAATCTATAAATTGCTTTAGGCAGGTCATTTTTACTATATTGATTCTCTCTATCCATAAGCATGGAATGTTTTTGCATTTGTTTGTGTCATCTCTGATTTCTTTGAACAGAGTTTTGTAGTTCTCCTTGTTGAGATCTTTCACCTCCCTAGTTAGCTGTATTCCTAGGTATTTTATTCTTTTTGTGGCAATTTTGAATGGGATTGCATTCCTGATTTGGCTTTCTGCTTGACTGTTGTTGCTGTATAGGAATGCTAGTGATTTTTGCACATTGATTTTGTATCCTGCTGCTTTCCTGAAGTTGTTTATCACCTTAAGAAGCTTTTGGGCTGAGACTGTGGGATTATCCAAGCTATAGGATCATGTCATCTGCAAACACAAGGGTAGTTTGATTTTCTCCCTTCCCATTTATTTCTTTCAGTGGTGTTGGTGCCCTTTCTTTCTCTTGCCTGATTGTCCTGGCCAGGACTTCCAATAACATGTTGAATAGAAGTGGTGAGAGAGGGCATCTTTGTCTTGTGCCAGTTTTCAAGGGGAATGCTTCCAGCTTTTGCCCATTCATTATGATGTTGGCTGTTGAATTGTCATATATGGCTCTTATTCTTTCAAGGTATGTTTCTTTAATACCTGGTTTATTGAGCGTTTTTAACATGAATGGATGTTGAATTTGATCGAAAGCCTTTTCTGTATCTATTGAGATTATCATGCGGTTTTGTCTTTAGCTCTGTTTATGTGAGGAATCACATTTATTGATTTGCATATATTGAACCAACCTTGCATCCCAGGGATAAAACCTACTTGTTCATGGTGGATGAGCTTTTTGATGTGCTGCGGGATTCGATTTGCCAGTATTTTGGTGAGGATTTTTGCATTGATGTTCATCACAGATATCGGCCTGAAATTTTCTTTTCCTGTTGTATCTCTGCCCGGTTTTAGTATTAGGAGGCTGTTGACCTCCATCCTATTTTCCATAGTTTTTCTATATTCCAAACATCACAGCAATGAAGACAAAGAGCCACCCTCCAACCCAACACCTATTCTGAATTCAAAAAGCAAATCCAATGATGATGACATGACTTGGGAACACTGTAGACCTGCCAGGTGTAATCATTGGTCACCAGTTTTGGTCTTCTGTTTCTCCCTTCTTATTCTATTAATGCCATTATCAATCATAACAGAAAGTCATTTATTAAAATGAGGGACTCTGGTGACCCAGATATTTGAGTCTTTTTTTTAAATTCTCTGCAAGTGTTTCACAAAATGATTTGAGGCTTGCTAAACAAAAACAGTACTGATAAGATAAGCAGTTTACCCCACCACAAAATTCCCAAGCTGAAATGATTTTCGAACTGTACCCCAAATAAAATATCATCTTTTTTCTTCATTTACTGAACTTAATACTCTTAATGTACTATGTCAGTATATGGATGACATTTACTTTGATTTAATATTCTTATTGTGCGGTACTTTGGTGCATTGCCACGCCAAAAGGTACTAACTTGGATCAGATTCCTTAAGGAGTCAGTGACCAAAAAGCAAATTAAGAATAACGGGCACAGTGACTCACACTTATAATCCCAGCACTTTGGGGGGGCCAAGGCGAGTGGATTACCCAAGACCAGGAGTTTGAGACCAGCCTGGCCAACGTGGTAAAACTGCATCTCTACTTAAAAAATAAAATAAAATAAAAGTTAGCCAGGTGTGGTGACTTGAACCCGTAATCCCAGCTACTGGTGAGGCTGAGGCAGGAGAATCACTTGAACCTGGGAGGTGGAGGTTGCAGTGAGCCGAGATCAGGCCAGTGCACTCCAGTCTGGGTGAGCAGAGTAAGACTCCATCTCAAAAGAAAAAATAAATAAATAAAGAACAACCATCCAACTGGGCACAGTGGCGCACACCTGTGTTCCCAGCTCAGTAGCTCTGGCAGAAGGCAGAAGGACCACTCAAACTTTAGCAGTTTGAGCATGAGTTCTAATCCAACCTCGGAAATATAACAAGACTGTGTCTTTAAATAATAATAATTATAACCATCAGAGGAAGAAATTTTAACATTCACATCTTCCTCCCACTCCCCTTCCTCTGTCCTCTTTTCCTCCCCTACTGTCTCTGCTCTTCTTCTTCTTTCCTGTCCTCTGCCCTTCTTTCCTGGCTTTTCCCACGTCCATATCAGGTTAAAGTCAAAAGGACCTGGGCACGAATCCTGGCTCCACTGTCTTCTTCTTGGATGACCTCGGTAAGGTGACTTCTTAACCTGTCTGAACCTGTTTCTTCACATACAAAAACAGGACGGTGCTCTTTAGCTAAGACAGTGGTCACGAGGATCAAATGAGATAATATGCATCAAACACCTGGCACATCGTATGTGCTTAGTAATGGAAGATATTAATCCTTCATTTGATAAACATTTATTGAGCACCTGTTCTGTGGGGGCCTTGTGCTGAAGATACAGAAACAAAGGAGTACAATAAGGGATGTAGGCAAACAAATAAATTGCACTGAAGTATGGTATGAAATATTGAAATCTGAATAAAGTTATCAGAGGACAGGGATGCCCCCAGGCTGATGAGTCCTACATCACTAGAGGGATATAAGCAGACAGCATGGGTACCACTTTTTTTTTTTTTTTTTTTTTTTTTGCTGCCTGGTGTCTGGGTATAAGGGTTTGGTGGAAGAGGGACCTCTGAGCTTCGGGTGGAGTTGACTCCACTCCCAGATGGTAAGGATAGCAGTGCATGTGACTAAGCCTGGCCAATGGGAACTCACATCCCAAGGTCTTCTGAGGGACTTGACAAAGGTTTGGGGCTGCTGGCAGGCACCTTGCCTCCTTATAATACTGAGAATGAGGCTACCATGGAGGGAGCAGAGCTGAGGGATATTCAGAGACCCACCCTTGACGACATGGTTGGAACAGCTGGATTCAACCATACCTGAAGCCAAACTCTCCTTGGACTTTGATGTAAACTGAGCCCCTCAAAAAATCCCCCTTTAGTTTTCATCTAGATCAGCTTGAGTACCTTTCCACTATTCCCTGTGACCCAAAGAATCCTGTGACTGACAATGAAGATGCTGAGATGCTCAGTGAATGTTTGGTGGGAAGGGGGCATGGAAGGAACTAGATGACCTCCAGAAGCCCTTCCGTTGAGAGAGGCTTTGAGTTGGGCATTGAAGGGGCTGAATTGCTGGTTGTTTGAGGGACAGCAGAACAGAGCGGGCAGTGCAGTGCCCCAGAGTTCCGCCTACTCCAGTTTCCATTCCGGGAGCACTTCCTGGTGCATTTAAATGTGCCCCTGTGTATGAGTGCCTTCAGGGGGTTCCAAAATAGCCTGAAATATAAACAGACTGGAAACCTACTCCTTCTCTTCCTCTCCCTGCTTTTCCTCTCTCCCGGGGTAGGGATGGGGGAAGCTGGTACCGGTGCTGCAGAAGCTCCATTTGGAGGATTTAGAAAACATTTCAAGTTCGGTCTCCTTCTTTCTAAGTCTGGCAAGCCTGCCTGCCTGGGGCACTTTTCCCCCTGAGTGCCAGGCCCAGGTGTGTGGGCAGGAAAAAGCAGCTCATTGTGTTCCAGCTTCGGGTCCTTCCGGTCCTAGGACTTGGCCCCTGCCAGGCTTGGGTTCCCAAGGAAAAGAGGCAGGGAGTGCACTAGAGAAGCGGTGGGAGCTGGCACTTTCCTGCTGATGGAACAGATCCCGTCACGATAAAATTCCAGGCCACAACAATTTATTGAGCAATTACCCCTGGGAGCTAACCAGAGGGACAAAAATCAGGGAACAGAACACGCTTTAATCTGGGATTCAGGATGTTAGCCTGCCATGAACCTGGGGTAGCTGGTTCGAAAGCCAGCTCCCAGCACACCTCCCAAAATTCACACCGTTGTGGGGCCCCTCCCCTGGACCTGCACAGGCTCCATGACTCACTTTTAACCAACAGAACGCAGCAGAAGGGGTGCTGTGTGATTTCGGAGGGGAGGTCAGAATCCTTGCAGCCCCCGCTGTCCTTCTCAGGACACCCGCCCTGGGGTGCTCCCTCTAAGGGCCCAGCCACCGGCTGTGGGAAGCCCAAGACACAGGGAGAAATCACAGATAGTATTATGTGTTCCATAGTGTTTCCCCCACCCCACCCAAATTCATCTGTTGAAGTCTTAACCCTCAGCACCTCAGAATTTCCTAATCTAGGAATAAGGTTGTTGTAGATGTACTTAGTTAAGATGAGGTCATCCTGGAATAGGGTGGCTAATCCAACGTGACTGGTGTCCTTATAAATCGGGGAGATTTTGGGCACAGAAACATGCACATGTGGAGAATGCAATGTGAAAATAAAGACAGAGATGGGGGTGACGCTTCTACCATCCAGGAAATGCCAGAGATTGCCAGGAAACCATCGGAGCCTGGAAGGTTCTCCCTCACTTGGACTTTGATGTGAACTGAGTCCCTTAAAAAGTCTCCCTTTATTTTTCCTCTAGATCAGCTGGGGTGCCTTTTATCTTTTGTGACTAGAGGAGTCCTATAACTGACAATGGAGATGCTGAGATGCTCAGTCAACGTTTGGTGGGAAGAGGGGACAAGAGGAGCAGATGACCTCCAGGGGCCCCTCCTTCTGTCTCTAGGAGAGAGCCTGGAAGATTCTCCCTCACAGTCCTCAGAAGGAACCCACCCTGCTGACACCTGGACCTTGGACTTCCAGCCTCTGGAACTGTGAGACAGTGTGTGCTGAGTGATGACCTGACATCTCCTCCCCCTGTTTCAGAAATTTCAAAAATGTGGGTACCAGAGCAAAATTATTTGAGGGTTGACATCAGTCAACCTCCCAAATGGTTCAGACCAAGGTGTTTTTAGCCAATATGGGACATTCTTTCCTTGTTCAGGAAAAAAGCAAATGCGCCCTTAATTCAGTGATACCAGAGTTGTTCTTTTGCGAGGATTAGGGTCAACGCATGGCAACAGAGGGCTACACACTCATCGTGTGAGACCAGACTGGCTTGAGTCCGGGGAAGAAAAAATCCATGCTTACTAAATGCAATGTGGGATCCTGGATTGAATCCTGGAATGGCAAAAGAGCATTCACTGAAAAATGGGTGAAACCTGAATAATCTATAGTTTAGTTAAGAGTAATGTACCGACAGTGATGTCTTAGTTTTGAGAAATGTGCCATGGTAATGCAAGATGCTCACATTAAGAGAAATGGAGTGAAAGGTATACAAGGACTCTCTGTACTATCTTTACAACTTTTCTGTAACTCTAAATGTTTTTCAGGATAAAATGTTTATTAAACAAAAAAAGCTAGCATTCGCAGTGATGAAATGTGTTTGTCTTTAGACAGGTCAAAGGGGAATTGGCCAAATCCCTTGCTGATGAGGAGGTCATCTCAAAATCAAAAATCCTTCGCTCTCCCAGGTGACAAGTGGGGTAATAGTTGTTGTTCATAGGGTTATGTCAAAGACTAAATGAAATAAAACATGTAAAGGGCTTGGCATAGAGCAAGGAACATGGCAAGCATTCAGTAATCATAAGCTGCTGTTGTTGTTTAGTAAAACCACTTCACTAACAGTATCCCCATGATGCCACATCGGCTGGTGTGAGGAGTTTAGAGCTCTGCCAGCCCACTGTGGTTTTGCTCGAACGCACTCTCAAATGTATGAGTTCTCTGTTGCTGAATAACAATATTACCATTAACTTAGTGTGCTTTTTTGCTTGCTTGTTTTTGAGACAGAGTCTTGCTTTGTCGTCCAGGCTAGAGTACAGTGGCACAATCTCAGCTCACTGCAACCTCTACCTCCTGGGTTTAAGCGATTCTCATGCCTCAGCCTCCCAAGTAGCTGGGACTACAGGCACCTGCCACCACGCCTGGCTAATTTTTTTTTTTTTTTTTAGTAGAGACGAGGTTTCACCATGTTAGCCAGGATGGTCTCGATCTCCAGACCTTGTGATCGGCCTGCCTTGGCCTCCCAAAGTGCTGGGATTACAGGCATCAGCCACTGCGCCCAGGCAATTTAGTGCTTTTAAAACACATTTATGGCCAGGCACAGTGACTCACACTTGTAATCCCAGCACTTTGGGAGGCTGAGGCAGGTGGATCGCTTGAAGTCAGGAGTTCGAGACCAGCCTGGCCAACATGATGAAACCCCATCTCTACTAAAATACAAAAAATTAACCAGGCGTGGTGATACACGCCTGTAATCCCAGCTACTCAGGAGGCTGAGGCATGAGAATCACTTGAACCCAAAAGGTAGAGGTTGCAGTGAGCTGAGATTATGCCATGGCACTCCAGCCTGGGCAACAAAGTGAAACTCTATCTCAAAAAAATAAAACTATATAAATTAAAAACATTTATTATCTCACAGTTTCTGTGGGTCTGGAGTCTGGGCATGGTTTACCTGAGTCCTATGCAAAGCTGCAATTGACATGTCAGCCAAGGTCAAGGTCTCATCCAAAGGACCAACTGGGGAAGAATTCACTTCCAAGCTCATGTGGTTGTTGGCAGGGCTGAAGTCTTTTATAGTGCAACATCTCTCACACCAAATGTGTAGGGGTTTTTTTTCCATACCACAATAACCAGTTCTCCAACTCTCCAGATCCCAAGTAGGTGTCCAGTGATTCAATTCAAGTCTGACACTAACTACTGGGAGTTAACATCTGTCCCCACAGGTTAAGGGCTCGGTCTGGCAAGACTGCTTCCATTCAGGCACCAATTGCAAGTCCTGGGCTTCCTGTACTTCTGACCAACAAGCTATAAATCAGGAGTTCCCATGACCACCTCTCTATAATTTGCTAGAAAGACTCACAGAGGTGAGCAGTAACATGGCATCCAGGTCTAAGCGGCGGGCCATGGAAAGTGGGGTTCCACAGTCACCAGACCCCCTAGTCCAGTGTGATGACAAAGAGGAAGATGAAGTCGAGGATGAGGATGAAAACAATGACGACAGTGACGAGGAAGAGGATGAAGAGGATGACGTCACTGATGAGAAAGTGAATATTGAATTTGAAGCTTACTCCCTATCAGATAATGATTATGATGGAATTAAGAAATTACTGCAGCAGCTTTTTCTAAAGGATCCTGTGAACACTGCAGAACTAACAGATCTCTTAATTCAACAGAACCATATTGTGAGTGTGATTAAGCAAATGGATGTTTCAGAAGACAGCGAATATGATGTGGATGAAGATGAGGTTTTTGGTTTCATAAGCCTTTTAAATTTAACTGAAAGAAAGGGTACCCAGTGTGCTGAACAAATTCAAGAGTTGATTCTAAGCTTCTGTGAGAAGAACCGTGAAAAGAGCATGGTTGAACAGCTGGACAAGTTTTTAAATGACACCACCAAGCCTGTGGGCCTTCTCCTAAGTGAAAGATTCATTAATATCCCTCCACAGATTGCTCTGCCCATGTACCAGCAGCTTCAGAAAGAACTGGCAGAGGCACACAGAACCAATAAACTATGTGGGAAGTTCTACTTTTACCTTCTGATTAGTAAGACATTTGTGGAAGCAGGAAAAAACAATTCCAAAAAAGAAACCTAGCAACAAAAAGAAAGCTGCATTCACGTTTGCAAATGCAGAGGAAGAACTTTTCTATGAGAAGGCAATTCTGAAGTTCAACTACTCAGTGCAGGAGGAGAGCGACACTTGTCTGGGAGGCAAATGGTCTTTTGATGACATATCGATGACACCCTTGCAAACTGTGATGTTAATTCCAGGCGACAAGATGAATGAAATCATGGATAAACTGAAATAATATCTATCTATTTAACCCATTTCCAATGGACAGTGATGGGCCCGTTTTTGTAACATTACCAGAAAACTCAGTGGAGATTTACTGAAAAACTCATGACTTTATTCAGATTAAGGTCCTCTACAAAAAGTAGGATTCTGTCTCATGTGTCTGTGACACATTTACAAAATATCAGTTTTTTAAAATTTTGGTCAAATTATGAGTGGTTGATTTAAAAACTTTTCCAAGAAGAAGAAAAACATGGAGTAGAATTTAAAGAACTCAATTAAAAACTTCTATTTTTTATTAAAAAAATAAAAAAGACTCACAGTACTTAGGAAGGCACTTTACTTACTATTACTGGTTTATTATAAAGAATACAACTCAGCGACAGCCAAATGGAAGCGTTGCATAGGGTAGGGTGTGTCATGGAAGGGTGCAGAGCCTCCGTGCCCTCTCAGTGTACCTCCCTCGCAGCACCTAAATGTGTTCACCAACCCAGATCTCCAAACCTGTTGTTTAGGGTTTTTATGGAGGTCCCATTATGTAGGCATGATTGATCAAATCATTGGCCATTGGTGATAAACTCAATCTCCAGCCCTCCTTTCTTCCCCAGAGCTCTGGGGGATAGGGCTGAAAGTTCCAACCTTCTCATCCTGCCTCAGTCTTTCTGGCAACCAGCCCCAACCCTGAAGCTATCTAGGGAACCCCAACCACCAGTCATCTCATCAGCATGAGATGACATTCATCACTCCAGAGATTCCAAGGGTCTTAAAAGCTCTTACGCCAGGAACCAAGGACTAAGACCAAATATTATAACAGCAGATGCTCCTATCATCCCATCATGCAGGAAATTATAAGCATTTTAGAAGCTCTGAGCCAGGAATCGGAGATGAAGAATAAATGTATTTTTTTAATCTTCATCGTATCACAGCAGTATTCAGTTCTTTGTAGGTTGTCTTGCTAGTATTGGCTGTAGACCACCCTCAGTTCCTTGCCAAACGGGCCTCTCCATGGGGCCGCTTACAGCATAGCGGCTGGCTGCAGCAAGCCAGCCAGGGACAGAGGCCACCAGCAAGAAGGAAGTTACAATCTTACCAAACATCATCCCAGAAGTGACTTCCTGTCACCTTTGCTGGTTAGAAACAAGTCACAGATCCTCCCGAATTCAAGGGGAGGGGATGACACAAGGCATAATAGCAGGAGATAAAAGTAAAAATAAAACTAGGTAAAAATCACTGGGGATCATCTTTTTTTAAAATTTTTTGTTTTTGTTTTTGTTTGTTTTGAGACAGGGTCTGTTGCCCAGGCTGGAGTGCCATGGTGTGATCTCAGCTTACTGCAGCCTCAACCTCCTGGGCTCAAGCAATCCTCCCATCTCAGCCTCCTGAGTAGCTAGGACTACAGGCACATGCACCACCACACCCAGCTAATTTTTAAAATTGTTGTAGAGACAGAGTCTTGCTCTGTTGCCCAGGCTGGTCTTGAACTCCTGGGCTCAGGTGATCTTCCCACCTCAGCCTCCCAAAGTGCTGGGATTACAGATGTGAGCCACCATGCCTGTCCCCTAGGGAGGGACCATCTTAGAGTCCTCCGAGCCCAGAAGTGTTGAATCAAGGCCTGGCAGTTGATGAATGCACAGCTGCCTAGTACCATGCGTTAAAGGAAGCTGAAGAGGGGCTGAGGTGTCCAGGGATATAGACAATAGTAGCTACTATTTACTGAGCACCTACTACATGCCAGATACTGTCCTAAGCACTTTGTAAATACTTGCTCATTGGCTCTTTCAACAACTCTTTGAGAAAAGGTTATAAATACCTCCTTAGAGAAAAGGCCCAGTGAGGGTCAGAAAGATTAAGTGACTTGTCCAAGGTCACACAGCAGAGAGGTGGCAGAACTCAGGCTGGGATTCAAGCCCAGGCTGCCTCACATCAAAGTCCTGGCTCTAAACCCTTATGGTGACTTGTCTGTGTCAGCTAGTTGAAAAAAACAAAAAAAGATTTGAATCAATGGCTGCTGAATCTGGACATTTCTCTAAAAATAAAAATAAAGGTCAGTCCCTGTCACATGAGAGAAAGATGAAAGAGTTGGGTGTGTTCAATTGCAGAAGAAAAGGAAAAAGGTCACTTTTGCTGACTTCAGAGCTCTGAGTGGCTGTTGCAGGGAAGAGCAGGGACACTTTTTCTGGATGGCTCAAAGGCAGAAATGGAGGGGCGGGGGCGAGCTCTGGGATCCGAGGGAGAACTGTGGACAGACCCCAGCCCAGGCAGCGTCTTTCCCCTTCGTGTGGAAGGAGAGACTCGAGCTTGTCCTTGCAGCTGAGCAAATATTTCTACTTCCCCGTTGCAGGCTGGAGTCAGCCTCTTCTCTAGCCAGCTCCGCGGGCCTTCAGAGCAGCGGCCTCGGGCCGTGGGGTGGAGGTCAGCTCGGCCACCCTGACCAGATGGGACCAAAGTGACGACTGCCAGGCCCAGGTCAAAGGGCTTTGCTGACATCCTGTCTCCTTCTGAGCCTCATCACCATGACTGCAAGGGGCTGCAGAGTCCCCCTTTCCAGCCCATTCTCCATGCCACTGCTGAGTTGTCTTTCTAGAACTTACAGCAGACCAGGTCACTCCCCTGCTCAAACCCTTCCATGGCTCCCTACTGCCCTCAGGATACATTTAACCTGGCCCAAAGGCCCCACATGATGTGGCCCTGCTCACCTCTCAGGCCTTGCCTCCAACTGCTTCCCCCAAAAGTCCCATCCCACCTTTCAGCCCTCTGGAATGATATGCTGTTCCCAAGACACCAGATAATTCCAGGCCTCTGGGCTTACTCTGCCTGAGCTGCCCTTCTCCTGACAGTCTCCTACACATCCATCAAGACTCAGTCCAAACATCACCTCCTCTGAGAAGTCTTCCCTGACTCCCTCCTATGGAGTTGCTTCTCCTTCCTGTACCACATTAACCCAGGTCTCACAAAAGCTCACATTTGGCTGGGAGCAGTGGCTCATGCCTGTAATCCAGAACTTCAGGAGGCTGAAGAGGAAGGATCGTTTGAGCTCAGGAGTTCAAGACCAGCCTGGGCAACATAGTGAGATCCTGTCTCTATATAAAAATTAAAAAAAAAAAAACAGAAACTCACATTTCCTGAGCACTCACTCGGTGCTTCACATGCATGAGCTCACTCAGTCCTCCCTGCTGTTTCAGTTTCTCACCATCCTTATTTCCCAGATGGAGAGACAGGAACAGAGAGGTTGAGTGCTTTGTTCTAAGACGCACAGCCAGTAAATGGCAAAGCCAGGACAGGAACTATTTGTGTCTGACTCCAGAATCGGTGCTTTTTAAGTTTCATTGTTTATGCGTTTGAATAAAGTAAGCCATGCAAAAGGTAACAAACAAACAAACGCAGGAGTGGCAGAGAGAGAAGAGAGGTGAGGGGAGCGAGGGGAAGAGGAGGGGAAGAGGAGGGGAAGAGGAGGGGAGGGGAGGGGAAGAGGAGCGGAGGGGAGGGGAGGTCTCTACCCCCACCCCACACCAGCGACATCAGCCAGAAAACTTTTTTGATGTGTTGAGAAGCTGGGCCCAATGAAGCCCCAGTTGCCCAAACGCCTGTGTAAAGGGTCCACCTTGCAGGGCAGAACAGAATCCCACAGAATCCCGCTGCCCAGGGAGCTCAGCACCACAGCAGGGCAGCTGCCACCTGCTTCTCCATGTTGGCCACAAGGCCAGACGTCCTGAAATGGCCTGGGGCGAGAGCACCAGCGAGGAGTGACTTCTCACACAAATGGAGAGCAGCTTTTTCAAGCTGGGCGTTATCCCACAGAGGAGCGCTGTGCTGGAGGAAGACACCAGCGCCAGGCGGGTCTAGGGGGTCACGCCCAAGAGAGCACGGGAGATCAGATTCCCAGGCATTTCTTAAACGACAAAAAAAGACCCTTCTTTTTTCTTATGGAATATTCCGCTGAAACCCACTAGGAAAAGCAAAGAGTAACAGTGGCTCGCGTGTGTTGAAGACTCACCACAGGCCAGCACTTGTGAAGCATTTTATAGCATACGTTCCTGGAATCCTCACTGCACCATTCTGAGGTCTCTCCATTCTCTTGTTACCGATAAGGAAACCAAGGTGCAGAGTGATATGTGACTTATCCAAGGTCTTATAGCTCATGCATGGTGGAGATGGGATCCAAGCCCAGGCAACGTGGTCCCAGAGTGCATGCCTCTTAAATGCTGTGCTAGGTAAAGCCACTCTGGTTAAAATAGGTGTGGGAGTAGAGAGGGGAGTGAGCCCTTGTACTCAACTGCCCCAACCCACTCTCAAATCCTGACAGCCCAGGAGGGATCTCTGCAGACACCGCAGTTCGGAAGTCATTGTTGGACGGTTTTATGGCATCTCAAACCCACAAAACTGTTTATACCCTGGTTCTTCTCAGACAAATCCTGTGACTTGACCCACCCAGGTCAGCCTTAAGGTCCGCAGGGCTCAGGCATAGAGATGACTGTGGGTACCAGGAGGGAAGATGATGGCAAGAAGAGTCCAGGCATGGGAGACAGAGAAGCGTGAGGTTCAAGCCCACCACAGCCTGGAATTAGCCAGGCCTCCCTCATCGTCAGCAGCCAAGTCAGCCCTGGCTGACAACAGCAGAGGGGAATGTACTAGAAGGAGCACAGGGGCTCTCTGAACTGACAGGAGGCTGGAGGAGTGAGCTCAGGAGAGGCAGGTCTCAGGGAGGCTCTGGAAGGACTGGAATGAGGGGAGCAGGAAGCTGCCTGTTGTGAGCACTTCTGGGACCTGAGCCCCCAGCCTGGTGCCTGGCTCTGAGTGGCGCTCCGAGAATAGCTGCCGAATGAATAAATCCACGGGCATCTGATGACAGGAAAAGGCCGATTAAGACATTGCTACAACCACCATAACAACAACAACAAATCCCCAACCGTTGTTCCTTTTGACCTTGGATCAGCGCTCAAGATTCAAAGACTTAGCAGAGCACGGGCAGCTGGTCAAGTGGGAGTGTGCGCTGGAATGGGGGTGACGGAGGGGGACTGTGGCTCCCTCTCACAGAAGGAGAGGAGCGCCTAGAATGACCCCCATCGCCACCATCCCCACCGAGATGGCACACAGAGGGCATGGCCATTTGCCACAAGGAATCCAGAAGCTGGACTCTGGCAACCAATCCAACAAATGTCTGCTGTAACGGCCTGCTCCTGTTGGTAGTGATAATCACACTGACATTGGCGCTACTGTTTATGGACATGAGGATATCCCAAGACTGTGCCGAGTGCCTCTCTGCATTGTCTTACCAAGTCTTCGTAATAACAGCCTTACAGTTACTACTCCTATTTTATCAGCGAGGAAATTGAGGCTCAGAGAGACAAAGTCACCTGGCTAAGGTCACAGAGCCAGTAAGTGGTATTCACAGAAACCAGACTGTTGAACTCTGAAGAGGGTCTTCCCGATCGTGATCACATGGCTTTCTCCTCTGCCGTGGTGCGGTGTGACCTTCGGAAAGTGAGTCAGACTCTCTGGCCCTCTGTGGCTCTGCTCACCAAGCCATGACTGCCCAGAGGGGAAAATTTTTGTAACATATACAAAGGTGCCCGACGGGCCTGCAATGGTCCCGACCCTGAACCTGAGTTTCTGCCTCTGTAATGACCCACCCATTTTCTCCTACAGAGACACGGTGAGAACACAGTGATATAACCTATGCTAAAGCACATAGTAGGCTGACAGTTCAGGGAGCCAAGCGGGGCATCCACCTGCATCTCCAGCCCTGACATCATGCACATATCAGGTCCAGAGAAGTTAGCATGCACTCAGGACCACCCCCATCAGTGCCTGAGATTTTTCACTCAGCTGTACAGGCTTAGGCAAGTCACTTTCCATCATGGGCCTCAGTTTCCTTATCTGTCACAGGAGGGGGTGGTGGAGGCAATCTCCAAGGGCATGGAAGCACTGACATTGAATTTTAGGCAGTAAAATACCCGTGCTCACCTCCGGAAGGCATTTCATGCAGGCCTCACGGTGTCCTTAGAACGGGCCAAATGAATGCTGTAAATTTCCCCTCCTCCGAGGACCTCTCTCCTTCCACACCCTCCTTCTTGACGGCTCACACTTTCTCTGCTTTCAGAGAGATGTTTTTCAAACAGCCCACGTGGGGGCCCAAGCAACAGCCGCGTGCAGAAGCCCAGCCCCGGCGGTAATCCCGGGCGGAAAGTGAGCGGGAAGAAACGTGCGGGATGAAGGTGCCAGGGAAGAGGTCTTGTCCCTGATTTCCCAGTGGCCAGTGTGGGGTGGAGGCCAAGGACCAGGCCTGCGGGAAGTCCAGTGGGTCCTCTGAGAGGGCATCACTGGGACTATTCATAGCCCAGGATCCTCACCGGAATCTGGCAGGCAGGGCCAGGCACCCGCAGGGATCTTGCCTGTTTGTGGCACAAATGCGAGCTAGGTTGTTTACGTTGTTCTTCCTTCCACTGCCTCACTTAGCCTCAGACCAAATACCAACCATCCTGGAGCCTGAATAGATGTCCAAGACTCAGAATATGGTCTGTGTGCTGCACGTAATAAAATGAGAACTGGATTTGGAGTGAAGGATATAACCATGGGATTTGGCAAGACACTGAAGAGGCTTGCTGTGTGTGGTTGTTAAGGTTGTGCACTGAACAAATACACCTGAGTGATGAAGTGAATGGGGCTAAAATCTACCCTGTGCTCTGCTCTCTAAGCCATGATTGCCCAGAGGGGCATAGTTTTCAAATATACACAAAGGTGCCATATGATCCACCCATTTTCTCCTACAGAGATATGGTAAGGACACAGTAATATAACCTATGTTAAATAACCTAATGGTTATTTGCAATGAATTACCATTATTAACACGAAGACTTGTTCCACAAATGTTTAAAGGCAGCTTATGAAATTATATATGGTTAAATAGAAAATGTGATTAGATACAATATTATACATTGCTTGAATGAGGGAAGACAAAAATGAGGCATATGCACCAGTACTTCCCTTCGTGTGCCCACAGCAGACATCACTAATGGATGGATCCATCATGCACCTTGTTCACATTCTGAAAGTCAGTTTTCACCCTGGCCCAAAGGAAACGAGGAAATCGGTAAAGGGCTGTATCTTCATGCTGCGCAGTAGGTCAATAAATGAAAATTATATTCTGCGGCCTGTGGCAAGGGGAAGGGGAGGTGACCTGGATCAGGAAGTCCCATGCTGTCGTGTGTCATAGTTTTAGCCTTGAGCTTCATCATGGGCAAAACAAAGATGTAAACACTCAGGCAAGCAGACACACATACTCACAGACACAATCGGTGTCCAAAATATAAAATGATACCAGTTTCTCAGACTTCACGCAAATCGCCTACATTGAATTCTCTTGGCCAATTTTTCCTGGGGTTCCTCATAATGGGATCATGTGATGAATCAGAAAACACCCTCAACAGCAGCCCTAGAAGAAACACATTGGCAGATTTTCACTGGTGACTCCTTACAGTGAAAGCCCTGGGTAGAAAACTTAGCCAGAGCCCAGTGAGAGCGCTGTAAACCCTTTTCCCCATTACACCCGGCTCCTGGGAAGGGAGCTGGAAGAAACAGAAGCCCAAAGCTCTGCTAAGCCTCTGGTATTGGAGAGTAGGCCTTCAAATGGACCCCAAGTCCTTTTCTACGGATGAGGAAACCAAGACCCTGGGAGGATAGACCCTGGAAGGATATATCCTTGGAGTTGGGGCTCCAGATCCCCAACTCCAAGCCGGGGAATATTTCCCCTCTACTTCCCCACTCCCCCTGGAGGTTGCTCACCCCTGAGCAGCACTTCCTAGTCCAGCTCAACCCACCAGCAGGGTTGACCCACCAGCCTCCAAACCCCACGGCCCAACCCCCCCAGGCAACACCAGCTGATGGACCCCTCACCGGAGAGCAAGGCTGTGGGCTACACTGTCCCCAAGGAATCCCTCGGGAGGAACACGATCTACAGGTGGTCCTGGGGTCCCCCAGGGTAGGTGGCATTTGAGTAGGCCTCCAAGGACAGGCCCCTCCTGCCCTACAGCTTGGCAGAACAGCCAGATTATGAGCTTTGGGATCAGGCAGACCACAGTTCGAATCCCAGCCCTGCTGTTCCCCGGCTGTGTCTTTGGGAAAGTTATCTCACCACCTCTAAGCCTTAGCTTCCTCGTCTGTAAAGTTGGAACCGCTCCAAGGGCAGACATAAGACCAAGACTTCACTAGCTGAGCAGTTTATTACACTATTATCACGACCCACGATAACTCACTCACAGCATAGACAGAGCACTGACCAGGAGTTGGACAGATCTGAGTGTGGATCCTGGCTCTGATACAACTGGCCAAGTACCTTTCTGAGCCTCAGTTCCCCCATCTGTTAAATGGGAGGCAGGACTATTCCAAAGGTCAGTGGCCTGTGAGGGTGCAGTTCCAGTTTTGGCCCCTCAGATGCTGGAAGCACAAGGGAACCGGGACTTGGGCTAGAGGGAGGCAGGGCCCGAGAAGCCCTGAGAAGCCTTGAGGCCTGGAGCTCACCAGCAGCTCCCCTCGCGGGCCTGGGCTGGGGGAATGTGTAGGAGGGAGGTCCGGGGAGGGGGGCCCTGGAGCCGGGAGGAGCAGCCCTGGCGGCGGGCAGCGGTGCGGTGACCCAGGAGGGAGGGAGAGCTTGGCTCTGAGCTCATCACTCAGAGAGCTGTCTCCCCCTGGGCCGGGAACCCCGGCGGCCTGTCCTCCCCACTTCCTGCGCGCTAGGTCAATATTGTGATTTCCACTGTGCCGCCCGCCTGGGACGGCCTGGCCCTGCGCGCCGCCCAGGGTCACGGGGCTGTGGGGAGACAGGGGTATGGAGAGGTCACCCGCTGCCTGGAAGATGACTCAGGACCTGTAGGCTGCAGGCGGCGCGGCCGGGAGCCAGGAGCCCCAGTGCAGCCTCACCTCCAAATGCACAGAAATGGCGCCTGAATAAGGCCTATGCACTCTCCCATCCAAACCGAGGGATCAACCAAGGCCCGGAGAGGGCGGGGACTTGCCCAAGGTCACACCGTGAGTCTGTAGCTGAAGGAGGCCCTGAATCCCATCTCCTGACCTCAGATCGTCACCAAACCTCCATCTTCTACCCTCCCTGCCCGAGTACCCACCTTCCTCTTCATCAGCATCTGGAATGCACGTCTTCCTACACCTCCACCAGAGCCCAAGGAGAGAGGACAGGCTGACCCTGGCCAAGGAGCGTTGGTGTGGAGGCTTCTCCGGGAGTGAGGGGTGGTCAGGAGGACACAGTTCAGGACACCCACACACTGGGAGTTATGAGGATGGAGGGTGCCAGGCACCAGCCCTGAGCATCCGGAACCTGTGGCTTCATTTTTCCTACTGAGCTGTCTTGTCAAGGCTGAGAGCAGTCTTCACCTCCTCCCTGGAGCACCCACCGCACCCCTGCTCTCCTCCAGACCGCCTCCTCCATGCGGTGCACTTCTCACACCATACACCTGCCTTCCCCCGCGGATCAGGAGCTCCTGGGGGAAGGTGCCCAGGCGATCTCACTTCCAGATCCCAGGCCCAGCCCAGGGTGAGGCCATCCCTGCGTCCTGTTCATACTGCTGAGTGAGGGAAGGGAGGAGTCCTGTCTTCCCACATCACTGTCAACTCCACGGGGGCAGAAATGCCTGACCTCCCAGTGTCACCTCTCCTGGAAACTTTTTATTCTTCACGTGGTTACCTCCTGCTCTTCCTTTAGGTCTCCACTTAACTGTCACCTCCTCCTGGAAGCCTTTCCAGACCACTCTGCCAAAACCACATTAGCTGGCCCTGTTCTGAGTCCATTATATTTCCCTATCAGTGCTCTTATCCCAGGGGAATATAATGGCTTGTTAAATGTTCTTCCCTTCTAGGCTGAACTAGGACTGGAGTCCCTATCTCTGAGTGAGATGAGACTCACCATTGTGTTTCTAGCTCAGAGTCTGCTGCAGAGTCAGTGCTAGATGGATGGATGGATGAATGGATGGATGGATGGATAGATGGGCCTGGTGCAGAATCAGTGCTGGATGGATGCATGGATGGATGGATGGATGAATGGATGGATGGATAGATAGATATGCGGGTGGATGGAGGGAGGGAGGGAGGAATGGATGGATGAATGGATGGATAGATGGGCCTGGTGCAGAATCAGTGCTGGATGGATGCATGGATGGATGGATGGATGAATGGATGGATGGATAGATAGATATGCGGGTGGATGGAGGGAGGGAGGGAGGAATGGATGGATGAATGGATGGATAGATGGGCCTGGTGCAGAATCAGTGCTGGATGGATGCATGGATGGATGGATGGATGGATGGATGGATGGATGGATGGATAGATAGATATGTGGGTGGATGGAGGGAGGGAGGGATGGATGGATGGATGGATGGATGGATGGATGGATGGATAGATATGTGGGTGGATGGAGGGAGGGAGGGATGGATGGATGGATGGATGGATGGATAGATATGTGGGTGGATGGAGGGAGGGAGGGAGGGAGGGAGGGAGGGATGGATGGATGCATGGATGGATGGATGGATGAATGGATGGATGGATGGATAGATAGATATGTGGGTGGATGGATGGAGGGAGGGAGGGAGGGAAGGAGGGAGGGAGGGAGGGATGGATGGATGGATGGATGGATGGATGGATGGATGGATAGATAGATATGTGGGTGGATGGATGGAGGGAGGGAGGGATGGATGGATGGATGGATGGATGGATTGCTCATGGAGCCAGGCCTGTACTAGGGATTCAGGAGATGCTGGCAGATGGAGATGATGGTTGTGATGATAGTGGTGTCTGGGATGGGTATCTCTTGCTCTTTTCTGCCCAGCACCCCTCTTACCCCAACCTTAGTTTACTATCAGCCACCTGGTCCTCTGTGGGAAACTGCTCTTCCTTCCTTACATGAGGCTGTCAATTACTGAACCCCAATGCCTCATCCACATGACCCAGACTTGGTCAGTGATTGTCCCCCACTTCCTTAGCCGCAGTGATTGCCTCACAGGCACATGGCCCAAACAAGGTCAGTCAGTCCTTCCTTGGAACTGACATATGGATCTTAGAAGAAAGCAGTTCCCTGGTTTTAGACTGGGGTTCCCAAGCCAGGCTGATGGTAGCCAAGTTCACCTCACAGAAGGGAGAGAATGAGGCCAGCCCCAAAGGGAAGCAGAGACAGCAAGGGTGAATGACAGACAGAGATAATCCTGTTTGCCCTGAGCCGTGATTCCAGCCCCCTAGCCCTACTCCCCAGGGCCACTTCCCAGGCCAGCGAGTCCCCTTTTGTGCTCAAGATAATGTGATGTGGCTTCTCTCAGCTGCAATGGGAAGGATTCTGAATAACAGTAAGCCAAAGAGAAAACAGTGAGAGAAGCAGGGTGGGTCCAAGTGGAGACACAGATGTTGAGCAGCAATTGACCAGCAGACTCAAGGAGATGAAGGAATCTCCTGCTAAGGGCATAGCCAGAGACCCTCCAGCCCCACTGTGGGCAGAGCCAAAGGCCAAAGGCTGTGGGGCAGAAGGAGGGACCTAGGGTGGGGTTGGAGCACCTTTGCTGCAAATGACGGAAACCCCACTCAAACTGGCATATTTAGCAGGAAGGCGAGTTTATCAGTTCACATATCTAAAATGTCCATGGTTTTTAGCTTCAGGCGTGGCTGGATCCAGGTACTCAACGGCAAGTGTCAGGAGCTGTCTCTCTCCAGGCCTCCACCCTGCTTTCCTCTGTGTTGGATCCATTCTCGGGTAGGCTTTCTCCAAATGATGGCAACTTTAGGCTTCCATCCTAACAGCAAACCCAACTGAAAGGACACCTCCTTCTCCATTGTTGCAGCGAAATTCCAGAACTTAATCTGATTTGCCTTGATTTGATCACATGCTCACCCCCAAACCAACCCTGAGACAAGACGTGGGGAATGTGGTGCTCTCATGGGCCAGGCTTGGGCCACAGGTGCACTCAAGGTAAACCCCACCCAACCCACAACTTGAGAGTGGGGAGGGGTCCTCTCTAAGGGGTGCTGCCATCAGAAGCGGGAGCATGGGCTGGGCAGGCAAAATTAAAGTTGTCTACAATCTGTGGGAAGAGGTCTTTGGCTGGAAGTTGCTCCCCACAGGAATGAAGGCCCGAGGGAGAGGAAAGGAGCTCTTTGGGGAAAAGATAACGTTCCCTTTGGCTGGGATGGTCTTCGGGGGAGGGTAGAAGTCCCCCTGAAGGCAAAAGGATGGATGAGAGGAGCTCTCGGTTACTCCCAGCCCTGGAAGTCTCTGGTTTGCAGCTGTGACGCCAATGGTCTGAAGCCAGACACATTCCTGGACTCAGCCAAAAAGGCACAGATGAGATTCAAAGATGTAGGAACACCTCTGATGTCCGCATCTGCATGCTCCAAACTCATGTGTGCACCCATCCTGCAGCCCTGCACACAAAATTGCAGCCTGGCCTGTTCAAATTGCCCAAGTTCTGCAGTTTGCAGGACAGAGAGCCGATGGCTTCCAGGTTGTCAGAGTGCAGCAGTGTCCAGGGCCGCTCTGGAGTGGTCACCGAGCCTGGGAGGAGCCTGCAACTGCGGAGCTCAGAAACCCTTGCTTTGTGCTTGGAGAAAAAGAGGGAAATGCCCTCTTGGCTCTTCAAGGCTGCCAGGCTCCCTCCCCGTACTGCACAGTGACAACCTGGCCTCATACCCACGTCCCCCAACCTGGCTTCCCTCGGCCAGGCACTTCCCCTTAACCCCCTGCTTCAACTCCTCCTGTCGTCTGGAAATCCGAGGATGTATGTGCCATCCAGGGAGTACACACATCTTCGTGGATGAGGCATGTGTTACTCTGAGAGTCTATGTCCTCAACTGTGTGATGAAGGAGAAACCTTCCTGGCCAACCCCTGAGGCATGCTAAGACCATCACATGGCCGGCGGCTGTGACCATGTCTTGGGAAATTAGAAAGCCTCTCTCACAGGGCACTTCATAGTGACCCCCTCTATGGATATGGGGGAGGGAGGCAGGCAGGTTCTGAATCCTCCAGTGTGCTGTACCTTGGAGCTGGGGTTTGGGGAGAGGATGAGTCTGTCTGGTCTGAAGGCAGCAGGATGGAGGACAGTACGAGGAAGTCTCAAAATCCTTTAAAACCTTCAGTGGAATTGCCCAGCCTGGAGACAGTGCGGTCAGACGTCTCTAAATTCCCACCAGACAGGAGCCCAGCCCCTTTGTCATCTCTCCAGCATGCGCTGAACGTGTAATGTGAGCTTAGAAGTCGTGTATGGAGGGAGCCTTCCCCAAGGCACCCCACGAGTGACACTTCCTCTTGCCTTCCCTTTCAATCTGCCACTGGTCCTGTGATGCTCCTCCACAGTCCCTGCAGCATCCACCCACCTCTCACCACATCTGCCGCTACTGCCCTAGTCCAAGCCACCCTCTCTCCCAGCCAACTTCTCAGTCTCCTCACCAGCCTGTCTGCGTCCACTACCCTGGCACCCTTTCTTCGTATGGTAGACAAAACCCAACAGCCAAGCCACAAAACACAACGGCCCAGATATTTAGGGCCATCGCCCTTCTAACGGCATCCCATTACTCTTAGAAAAATAGAAAAATATCCAAACTCAGCCAAGGAGAAAAGATGATCAAATGTTTCTTTCTGTTTCTTTTCTTTCCTTTTCTTTTTTTTGAGATGGAGTCTCACTCTGTTGCCCAGGCTGGAGTATAGCTGCAAAATCACAGCTCACTGCAACCTCCGCCACCCAGGTTCTAGTGATTCTCCTGCCTCAGCCTCCCAAGTAGCTGGGATTACAGGCGCCTGCCACTACCCCCAGCTAATTTTTTTTATATTTTTAGTAGAGATGAGGTTCCACCATGTTGGCCAGGCTGGTCTCAAACTCCTGACCTCAAATGATCTGCCCACCTCGGCCTCCCAAAGTGCTGAGACTACAGGTGTGAGCCACTGCATCAGGTTCAATGTTTCTTTTTAAATTGTGGGAAAATGTATGTAAGTTAAAATTCACCATCATAACCATCTTTAAGTGCACAGTTTACTAGAAAGCCATTCACATAGCTGTGCATCCACCTCCAGAATTTTTTCATCTTCCCATACTCATCTCTGTCATTAAACAATAACTCCCAGTTTCCTCTCCTCCCCAGTCCCTGGCAGGCACCATCCTACTTTCTGCCTCTATGAATCTGACTCCCTTAAGTGCCCCATATAACTGGAATCAGACCGTATTTGTCATTTTGTGCCTGGCTTATTTCACTGGATATAATGTCCCCAAAGTTCATCCATGTTGCAGCATGTGTCAGAATTTTCTTCTTCTTCAGGGCTGAATAATATTCCATTGTACAGAGATACCACATTGTCCATATCCATTCATTCATCAATGGATGCCTGGGGTGCCTTCACTTTTTGGCTATTGTGAACAATGCTGCTATGAACATAGGTGTGCAAATATCTCTTCAAGACCCTGTTTTCAGCCGGGCACAGTGGCTCACACCCGTAATCCCAACACTTTGGGAAGCCAAGGCAGGCAGATCTCTTGAGGTCAGGAGTTCAACACCAGCCTGGCCAACATGGTGAAACCTCGTCTCTACTAAAAATACAACAACAAAAAAATTAGCCAGGCATGGTGGCAGCTGCCTGTAATCCCAGCTACTCAGGAGGCTGAGGCGGGAGAATTGCTTGAACCGAGGAGGCACAAGTTGCAGTGAGCCGAGATCGCATCACTGCACTCCAGCCTGGGTAACACCGCGAAACTTCATCTCAAAACAAACAAACAAAAAACCTGTTTTCGATTCTTTGGGGTATATACCTAGAAGTGAAATTGCTGCATCATATGGTAATTCTGTGTTTGATTTTTTTGAGGAACTACCATACTGTATTCTACAGTGGTTGTACCATTTCACATTCCCACTGCAAACGGAATGTGCACAAAGGTTCGAGTTTCTCCACATCCCTACCTACACTTGCTATTTTCTGGTTTTTTGATAGTAGCCATCTTAACGGTGTGAAGTGGGATCTAATGTTTCTTTCTTGCTTGCTGTCTTGCTTTCTTTCTTGCTTTTTTTTCTGTCTTCCCTTCTTCCTTTCTTTTTCTTCTTTTTTTTTTTTTCTTTTTTTTGAGACAGGGTTACACTCTGTCACTCAGGTTAGAGTGCAATGATGCAATCATGGCTCACTGCAGCCTCCACCCCCCAGGCTCAGGTAATCCTCTCACCTCAGCCTCCCGAGTAGCTGGGACTACCAGCACATGCCTTCACACCTAGCTAATTTTTGCATTTTAAAAAATAGAGATAGGGCCTTGCCATGTTGTCCAGGCTGGTCACGAACTCTTGGGCTCAAACAATCTGCCCACCTCGGCCTCCCAAAGTGCTGAGATTACAGATATGAGCCACTGCGCCTGGCCCCAATGTTTCTTAATGGGGGAAATAACAGTATTGTGTGGGACTTCTGGGTATTGCAGAACATTTGTCATCCCTCTCAGCACCAAATGCCAGTAGTTTGTCCCCCAGTCCCTGTGACAACCAGAAAATATTCACTGGGGAGGGTGGTGCCTCCCTGGCTGAGAGCCATCCACCCTGCCCACCTCCCCTGCCTCATTTCATGCAACTCTCCCCTTGCTCACCACCCGAGCCATGCTGGGCTTCTTTCCATCCCTTCGTCACTCCCACCTCAGTCCCACCTCAGGGCCTTTGCACTTGTCATTCCCTCAGCCTTGCCTGCTCTTCCAGATCCTCACACGATGAGCTCATCCTTCAGGTCTCAGCTCAAATAGCACTTCATCAGGGAGCCCTTCTCTGATCACCCTATGGAAAGCATCTTTCTCTCACGCGCATGGCCGTGTTTTATTGTTCCTTCTTGATACCTGAAATTACCTTATTTTCTGAAGCCAAGGTGACCTTTTAAACAAAAATAAAAATAGGCTGGTGTGGTGGCTCATACCCATAATCCCCGTACTTTGGGAGGCTGAGGCAGGCAGATTCCTGGAGCCCAGGAGTTTAAGACCAGCCTGGGCAAGAGAAGGAGACCCCATCTCTACAGAAACATTAGCCAGGCATGGTGGAATGCACCTGTAGTCCTAGATACTTGAGAGGCTGAGGTAGG
The DNA here is from genome assembly GCF_037993035.2 of Macaca fascicularis. Classification (NCBI taxonomy): domain Eukaryota; kingdom Metazoa; phylum Chordata; class Mammalia; order Primates; family Cercopithecidae; genus Macaca; species Macaca fascicularis. The sequence goes on from NC_088375.1 coordinate 212,855,724, forward strand.
AGGATCACCTGAGGCTGGAAAGTGGAGGCTGCAGAGAGCTGTGATCACACTGCTGCACTCCAGCCTGGGTGACAGAGTGAGACTCTGTCTCCAAAAGAAAAGAAAAGAAAAGAAAAGAAAAGAAAAGAAAAGAAAAATAAATTTAATAAAATTAAAAATGGAATTACCTTATTTATTATTAGTGTGTTCACCATCTCTCCATCAAGAGTACAAGCTCCTTGAGAGCAGAATTTGTCTGTCTCCCTCTCATTGGTAACCTGAACACCTGGAGCAGAGCCTGGCACGTAACAGGTGCTCAATAAATGTTTGTTGACTGAACGAATGATCAGTTACATTCAATTTTTAGAGCTGAAAGGTAGCTCACCCATTCTTGCCACCACTCCATTATACAGAGGGGGATCACAAGACCCAGGAAAGGGAACGGACTTCCCCAAGTTCACTCAAGGTCTAAGCCAGGACCAGTACCTGGTTTTTATGACCCCCGCCTGGTGCTTTTTTCTCCACCTCTCACACCTGGAGGGTTTCTGCGCCAGGCAGAATGAAAATTCAGGATCGTCACAGGGCAGCGAGAGGGAGAGGCTCCGGAGGGGCACGTGGAACCGAGGCTGCCTGCCACCAGCAGAGGCTCACAGGCACCAACTGCACACAAAGTTGATCGGCAACAGGTGGGCAGAGTGGCCCTCCCCGTGGAATGACCCTCTATCCATCTTCTTTCTCTTGCTCCTTCCTCTCTCTCTTTTATCTCTCCATCCTAAGGGAGTCCAGCTGAATGAACTATTTGATCACTGTGTCTGCCTTCTCCCGAGAATGGCCACAGCAACCTGTAAATGTCCCTCTCCCAGATCTGCTCCAATTCCAGTCCATTTGGAGAAACTAACCTTGGCCCCCTTGATCCATGGAGCTCTCGGCCAGCGTTAACCTGACGTGAGCTGGAAGGTATTTCTCCAGGGAGGCAGTTTCGCTTAGAAACAGGCTGACCTGGGTTCAAATCTCAGTTCAGCCCCTCGCAAGTCAGAGCCAAGTCACCCGTTCTGATTCAGGGGTTTCCTTGTGTGCAGGGTGAGGCCGCCTTCCCAGGGGCGTGGTGAAGAATGATTTGAGATGATCATGCATCTGCAGGACTCAGCACCATTCACTGCTGTTTGTGGCCAGCAGCCGAGGCACCTGCTAAGCACTATCCTCACTCTCCCATCTTGCCCAGGCTTCCCCAGGAAGCTCCTGCCATGTCCATTTCTAGAGGATCAGGAAAATCTCAATGGCCAGTGCATCTAGAAAAACAGGATAAGTGCAATGATAACTAATAGGACCCCGTTTGTGGAGTGTTTTTGATGCAAAGATGCCATCCTGAGCCTTCTGCAATTGATAACAGATGCAACGCCCACAGCTAGCCTGGAAGCAGGTGTGATTTTATCCCCTTTTAACAGATGAGGAAACTGAGGCAAAGAAAGGCTTATAGAATTGGCTGGGTCACATGATTCAGAAGCAGCTGGGCCAGGCAGCCTAGGGCCAGGAAGAAGGTGCACACAAAGGTCATGGAGCACCAGGGGGTGCCCAGCCCAGCCAGGAGAGTGGGGTAGGCTTTGCTCCCAGGGCCCGAAGGGGAAGCTGGTGAAGGAGAAACACTCTGCTATAGCATCACCTTCTCAGCGAGGCCCCCACGCTAACAACCCCACCTCAACCAGCACCCCTTTGCCCCAGCGCCCCCGACTGGCCTCTGCTTTGCTTACTGTTCTCGTAGGGCACAAATTTACCAGGATGGAGCAATGGGCAGAGATCAATCAGGAAGACCCAGGAAGGCTGGGTCAAGGGTTTGGACCTTACCCTGTTTACCGTTGACTACCTGGAAAGAGGGGGAAGGATCACGGGAGGCAGCCTCCACAACACACACACATACAGACACAGACACACACACACACACACCCCTCACCCCAAACAAGGCTTTGCCAGTCATCCTCAGGAGCATGCTTCAATTCTTCATTTGAACACGGATCCACCACCCTCAGCATGGATCCATGGCTGAACCCTAGAGAGTTAGGTGAAGGGGAGTGAGCAGACAGACCATTCTGAGGGTATCCACAGTCCTCCAGGAGATGTGACACATGAACCCACGTATACAATGGCCTTCCATAGGCAAAGTGGCAAAGCACCGTGGGGGCCCAGAAGAGGAATTAAACTTTTCATTCACTGTTGAGACCAGACCGTGCATATCTTCATGCCTCTCCTACACAGTTCTGCTACCTGGAATGCCAACCACCCAAACAACAAATATTTATTGAGCTTCTGTTACATACTAAGCACTTCAGAAACAAGCATGATCCATGACATTTATGGTTCCTGCCTGCACAGAGCCCGATATATCTAGGAAACTCCTGCACATCCCTCAAAACCCTACTCTAATGCCCTCTCTTCTCTGTGAATCCTCCTGACACCTCCAAGCAGCACTGCTTCCTTTCCAGTGCTCTCCTATCATCCTATGACTTCATTTGTAGGGGAGGGAGACAGGGACTGACTGGCCACTGAAAACTCACCATGCCCCAGGCTCCGTGCTTGGTACATCACAGGTGATATCCTTCCTCAGGCTCTTAGCAACTCTGCAAGGGAGCAAATAGTCCTCCTTTTTGCAGATGGAAAAATGGTCTCAGAGAGGCTGTCTTTTGCCCAGGGTCACACCGTCATCTGGTAAGTCAGAAAGCAGGGACAGGTAGCCAAAGCAGTGTCACCCCAAGGTCAACCACTGTCCGTGCTGTAGATGCCTGAAAGGCCAGGGTGGTGGGTCACACTGGGATTGCCCAGGTCCCAGTGCCAGCAGGGCACACAGCGCAGAACCCAAGAGATGGCCCTGGAACCCGGTGGGGGCTGCACTGCCCTCCTTGGGGCCTAGGTGGCGATGTGCACACTTGTCTCCCCAGTCCTTGCAGACGTCCACCTTCTGCTCCCGAATTCGATGCCCTGAAAGGCACTTCTCTCCCTCCCTAGCTTCCTCTCCCTAGCAGCCCCAGGGGTAAGCTCAGCCTTTGTCCCTGCCAACTGGGGTGCCCCCCTGGCTGACGCTTGCCACCAGAATGAGGTCTCAGGATGGGCCAACTCTGCTTCCCCAAAATGTTTCAGGGAGCGGACAGCAAGAGGTGTAGGGAGGACTCACTCACTTCCATGGTCAGACCCAGTAAGTGTCTCTGGTTCAGGCACCCACGGGGCTGCCATGGACCCATCCTTGCCTGGTCTCCCCACTCCCTTGGTCCCAGTGGCACCTCCTCAAATGCAAACAAGGCCAAGAGCTGCCACCTACAAAGTTCCAGGGACAGAGACAGAACATGTTGTCCACCTGCACCATTCAGATGGGAGATGGGACCAAGACAGGGACAGGAACCAGATCTTGTCCTAAGTGCCCTGCAAGTCAGGAGGGAGCGAGGGTAGAGCCCAGATTTCCCGATTTGTGTCCTCAGCAATTTCCAGCACAATTTGAAGCTGTTTCTACAGGGCCCCGGGGGCAACCGGAGAAAAATGCAGTCCAACCAGTTATCTGATGTAGTAATAATAAAAATAACAACAACTCCCATTTCTGCCTAGTTTCCAGCCTTTCACCTGCATTACCTCATTTGTCCTGTCACCTGCAGGGGAGGTACGTGCCACTGTCCCTTGTTTTATGGGTTCCCCAGGGAGGAAGGGGCTGACTCAAGTTTCTAGAGTGTTGGGACCGGGTCCCAGCTCCTAGGCCGGAGTCTCACCAAAGGGAGGGCTAGGAGGGGGTGAGGAGAGGCATGATGGGAGGGAAAGAGGCAGGGAAGGCTGTGTTTTGGGTGCGGGGAGCAGTCAAGCTATAAAGTGTGAGTGGGGAGTGCCCGAGGGCTCTTCCTCCTCCCAGACCTGCTCTCGCCTACCCCCTCTTCTAAAGCAGCAGCCAGGCCCTCCCCCTGGCCACTTACATCTCCTCCATCCCTTCCTCCCCTCCTGAGGCCCCCAGACAACTATCCGGGCCTCCACTGACCATCAGGCCTGGCTTTCTCTGCCTGATTTAGTCAAGATCCTCCCTTGCCTTGGACCCAATTTCCCTGTCTGTTAAATGAGTAAAGTTGGGCTTTGGCTTGGGCCTTTGAGCTCTCATGGTCCAACCCCTCCAGGGAAAAGGGTGAGGGCAAGATAAAGGGAATAGGAACAGTTGTGTATTGAGCATTGATGATGTGCTAGGTGCCAAGCACTGGGTTCCTTGCTGGTGGCACAGAGCAGTCAAGACAGACGCTCAGGGTCTTCCTGAACCTCAGTGCCCTTATCTGTCTAGTGGAGATGATTAATCTACCTCATAAAATTGTAGGGAGAGCCCAATGTGATCACGTATGTAGTGAACTTCACATAGCACCCCCCCAGCACCCATCATCAGCACCAGCAGCACCACCATCTACCCCCTCCTTCTGGTCTGGTCCAACCCATGCAGGACTCAGCCCTAAAAAGAATCTCCTGACCCCAAATCGGAAAAGCCTGGGCTCTCCTCCTAGCTCTGCCATTAACCTGCTGAGTTGCACAAACCTCAGTTTCTTCACCTGCAAAAGGAGACCAAGGTCCGTGTGGGAACGCATTAGGGACAGGCGGCAAGGTCACTCATGGAAAAGCGTCCCGTGCCAGGCCTGGCCAATGGCAGGTGCCCACGAACACTTGTTTCCTTCCTTCTTTGCTGACTCAAAATGAAATTGTATGACAGGATAGGGCAAAGACGTGACAATACTACAGTGAATTCTTAATAAGCACATACCATATGCCTCTCGCTTGCCTAAAGATTTTGCTCATTTCACTCAATCTTCCTAGACAACACTATGGGGTGGGCCAAGCCATTATCCCCATTTTACAGAGAGGGAAATTGGCCACAGAGAAGGAAAATACCATCCTCTTGAAGCCTCCAGTGCTGCCTAAAGCCCATCAGTAGTAAGCACTCAGGCTTAGTAAGTAGCCATTATGCGCCAAGGAGTGTCTTAATCCCTTCCCTGTGTGAGTCTCTTCAACCATCCCAATAATGCTTCTAAGTAGCTACGATCATTGACTCCATTTTACAGATGAGAAACTGAGTCACAGAGAAGTGAAGTCACTCACGCAATCAGCACATGGCTGAGTCAGCTTCAAACCCAGGTCTGGGTGACTCCTCTGCCTGGTTCTCTTAACCACTAATGCCAGACCTCACCTGGAGCCTGACACTCCCCTGAGGCCTCAGCACCACCCAGGGGTGTAGGCCAGACCCCATGGCCTCAGGGAGGCCAGTTCTCGTATTAAATATCCTCAAAGAGCTGGGGGTCTCAAGTTGGGCAAAGCTACCTTCCCTGGAAGGACAAAAACGTACTCCCCTAACACCACCGTTTCCCTAGATGGGCAGGGAACAGGTGCACAGGTCCCTGGCCCAGGGCTAGGTGAGGGGGAAACTTGTTTGGCAGCCAGGGCCCTGCGTGAACACGAAGAAACCCAGCCTGCAGCCCCTCGGCCCTGGCTGGAGATTAACAAAACAAATCCCCGACCAATCTCGTTTTCAACACTTGGGGAGGGGGGCCGTGTGTCAGGGGGCGGGGGGGCAGGAGGGAAACGCAGAGACATTTTACCACCTAAATAACCTTCCCTCTGTTTAGTTTCACACAAATGTACACTCCAGTGCTCGCAATTTTTTTTTTTTACATTTTTATTTTATTTTGACAAATGCTCAAACTTTCCTGCCACAAATTATTCTTGGCCAGGTTACAAGTAGAAAGGCCGTGTGTATCCTTTACTTGACAAAAAGAGAGTGGGGGGAAAAAGGGAGGGTTCTTATAAAATATTTGGGTTGCGGGTTTGAGGTGGGATTGCTTTCTTAATGTTCCCGATGGTGCCTTTGCCCGGGAGCCCACGCGTTTTCTCACCCTCTTGTGCACGAGCCGTTTCGACGTGGTCTAAATCCTTCCACCGCTGTGCTTACCTCCAGCTGTCCTGATTTCGCGGTTCTGGTTTCACGGAGCCAATTTGGAACAGCATTTGGCAAGGGCAGATTGGAGCTGGCACTTGTGCATCTCACCTCACCCAGGCCCAGCAGGATCTTGCACCTGGGCGGGCTGGAGGGTCCTGTTTGGTGAGCTTTGGGGTTCAGACAGAAGTTCCAGGTGGACCTACCCTGCCCAGGACCCAAGGAAAGGGCTGACTCTGGGGCTTCCCCAGATGTAAGGAAAGGAGTGAGTTGTTCCGTTCACCCCGAACCTGCCCCATCCATCCTCCAGCCTCCTCCCCTCCTGCAGGCCCAGCCCAAGCTCCACTCCCCAGCCTCACCCCCACCACTCTGTCCTCTGTGGCTTCACTCCAGCCAGCGCATCTCTCAGACAAAGGGAGCCTTTCCCACCTCAGTGCCTGGGCCCGTGCTCCTCCTCTGCCTGGAATCCCCACCCCTCCCCTCTTCTCATGGAGGTCTCAGTGTGGCTGTCACCTCCTCACAAACACTTTCCTGACTGCCTCCTCCAAAGCAGAGACCTTGCTCTTTGCTGCCTTAGCCCCTGGTTGGTTTCCTCATAACACTTAGGCAATTTATTCTAGCATTATTTATCTATGTTCTTTTTTTTCTGATTCTTTCTAACTAAAGTAAATAAATGATAAGTAAATAAATGAATGAGTGAGTGAGTGAGTGAAGGAGTGGTGAGTGAATAAATGAATAAGTAAATAAATGAAGTGAATGAGTGAATGAATGAGTGGTGAGTAAATATATAAAGAAGTGAGTGAGTGAACAAATGAGTGAGTGAATGGACGGATGAATGAATGTGTGAATTAGTGAATAAATGAACAAGTGAGTGAATGAATCAATGAGTGAATGAATGAATTAGTGAATGAATGAATTAGTGAATGAGTGAGTAAATAAGCGAATGAAGGAGTGGTGAGTGAATCAATGAATGAATGAGTGAATGGATGAATGAATGAGTAAATCAGTGAATAAATGAACAAGTGAATGCATGAATGAATGAAAGAATGAATGATAGTGAATGAATAAATTAGTGAATGAGTGAGTAAATGCGCAAGTGAAGGAGTGATGAGTGAATCAGTGAATGAGTGAATAAATGAATGAATGAGTGAATGGATGAATGAATAAGTTAGTGAATAAATGAACAAGTGAATGCATGAACGAATGGGTGAATAAATGAATGACAGTGAATAAATTAGTGAATAAGTGAGTGAATGAACCTGAGTGAACAAATGAGTAAAGAAGTGAGTGAATGAATGAGTGAGGCATCCTACCTGAGAGGACGCTACAGCTCTGCTGGAGGGACTGGGGACACCTTCAAACTCTCCTCTGGGAGGAAAATCCTGCCGCCACTGCGGAAACCATAAAAAGTTGATTCCTTTTGTTTCCACTTGAAGACAAGGAGCCTGGAACCATTTGTTCCCCTGGCCAAGCCCAGGCCACGGGCAGCTTTGTTTTTATCCCCAACTGCCACTGACAAGGCTGCATTTGGTTTCAGTGTAAGTGAAGACCCCACGTCTCTGAGCCTCTCACTCCCCCTGAAGCCTGGGCCAATTTTCCATTCCTAACATTGACATTAACCCTTGCCATGCCTGGCTGCCCTTTGTGAGAGGCACTCCCCACGGGCTGCTTAGCAGGGAGCACAGTGGTGCTGGCCTAAAGGGCTTGGGGGTCCACCAGTCCAGTGAGAGGGTTTTTGTCCCCAGCAGGGAGGGTCTAGGTCCTCTGGGGACCTGACTGTATCACCAAGAACATTTAAAGGCAGCTTCTTATAAAAGCAAAATCACCCAGCCACCTGAATTAGTGACCACTTCCGTGCCCGGGGCCTAAGCGTGGGGGCCACACTCTTTCCATTTAAGTCAGGCAGAAAGTACTCAAATCGTGGGTCTTAAGCAGATGTCATTATGAACTTTTCAGTGCGTGCTCTCACTCTCAGAGGTGCTTGGAGGCAGAGATTCTGAATCCCATTTGACAGATGAAAACACTGAGGCTCGGAAAGAGGCTGTGAATAGGCCAAAGCCACCCAGTAGCTCTCGTCTTCATCTCTCTGCACTGTCACCGGGCCTTTTCTCCGGCTTTGATTTGTGGTCACCACCATTGCCCCCCACCCCCCAATGTGCAGGCCAGACATCTGGGAGTTATCTTTGATGCCTTCTCCTCCTCAGCCCACATCTGAAGGGTCCCCAGTGCTGTGGGGTCTGCCTCTGCACCCCTGTAAGCACCAGTAATTGCTCGACAAATGTGTTCTGAGTTCACAATTATCAGCCTCAATTTGCATGGCCACAGAACAACTGGTGAAACCATTAGCCCTCACTCTATCGCCCAGGCTGGAGTACAGTGGCACGATCTCGGCTCACCACAACCTCTGCCTCCCTGGTTCAAGCAATTCTCCCACTTCAGCCTCCTGTGTAGTTGGGATTTTAGGCGCCCACCACCTTCCCCAGCTAATTTTTGTATTTTTAGTAGAGACGGGGTTTTGCCATATTGGCCAGGTTGATCTTGAACTCCTGACCTCAGGTGATCCACCCACCTCGGCCTCCCAAAGTGTTGGGATTACAGGCGTGAGTCACCGTGCCCAGCCGAGGCTGAACTTTCTTATTCCTTCATAGGAACCCTGCCGCTTCTCTCCAGCAATTATAATGAAAATTAATGGCTACTTCTATATAAGTGAGTTCGTGAGCAATAATTTTTGGACCAATGATATGTGAGTTGTGAGAAATCTTTCCAGAGAGGATGTCCAACCAGCATCCTGGATAGAGGACCCTTACCCTCATGGTGGTCTTCAGTGGGCTGGATGGTAGTTATGGCAGGGAGAGTGGAGTATGTCGCCTACATTCTGTGAAACTCTGGAGGGGACATGGCTCCCCCATCTCTGCACTCCAGCTCTGAGCACCACTCGTACCCAACAAGCCCTTGTTGAATGGATTCCTTCAACATTCCTACATCCACCCCTAGCAAAGGAGGAGAGAGATTAGTGGGGAGCTATGGGGGAGTGTGTGGGCTGTGAGGAGAGGTGACAGAAGGGACTCCAGGCTGGAGGAGTCCCATCCACTTGGAGCCGAGGCCCCTGGACAGGTAAGGGGAGAATGTTCGGGGAGGGAACAGGAGACTGGGCTGGGGCAGGTAATTTACCTGAACGTACAGGTAAGTACTCAACACATATGTTCTGGGATTGCTGGTATCAGCCTCAATTTGCACAGACACAGAACAATCTCTCTGCTAAACACCTTCTCCATCTTGGGTCTGGGACCTGGGCACGCACCCTGGTCCTGCATGCAGTATGATGTATTGCTTGCCTCTCATACACCAGGCGCTATCTAAGTGCTAGGGATACTCAAGGAACCTCTCTGCCAGTGGCCCCCTGCCCTCCCATGGACATGCTGGAGTTCCTCCCAAAGATGGTCAGGACCGAGGGAGTCCTGAGGGCTGTCCCCGCCCTGCTCCAGAGTGGCCGCCTCCCTCGAAGGCCCACTTGGGCATCCTAGCTCAAGTGCTCTTTCAGAACCTGTCACAAGGCTGTCCACAGCCTCAGCAACCTCTGCCCTCCTTTGCATCTGCACCTGCCCACTGCTGACCACCCCACAGGCCGTGCCTAGATCCTGCCTGAAAGCTGGGCTTCTTGGCCCTTTAGGACCAGAGAAAAAACTGAAATTGTTGGGACACCCATCCAGGGCTTTCACACGCCTGGAGTGGAGTCCAGGAATGTCAGGCAGGGAGGCAGGAAGAAGAAACCCCGTGGGTCTAGGCAGAAGAGGAGGCCAGTGAAACAGTCGCATCGACCCTGGAAGAATGGAAGCAGAGCCAGATGTGAGGGGGCAGGGGTGCACTCTGGACCCCGCCCCGCTGGACAGGAGCTGGGTTGCTCAGTGATAGGCACAAGCAGCCAGGTACCAGCAAGGCCATGCCAGAGAGAAGGAAGCTTCCTGCATCCCAGGGACACCAGACCCTGCTGCCCCAGGCCACCTGGAAACCCCCTGCGCCCGGCCTCCCCTGCAGCCCCCAGGTGTGGAGGAGGGATCTCTCCAAGGGAGCGAGACGATCAAAAGGAGGTGCCTGTAAATCACCACGGAGCCTCCCTCTCTGCTCTCCACGCACCGGGGAGCCTTCCCAGAGCTCAGATGTGGTTCAAGGACCCCTCAGAGATCCCAGCCTGGCGTGGCTCCCTCCAGCCACAGTTCAGCCCCCTCTGCCAGGGAGGAGGGTGGGTAGGGGCAGGAGAGGTCTTCCACTAGACTCGGGTTTTCGCCACACAGGTCTGACTTCCCACTTCCACCCCAACAACACACACACACATACACGCATGCACACACACTCAGACCCAGCGATGCACACACCACACAGCCAGGGGCCAGCCTCCACTGGGTGGGAGGTCCATCTTTGACCACCTGCAGCATCCCTGCCCAAACTAAGGCCATCTCAAAGGGACAGTATGCCTAGGGCCATGTGCTCCTGGAAATCGTCCTGCCACACCTTCTCCCCGGAAGCTAACATTTGCTTTAGAAAAATTGGATTGATGCTTGAACCAGGAGGTGGAGCTTGCAGTGAGCCAAGATGGCACCACTGCACTCCAGCCTGGGTGACAGAGCAAGACTCCATCTCAAAAAAAAAAAAAGAAAAGAAAAGAAAAGAAAAATCGGATTGAAATGAACACCCAGGGCCCTGCTGCAGGGGAAATGGGGGATGCCATGAGGCTACACCACGGCAGTCCTTACACCCCTGGGCAGAGGTTCCTGGACACGTGGGTCAGTCTTCAGACCCCAACTCCTTCTGCCTGCCTGGAGCTTCCTGTGCAACGGCAGCCTGAAGCCATGAGGAGCATGGCTAGGAGTCAGTTCCAATGAAAGCTTCACCCTTTCCTTGTGGCCTTGGGCAAGTCACTTGGCCTCTTTGATGAGCCCCAGGTTCCCCATTTATCAACTGTACAGGGACCAGGCACTTAGTAAATAGCACTCACCTAAGCCTTGCCCAGGGCCGCCATGGCTCAGGGTCAATAAGTATAATAAGGGGGCCATGTGTAGTCTAAGTCCCACACAGACACCATCTCATTCAACCCTCACAGGCACCCTGCCTGGGAGATACTCCCATTATCTCCACTTTACAGATGAGATGACGGGGCTCGGGGTGGTTAAGAACTTGTCCATGGTCACAGGAAGATGCAAGCCCAGGTCTGTCAGATGCCAACCCCCAGGTGCCCTGAATCAACTGCTGGCACTGCCCCTTAGTTCAGCTCAGCCCCACCTCAGCTCAGCCCTGGGGCCTCTCCTAAGGCTCTAGACGGGAGGGGTGCTGAAACTTCGCACACACAAGAAGCCACACAGCCAAGCAAATGGGTGAAGTAGCTCCCAGGGGAACTGGGCTTTCATGCCCCCAGACTGCTAATGGCCCCCAGGTTTACATCTTCCACTCCAGGCTTGGGTCATCAAATCCCTGATGTCCAACAATTATGTCAAACTCAACATATCTGAGATGGGCCCCCCTGCCTCCCCCGCTCTGCCCTCTGTTCCCAAGCCACCATCACGTCTCAGTGGGTTCTGGCGACAGCCTCCTCACTGGTCCCCCACCTCCCACCTACTACCCAGCATTCCTGCTGAGTCCTACAGTGACTCCCACGACCACCACGGTCACTCAAAGCAAAAACCAAAGCCCCCCCCTGGGTGACCCAGAGGCTCCGCTGACTCCTCTCCTCCCGCCCTCCCCCTCACCTGTCCACCCCAGCCACACTGGCCCCATTACCATCCCTAGAACCCCACAAGCATGCTCCCACCTCAGGGCATTTGACCAGCTGCGTCCTCAGCCTGGGCACCCTGCCTCCAATGACATCTCCAGCCACTCGTGCTTCAGGTCTCTGCTCGGATATCTTCTCAGTGGCCCTCCCTGACAGGCCATGTAACACAGCCCTCCTTTTCCCCTCACTCTGCTGAATTTTGTTCCCTAGCATGTGTCACTACGTGCCATGCTGCTAATGGCTTGTGGGTTTAATGTCTGCCTCATCACCGAGGACTCACACTTCTAGGAGAGTAGGAGCCTCTCCCGCCTTCTCATCTCCCGTTAATGCTTGGAGCCTAGAACAGTGCCTGGCACAAGGCAGACCCTCGAGAAACATTTTTTGAAGGAACGAAGGAATGAATGAAGGAATGTTGGCATAGTGGTGGGGGGCTGAGGATTGGGCAGGAAGGGTGGAGAGAAGCAGCAAAGGGAAATGTATGGAAACAGACATGAAAGAGCTGCACAGAAGGGTTCATGTGTGCACGGAGTGGACACGGCACACATACGTGCACGCACACACACACACACACGTGTTGGTATGGTAACCATGGATGAATAGCGAGGCCAACAGGCAGAGACACAAATGCACTATCTACTAACAAACACATTCACACACCACACAGATATGCTCACACACAAATATACACACACATGCCCATCTCCAAATATACACATACATCCTCATACGTGCATCCCCAAATATACACATACATATACATACACCCTGGCTCATGCACACACACACCCCCAGGGCTCCTTACCAGCACTCCGCTCTGGCCCTACATCCCCCCACCCCAACTCTACACCCGGCTCCCAGGCAGGGAAGGAGCTTTTCCAGGTGACCTCACTGAGCGGGAGTTAAACTCCACCAGCTCTTTTTCAAAGCGGATTTGGCTCCAGTCTCCCTTGTAATCTGCTCCTGGATCAGTGCTCACAGCGGCGCTGGCCCTGGCCTCGGGTCAGGACCTCTCACCTTCTCCCAGGAAGTCCCACTGAGTCCTCCCCCACCCCCCACACCCCCACTCAGCTGCTTCCCCTGACCAGTATAACCTGCTGAGCTGAATTCTTGCGGGGTATTTTCAAACAATTCCAGTTATTTGGGGGGAGGGGTGGCACTGTGACTCCCAGGAGGGGTTTGGGGTGGGGGTGGGGGCTAGGGAGCAGAGGGGATGCCCATCAGGGTGGGACAGCCTCTAAGTTGCCTGTGCCGCAACAGAGACCTGGCCCTGCCCCACCCTCTTTTCCAGCTTCTTCCAACCTGACTCCAGCCTGTTTCCCGAAAACACGCCTCCAAGCCCTTCCACTTGCAGGGCTGCCTGCACTTACTTCCCCAGTGAGTAAACTCCACATCCTTCAAAGCCTCAGTCCGATGTCCTTGCCACTTCTAGGCTGGGGCTGCCATCGCCCTCTGCCTGTCTTGGTCTCTGTGTTATCCTGGCCTGGCTGAGTGTCCGCCTCCTGTCTAGATGGAGGTCTCTGAGAGCAGGGGGCACAGTGATGCCGCCAATACCCAGTGCAGATCCCAGCGCAGGGCCCGACACAGAGCACAGGCCCAGGAAATGCTTATGGAATGTGAAAAGGGGGTGGGGGAGAGTAATGCAGAGGTCTGGACGAGGCACCTGGATCTGCCCCTCCCTTGCTTCTGCCTTGAGCCAGACACGCACCCTCTCTGGCCTGCAGTTCCTAAGAGCCTGGGCTCACTGAGGCCTCGGAAGAGCTGACAACAAAAGGAGGAGGTGGGGCCTAGAGGGAGCTGCCGTGGCCAGGTGGGGGTTGGTTGTGGCCCTCAGGGTCTAGAGAGTGAGGGCTGCTCCTGTCTCACACATGTCTTTACTGTCACCAGCACCACTGTCACCAGCACCATCTCTAAGACCACCGCCACTACCTTCAAGACCACCACCCTCCCCGACAGCACCATCCTCCTGTATGGCCCCCGGCACCACTGTGATCATCAACGCACTGCCCATACAGTTCTTACATCACTCTATCTGCACATGCGCATGTGAACACACACAGACACAAACACACACACACACTGTCCTCCAAAGCACAACTGTATCATTTTTCTCTCTGGACACCCCCGCCCCGCCACCACCACCCAGAGGAGAGTCTGGCACATTCTAGAAGCTCCATATTGAGGACTGAAGGAAAGGCTCAGTGGACGAGGACGGCTCCCCTGATTTGGCCCCACTTGCTCCAGCTCGCCTTGCCAACAGAGAAGGATGGAACAGGACAGGCCCGAGGTCTAAGAGGACTCCAATGTCCCTCGTGTCCCTGCCCCTGTTCTGGCTGCTCAAGACCAACAGGGCCACCAAGGGAATGATTTCTCTCTGAGTTCCCAAGTTCTTCTACATAAACCGGGCTGAGCCTCCGCCTGAAATCCCAGGACCCACAGAGTTATATCAGAAAGCCCAAGACACAGTGAGAGCTCCTGAGGCCCACCAGCCTCCGTTTCCTGGCTTGTAAAATGAGGAGCACGGCCCCACCTTTCAGGGCTGCTGGAAGGATGCCATGAGAGGCAGTAGGGCAGGTGGCCGGCTCCAGGGCCTGGCATCTGGGGGGGGTTTCCCTCCACCTGGCAGCCCCTCGTCCCCTGGACTGCACGGCTGCTGGGGTAGGGGTGTTGCTGCCGCTCTAGGGTCAGTGCTGCAGAGGTGGGGACACCAAATGTGAAGCTGCCTGAGTCCTGAGCATTCCCTAGATGCTCCCATGAGCTTCTCACCAGCCCTGCGAGGAACAGTCCACATTCCCAGCGGGCACATGAGCAAACAGCGATTCGCTTAAGGCTACCCAGCCATGAACAAGGCTCCCATGGCCCCTCAGCACGTCAGGAGGCTCTAAGGAGTGCTGTGAAGCCCTGGTCACTGAGTTACCAGCTGTCTCAACCTGGCGTTGCCACCCTCTTGGGGCAGCAGGGGACCAGAGCCTGGCTTGGATGTCCCACTTGGATGCATCCTAGGAAAGGAGTCTGCCCAGCCCCTTACGCTGCGGAGCCCGAGCTGCCTGGGGAAGTTCTTCCCACAGTCGAACCTCAGTCAGGACCTGGGCAACTGTGCAGTTTGGGGGTCATCCCTGCTCTGCCTCACCCCTACACTCACTGGGGAGACAGGAGATTGGCGGCCCACACCAGGCCCTTCCCCCTGGACCTCTTCCTCTAGAAGATTAAAGAGTCTGGGTCTCTACCACGCCTGCCGATCCCACCACCAGCCCAGGAGCAGCTTCCTGTTTGCAGGCATGGGCGCCCGTTGCCATGGTGACCACAGGAGGTGCTCCCTCCAGGTGGCTGATACCAGGCCCGGCCCCACCCTGGGCTGGCCCCTATCACTGAGGCCTGGCTCCTCCAGCAGCTGGGCTGGTAGACCATCTGGTCTGCAATCAAAGGGGCCGCAGGCAGGCGCTACCCAGGAACCTGGGCAAGGCAGCCCTTATCTCTCCCAGGCTGGGGAACTTTCCAGACTCAGGGCATCAGCCCAGTGGGGCAGAAGGGCAGGCCACAGGGCGTGGGAACAGACTAAGGGTCCCTGTGAGTGACATGGAGAATGTGAAACTCAAGCCTGAGACTGGAGACAGGCAGGAGTGGTCCGTAGCTCATTTTCAGGGTTTGCTACCCCACATCCCCCTCATCCTGCCCTGGCCTCAGCCTGCTGTGTGGCCTGGGGCACTGCACGTCACTTCTTCAAGCCCTGGTGTCCTCTCCTGCCAAGTGGGAACCACAGCGACAGGTGTGAAAATCCGAAGGTTCAAGACCCATAGGACATTGGTGGGTGCTTGGTCCTAATAATAAAGATGTTAGTTACCATTTATTGAGCACAGGCCGCTAAAGTGCATTATCTCTTTCAATGCACACAGGCCCCTGAGAGGTGGGCCTCACCGTCATCCACCCTCTACAAAACATTGATTTTCAAAGAGGTGAGGAAATTGCCCCAAATTGCACAGGTGGCTAGTAAATGTTGCTATTTTCCTCCTATTATATTTTAGCTGAACTCACAACAGGTCCCAAACCTCCAGGCCCCAAACCTCCATCCTCCCACCACAGTCCATCCTACCAGGCCAGTAGCATGATCTTTACCCGGCAGCTCGCAATTATCAGTGACTCATGTGTCATTGATAATAACTAGTAAGTGCTGAGCCCAGGTACTGAGCCAAGTGCTCTGGAATCTTTGTGACAGCCCTGTGAGATTGAAACTGCGATATGAGTGGGGAAACTGAAGCCCAGAGAGGGGCAGAGGCTCCCCCAGCATCACACAGCAAGCTGGTGTCACGGCAGAGGCTGCCAACTCTGACTGCCTCTCCATAAGCTCTAGGGGCAGGGTGGCAATCCTGGGAGTGGCCTCATAAGGCCCAATATTGTGGACCCCAGCCCTAGCCCACTCCTTGGGAGTCCAAGGAGGCAGGAAAAGGTGGAAATGGTGAGATCGGGAGGCCAAGCGTGAGTCTATTCATG
The DNA here is from genome assembly GCF_037993035.2 of Macaca fascicularis. Lineage (NCBI taxonomy): Eukaryota > Metazoa > Chordata > Mammalia > Primates > Cercopithecidae > Macaca > Macaca fascicularis. Next base: position 212,871,884 of record NC_088375.1, read on the forward strand.
AGGGAGAGGAAAGGAGAGGAGAAAGACATCTCCCCACCCTCACCCACCACCTCCTGTCCCTCAGCCCCACCCCTGCCTAGGCAGCCTAAACTCCCAGAAAGCACTGCTCCTGCCTCCACCACCCCCTACCCTATAGGGAAGGTCCCAATGGGAGGAAGACGCAGCCACAGTTGTGGGGGGCAATGGTTGCAGGAAGTCCACGCTGGAAAGACCCCCCTTCTGACCCAGCAGAAAGGCCCCTTCCCCGGGGGAGCCCTCACGGAGGCCATCTAAATGACCCATTCTCTGCAGAAAGCCAAGAGGTTGCTTCTAAATTCCAAGCCTAGTCATGCCCTCCCCTGCTTACAGCTCTCTCGTATGCCCCGCCACCATTGTTTCCAGTATGAAGAGCGAAGTTCCTTGGCCTGGCAGTCAAGGCTCTTCAGGTTCCAGCCCCACTTCTCACCACTTGCCGCACACCTGCACGCACACCTGCCACACACCTGCACATACATGCACACAAAAATGTGCACACACTGTGCTCCGATCAGACCCAACTTCTGTTTCTGGAACGTACTTCCCTCTGTCTCACCTCTTGGTCTTTGTGCTTTTCTCCCTGCCTGGAACATCCCATCTATTTACAACCTGAGTCTAGACTGGAACACAGGCTCCAGGAAGGCAAGGACAGCATCTTTGCTGCTGTATTCCTAGTGCAGAGCCTCGTCTAGAGGAGGCTTTGGGTGTGCAAACAATGCAGGACTCGTGAATGAATCAAGAACTGCCCAGAATCTTCTTCCTATAAATGTAACAGAGCCTAAGAGACAATGATTAATCCCTGCGCTTTCCAGAGTCTCCCCAGATAAAAGAATTCCAGTTCCTTTAGCGTTTCCACATTGTCCACAATAGAAGCCTGAGCTTCCAGTAGAATAAATGAGTAAGTGAGTGAATAAATGACTGGATGAATTCATAAGTGAGTGAGTGAATGAGTTAGAGAGCTAGAACATGAAGCAGAGATTTGTTGAAACAATGAAGTATATGTGTGAATAGAGAGATAGATGAGTGAATGGGTGGAAAGAAAGGGAGGGAGGGAAGGAGGGAGGGAGGAAGGAAAGAAGGAAGGAAGGGAGGGGAAAACGGAAGAATAAACCCATCCAGGTGGAGGGGCACCACCTGCAAGGTCAAAAGCACAAGAGTCAGGTCATTGCCCTGCAATCCACAAGCTTCCAGGAGAGCCCCCATACCCCCACCACAGTCCCTAGACCATAGGCTCTATACGGTCGGCAAGCTGTGGTTCAGGGTCCACCCCTGGCCCACTGTCTTTTTTTGTAAATAAAGTTTTATTTATAAAACCACATCCACATCCATTCATTTATGTATTGTCTGTAGCTGCTTCCAAGCTACAGTGGCAGAGCTGAGCAGTTGCAACAGAGATAGCAGGATGACCCGCAAAGTCTGAAATATTTACTATCTGGCCTTCCCAGAAAATGTTTGCTTGTCTCTCATGCACGAGGGACCTGAACTGGCATCCTGCCTGGAACTCTCCCAGCGCCGACTGGAATCCTCCTAGTCTTCAAAGGGTACCCAGCTTGCACACCTCTGGAACCTGGTCCTCACCACCTCTTCAGGTAGCCCTTCCAGCCCTAGGGCAGCTTAGGCTCTTCTTTCTGCTGAGTGGAAATGTTGTCCTCCTTGTCACCACCCCCATCCCGACCTCCCGCCTGGAGCACGGGTGTTTACCCCGACCTCTGCCCTGTGTCCAGCTCCCCGCCAGCCAGGACAGCTCAGGCCCAGCCGGATATGATTCTCAACCAGGGAGGCAAGTGAGTCACCGAGTCCAGAGAGGGGACATCTGCTGGGCTCTGATTCTCAGCTAATCTCAATAATTCTGTGTGAGGGGCCCAAGCCACCCCTGCTGCCTCTTGTTTGCATTTGGGCCTGGCGTGGAAGCTTGGGAGGAGATTCACTCACTCAGGATTCTGGAGTGTTTGGACCCCCGTGTTTATTCCAACTTCAGTTTTGTCTTCAGCCCCTGGGATGATTTCCCAAAAGAGCCGGGGCCTAAGAGGCTCTCTGACCTCGACCCGGGACTGTGCACTGGGAGGCAGAATTGTTCTCATTTGACCCCCACACGGATTCCTGGCCCCCCTTTACAGACAAACACACCACAAGTTATCCAGTTTCTGCTCCCGGGTTCCTGCCTTCTTGCTGCCTTCTCTAGAACCTTCCAGAATTATCCAAGAACCACACCGAGCCTCTGTGGGTGGCTTTGGACCCATTTTCACTGTGCTCCACTGATGCCTGGCTGGTCCCTGGTGGAGACTTAGCACAGTGGGGACCAAACACAGTGTCCTGGGGTGGCCATGGTCTCTGCCAAGACACAAGGCAGCAGCTGCATCCTCATAGACATCCCAAGGCCCCTTCCCCGAAGTCAACACTCAGCACGGCATGGCAGGACTCCTCGGCCCCACCTCACAGATGGGAAGACTGATACTTCTGGACACGGAAGGTCTGGAATCTAGAAGGCTTCCTTCCCCGTAGATTCTAGGCCGTGTTTGTTTTCTTTCCTCTGTTCAACGTGCCCGTTGCCTCTGTAACTATGACTACATGGAAGGGGCCAACAGACGTGGGGGAGAAGAGGAAGGAGAAAGGAATGAATGAAAACAGCCTAGCAGTTAGGAACTCAGGTTCTAGAATCAGGCTGGCTGGGTTCAGAGCTGACACTGCCACTCACTTACTAACAGAGCCTCACTTTCTTCCCCCATCAAGTGGGGTGCATAAGGCCATCTCATGGCCTTCTGAGGGTGAAATGATGTCATGTGCAACAAACGCCGGCCCAGAGTCTGGCACAGGCCAGTGGACACCCCTTCCTTCCTCTAGACACAGGGGGCTTCTTGTCATTCGCTCTGTGTGTTTGCTTATTTGTTTGTTTATTTGAGACAGGGTCTTGCTGTGTTGCCCAGGCTGGAGTACAGTGGTGTGATCCTAGCTTACTGCAGCCTCAACTCCTGGGCTCAAGCCATCCCTCCACCTCAGCCTCCCGAATAGCTGGGACTGTAGGCACATGTCACCACACCCGCTAATTAAAAAAAAAAAAAAAATTTATGGAGACAGTGTCTTGCTATGTTGCCCAGGCTGGCCTTGAACTCTTGGCTGGAGAGATCCTCCAGTCTTGGCCTCCCGACTGGGATTATAGGCGTGAGCCACTGCACCCAGCTCTCCTGGCTATTTGAACCCAGGGCATGATCTTGAGCCGTAGCGTGATGCTATTTCTAATCCTCGTTAGTACGAAACCTGCTGTGCCATCCCCAGCCCAGCCCAGCAAGGTCCAGCCCAGGCCTTGCTGCCGTGGGAGCCTACCTGGCCTGCGGCTGCCCCTGTGGCGTCACCTGTGCACATTAATGAAAAATTCACGGTGCGGAGCAGAGCCAGGCCAGACCAGGAAATTGGAAAGTCGCGGGTGCCTTACCTCAGCCCCGCCGCACACTCTCTGCTTTTATAGCTCCACGTGTAATAACATAAAAGCATAATTTATTAAAGTATCACTTTAAGTGGGGATGGCAGGAGGGGGTCCATGCCTGGGGAGCTGTGAGTGCCATATTGACCGGGAGATGCCAAGGGCGGGGGGCAGGGCAAAGTCTCGGCACTCCCCCACCCACTGTCAGCACAGCCAGCTGGGAGGGCCGGGGAAGGGTCCAGGAGCCAGGAGAAGTTGCGTGCAAAGGCAGAGCCCGGAGGCAGGAGCTGAGTGGCATGGCTTTGAATCCTGGCTGTGCGGTCTTGGGTGGGTCAGCTGCCCTCTCTGAGCAGCAGTTTCCTCATCTGTAGATGGAAGGATTTGCTCAGAGGCCCTGAGCCCCTCCTTAGCGGCTCTCCTCCTAGGACTGTTCCTCCCAGAGCGAGAGAGACCTCCAGGCACTGAGCCGTGCCAGGAAATGGCCCTAGGATTGCCTCATTAAACACGAAGGGCTATTTACACTGGAGAAACAAATATTTATCTCTGGATCGAGAAGGAGGAAGGGCTTTGGAACCGCAATCTGGCTCAGCCCTGCCTGGTGGGAGGGGGAGGAGGAAGAGGCAGGGGGAGGAGGAAGGGGCAGGGGGAGGGTACAGCCCCTGAGAGGACAGGAACAGGGCTGGGAGTCATGCAAACGCGGATTCAAATCCCAGCTCTGCCACCACCCAGCGCAGAGTCCTCACGCCCCTGTGCCTCAGTGTTCTCCCTGGAAGCATGGTCCTAAGAGCGCCCTGACTTCTCAGGGCAAATGAAGATTCAGTGCCTGGAACACGGTAGCAGTCCAGCTATGGCCGCCTCTATGCCAGGCACTGGGCAAGGGCTTGCGATCCTGTGGGGAAGAAGGCAACAGGTAGCAGGTATTTCTATTAGAAAAAAAAAAGGTGTGCAGGGAGAAGGTCTCACCGGGTGACCTACAGAGCTCCAAGGAGCTGGCAGCACCGGGAAATGGGACATTCAGCACACCGCCTGCAGAGGGTCAGATAAATCCATCAATATGCACCTGACGACTAGACGCGCAGCAGCCGTCTCCTGGTTTCACAGGCCCACTCACCCTAAGGGAAGAGTGGCTGGGCCGCCACATGGGGGACAGGATGCAAAATTTCAGAACTCAAATTCAAGAGCATCCTTTTTTTTTTTTTTTAATTTGAGACGGAGTCTCTCTCTGTCGCCCAGGCTAGAGTACAGTGGCACGATCTCAGCTCACGGCAACCTCCGCCTCCCTGGTTCAAGCGATTCTCCTGCCTCAGCCTCCTGAGTAGCTGGGACTACAGGCGCACGCCACCACGCCCAGCTAATTTTTTGTATTTTTAGTAGAGACGGGGTTTCACTGTGTTAGCCAGGATAGTCTCAATCTTTTGACTTCCTGATTCACCCGTCTCAGCCTCCCAAAGTGCTAGGATTACAGGCGTGAGCCACCGTGCCCAGCCAAGAGCATCCATTTCTACTCTGCATGGAGTCTGGGTGCTGAAATGGGAGAATTTCTGGAATCCAGCCAGTTTCCTCCACCTGCAGGGCTGCCAGCCTCATCCAGGCCACCATCCTCTCCTGCCTAGATTATTTTGGAAGCCACCTGGTTGACCCCTTCCTCCGCCCTCGCCCTCTACAGTCCTTTCACAGCAGCCGGTGTGTTCTTGCACCTTGGTAGCAGCTGGAGGTGGTTGACGGTGGCTGAGAAGAAGCCTGTGAAATGGACAGAAAGCAGGGGAGGAGGTGATCGGATGTGGGAAGAATTCACTGCATGGGAGAAGCATCCTTGGTACACCCTGGGAGAAGCTGCAAGGGGCCCAGCATCAGGGTTGCTATGAGCGGCTGTTTAGCATCTCTATGGGCCTGAGGCACAGCGTGGGCCCGGAAGACCCCAGAGGGTTGCAGACACCAGAATGCCAGCAAGCTCAGGGTGTGAGCAGACCAGACTGGTCAGACAGGAGCAAAGGCCTTCCCCAGAACTCCGGGGCTGAGCAGCCGCCCTGCCTGCCAGACCTTATTTATCTAACATTGTGGTTGTTGAGTTTGATGTTTGTGGAAATGATTCTGGGGCTCTCCTCCCACAGAGCTCCAGACCCACTGAGAACTTGAAAGTGACATTCCTCAACCCAGCTAAGGGAAGGGTGGGAGCCCAGCCAGAGGAGAGGGAAGGGAAAGCTAGCTGGAGACAGGGCAGGGAGACACGGTCAGTGTCCCAGCAGGAAATAGCCTCACGGAAAAGGGATTTACAGTCCAGGCACTGTGGCTCATGCCTATAATCCCAGCAATTTGGGAGGCCAAGGTGGGAGGATCACTTGAGGCCAAGAGTTCAAGACCAGTCCGGCCAATACGGCAAGACCCTGTTTCTATTTAATACATTTTTAAATATATAAAACCCCACCACAGTGGTGTGGGTGGGGTTAAGAGGAACCGACCAGCAATGGTGCTGCACCCAGGGGCTGGTAGGAGTGGAAAGCTGCTACTACCCTCAAGCCTGAAGGGGGAGGGGCAGGAACAGTTACTAGAACCAAGAGAGGGTCTGTGTCCAGAGCAGGAGAGGGACAAAGCCAGCCCATGGCAACTTAGCAGAGACATAAATCCCACGACCCACTTCAGCTCTCACCCCCTGTTCGCCAAGGCCAACCAGAAACCAGACAGCAAGGGGCCCAGGTGATGCCACCAGGGTCGTCAGGTCCCAGAGCCCAGGGCAGGTCTGGGGAGGGGGGCAGGGGGAGTCTGGAGGGGCCAGTAGCTCCCACAGGCCCAGGAATTATCCTTCCGCAGGTGGAATTTGAGCAGGGCCTACTGTGGGTTCACCTTTTCTACCTTAGCCTTGACCTAAAGTTCCAGGCATCCCAAAGACCCCTAGCAGCATGTGGCTCCGATCCCTGCAGGGACCAGGTAAAGGGGTGCTAAGCTTTTCCTCACAGTGGAGAAAAAGCACAGGCTACTGCGGGAGGAGGACCCTGGGCCACCTCCCTGCCTTTGCTCACCGTGTGCCCTCTCCCGGGCTCCCCTCTCTGCTCCCCTGCAGAAACCCTGCTCCTGTTGGAAGGCCCAGCTCCAGGGCCACTCACGCTTCCTCTAAGTTTAAGCGTGAGGCCTCTCAGGGGAAAGCTGATGGGGAAGAGGGGTGAGTGGTGAAAAAGGCCAGAGTTGGGGTCATCTCCAGCCTAGCAATCTCACCCCGTACCCCATCAGACCTACCACCTCTTGCCCAGATGGGGCATTCGGCTCTTTGGTGGCAGTGAGCCCCAGCAGCCCCTCCACCTCCCCACAGAAGCCAGTTCTCCTTCTGAAACCCGAATCTGTGCCCATCCCACCCACCAGCCCTGACCCTCTAACCTCTTCCAATTCCCCTCAGGAGCAAACCAGCCTCCCCAGGCTGCTGGACTGGACCCCCACAATCTAGTCCTGCCTGCTTCTCCATGGCTGCTCCCCCAAAACACAGACATCTTGCCTTTCTCTTTCACAGAGTCCCCTACTTTTCTAAAAGTGGCTGCAGCTCAGAGAGATTCTTTCCATGCAAGCACCCTCCACCCCTCGGCTTGACCCAATGCTTAGCCCACAGCAAGTGCTCTTCAATGGCCATTTGCATCGGAACCACTGACACGGGAGAACTGAATTCCAGTCCCAATCTGCTCCCACTCATTTGTCCAGACATGTCCCCTCCCTGCCCCTAAGGCTTGGGGTCCCCATTTGTACAAGGAAGGGCATAAGCTAGGAGCCTACCAGCTTGAAAGCAATGCAAGTGTCTCCTCTCTCTCTGCTTGCCTCTCTCTCTCTCTCTCTCTCTCTCTCTCTCTCACACACACACACACACACACACACACACACACACGGCCCATGCCAGCCTCTCCCCGGGACACCGGACTTCTCCGTGGATTGAATTACCAACATTTCATCGGTGGGAGGAGGGGAGGTGGGGCAGGGGAAGGAGCTGTGAATTCCGCACACTGAGCCTGTCCCCGCAAGGCCTGGACCAAATGCCACAGCGTGTCTGTGCCCATCTGCCTCTGGGCGGGGTATGGGTGGGGGTGGAGGTGCAGGCAGGGAGAGGCTCCCTAAAACTAGAATGCCAAAGAAAAGACACCGAGGGGTCACACAGACTCACACACACTTTTTCCCATGGCCACTACTGCACACGCATGCTTTCACACGTGTGCACGTGCTTAAACACACACGCATCTCCTACACACAGTCTCTCACATGTGCTACCTTCCTTTTTATGTATTCAACAAATACCCGTTGAGCCAGTCTGCCACAACGGCCTTGCTCTCCATCTCTTTTGTGAAACAGACCCCCACATTTGGTCACACCCGCACACACACCCACGCCCTCAGTCGCTCACACAAACTCACACATCCCAAGGCTGGGGCTGCAGGCCCCACCTCCTTCCAGAGCCCCGGGAGGACCCTTGCAATGTGTTCACATGATGGTCAAAGCCAAAAAGAGAAATAAAAATCAGTAGTACAGAAGTGTGCCAGGGAGTTAATTAATAAAAATATTATGATTTTTTCTGGATTTGGTAATGTTTGTGGTATTTGTCAGCTTAAAAATTGAGTAATTCGTTGTGGTTTCTTTTCTCGTTTTAAAGTCTCTTTAGTATTTGTCATTTTGCATTCTTTTTAATCAAGAAAGTCCCCAAATTGAAGACATCTTGGGCCTTACCAAGCCTGACCCGCCTCTGCAAACATCCAAATATTCAGACAAACAATCACATCCACCCTGTCTCACAGTCACTGTTGCACATGTGTTCACACTCCCACACATTCCAATAAATCAAAGACTCATCACACATGCCCCAGTGTGCACGAGGCTCACACACCTGCCCGCTGCAGACAGGCAGCCCACCCAGGGCACCCCCGGCTGGGCCCGGCCTCAGGGCAGACCAGACCCCATCTCTCCAGCCTCCCAGGCTCCTGGCCCCTGACTGCAGACACTTGGCACTCCCTAGCCTACGACCAGCTCCCAAAAGCCCCACAACTGCTTGCCACAGATGTCGACCACTCACCCTCCCTCTCCAACCCTGGAACTGGACCATAAGCCACATACCCTGATTCTTTCTCACCTTGGACCCTCGGATGCTCTATGCCCACCGCCGCCTCAGCAGGTAACCACCAAAACCCACAGAATGTTCTGGAGTTTCCCTGGAGACTGGTATGGAAAAGAGGATATAAGAATTGGAATTGTACAGCCTTTCCTGGGTTCAAATCCTGACTCTAACGCCTGCTCTGTGCTCATGGGCAAGTGAGCACACCTCACTGAGCCTCAGTTTCCCTATCTGTAAAATGAGGGGCAATCATCTTACCTTAGAGGCATGTTGGGAGGATTAACTGAGCAAACACAAGCAAAGCACAGAGCGAGAGCCCAGTGCACGGTAGCGGTCATTACCACTTTTCTTCTCCACGACAGCAGGAAGGTGAGGTTGGAGCCCCGTCCCCTCGGGACTGGCCCCTCCTCCAGCCCTCAGCCCAGTCCAGCCCCCTTTCCCTGTTGCCTCGGCCACATCACCCTCTCGGCCACCCGAGTGTTGGGATCCCAGCGCACCTGCTTCCAAGGGCTCTAATTTCCTGTAAGTGTAAGAATTCAGGTCAGACACGGCCCGCGGCCTGCAGCCCCCCTCCCGGCGGAAACCGTAAATAATCCAGCTTCGCCAGCCTGGCCCAGGCACGAGACTTTCCCTCCTTACCCACTGTGCCAGGCAGGTACAGCGATTTCCATTCACACACAGGGACACTGAGGCCGCAGAGAGGAGTCTGAGTTTGAGATCCTGACCAGTACACTAGAAAAAACTTCCTTCAAAATATGCCCTTCCCACACCCCTGCCAAATAAATGCCTTTCCTCTAGTACCCAGCTGGCCAGTGACTTATACCTGAAATCTGCCCATTAGCGCAGGGTGGCCAACAACCTTCTCCTCTAAGGGCCAGATAGAAAATATTGCAGGACTTGAGGGCCAGACAGTCTCTGTTGCAAGTACTCAGCTTTGCTGATGTAGCCACAGACAGTGCAGAGACATTTTTTTTTTTTTTTTTACAAATGCAGGGACCCAGCTGGATTCGGCCATGGCTTGCCCACCTCTATGCTGTGCACCAACCCCCTCTGCCACACTGCAAATGAATCGAGTCTAGAACCCAAGACTGTCACAGCTCGGGCCCTCGGAGTTAGAGATTTCAGCTCAGCAGTGACCAGAGGACAAAACTGAGGCCCAAAGATGGGGACATGGCCTGTCTGTGTTTCTTCAGTTGGTCAGAGCTGGGACTGCGGACTCCTTGTCTAGTGCTCTTTCCCTGACATCTTGGTCTGTACTCCAAGCCCAAGACTCGTGACCTCCTGCTTGCTCCTCTGGAAGTTCCTTTGCTATGGTGGCTGAGAACAAGCCAGGCACTTGTCTGTCTCCCACGCTGGACTGGAGGGTTCCTGGACCACCAGGATTTGAAACTGGATCATCTCAGCATCTCCAGTATCAGCCCCAGGGTCTCCCACAGTGAGAGGCTTACAGAGAGTGTGTGAAATGGGGACATTGGATCCCTATTCCAGCCCTCGGCCCAGGGACTCTAGGCCAGGGTGCCCCAGCTTTGGGACAATCAATGGTTCTCTGTTATGGGGGCTATCTTGTTCATTGTAGTATGTTTAGCAACATCCCTGGCCTCTACCCTTATCAATGCCAACAGAATGGCGGGGCACACGAACACAGCCAGTTGCAACAACCAAAACTGTCTCCAGACATTCCCAAAAGTCTCCCGAAGGGCAAAATCACCCCTGATTGAGATTCACTGCCCTAAGCCAAGGGCATCCCCCAAGTGAGAAGGTCTTCTTCCCTCCCTCACTCTGTGTGGCACAGCATGGAAACCAGCACCCGCTCTCCAGCGGCCTCAGTCTCCACAGCCCAGGATGGGTCAATGCCATTAGCAGCAGCTCCAGCTGGAGGGACCGGCGGGAGGGGAGGGGAGGAGGAGGAAGAATGTGGCCACAGCTGCAAGGCCCAAAAGTGCTGAGGAGACACGAAGACGAAGACGTTTCCCTGTGAGTCAGGACCCAGGAATGTGTCGCCCAGAGTGGCCACGAGCCAGAGCCCCCCACACGCCACCCCCATCCACCCCCAGGGCATCTGCCTTTTATTAGAACAGAAAAAGCGGCAGGTGCCAGGTCTCTGAGAGCCCATTAAGGACCCAATAAACTCTACGGAGGGGGCACTGAGCCCCTGCTGAGTCCCTGTAAAGGAGGCCCCTGCCCCAGTCCAGCCCAGAAAAAGGAGCACAGGCTTCAGTGGACACCGGGGGCTTCCACCCAGCTGTGTTGCGTCCTGACTCTACCACCCCAGCCTGGTCGCCTGGGCTCCCCAGCGTGCGTTTCCTTCTTTTTCAAATTACTGTTTTTTAATCTTTGTTTGATGAGGGTTTTTAACATTTTTTGGCTTGGAATGAAACCCAACACATCACAAGCTCGCTGTCTTGCCCTTCCCCACATGAGTCACCAGCATGAATAGCTGCCCAGGAGCCCTCTATGGGCCTCAGTTTTCACATCTGTGTAGTGGGGCTCACCCATGCGTCTTCCCCACAGGGTATTTGGGAAGGCGTTGAGAGAATATGGGTCTTTCTTCTCCTTTCCCTTCCATCCCATTCCTCATTTTAAGGCAGACCTAGCAAGCCCAGTCCCCCAAATCACTTCCCTCCCTCATCCTCAGGGCTCTACCAGCACCTCCCAAGCTCCCCGTAGCCCACCCTAGGTGCTCACAGCCCCCAGCTCCTCCTCCTGGTCCTGTTTCCACAGGCTCCCACCTGGACTCTCAGAACAGCTTCGAAGGCCATGCCTCCTCCAGGAAGCCTGTCTGCATGACACATTTCCAACACAAATCAAGTGCAACACTTCAAGAAGCATCTCCATGGACCCGTGACTATCCCTGCACCAAGCAGAGACCAGGCGCTCTGTAAACACTTGATCATTTAATCCCCACATCACAGCCAGGAGGCAGGAACTGCTCTCCCCAACTTCCAGATGTGGAAACAGAGGCTCAGAGAGGTTGAATGACATGCTCACGTCTCCTGCATTTTCCACAGTGCCAGGAGGCCCAATTCGATTTTTCAAAAGCTGTATATTCACTTTTCAGAAATTACACCAGTCATTCACATGCACAGCAGAAACTTCTGATTTTTTATTTTTTATATTATTCGTTTGGATTATAAATTTCTTCTTGCTTAATGAAACCCTTTGTGAAGCAAAATAACTTGGATGAAGAAACTGCTTATCGATAGATGATAGACTTGATACAGAGACAGTTAATATTGATATGGAGACAGCTCCTGCACACACAAACGCACACACACGCACACACACATAACCCTGAAATCATGTGGCCCCAGGACATTTCGGGAACTCGCCAGCCCCCTGCATCCCCTCCTACTTCCCGGGGTGTCAGTGTGGCTTGAGGAAAGGCAAGCTCCCCTCCTGACTTGGTCTTCCTCAGGCCTCTGGACCTAGAATTATATCTGCAGCCTCCTTCTTATACCCAGCCCTGGATCCAGCTTTTCATTAGCTAGTAAATGGAGATCTTTCATATTGAAAACTCTGGGGGCAAAGGAAGGCAGCCATGGGTGTTCTGGACCAAGTCCTGGGCTCCAAAGCAGGAGCCCTTCGGCCCGGCCCTGCCTGCAGGAGGTGCTGGGAGTCTTAGGTCCAAGGCCCCTCCCCTGGGAAGTGCCCCTTCCTCCCACAGAGCCTGCGGCCCTCTCCCAGCCGACCCTGGCCCCAGCCTGTAGACCCCCATGACTATGGGGTGTGCAAGGCATCATCCTTTGCTTTTATCGTTTCATCTAGGAGTGCCCGTGTCCTCATTTCACAAATGGAGCAGTGGAGGCTCCAGAGAGGTTAAGCCGTGTCTCCACGGCATGGGGCGTGGATTGGATGGATGGCCTGGGAGCTCCTCCCCGCTGCCCCACACCCAGACCTTGCCAGAGCCAGGTCCAGTCTCACCAGCTTCCCAGAAGCCCTGGCTCAACAGGGCTCCGTGAGAGCTTATGCCCAAGACAGCTTTTCCCCAGGGTCCAGGCCGTGCCAAGAAGGCGGCCAGCACCCGCCGGGGAGGCTGCAAGGCAGGACAGGAGCCCAGCGTCCTCAGGGGCTCTCTGTCCATGCTCACACTCTCGCTCTGCGCCTCTGGCAGGCATTGCCGTCAGCAGCAGCCCGGTGGGTCCTGGCAGAAAGGCCAGGGCAAGCAGAGAGTATCAGCTGCTCTCCTGGCCTCGACTCAGGATCAGAACGGGCCAGCCCTGGGGGGCCACCTGCACCCATCATGACCACTGCTTGCCCTCCCATGCTCCCTCTCTCCCAAGGGCTTCCACTCTCATGGGCTGTGCTCTAGGGGCAAATTTGCCTTCTGGACCACCTAGTGATCATGTAATATCCCCAGTGTCACTAACCCAGAATGCTCGAACCATTCTTTTTACCCTTATGAATTCTTCCCTTCATCTTAAAATGTCTGAACCAGCCCCTCTGTCCCTAGAACCTTTGAGCATGAGGATCTTTTCCTTTCTTGCCAAGAAGATGGAAACCCCCAGCTGGATAAGACCTGAAATCTCCAAATCTCCAAATGACACCAATGAGGACACTGAGGCCCAGAGAGGGAGAGTGACTTGCCCAAGGTCATACAGTGAGATGCTGGCAGAGCGATGACAAGGACCCCTAAGCATTTCCTCTGTCCCTGCCTGTGGGTCTGGAGCCTCCAGTCCCTAGAGCAAGGGAGACTTTCTCTGGGGCCCTGGCCCTGCCTTCCAAGTCTGCCCACCAGGGATCAGGAAGAGGTGCCCCGCCCCCGCCCTCTGTAACGGTCCACGGGCCAGGGCCTATGTTCCAAGGCTGTAGCAGGGGCAGGAGGCACCCCTTCCCCCAGTCAGGGTGCCTGGGCCTCCAGTGCCACCCCCGAAATAGAGCAGCTCTCAGCCCAAAGATCAAGTTGCAGCCTCGCTGTCCAGATGGGGCGCCTGGCAGGGCGGGAAGCGCTTCCCCCCGCCAACGCTGCCCCCACCTGCTCCCCCATCACATGTCAGCACTTGAACCAAGCCTTAAATCACAGCCTCCCCTGGAGGACCCAGCCTTTTCTGGAGGCTGTGGGGACAAGAGCAATGGGTGCAGTGTCTGGAGCTGGGGAAGGGGGACGTTAGTAACCAGAAGAAATGGTGATGGGGGGTCCCAGAGGGGAGACTGATTTAAGGGTTCTTGTACTGTTGGGGATATGCCCTGTGGCCTTAGAAGAGCCATTTGTCCTTTCTGAACCTCAGTGTCCTTGTCTGTAAAATGGGGAGAGTGCTTCAGTTCATGTAGAGGCTGCGAACAGAGAAAAGTCTCCACCCTCAAGGAGTCCACGTTCCATGGGTCAGCAGACTCTGGCTCAGGCAGTGGGGCTCTAGAGCCCGTGTTAACAGCCAGTGGGCCATATGCCAGCGGGTGCTGGGAAGCCAGAAAACGGGTTGCCCTCTTTTATTTAGAGTGGTCCAAGAAGGCGTCATCAAGGATCTGAGCAGGGGTCTCTACCCTGGCTAGGAGGGATGGGGGTTATGGGTGGGGCCACAGGAGGCATACCCCTCTGCCACCCCGAGGCTCTAGGGGTGGAACTGAGTTTTCTGTTGCAAGTGTCCAGCTGGACTTTGCCCAACAGTTCCCATTCCCCTAACACCCAGCAGTGCCTGGCCCCTGCAGTTCAGAGGAGCCCAGCTAGCAGGAGCCTGGACAGCCCAGGAGTCCTGTACTCCAGCCCTAAGACAACAGGAAGAGGCTGGTGTCCCTTATGGCTTCTCAGTGGGGTCCTGGGTTGTGAGCAGGAGGCTGTGGTGTGAAGTCCCCAGCTTCAAGGATGCCCCTGCATGACAGGGTTGGGGCCCTGGAGCTTCAGGGGTGCTGGTGTCTGCAGCGGGTGGATGCTGTGACAGTCCCACAGTGAGGGGCCCCTTTCTCTTAGGGGCCACAATCCCAATACTCCAGGGGCCGAGAGCAGTAGTGACACACCTGACCTTCCCAGCCATGACCCCATGTCATCCCCCAGCAGCCCTGCGAGGGTACAGATGAGGGCATTTACACTCAGGGAGGCTGAGTCTTGCCCAAGGCCACACATCTGGGAAACAGCAGATGTGGCTGAGTCCAAAATTCACATGTTTTATTTCTTAGGGGAAAAATACAAATCTTATACTTCGTTTGTTGTCATTAAAGCACTTGTTTATTCAGTCTCTTTTTCATTTAAAGGTTTTCTTAGTCGCTTTTTCAAAACACAAAATAACAAATGCACATTGGAACAAGTGACGCAGCGTTGTGTCAGCTGGTCATTGCTTCCCCAGCTCCCAGTGTTGGCAGGCTCAGGCGTCTCCTTCCAGGCCTTTCTCCAGGTCCAAGCATCCTCTTCGCCCTCAGGGTCTACCTGCCTTCTGGATGGTTCTTTCCTTCTTTGGCACGGGAACACTTCCAAAGAGCCTACTATATGCCAGGCTTTGTCATGAGTGCCGAGCTGGGCAGGCTCAAGGCAAAATCCCACCTTTCTGGAAACTGTGAGGACAAGCGCACAAACAGGTAAATGCAAGGCTATCAGCTCCACAGAACAGGGAATTCGGGTGTGCTTATTCACGGCTGCACCCTCGGCTCTTAGAGTGGGACCAGCCACGCAGTAGCTACTCAATAAATGTGTGTTGGTTGAATGAATGAATGAATGAATTTGCTGAGATGAAGAATCCAGAATGTGGAGCCAGTCTAGGGGGAAGTTGATGTTGAACTTGAGATCCCTGTGGGCCACCGAGGGAGGAGGGCAGGGGTCAGCCACCCTGCGGTGTTGGATGTCAGAACTTGGAGTGTGGCAAAGAAATGCAGCAGGAAGAAGTGTCCCTTTGGCTCAAACTCAGCTGCTCCACCCCCATCCCTTCCCAGGGTACAGACGGGAGGGTCTGAGCAAGGCCCCCTCCCATCGAGCCCCTCCAGCCCCAGACTGGCCAGCCCTGCCTCCCTCCCTCTCCTAAGCCGCCCCAACAAAAGCTGCCGTTGTAGGAGCCGGGACCATTGTAATTAAAAAGGAAACATAATAAAGCCCCTCTCTGAAGCCAAATCCCATCCCTAGAGCAGACGCCCGGGCCCGCCCCTCACTGCCCACTGAGGACACATGGCCCCTTTGTGTGCCCCGGGTGAGGGCCACTCCTGCCCTGCCCCACCCGGTCTCTGCCCACCCTCCCCTTCCTTCCCTAGCACTCTGATGGCCCAGTATCCCTGCTGAGAGAACCTGGCCTCCTTTTTTTGCAGGGGGGAAACTGAGGCCTGAAAAGGCAGAGCCTGGACCTAGGCCTCCTGACTTCCAGCCCGCTGCTCCCTCAGCCCAGCATCTGCCCAGAGGGAGCCGTCTCTCCTGGGATCCATGCCCCAGAGCAGGGGTCCCAGAAAGACAGTAAAGAGCCTCTTCTCACACAGCTGAGCTCCAGGGACCTCTGAGAGACCGGGTGCTGAGGCCCAGAGAGGTTTGATGGTCCTGAGGCCACACAGCAGGGCAGAAGCAGACCTAGGACAAAGCTCCAAGTCTGCACAACTCTCTGTATGGAGCCACCAGCTTGTCCTGAGCACAGAATCTGTCAGGGGCCCTGAAGGACTCGGCCTCCGAACGTCGGCGTCAGGTCTCTGGGCAGGCTGTAGAAGTGGGTGAGGGATGAGGAGCGCCCCCTGCCTTCCTCCTGCACTGTAGTGAAGACCGCTGCGGGGGAGATTAGAACTCCAGGAGGCCTCCAGAGGTGCAGGACAGGCCTCCCTGCACCAACGCAAGTGGAAGGTTGGCCATGAGTTCTCAGTGAAGACAACAGCCAATCCCCTGTCCTCTGAACTTCTGAACTTCCGGAAACTAAGCAGTGTCTTCTCCCAAACCTGCCAACCCCAGCTACCCCGGCCATCTGAACAGCCTCCGACACGGAGGTCAGAGCTGTCCAGCCGTTTCAACTTATCCCGGGGGACCTCTCCTCCGTCATCCCCAGGTCCTTAGCTGGGATCAGCCCATGGCTAAATGATGGCATTGGCTAAGGTTATCTGTGGTCCTCCCTGCCTCCCCTGTCAGGGATCCTGTTCCAGACTCCGGCTGTCTCCCCCCAGCACTCCCACCCACCTTCTCCCCTGGTTATCAGTAACCCACACAAAGGCGATCACAGCAGCAAAGGCTCAGAGGGAAGCCAGGGGAACACCACAAGCCTTCAAGTGACCAAGGATTGGGTCCCCTTCCTAACAGCGCAATGTTAGGGACGGTGATGGCAATATCTGGGGCATGGTGCCCCACCGCATGCATGGATGGTCACGTCTAGACACTCGTTTGAGACACAGGCACCTCAGGGTGTGCGGAGAAGCAGGACTATGACCAGGAAATGGTTATGTTCACAGCAAGAAGCCACCATTCATGGAGCATCTCCCGGAGGAGCCGTGCTCATGCTGCCTCCTTCAAGCCTCCCTTCCTTCCGGGGAAAATAATCACCATTCCCATTTGACAGATAAGGAAACTGCTCCAGCACATCCGGCCAGGGAGTGGTGGAGTTTGGATTCCAAGTTAGATCTGTCTGGCCCTCACCCTCTGCAAGAGGATGTACAAAATGTCTAACACCCAGCCCGTCCCATCGGACACTGTGACATCAATCCCACCCTTTGCACGGCTAACCCCTTCAGAACTAAGTGGGGGTACAAAGGTACCACTCACCCGCCTGTTCTAGTACATCAGCCAACCCAGAAATTCCCCAAAAGTGTGTGTGCATGTGAGAGTGGGCGTGAGTGTGCATACGTGTGTGCCCGTGTTTGTGTTCAGCAGCATGCTAGACAGGCCTGGGACATGGGACCCATCCATGGCCTGCCATTTCCACCTCTCCCCATGGTCCAACCACCTTGGCCAAAAGGACTGGGGCGGGGATGCTCCTGGGCACCAAGGGCAGGGAGCAGCCAGGAGGGGGGCAACGTGGGCCCCACGCACTCCTGTGCCCCAGGAGCCAGCAAGGGCGGGCAGGGATTAGGCAGATAATGCCTCTTGTAAGAACAAGGGATTGTTGCAAAGGGGAAACTAGAGTGGGGGATTGGGGGGCCAGTTCAGATTTCCCTGGGGGTGAAAACTGAGCCCCCGGGAGGAGGCGCCCTGACTGCCAGGGCCTAATCCCTGTGGTTCTCGCCCAAACCCCAAAGAAGAGGCTGTTCACGGGCAGCAGATTCCTGGGATTCATTAATTCAGGATTTGCAAGAGGGGCTACCCGGCATCCCTCCGACAGGCAGCAACCTGAGCAGGGCAGGTGGGTGCTCGTGGTCAGGGACACCCTGGGAGCCACAGGGAAGGGAGGCTGGGCTGGGAGCCCCAGGAGCCTGGGGGCAGCTCAGGGTCTGCTCTGGCAATGAAGGGAGCAGAATCTACTCCCAACTTTGCCTCACCCCAGAGCTGTTTGCCTGCCTGCCTTCCTCCTTCCTTCCCTCCTTTCTTTCTTTTCTTCCTCTTCTTTTTTTTTTTTTTTTTTTTTTTTGAGACAGGGTCTCACTCTGTTGCCCAGGATAGGGTGCAGTGGCACGATCTCAGTTCACTGCAGCCTCAACCTCCCGTCCCACCTCAACCTCCCGGGTAGCTGGGACTACAGGCGTGTGCCACCACACCCAGCTAATGTTTGTATTTTTTGTACAGACTGGGTTTCAACATGTTGCCCGGGCTTGTCTCAAACTCCTGAGCTCAAGCAATCTGCCCACATCAGACTCCCAAAGTGCTGGGATTACAGGTATGTATGAGCCACCATACCCAGCCACCCCAGAGCTATTTCTGTTTTACCAGTTTTTAGTTACTAGATTTTTCTCCTTCTCTTTATGAGATATAATTTACACACAGTAAAATGCACAGGTCTTAAATGTACAGTTGGATGAGTGTGGCAAGTATCTACACCCAGGTAACCACCATGATTAAGATCTAGAATATTCTGTCACCCTAGAAGATTCCCCTGTACTCCTTCATGTGAGTGCCCTGACCCAGGCAGCCACCGATCTGCTTTCTGTCGCCATAGATCAGTTTTGTGTCTTCCAGAACTTTCGTAAATGGAATCCTGCCGCCTGGCTCTGCAGTAGCTCCAGCCCCATGTTCATGTGAGTGGTTGGGTTTCTGTGGAAGATTTCATCCCAGTTGAGGGCTCCCTGGCTAAAATCAGGGTGCAGACCCTGGGATCTTCCCAGGCCTGAGGATTCTGGACTCCTGTGCATCTGAGTCTTTGGATTCACCTCCTGGATTTTTTCAAAACTTCCACCCGCTTCCTGTCCCAGCCCAGTTCTGTGTCAGTCCCTCCTCCTGTGACTTCCACCTCTGACCTCCACCCCAACCCCCAGGGTCCCCACAGTTGCTTGCCAGCCCCTCCCTCAACCACTCCCACCTCCACCTCTACTCCAGAGCAGCTTTCCAAATGCATAAGCCACTCTCCTTCTAGAATCCTCCATGTCTCCCTATTGCACACAGGAGAAGGTCTGAGCATCTCTGCCTGGCATTCTAGGACCTTCAGGATCTACCCTGTCTCCATCCCTCAAATCTCATCCCTCACACTCTGGGCTCCACCCACAGAACCACTCTAGGCAAAACCAGTGCACCGTTTCTCCCTCTTACTCTCTTCCACGCCTGTACTCATGCCATTCCCTCAGGAGCCGCCCGGAGCCTACTCAATCACTGCTGTCCCAGGAAGCCTGCCTTGAACTCCCCCCCCCAGACTGGGTCATGTTCCCCCCGCACCTCCTGCCCCGTCGCCAGGTCTTCCATGCCAACACCTCCCTGCCTGCACCCCCTCCCCCACCTTGAGTTCCAGCCTCCTGGGATGGTGTCTAGTTCAAATCTGGATTCCAGGGCCCAAGCCAGGGTTGGCACATCATAAATCCAGCAAGGTCCTGCCCTGGCATCTCCCCTTACCCTCCTCAGCCCTGGCCTGCACACACCTGGGCATGAGGTTTGAACTGGACTGGATTGAATTGGCAAGGTGGCACTGGGACACAGCTGAGACCCAGGGTGGCAGAACAGGCAGGAAGGAGGGGGCACATCAGGTTTCTCCAACAACTGGACAGGTCTGGGTTCAAATACTGCCCCAAAGTTGCAGGGCTTGGCAAAGTCACCTCAACCCCTAGGCTTAAATTTCCCTGTCTATAAACGGAGCCTGCCAATAATATCCTCTTCACTGTGTGTGTGTGTGTGTGTGTGTGTGTGTGTGTGTGTGCAGTGTGTGTTTATTTGTATTTTTTAGGATCCATTGACATTCTGTGCTCTAAAGGCCTTGCCATAATGTTGCCTCTGACTGTCACTATTAAGGTGAAAAGAGAGAGGACAAGAGGGAGGGAGAGGTAAGTGTCCCAATGGGAACGAGTAGGAAAGAGGGGATCTCCACCCCTCTAAGACCAGCTGTCTCCTCCCCAGCCTCCAGAATCCCCGCCTCACACACTGAGCCCAGCTTGTCTCATTGACCTCCCACACTGGCCTGCCTGCCTCCCAGCTTGGCTAAAAGCCAAGAGGCTAAACTTAGCAAGTCAGGCAAAATCAGGCAGAAAGCAGGTAAGGCACTGATGTTCATAGCAGCATACTCACAAAAGAGCAAGCCAAAATACAGAAACAACCCATGTGCCTGTCACCAGATGGACGGATAAACAAAACATGGAATGTTCCTGTAATGGAATATTATCCAGCCATGAAAAAGGAGGGAGTGACACACGCTACGACATGGATGAACCCTGGAAACACTGCGCTAAGTGAAAGAAGCCGCATATCATCTAATTTCCCTCACACAAAATGTCAAGAATAGGCAAACGCATAGAGACAGAAAGTGAACCGGCAGTTGCTCAGGGCTGGGGGGTGGAAGCATAGAGGAGTGATGACTAAAGGGTGCACAGTGTCTCTTTGTGGTGACGAAAACGCCCTAAAATTGACAGCGATGGCCAGGCATGGTTGCTCACACCTGTAATCCCAACACTTTGCGAGGCTACGGTGGGAAGACTGCCTGAGGCCGAGCATTCAAGACCAGCCTAGGCAGCAAACTGAGACCCTAGCTCTACAAAAAACAATTTTTAAATCAGCCAGGTGTGGTGGAGTGTGCCTGTAGTTCTAGCTCCTCAGCAGGCTGAGGAGGGGGGATCACATGAGCCCAGGAGGCGGAGGCTGCAGTGAGCCACGATCACACCATTGCACTCCAGCCTGGGTAACAGACAGAGACCGCGTCTCTGAAATAAATAAATAAATAAATAAATAAATAAATAAATAAATTGACAGTGTGGCAATAAATTGGTAGTGGTGATGGTTGAACTGCCTGTAAACATACTAAAAGCCGTTAAACTATATACTTTAAATGGATGAATTATAGGGTATGTGACTTCGAGCTTGATCAAGCTGTTTTAAAAAGAACAGATGTGGCCTGGGTGCAGTGGCTCACGCCTGTAATCCCAACACTTTGGGAGACCAAGGCAGGTAGATCGCTTGAGGTCAGGAGTTCCAAACCAACCTGGCCAACATAGTGAAACCCTGTCTCTACTAAAAATACAAAAAAAAAAGAAAGAAAATTAGCCGGACGTGGTAGCAGACACCTGTAATCCCAGCTACTGAAGAGGCAGGAGTTTGAGAATTGCTTGAACCCAGGAGGCAGAGATTGCACTGAGCTGAGATCTTGCCACTGCAATCCAGCCTGAGCAACAGAGTGAGACTTTGACTCAACAACAACAACAAAAAAAACCCCAAAAAACTAAAGGCTGGGTGCAGTAGCTCACGCCTACAATCCCAACACTTTGGGAGGCCAAAGTGGGTGGATCACCTGAGGTCAGGAGTTCGAGACCAGCCTGGCCAATATGGTGAAACCCGGTCTCTACTAAAAATACAAAAATTAGCCAGGTGTGGTAGCACACGCTTATAATCCCAGCTACTCAGGAAGCTGAGGCAGGAGAATCACTGGAACCTGGGAGGCAGAGGTTGCAGTGAGCCGAGATCGTACCATTGCACTCCATCCTGGGCTACAGAGTGAGACTCCATCTCAGAAAAACAAAACAAAACAAACAAAAAAGAACAGGTAGGGACAGATTGGGAAGTAGGCCTCCAGCTGGGGGACAGACTGATGGCCCCCGGCAGGAAAGTCAAGCCCTGGATTTCACCCTAGCTTCCTTGTTCTCCCAACAACCACGAGGGAAGGTTGTCACCGTACCTATTTTGCAGAGCAGAAAGCTGAGGCTTGGAACGTGCCACCTGAGGTCATGCAGCTGGGATGCTGAGATTCGAAATCAGAGAGAAGGGCCTGGCCCGGGCCTGCCCACCGTGCCCCTCCTTGGGCTTCCCTGACACTCCCAGAATGTGAGGCTGGCATCCCCAGCCTGGCACAGGCCACCCTCCGATAGGCTGGAGGGTAGAGGGAGCGGCCACTATGCTGGCACCAGCCCCAGGCATGTCCGCACAGGTGTGGGCATCCCGGCTCTGCCCCAGCGACTGCCTGGCCCTGCACCCCTGGCCAGGGCCTCATCCCCACCCTCGGGGCAAGCCCAAGCAGCTAAGAACATCTGCCCCGCCTGAAGGGGATCACCCTGGATGCCGGAGGCACCTGGCGCCCCTGGGGTGGCATCTGGGACTGGGCTGGTGGCCGGGCATGAGGGGTAGCAGGTGTGTGGCTCCAGAGGGGACTCAGACCATGTGCATCTGCATGGTGTGTGAGCCCAGCTGCAAGCACATATGTGCGGGTGCGGAGGATGCGCCAGCCCAGGGCTGCGAGTGCGTTTCAGTGTGTCCTGCTGGAAGTGGAGATCGTGGGTGTGCAAGGGATGAGCCTGGGGACAATGAGTGTGCAAATGTGGGATGCCTGGGAGGCAGACGCGAGGGCAACAGTGGGCTGGGGCCTAGTGAGTGTGCGAGTGGGTCTGTCATGAGAGGCGTGTGGCAGGATGCGCACTCGCTCATGTCTCCTCCTCTCAAATGGCTGTCACCCCACAGGGCCTGCCCAGCCACCTCCTTCATTTATTTTTCTCTCCTTCTTGTCTCCCTTCAGGATGTGAGCATCTAGGGGGTGGACACAACCCCCGAGGCCTACCCGCCACTTGTTACAAATTACAAAGCCGTGGGAGAGTGCTTGCCTCTGAGCCTCAGTTTACACATCTGTACAATGAAGATAAAAAAGTTCCTACTGCAGGAGGTTGCTGGGAGACATGGACGAGAGTAAATACAGAATGCAGCGGCCCAATGCAGAGAGTAAATGCAAGAATTCAGCGGCCCAGTGAGTGGAAACATGCGCCCCCACCTCTCCGCTGATTTTGCCCTGGCCACTCCCCTTCCGCCAAGGGCCCTGACAGTTACGGGCTCCAGGCAGCTCAGGGACGTAGGAGACTTCTGGGGTCAGGACTCACCCTCCTGGGCGGGCAAAGGCAGGCCCGGGGCAGCTTCTGGGGAGGTGACGCCCAGAACACCAGGTGTTCTGCCTTGACGAGGACAGGTGAGGATCAGAGGACAGGGTGTGGGCTCAGTACCAACATGTATTCATTCAGCAACCCCCTTCTAGGCACTAACTGTGCCAGGGCCTGCGCCAGAATCTGCAGAGCCCCCAACCCTGTCCGCCAGGTGTCTGGCAAAGGAGGAGGTTTTCATCCAGTGTGGTGTGTGCAGGATGGAATCGCAGAAGCACAGATGAGGACCCCAGAGCCAGCCTGGGGTGGCCCAGTGACGGGTCCCAGAGGAGGGGGCTACGGAGATGGGACTTCTGAGGAGCAGTGAGCCAGGTGTTCCAGGCTGAGGGGACGTCTTGAGCAGAGGCCTGGTGCCACGTGAGCATCCACCTTGAGGTAAGAAATGATGGAGACAGTGCTGGAAAGGCTGTTAGCACCAGCGGCAGGTTAGACATAATAAGGTTAAGTCCTAAGGTTCAGTCCCAGTGGTGAAATCAGATATTGGTAACGATCGTTACTCTCACCCCACCTCAACAGGGGTCTCGTGATTTGCAAAGTGCTTTCATATCTAGGATCTTCCTTGGCCTTTGTTGCAATCCTACCATGGAAGTGGGATAAAAGGCTCACTCATCCCTTTTTACTTTGGCCACTAGGGAGCTCAAAGGCTACGCTGAGCACTTACTGGCAATTACAAAGACAGCGCAGACATTACTTCTCTTTCTACACCTGTACACCTGCTTTTCTCTCTTGTACTTTGATTTTTCTCCTGGTAGTCTTTTTTTTTTTTTTTTTTTTTTTTTTCAGATGAAGTTTTGCTCTTGTCACCCACGCTGGAGTGCAATGGCACAATCTCAACTAATCACAACCTTGGCCTTCGGTTCAGGTGATTCTTCTGCCTCAGCCTTCCGAGTACCTGGGATTACAGGCATGTACCACCACGCCCAGCTAATTTTGTGTTTTTAGTAGAGACGGGGTTTCACCATGTTGGACAAGCTGGTCTTCAACTCCTGACCTCAGGTGATCTGCCTGCCTTGGCCTCCCAAAGTGCTGCGATTACCAGCGTTAGCCACCGCACCCAGCCTCCCTGGCAGTCTTTTGGGGAGTAAGAGGGCAAAGAAGAGGGCAAAGAAGAAGTTGCCACTGATGGCATATTTTGCTGGGGTCAGGGAAGGCTGTGTGCACACACCCTGACCCAACCAGGCACCCAACTCCCTTATTCTCCCACCAGGCTCTCTCCCATCATCCCTTCCAGCAGACCCTCTTTCTAAACTCTGCCTGGCACACTGTCAGCTCCAAAGGAAACTGAGCCCCGGAGGGAGATGTCACCTGCCCCAAACCTCTCAACAAGGCCAGAATCTGAGTCTCTGGAGCCCTGGCTTAGGATAGTGCTACCCTTCACCTACAAGAGCAGCCCTTCACCCCCGTGTGACGGGGAGTATGTCACTGAGCCTCTCTGAGCCCCCGCTCGAAGCTGGCTTCCACACTCACAGGAAGTTGCTTAAGGAGCTTAGAGGCGTGTTCAATGCTGATTGACTTTAAGCAAAGCAGAGCCCCTCCCTCTATTTCTACTTTGAAAGGAAACAATTTTCGGCTCCCAAGGCTGAGAGGAAGGTGTCCAAAGAGCCCTGGCTATGGGGCCACAGGACAGTGGCTTCTCCTTTCTGTGCCCCAGTTACCTCATCTGCAAAATAGGGAGGAGCGTGCTCTCCACACCCACGCACTCTCCTTCCTGGACTTCACACAGAGGACCTTCATTCCATCCTTCCCGTAATGACAGAAGGAGCTGGTGCTGTGCCCATTTTACAGATGAGGATACTGCAGCCTAGGCCACACAGCTCCCAGGTCTGAGTGAACAGCCGAGGTTCTTCACCGCGACGCCACACCACCTCTCAGAAAGGACAGCCTCCTGCACACAGCAGCGGGTACCTAAGGGTCAGGGACCTCTGGGTCCCCATGGTCCAGAACCTAAGAAGGAGGGTATTAGCCCCAAAGAGGCGTGGACCCCACCCTGGGAGCTGCTGGGCTGGGCATCACTCCAGCAGGGTCCCACCGGGGCCGTGTCGGCCACATGTGATGCAAAGTAATGACACAGCCTAATGGGAGAAGGTGCCAAAAACATGTGTATGTACAAACCAGCTGCCACCCAGCCAAACTGCAGCCCAGGATGGTTGCGAAACTCAGCCTGGCAGGTGGACCCTGGAGGTAGCTCCCAGGCGGGTACTGGAGCCCAGGCTGGCACCATCTGAGCCATGGATACCAAGGGCTGAGCAGGGCCACTGCAGGCAGGCAGGTGACACTCAGGGGCAGGCCCCTAGGGAGAGCCGGGCGGAATCAGTCCCATGCTGCTGGTTCTGGGCTCCCTGGTCTTCCTGCTGTGAGGCTGGAGGCAAAGCAGGATCCAAGGGAGCCCTTTCCGGCCTTTGAGGCTCTGTCTGCCTCCATCTCATCAAAGGTCAAGTCCAGCCTTCCTTGTGGGGAGAAGAAGAGGACAAAGGAAAGGTCAGGACTTGGAACACATCTTGGCTACCCTCTCACCCAGACACCCACCGATCCAGGAACCCTTCCAAGGTCTGCCGCTCATTATGACTCTGAGAAAATGACTTCATCTTCCTTGTACCTCAGTTTTCACAACTGTAAAATGGAGACAATAACAGTGCCACCCTCACAGGGCTGCTGTGAGGAGGCAACATAAGGCACGTATAGCCTGACAACGGTATAGCCTGGCATGCAGTGAGGTCTTGCTAACTGTTAGCCAGCGGTGTGCTGGTAAATGCTCACACACAGGGTGGGGCATGGTGGCTCATGCCTGTAATCCTGACACTTTGGGAGGCCGAGGTAAGCGGATCACTTGAAGTCAGGAGTTCGAAACCAGCCTAGCCAACGCGGTGAAACCCCGTCTCTACTAAAAATACAAAACTTAGCCGGTGTGGTGACAGGCACCTGTAATCCCAGCTACTCGGGAGGCTGAGGCAGGAGAATCACTTGAACCCAGGAGGCGGAGGCTGCAGTGAGCCACGATCACGCCACTGCAATCCAGCCTGGGTGACAGAGTGAGAGTCTATCTCAAAAATAAATAAATAAATAAATAAATAGAAATAAATGCTTAACAGTAGGCTTCTGGGGGTATGAGGGGTCCTGGTTTTATAGCCCTGCCCAATTTCCATGGTACAAATACCCTCACCACCACCACTATCAAGCCACCAACACAACATCCCAGAACGCGAAGCTGGGGAGAACTGAGAACCGGCACGCTCCTGCATAGATAGCGTTTCCACCCTACATGAAAATGGAAGATTTTAGCACTAAGAGACGTTTATAGGCAGACATTTAGAGGAGGCTAGCAGAAGTTTCTTACACCCTTAAAGTAAAAAAGAACCACTATTATCTATTAAGAGAATAGATAATAGTACAATTATAGAGAGAATCTATAAGAGAAGACATAATAGTACAAATCTGTAAGAGACAGAGAATAGATAAAAGTACAATCTATTAAAAAATAGATAATAGTACAATTATTAGGAAGTAGTGAACTGAGTGTTTATTATCTTTGTAACATGATTTGTTCAATTGCAAATTTATAAAATTTAACTTTTGGTGATAGCTGTCCGTAACAGCCGCTTTGCAAATTCCTGAGAATTCGCCAACCGGCTCTTGCAAGCCGGTGCAAGCCAGCTCCAGCTCACCCCTGATTTTACTATTCCGATTCTATCACACCTCCTTGTTTTCACATAAGCCACTTCTTCTGCTTGGAATACCCTTTTTTGTATGCCTTTTCTCTTGGCAAACTCCCACTGTTTCCCCAATAATCTAGATAATTCTGTGAAGACACCATGCCATTGATTAGAATCTCAGTGAGCCCTCATGACTCTATGAGCTAGATCTTGATGGCTCCGTTTTTCAGATGAGGAGACAGGCTTGGCAAGGTCTGTCAGCTGAATGGTGACGTTCCTGGGGGGCCAGACTGTGTCAGGCATTGCCTTTTGCAGAGACGAGGTGCGCAGATGACTTTCCAGCATGCTCGGAAGAACATTTCACTGCCTGCTTGCATGTTCCCTCTCATGCCCTTGACTCAAGCATTGGGCTCCATTTCTCTGGGTTAGCATTGCCCTGTCTGGGTAGTCTGGGTACAGGAAGCTGGGGGAGACCCTGGAATGGACCAGGAGAGCCAGGCAGAAGCTGGATGGGGCTGAAGGAGCCAGGAAGCTCTGGGACCCACTGCCAAAGAGCTGGGGAGCAGAGCAGGCGGGGAGGGCTGTGCACAAGGAGGCACTGACCGCCTGCCCGCCTGGGGGAGAAGCTTCTGGAGGAATGTAAGCTATGAGGGAGGAGGGGGCAGGCAGGCCCAGGCAGTCGCAGCATGGCCCCCTGGGGAAAGTGGTGGGGGAAGGGGGACATAAGCCAGAGGAGACCCTGGTAGGGCCCTTGGCCTTGGCAGCTGCCCACAAAGAAAGCAACCCCAGACTCATCCATCATGGGAGCTGGGAACCGAAGGGAGGAGGTACCTACTGGGGCCACGGCTGCCCAGCGAGGGCAGAGCCACTCTCCCAAGCCTCTGCTGAGACAGGGCGCTGGCACAGGGAAGCCACTGGGGTGTGGCAGCCAGAACTGGGTTCACACCCTGCCCAATCATTTCCTGGACGTGTGACCCCTTAGCATGACACCTCCAACCTGAGCCTCAGTTTCCCCTCCTATAACTCCACCTCTCAGAGTCACGGTGAGTCACACCCTGCGGGCAGCATCCCAGGTGTCTGGCCCATAGCAAGTGACCATTGGAATCACAATAATAAGAGCAGCCAGCCTCTACTGGGAGCTTCCCTAGGCCAGCACCGTGCTGCGAGCTTCCCACAGTCCCAGCCTTCAGCTTCTCAAGGCCCCTAGGAAAGGGCTAGCCCAGAGCTGCCCTGGATAGGAAAGAAAACCCAAGCACAGAGGTTCAGGGTGTTCCCAGGGTCACAGTACAGCAGTGAGTAGCTGGGAGCCTGGCCCTGACCCGAGCTCCGTGCCCCTCAAGACAGCAGGCTCCTCAAGGGTGGGCCCTGTCCTCAACCCCAAGCACGGAGCAGCAGACCGCAGAGCTCAGTGGCTGCTGAATGGACAGAGATGCCTCCCAGCTGTGCCACCACCCCATTGACCCCCCAGATTTGAGACCAGGTTAGTTCACCACCCCCACCCCGGATCCAGGCCTCCATTGGCCAATGCAGACCCAGGCTGTTTTGCCCCCACACCCAGCCTTGGCCCTGAGGGGCTGTGGAGCTCAGGCACCCCGTCTCAAGCTCCGTTTCCCCACTTTGCTACTGGGTGATGGGAAGAAGAACTCAGACGGGGTGGGAGCTCCAGCGGCTGCCTTCGGAACAGGAGCCAGAGGTGGGTGAAGGGGCTTCCTGCCTGGCGGGACTCAGGCCTGAGGACTCCCTACCACCAAATGGCTGCTTCTAAATCATCCTTACAAAATACAGAGATGACCCAAGAGTGCCCGTCCCCCCAGCCCTTGGGGGACAGAGGGAAGCTGGCTGAGTAGACAGTCCATGGAGGAGGAGGAGAGAGCTGCGGGGAATAAGAATGGACAGGGAGTGAGAGGGCTGCCCCCTGGTCATCAGGCCCCAGCCCTGCGTGCTCAAATGCACACACCCGAGCCCAGCCTGGGGAGGCCCTTCAACGCCTGCCAGGCCAATCCCTCCTCTCCACACGCCCTTCCAAGGGCTGGAGACCCAGGAGTCCTCACACCCCTGGAGCCTTTGGGGACCTCACAAATGCAGAGCACAAACACGAGACACTTTGTACATTTTACCCCATTTTCCCCTTCCATCCTCCCTGTAGGACAGGTGAATATTTCTCCACATCTACTGATGAGAAAATTGAGCAGCCCAGAAAGGTGAGGTCACTTACCCAGGGTCACATAGTAAGGAAGGAGCAAAGCCAAGACCATGACTCTTGTCCGACCTGTCTGTCCTACCCCAAACCTGTGCTCCGGCTACTAGAGAACAGCTGGTGACCACATGCATCCTCCGCCACATGTGCATGGGACATGGGCTCTACAACCTGGTCCCTGGGGAAGGGAAGAGCCATTTAGTCTCTCTGGGTCCGAGTGATGATGAAGATGGTGGTGAAGGAGGAAGGAAATGCCCCAGGGCTAGAACAGCGGTTGCAGGTGCATGGTCAGAGAAAGAAGCTGAGACTCAAGTCAAGGGAACCTGGGATCATTCCTGCATTGACATTCACAGGCTGTGTGGTCTCAAGCAAGGCACTTCCCCTCTCTGAGACTCAGTGTTCTTGAGTGTACAGTGGAGGTGAGAATGCCTCCCTCTAGTGTTGACATGAAGGTCCAGGGACACCTATCATGCTGAGCATGTGGCACCTACTAGGTTCTCAATAATGGCTTTCTGTGTCCCCTTCCTCCACAGGATGTGAGCCCAAGGCAACCTTTGTCCAAGCAGGTGGTCTTTCTGGAAGAATAGTAGGGAACTTGGTTCTGGTAGCATCCATGGCACCGCCCCAGCTTCCAAAGCTGCTCAGTAAAGACTTACCGGATGTCCTCAGACCAGCCCTGCCACTGGGACAGGAGGGCAAGTAAAGCCTGCGTGAATCGCTGTGACAGCACAGGGCTCTGCAGTTACAAGCAGCCAGCCCATGAACGGGGACTGTGTTTCCTCTGAGGGGCTTCCTGGAATGACAGTGGCACCAGCTATCTCTGGAAGCCTGTGAGGAGCTGGGGAACCATGAGCCCAGACATCCAGGGTGGGGGAGCAGGGGCTACTAGCCACAAGAGCCAGCCTGCCCACTCCCATGTTGTCTGGTCCTCACAGCAACCGCCAGAGACACACAGCCCCTTCAGGGAATGGGGGTGACTGAAATTAAGCCTAGGAAATCATCTCTGGACCTCCAGGGCCTTGGAATGTGCCTGAGACCCAGGATCTGGGAGATGATGGGTGGATGATGGATGAATGGATAGATGGATGGATGGATGGATGGATGGATGGATGGATGGATGGATATATGAGTGGGCAGATGGATGGGTGGATGATTGATGGATGGATGGATGGATGGATAGATGGATGGATGGTTGAATGAATGAGTGGATGGATATATGAGTGGGCAGATGGATGGGTGGATGATGGAAGGATGGATGGATGGATGGATGGATGAACAGATGGGTGGGCAGATGGGTGGGTGGATGGATGATAGGTGGAGGCACAGATGGATAGATAAGTAGATGATGGATGGGTGGGTGCGTAAGTCGGTGGATGGGTAGATGGATGGATGGGTGGACAGATGGGTGGGTGGATGGGTAGGTGGGCAGATGGGTGGATGGATGGATGGTTGGATGGGTGGATGGATGGATGGATGGATGGATGGATGGATGGATGGATGTGTGAATGACAGATGGACAGATTTTAGTTCTGAAAATCCAAGTTTTGAACATTTCTGTGGCAGCAGCTGTCAGTGCCCACCTATACTCACTATCCCGTTACTCACTACAAATACCCATGACTCTGCCTCTACAGCCACAGAACATACTGGCCCAGAAGTGCCTGGAACAGCCTTCAGCCAAACACAGATAGGAGTGGAGGAAAAATACCCCAATTTCCTCTCCTTTGGAGGGGCAATGCTGAGGCTTGTTCTGCCCCCTCTCCCAGACGTCACCAGGGGTCTATGCCCAGCTGGCCAAAGTGCTCACTTGCTGACTGATAAGCCCTCCTCTATTGGCCTCTTTCCCTTCCCATCTCATTTCCTGACTCATCAATCTGGACATTAGGAAATCACCTCCCAGATAAACTGTTTGCACTCAAATCCTTGACTCGGGGTCAGCTTTTGGGGGACCCAGCTTAAGACATCTACCTCTGCCTTTTGCCAGTTCTAGGACCTTGAACAAGTCATTCCATTTCCCATGCCTCAGTTTCCTCACCTGTAAAATGGGGACAATTATTTAATGTTCACAGCACATCCATGTGGTTGGCACTAGGCAGGGTCTACCGTGTGCCCTGCCTCACACTGGCACTGAGGGCACAGAGAAGAACAGCCACAGTCCCTGCCCTGGAGGAACTCACCAAAGATGGTGGAGAGGGTGGGTGTGAGTCCAGGCCACTGGGTTGGAAGACCCAGAGCCAAATCCTAGCTCTTCATATCTTCGCTGGGTGCCCCGGTCAAGTGATGCGTCGCTGTAGGCCTCAGTCTACCTTTCTGTGAAGTGAGGAGAGCACCAGCAACCACTTCATGGGGCTCTTGTGAAGAGAAGGAGAGAGAATGCAAGAGAAGTGGTCAGTACACGGCCTGACACACAGTGTGTGACAAAGGGAAGGCAGTGCCATTATCATCATTGTTAAGAAGGAAATGCATAAAGTCAAGCAAAATATGAGCTTGTGTAACTGACAGTTCAGTTGTTACTGAAGAGAGGGAGAGAGGTCAAAGAAGAGAGCCATTAGGTGGCCTGAGAATGAAGCTGAGATGAGGAAAGCCTCATGCAGGAAAAGAATCCTTGCTGGCCTTGAATTTCACTCTTAGTCATGCACGGAAATTCCCAGCCCCTGAAATTTTACTCTTAGACATGCATTCCTTTTGCTTAGACATTGCTCTCCCAGGCCTTGAGCTACACCACGTTTGTCCCCACTCCACAACCCATGCTCCCACCACTTTCCCAGAGGGCCTCACAGTTTCCCTGGCCTTGCCATGCTGTTCCTTCTACAGGCAGCTGTGCCCTCCCCGCAGCTAGAGCTGTGGGAAGCCCTTCTGAAGCCCACTCACGGCGATCCTCTCTGGCCAGGGCGGCATGAATAGGCAGGGGACCAACAGCATCATGCTCCCCGTGGGGCTTGGGAAAAATGCAGGGTCCTGGGCCCTGCCCTCTCAGATTTCGTCTGGGATGGGGCCCAGCCAGATTAGAAAACCACTTATTTGGCCATTCATACATGCCATATTACATATGGAGAAACTGAGACCCAAAGAGCATACACAGGAAAGTGCCCAGACCAGAGTTTCTAATTCCCCACCAAGCCCCCACCTTCCCCTTTGGGATAAAAGTTGCCTGGTAGGGGCTTCAGCACAGCCCCCTCTGGGTCCCGCTTCAGATGTCCCATCTGCCAGCCACACCTGCTCAGTCTAGGGGTCACAAAGCTTCCATGGGGCCACCAGGTGTGCAGCCCCAAAATGCTTCCCAGAGGCTCTGCCAGGGTTTG
The DNA here is from genome assembly GCF_037993035.2 of Macaca fascicularis. NCBI lineage: Eukaryota > Metazoa > Chordata > Mammalia > Primates > Cercopithecidae > Macaca > Macaca fascicularis. Next base: position 212,903,904 of record NC_088375.1, read on the forward strand.
GCAGGTCACAGGACTTGCGTGCGGGGGTGGAGAGGACCCAGCCTTGAGTATTTAAATATTTGCTTTCTTACAGAATGGCATTCTTCAGAATATTAGCCAATTTGTATAGAATTAGTCAGTGCCTGCCCCCCCCCCGCTGCCGCACGGGGACTCCAGGGAAGAGGAATGTACCTGCAGCCTCGCCTGATGTGGAGGCTCCGGCAAGTCCCAGCACAAGATCCGCCTGCCTGCCCAGGACCAGGACGGGAGGGAGGTGGCAGCAGGGCAGACATGGATCCCAGCCACTCCTGGAAAGCCTGTGCCCCCACACGAATCATAAGCTGCAGCTGCCACAAACTTGCTCAGGAACAGCAGGGGTGAGGCCACCGACTTCCTTCACACATGTGCACGCAATCACACTCCCACTCACACACATCCTGGCTGAGCAAGCCTGGGGCCAGCCCTGGCCCCTGGGTCCATGTCCCCATGGACCAGCCCAGGAATCCCTGGAAAGGGGCACAAGATAACTGGTTGAACTCTCTGCCAGAGTTCCAGAAAAAGCCGCAGAGGTTATGCAAGAGCTAAATTCAAATTCCAACACTGCCTCTTAACTTGCTGTGTGACCTTGAACAAGACACTTTACCTCTCTGGGCCTCACTTGCCCCACGTGTAAAATGGGAATCATAAAGTGCTTACCTGCAATCATGTACGCGAATGTGCTTTCAGACACTGTGAAGTGCTGAATGCGCTCTGGGAGTCAAAGCCATGCTACCTGAACTTCCAAACAGGTCGTGCTCCCTCTGTAATGCATGTGTTCATGTTGATTAAATCAACAAGCACTTAGTGAGCACCTACTATATGGTGACTTTGAGGACATTATTTCTGCTTTCTGGGCCTCAGTATCTCCACTTATAAAACGGACAAGTTAGAACACAGCCTCCAACACTCCTTCTATAACTACCATGTTATGCATCTACAATAATCGTTCGTGTAAAATTCTCTCACTAACTAAGAGAAAAGGTAAGAAGAAAGAAAGAAGTTCTTGGTCAGGCATGGTGGCTCACATCTGTAATCCCAACACTTTGAGGGAGGCTGAGCTGGGTGGATCACCTGAGGTCAGGAGTTCAAGACCAGCCTGACCAACATGGGGAACCCCGCCTCTACTACAAACACAAAAATTAGCCAAGCATGGTGGCGGGTGTCTGTAATCCCAGCTACTTGGGAGGCTGAGGCAGGAGAATTGCTTGAACCCGGGAGGCGGAGGTTGCGGTGAGTGGAGATTGTACCACTGCACTCCAGCCTGGGCAACAGAGCAAGACTCCATCTCAAAAAAAAAAAAAAAAAAAAAAAAAGAAGAAGAAGAAGAAGAAAAAGAAAAAGAAAAGAAAAGAAAAAGAAAGAAGTTCTTGAGAGGGCAATGTCCAAGCAAAAGGAATGCATATCTAAAAGTAAAATTTCAGGGGCTGGGAATTTCAATGTAAGAATGACAGTGAAAATCCAGGCCAGCTAAGATTATGTTCCTGCAAGTCTACCGCCTTTTCCCCCTTAGTTCTTCATCTGTAAAAACGGGATAATAATACAGGTTTCACAGGGCAGCTTTTGCTGTTAAGGGAAAGCATATCTGTGATTCACAGGTTGAGCAGGATCATCCCCTTTCAAGTTTTTCTCCTTGTTCTTCTTCAAGTAACTCTGTCCTTTCTCATTCATTCACTAACTTACTCTGCACATGCACTGAGAACCCATGAAGCACTGGGGTATTATTCTTAGAGGGGGTTACGTCCGGGAGCCCAGCGGATGGGGCCCTTGCTCTTCAAGGTCTCACTTTCCAGTCGGAGGAGACAAGGAAAGGCAACAAATAAAACTGAGACACGGGGTGATATGACAGAATGGGACCATGGGGCCTTGGGGGAAGCAACATTGCAGCTGAGATCTCAGTTAACTTTTTGTTGTTGTTATTTTCTTTCTCTTTTTTTTTTTTTTTTTTTTTTTTGAGACGGAGTCTTGCTCTGTCACCCAGGCTGGACTGCAGTGGCGCGATCTCAGCTCACTGCAACCTCTGTCTCCTGGGGTCAAGCAATTCTCCTGCCTCAGCCTCCCAAGTAGCTGGGATTACAGGCGCCTGCCACCACGCCCGGCTTGGTGTTGCTTTTTTGTTTGTTTATTTGTTTTTTGGGGTTTTTTGTTTGTTTTTGGTTTTGGGGTTTTTTTGTTTTGTTTTGTTTGTTTGTTTAGTGAAGATGGGGTTTCACCCTGTTGGCCAGGCTGGTCTCAAACTCCTGACCTCAGGCTATCCGCCCACCTCGGCCGCCCAAAGTGGAGAACTCAGTTACAAGCAAGAGCAGCATGCAAGGATCAGAAGAGAGAATCTCCAAGCCAAGGGGAAGTCTGTACGAAAGTCCTGAGGCAGAAAGTAGCTTGGGGAGCTTTAGGATCCGAAAGGCCCAGGTGGCTGGAGCTTGTCAAGTGGACAATGAGAGAGAAAGCTCACATCAGGCCTTGGAGGCGGTTAACCACCGCCCCCGACAGGTCTTCATTCTTGCCAGCATCTCCTTCACCCATTTCCTTGATGGCACAAGGCGCAGGACCCAGGCAGCAGAGATCACCGTCTCCTTCAAGGAAGCAGGTCAGACACTCCGGATTCTCTCACGGCCATCTTAACTTTCCCTGGATTTATGAGCACTGTCTTTTTTTCCCAGGGATGAGGAGCCCCATGCCGGGTTGGGAGAGACCCTGATGAGCTTCCTCCTAGGAGCAGGGATGCCGTGGGCAGGAATGTGGGCCCCTCTCGGAGTCTTTCAGGCCAAAGTCAGATCTTGAAAAGGCTCAGCCCCACGGGTGGGGATTAGACAGGCTGCAGGGAAGGACTGGGATTACAGCAAATCCCTGAATCACAAAGCCAGGCAGGGCTCCCCCTGCTCTCGCTGCTGCCCCGGAAAGCCCCCTCGGCTGACCCCAACCCCAGTCGGGGGCTGAGCCTTTGTCCCTTCCTGTCCATCAGCTCAGAGAGTTAAGGAGGTAAGACTTCAAGCCAAGGCCCTAGGGACTGGGAGGTCCCAACACGGCCACCCCAGCCCTTTTTCTTTCTATCTCATGACCTGAATGCTAGTCTTCCCCTCAGAGGTTTCCAGGCCTATAACCTCTAAAGCAGTGCTCATCCTACAGCCAGATGTGACTCCTGAGCAGCCCAGTTTTCACCCAGCACACACCCTATTCCAAACCGGAAGATTTTTCTGTAAGGTCTAATATACAAACATGTGTACAAGTCATATATCCACAACTCAACGAGTTCTCACAAACTGAATGCATTCATGTAAGAAGCACTCAGAAACCCCCTTTCAGCCCCTCCTGGCCACTCCATCCGCCCCTGCCCAAGGATAACCACTATCCTGATTTCTATCCCTGTAGATTGGCTTGGCCAGTCTTTGTATATTATATGAATGGAGTCACACAGTATGTGTTGTTTGGTGCAGCTTCTTTTGGTCAAGATGTTTGTGAGCTTCATCCACACTGTTGTCTGTGGTGATGGCTTGTCCCTTCTCATTGCTATATAGTATTCTATTCTGGGACTATATTATAATCTACTGTTGATGGGATTTGAGCCATTTCCACAAAAATGAATGCATTCATGATCTGCTGCTGCATAACAAATTATCCCAAAATGTAGCAGCACAAAACAACAAGAAGTGTTTATTATTTCATCGATTTCATGGTCAGGAATTCAGAAGCAACTTACGGAGTTGTTTTGACCCAGATCTCTCCCAAGGTTGCAGTCTGGCTGTCAAGCAGGACTGCAGTCATCTGAAGGCTTGACTGAGGCCGGGGAGACGGGAGAGATCTGCTTCCAACAGAGCTCCCTGCCATGGCTATCGGCAGGAGGCCTCAGTTCCTCGCCAGGCGGGCCTCTCCATAGGACTGCTTGAGTATCCTCATGACACGGCTGCTGGCTTCCCCCAGAGTAAGTGAAGCAAAAGAGAAGAAGGAGGAAGCCACAATGCCTTCTGTGACCTAGTCTTGGAAATCACACACATCTGCCATATTCTATTCATTGGAAGTGAGACACTAGCCCATACTCAAAGGGAGGAGGATTAAACCACCTCTTGAAGAGAAGACTGCTGAAAAATGTATAAACACTTCTTAAAACCACCACAACAAACAAATCTTTTTTGCATCAAATTCAAGGTCCCTATTGCTGGGGAGTGAGGCTGACATTTCCTCCTCCAGTGCAACCAGCCCTGAGGGGACGATGGCTCCATGGGAAAGGCATGCTCAGATTCTGGTCTCAGCTTGGTCAAGACCCTCTCTGAGCCCCAAGTTCCTCCTCTGAAAAATAGAGATAACAAGAGTGCCCACTTACGGCAATTCGAGGGATAGAATTCCCCAGAGAAGTCCCTTATCCCTGAATTCCATTCCCTGATGGCACTTATTTTATCATCTTTGCTGTGAAATCAAGTCAAAGGCTTTTAGAAGATTCAAAATAAGTCAGGCAAATCTTCTTGCAGAAACTCCCCTGTCTTTCCTGCCTCCCTTAACGGCCCCACCCACTATCCTGCTTCCAGTCAACCCACCTGCTGTGGAGCTGAGACCTCAGCCACGTGGGACCCAAACTCCCCATGGACCCTGCTTGTGCCCAGATGCCAGCCTGGCTGCTCACCACTTGGTCCTTCCTCTCAAGCACCTGCTTTTTGCCAGGCACTGTGTAGATGCCACCAACACATAGCAAAGGCAAGAACATACCTCCTACCTCACAGAGCCGACCTCTCAGCAGAGAAGGTGAATATGGTAGAATTGCTGCAAGGGCCGAGGACCAGTGCCTTGAGAGCTGAGACATGGGCACCTGGCCTTGCCAAGGTAGAGAGGTAGGGAGGGGAGGCTCCCTGGAGCTGGGCTCTGAGGGCTGAAGCCCAGGAAGGGAGCCAGGAACCTGGCATCAAGAAGAGACAACAAGAGTCACTGTAGTGGCACCTGAGGCTGGAGAGGTGGCAGGGCCCAGACCCCACAGCTGACAGGCCAGGTGCTTGGGCTCTAGCCTGAGGGCAGGGGAAGTTGCAGACACATTTTAAGCCAAGAAATAATGTAACTCGTTTTGTTTTTAAACGTGCAAGGAACACATTCTTCAGCACGTTCCTGGTTCCCCTCGAAATGCTGGCCATTCCTACCTGGCCAAGGAGCCATCCATGACAAGGGAACCCGTTCCTGGACTTTTCCTGGCTGTGTAACCTAAACCAGGTCGCCTACCCACTCCGTGCCTTGATTTCCCCAGCAGACAAGATCGACCCTCCAGAGTTTCCAAGTGAAACCAATGGGAAGCAGATACTGAACCCCTGCCTGGGTGCCTGGCATATGGACTGCGTCACAGATGACAAGCCTCACAGCCCCCAACCCCAGCTTGTCTCCTCTGCACCATCCTCAGAGACTTCCAGGGCACCAGAATGGATTCCTCTTCTCCCAGACTGCCAGTGCTTTGGCAAGGAGGCTTCTGTGCATGGCTTCACATCCTGTCCTGTTTGTTCCTCCTGAGTCACCCACCCTCTTCATCCAACTCCCAGGGACTGACCGTGCGATGGTATCATGTGAATTTAGCCGGTTCGACTCCAAGCACATCTGCCAGGCTGCGGAAGGAAGGCATCACTGCAGATAGAATTATTCTGGCCCACTCGCCGCTGCCATCATGTTTGAGAGCCTTGGTCAGTGGCAGGCACTGTGGCAGGCTCTTGATCTGTGTGATCACCTTTAATCCTCACAGTAACCTGGGATTTAACTCCATCTTCCAGGAGAAGAAACCGAGGCTCAGGAAGAGATACCATATCTGCTCCAGGTCACATAACAAGGCTCAAGCCCAGGTTCACCTGCTTTGAAACATCAATCTATCACACACACACACACACACGTGTGTGCTCATTCAGGCACCCACACACACCACTGCCACCATCACTCTGGCTGGCTGCCATACTATCAACCGCTTACTCTGTGTCTGACCCTGTGCTATGAGGCTCCTTTGGGGATCTCACTCAATCCCCGCCACAAGCTGTTAAGATAGATCCTACATCATTGCCATTTTGCAAATGGAGAAGACGAGGCCCCGAGAGGTGGAGTCACTCGGCTGAGCTGGGCTTTGAATCCAGGATCTTCTGACTATGCTGGGAGACTGCTTGTGAGGGATTGGTTCCCTTGGCCAATGCGACACAATCAGAGGCCTTAGCACGCCTCCAAGCTGGACACCTGGAACACGGAGACTGTGGGTGGGCTCCACCATGACCTCCCCTCCGAGTCTTGCAGTGACTCGGCAGGGACCCCCTCAGTCTCATGCTGCCTGGCTTCTGGGGCTGTTTCTGACCATGAGATCCCCACCCTGAGGTTCCCGGGCCCCCGGCTCTTCTTTTCTTCTTTCACTCTGCACCAAACAGGCTAAAAACACGCCAAAAATGAGCCCCCTCTCGCTTTAGTGCACTCACATAATATGTGGCAAAGAAGGCCGCATTAATCGCTCGGGACCCACATTTTTCAGTGACATTAATCTCTAGCCGGAAAAGCCTCTCTGGACGGTTCTTTTCAGTCTGAAGGCACTTAACATTGGCCAGGGGAGCAGAAGGGGCCCGCCTGGAATTCCTCTCTAACTCCAAAACACCACACCCACAACCCAGCCTGGCCAGCTTCCCTGGTTATGACGGGGTGGGGGAGATGCCTGCAGGGCATGTGGGGGGACAGGGGGCGGGCAGGGTGGTGAGTGAGCCATAGGTGTGCCGTGGGGCATGCACGAAGGTGAGAAAGGCTGGGTTTCAGCCCTTGCTTGTTCATATCCAGGCATCTGCTCACCTGAAGAATGTGCGTCAGTGTGTGTGTGTGTGTGTGTGTGTGTGTGCGTGTGCGCGCATGCGCTAGGACGCATATGCCGGTGACTCTGAGACACGTATGCGTGCCCATGGGTGTGCCCTGGTGGGTGTGTCTGTGTGACTGAAAGTGCACAACTGTGTGAGAATATGCGTGCAGGAGGAACTGAGACTACGGCCATGGGTAGAGCTAGGTGTGCCACACTTAGGTGCATGGATGATTTCTGTGTACACATGTTGCTGTGAGCAAGATGGTACACAAATGTGTTTGCTGGGGCACACCAGTGCTTGGGAGCCATTGAGGGCATGCCTGAACAGGTGAGTGAGTGTACACAGATGTGGAGAAGGCAGTGATCAGGTCTGGGGTAAGTGACAGGGATGTGGTGTCCCTCACATGTGCACACAATGCATTTTGACAGACATAGGTGAGCGCTACGGGCTGGCCACTGCAGTGGAGAGACAGGGCTGGGACAGGTGCGAGGTGCTGGAACCCGGTTGAACCTGCACACAGGAGCCGACTGCACATCTCTCCCTAGTTCCACATTCAGCAACTTCACACTGCGGGCTTGACATTGACCACAGAGGGAGTATTGACACCATGGGAATTGGCAAATGCCAAATCAGGACTTGCTTTCTCCAGAGGGCCTTTTGTGAAATATTTGCCAGCACACCACTGAGTAAGCCCAACCCCATATGTGCTGATTTTTTTGTACTAAAGTAAGTACGTGTGTGCGTGTGTGCACCCCAAAGTAGTTCCAGAATTGTGTGGGAGTAGCACATAAGATTAGAACACAGATTCAGAAAAAAGGCACAGAAGAGGCAGATGGAGGTGGCTTGAAGAACATCGGTTTTGCAACACTCCAGAGGATGGATCCCTTTCTGTCTCAAGGACTTTTTGTGAAATTCTCCAAAAAATAAAACAACTGCCAAAGAAAAACACTTAAACTCACGAACGTGAGAATTGTCATTATCCTTTATCAGCACTGAGCACTGTCAAACCAAACAGAAGTAAGACTCAGGGCTCCAGAGAGGCAGGGACACTCTGGGCCAGGCAGGCTAGGATGGGGAGGATGGAGACAGCTGTCCGAGGGGGAAAGGTTGCCAGGATCTTGAGAAGAGAACCGCAGTTTCCAGTCCTGTTCCCCTACCAGGTAGCTGTGTGCCCTTGAACAAGTGGCTCGACCTCTCTAGGTCTCAGTCTACTCACTGCAAAATAGGGTCTATAATACCATCTTCCTAGGATTTTGCTGCGTGGATTAAATGTATGTAAATGGAACATAAAAACTAAGAGTTGAGCAGAGCTCTTGTTAATGCAAAGTACGTGGCCTAAGCAAGTGCTTTAAATTGTCCCTGTTGTTAAAAAGGCTGACTCTCAAGGGCGGAGACAGGAGAATCACTTGAGCCCAGGAGTTTGAGATCAGCTTGGACAACATAATGAGACCCCCGTCTCTACAAAAAAATTAAAAAATTAGCCACACTTGTAGCCCCAACTATTCAGGAGGCTGAGGCAGGAAGATCACTTGAGCCCAAGAGGTGGAGACTGCAGTGAACTGTGATTTCGCTGCTGCACTCCAGCCTGGGTGATAGAGCAAGAACCTATCTCTTGGCCAGGCGCAGTGGTTCACACCTATAATCCCAGCACTTTGGGAGACTGAGGCAGGTGGATCACCTGAGGTCAGGAGTTCGAGACCAGCCTGGCCAACATGGTGAAATCCCGTCTCTACTAAAAGTACAAAATTAGCCGGGCATGGTGGCACACACCTGTAATCCCAACTACTCGGGAGGCTGAGGCAGGAGAATCACTTGAACTCAGGAGGCAGAGGTTGCAGTGAGCCAAGATTGCACCACTGCATTCCAACCTGGGCGACAGAGCAAGACTCTGTTTCAAAACAAAACAAAACAACACAAAAGTTGTCTCTTAAAAAAAAAAAAAAAAGACTCTCTTCTATAGCAGGAACACTGAGCCCCAGACTGAGAGAGCAGGAGAGGACGTAGCAGGTGACCAGGCCTCCAGCTGTGTCATGTTAAGACAACTCCTCCTGCCCCAATCTCCGTTTACCCTTCTGTACCCTTCAGAGAACCCTACCTGCCTTCTGTGGCTCCGGGGAGAAACAAAGAAGAGACCATCTGGGCCCAGGATGAGACAGACACTCCCCTCCTCCACCAAAGGGGTTGGGGTCCAAACAGTCATCATCATTGTCACCACTACTGAACATTCATGCACCAGCCACTCTGTGTTAAACATGTCATGGCTTTAAGTCACATGATTTTCTGTGCAAGCATAGCTATTACCAGCCTTAGTCTACACATGGCATAAGGGAAGCTCAGAAGGGTCAAAAGACTTGCCCAGACCACACAACTGAAAAGCAGTGTACCCAAGTCTGCGTGATACTCAGACCTGAAAGACCAGTCGCTACTCTGCGGGAGTCCTAGACGGCCAGGGCAGAAGGACCTTGGACAACTTCTAGACCACCAGCCAGTTTGGGTACAAACCAAGCCTGGAGGAAAAGTTTTTCACCCAGATGGAACGGTATGTGCAAAGGCCCAGAGGCAGAAGAGGAAAGACCACTTGCTTGCCTGGATCAGAGAGTGAGAGGCAGCCTGGTCACAGGGGATGGAGCCCAGAACCTAGCGGAGAGACAAACCTGCGGGCAGAGAGATCTGCTGGGAAGCGGCTGCGTTGTCCAGGTGAGAGAGGGCAATGGCTTGGGCCCAGACAGTGGCCGGGGGGATGGAGAGAGATGGACAATTCAAGAGAAGGTTGGGAGCCATCCATCTCACAGGATCTGGTGATGGATAGAAGGCACATTTGAGGCAGTAGGAGAAATCCAGGTTGAGACCACTGTTTTCAGCCAGGGAGACTGGGTAAATGGGGGTGGCCCCGAGATGGGGACTCTGGACGGGGAGCAGGCAAGAGCTTGAGTTCACTGGAATCTGTCCAGTCAGTGATGCCCGTAAGTATCTGGGTGGGTTGGGGCCCTGGAGGCAGGGCTATGGGGCTGTGGTTCAGGAAACAGGAGCAGAGATGCTGGAGGATCGCCCAGTGGAGCTGGAGAAAGGGATGAGCTTACCCAAGCAGAGTGGGTAGCATGAGAAGAGCTGAGTGACAAAGCCCTGAGGACCAGCATTTAAGAACCCAGCCCAGGAGAGCACCTCAGCCAGCCCAGCACTTCCACCTGACGGACACCAATGCACTTTACTTACATCAACTTATTGAAGTCTCATAGCGACTCTCTGAGGGAGGCACCAGGATGGGCCTCCTTCTGGAGATGAGAAAGGAAGGGCTTGCAAGGTTAAACCACTTGCCGGGATCACTGGGCTAGTACATGGTGGTGCTGGGTCTTGAACCCAAGAACTATATTGGCTGGAAGTGAGTAAAGAAGACAGTGTGGCCAGAGAAGTAGGAGGGAGATGGGAGTGTGCAGGGTCACCCAAGCCAAAGGACAAGGAGTTTTGAGAAGGCAAATGACGTTCAAGACCTGAAAGAGAGGTCCCTCTCTCCCTGTTTTACACAGGAGGACCCAGAGATGCTAGAGGTCAAGTCAAAAGACAAGTTCAGAAGCAAACCCGAGATGATCTGAGGTCAGGACACCCAGAAGAGGCTGCGGTGAGAAGGACGACTCTAGTCCCTTTTCAGCTGCCCAAGGCCCCAAAGCACAGGCTCAACTCCTCTGTCACCCTCTGACCTCGGCCACCAGCCCAGCCGCCCAGTCACACTGACCATGCTACGCGAACCCCAGCCAGGCAGGACCCAGCCTCAGGAAGCCTCTTTGGGAAGCTCAACTCCAACTAGCTCCCGGGGAGCTGAGCACCAAGGAAGCAAGGTGGGCACCAGGGAGAGGCCAAGGAGACCCCTGTCCCCCAGCAGCCCCACTCCCCTCGGCTGCCTCCATTGATCTCCCTGGCGGGATAACATCAAGGGATGTTTTTAATAAGAGGGCAGGAGGCCTTGGGAGCTGACCGGGCAAGGCAGTGCCGGGCAATTAATCACCTGGTTGAGAAGCCACAGCCATGGGTAACCGGATCTCCAGAGGGCCGTTAGGCACACCACGCCTTTCATCTCTGCCCGTGGCCGCACTGTGTGGGCTCCTGGGGCATCTTCATTAACTCTGGGCCCCAGGGGACCAGCCAGGCATGGGGGGTGCGTGTGTACCTGTACATGGATTCCTCAGGAGTGTGCACAAACACGCATATGTAGGCACATGGCCCTCTGCGTTCATGTGTGAGACCAGAGCCCTAGTTAAGAATGCAGGCTTCTGGCCAGGCACGGTGGCTCACGCCTGTAATCCCAGCACTTTGGGAGGCCAAGGCAGGTGGATCACCTGAGGTCAGGAGTTCGAGACCAGCCTGGCCAATGTGGTGAAACCCTGTCTCTACTAAAAACACAAAAATTAGCCAGGGGTGGTGGCGGGTGCCTGTAATCCCAGCTACTCGGGAGGCTGAGGTGGGAGAATCGCTTGAACCCAGGAAGTGGAAGTTGCAGTGAGCTGAGATCATGCCACTGCACTCCAGCCTGGGTAACAAGAGCAAGATTCTGTCTCAAAAAAAAAAAAAAAGAATGCAGGCTTCAGAATCAGACAGACCTGGGTTCAAGTTCAGGGCCCACTCCCTACTAGCTAGGTTACCCTGGGCAAGTTATTCAACTTCTCTGAGCCCCTATTTCTTCATCTGTAAACCAGAGATAGTAACAGTAGTAGTAACTACATATCCCTGAGGTGATCAAGTGATACTATTCCTGTAGAAGTATCTAGAATGCAGTACGTTTAATAAACATACATTCTTATTCTTATTACACATGCATGGGTGTATACATGTGAGTATGTGTGGTTGGCAGAGGTCTAAGAATAATCCCAAATGACCCTTATGTAACCACCACCCCTCTGAGTGTGGGTGGAGCCCGGGAATATGATCAGATATCACTCCCACGATCATGTTCCATCGTATGGCAAGAGAGAAATGACCCAAGTGGGCCAAGTCTAACCACATGAGCCCTTTCAAAGCTGAGCTTTCTCCAGCTGCTGGGCAGAAATTGGGGAGAAGAAGCACCATGGGGGCAGATACAGGGAGCCACCCCTGCCCATTGCAGAGATGAGGGCCCACAAAAGTGGCCCCAGGAGCTGAGAGGGACCCCCGCCAACCTCCAGCAAGAAGATGGGACCTCAGTCCTACAACTGCAAGGTACTGAATTTGGCAATGACTTGAATAAGCTTGGAAGTGGATTCTTCCAGAGCCTCCAGATCAAAGTCCAGCCCAGCAGACACCTTGATGTCAGCCTTCAGAGACTAGGGCAGAGACCTCAGAGGAGCTCACCCCACCGCTGACTGCCCAGGTCAAAGGGCCACTGGTAGAATTTTGACAGCTTCAGGAGACTCCCAGGGCCCTCGTAACGTATGGTGACACACAGGTGTCTGATCTGGGCTCTAGGTGACACCTACTGTAGCCTCCAGTCCCAAGCTGTCATGAACAGAGGGAACAAAACGTGTGGCCTAGAGCAGGCAGAGGGGTGCCGTGGGAGAGCCTGGCTGAGCACTGTGGAGGGGACTCTAGCAAGTCACTCACTCAGCACCATCTGCATCATGAGCAGAGGTGGACTGAACACAGTGCAAACACTGGTGAGGCAGAAGAGCTGTCCAGCAGCAGAGGCAGTGACTGGCTCCCTGAGTAAACAGTCTCAGGCCTGGGTCCAGAGTCCCTCAAGAGGCTGGCTGACCTCAGCCCACACCAGGGCACCATGGCCTGGGCCTCACCCTGGCCAGCTTCCCCGCCTCCACCCACCTGGTCTACTCAGCTCCATGGCTGTCAATTCCACCACCCAAAAGCTTTTCAAGCACCCTCTCCTCCCCATCCCCACTGCCTTGCCTACGGTCCAGCACCTAAGTGTTGCCTGGATGACCACTCCACCTGCTCCTGGCCATCTGTCTCCAGCCTCAGCCCCTAATTCAACCTCCACTCACTCACCTGCTCACAGCTAGTCCAGGGGTCCCATTGTTTTCAGGATGAAGTCTAAACTCAGCCCTGAAGATTAAGAGTCATTTTCACTTTTACCAAATGAATGAGCCAAGAACAACAAAAAAAATTTGAATTCTTGCTTCCTTGATATGAGTATGCTTGAACAGTTTGAACAGCTTTGCATCTGTTTATTACCCTGGCATCTTTTTACCCACCCAACTCTTACTCATCTTAAAATTTTTAAATTATTCCAGTTGTTTTTTTTTGGGGGGGTTGCTTTTGTTGTTTGTTGTTTTTTGAAACGGGGTCTCACTCTGTCATCCAGGCTGGAGTTCAGTGGTGTGTTCTTGGCTCTCTGCAACCTCCGCCTCTCCGGTTCAAGCGATTCTCCTGCCTCAGCGTCCCGAGTAGCTGGGATTACAGGCGTTCGCCACTACTCCCAGCCAATATTTTGTATTTTTAGTAGAGACGGAGTTTCACCATGTTGGCTGGGCTGTTCCAGTTTTTAAAAGGTACCACATACACATGGCACAAAATTCAAGAGGTATTTTTTAAAAAAAGGAAGACAGTGGAAGGGCAGTTCCCATCCAGCCACTCTGTCCCCAGTCATCCAGACACCACCCAAAAGAAAGTCCCTCTTGCTAGTTTTCTGGGGGCACACGGATTTATTCCAGGCAGATACCGGCAAATACATACATATGTCCTTTTTTATACAAGTAATAGCGTATTATACTTCATTTTTTCCAGCTAACAAAATATCTTAGCAGTTGTCCATCTTGGTACATAAAGAGCTATCTCTTTTTTTGTTGTTGTTAATTATTGCGTAATGTTCCACCATTCCACTGCTGGAAGGTTATGCAGACATTAACTTTTCCTCTTGGTGGATATAAGGCTATTTTCCATCTCTTGCTACTACAAATAATGTGTCACTGAAGTATCATTTCACACATATGCAAGTTTGTTTCTAGAAAGTTCCTGGAAGTAAGATTGTTGGATCAAAGGCTACATCAAAGGCAAAGATATTCTCAGCTGCCCTCCATGCAGGTGGTAAAATTTGCATTTCTACTAGCGTTTTATGAACATTCCTACTTCCCCATATACTCACTAACCTGGTGATTTTTTCAGTTTCATAACTTTTATCTGATAGGTGAAAAATGGCATTACATTGCAATTTTAATGCAGTTTGCAAGGTCAGGCACGGTAGCTCACGCCTGTAAACTCCCAGCACTTTGGGAGGCCGAAGCGGGCAGATCACCTGACGTCAGGAGTTTGAGACTGCCTGGCCAACAGGGTGAAAGCCCGTCTCTACTAAAAATATTAAAACATTAGCCAGGCGTGGTGTTGTGTGCCTGTATTCCCAACTGCTTGGGAGGCTGAGGCAGGAGAATCATTTGAATGTGGGAGGTGGTGGCTGCAGAGAGCTGAGTCGCACCACTGCACTCCAGCATGGGCGACAGAGGGAGACTATGTCTCAAAAAATAATAATAATAAAATAAATAAATAAATGCAGTTTTCTTGTTTTGAGTAAGATTGATCATCTTTTCATATTCTTCTCTAAGAGGAATTGTCTTCTTTTTCTGTGAATGATCTGTTCTTATACTCCATCTGTTTTTCTATCAAGTTGTTCGCCCTTTCTTTTTGATTTACAAGAGCTCTGTATATATGAAGGAAATTAACCCTGGGCCAACTTAAAGACTAATTAAAATCACTGAAATCATTCTCTAAATGTTCAGTTAAATTCCCCTGTGATTTTTTTAGGAGTAATTATCTCTATTTCTTCTGTGGTTACTGGTCTGTCTAGATTTTCTATCTCTTCTAGGTATATTTTTATAAGTTATATTTTCTTTAAAATTCATCTATTTCATCCCAATTCTCAAATATATTTGCATGTTCTTTTGATTTCCTCTGAAACTGGCATTATTTTGCCATAACCATTTTTTATTTTAGGAAATAGTGTTTTTTCCACTTTTTTTCTGAATTAGATTACCTAATATTTTATCTATGTTATTTGTCCTTTTCAAGCAACCTTTAGTTTGTTAGTTCTAGTATTTGTATGACTTCTAACTCATGAAGATCCACTTTTATCTTTATAGATTTCTTTCTTGTGATTTCTTTAGGTTTATTTTATTGCTGATTTTCTAACTTCTTGGATTAATGTATGGACTTTTGATCTTTATTTTTTATTAATAAAAACACTTAAAGCTATGAATTTTTCTCTGAGTTCTGCTTTAGTGGTATTCCATCATCCTGATATGGATTGCTATTATTATCTCCATTTTCTGGATTTCTGCAACTTGATTTGATTTCCTTCTTGATTCAAGAAAGAGAGGTAAAGTTTGTTATGTTTCACTGTTAATTTCTTCTTGTATTGCATTGAGAATGTAACCATCATAGGAGGATTGGTGGAATTAATTTTTATTTCCTCTCCCATCCCCTTCCCATCCATGACTCAAATTTATTATTTTGTATTTTTAATGTTTACCTTCATATCTTTAATATTAAAATTAATTATATCTCTATTAATTTCATATTTAACCTCTGTCTTTTGTCCCTGGCTATATAAGATGAGGAAATCTGTGTATTTCATTTCCATTATTTCATATCTTCTTTCCCCCTTTCCCAACTATTCGTCAGTCATCATTTCTACATAGTTTTATTCATTCCACGTTTCATTCTGTTCCATAATCATGACTCTCACATAGGTTTTAGTCTTGGAGACAAATGGGTTTAATTCCCTAGTCAGTCCTCCGTCCTTCTGCCATAGTTTCTCCAAGTTCATCTGAAAGAAGGGATCACAGGACTTATTCCCGGAGTCCTTAGATATTAAAAAACTAGAACTGATTTCTCCAGAGCCCAGCTCAGGAAAGGCTGGTGCAGCCCAGCTGCTTATCATACATAGGGAAGCTGCAGTCCAGAGACAGGAGCAGTGGCCCCCGTGGCTCAGGCTGGGGCCAGGGACAGAGCCAGAGCAAGCCACCTTGAGGGGGGCTTTCGCCTCCAACCCCTCTCATCCTCTGTCTTCCTGCCTTCTTAAGTAGGGGGTGGGAAGGTAGCAGCGAGGACCCCACGGTACTGGGGATGCCCTTTTCCACTGACCCCCTGGAATCCCACCTGGAACTCAGTGGGAAGCGACTGGCGGAGGATTCTCTCCCCTCCCCGGAGGATTAGCATGGCTGGGAGGCCCCCAGCGGCACATCCTCCCCTGAGAGAGGGAAACTGTGAGCTCATCTTTGCCGCCGACGGCGGGCAGAACGGGTGGGGCGAGGGGCTCCACCTGTTCCCGATAATCTCTCTAATCCAGCCCCATAATTATTCTTTATTAACAGAGGCTGCTGCCTTCGTTACACGCTGAAAAGAGGGCGTCAAGAGTGAAGACACAGGGATCAGAAACTGGTCACATTTTCCAAAGGGGTTTATTTGCCACGACCAAAATAACCTCCCCAGGAAAAGGCTGAGTTCCTGCCTTGCCCCATCCTGGTGCCCAGCCTGGGAGGTCCAGGACCCACATCCCCCAAGCTAGGCCCAGAGGTCCCTGCCAGGCTCCCACGGCCCCCAGTCTTCATGCATTCAAACAGTTCCTAAGAGCAAGAGTTTGCACAAGGCCTGGTACGGGGCTTTGCAGACACACAGGTAAATCACACATGGCCCTGCCTGCTTGGGGCTCGCTATCTAAAAGGGAAGGGATGAGTACCCCAATCACCACAGGGCAAACTGCTAAATGTGTGCCATCCTAGGGAGGACTGGGGGCTCCGGGAACAGCATGGGGGTTGTGGGGAAGCCTTCCTGGAATGAGGGACAATAGAATTCGGCTTTGAAGTATAGAAGTTCCCCAGTGGACAAGGTAAGGGAAGGACATTCTGTAGAAGGAACAGCATGATAAGACAAAGCTGAACCGTGATTCCTTGTTACCAGAGCAAAGGTCTGAGATGGCGAAGGGTGATACTGGGGTTGGAGGGGTAGACAGGGCCATGTCACACAAGTGCCCATCCTGTGGGTTCTGGGGAATCATAGAATGTTTTAGGTCAGATTGTGGTTTAGAAAACCCTTCTGGCGGCCGGGCACGGTGGTTCACGCCTGTAATCCCAGCACTTTGGGAGGCCAAGGCGGGCAGATCACGAGGTCAGGAGTTCGGGACCAGCCTGGCCAAAATGGTGACACCCTGTCTCTACTAAAAATACAAAAATTAGCTGGGCATGGTGGAATGCGCCTATAGTCCCAGCTACTCAGGAGGCTGTGGGAGAAGAATCACTTGAACCTGGGAGGCGGAGGTTGCAGTGAGCCGAGATTGCACCACTGGAGCAACAGAGCAAGAGTCTGTCTCAAAACAAACAAACAAAAAAGAAAAGAAAACCCTTCTGGCATCAGGACAGCTGGCTCATGCCTGTAATCCCAACACTTTGGAGGCCAAGGCAGGAGGATAGCTTGAGGCCAGGAGCTCAAGACCTGCCTGGGCAATATAGCAAGACCCCATCTCTCAAAAAAAAAAAAAAGGCCGGGCGCGGTGGCTCAAGCCTGTAATCCCAGCACTTTGGGAGGCCGAGACGGGTGGATCATGAGGTCAGGAGATCGAGACCATCCTGGCTAACCCGGTGAAACTCCGTCTCTACTAAAAAATACAAAAAGCTAGCCAGGCGAGGTGGCGGGCGCCTGTAGTCCCAGCTACTCGGGAGGCTGAGACAGGAGAATGGCGTAAACCTGGGAGGCGGAGCTTGCAGTGAGCTGAGATCCGGCCACTGCACTCCATCCAGCCCAGGCGACAGAGCGAGACTCCGTCTCAAAAAAAAAAAAAAAAGGCTTAGCCGGGCATGGTGACACATGCCTGTAGTTCTAGCTAGTTGGGAGGCTGAGGCAGGAGGATTCCTTGAGCCCGGGAGTTCGAGGTTGCAGTAAGCTAGGATCACATCACTGCATTCCAGCCTGGGAGACCCTGTCTCAAAAAAAAAAAAAAGAGAGGAAAACTTTTCCAGCTATAGATTGGAGATTGGATTGTCTGGAAGCTACTAGATGCAGGGAGTAGTTAGGGATGCTTGTAACAGGTGAGAAATCAGGAGTTTGGAACGTGAGGCGTAACAGGAATAGAGAGGAGAGGCAGGAGCATCCGATGATGAAGACCCAATTCCTCTGACCCTAGTGGCCAGACTGTCCACCAGAGCACGTGGTCGGATGAGGAATCAGGTGTCCATTGGTCCCCAGGGTTTCATGCTCCTATCACCAGCACGTATGTTCACCCTGACATTCGATCTTTGTGGGGACCGGAGGACCTTGGGCCGCACTTCCTGCTCTTACAGCTCAGAGGGATGAGATGTAGGGAACTGGGAAGTTTGAAATCCAAACTCCTGGCTCCCTGGCCTTCGATGCCTCCCTCCTTCCCAGCCCATGCACCTGCACTGCCCTCTCCTCTCGCACACGCCCCTCAGCCTCTGCCCAGTCGCATCCTCTTCCCCTCACAGACAAGCCCTGCTCGCTGCCTCCTCTAAGTGCTTCCTGAACAGCCCATCCCTGCTCATTTCCTGTCCACACCTAGGTCTTACTGAAAACCTTGGCTTACAGGTCCCTCCTGCTGAGAAGACGATCCTCCAATGGCAATGGCTTCGCACCTGCCTCCCCCGGTCTCCCTGCCTCTCTGGGGGCCTCTGTATCTGTACATCCCTTTCTGCCTCCACCCGTGTCTGGGTTTTCCTCTGCATTCATCCTTCTCAGCATCACAGCTTCAGCCTCAGCAGGGACAGAACTCCCTCTTCGGCCTCCTCCACCTGTTTCTCTCCCTGCTCATTCTGTACCTAATCCCCTCCCCAGAACACATGCAATATACGGTCCCTGCATTCAAACCAACACTGGACACAGAGTCTGAGCCAGGCCCAGGCTGGGGTCACAGAGGAGGCTCTGGTCTCTCACCCTTCCCTGGCTGCTCCCACCCTAGCAGCCAAGGCGGGGTGGCACCAGTCAGAAGCAGCATCAGAAGGGAGATGCTGCAGGAATGGCAACAGGCAGGAACGGTGCACGCTGGGCTCTAAGAGGCAGCGATCACATCGGAACCCCCACACTTGATTTCAGGATCCAGCAAAGGGGCTGGCACTGGGGTCAGGGATGAGAGCAACCCCTTCCTGTCCTCCAGAAGTTCGCAGTCCGATGTTGGAAATTGACAGATAAGCTCATCCATAGGAAATCACGTGGCCTGTCCCACAGCAGGGCCGGACTAAACACTCCCTGTGAGCTCTGGAGCCTGGAATGATACAGGAGATGCTCTGAAATTGGGCAGGCTGGGCTCAATCCCAGCTTTGCCAGTCATCTTGACTTCTCTAAGTCTCAGCTTCACATCTGTATCACGGATACACAATAGTTCTCTAGAGGTTAATATAGGTAAATAGACAATTTATGAGCCAATGAATGTAAGCGTGGCTTAGCAAAGAGCCTGCCATTAGGTAAGCGTTCAATAAATCATACTTATAACTTTTATTGCATTTATTCCACTGCTGGCTGGGAGGCACCGGACTAGATGTTAAGAGACCCGTATCTGGTCCCTGTCTTGCCACTACCTCACTATGTAACTCTGAATGATTCCCGTCCTTACCTCGCCCCGCTTTCTGAACTATGAAATGGGGAATGAATATGGAACTTCCTTCCTACCCCAACCTCCGAAGATGTGAAGGGAAAGCAGCCCCCCGCCATGCTCTTTTCTCTCCTCCCTGCCTCCTCTTTCTCTCTCTCTTCTCCCCCTACCTTGCTCCGTTACTCCAGCCACTCAGACCTCCTTGCTCTTCCTTGAACCCCCAGCCACACTCTGGTCTCAAAGTGTTCACATTTGCTGTTCTCTCTGCCCCAGTCTCTACTTCTGGCCACCTCCCACGTCCACACGGCTCCCTCACACTTCGTTCAGGCCTCCACACAAACGTCCTCCACAAATGTCACCTCCTCCCGGGGGCCTTCCCTGACTACCTCCATCACTGTCTGCTCAGCCTGCTTTAGTCTCCTTCACAGCACTCTTCAGAACCAGATATGTGATGGGTTCCCTTCTCTCTCCACTCACTTGAATGCAAACTCCAGGAGACAGGAACACTGTCTGCCTGGTTCACAGCCATAGCCTCAGAATCTACACGGTGCCCGGCCAGAGGCGGCACTCCATTCTCAAATGAGGACCAGCGTGTACCCAAAGCTCTGGAGAGGCCGCACGGGTACGGTGGGGGGAGAGAAGTCTCCAAAATCCCCTCCGTGCCAGCTCCCAGCCTGCTGCGCCTTCTCACAGCCTGGAAAAGAGCAAAGCCGCCTCCGCCCCTGCCGGGCACATGCCCCCTGCCCTTGGGGTCACAGACCTGAGACGACCACCCCCGGCCCCGAAACCCTCAGATGTTTCCAGGTCGAGGCCATGAGGGAGGGGGTGGCCGGCTCAGGGCCCCATCCTTTGTCCCAGGCCCCAGCAGAATTTAATTCCAAGGTTCAAAGCGCCTTCGCCTCTTCCCAGATAAAAGGCCACTCAGCCGGAGAGATGAGCTGGTTAATAAAGGCAGGAGGGGGGCCCTGGAAAGACAGGCCACCACCGCTCCCTGCCCACACCCTCTGCCGGTGAATGCTCTCAGCCCTCGGCCGCCGTTCCGGCCCGCTGCCCTACAAGAAAAGCCCATTAATTGAACACTAATAGGATTTTCAATTTGTCACAATCCTTAGAGATCCTGGGGAGGCGGGGAGGAGGAGGACAGGATTCCTGACATGTCTGTGTTAAAGGCGATCTTAGCAGCGAGCCTGGCTTGGATGCCAGACAGGTCCCTGCCTCTCTGGGGCCTTCAGGCAAGCTGCAGCCCCTCTGGCCTCAGTTTCCTCAACAGAAAGTTCCTAAAACCTACTTCAAAAGGAGGCTGTATGGATTCAATATGATCCTGAAGGAGCAGCCTCTGGCAAGTGCTGCCCAGCTGGTAGTGGGCGCTCTGTAATGACCGCCCCTCCCACGTCAGCCTCTCTCCCTGCTTCTGCCGCGATTTCCCCGCCAGGTAGCACTGGCCGCATGGGCTGGAGCCCTGCCCCCCACCTCTGCCCCTGCCCCAGCCACCGTGTCTCCATTCTTCTGTGGCTTCAGCCAAACACCCCCTAGGGAGCAGAGGGTGGGGTGTCTGGGAGCCCGTGGCCTTTTCATCCGCGGTGGGATCAGCGTCCTGAATTCCTCGTTGTTCAAGGAGAGCCAAGGATTTGGAGCTTGCAAACACGGCGGCCCAATCAGAAGGCCCTGGCCCGTGCCAACCAGCTGTGTCTCGGTTACAGCACACCAGCTGCCCAAGCTCTGCTCTCCGGGCGAATTCCTCCCGGATCAGGAGATGCCAGACAGTGGGGACCACATCTGTGTTGCCCCCTGGCCATGGGCTCTGCTCTGCGCTTCCCCATGGCCTGAAAGTGAGGGACACCCTGGTACTGGAAGGGGTTTGCGGGTGGGGGTCTGGAGGAAACACGTCTATTGCTACAGTTGACAAGTGACAGAGACAGACAGGGTGCAAGGACTGCCTCCAGGATTCCCAAAGCCAATGGACAAGCCACCTGACCGGGCCCCTGAGCCACACACCTGGCTCAGAGCCACACACCCTGGATTCGCTGCTGTTGACACCACCCAGGAGTGAGAGGTGGGAAAGGGGGACTCAGGAGTCTGCCCCCCAACCCCCAATCTGGCTCTGGGCAGCTGCTTCCTTTGCAAAGCCTTCATTACTAGACTGGACAGGAGTGGAGGGAGGGAGGACGGCAGCCAGCACCGCCTGTGGTCCCTGCTTGCTTCTGCCTGATCCAGGCCCCCCAGGAGCCCTGACCGTAATTTACAACATCTCAATTCCTCAGCACCACGTGGTTCCAACCCAGACAGAGATGGGAAAGGGGAAGGGAGGAGAGACAGCAAGGAGACAAAATTGAGGGTGGTTTCAGTTACTCTATATTTCAGTCACCACAGACCCATTCAGGTGCAAAGAGAATCATATATCTTGTTAATAAAAGAAATAGAAGAAGCAAATTGGCATTCACCTCATTTTAATGGTCACAGGGGAAGGCGTGATGAGGCTCCCACACGTGGGAACGGTAGGTGAGCTTTCACCAAACCAATGTCAATGAGCCCTAGGATCCTGGAATGGAAGTCTGTGGGTTCTCAGGCCCAGGACGGAAGGCTGGGTGGATGCCAAGGAGAAGATTCTAGAAGAGAATACTGTCGGAGTGCCACAGTGTAGAGTGTGGAAAGTCTCTGTGGGTTTCAGGTGGAATTCTCAAAGAGGCTAGAAAGAGGGACAGCCTGCCTGATAGAGGGACAGTGACATCCTGCCCCAGTGGCAGGTGAGAGGGCAAGGAAGGACTCCTCATCCATGGGCCCCATCTGGTCCCCTAAACTTTTCAGAACATCTTTGCTTGGGCCTGAGTCACATCTTTGACTCATGCAGCAAGTGTCCAGCTCTGCCCACAAGCAGAAATTGGCCCCAGGAGTCAGTGGCAGTACATGCTCAAGCAGAAGGACCATGTCACCACGTCGGAGAGTCCCTGGAGGGGTCCCCTGAGGCAGTGTGCAGACTACCCACCCACTGCTCTACTGGGGATTCCTGAATTGTCAGTTCCCACATGAGGAATGATCCCCAGGATCCTCTGAGCTCCCAACTAGAATCTGATCTGTCTGCGTGAGCTTAAGTGAGTTGCTCACCCTCTCTGTGCTTTTAGTTCACTGGGCAGAAGATGTTAAGGAATAGGAGAACGAAGAGTGTTCCCCTGCCCTGTGGAGGGGGAGGGCCCTTTATAAAAGAGTTTGGTGAACTATATTCAGGGTGAAGAGAGTAGTCTATCCCTGTAATGAAGAAATGACGGCATTTATTCATTAGAAAGCGTTTTAAGAATGGGATGGAAGTTACGGATTGGGAGTGTAAGATACTCCCATTCATGGCCGGGCACGGTGGCTCACGCCTGTAATCCCAGCACTTTGGGAGGCCAAGGCAGGCGTATCATGACGTCAGGAGATCGAGACCATCCTGGCTAACATGGTGAAACCCCGTCTCTACTAAAAATATGAAAAATTAGCCAGGTGTGGAGGCAGGGCGCCTGTAGTCCCAGCTACTCTGGAGGCTGAGGCAGGAGAATGGCGTGAACCCAGGAGGCGGAGCTTGCAGTGAGCTGAGATCGTGCCACTGCACTCCAGCCTGGGCAACAGTGCGAGACTCCATCTAAAAAAAGAAAAGATATGTCATTCATTCATTTATCATTCATTTATTCATATAACAGTGATGTCTTGAGCTCCTACCTTAGGTCAGACCCCACCCCAGGGACACAGTGAAGAACCAGACAGGCCCTGCCCTCAAGGATCCAGACAAGTAAACAAGGACCTACCAGGGTGATGGAAGCTCTGCCAGAGCCCACACAGGGGGCTGGAAAGCACAGAAAAGGTCGGTGGAGGGACTAGTCTGGGTGGGCACAGAGGCTTCTAATAGAAATAACCTCTAAGCTACCGTTTAAAAGATGAGGAGAGGTAGCCAAGCAATGTGGGGGTAAACAGAAGGGATCCCAATGGGGGGCCTGACATTTGCAGAGGCATGAAGCATCTTCCTCCTCGCCTCCCTCACTTCTAACCACCATGCAATACCTTTGCAAAAATGAATGACTGAAGGAACAAAAGGTGGAGGGGTTACAGACATACCTATTACAAAAGAGGTATCCAAATACCTGAAAACAACTCCATATATTCAGTGAGCACTTTGCCTAAGGTGGACTCAGCCATCTGGTTATTTCAGCAACAAATGGAATGGTGCAAGACTGTGGCTTCTGATGTCCTCAATAAACCCCAAAAAAGAAACAACGGCTCTGCCCCCTCATCCACTGATGTGGCCTCTGCTACACATCCAGTTCCTTCCACTTCAAAAGCTGGCACCATCTCATTCATTCGTGCATTCACGAATCTCTTGATCATCACCCGCGTGCCAGGAGCTGTGCCAGGCACATGGAGTGAGTGCCAGTGGGAAAAGCCTGCCTTGGTGCTGCCCTTCTTGGCACATCCATCACCCTTCAGTGATCACGGTCACAGCAGGAACCTGGAACTACCTGGGAGGATCCTGAGCTGTGGGGACCTTTCCAGTAAGTCCACAGTCAAGGGCAGGACAGGGCCTGTGAAGGGACAATCCTTCTCCTGCCCTCCCGCCCAAACTCGTGGCCAAAGGCAAGGCACATGCACGGGTGGAATCCCATCAATGGCACGTGGCCAACTGGCTGCCACTTGCTTATTTGGCTTGGAACAGGAAATACATTTTTCTACTATTTAGATTGCTGACCTTGGGAATAAACTAATGACTGTTGCGAAGCTGCATTCCCACAATGTCCGGCTCACATCTGTAACCCCTGGTTGGGACCAACACAGAGGAGGTGCCAGATGGCTGGGAGGTCCAAGAGTCCCGGTGCAGTGGACACTCTTGTCCTGCTCCCTGGGTCTTTGGGGGAGAAGGACTTGAGACCACAAGTCACCTTTCCTGGATCTTCATCTCAGACCCAGAAGAGGTCTGTCTGCATCTGCCCTTTTGCCTCGAGCAAGTACCTCTCCAGGTCTTGGTTTCCTATCCACGCAATGAAGGTGTAGTAATGTTGACCTACGGGGACTGTCATTAGGAGTAAATGACACCATGTCTGAGAACCGCTTCGTGGAAATGTGATCACCCCAGAAGACCCAAACAGCCCAGCCCCAGAAGCCAGCTTGGCTCAGGCCGGCCCCACATCTGGGCCAGCAACAGCATCAGCCAGGTGTGCTGTAGATCCCACCACAAGCGTGTGCCCTGGTGCAGAAGCAGGCATCTGCCTCTAAGACTGCTGCCCGCAGCAACCAGACCAGTTATTTGAACTCAGGCAGGAGGCAGGCAGGGCCAGCACCATCAAAGAGGGCCAGGAAATAGAAGATGAATGAATGAAGCACTGATAGCCTAAGCATAATACTATTTTATTTTATTTTATTTTATTTTATTTTATTTTATTTTATTTTTGAGGCAGAGTCTCGCTCTGTCGCCCAGGCTGGAGTGCAGTGGCCGGATCTCAGCTCACTGCAAGCTCCACCTCCCGGGTTTACGCCATTCTCCTGCCTCAGCCTCCCGAGTAGCCGGGACTACAGGCGCCCGCCACCTCGCCCGGCTAGTTTTTTGTATTTCTTGGTAGAGACGGGGTTTCACCGTGTTCGCCAGGATGGTCTCGATCTCCTGACTTCGTGATCCACCCGTCTCAGCCTCCCAAAGTGCTGGGATTACAGGCTTGAGCCACCGCGCCCGGCCCATAATACTGTTTTAACAGGTTCTAGTAAATTTACTGAAATAAAAAACTATTCAGCTCAAGAGTCAGCAAACTTATCTGTAAAGGGCAAGATGATAAATATTTTAGGCTTTGAGGGCCATACAGTCTCTGCCACAACAACAAGTGCTGCTGCAGTGTAAAACCAGCTCTCAGACAATGCATAAATGAATGGCCATGTCTGTGTTCCAATAAAACTTTATTTACAAAACAGCTAGTGGGTCAGATTTGGCCAACCACTCGGGTGGAACCAGCCAAATTGTAACTACATAAGCTCAGCAGTGTCCCTGAGACTTCCTCATCACCCCTTCATCTGATGGATCACCAGGGCCTCTCTATTCTTCCTTCTAAATAGCATTGCCTCCTTCCCACACCACAGCCATTCCCCAGTTTAGCCACATCACCCATCACCTGCAGACTCCAGCAGCTTCCCACCTCTTGCCCCTCTGGTCCATCCGCTATTCAGAAGCAAAAGAGATCTACCTCAGTGGCTGATCTGACTGTGTCGTTCCCCTCTCCTGGCTCCTATGTCCTGATTGTCACAATCATTCAAGCCTAGCTCCCACTGTTGGTTCAGCCTCATGGCTCACCGCCCTCCCCAGCCACCAGACTCAACTCCAGCTAGATTGAATATCTCTTCTAGTTCTCCTAACACATCATGCTCAGCCTTCTTCTATGCAAGATCACTTCTCTCCCTCCTCTTCGCCTCCCAACTCCTATTCATTCTCCAGGTCACCTACCCTACAAAGTTTTTCTGAGGTGCCCCCACAAAACTTCTAGCTTACCTCTAACTTAGACATGATCACACTTGTGGCACAGACTACAATGTGCTCAACAAACCACATCTCCCTCTCTTCCCATTCACCCAGCTAGACTACATTTCCCAGCCTCCTTTGGAGTTGGCGGGGCCATATTGTTGAGTTCTGGCTGATGGAAGAAGGTCAGAAGTGATGGATACCATTGCAGGCCTGGCCTTGACTTCCCACAAGATCCTGCATGCTTGCTCATTGTCTCCATCTTCCAGATGAATGGAGAGGATTCTGAGGATCTACAAAAGGGCAGAGCCACCAATAGGAGCCTAAGTCTCTGAATCACTTAGATGAGGGCAGCTAAAGAAAGCCAACTACCCAGACATCCCATGTTGTATTAAGCTCCTGAAATTTTAGGACTGTTTGTTACAACACTTGGCCTACCCTGACTAAACCAATATTCAAATGGAATCAGCTGTTTATTTGTCCACCATCCCTACTAGACTGAAATTAAGATGCATGCGGGAAGGGACTCATTTAAATCACACAACACCATCTTCCCAGAACTTAGTGGTATATCATACATATAGTAGAAACTCAATAAATACTTGTTAATTGGATGAATAAATGACTGAATATAACCTCAGTGGATGGCATAGCCTCCGCGTGTCACCATGGGGACACCGTAGCTCCTGAGAGTTCAGATAAGCTGAGTCCAAGGTGGGGGGATTGAGGTTAATGCTTCAGCCTAGGGGAGAGCAGCCTGTGCAGATTCCACTCCAGGGGGCTGAACTCAAGTGAACTCAAGCCAGGGTAAATGTCACCAACCAAGGAGGGGGCTGAGGGCAGCGTACCCATCCGAAGCTAGGGATGGCAGCCCCAGGAAGAGCCGGGAGGTTGCAATCAAGCCAGCACTGGACTAGGCATTAGGAGTCCCAAATTCAGAACAGTTCTTCCCTCTAACTTGCTGCAGAACCTCGGTAAATAACTTTCTGTCTCTGAGCCTCGGTTTTCCCCTTCCATTAAAAAAAGGGGAGGCAGGCCGGGTGTGGTGGCTCACGCCTGTAATGCCAGCACTTTGGGAGGCCGTGGCAGGCAGATCACGAGGTCAGGAGACCATCCTGGCTAACATGGTGAAACCCTGTCTCTACTAAAAATAGAAAAAATTAGCCGGGCGTGGTGGCGGGCACCTGTAGTCCCAGCTACTTGGGAGGCTGAGGCAGGAGAATGGCGTGAACCCGGGAGGCAGAGGTTGCAGTGAGCTGAGATCACACCATTGCACTCCAGCCTGGGTGACAGAGTGAGACTCCATCTCAAAAAAAAAAAAAAAAAAAAAAAAAGGTGAGGCAGAGTGGACTATGAGGCTTTCAAATAGTTCCTAGTGGCAGGACCCCTTTCCCTGCCCCACCCCAAAAAAATTCTCTCTGGATTTTCAAAATATAAAACAGATACAAGTGGAATGGCTCTAATTAAAGCTGGGAAAGGGAGTCCGAGCCAGCCCCAAGTATTTTTCTTCTTCTTCTTCTTTTTTTTTTTTTTTTTTTTTTTTGTTTGAGAGGGAGTCTCACTCTGTCACCCAAGCTGGAGTGCAGTGGTGCAATCTTGTCTCACTGCAACCTCCACCTCCTGGGTTTCAGCAATTCTCCTGCCTCAGCCTCCCGAGTAGCTGGGACTATTCAAACAACAATGAGATACCACTACACTCCTATTGGAACAGCTAAAATCCAAAAATTTGACAACACCAGATGCTAACGAGGAAACAGAACAACGGGAATTCTCATTCACTGCTGGTGGCAATGTAAAATGGTACAGGAAGAAAGTCTAGCCATTTCCTACAACGCTGAACATCGTCTACCATACGATCCAGCAATCATGCCCCTCGGTACTCATACAAATGAGTTGGACACTTAGGTTCACACAAAAACCTCCACGCAGATGTTTATAGCAGCTTTATTATTCCTAACTGCCAAAATCTGGATCAGCCAAGATGTTCCTCAAAAGGTGAATAAAGAGTGGTACATCCGTACAACAGAATGTTACTCAGCAATGAAAAGAAACGGGCTGAGTGCGGTGGCTCACGCCTGTAATCCCAACACTTTGGGAGGCCGAGGCGGGCAGATCACGAGCTCACGAGTTCGAGACCAGCCTGACCAATATGGTGAAACCCCATCTCTACTAAACATACCAAAATTAACTGGGCGTGGTGGCCCGTGCCTGTAATCCGAGCTACTCGGGAGACTGAGGCAGGAGAATCGCTTGAACCTGGGAGATGGAGGTTGCAGTGAGCCGAGATCATGCCACTGCACTCCAGCCTGGACGACAGAGGGAGACTCCGTCTCAAAAAAAAAAAGAAGAAGAAGAAGGAGGAGGAGGAGAAGGAGGAGGAGGAGGAGGAGGAGGAGGGGGGGGGAGAAGAAGAAGAAGAAGAGGGAGGAGGAGGAGGAGGAGGAGGAGGAGAAGGAGGAGAAGAAGAAGAAGAAGAAGAAAAAATAAATGAACATCAAGCCACAAAAAGACATGAAGGAACCTTAAGTGCATATTACTAAATGAAAGAAGCCAATCTACAAAGGCTACACACTGCATGATTCCAACTATATGGAAACCTTCTAGAAAAGACATAACTATGAAGACAAGAAAAAGATCAGTGATTTCCAGGGGTTCCTGAGGTAGGGGGTGTGGTGGGGTGGAAGTAGGGAGGGAAGGGGGATGGCTAGGAGGCACAGGGGATTTTTTAGGCAGTGAAAGGATTCCGTATTATTCTATACTGGAGGCCACAGGACATCATGCATTTGTCAAAACCCATAGAACTGTACCACACAAAGAGTGAAACTTAATGTAAACTACCCGTGTTAGCTAATAATAATTATCAATATTGATTCATCAGTGATGACAAATGTATCATATTTATGCAAGATGGTAATAAAAGGGGAAACTGTGTGTGTGAGTGTGAGGAGGGAGCAGTGTGTGGGAACTCTCTGAACTATTGCTCAATTTTTCTGTAAACTTAAAACTTTCTAGAAAGCAAAGTGTATTCATTTAAAAGAAAAACCCCATATGGACAGATTGTTATTACTCCTATTTTATAGAGTTGATTAACACCCTCATTTGAAGGAGGGATATTTAATATACCCTCTTTAACAGAAGAGGAAATTAAAGCGTAAGGAAGTTGCCTGCACTGCTCAAGGTCACTCACCTGCCAAGGGACAGGGTCAAGCTTTGATTAGTGGACAAGTGGTCAGAAAACCCTCTGGGTGGGATGCCCAGAACCTACTGGTACTTGGAACAGACACATAGACACCTGAGTCTTATTCAGCTTCCTCTGACTCATCTCTGCATCATGAAGGACCAGAGCAGAGACCTGCACCCCACACACTGAGCCTGCTGCGTAGGAGGTCATCGCTGTGCTCTTTCTGCTAACATTCCTCACCTTCTACATACAGGAAACCTAGGAGATGTCTGCAGAAGTCTAGCCCTGTCCAGCTAGTTCTGTCCCAAGAGATGAGTTGATGTGCAGAACAGAAAGGTAGCTTAGGGTGGGAGATTTGGCCTTTGCCCCAGTTGTCATGGCACCAAATAGACCAGAAATAAGGGATGTGAGCATAAGCTTGTGCTGCCACCACTTCTTCCAGCATGGGAAGCCCCATATGAACAGGACCTCTATTGGCATCAAGTCCAACCATCCCCTCCCACCATGACCAAGCCCGAGGGGCCTCAGCTCATGAACAGGTGATATCTACTATGGGAATTGCCAAGACCGCCTTCGAGTGGGAACCAGTGGGGGAGCAAAGGGTAGTTGTCCTGAGTGCTAACCATGATGCTTATCTCAGACAAGAAAGCAGCGAACTCCTAGCACAACTGGCACACCCCACTGAGATGCTGACCAGGGACCTAAACTCTTGCCAAGACCCTGAGAGTCATCAGGAAGGAAGGACACATGTCCATCGGATGCCTCATCAGAGAACCACAAGCAATCCTGGAAGCAGAAGAAACCACGACCACAGACCCTTCGGCTAGCCCAGGGAGGATCTTTTGGCTGGGAGGAAGAAACAGGAAAGAACGTGAGGATATGGTGAGATCTAAGATCATTCTTTAGCTATAAGAAGGGTTTTTCCCCCTAAATGCTTATGTTTGAGCTCCTGACCTGAGCCATTTGCAATGGCCTGTCTTCCACTTCATCTTGTTTAAACTCTCAACAGCCCGGCAAGATGGGTATATTGTCCCCATTTTAACAAATGGGGCAACTGAGGCTCACAGAACCAACATCACCTTGTGCTCATAATCACACAAAAAATAAATACCGGAGGGCTGGGCATGGTTGCTCACACCTGTAATCCTAGCACTTTGGTAGGGCAAGGCAAGAAGATCACTTGAGCCCAGAGTTTGAGACCAGCCTGAGCAACATAGCAAGACCCCATCTCTTAAAAAAAAAAAAATTAATAAGCTGGGCGTGATGGTGTGCACCTGCAGTCCCCGCTACTCAGGACGCTGAGGCAGAAGGATTGCTCGAGCCCCAGAGTTCGAGGCCCCAATGAGCTGTGATTGTGCCACTGCACTCTAGCCTGGGTGACAAAGCAGGACCCTGTCTCCGAAATAAAATAAAATGATATAAATGAATGAAAGAATAAAAAGGAAGAAAAAAAAAGAAATAATGACCAGAACTCATCCCCAGACCTTCTGAACCTATACCCTGCCTCTTCCACTATCCCCACTCTGCCCAACACATACAAGGTGTACAGGAAACCTTGGCAGGGCTTCACCAAAAGGAATGTTGTCCTTCAGCTCCACTCCCACAGGGCCCAGCAAGGGGCCATCTTTTCTCACCATGACCCAGATCAGTTAGGGCAAGCGGCTTCCTCTACCTCTCTGGCTCGTGGTTACCCTGGTTACCATGGTTATCCAGCAGGACAAGCCTGGGGTGAGGCCACTGAGACTGACCCTGAGTCTGAAGGAAGGAGACTATGTCTCCTCCGCTGCCTGGGAGCCCCAAGGCCAAGGGACTTGGCCTTTGAGGAAGAGGACCGGACAGGGCCAGGGCCTCAGCTCATAGTTCTGGCTCTGCCACTGGCTGGCTCCATGTCAAGGATCAAGAGCCTTAAAATGTTCATACCTTTGAGACAATCATTTCACTTCTGCGAGTCTCTCATAATCAGATCCAGATGAGGCCTCCTGCGCAAAGGTGTCACCACTGTGTCATTCATATAGAAAATGTTTGAAAACAACCTAAGTGTATGATAATAGGGGAGTAGTTAGGTGAACTATGGAATATCAACTTATAAATGGCTTTCTAGTAATTGAAAGTTATGTTTACAAACAGTTTGAAGTAACATGAAAAAAAAAAAACATATTCTAAGGTTAAGCGTGGCAGGGCACAGTGGTTCATGCCTGTAATCCCAACACTTTGGGAGGCTGAGGTGGACGAATCACCTGAGCTTAGGAGTTTGAGACGCCCCGGCCAACATGGTGAAACCCCATCTCTACTAAAAATACAAAAAAATTTGCCGGGCGTGGTGGCGAGCACCTCTAAGCCCAACTGAGGCAGGAAAATCGCTTGAACCTGGGAGGCATAGGTTGCTGTGAGCTGAGATCGCGCCATTGCATTCCAGCCTGGGTGATGGAGCGAGACTCCGTCTCAATAAAAAAATAAAAATAAATAAAGTTAAGTGTAAAACAGAATGCAAAATTGCCCACTATGACATCAGTGATGTAAAGCAAAATGTGTAGAAAAAAGACCAGAAAAAGACCCACCACCATCTTAGCGCTGGTGGGTATGGGCATTAAATGAGTACCAAAGAAAACCACTTCTTTTTTTTTTTTTTTTTTTTTTTTTTGAGACAGAGTCTAGCTCTGTCACCCAGGCGGGAGTGCACTGGCACAATCTCGGCTCACTGCAACCTCCCTCTGCCGGGTTCGAGCGATTCTCGTGCCTCAGCCTCCCAAGCAGTTGGGATTACAGGTGTGCGCTACATGTCTAGCTAATTTTTGTATTTCTAATAGGGACGGAGTTTTACCATGTCGGCCAGGCTAGTCTCAAACTGGGATGACAGGCGTGAGCCACCACATCTGGCCGAAACTCACTTCTTTCTGCATGTTTACATTTCCAATTTTTCTGCTTTATTACTTTACAAAGGAAAATATAAAGTCAACTTTATTTTTTAAACAAACTATAAGCTGGATCAGAAGATTTCCTATTATAAAGATGTCAGTTCTCCTCAACTTGATGTAGAAATTCAGTGAAATTATGATTTAAAATCCCGTGTGTGTGTGTGTATGTGTGTGTGTGTGTGTGAGAGAGAGAGAGAGTGTGTGTCAAGATGATTCTAAAATTTGTTTAGAAATGCAAAAAAATCAAGAATATTCAAGTCAAAGTTGAGAATGAAGAACAAGCTAGAGGACTTGTTCTCTGAACAAGATGTCACTAGATGACAAATAAAAGTTGAAATTAAAAAAAGAAAAAAAAAATGCTGAGCATAGTGGCTCCCAGCACTTTGGGCGGCTGAGGTGAGCAGATCGCTGGCATCCAGGAGTTGGAGACTAGCCTGGGCAGCATGGTGAAACCCAATCTCTACAAAATACAAAAAAATTAGCTGAGAATGGTGGCATACTCCTGTAGTCCCCGCTACACAGGAGGCTGAGATGGGAGGGTCACTTGAGCCCAGAGAGATCAAGGTTGCAGTGAACTGAGATCACACCACTGCACTCCAGCCTGGGTGACAGAGTGAGACCCTGTCTCAAAAAAAAAAAAAGGCATTGTAATATTGGTGTAAGGATAGACAGACCCATCAATTAGCTTAGGGAGTCCAGGCACAGCCCCACACCTGTGATGCTGGATGCATGACAAAGGTGATACTGCATTGCAGTGTGGGAAGCAAAATCTTTTCAGTAAAGGATCAACTAGGTGTCCCTGAGAGGAAAAAGGCTTGACCCCTGCTTCACACACCATGCACAAATTTATTCCAGATAAACTGTCAGTCTAAATGTGAAAGATAAATAAAAGCTTCTAAGCATAAGAGAATATCTTCATGACCTCTGGGCTGGCAAAAAATTCTTAAACAGAAAACAGAAAGCACCAACCATAAAAGGAAACAATGGATACATTTAGCAGATTAAGGTTTACAACTTCCATTCACTGAAAGACACCACTAAGTGAGTAGAAAGACAAGCTAAAGAGTGGGAGAAAAATATTTGAAATCCATACATCTGACAAAGGACCTATGTCCAGAATATATAAAGAATTCTACAAACCAGCCAGGCACAGTGGCTCATGCCTATAATCCCTGCACTTGGGAAGCCGAGGCAGGTGGATAACCTGAGGTCAGGAGCTCGAGACCAACCTGGCCAAAATGGTGAAACCCCGTCTCTACTAAAAATACAAATAATTAGCAGGGTGTGGTGGCAGGTGCCTGCAATCCTAGCTACTCAGGAGGCTGAGGCAGGAGAATCCCTTGAACCCAGGAGGTGGAGGTTGCAGTGAGCACCATAGCACTCCAGTCTAGGTGACAGAGTGAGATTCCATCTCAAAAAAAAAAATTAAGAAAAGAAGACAATCCAATACAAAAATGGACAGAAGAAATGAACAAGCACTTCACCAAAGAAGCTATCCAATGGCCAGATTAAAACCACAGTGGGACACTGGTTCAAGCTCGTAAGAATGACCAAAATGAGAAAAACTGACAATAAAGTGTTGGCAAGGATGTGGAGCAAGTGAACTGGAACTCTCGTTCACTGCTGGTGGAGTGTAAAGGTGTACAACTGCTTTGTGAAACTGGCAGAATTTACTAAAGTGAACATACACATACTCCATGGCCCAGTAATCCCATATGTAGGTTTAAACCCAATAGAAATGAGTGGTGATGTATCCCCAAAAGGTGTGTATAATACAAAAATGTTCTTAGCGGTATTATTTGTACCAACCAAAAACTGGAAACAACTCACATATCCATTAACAGCAGAATAACTAATTTGTGGTACAGCCATATAATGAATTCTACCTGGCAATGAGAATGAGCAATCTACCTGTGCACGCAGTTGGGATGACTCTCACAGACATGAGACTGAGAGAAAGAAGCCACACACAAAAAGAGGACATGCCATGTGATTCCATTTATGTAAATCGCAAAAATAAGCAATATTAGCTGAGTGCAGTGGCTCATGCCTGTAATCCCAGCACTTTGGGAGGCTGAGGCAGGAAGATCACTTGAGGTCAGGAGTTCAAGACCAGCCTGGCCAACATTGGGAAATCCTGTCTCTACTAAAAATACAAAAATTAGCGAGGTGTGGTGGCATGTGTCTGTAATCCCAGCTACTCGGGAGACTGAGGCACAAGAATCACTTCAACCTGGGAGGCAGAGGCTGCAGTGAGCTGGGATCACACCACTGCACTCCAGCCTGGGCGACAGAGTGAGACTCTGCCTCAAAAAAAAAAAAACAAAAGGCAACATTAATCCATGTTGGCAGGAGTCAGGATAGTGATTGGTGATTTCCTTCGAGAGGTGGCTAGAGAATGGAATGGGACATGTGGGGGGCTCCTTGAGTGCAGATGACATCTTTGATCTGGGTGATGGGTGTTCGGGGGCCATGTGAAAGGACACTCACTCTCTCTCCTGGTCTTCCTCCCCATGCTCCTGCACCACCTCCAAGCCAAAACTCTCTCTCTAGGCAGCTAGAAGATTCCAACAGCAACCTCCAGACTTCATGTCAAGGTTCTTAGACAACTTTTCCACCCCAAGCACTCCTGGGACCCTCATCAGCGCCCTCACTTCATCCCCCTTCCTGGTTCTCCCACTACTCCCCCTCCACTGGCCCCTCTGCTCTCCATCCCAGCCATCACCCTCTCTTTAAAGCCTCCTAATGGTCTCTGCCCCACTTGGACTCCCTCCCACCCACTCCTCTCCCCATTGCAGATCCAGAGAGGCATTTCCTTTCATCCAGTCCCTCAAACACTTCAGCACATCTGCTTGGCACACCCTCTGGCCCCTCTCCCCCAGACTCCTTCGCCAGACAACTCTTCTCCTCCTTCAGACCTCAGTTTAATATCATTTCATCAGAAAAGCCTTTCCCAACCTCATTATAGCCACCCAGAGCTTCTCCCTCAGTGTCACTCAGGGCACTTGTCATCATTTGATATATGTACATCCTCCCACTAAGTTCTATGGAGACAGCATTGTTGTGCCCACTGTCTGGCACACACTAGGTGCTCTCTAAGTCCCTTTGAATGGTCAAATGAATGAATGACTTACGTGGCTACATCCACAGTTATTACTGTCTCCTCTGGCATGTGACCCTCATGAAGCCTTCTCCCTTCCCAAACTACATTTTAGGAAAGATATTTTTTGGCTCATTTACTGAGTGTGACTATTTCACTCCCCCAAAACCAAGCATTTCAGAACAAAATTTGCCTTTTGTTCTGAATTAGCCTTCATTACTCAAGACTATTTTAATTACAAGTAACAGAAACAAGCTCTAAAAAGAAAAGATTTTTGACTCACATGCATGAATCTCCTTCGATTTCAGGCAAGGCTGGCTGCAGAGCATCAAGGCATGACATCAGGTTTTAATCTCCCTCTCTCCACCTCTGGACCAGCCTAATCCTCAGAAGGGGTCTCTTCCCTCATGGAGGCATAACAACTACCAGCAGCTCCAGGCTGGTCTCCTATCCTCTCATCAACCCCAGCAGAAAGAGGGCCTTTCTTTCCAATGGTTCCAACAAAAGTCCCAGGGCTTGAATTCATTGGCCAAGCTTGAGTCACATGTCTATCCAGAATCAGTGGAATCCTCTGATTGGCCAGGCCTAGTCAGGTGCCTACTTCTGAGGCTACAGACCCGCCATGTTAGCTCACTCAGCAAGAGCTCCTGGTATGAGTTGTAATAACAGCAGCCACCTTTATTCCATGCTTTGTATGGCCCACACCTTACACTTGGTCCTACATCTGTGCTTCTGTTTCATGTTCACAGGGACAGTATTATGATCTCCATCTTAAAGAAAGAGAAATGGAGTTCTAGGCAGGAAGTAACTTTCCCAAGGAAATGGGGGTTAGGTGAGGGTTAGGATAAAAATCTGACTCCTGAGTCCATAGCTTTGGCCATGTATCCCAGCCTCCTCTTGCCTCCCTGATCCCATCCCCCATCCCCAACCTGTGCCCTGGCCCACTAGACTGCTATCACCCAGGAGTCAGCACCTACTAAACACCAAGAGAGCCCTACAGGAGACTCTGCTGAATGAGAAAGGGCCCATCCTCCATCTGCCCAGATGCCCAAGTCTCCTGCTCAAACAAGCAGGCTGGAGAGGCTCAGCCTTGACCCTTCCCCATTCTGGTCCTCCTGCCCCCCTCAAGTCCCAGGGCCAGCTGCCAAGGCTGGGGAAGGAGGTGTAATGAGTCCTGATGGGGCAGCTGAGGGGCTCCTAGGCTGCCTGGTCTGAGCAGGGGCCAGCCCCCTTGGGAGGTCAGGTCTCTGCGACCCTGAGAGGTGAGTTGCCTCCCACCACTCTCATAGAGGAATGAAGAAAAGGAGTTAAGCCCAATGCCAATTCAAGGACAAGACAGGATTAGATTGGTGTCTTACATGGATTGCCCTTTGCAAACCCTTGGTCAAACTGGGATATTCCCCACACACTCTTTCTACACCCTTCCTCAAATCAAGTCCCAGAAATAAGGTTCTATCTCCAGCCATGCCTGTGGGTTTGTCCTTTAGTAATAGTAAAAACAACAGTGGCTCCCTCTTAAATCCCAACAGCTCTGGACCAAGATGAGAGTCAGTCAAAAAGTCCATAGATTTAGCGGTTAGGAGCATGAACCATACAGCCAGATGGTCTGGGTTCAAATCCTGACTCTGCCACTCACCAGCTTCAGGACCTTGGAGAGCTACCTAACCTCTCTGAGTCTCGATTTCCTCATCTGTAAAATGGCACCTGAATAGTACCAAGAGTAGTCATGAGGACTAAACGAATTTGCACATGTGAAGTGTTAGAACAGGGCGTGGCATACAGTAAGTGCTCATGGAGCGCTTAAAACCCCCTAAGGGTTTTAAGCCATGTCCTCTGGAGACAGAAAGGATCCCTTTTTGTTACCAGGAGACAGAGGTCTGAGGGACGTGGCCACCTCCAAGATGGCACAGGTAGCTGAATCACTCAATAACCATATACGAGGGCCTCCTGAGTGTCAGGGCCCATGCTGGACACTGGAGCACCACTCTGCACCAGAACCCATCCCAGAAGTGCTCAGCCAGGTGCGACTCAGTGGGAGAACCCAAGTCTCTGAGTTCTTGAGGAAGCTGGGGCCACAGCCCAGCTGACCCTGGTGATACGGAAGCTGTGGTCCAAGGTCGAGCATTTTTGGTGTTCCAGTTACTCTCTAACCAAGCTCAGCTGTGCAAGCTCATGGGACCCAGCCAGCAAATCCTCTGTGCAACACACACCTTGGCAAGCACCTGCCGAGCACCCAGCACTCAAGGAAGAGGCCAAA
The DNA here is from genome assembly GCF_037993035.2 of Macaca fascicularis. Taxonomy (NCBI): domain Eukaryota; kingdom Metazoa; phylum Chordata; class Mammalia; order Primates; family Cercopithecidae; genus Macaca; species Macaca fascicularis. Next base: position 212,941,128 of record NC_088375.1, read on the forward strand.
GTGCTGTGCCGTGATCCCACCTTTAAGGAAGTCCTCTGTCGTCCACATCCCTCCTGGCTCCTCCCCCAAGACAATGGAAGCAAGATAACACCCATGAAAGCCCCAGGCCAAGGTGGACGCACAGTAGGCACTTTGTGAATTGTCATCCATTTACCGTGAGGAACACCTCGCTGGACAAGTGCAAAGATCTGACTTTATCTGTGCAGAAGAAAATACCCTCAGAATAGGACAGGGCCACAGATAACTCAGCATGCCTGACACTGACCAGTCAGTGGCCTCTCCCCACGGTACCTGCTGTCTCACCTTCCTGGCTGTGTGCTCTGATGGGACAGACACTGAAATGAGATCCAGGCACTTGGGCTGGAGTCTTGGCTCTGCTGCTAAATCCATTTGAGACCTTAGACCTCCTGTCCCCATGGGTAAAACAAGAGATTTAGACTGTTTGTGAACTCTATACAGCCACTGGGTCTCCAGTCCACATTCACTGGGGCCATTCTCACCCTGTGCCAGGCCCTGGGCTCTATCCCACCATGCTGGAGGGGAGCTCCTGTGCTGGGGACACACAGAGCAGTCACTGGGTCAATCCTGGAGAACCTGCTGGAGGAGGTGGTACCTGGACTGAGTCTTACAGGATGAATAGGAGTCGGGTGGGTGAAAGAATGAGGATTCCACCTTGTAGCACTGAGCAGTCACAGTGGACCATTGTGACTTAGAGAAAGCACTGTGGCAATTTGTGAAGGAAGAACTAGAGGGGGTGCCTGGAGTCCAGGGTTAGGGGCAGGCAGAGGGCTCCTGATAGACTCTGGACATCCCAGACTGAAGGTCATTACACAATGTTCTGGACTGAAGGCTGGGGAGTCCTCAGGCAGTAGCTGGTGGCTGAGGCCATGGTAGACAAGACTGTCAAGAAAGAGCATGTGGAGAGAGGCACAGGCAGCAGGGAAGGGAAGGAGGAGAGTGAGCGCCAGAGTAGAGAGTGGAGGCGCAGAGCAGGCACAGCCCCTGCGCCCACACACAGGAAGACAAGGATCCAGAAGGTCTGGCCACTGCATATCCCCACTTAGCACAGCCTGGACACAGGGCAGGTGCTCGACAAAAGTTTGGGTTTTAAAAAATCCTTTAAATGGAAAGATTAAGAAAACCCAGGAAAGGCCGGGCACGGTGACTCATGCCTATAATCCCAGCACTTTTGGAGGCTGAGATGGGGAGATCACTTGAGGTCAGGAGTTCAAGACTATCCTGGCCAACACGGCGAAACTCCGTCTCTACTAAAAATACAAAAATTAGTCGGGCATGGTGGCGCATGCCTGTAGTCCCAGCTACTCAGGAGGCTGAGGCAGAAGAATCAATTGAACCTGGGAGGCAGAAGTTGCAGTGAGATGAGATCACATCACTGCACTCTAGCCTGGGTAACAGAGCAAGACTCTGTCTCAAAAAAAAGAAAAAAAAAAGGAAAACCCAGGAGAGTTGGAGGAAAGGAAAGCCCAGGAGAAGAGTGGACTGTGAGGAGGAGGGGCCACCCGCAGCATCAAGGCTACTAAGAGGTCAGAACCACTAGGTTCTGCCCACAAAGGTCCTGGTCACCTTGGAGGGATGCAGGAAGGGGAGACAGACCTCAGGACTAAGGGGCGACTGGCAAGTGCAGACATGGAAATAGTGAGTGTGGAAAACTCTATACCTTTTGATGAAAAATAGACAAGGAAGAGGAAGGAGAATGGAGTGGAAGAGTAGGGGCTGGAGGAAGGGGAGGGGAGAGGGAAAGGAGAGGCAGAGAAAGAACAGTGGCTAGAAGGAGAACGTGAGCCAGGGAAGGATTTAAATCCCAAACTGGGTACGTGCTGAGTGATAACTCAGGTGAGTCACATCACCTTCTGAGCCTCATTTTCCTCAAGTGTAAAATGAAGAAAAATCGCCCCCACCTGAAAAGTTACTGGGAGCATCCAGCGTTACCTGTACAAAGCGTCTAGCACAGCGCCCGGCAGGCCACAGGGCCCCAGAGAATGTGTCCTTGTCATCCTCTCGCCAGAGCTCCACACCAGCTCAAGAGTAGCAGGACACTCATTATCAAAGCATTATCCCCATTTTACACACGAAGAAACTGAGTCACAGACTTGTCTCTACCTTCTCAGCCCTACCCCCTCGAACACACAGGGCAGCATCTGTTCCTCACCGGTGTGGGAAAGGTGAGTGTGGCCCAGGGCCTGGCATGAGAAACATTTGTTGATTGAATGAATGAGACAGCCAGGCACAGTGGCTCACACCTGTGATCCCAGCACTTTGGGAGGCCAAGATGGGAAGATCACTTGAGCCCAAGAGTTTGAGACCAGCCTGGGCAACATAGCGAGAACCTCTACTCTACAAAAAAAATAAAATTAAAATTTAAAAATAATAAAAAATAAAAATTAGTCAAGAGAGACCAGGCATGGTGGTTCATACCTGTAATCCCAGAACTTTGGGAGGCCAAGGCAGGTTGATCACTTGAGGTCAGGAGTTTGAGTCCAGCCTGGCCAACATGGTGAATTTCGTCTCTACTAAAAGTACAAAAAAATTAACTGGGCATGGTGGCGCATGCATGTAGTCTCAGCTACTTGGGAGGCTGAAGCAGGAGAATCACTTGAACCTGGGGAGGGGAGGTTGCAGTGAGCCGAGATGTGCCCCTGCATTCCAGCCTGGGCAACAGAGCAAGACTCCATCCCAAAAAAAAAAAAAATTAGCCAAGTGTGGTGGAGCGTGCCTATAGCTCCAGCTACTCAGAAGGCTGAGGCGGGAGAATAGCTTGCGCTGGGGAGGTTGAAGCTGCAGCGAGCCATGATTGCCTCACTGCACTCCAAACCTGGGTGACAGAACAATACCTTGTCTCCAAAAAACAGAATGAATAGGGGAGACATAGAAACCAGAGGAAGCCTGCCCTGGCCTGGCGGCCACAGCGTCACCAAATAAAAAGAGCCTGGAAGGTAGCCAGTCAGAGCCAGGAATTTGGGTCTTGGAGGCCCATCAGAGCCAGCCATATGAGCCACAGGAACCACCTGGTCCAGCGATTCTCACACTGGAGTGTCTGGTTAGGTTCACCCAGAGAACTTGTGTCCTGGACCCCACCCTAGACCCACTGAATCAAGTATAAAGGGACAGGAGTCCAGGAATCTGCACTTTCTACCTGGCACTCAGGTGTTGCTGATGCTAGTGGCCCATGGGTCATGCCCCTATTTTATAGAGAAGAGAACCATCTATGAGATCGCGTGGCAAAGCTGCACAGGACCTGACTGATCACCTGGGGGTCCAGGTTGCAAGATACTGTCACTCCTGGTGCCTGCAGGTGCCCTGGAAGTGGTAGGCAAGGAAAAGAACCACAGCATGGAAGAAAGATGAGCAAAGGCAGGATGATAGCTCCGATCCAATACATACCAGTACGAGGTGCCTGTGTTCACGCCAGCGGCCCCCCTCCAAAACTATATGGTGAGTTTTATTATTACGTCCATTTTTCAGGTGAGGTGAGTCACGTTCAAAAGTTAAAGTGATTGCCCAAGACCTCACCACTGGTAGGTGGCAGGACAGGAAACATGGTCTGTCTGGGGTGCTAGAGCCAACTTCCTTAACCACCTGGTGCACTGCTTCCCGGAGAAGCAAGGAGAAGAGGAAGAAGGAGGAGAGGAGAGAAAAGGAGAGGGCCTCAGCAGAGGGAGGAGGTGGGGCCTGCATGGAGAGGGGATGGTGTGCCCTCATTGCCCACCCAGGTGGCTGAGCCAGGCTGGCTGCTCAGGGTGGAGAGTGCCTGCCTGTCCCTGTGCCCTGCGGTTGCCATGCCGACCCCCAGGCTGTGTTTGCGGATGTTGTATTTGATTTCACACGTTTGGAACTCCGATTACGTCATTTCGCAACACAGGGTTGCCATGACAGCCGGCCCCGTGTTCCCGGGGTAGCTCACACCTTGGGGGAAAAGGAGGGGCCCGGGCCTCTCCCCCAACCAAACCTCAACCCTGAACTCCCTTGGGGAGAGAGGCCAGGAATGTGGGGTTGGGAAGCACCTTGGTATCAATCAGCGTCTACATTTGGGGAAACCAAGGTCTGGGTGGTGAGCCAGCTCCCCAGGCAACACACTGCCTGTTGATGGAGTCTTTGCACACCTGGCTGCACACGGCCGAGGGCCTGACAACTGGCACCCAGCAACCAGCCTAGCCATCTGCCCTGACCGGCTCCCTGGGGCCTCAAAGTAGCTGCTGCCCTGGTCCATATGCGACTTTCCACAAACTCACAAGTGTATGTGCCAGTATGGGGGCGGGCTGGTTGGCTGAGAACACCAGCTTTGGCGTCAGACTTAGGTGCAAATGGTGGCCTTGCACTAACCAAGCGTGCACCCTGGAACCTCGCTGAGCTTCCGCTTCCGCATCTGAAAATGATGATGAAGGTACTTATCCCTTCAGGTGGCTGGGAAGATTCACCTTAGCACACAGCGACCTGGTGCAGGTAGATACAATCAATAGAGTTGGGGCTTCTTCTATTTTCTTTCTTTCTTCTTCTTCTTTTTTTTTAGCTAAGTTCTGGCCTTTGCTTTGCCACCAGCCTGCGCTGTGTGACTGTGGGCCACTGACCTTCCCTCTCTGGTCCTCTCAGTTGGTAACAATGTGATAATCTTTCTCCACTTCTCACTTCCCTACCATTAAACTGTCCACCCCTTGTCCCTAAATTACAATTACTTAGCATCTTACATCCTGGCTTCCATCTATTGGGTAATGTCAAACAGAAGGGCTTCTGGACTTAGTCTGGAAACCTCAGTATAATGTCACTAAGTCCCAGCTTCTTCTCTACAAGCTGCTAAAGGGACATATACATATACATATACATGCTTCTATATCTGTTCTGACACCTGTCCGTCTGTTTATATATACACATATATATAGATAAATCATAGGTTCATACTGGTATTTGTGATTTCAGTTCAACATCAGAAGGTCCCTTTACTTTTGAGATGGAGTCTCGCTCTGTGGCCCAGGCTGGAATGCAGTGACACAGTCTCAGTTCACTGCAACCTGTGCCTCCCAGGTTCAAGCAATTCTCCTGCCTCAGCCTCCCAAGTAGCTGGGATTACAGGTATACGCCACCACTAAGTTTTGTATTTTTAGTAGAGATGAGGTTTCACCATGTTGGCCAGGCTGGTCTTGAACTCCTGACCTCAGGTGATCCGCCCGTCTTGGCCTCCCAAAGTGTTGGTATTACAGGTATGAGTCACTGTGCCCAGCCACAGAAGGTCCCTTCCTATTATACCTCTCCACTTTCCTTTTTTATTGTATTCTTTTTAATTAATACTATTTTTAATTGGCATCTCATAATTGTATACATTTATGGTCAGAGGTCCCGTCTGTCTGTAAATTGGGACTGGCCATTCTTCTCCACCTCTATGTTATGAGGCTCCCAGGGAAGATGACCAAGCCTCTCAAAAGGACACAGGACTTTTTTCATCATCAAGACCCTGTCACAGCCATCCTTGCAAAGGATCTGCCCACGGAAATCCAAGAGATAGGCAACTAGTTAAATGCTCGTTTTGGGCCAGGTCGGGTGGCTCTTGCCTATAATCCCAGCACTTTGGGAGGCCGAGGCAGGAGGACTGCTTGAGTCCAGGAGTTTGAGACCAGCCTGGGCAACAAAGTGAGCCCTGATTGCTACCAAAAAAAAAAATCAAAAAATTAGCTAGGCAGGGTGGCACATACCTGAGATCACAGCTACATGGGAGGCTACACGGGAGAAAGATGACTTGAGCCCCCCAGAACCTCAGAGGAGGATCCTTGTGGAGATCACATGGCGCCTCCCACGTAGAAAGGTCAACGCTACAGTGAGCTATGATAGCGCCACTGCGCTCCAGCCTGGGTGACAGAGCAAGACTCTGTCTCTGTTTTTAACAAAATAAATAAATAAATGCCCATTCTGTAGATGTGGAAACTAAAATGAGAACCAGAGAGGGGACAGGAGTTGCCCATGATCTTAGCAACTGGTGAATGGTAATTCTAATCCTCTCCGCCAAACGCACACCCTCAAACACCGTCCCGGAAAATGTGAGGAGTTATTCCCGATGAGGAGGGCCATACCCCTGGGCAGCCGTCACAGGTCACAGCCGAGGGCTTCCTGGGATGACCACAGAGACCTGCCCACTGCCCCTGCTGCCGCCCAGTGCCCTGCCCGGCCCCCACCACCCTGGATGCTTCCCCAGACCCGGAGCCAGGACCAACACGAGCTGTTTTCCCTTGATGCCGCCTCCAACTTGCATGTGCTTGAGTTTGCTGGAAAAATCAAACACTACCACATGTGCATAGACATGCACTGGGCGGGGGCCATTCAGCCCAGTCCAACCCAGCACGTCTTTCTGGGGCTCAGCTTTGGCCTGGAGCAGAGCACAAGTTTGGGAGTCTGACTGGCCTGGGTTCAAACCTTCACTCTTCCGCTGCCATGCTTTGTGATCCCAGCCCCTTAACCCTCTTAGCTGCAGCTTCCTCAGCCGTAACGTGGAAGTGACAACACTCGCTTCAGAGTTGTCAGATGAACGAAAGGACACAGCAGGCTCGAGAGTCCCTGGCAAAAATTTGCCCACTGAGTGTACGCTCCTGCCCTTCCTCCAGGGAACAGAACTGAGGCCACAGTCCTTAACAACCAAGGAGCCTTTTTTTTTTTCTTGAGACGGAGTTTCGCTCTTGTCGCCCAGGCTGGAGTGCCGTGGCATGATCTCGGTTCACTGCAACCTCTGCCTCCCAAGTTCAGGTGATTCTAACCAAGTAGCCTTTTTATGAGCTCGTCCAAGAGCCAAGACTACTCTTCATGAGAGAATTGAAGATAAGACAGGGGAACAATCAAATGCTAACACGGTGCTTCCGATGGGTTGCCATAGATTGTGAGCTCAGAGGAGGCGGATGTCATTGTGGGCTGGAAGGAGTCAGGAAGGACTTCCTACAAGAAGAGGAGAGAAGTTGAAGGAGTTCCTGGAGACAGCCATGCAAGCCAGTCATCGCAGCACTGCCAGATGTGTGCAGTGACAGATACAGCTGGAAAGAAACAGCGTAAGGAGAGAAAAGACAGCTTTGTGAGGACATCACAGAGAAGAAGTCTTTGGACTTCTAGAGACTCAGAGGATGAGACACAGGACAGAAGGCAGAGGTGCCACGTGAGCATGTAGATGGAGAGAATGGCACAGGGGTGTGAAATACCCCGGAGTGCTTGAGGAATGACTGAGCCAAAAAGAGGGAGGTGGTGGCTGGAAAGACAGGCAGGGGGAAGATCAGGGAGGGTCTTGAAGGCCAGGATAAGAGGCTTAGAATTAACGCCATAGGCCTGGGGAACCATGGAGGGTTCTATGGAAAGAAATGACATGAACGGATTTGAGGTTTAGAGAAACACTCTGATGAAGAGGGAGTCGGGCTATGGATGGTGAGAAATGAAATTGGAGACAAGAAGCCCAGAAAGAAGGTTCTCCTTTGGTCCTGCTGAGAGTCAACTACTATGAAGGAGAAAAGGAATGAATGTGAGATCGTTTAGAAAGTAAAATTGCAGCCAGCCACGGTAGTTCCTCCCTGTAATCCCAGCACTTTGGGAGGCCAAGGCAGGCAGATCACCTGAGGTCAGGAGTTGAGACCAGCCTGGCCAACATGATGAAACCCTGTCTCTACTAAAAAACAAAAATGCACAATTAGCTGGGCATGATAGTGGGCACTTGTAATCCCAGCTACTTGGGAAGTTGAGGCAGGAGAATTGCTTAAACCCAGGAGGCAGATGTTGCAGTGAGTCGAGATCACCACTGCACCTCCAGCCTGGGCAACAGAGCAAGACTCCATCTCAAAAAAAAGAAGGAGTTCAAGACCAGCCAGGCCAACATGATGAAACCCTGTCTCTGCTAAAAATACAAAAATTAGCTGGGCGTGGTGGCAGGTGCCTGTAGTCCCAGCTACTTGGGGTGCTGAGGCAGGAGAATCACCCAGACCCTGGAGGCGGAGGTTGTAGTGAGCTGAGATCGCGCCACTGCACTCCAGCCTGGGCGACAGAGTGAGTGAGACTCCATCTCAAGAAAAAATAAAAAGTAAAATTGCTAGATCTTGTTTTAATCGTGGTAAAATAAAATTTACCATTTTAACCTTTTTAAGTGTACAGTTCCTGCAGCAGCAAGTACATTCCCATTGTGCAACCATCACGCCAGCCACCGCCAGAACGTTTCCACAGCTGAAACTCTGTGCCTATTAAATGCTAACTCCGCATCCCCTGGTAACACCATTCTGCTTCGTCTCTGTGAATTTGACTGCTCTAGTGGAATCACACAGTATTTGTCTTTTTGCGTCTGGCTTATTTCACCCAGCACACACAGTGTCTTCAAGGTTCATCCATGATGCAACATGTGTCAGAATTTCCTTCTTTTTTTTTTTTTTTTCCGTGTGTGTGTGTGTGAAACGGAGTCTTGCTCTGTCACCCAGGCTGGACTGCAGTGGTGTGATCTCGGCTCATTGGAACATCTGCCTCCCAGGTTTAAGCAATTCTCCTGCCTCAGCCTCCCAAGTAGCTGGGACTATAGGTGTGCGCCACCATGCCCGGTTAATTTTTTGTATTTTTAGTAGAGACGAGGTTTCACCGTGTTAGCCAGGATGGTCTCGAGCTCCTGACCTCGTGATCTGCCCACTTTGACCTCCCAAAGTGCTGGGATTACAGGCAGAATTTCCTTCCTTCTTAAGGCTGAAGAGTATCTCATTGTATGTGGATACCACGTTTTGTTTATCTGTTCTGCCATTGATGGACACTTGGGTTACTTCCCCTTTTTGGCTATTGTGTGCTGCTGTGAACATGGTTGTACAAATATCTTTCTGAGCCTTGATTTCACTTCTTTGGGGGTGTACACCCAGAAGTAGAATTGCTGGATCATATGGTAATTTTATGTTTGATTTTTTAAGGAACCTCCACGCTGTAGTCCACAGTGGCTGATCACTTCACATTCCTACCAGCAATGCACAAAATTCCAGTTCCTCCACATCCTCACCAACACTTGTTACTTTCTGTTTGTTTGTTTGTTTGTTTGTTTTTATAATAGCCAATCTAGTGAGTGTGACATGGTCAATTGCTAGATCTTAATGAATAATTGTATGTGAGGAGTTGAGGGGATAAAAGAGTGAGGAAAAGGGAGAGAATGACTTCTGGGTTTGCAACAGGCCAACTGCGTGGTAGAAGATTCATCAGCTGATTTGGGGTCTCCGGAAGGAGGAACGGGCACCAGGAAGAAGTTGGGGTCGATTGAGCTTGAGGATACTACAGGACATCCTGGCCGAATATTCTGGTGTGGAGGCCTGGGAGCGTCTGTGCTGAAGATTCAAAGTCACCTGCATCTGATATGAAGCCACAAGCAAGAACAAGATTGCTCAGGAAGTAGGAGATGCAGAAAAAAAGGGGGGGCCCAGAACAGAAACCCCAGAATCCCCATGTTTTAGTAGTGGGACAATGAAGGTCCCCACAAACAGAAAAGGGAAAATCAGTCCAATAGGTAAGAGGAAAGCCAGGAAACACAGTTCCAAAATTGCATCGCAATCTAGATTGGATTCTGCTATAAGCAGCAGAGAACCCAAATCAGTGGCTTAATCTAGACACAGGTTCAGTTCTCTCCTTTGGGAAAGAAATGCAGAGGTAGGCAGCCCACTGTCATCAGAGCCTGGGGCCCTTTCTCTCTTGCTCAGCTATTCTTAGCTCTGATTTCCATCTTCAAGGTCACCTCATGGTCACAAAATTGCTGCTGCAGCTCTAGCCATCACAGTCATGTTGCAGCAGCAAAAAGGAGGAAGAAGCAAGAGCAGAAGACTTGCCTCCTAGTTGAGTGTTCCTGGAGGCCCTTTTCCACCCCCCTCCCCTGGTTTTCACTTCCACCTCATTGGCCACCCCCAGGTGCAAGGAAGGTTGATAAATGTGGTCCTTTAGCAGAGCACATTGTATTCCTGAATAAAATCTAGGCTCTGTTCATAAAGAAGCAGAGGAGAATGGCTGTAGGGGAGGCTCTAACACAGAGAGAGAAGTTGTTCCCAGAAGGGAAAAATGGTAGATGCATTGGCTAAGGCATAAAGGGTTAACCATTGGACTTGGAAATGAGATCATGGGCAGCATCCCTCTACTGGCTGATGGGGGAGGGGAGATGGAGTTGGCAGCGGCTTGAAGCATGCCGGGGAGAAATGAAGATGTGTTCACTGACCACGACTGGGAAGTCCCAGGCCAAGGGAAGATCTTGGTGCCCAGAGAGAAGAGGCAGGATCAAGAGCAGTTTGGGGTCCTTTACCTTGAGATGTGAGGACTTAGCCATGATAATAAGCTAAGAGGGCTGAGCCAGAGAAGAAGGAGAAGGGATGGGGGAGGGTGGGGGGAACTGCAGGTATGAGGCCCTGGGGGAGATGAGGGGGAACAGGATCCAGAAGAGAGTGGCAGGGGCAGCCAGGCCCCAGGCAGGAGCCCTCAACTGCAGGTTCAGAGGACAGCAGGTGAAGAGGGAGTGGAGGGGCCACTGTTGGGTGGGTGGGTGGAGGAGGCAAACCAAGGATGTGCCCACCAAGGGCCTAGGGCCTGCACGACATAGGGGTGCCAGCAGCAGAGAAGGGGAAGGTGGGGCCAGTGAGGACTAGGAGTGCCGGGGGACAGACAGAGCCAGGGAAACCTGGGGAAGAGAAGAGAGTACTCCAGCAGGCCAAGTCTTTCAGGGGGCTGTACAGGAGGTCTCAGGGCAGGTGTAGTGGGGTGGGGGCCCAGGGGGTGGGAAGTGGTCACCATCAGAAAGTGGATCTCAGTATTTAGTGTTTCAGGGGAGGGCGGTCCTGAGGGATGACAAGGCCCAGGGTGGCAAGGTGGTGGGCCTTTAAAGGAGGGAGCCCCTGGACATGAGAAGGTCCAGGAAGTGGCAGCCAGGGGGCTAGACAGGCCATCCATGATGTCACTAACATCACCCAGATGGTGATGGGATGGGTGGAAGGAAAGAGCATGAGCCAAGTCTTCAAGGAATGTGGAAGGTGTCAGGGAGGTCAGCGGGGGACGGCAACGAAGAAGATCCCAGGCTGGCAGAGTGTGACAGGGCCAGAGAAGTGTCCCCAAGGAAAGCAGGGTCCTGGGTGGGTAGGGGGTAGGGGGTGCGGGGGAGCCATGGGCAGGCTGAGGGAGTCACAGAGAGGTCTGTGAGCTGTGAAGACATTCAGGACCTGTACCTGGGACCAAAGTCTTGGGTGAGGAAAGATAGTGTTGTAAAGGAAGGCAAGGAAGTAAGAGGGTGAGAGAAGATTGTCCTGGGACCAAAGGCTTGGGCAAGGACAGACGGTGCTGGAAAGGAAGGCAAGGAAGTAAGAGGGTGAGAGAAGATCAAGTGTTCAGGGCAGACTTGCTTATTCCATTTTACAGATGAAAAAATAGATGCCCAGAGAGGAGAAGAGATTCACCCAGGGTCACACAGAGAGTGACTGAACTTGAGCAGGCCCCAGGCTTTTGCTCTGGCCTCACAAGCCTGCACGGGTCCCTTCCCCTCTCCAGGCCACAGTTTCCCCATCTGTGAAAGGAGATCAGCGGGTGTGGTGGCTGGACTTTAGCTGTGATCCATGAAGATTTAGTGACTCCATGAAAGATTTTGGAATGAGAGATCCCCTTCCCTGGCCCTGCCCTTTTAACTGAGTCATCTCCAAAAAGGTAGACTTTCTAAATTCCCCCAACCCTGTGTTGGGTCCTCAGGGGGCTGAGTCACAGGGAGAGTCGAGACTGGGAGGCAGGTGGTGATTGATGAACATGAAGCCGGGTTGCCTCCAGGACGGGTACCTACGTGCCCTCTTTCCCAAGAGCCTGCATCTCACCCACCTCGGTCACCCACCTGGGTTGATCTGATCACAGCAAACCCTCTGCGGTGAACGAACAGCAAATGCTTATTCTCTGCCTTTGCACCTTTGTCCCTATCCACTCCCATCCATCTTCTGCATGCTGCTGGAGCCATCTTCCCACGGCCACCTTGCTCCTTGTCCCTCCCCTGCTCTGAAGTCTTCCAGGGCTCCCCATCACCTGTAGAGAGTCAAGTCCATCACCTAGCGTGCCAGGTCCTTCACGCTGCAGCCCCATGGCCCTCTGCAGCAACACCATGTGGGTGCTCCCTGCCAACTTCATGCCAGGCCTTGGGTCATGCCATTCCCTCACCCACCCCCTTCCAATGGGGATGCCCTTTTGCCTCTGCCAATCCAAATTGCACAAATGTAAAACCGTAACCCCAATGTCCCCATGTCCTCTGGGCTCACCGCGTTCTTAGTTTCAACCAATAATTATCATTAATAAAATAGTCCAAAACCCCACGCTGTGTACTGCAGGGTCTCCAACGCCCTTCTCAACACTGCTGAGGTCTCCCAAGCAGGACTTATGTGTCCCTTCACCGATAGCTCTACCGTTGGCCTGAGCCACATCCCCCCTGCACCCTGCTGCCTCCCAGCCTCTCTCTGCTCCCTAGCCCCTGCCCCACCCACACACAAGACTGGGTGTGCAACAGACTCAGGTTTGGGGCAAGAGAGAGACTTCGGGACCTAACCAGCAGCAGCACCAAACTGAATATTCCTAGACCCTCCCAGCCAGCTCACTCTATGCCCCCTTGCCCCTGAGCACCCCCTCTGCTGAGGACCCCGGCCCATCTCCCCTCTGCTCCATGTCCCTAGGGTCTGCCAAAGCCCCACTCTCCAGCTGCCAGTGCCTGCACCTCACCTCACAGGGCCATGTCCTTCACTTTGCTTGGGAGGTTCGGGGGAGACACCTGCCCTTTATTAAACAAAAAGGGCCTCTGAAGGAGATTTCCTGAAGCAAAAGCACAGCCTCCTCCTGTTCCGGCCCCATCTCAAGCAGGGAGCAGCTGCCTTCAGTCCTTTATTTAAGTACCACTAATTTTTTTTAAGTGTTTTTTTCTCACAGTGTGGAATGTTACAGACAGAGGTGGGACCATCAAGTCCAATGTCATCACTTCACCGAGGCTGACTGAGACCCAGGGCTCAGGATCCCACCCAAAGAAAGCTCAGCGATTTAGTGCCCTGCTTGGGACAGAACCTAGTTCTCTGACTCCAGATCTGGGGCATCTGTATTCCCCACAATGCCTGCTCTTCCACATCCAGGACAAGGAGGGGAGGTGATGAGGAGGAACTGATACTTACTGAGCACCTACTATGTGCCAGGCATGGTGCTAAGCACTTTATACGTATCGTGTCATTTAATCCTTACATCTACCCTTAAAGTAGGAACTGCTATTATGCCCCTTTTACAATGAGCAAACTGACCTCCAAAGAGGAAGCCCTAGTCAGTTGCCCAGTGTCCCTCAGCTCAGAACTGGAATTACAACCAAGGCCAACTCTTTAAGGAATTAACCCGGCTTGGTCTGAGGCAGGGTCCTTACTCTTCATCACAATCAAAGCAAACATTTGGGGACTCTTTGACAGGCAGCAGACTGAGAATCTCACAGGATTTATACTGTTTAATCTTCACAGTAATTCCAGAAAGCATGTAGGATTATTCCCATTTTACAGTTGAGGAAACCAAGGCTCAGAGAAATAAGGTGACCTGCCCAAGCTCTCACAGGTGATGAGTGGCAAAGATATATTCAAGCCTAGATTCATCCAGTCCAAGCCGCTCTCCCCACTCCTCTCCCCAGGGACCCTCCTCATCCCTTCCTGCTGGGAAGGCCAGGCGTGGCCACAAAGGCCAGCCCCTATGCCTGCCTCTCCCTCTTGCTCCAGCCAGCTTTGGGGCCTCCTTTTCTCCCCACTTGCAAGTTCACTTCTGGGCACCTGGAGACCCTTCAGTTTGGAAAGTGGTTCTGCTCATGGTGCCAGCATAGCAGATGTAGTCCCTCCATCCCCGCTCCCAAGTCTCAACAGAAAGGATTAGATGTGGAGCTAGGAAGCCCCCCAGGGCAAAGTCCTAGCTGCTAGGCCCAGGCAACTCCTAGAGCTGGACAATGAGTGCCACTCAAGGACTGAATCAGCTGATCCAAAATAGGGCACTACCCTCCCTCCAGGCACTGTCGCCACCACCCTGGTAATACCATTCTGCCTCGTCTCTATGAATTTGACTACTCCAGGTACCTCGTGTAAGAGGAAATCATACAGTATTTGTCTTTTTGCATCTGGTTTATTTCACCCAGCAGAGTGTCTTCAAGGTTCATCCATGATGCAGCGTGTATCAGAATTTCCGTCCTTCTACAATGAAAAGTATTTCATTGTATGTGGATACCACATTTTGTTTATCTGTTTCCTCCCTGTTGGTGCCCTGGCTCTCGGTTCTCGGCGGCTACAGCTGGAGAGACATGGGTCCCTCTGTCCCAGGAGTTGGGAGTAGACATTTGTGATTTGAGGGGTGTCTCCCTTAGAGCTCCTTGATTGCAGACAGAATCCGATTTGACTTCCTTGTGCTCAAGGGGCATTTACTGGGAGGCAGTGGAGAGCTCACAGGGTGGAGGTGAGGCTGGAAAACCAGGTTCACACTCAAGTCCAGGACAAGGAGGGCTTCGGTGTGTCCTAGCAGCCCCAGGAGCATCTCATCATGTCCCATGGGCTCTGACGCAACTAAGCAAAGAGCAGGTCAGCTTAGGCAGGTCATGTGTTCTACCTCTAAGAGGCAGGAGCCTCGCCCATAACAGGTGGACTAAGAGTGGGCAGGGAAGGATCTCAGGGATCCTGGATCCTGGATCCTGCATGGTCAAACCCAACCAACTGCCTCAACAGAGGGCCTCAGACATTTCTGGCGTCTCTCTAGATTTGAGGCTTCTCGGGGGGCTTGGTGCTGTGCTTCTTCCATTATACTAAGAGGTCCCCCTAGACCAGGGAGGGCGATGCTTCCACACACAGAAGGAAGGAAGGAGAGAGGGATGGAAGAAGGGAGAGGGAGGGAGGAGGAACGTGAGCTTTTAAAGCACCAATGATGAGTTTAACTTGGTGCTGAGCTCTTTCACACAAGTTATCCCTGCAAGTGAGGAAAGGGAATCCCAGCATAGCGAACCACCTTTGCACAGGCATGGAGGCATGAGACAGCGGGATCGCCAAGTGGCCCAGGGCTGGAGGGGCCAGGAAGAAGGGCAGGGGAGGAAACTGGAGGTGAGGGAAAGGGCCTGACAGACAAGAGCCTAGAACACTAGGCTAAGAAGCTGGGCTCTCACTGAAGACTGGGCAGCCACTGAGGCTTGGCCTGGCCTGCGCCTTCCCAGTGCAGCCCAGGATCTAGCCACCTGCTAGCTACCCAGCCCACCCCACAGAATGGGACCCTCCTGGGAAATGTGCCTGGCTGAGCCCGGGAAGCCCTTCCAGAAAACTTGCCGGCGTCCAAGTTCAGACCCTCCATTTGGTAAGGCCTTCATCTGGGCCCAGCCTATGCCACCCTCTGCCAGGGCCAAACACACAAGCAACAAAAGACACAGGCCCAGGGGCCATGTGGCCAGACTGTCTGCAGAGGGGCAGGAAGGGGTGCTCTTAGCAGAAATAAAAACATAGCAATTGTAATTTATTTTATTTTATTTTTGAGATGGAGTCTTGCTCTTGTTGCCCAGGCTGGAGTGCAGTGGCACTCCAGCTCACTCCGCTCACTGCAACCTCAGCCTCCCGGGTTCAAGCGATTCTCCTGCCTCAGCCTCCGGAGTGGCTGGGATTACAGGCGCACATCACTACACCCGGCTAATTTTTTTTGTATTTTTAGTTGAGATGGGGTTTCACCATGTTGGTCAGGCTGGTCTCGATCTCCTGACCTCGTGATCCGCCTGCCTCAGCCTCTCAAAGTGCTGGGATTACAGGCGAGAGCCACTGAGCCCAGCACAACAATGGTAATTTTTAAACTACTTTTATAAGGCTAAAAATGAGCTGGCAAACAAAATAATCACTACTTTCAAGCTAGATAAAAACACATAATTTTGTTCTTATTTAGTTATCTCAATTAAAATGATTCTTGGCCTGGTGGCCAGAGATTCATTATATGGTTTGATCAGCGTGTTAACGATTGCCAGCTGCAGATCTGTCTACAGTTGAGCTGCTCAAATGCCACATGTCCCTGTAGATCGTCCTCCCTTGGGCAGGTCTGTCCAAGGTGCCGGCTGATCTATGCTACCAAGGTATACACAGCCCTGGCCCGTGAGGGCAGGGCAGTAAGGCTTTGGGGTGTGGAGTCAGTAGGATCTGAGTGGGGTTTGAGAGACCGGCCTTACATATCTAGAGAAGGTCGGTCAATGGCCAGGGAACAACCTGGCCTTAAACCCCAGCTGCATTTCAAAGCCATGAAACCTCGGCCAAGTCACTTCACCTCTCAGAGCCTCAACTTCCTCATCTGTGAAATGGAGATAATAACACTGACCCCTCAGAACTGTGAAATTAAGAAATCAGATGCAAAGGTGCTTAGCCTGGGGAGATCCACATAGTAGGCCCACAGAAAATGGCCACTTTCCTGGGTCTACCCCACTGGGCTGGTTGAACCCTTTCTCTTGCCCATTGCCCAAATCTCGATCCCAGCCCTATCTCCAAAGTGGCCCCCAGCCCTATCTCCGAAGCACGCAGGAAAACAGCATTTCCTCATAAGGCATCTACAGGAAGCCGGGCTCTCTGGGTGGGTCTGAGCCAACCTCAGATGCAGACGCTTCCTGGGACTCTCCCGGAGCCCACGGGCATGAGGTGTGAAGGCCGCCGCCAGGTGATGACCTGCCCTGAGTCACCACAACAGACAAAGCCTGACGCCTCCCCAAGCAACAGCCCCACCACCACGTGAGGCCCATTTATCTGCAATATCTTTGTCGGCCAAGCCAGTGCCCCAGCGCCAGCAGGGCATTTGGTGAAAACCCAAGTCTGAACCTGCCAGGCCTTGTGCGCTGGGCTCCACTCCCTGGGCAGGGCCACGTGGGACGGTTCATCAACCGGTGTCTGATGGCAGCAGCGCCGCTGGCCCCCACTCTCTCTGTTGTGTCCATAGCTCCAGCCTGCTTCCTGTAATGACCAGGTCTCTGCTCCAAGCCCTCACCTGCCAGAGGGTGCACACTCCTGGGCCACAGGTCAGACGCTGGCCGGAGAGGGATTCTGCAGGTAAATGCACGGACTCTGGAACCAGACTGCCTGGGGATGCATCTTGATCTGGAACTTGCTAGCAATGTGACCTCGAGCAAGTTACACAGCCTCTCCACGCCCGCATTTCCTTACCTGCAGATTAGAGAGAATAGTCACCTACCTTGTAGATTCATGGTGTGGATAAGGAGCTGAAAAACAGCTCATCATAAACACTCCCCAGTTTTGCCTTTTTTAAAAGTTGAGGCAACTTTTAAAAATAAGATTCCCACTTTGGGAGGCCAAGGCAGATGGGTCACGAGGTCAGGAGATTGAGACCATCCTGGCTAACACGGTGAAACCCCGTCTCCACTGGAAAAAAAGAAAAAAAAAAATAGCCAGGCATGGTGTCAGGCGCCTATAGTCCCAGCTACTTGGGAGGCTGAAGCAGGAGAATGGCGTGAACCTGGGAGGTGGAGCTTGCAGTGAGCCGAGATCGCACCACTGCACTCCAGCCTGGGCGACAGAGTGAGACTCCATCTCAAAAAAAAAAAAAAGATTCCACAGAGAAATCTCAATTTCTGGCTTTTCTTGCAAAAAATCAAAAAATTTGGAAAGACATGTTCCTGCAAGGTGCCAACTGGCATTCCTTCTGGATCAGCCACCCTCAGTCCCAGCTGTACCTTAGAATCCAATTAGTGCAGTGCCTCACACCTGTAATCCCAGCACTTTGGGAGGCTGAGGCAGGAGGAGTTCAGGACCAGCCCAGGCAATGTAGTGAGACCTTGTCTCTACAAAAATAATTTTTAAAAATTAACCAGCCGGGTACAGTAGCGTGTGCCCATAGTCCCAGCCACTTGGGAGGCTGAGGCAAGAGGATCGTTTGAGTCCAGGAAGTTGAGGCTGCACTGTGCTCTAATCACATCACGGCACTCCAGCCTGGGCAAAGGAGCGAGACCCTGTCTAAAATGAAAGAAAAGAAAAAGAATCACCTGAGCAGATACTAGAATATTCTGCTGCTGAGCCCCACTCTGGACCTATGAAGTCAGAAACTCTGGGCATGGGGTCCAGGCAGCCTACGTTGTCAAAGCGTCCCTGATGATTCTGGTGGGTAGCCAAGGTTTAGGGCCACTGCTTTAGGCAGACTTTTCAGCTGTCCACAGTGACATTTGCCCTTTATCATTACACGGTGGCTTCTTTTAATTAGAGAGCACTTATTGGATCCCTACTCTTGTAAAAATGGGAAATAGAAGCCAGACCCAGAAGGTCATGGGGTCTTCCTTACACTTGAAAGACTCAGCTCATTCCAGTGCCTGCCTGGTCGCCAAAAGCAGCAGCCTGTGACTGTGGTCTCCGTCTCCTCTTTGGCCAAGCCCCATCCATATGTTGCTTCAAGACAGACAACCCCCAAGTCCTCATCTCTAATCTAACCTCCTCTTTCTGAACGCATCAGAAAAATCAGAAACTCTTGCTTCTCAGAGCCTTCACCTCCAACGCCTCTCCTGACTTCTTCCCTAATAAACTTTTTTTTTTTTAAGAGACGGAGTTTTGCTCTGTCACCCAGATCTTGGCTCACTGCCACCTCCATCTTCCGGGTTCAAACAATTCTCCTGCCTCAGCCTCCTGTGTAGCTGGGACTACAGGCACATGCCATCACTCCCCACTAATTTTTGTATTTTTTTAAATAGAGATGGGATTTCACCACGTTGGCTAGGCTGGTCTCAAACGCCTGACCTCAAGTGATCGGCCCACCTCGGCCTCCCAAAGTGCTGGGATTACAGGCGTGAGCCACCATGCCCAGCCCTAGCAAACTTCTATGCATCTGTCATGGCTCCACTTGAGGACCACCTCCTCCAGGAAGCCCTTCTCAACCTGCCAGGCAGAGTTGGAGTCTTTCTCGTTGTCCCAGGAGCATCTCGTGCGTCTTGTGATGCTTCATGCTGAGACACAGGATTCATTCGTTGGGGATCTGCTCCCCACAAGATTGGGAGCTTTTCAAGAATGGAGCCACCTCTGGAGCCCCAAGGCCTAGTTTAGGACCCAGCCATAATCAGGAGTTCAGTGAGCATCAGCTGAATTTCCACACGGCCACCAGTCCCCCACGAGCTCTTTCAGGCAGACTCTAAAAGAAACCATACAAGAAACTTCCCTCTCATTCAAATCTCCAGTCCCTACAAAAGGTAGCCCCTAAAGCTTTGCAAAGTGAAGTCAAGGTCAGGCCATCCAGTCATTCCCATGGCTTCTCATTGGCTCTGATTGTGTCATTCCCCCATCCCAGAGCCAGTCACCGTGGCCAGGGATATCCAGGGCTCTGATTGGCCAGATCGGAGTCAAACGCCACCTCTGGAGTCAGTGAAAGGAGCTAATCCCCCAGAACTCTCTCTGAGTGCTGTCTTGGAAGGAGGGAAAGTGGGTCCTGGCAGGCATGAAGGATGGAGTGTCACTATGGTCCTGAAAGACACGCCCTCTGCTCATCACACCCCCGCAGCTGTGAGTCTAACATTTTCAAGAGAAGCACACCTTCTCCATGTGAACTTTTTTCCCCGTTGTACATTTTGTATTGCTTATATGAGAAATTACCTAATGATCATTTTTAATGTGAATTCAGGAATTCTTCGGAACTGATTTGTATTTTAGTCATCATTTCAGCATCAATACCTACATGTGTGTTGTGTATTCAGCCTGCAGACAATGCCGGATGCACTGTGAATATGAACTGGAGCACCGTTTCCACTCCTCTTGGCCTTCCCAAGAAAGTCTCGTGGGAGACTGACAAGGCTTCTCAATGAACAACAGACCCCTCTCCCACCGCATCACAGCCCCTCAGCAGGTATATCACTGAGGACTTTTTGGTTGCAAGCAACAGAAATGACCTTTGCTGACTTCAGCTAAAGGAAGTATGTTGGAAGGCTAGTGGGAGCTCACAGGATCCACAGGGGTCTGGAGCACCAGGCTTGGGAACCAAGGATGCTACAGAGGTGCAAGGACAGAAGGCACAGCATTGGGCTAGCGACCTGAATAGTACAGTGAGGATCCTGCCTAGGAGGGGACAGATCAGTCGCTTCAGCTCAAGATTGAGTGCCAGTGAAAGAGCTTCTGTTTAGCCTGCCTTTAGCTAAGAGAAAGTGGGACCCCTGAGATAATTTCAGGAAAGAAAAGCAGAATGGCGGCCTGCAGGAGAGTGGGTGTGGGGGCCAGGAGCAAGGAACACTCCCTGTAGGAGTGACACACCCTTCAGGTGGCTCTGATCGGGATCCACCCTCCTCAATCAGGAGACTACCCACTTTGAGTATGACGGTCAATTATTTCACTATTAGAGTTGCCACCACCTTTTTTTTTTTTTTTTTCTTTTTGGTTATTCTGGAAGCATTCACTTGGATTTTTCCCTGCTCTGGTTTTCTGTATGTTTCTATAATCTTTCGGCTCCTGGGTGGTCTGGTTTCCTACAGGCAGCAGAGTCAGCTGGTTCTCACAGAGTCCATGCGCTCATGGAGGAAATGTGGCCTGAGCCGATGTCGCCCCACCCACGGAAAGGAAGTGACAGCCACACAAGGTGGAGGGATGTATGGGCTGTATCCACAAGGGTGATTTTGGTTACAAGGAACAGAAAACCCAATTCAAACAGCCCTAAACGATAAAGGTGATTTATGGGCCCACATTGTTGAAAGGTCCTTCAGGAAAGGCTTGATCCAGCAGCTAACCAGTGCCAGCAAGAGCCCAGTTATTTTTCTCTCACTTGGTCTGCCATTTTTCAGACTGGCTTCTTTTATAGGCACAAGACACTTGCCAGAATTTCCCAAGACAAAGACGTGACAGGTCTGGGTCATGCTCAACCTTAAACCAATCACTGAAATTCATTTAATGACTTAGTCTTGCCCCTCCCTGGCATCAGAAGTGGAGTCAGTCCCTGGAACTACATGGATCTCCAAACCAAGATCAAAGTTATCTGGGAAGGGGTAGATAGTGGGCGACAACCCACCCACACAGGCCCGCTGCCCTGGGCAGCAAGGGACATGGGAATTGGTGGATTAACCATCATCGTTGCAGCTGCCTTCATGTACTGTATTAAGCATTTCACATGCATGAGCTATGTGA
Organism: Macaca fascicularis; assembly: GCF_037993035.2. Classification (NCBI taxonomy): domain Eukaryota; kingdom Metazoa; phylum Chordata; class Mammalia; order Primates; family Cercopithecidae; genus Macaca; species Macaca fascicularis. The sequence goes on from NC_088375.1 coordinate 212,962,226, forward strand.
TTTCATGAACGGTCACAGAACCCTGGGATGTGGCCTGCTAATCCTATTTTGCAGATAAAGAAGCAGGTTAAATGAAGTGACTTGAAGCATCATAGCTGGGGTGAGTCAGAGGCAGGACTTGAAGCCAGAGCTATCAGACCCCAAAATCCATTTCCTTACCTCTACCCGCACCTTGCCTCTCAGTTATGTGCAAGGCTCTGCTGGGGACACCAGGAAAAGCAGCACGTTTACTCAACAGGCCTTAACTGAGCACCTACTATGTATGTGTCAGGTATCCTGCCAGACTCATTGGGGTATAATCCCTACCTTCGGTGAGGTTCTTTTTTTTAGAGACAGGGTCTTGCTCTGTCACCCAGGCTAGAGTGCAGTGGCACAGTCATGGCTCACCGCAGCCTCCAACTCCTGGCTCAAGGGATCCTCCTGATCCTTCTGCCTCAGCCTCCCAAGTAGCTGGGACTACAACAGGCACGCACCACCATGCCTGGCTAATTTTTTTGTAAATAAGGAGTCTTGCTATGTTGCTTGGAGTGGTCTTGAACTCCTGGCCTCAAGTGATCCTCCTGCCTCGGCCTCCCAAAATGCTAGGATTACAGACATGAGCCTCCATGCCCAGCCTCTGTGAGGTGCTTGATCTGGAAAGGAAACAGTCCCAAACCCACAATAACAACCCCACGGGAAGCACGATTTATTGCTGTGTTCTACCACGATGCCTTTGGGCACTTCCCAAGCATTATCTCATTGAATCCTTACAACAAGCTCTGGGAAATTGATTCCTGAGTTAACAGACAGACAATGAGATTAAGTGACTCCAGGTCATTCAGCTGGTCAGGTAACCCAGTCTGGCTTTCCAGAAGTCGAGGGGTCATTCAGGAAGGCTGGATCAGCGGGAAGACAGCCATGGCAGGTGCAGGTCCACTGGGGATTGAAGGCCTAGAGGAAGGGAAGGACACTGTAGATTGTGTTGGGCAGGGAAGGCTTCCTGGAGAACAAGTCTTGCTGAGCCACGGAGAACAAGAATAGAGATGGAAGGTGCCTGGGCTGGTGCTGGTGCCAACCACCCCCTGCAGGTGCTCGGAGAGCTGCCTTAGCAATATTCCCACCTCTGAAAATTGCCATCCCAGAATCTCCAGCGGGGAAACCTGCTTGACTGTCTCGGTAGCGCTCAAACTCCAAGGCCAGCATGAGAGAATTCTAATCCCAGACTGAAGCTTGCAGGTCCCTACTCAGTACCAAGGATTCATCTCAGCCTTGCAATCAACCTGCAAAGTAGGAATTGCACACATCACTTTACAAGCAAGGACAATGAATCGTGGAGAGAGCCAGAGATCAGAAGTCACCAGGTTCAGAGCACCAGGCTTAGGAACCAAGGATGCCACGGAGGTACAAAAACAGAAGGTGCACCACTGGGCTCGGGACCCGAATAATATAGTGAAGATCCTGCCTAGGATTCTACCTGCAGGCCTGACCACAGTCCCTGCTTGTCCTGAGACACTGAAATTCCCCAGGCACATATACTGGCGATATACCCAGCTTTGTATATCCTGACTGTCAGACGCAGAGGAGGCTGGTGTCCTTCCTGAGTCATCCTCCCCTAGGCTTCCCTCTGACCTGGGCTCCTGGCTGTGGACTTTCTAGAACCCTCAGGAAACCCTCGTTTGCCTTGGGAGTATCCAAGCCTCTCTAAACCTGCCACTCATATCTTTTTTTTTTTTTTTTTTAAAGACAGAGTCTCACTCTGCTGCCCAGGCTGGAGTGTGGTGGCACCATCTCGGCTCACTGCAAGCTCCACCTCCGGGTTCACGCCATTCTCCTGCCTCAGCCTCCCGAGTAGCTGGGACTACAGGCACCCACCACCACGCCCGGCTAATTTTTTTTTTTTTTTTTTTTTTTTTTTTAGTGAAGACGGGGTTTCACCATGTTAACCAGGATGGTCTCGATCTCCTGACCTCATGATCCACCCGCCTCAGCCTCCCAAAGTGCTGGGATTACAGGTGTGAGCCACCACACCCAGACAACCTGCCACTCATTTCTTACAGCCTTAATGGAGAAAATAAAGGCAGGGAAAGAGAACCATGGAGAAGAAGAACATATATTTTAAAGACAGACAGGCCTGGATTTGAATCCAGACTCAACCACTCACATGCTGTGTGACCTTGGGAAGTCATCCCCTGTCTCTGAGCCTCAGCTTCCAATGCTGTTAAAGGAGGGGCAACAGGCTGGGTGCGGTGGCTCACACCTGTAATCCCAACGCTTTGGGAGGTTGAGGCAGGTGGATCACCTAAGGTCAGAGTTCAAGACCAGCCTGACCAACATGGTGAAACCCTGTCTCTACTAAAACTACAAAAATTAGCTGGGTGTGGTGGCAGGTACCTGTAATCCCAGCTACTCGGAAGGCTGATTCAGGAGAATTGCTTGAACCTGGGAGGCGGGGGTTGCAGTGAGCCAGGATTACACCTTTGTACTCCAGCCTGGGTGACAAGAGCAAAACTCCATCTCAAAAAAAAAATGCAGGGCAACAATCCCCACTCCATAGGATTGGGGTCCTATGGAGCAAGCCAGAAATCTAGAAGCTGTCCTTTAAGTGTTTTTCTCTTCCTACCCCTTCCCCCATCCAATCAAGCACCAAGTCCTATTAATTTACCTCCAAAATGTATCCCAAATTCATCCACCTCTCTCTGTCTCTAGTGCCATTTCCCTCCTTCAAGCCCTCTCCTGCCTGGGCTAGTACCATGGCCAACCAACTGGTCTTTCAGCACCTGCTCCATAATACAGCCAGGAAGATCTCCATGACGCCACCCCCCGTTAAAATTCTCCTGTGACTTCCTATTGCTCTCAAGGAAACTCCAAAATTGTTACTGTCACCTCCCTGGAGAAGCCCAAATGGTCTGACCCTAGTTGTTCCTCTCTTGTGCCTAACTACGTGGTAGTTCTGTTCCCTCTGCTTAGAACAATCTTCCCCATCCTAGGCCAGTTAACTCACTGATATGGTGTGACTGTGTCCCCACCCAAATCTCATCTTGAATTGTAGCTCCCATAATTCCCATGTGTTGTGGGAGGCATCTGGTGGGAGATCATTGAATCATGGGGGCGGTTTCCCCCATACCGCTCTCGTGGTCGTAAGTCTCACGAGATCTAATGGTTTTATAAGGGGTTTCCCCTTTCGCTTGGCTCTCTCTCTCTCTCTCTCTCTCATCTGCCACCACCCAAGACATGCTTTTTGCTTTTCACCGTGATTGTGAGGCCTCTTCAGTCTCACTCCCCTCCACTCACGTGGAACTGTGAATACATTAAACCTCTCTTTCTTTATAAATTACCCTGTCTCAGGTATATCTTTATCAGCAGCGTGAAACAGACTGCTTAGATTCAAATCTCCATTCAAGGCCACTTCCTCCACGAAGCCTTTCTTGATTTCTCAGACCCATATTTATTTTATTTACGTATTTGGTTTGTTTGTTTTTGTTTTTGAGACAGAGTCTCACTGGGTAGCCCAGCCTGGAGTGCAGTGGTGCAATCTCAGCTCACTGCAACCTCCGCCTCCCGAGTTCAAGTGATTCTCCTGCATCAGCCTCTCGAGTAGCTGAGATTACAGGTGCCTGCCACAACGCCTGGTTAATGTTTTTTTTTTTTTTTTCTGTTCACAGAGACAGGGCTTTACCATGTTGGCCAGGCTGGTTTTGAACTCCTGACCTCCAGTGATCTGCCTACCTTAGCCTCCCAAAGTGCTAGGATGACAGGCGTGAGCCACCGCGCCCAGCCCGACCCTCATTTATTGATTTCACCCCATACTTCTTTGTAGCACCAGTCACAACGATAATTACATTAAGTATTGGTTAAACTGGTCCCTGAATGTCCATCTACCCACTCATGGACACATTGCTTTTTGCCTCTGTCTCAGGATAACGATTTCACCCACATCCAGTGGTGTCAAAAATGGGTCTGGATTAAGCCCGGACATACGGATGTTGATAGAGGGCGGAGGCGCTGCAGGGAGACTGGTGAGGGCAGCCACCTTCCCCGCCCCGTGGAGAACGCCCAGATGAGAATGAAGCCCCAGACAGAGAAAGCAGAAGCAGGAGGCAGAGAGAGCAGCTAAGGGCAAAAATGTTGTTTTGCCCTGGAGCCAGCACGCCTGAAAGTCCCCCAATTACCTGATCCTCTCCCCGCTGCAGTGTGTTTTGCTTTGCTTTGCTGAAGGTGGTTTCACCTCGCAATTCCAGACTGCAAGTGCCCCGAAGACAGAGCCTGTGTTGTCTTCACTGCCGTAGCCCAGGCCTAGCTCAGAGCCTGAAATGATCACTATTTGTGGGCTGAGTAAATGAAACGGAAAGTAGACAGCAGGTGATATGGGATCAGAAAGGAATCGTCATGAATGAGAAACCAGACGCTGTCTTTCTGTCCCATCACACAGGATGCAGCAGGCTCAACCAGAGCACAAGCCTCCCTGGTGTCCTGTCGCCAGGACCCTGCTCCCTGGGGAGGAGAGAATCCCAGCCCTCCCGCTGGGCCTGGCTTCTGTGTAGCCAGCCTTATAGGACAAAAGACACCCTCTTGGGCCCTCCAGCTCATGGCCTCCACCTTGCTCTCAGAACCCGAGGCCTCCCATTTCCTTCCTTCACTTCCCGGAATATTCCAGAGCTGACCCACCACCGCCCATGGCACGCCCAAGTAGCCAAGGTGACTGTTTACCCTCTGCCCTTAGAAACCATCTCTGGCTGGTGGCAGCAGCCCCCCCACACAGCTGCCCTCTGCCCACAGGCTGACCGAACAAGCAAAGGTGCTTCCTGCTAGGGTTGGCACTGCCAGGCTGAGTTTCCCAGCCCTCCCCAGCCCCTGCCCCCACTGTTCCTGGCCCACCCCAGCTCCCCACAGCCTCAGATGCCACATACTCACCTCTGGTCAGTCTGGGAGCAAGGGCAGCCGGGAGCTGAACTCGCCCCTTCCGGATCCTCTGGCCACACTGTCCAAGGTCCAGTGACACCCAGGTGGCACACGGGGACCGCTCCTGCCTTGGCAGCCAGAGAGGCCTGTGCCAACCCGCTCCTCTGCTACCTGCAGCTTCCTGACCTCAGGCAGTGGCTCCACCTCTCTGAACTGCAGTTACTGGAAGTTACTCGCAATACAGTGATGCAGCGATGCAGCAGCGCGAGGATGACAGCTGTAGCCACCCCGGGGGCTGTTCTGACAATGAAATTAGCACAGTGCCGGCTCGGGATTCAACCCTGACTGACTGAGGGTGCTGTCAGGAGGGCCTCCATTCCTTAAGGGGACATGGAGGTTCACCTCTTTCTGAGGGGATACTGAGGGCTTCGTCCCCTTTCTGAGGGGATACCAAGGGCTCCAACCCATTCCTGAGGGGACACTGAGGGACTCACCCCTCTGCTGAGGGGACACTGAGGCCTCACCCCTTTCCCCAGGGCTGCTGGGCTGTGTGATCTCTGCCCCATCCAGTGGTGAGTCCTGAGTTTGGGGGCAGTCACCTGGTTGGAAAGGAGCCAGAGTATTGAAACTGACACTGCACGGCGTAGTCAGACCCCTTTTTAACTTGACTAGTGTTTACCTGGGGAGGCTCTGAGAGGTCTGATGGTGCTTATAGGGACCTGAAGGGCTCTCAAGTTGTGCCTCAGCACTGCTGACCGCCTGGTGACCCTCATCCTCCTGTCTGACCTGAGACCTGTCCTTGCCGTCTTCAGGACAAACTTCACAGCCATGCCCTCTTCTTGCATCACCCCTTCACCACTCCCATCAGCAGGTGCACCCATCCACATGCTCTTTGCTAAGAAATGAGTTCCCCCAACCTGTTAGCACTGACTTTGGAGTCAGAGGAGCAAGGGGGTTCTTCTGGCTGTGTGGCCTTGCATGAGTCACCTGACCCCTCTGAACAAAACAGGGCAAGGGACACACTACCTATCACTGGATGCCATGAGGATTAAACGTGGAAACTTAAGAAAGGTCTGGATACAGCAGCAGGCCCTCAGTAAATGAGGAACATGCATAGGGGTATGGATTGAAGGTTTCTGTCCTCTCCCAAAATTCATGTGTTGAAAACTTACCCCCAGTGCAACAGCACTGGCAGATGGGGCCTTTTGGGAGCTGTTTAGGTCATGAGGGCTCCACCCTCATGAATAGAGTGATGCTGTTATAAAAGAGCTTGCAGGCTGGGCGCGGTGGCTCACGCCTGTAATCCCAGCACTTTGGGAGGCTGAGGTGGGCGGATCACGAGGTCAGGAGATGGAGACCATCCTGGCGAACACGGTGAAACCCCGTCTCTACTAAAAATACAAAAAAATTAGCCAGGCGTGGTGGCAGGCGCCTGTAGTCCCAGCTGCTCAGGAGGCTGAGGCAGGAGAATGGCGTGAGCCCGGGAGGCGGAGGTTGCAGTGAGCTGAGATCACGCCATTGCACTCCAGCCTGGGTGACAGAGAGAGACTCCGTCTCAAAAAAAAAAAAAAAAGAGCTTGCAGGAGTGTGGGTTCCCTCTCTACTGCTCTTCTGCCACATGAGGACACAGCAGGAAGACCCTCACCAGATGTCAACACCATGATCTTGGACTTCCCAGCCTCCAGAACTGTGAGCAATACATTTCTGTTCTTTATAAATTACCTAGTCTCAGCTATTTTGTTAGAGCAGCTCAAATGGACTAAGACACAAGCCAGCCAGAAAATAACATATTTGCATTCTTCCCGGCCCTTCTCTTGCTTGCTTTCTAAGGGGGGTGCAGGCTTGAAGCAGAGAAGCCTGGGGAGAAGCCAGGAGCCAGTGAGCCAGGCACCAGGCCCCAAGTGAGGCACTAGGGATATAACTAGAAATGAGACTCAGTTTTGCACACCCACAGTAAGAGTACCAAGAAGGCCCCAGCTACACCCTGTCCTCTTTCTCTTCCCACCCGGGCCCAGTATGTGGCCACTCCAGCCCACACACCCAAGCTCTGTCCACGTCCCCAAGACATAGGCTCCATGGCCGCCTCCAGGCCTAGCAGCATAGTGGAGTCCACCCTCAGGAGAATGGGTCACGGGAAGGGAGCCACACAGGCCCTGGAGCAGGCTCAGGCCTTTGGAGCAGGTCATTCCAGCATCCATAGTGTGCTCTACAAGTGGGGGTGGTCTGGGCTCTAGGTTGGCACCTACTCTTGGCCCCTTACCCTGTGGGATGGGGTGTGGCCAGAAGTAACCACAGCCAGGTCCAGGGTCAAAGCCTGGGCCCTGCCTGCCTCAACCTAGGGCAATTAGACACTGACTGGGTCCCCGCGCGCTTAGAGTCGAATAGCAACAACAGACATTAAACAAAGAACTTGAAGAAGGTGAGATCTGTGATACAAACGCCAGTGGAGGGAGAGCCTGGCTTCCCCTGGGAGTGGGAGCAAATCCTTCAATGCCCCCAGCTAAGGCCCCTTCGAATCCCGCTGCCAGCGCTCCCTCCCAGACCTCAGACAGAGTGTTTAGGGAGGTGTGCCCACAGCTTAGCCCCAGTCCTGACACGCTCTGGGCTCTGAGGCCCAGGGTCCCTGGGGCAGTGTCTCCCAACAGATGGCTTCCTGCCCAGCTGCAGATGCCTGCCCACCTCAGCCCAGGGATCCAGATGCTCGGCACGCAGTTAACAAGTTCCCCAGCACATTCTCACGCACCTTGAAGTTGGAGAACGCCTGTTGGAGGGAGCACACCCTGTTTGTGCATTTGTTCTGCATTCTTATATTGAGCACCTACAGTATGCCTGGCACCGATCTGGGTGCTGAGTATACACCTGTGCACAGACATGGCCCTCGACCCCATGGAGCTGGCATCCCAGCCGGGCAGACAGACAGTAAGGCAAATAAATGCATGGCGAGATCATTCCCACAGTGGTAAGATCCGTGAGGACAATAAAAAGGGCAGGGAAGGCCTCGTGGAGGAGGTGCTGTTGGAGCTAACACCTGAAGGACTTAGAACCAGGTCTTTCTGCACCACATCCTCACCATTGCATGACCCTGCCTCCCTTTGTCTGGTTGGGGCACCCTCGGGCCTGAGGGGCCAGGAAAAGTGAGGGTGATGGTGGAAAGAAGGTCGTGCCTCCTCCCCCTGGAGAAAAACCTTCACAAACTGAGCGTGGAGGGAAGTGGTGATATAAAACCCACCACATATAAATAGGCTCGTCCGCTCGAGTCGCCCGGGAAAGCTGCGGTCAGTTTGGACTTTGCTTAAGGCTGAGCTCCCGGCCACCGGGAGCCCAAAACGGCTGAACAAACTTCGAGCTTCACATGGGGCCAGCCCTCGGTGAGTTCAAGGCTGGAGCATTTCTCCAGAGTCAAAACCGCAACAGGAAGACACAGAAACAGTCTTCCGAGGAGGGCCGCCCTGGCGCAAGGTCAGCCTTCCCAGAGGTCACCGTGGAGGGGAGACAGGGAGAAGCCAGGAATATCCCCTAGCTCCAAAACCTCTCCCCCACCCAGGTACCACCATGCCTGAAATTTCGCCATGAGAACTGAGGAACTGGATTAAGCATTGTTGCCCCTTTACTCCTGCAAGAAAGAACACATTTCATCCCGAACACGGGGTGGGTAGGAAGCGGGGCTCTGGGTGGTGTGGCTGTGCTGACGGTGTAGCCCGAAGCCTCCTAGATAGTTCTGATTTCAGATCATCTGTACCCATTTTCCATGGGACCAACTGGTGTCTCCTAGGGACAAAAGCCCATCCTCGTAGTTGTCTAGAGAAAGGAGTCCCAGGCAGGGAGTCCGGAGCTCTTGGTTCTGGCTCTGCCACTTGGCCAAGTTTCCCTTCCTATCCCTGGGCCTTGATTCATTGATCTCTACAATGGGGACTGTGACCTCACTCAAGTCCAGGGATCCTCAGGCTGATTCCCTTCCCTAACAAGAAGCGGGGACGTGGGCTTCAGAATGAAGGTGGCAGTGTCCCTGGTGAGGGGAGGAGAGAGGAGAAAAGGGCCCTGGGGAGGAAGGTGGAGATGCTGGGATGAAACCTGCCAACTCTCCAGGTGCTGCCCACTAGCCAGATCCTGCCTCCTTCCTTGGATGCTTGGACCCCCAGGGAGCTCAATCAAGTCATCCCAGAGCAGCTTTGAGCCTGCACTCTGGCCAGCCTAGCCGTCAAAGCCATGCCCCAGGGCTCCCCTACTATGGGAGCAAGGAGATGCTTTGTCAAAGCTGCTCAGACTGTCACACCAGACCTCCGCTGGTGCTGGGGAAGTGACCAGCACAGAGGCCGGAGTACTGTCCATGCAGGAAAGAGCACGGGAGTTGGGGCAGGCAGGGACCTGGGCCAGAATCTGCACTTCATCCTTAATTCATTCTGTGACCTCGACCAGTCAGTCCCTCAGCTTCTCTGAGCCTCAGTTGCACCATCTGTAGAATGGGCTAATGATCCCTCTTAGAACCCATGGAGGCTCCCAGGACATTATGCACCCACTCTGCCTACCTCCATGCCTGGCACACAGTAGTTTTACAGAAGAATAATTCCCTTCCTCTAAGAAATGTATGGGTTTTTTTGTTTGTTTGTTTATTGTTTTGTTTGTTTGTTTGAGATGGAGTCTCGCTCTGTCACCCAAGCTGGAGTGCAGTGGCGCGATCTCGGCTCACTCCAAGATCCACCTCCCAGGTTCAGGCCATTCTCCCGCCTCAGCCTCCCGAGTAGCTGGGACTACAGGCACCCGCCACCACCCCCGGCTAATTTTTTTGTATTTTTTTAGTAGAGACAGGGTTTCCCCATGTTAGCCAGGATGGTCTTGATCTTCTGACCTCGAGATCTGCCTGCCTCGGCCTCCCAAAGAGCTGGGATTACAGGCTGGAGCTACCACACTCGGCCTGTTTTTTTTTTTTTTTTTTTTGGTTTGTTGTTGTTGTTGTTGTTTGTTTGTTTGTTTTTGAGACAGAGTTGCACTCTGTTGCCCAGGCTGGAGTGCAGTGGCACAATCTCGGCTCACTGCAACCTCCCCCTTCTGCGTTCAAGCTATTCTCCTGCCTCACCCTCCCAAGTAGCTGTGACTACAGGCGCAGGCCACCATACCTGGCTAATTGTTGTATTTTTAGTAGAGACGGGGTTTCACCATATTGGCCAGGCTGGTCTCGAACTCCTGACCTTGTGATCCGCCTGCCTTGCCCACCCAAAGTGCTGGGATTACAAGCGTTAGCCATCGTGCCCGGCCAAGAAATGTGTGTTTAACTGTGCACTTGATCCTGGTCCCAACATTTAACTCAGGGGCTAAGCTCCTCCCACAAGGGGAGCTGGATTTACACAGTTGAGAAATATAATCACCACCACCACCCAGACTCCTGCCACCAGATCTCTGTATGTCACTGTGTAAGGTCCTGCCGGTGCAGGGCTACAACCACTGATAGTAACTACAACTGAGTGCACACTTACCATGTGCCGGGTGCTTCACACACTTTCACTGCCTCATCACATTCTCACCTCAAGCCACCAACCTGAGGAAACCCCCCATTTTACAGATGTGAAAACTGAGGATCAGCTCAGGGATATGAAGTTCCTGCTCAGGGACCACACAGAGGTGGAAGGGACTCAGTCTCACTGTCTGCTGCAAAGCCCGTGCATTTACCACTAGGCTACCCTGCCTCTGGAGGCTGAGCAAAGCCTCTGTTTCTCGGTCCCCCAGGGAGGGCTACTGGGGAGAGCCCAGAGGATATAGCAGAGGCCTGAGTGACCCTCCTCACCAACCAGCAGATGACAATTTCACTTAATCCCAATTTCACCACATTAAGAGCTTCTCCTCCTTCTTTTCAAAAAAACTGGGCTTCAGGGTGGACTCCCAAAGTGGTTCTGAATTCTGGAGGGGCCAAGAGTGCGGTTATAATGCTGAGGGCACATCTCCAGGGTCATCATGTTTACTGAGTTCAATATGGACACAGGAGTCTTGGTGACGGTCCCCAGATATGTCAACTTGGAGTCATTCTGGGCAATCAGGGTCCTGGGGTCACTGCTGGGAAATTCCCACAATGCCTCAGTTCTCTCTGGGAAAGTCCAGCTGCGCCTCCAGACTGGGACTCAGTCGCCACACTTATGGGCCAGCCGCGGTGATCAAAGCTCTGTGGGTCTCTCCAGCACCCCCAGACACCCTGGCTGGGCCTGGGGACAGTCAGGGAAAGCTTCCTGGAGGAGGGATGATGGAGTAGGCCTTTGTGGACAGAGAAGATTCACGCAGGCAGAGAGAAGGGCATCTTCTCCAAAGAGTTTTCCTGGCACCATGGAGACGGCCAGCCTTCCTAGTCAAGCAGACCTGGGTTTGAATCCTTGGATGGACAAATAGATAGATGGATAAATATATTTTGAAAAAGAAGGAAGGAAAGGAGAAAGGGAGGGAGGGAGGAAGGAAGGGCTCATTAGTACTCATTTGTTAATTTCAGGGCTGCAGGCCCTTGCTGCCCGCATTTGCCCCTCCTGCAGAATCTACAACGTCAGTCAGGAGACGCTGGGTTACACTGCAGCCACAAGCAACTCCAAAGCCGGTGGCCCCACACGTGAAGCATTCCCTCCTGCTCACACTGCATGCCTGTGGATGGGAGAGCAGTGGGAGAGGCCCCAAAGCCCCATCTGCTCTGTGTCGTCCCCACCTGGGTCCCAAGTCACCCCCATCCTGCTAGTTGCTGCTTGCTGTCACATTTTGCTGGCCAAAGCCAGTCACACAGCCACCTCTAACTTCAAGGGGGTGGGAAGTGCATTCCTGCCTTAGATCCGGAAGGAGGAGAACCTGGATACCTCGCTGCCACACAAACCGTGTCCCATTACAGCTGCCTGGAGCACTGTCCCCCAGTCAGGGGGGTGGGGATTGGACAGGGAGGGGAGACAGCAGAAAGACCCTGGCCCCATGGCCTCAGTGCAGGGATCCCAGTGGCCTGCAAAGGTATCCTCCCTCCCCAGCTCCCTGGCTCGGCTCGCTATGGGTAGAGACTTCACCATCAGCCAGACAGCAAGTCTCCCAGTTGGGGCTGGAGATAAGTCTTGTCCTGAACCACTCTCAGATGGATCCTTGCTCCCAGCTATGCCCCCAGGGCTCCAAGGGCAGGCCCTCAGGGACTAAAATGCTCCCTAGAGATAATCAAGTCCAACCCTTTCAATTACGGAGAACGCAGGCTCAGAGAGCATGTGCCGGATTCCCATGGCACTGTTGGTGAAGGGCAGAGCAGGGTCTCTCGTGATCCTGTCCAGAGTCCCTTCCACCCTCCAGCTGCAGACAGGGACCTTCTGAATGGAATGCAAGAGACAGGATAAAATGTCTGCCCTTCCGCTGGCCAAAGTCTCACTGCTGAGCTTGACAGGGTCCTCGGGGGCAGCTGGGGGCCTTGGGACCTCTCCCACTGCTACAGGGGCCCATTCTCATCTGCAGGGGAAGGAGCACTGGATTTGAAGTCAGGCAGTCCTGTGTTCATGTCACGTCCTGACCGAGTGTCCTGGCCAAGACACTTCACCTCACTGGACCTCAATTTCCTGATCTATAAAACGGGGACAATGATACCTGCCCTGCCTAATTCACTGGACTCATGAGACGCTGTGGGAAGATTTCTCCCATTGCGACATACTCTACAAATGTGTATAAGGCAATGTTTTCATCCCCTTCTGCCCAGCCAGCCTGACCAGCCCTGGGTCCCCAGAGGCTCGCACAAGTTCTGGACAGAGGTGTATTCAGGGACTGTTTTGATGAACTGAATGTATTAATATATGTCCTTTTTTTTTTTTTTTTTTTTTGAGACAGAGTCTCTCTCTGTCACCCAGGCTAGAGTGCAGTGGCATGATCTCAGCTCACTGCAACCTCTGCCTCCTGGGTTCAAGCAATTCCCCTGCCTCAGCCTCCCAAGTAGCTGGGATTACAGGTGCCTGCCACCATGCCCGGCCAATCTTTGTATTTTTAGTAGAGACAGCGTTTCACCATGTTGGCCAGGATGATCTTGATCTCCTGATCTCATGATCCGCCCGCCTCAGCCTCCCAAAGTGCTGGTATGTTCTTAATTCATCTCATCAGGTAGCAGCCAACTTTAAGGCCAGTGCTGTGGATAACAAAGTCCCTCGGTCCTACGAGGAGCCCAAGCACATCTGTCACAGATATGGGAGCCTGAGAGGTCGCAGGCCACGCTAGGCGCTCAGCGTGCATCTCTGTATAATTTGGTTCATGGATTTATAGCCCATCTCCCCCACCAGCCTGTGTACTCCATGGACGCAGGAAACGGGTCTGGCTGGTTTTCTGCTAAATCCCCAGCACCTGGCCTGGGGCCTGACATGTGGCAGGTCTTCAGTGAATATTTATCGTCCAAATGAAGGCTCTTGTGGATCTGGCTCCGTTCCTTCCAGCAGTCCCATCTCTCTGCACCTCGAATTCTTTATCTGTAAGAGGTAAGGAGGTGGGAAAATAAGCTGAGATAGCGAAGAACTCAGATAACAGTTTACAAAGCCCTTGGGTCACCAAAAGGCTCTCAGTGGGCCTGGCTGCTATCATCACCACCATATTGCAGAGATGAGACAGATCCCATAGGGGCTGCAGAGGGCTGGGGAGGGCTCCAGCCGGGCCCCCAGTTTGTCCTGAAATACCACACACATTGCAAGTCCAGTGCCAGACCCACAGTTCCATTTCAGCTGCCAGACAGTGGTTCTTCTCCCCGTATTTTGGAAGAAGAAATGAAGAAATTGAGACTCAAGGCAACAAGAGAACTCGCCCAGGTCACACAGTGCCTACACACTTGATCATTTCCTGAGGGTCTCCAGGGTACCTGTCCCAGCAGCGACACATGCTTGCCTCATTTTATCATGCCCATCTTACAGGTGAAGAAATTGAGGCCCACGGAGGTCACAGGGCTTGCCTGAGAACCACAGCCAGTTAATAGCAAAAAAGCATCTCCTGCCCCTACTCGGGCCTCAGCCTCAGTTCCCGGTGCCCACTCCATCCCCAGGAGGCTGGGATCTGAGCAGGGCCCTGGCCACTCTCTGCCACTCCGGAAGTGCCCTGTGTCTGTACCTTGATCTCCACACCCACGGTGCCAGGAAACCCCGGCAGGGGCGGCAAACTGCGGGATATTTATAGCGAGTGTGCAGAAAGCTGCCACCCCCATCTGTTTACCCAACAACGCACTTCTCGCTGGCCACTTACAGCCCCGCCAGCCACAGACAGACCCTCTCGGTCGCCTCATCTATTTTTTCCTCCCCACTTAATTTTGCATCATCCCAGCTTCCAAAATAAACTTCCCCAAACCAGCCAGGCTCATTCTGGCCCAGAATCCCTGCCCGAGAGCCCCCTTCAGCCCCTGCCCCCACATCAGCCTATGCAGCAGAACCACCAAACCCAACCCGGCCCCTTGGCTGCCTTTGGCCTTGATTTAGAAGCAGCTGCTCCTGCCCCGGCGGGTTTCTGACAAGGCAGTGCCGGGGCGTCTGTCTCTGCAGGGATGCCGGCTGGGCTTCTGTGTACATAGTTGCTGGTAGGATGCTGAAGATACTGCCCCCTGTGCCCTATCCACCTCTTCAACACACATGGACACACACACACACGTATGCACACACACAGAAACACGGAGCCCCACAGGCGTCAGCCTCCTCCAAGACTTCTCTCTCATTCCCTGGCCCAAGCTGGCCTCTTCCAGCTTTGCATGGGGCCCAGCCACTCCTCACCTGCCCACCCACCGCTCTGAACGTTTCCTTCCTCAGTCCCACTCTGCCATTTCACCTCCGGGCCTTTGGACATGCTCTTCCCTTAGCCTAGAACACTAGAACAGTTTTCCCCTCACCACCAGCCAAGTTTACCTTACCAATCCCTCAGGCCTAAACGCTATGTCACCTCTTTCAGGAAATTCCCTGTCCAGCGTAGGGGAGGCGGTGCGTCCTGGGCCATCCTACCTTCCACCAGGCCAAGAGACACTGATAAGTCACACCTAGGGTGGAATGGGGCCCCCACCCGACCCTTACCCCCACCCCAATTCTCCACGAATTTCTCAGCCCAGCCCTGGCCCTGCACACAGAAGCAAACCAGCTCTCTCACCCCTAGGAGAAAGCACTCCCGCACCCCAGGACCAGACAGCATCATTCAGCCCATCCCCCTGTTGCAGCCAGGGACATCTCAATCATTCCAGAATTACCATTCCAACTTCATGTTCGATCCCTTGAGTTGCAGGTTTTTCAGGCTACTAATTCACAAGACCATTTATTTCTTCTAAGTTTCTTTGCAAAGGTTGAGGATAGGAAAGGAATTAATGTTATGTCTATTTCCATTTAAAAGAAAGATACTCTTAGGCCCATTTTTGGATAAAGAAACTGTAGCTTAGAGAATTCCCCTTCAATTATTCATTCAGCACTCACGCACTGAGCTCTCACCACATCCCAGGCACGCCACAGCACCAGGGGCACAGCAGTGGGCAAAACAGCCACAGCCCCTGCCCTCCTGGAGGCCCCAAGCTGCGGGAAAAGACGCATTCAACAGATGATTACACCAATAACTATTGAATAACCATTTGTATTAGGTTGACAGTGTTTCAAAGCTCAGGACTAAGACAGAATATGTAATCAGAAGCCCACAGAAGCCTTCTCAGACCTGTTATGGAAGTTGAGACCTGCAGCAAATTAGTCCACTAAAGAGCAAGTTGAGACCAGGCACAGTGGCTCACACCTATAATCCCCACACTTTGGGAGGCCGAGGCGGGGGGATCACTTGAGCTCAGGAGTTCGAGACCAGCCTGGCCAACATGGTGAAACTCCATCTCTACTAAAACTACAAACATTAGCCGGGCATGGTGGCATGGCCCTGTAGTCCCAAACTAGTCAGGAGGCTGAGGGAGGAGAATCGCTTGAACCTGGAAGGCAGAGGTTGCAGTGAGCCAAGATGATGCCACTGCACTCCAGCCTGGGCGACAGAACAAGACCCTGTCTCAAAAAAAAAAAAAAAAAGCAAGTGGAGGGGCATTCCCAGCAGGAGAAACAGCACACGCAAAGGCCTGGAGAGACCTCTTGACCCCCCAAAGTGCTGGGATTACAGGCACATGCCACCGTGCCCAGGGGTACGGTGTCCCAGGTACTCAGAAGGCTGAGGATTGCTTGAGCCCAGGAAGGCTACAGCAAGCCATGACTGTATTACTGCACTCCAGTCAGTGACTGGACAGCAAGACCCTGTCTCTAAAAAAAAAAAAGAAGGAGGGAAGGAAGGAAGGAAGGAAGGAAGGAAACATTCAAGTGCAATTTGGCACCTCATGCAGTAATCCTTAGCTGTCAGTTACATTTCTGTTACCACGACCTTGACCAAATACTGCTTCTAATTTACCTTGAATTTTTCTTTATCAGTCAGGCCTTTTTCTGAGACTTCAGAATTGCAGGTGTCCAGATTGTCTGCCTCCCTGTTAATGGTCACTGCCAGACTAGCTTTTCATTCCTCCAAGTTCCTCTGATTTCTTCCCTTGTAGGTGATGTCAATTACCTTTGAGAAGAAGTCAAGTTAACACTGCCCACCCCAAGCTTCCCCGAGGCAATGGGCTGCATTAGAGGTCTGCCATGTGGAAGGGATGGGTCTAACAAGGGCCTTACCACTCCTGAATAGTGTGTTTCCCAGGTTGGGTCCCGGGATGTTCTCCTAACATCAGCTTCAACACACACTCGGATTAACCTTCTGTTGAAGGTCCAGCACTACCAAAGCCTCCACGTCCCCTGTGTGCCACTCTGCTTCCCAGAGGAGTGGTATCCCTTCCAGGTCAAGCCATTTTGAAAATTCAAGCAGGGGCCACGTGCGGTGACTCACACCCGCAATCCCAACACTTTAAGAGGCTGAGGTGGGCAAATTGCTAGAACCTAGGAGTTTGAGACCAGCCTGGGCAACACAGTGAGACCCTGTCTCTTAAAAAAAAAAAAAAAAAGACACACACACACACAAAAATTAGCTGGACATGGTGGTGCATGCCTAGCATTCCGGCTACTCAGGAGGCTGAGGTGGGAGGATCTTTCTTGACCAGGAGGTCGAGATTGCAATGTGAGCTGTGATTATGCCAGTGCACTCCAGCCTGGACGATGGAACAAGACCCTGTCTCAAAAAAAAAAAAAAAAAAAGATTCGGCCAGGCACGATGGCTCACATCCGTAATCTCAGCACTTTGGGAGGCCGAGGCGGGCAGATCACGAGGTCAGGAGATCGAGACCATCCTGGCTAACACAGTGAAACCCTGTCTCTATTTAAAACTGCAAAAAATTAGCCAGGCGTGGTGACGGGTGCCTATAGTCCCAGTTACTCGGGAGGCTGAGGCAGCAGAATGACGTGAACCCAGGAGGTGGAGTTTGCAGTGAGTCGAGATTGCGCCATTGCACTCCAGCCTGGGTGACAGAGCGAGACTCCATCTCAAAAAAAAAAAAAAAACAGATTCAAGAAGAATGCTCAGCTGCAACAAGTGTTTTCACCACAGTCCTCTGTTTCTAGAAGTAAAGAGCAAGCTCCCAGCTGACTCAGTGAGGTGACAAGAAGATAAAGACAGACAGGAGTCAGCTTCCGTGACTCAATCCAGTCAGAAAGACCAAGCAAGGACAGGAGCCCTGTGAGGGAATCAGAATCATGACCTGAGGCTGGGCCAGTGGACAAGACCCCAGACCTGTAGGCCAGGCTGTGCAGGGGGATCCCAGGACGGCAGGTAAAGGTGAATGCCGTCACCCTGATCAGTGAGAGCCCCATCCTTCAGGTGGGTGGAAAAGGGATACCTGCCTTCTCCTAGGCAGGGAGGGGCTGGGGCATAACAAGGTCATAACCACTCCAGGGTGAAATGAGGACTGCTGCAAGTACAGCCCTTAGAATCCTGGAATCACAGGACATTGGGGAATTTTTCTTCTCAGCATTACAAGAAACTGAAGAGAGAGGAGGTTAAAATATCCCAGGGCCAGGCGCGGTGGCTCACACCTGTGATCCCAGCACTTTGGGAGGCCAAGGCGGGCGGATCACCTGAGATCAGGAGTTCAAGACCGGCCTGGCCAATATGGTGAAACCCCATCTCTACTAAAAATACAAAAATTAGCTGGGCGTGGTGGCAGGTGCCTGTAATCCCAGCTACTCGGGAGGCTGAGGCAGGAGAATCACCTGAACCTGGGGGTGGAGGTTGCAGTGAGCCGAGATCGCGCCACTGCACTCCAACCCAGGCAAAAGAGCAAGACTCCATCTCAAAAAAAAAAGAAAAAGAAAAAAGAAATCTCAGGGTTCCAGGTGGAGAAAATGGGCTTCACCTAAAGCAGGAAAGACTGCAGTTAGACATGAGGTAGGAATACTGATCATCCAAGTGGCAGCATGTGGAATGAACTCCCGAAGGCAGATGTAGGTTCAGCATTCCCAGGACCGAATGCAAAAAGACCTGCCCTGACTGGTGAGGCTCGACCAGAAGGGCCAGCTTTCCCGAGTCTGGCAACCCCTCCTCCATGGCAAAAGATTCCATAATGAGGGCACTTTTAGTATGTGTTAATGGCAAAATAACAAAAAGCCAACATAACCCATTCAGACTTTAGAGCATATACAGAAAGTCCAGGAACAGAGGAACAGATTAACTGACAGCACAAACAGGCACTGCCGAGTGGGGCACCCTCCACAAATCAACTTCATGTCTGCACCAGCCAAGGACATTTTATTTTTATTTTTATTATTTATTTATTTATTTATTTATTTTGGGGGGATGGAGTTTCGCTCTTGTTCCCCAGGCTGAAGTGCAGTGGCACAATCTCAGCTCACCGCAACCTCCGCCTCCCGGGTTCAAGTGATTCTCCTGCCTCAGCCTCCTGAGTAACTGGGATTACAGGCATGCACCACCACACCTGGCTAATTTTGTATTTTTAGTAGAGACGGGGTTTCTCCATGTTTGTCAGGCTGGTCTCAAATTCCCGACCCCAGGTGATCTGCCTTCCTCGCCCTCCCAAAGTGCTAAGATTACAGGTGTGAGCCACCACGCACGGCAGCCAAGGGCATTTTAAAAAGCCACAACTGGGGGAAAAAGGGGCATGGCTCTAGATTAATAAAAATCAGGAGACATAACAAATATCACAGGTGGACCTTGTTTAAGCCCTGATTGGAGAAGCCATCAGTAAACAGACTTTTTAAAAACTATTGGGGACATTTGATTCTGATGTTGGCATTAATTTCATTAGGTAAGATAATAACATGGTCGTCATGCAAGAAACTGTCCTTGTGTTCCGAGACTGTAGTGTACTGGCAAATGTTTAACAACCAGCTCTCTGTGGTGGGGAGGTGGAGGGGAGCCCTGGTTTGTGGTGTATGCCAATTCTCATGGTGTAAATACTCCCACCATGGCCGATTTCAAGCTAACAACATGATGTCCCTGAACATGGAGTTAGGAAGAGATGTGCTAGCCAGGTCTTAGCCGCTGAAACCAGTGGCTCTGGCATGCCGCTGGTTTTAGAGCTGCACACTGGAGTTTGTGTGGGCGAAACAAAAAGGTATCTGGCATGTGTTTTGAAATAACTTAGTAAAGATTTTTAAAAGTAGATGAAGCAGGCCAGGCACAGTGGCTCACGCCTGTAATCCCAGAACTTTGGGAGGCCAAGGCAGGTGGATCACCTGAGATTAGGAGTTTGAGACCAGCCTGGTCAACACGGTGAAATCCCGTCTCTACTAAAATTACAAAAATCAGTCGGGCGTGGTGGCACTCGCCTGTAATCCCAGCTACTTGGGAGGCTGAGGCAGGAGAATCGCTTGAATCCAGGAGGCGGAGGTTGCAGTGAGCTGAGAGCACGCTATTGCACTCCAGCTTGGGTGAAACAGCGAGACTCCATCTCAAAAAAAAAAAAAAAAAAAGTAGATGAGGCAAATGGGATGAAATATTGATAATTGTTGAATCTGGGTAATTCAGATATGGGTGTTTATTAATACTATTATTCTTTATTGTGTATATTTGAACATTTTCACAGTAAAACATTTAAAACTGTGATTATCTTCTATATAGGAGGAAGGCTTTTAGTCCAAGAATTCTGGGTGTTCACACTGATTTCTAGACCTCTACTCTAAACCCACAGCCTCCCAGCGGTCTGAAGGTAAAGAATGAGAACCACACGCTTAAATCCATCTTTTGATCATCAATGGGTCATAACCAAGGTTACTCTACAGACCCAGGGCTAGGTGAAGGGTGGAAAGAAAGCCCTAAAAGGAAAAAGAAACCCATGTCCTGATTGGCAGTCCTGGGTGTACCACCTGCTAACTGTGTGATGATCTTAGGCAACTTAACTGGACTCTCTGAGCCTCTATTTCCTCATTGGCAAAATAAGGGTACTAATAGCTTATGGTAAAGATTAAGTGCAATATGTAGAAACAGCTTTTGAGGCGTTCTGTGACAAACAGTAGGATGCTCAGTAAATATTGACTTCCTTCCTTCCCATAGGGACCTGACAGGGGTTACGGGGGCATGAGTGAGCTGTTAAAAGTACAGTCCCCATCTAAAGTCAAAGATCGCTCTTCACCCGAGAAACTGGGTCCCACGTTGCCAAATCTCCCATTTCTCAAGAGAAGCTGGAGATCTAGCTTCTTATGTGAAATTTCCCAATCTGGAAATAGTATCAATAAATTCATGTACTTGAAAACACGCTAGGCAGGCCAAGCAAAACACCTCCAGAGACCACAGGTGCCCAACTTCTGGTTTCAACCATAGAACAAGATGAAGCGCTAACAATCCCTGAAGCCTTATTCAACGTTCACTGAAGCTGGGCCCTGTGCTCAGAAGCCTTTACCCACCTTATCTATTGATTCCTCATGACATCACTATGATCCCCTTGAACAGATGAGGAAACTGAGGCTCAGAGAGGCAAAGAGATCTGTCAGGGCCAGGAACAAATGCAGGTCTTCCCCAGAACTTGCTGGTGCACTTCACTGCTTCTCTAGATTCCCACAGGAGTCTTTAAGGAGCGAATGCCAGTCCCAGAGAGGGGCAAGGACTTGCCCAGGGCTGCACGTACATGGCTAGTTGGCTGGGACTGACCAGGTTTCCCATTCCCTCCCTGGTCAGGGTGAACAGCCTTGGAGGACACACCTGTGCAGATCTGCCCAGCCAAGCCCAGCACAACGTAGGCCATAGTGGCAGGGGAAAAAACTACCTTTTATCTCCTTGAAAAATGCAGGGATAGGCATTAAGACTTTTCTAGACCCCAATTAGCTGGCTGTAGTGGCAGGCACCTGTAATCCCAGCTATTCGGGAGGCTGAGGCAAGAGAATCGCTTGAGCCCTGCAAGGCAGAGGTTGCAGTAAGCTGAGATCGCACCACTGCACTCCAGCCTGGTGACAAGAGCAAGACTCCATCTCAAAAAAAAAAAAAAAGAATTTTCTAGACCCCGAGCCTAGTGCCCCCAGTTTCTTCACCTCACAAATCTGGGAAATTGGACTAGAAATCCCGGTCACCAGCTGACCAGACACTCTGTTACCAGTTGCTTCCAGGACTGAGCTGGAGAAACATCCAACCACGTTGCTTTGGGCCCACTGCCTGAGAACTGGCAATAACTTAGACAGGTTGAATGTGATTCTTTCTGATTAAAAACTTGGCTAGGTTTCCCTTCCTTGGTGAATTTTCATAGTTATTAAGGAGGGAGAACTAACTCCAGAAACCGGCTGCTCAGGAAGTTAAGGAATTGGTCCCTTCGAGAAAGATACGTTCTGATTCCACTATGTGTGAGGCGTTCATGGTGCTGGGCACAAGGAGGGACACAGTGTGGAGGTCTCTGCCTTGGATTTTGAGGGTTTAATAGGAACCCCCAGGAAGAGTCTACAGAAACCCCATGAGCTTCCCCTTCTGAACACAGACATTAATCCTGACATGTGGAAGACTTTTGTCCATTGAACAGCTTTGTGCTGGCTCAGTGCCCAGACCACCTGCTTCCAAACCCTGGCCATGCTGCTAACTGGGTGACTTTAGGCAATGCACTTGAACGCTCTGTGCCTCAGCTTCTCCATATGTAAAATGGGAATAACATTTACCTATGTGATAGGGTTGTTAATATGTCTTACAGCAGTTTTAGAGGCACACCTGGGCTTCCCCTCCTATAAATGGAACTAATAACAGTATCTACTTCCTAGAGCTATGGCCAAGATTCCATGAGTTAATGCAAACAGGCAAAGCACTTGGAACGGTGGCTGGTATATAGAAAGCACCAGACGCACTCTGACTACTGATATTAAAGAGCTATTCACAATTTGACTTTTTAATTAATTTGCATTGACACTTTCACAGTTGGGCTGTTCTTGAAAGTTAGAAGAGGATTTCCTCCAAGAGAATTTCTCATTAAGAATTTCCGGCCGGGCACGGTGGCTCACGCCTGTAATCCCAGCACTTTGGGAGGCCGAGGCGGGCAGATCACGAGGTCAAAAGATCGAGACTATCCTGGCCAACATGGTGAAACCCCGTCTCTACTAAAAACAATACAAAAATTAGCGGGGCGTGGTGGCACGCACCTGTAGTCCCAGCTACTCAGGAGGCTGAGGCAAGAGAATCTGTTGAACCTGGGAGGCGGAGTTTGCAGTGAGCCAAGATCACGCCACTGCACTCCTGCCTGGGCGACAGAGCTAGACTCCATCTCCAAAAAAACAAAACAAAACAAAACAAAAAAACAGATTTTCCACTGACTCAGAGCAAAGGGCTCCTCCTCTCCATTATCACAGCTTGGGGAGAGACTCTGGTTGGTGGCTCCAGTTCTTTACCTCCTGGGTTCAGCTTGGTCCTGCTCACGGGGCTCACTCACACCCACTCATATGCATCTCCCAGCACCCCAGGAGAAGGCGAGTCAGGTAACATTGTTCCCACCTGATGGATACAGAAACTAAAGGTCCTGCAGCTTCCCAAAGTCAAGTGTCATGTGCTTTGGGACAGGGGTTTAAGCCCAAACACCTGAGTCCCAGGCTCAGGGTGGTATGGGAGCTGGGGATGTGGCTCTGGAGTCCCAGGTCCACCGTTTTCCTTAAGAAAGTCACCCTGGTGTCTTCATCTGTAAAATGAGGGTGACAACAGTACCTACTTCCTAGATTTGTTGCAAGGATTGAATGAGTCAAAGCGTGTAAAGCACTTAGAACGGTGCCTGACATACCAGGGCTCAACACTTGAGTGGCATGAGGCATCCTAGGTGGCCTGGCACAGTCTTGGTCTATGCCTGGTAGCCTAGCAAATCTTCCAGTTAGAGCCCCCCGTCACTCTTGAAAACATCCTGGTTTGGAAGAAAATTATACAGCCATCCTAACATAATTGCCTGTTGCCATCTAAATTATTATTGTTGTTATTATTATTTTCCACCATACCACACTGAGTCTCCAGGAAGTGAATATGTTGGTTCAAAATAGGTCAGCACTTCAGTACCACCCTTAAACCCAGGTGAGAGTGGCCCCTACCCTGGGGACTCCCCCAGTCTAGCCCTTCTCCAGCTAACCTCTCATCACAAAGAGGGAAGACCATGGGACAAGGGGACATGCCCACCTGGAGCTTAAGCCACCTCCACTAGAGCACACTCTGGGTGCCCAGGCCTCTGGGGTTCCCTGCACAGATGGCCCTTGGCCCACTGCCAGGATCTGTGTGGGTCTCTTCCCCAGAGCCAGCCTGAGGACAGAGTGCACCACTGGTGTGCCCAGCCCTAAGCCTGAGGGGCGACCAAGGGGCTGAGCTTGCATGTGCAGGCTGAGATGTTCATGAGTGTGCACAAGACCCTTGAAGGACAGGACAGAGGCAGAGGTAGGAAAAGGTAGGGGGCAGGGGCACAGGCCAGGCACTAGGGGTCCCCTCTCCCTGTGCCACTAGCCCCAGGGCAAAGTCTGAGGAGTATGAGAATGCCACACCCAAAGCCAGCTTTCCGCCTTGTTAGGAAAGTGTATTTATCAAGATAGAAGAATAGAACATATTTTATTTTGCATTTTTTTAGCTTGATTTATAGCCTGCAAATATTTGGACATATGGTACATGAACCTCCATCTGTACTCTTGCCCAGCCCCACAAATCTCTGCCACATTCTGCCCAGTCCCAATACCAAATGTTTACTGAGCCCCTCCTCTGTTCTGAGCCCAGGGGACCCAAGGGCACCATCCCAGCACCCGAACATGATGGCCTCTGTGGGAGCAAATTTCATACTCCGAAATCAGTGAAGAACTGAGGTCAGGGGTGAGGGCATGGACCTGGTCCTTGCCTCTGTTCCCAACCCCTAGGGAGGTGAGACAGGTCCCTCCCTTTCTGGACCTTAGTTTTACTGTTTAGGTAAGAGTCCCTCTAGCTCTGAGCAACTGGGGGATGCAGCCTGGAGGATGAGTAGCACACAGAATCAGATCAGTGACCTGAGAGGGTGTGGCCTGGATTTGGGCAGACAATTCTTAGGGGTTACAGTGGTGTGGAATTGAGCTCTCTGGACTAGCCAAGCACAGGCTGTTGCAGCCCATTCCGTTCCATTCATTTATTCCTTCCACAAACATGGCAGCCACCGCCCTGTGCCCGAAACCAGCAAGAGGCTGAATCCGCCTGGTATGGGAGGATAAATAGAACAAGCACATAGAAAACCAAATGCAAAGTAAGACTTGGTGAGTGGGCCAAGAGAGCTTGCCTAAACTCCTCCTGTCCTCCCAATCGCAGCGTCTTAAGCCCACTTCTCGGATGAGAAAACGGAGGCTCAGAGTCAAGACCCTGCTGCCTGGGGCGCGCCCAGATCTTGTGGCTAGCCAGACGCGAGGTTTCGGATTCCCACAGTCTCGGGCCACTGTCCCAAGCTGCCCAAAGCTGGGGAGGCCCCGTCCAGCTCCCGGAAAGCTGTAGGGAGGTGAGCGCCAGGGAGGGGCTGGGCCGCAGGACGCGGGGACCAGGAGGCAGGGAGGGACCGGGTGGGGGGCGGCCGGGAGACATCCAGCGCCCAGATGTGCAGCCCCAGGCACCCGGAGCGCCAGCGCCTGGGTGCGCGCAAGTGGCAGCCGCGCTCCGGTGGGTCTGCCGCGGTCGGACCGGGGTCTGGGCTCCCAGGCGCCGGCGGGGGGCAGTGGGGGGGTTGGGGGGCAGCGAGGGCCGCGCTGCAGTGCCCGCAGCGGCGGGTTGGGGGAGCTGTGCCCGCCCGTCCCCGAGGCCCGGGCGGCGGCCGGGCAGCTGGGTCGCCGCGCCTCTAGCCCGGCCGGGCTCGGCGGCGCGCAGCCAGGCGTGCCTGGAGCGGGCTCGGGCCCCAAGTCCTCCGGAGCGCCCAGCCGGGGAGGCCCCCGGAGCAGCCCAGTCCCGCGGGCTAGGGCGGCAGCCGCCGCCGCTCCGGCCCGCCCCCGGGGGGGGGTGTCCCGGGCCGCTGGGCCCGCCCAGGTAACCCCATCCTCGGCCCGCCCCCGGCCCGCCCCCCCGGCCGCCCGCCCGCCCGCCTCCGCCGCCGCCGCCGCCGCCGCATCCCGGCTCTGGGGCGGCGCTGACAGTCTGGTCCGCGCCGGGCAGCGGGCGCAGCAGCGGGCAGGCTGCCGGCAGGCACACGGAGGCAGAGCCCCGCCGCGCGCGCCCCGGCCCGCCCGCGGGCGCCCACCTGCCGCCCCGACGGGAGGCCCCCCGCGGCCGCAGCCGCTGCCCCGGGCCGGGCGCCCGCGGCGGCACCATGAGTCCCCGCTCGTGCCTGCGTTCGCTGCGCCTCCTCGTCTTCGCCGTCTTCTCAGCCGCCGCGAGCAACTGGCTGTAAGTCGGGCCGGGGCCGGGCGGGGCGGGGCGGGGCGGGGCAGGCCCCGGGGGCAGCGGCCGGTGCCAGGCGGCGCGGGGCAGCGGGCGCGGGGCAGCCCGGCAGGTGTCTCGGCCGCGGGACCGGAGGCTCGCTCGCTCAGCTGCCGCCGCCACTGCCCGAAAGTCCCTCTGCACACCCGGGGTCCCCTCCTGCCCGGGTCCGGCTCCCTGCTCAGAGGCGTCAGGGGTGGCGGCGGCGGCGTCCGCACCGGTAGGCGGCTCGGGGCGCTCGAGGGCGACAGGGGTGCGAGCGCGGGGCGGTGGCCCGGAAGGGGCGCCGGTCGCGGGGTGCAGTCCAGCCGGGCTGACAGGTCGCCGAGGAAGCCCATTGCAGGGAAGGGCTCTGGGACATAATAGCAGGTTAATCCCGAGAAGTCCGGAGCGAGCTCCCCGCGCCGAGCTGCGCCGCGCTGCGGGCTGGGCTGGAGGCGTGCAGGGACCTGTTTCTGCTTGGGGGGTGGGAGCCGGAGATAGAAGGAAGGGACCAGGATGCCTGGTCTCCCAGGGCCCGGGGCTGGCGCCGGCGCTGGCCGGGCCTTGGTTTTTCCCTGGGGCAGGAAGAAACTCCGTCCAGACGTTAAAGAAGACAACGGCCCCCCACCTTCCCGTGTCTAGCCTAAGGAGGAGGGGTGGTAACCGCTGGTGACCTGTCTGTTTCTCCTTGACTGGGTTTGCGCTCAGGGCGCTCCCTGGGTAGGGGCGGAAGGTTTGCTGCGGGGAGGGAGACTAAAGGGATGAGCTCCAGTGAGTGGGTGGACAGGGAGCAAGAGGACCTGCACTCCTTTCATCCCCTCTCAGGGACGGTTCCCCATGCCCCGCACTTAACCCTGGCCCCAATTCCTCCTGCCCAGAGCTCTGCCACCATCCGCTGCGGGCAGCCAGTGGGGAGCCAAGCTCCAATATTGATCTGAAAAGCATGGGGTGGGAAGGGGGATCGCCAACAGTGTAGCTGGGGTTTCCATGGAGACAGGGAGAGAGGAAAAAATTCTCTCTGCATCAAGACCAAAGAACAAATATCTCTCATGAAATTGCCCCGAGTGTCCAATGGCTGTTGCTATGAGGTCATTGTGGCCAGCCAGAGCCCTCCAGGCTGGAAGGAGTGTGTTCGTTGGGGTCAGAGCCACCCAGGGCTTGGGGGACAGAGGTGATGTAGAATTCTTCCAGCTGTTCCGAGAGCAAACGACTCCAAGGCAGCCCGAAGTGGCTGCGGAGCTTTTGTTTTTCTTGGAGACTTAATTTGATTAACACTTCAGGAGCAGTGGCAGAGTGTACAGAAAGCAGGGCACTACCACCTTCTCCCACTGCCCCCCTGCAGGCCACCCCCTGAATGGAGCCTGGGTCGCAGAGCTGGGGAGGGAGCTGATTTGGACTTGGAGGACCCTGGGTGTCCCTGGAGCTGGTTCTTGAATGCATGGGTTCAGAGCCGGCATCTCCAAAACAGATCTGAGCATCAGGAGGAGCAAGAACTGGGTCTCACCTGCCCAGCACCGCCAAAGCCACAAAAAACAAAGAATAAAAAGTGGCAGTCCAAGCGTCTGGCCCAGGCCTGCATGGAAGACAGCTACATCTGCAGGGGGAAGTCCTTCAGGAGCATCTCATCTTTGACTCATTTTACAGATGAGGAAACTGAGACCTAGGGAGGGGAAGCTACCTGCCCAAATTCAGAGCTGAGAACTGAACCCAGGTGTTCTGACTCCCAGGCAGTGACCCTATACCCCCTTCCCTGAAGCTGTCCCAAAGTGGAGCCAGCATGGCCCGGTGGCATCACCACTCACCTTCACCCATGTCCACCCCCAAAATCCCAGCGGGGAAGGCAGCCTCGGCTTTGGATCATGCAAACTGTGGGGAATTCCAGCAACTCAGTTCTCCTGCCTGTGCCGTTGGGGGTGGGGTGAGGAGGGGCGGCCTAGGAGAAGAGAGGTTGGCAAACCTGTTCTCTGCAACGGTGATGGTTCAGGTTGCCACGAAGCAGGTCTCTGGATGACCCAGCTCGCTCCTGCTCCACCCCCGGCTTCAAGCCAAGGGTCTCTCTGCTCTGCCCAAGGCAAGAGGAACAACAGGCTTCCCAGGACCCTCCCAAACCAGAGAGGGTATGAAGAAGACACTGGGCACATACCAAGGTTGGGTCCAATATTTACCAACCTCTATCGAACCATCAGCTGGCCAGGAATGGCAGCTCTGGGGGACATGGATGTCACAGCCTGGCCTCCCACAAGCCTGGAGTCTAGGTAGAAAGACATGATAAAACCACGACTGGGTGGAATGGGGCGCATGCTCTATGGCTGTGAGAGAAAAGAGCTGAGTGCGAGCCCGAGCAGGCACAGAGGGGGACTTGGTCTGAAGACTGTAGGATCATAACAATAATAATTATTATGATGACTCCCACAGCATGATCTAAATCCCAACGTTTCCATCCCATTACAGATGAGAAGATTGGGGATTGCAGAGGTAACTGCCCAAGTCACCCAGCTGGTAAATGCCAGAGGTGTCTGACTGAAAAGCTGCCTCTAGAAGGAAAAGCTTTGGGCAGGCAGGTGTCCATGCAGGCATGGTGGCTGGCACTGTGTCTTCTCAAGCGTGAGGTATGAGGAGGCCTGGCCCTGAGAGGATAGCTGACAGCACCTCCTGAGGAGCAAGGTCTAGGTTCCAGTCACCTCCCAATACCCTGGAGTCAGGCTTCAGTCCAGGGTGGGTCTGTTGGCCAGTGGCGAGAGCCGGGGCTATCTGTTGTCTCAGAAGGGCGGGTGGCCTAGTGGGGAGGCCAGGTGTCCCGCCGCGTGCAGCTGTTGGGCAGGATGGAGCCTGGAGCTGGGAGGGCAGCCTGAGGCCTGGGCAGGCCCAGAGAAGCTGGGAGCTGTTGATTAGACTCTCTTGTCTGGCACCCGGAGGAGCCGGCTGACAGCTTGTGATGGCTCACACCACTGAGGGAGGGCCGGATGGATGAAGAGTCCCTGGGGGAAGGCTGGGGCTCTGCCCTTAAGGAGGCTACCCTGCCACAGACCTGAGCTCAGCAATGTTTCTGAATGTCCCCTCTTCCCTGCACTGAGGCTGTACCGGGAGTCAGGACACCTGGGTTCCAGTCCCAGCTCTGGGCCACATACTGGGTGGCCCCTTCCTCCCTCGGGGCCACAGTCCTCAGCAGATCATTCTGAACCCCAGATGGAAGTACTGGGGAGGGTTAGGGAATAAATAAGCTAAGGTCTGAGGATTGTGGATTTCTCAGAGGAGGGTAGTGGGGCTCTAGCAGAATCCCACGGGGGAGGGGAGGGAGCCCATGCTGCACTCGGAGGCAGGCCAGCGGCATGGCCAAGAAGTGGGTCTTTGAGATCCAACTGAGCTCTACCCTGCCCAGCTGAGTGACCTTGGACAGGTTACTTAACCTCTCTGAGCCTCGGGTTTCTCATCTGTAAAATGGAGCCCATTGATGCAAATGGTGCACAATGGTGGTTGGTAAGAAAGAGTGAACCCATACATGTGGCGAACTGGCAAGGGGCCAGGCACGTTGATGGAAATGGCAGCCATGGCAGCTGCTGGAAGCAAGGGCTGCTGTCAGGGAGCTACAGGGCCGCGTCCCTATTGATAAGGGTGGTGGAGAAAACGGGCCTTCAGGTTGCTGCTCCCGAGCCCTGTTTATCCCAGTCTGTCCCACCCAGATCCACTGATTTAACACAGATAGGATCTTAGGCTGCAACCCCCTTGCTCAACAAGGGCCCCCGCAGGAGCCTCCCAGAGTCAGGAAGACCTAGCCTGGCTCACAAGCCAATCATGTCGGGCAGAGGAATTGCTGCTGGGAGCACCTTTCAGTGCCCTGGGGGCAGTGAAGGACGCATCATGCTTTCCACTGGCTTTGAGTCCCCACTGGTGTGCAACTTCGGGCCAAGCTCCCCTGAGCCTGCTTGCCCAGGGGCCGGGGGGGGCAGTTTATATCTCCCTTGGTCTTTGGTGGAGTGAAGCCCAACACTCTGGGCACAACTCCCTGGGGCAGGGATGGGGCAGAGCCAGCCCAGATGTGCAGTGCCAGCCACGCAGGTAAAGATGTGGCCCACCTCCTCCAGGAAGTGTCCCCCTGATTCCCAGCTTTTAAAGATCCCTCTCTCCCCTTAAATAGTCAAAAACCCGTCTCCTTAGAGCTCCTCCATGGCCCTGGGCAGTGAATTACAATCACAAACACCTTCCCAGTACTTTACAGTTCACACCAGGATTTCTCAACCTCCATATCACTGATGTTTGGGACCGGATACGTCTTCTGTGTGGGTCTTTTCTGTGCATTGTGGGATATTTAGCAGCATCCCTGACCTTTACCATCTAGATAGCCTGTAGCATCCCCCCAGGTGACAACATAAAATGTCTGCAGACTTTGCCAAATGTCCTCTGGGGGCGCAAAATCATTCCCCCAAGAATCGGTGGTTTACAAAGACCTTTCACAACCATTACCCTGTTTGAACCACACACCCTCCCCGCCATGCCTCACCACAACTACTTTCAGAGGAGAGGAGCGTAGATTACTTTCAGCCCTACTTCAGAGGCCCAGACGTGCGATGACTTTCCCAAGGTCATTCTGCAAATCAGAAGCAGGACTGGAACTGCTCTCCCATGTCCAGATTTTACAGCTTTCATCCCCCACCTATAGAACCGTATTATATATAACTCTAGTCTAATCGTGTGGTTTCTTTACTGCTTCTACAAGGTTATAAACATCTGGAGGCCGCGGCTGTGGCATAAACACCTCTGAATATCTCACAGTGCCTGGCACGTGCCTGCCGGGTACTAGGTGCTCAGCCAATCTTTGATGGATGAATGAAAGGCGGGCTTGTTCAGAGGGTTCTCAGCTGTTGTCCAATGGTAGCCCCTCTTCAAAGGCCTGCAGTAGGAGGAAGGCTCTGCTCCACTGCCCTGAGGCTCAGGTGATACTAAAAGGCACAGAGTTGGGTGACAGGAAGTGTGACTGTTGCCCCCCAGATCTGCTGCTCTGCCCCTCACTCCTGGGCTGGAACAGACCCTGAGAGCCAGGCTGAGTGTTTCTCCGCCAGCACTGCAGCGCCCCAAGACCAGGCTGTGCCCGAGGGGGTGGCTCAGGCAGCAGTCACGACCCAGCTGTCTGCTATGGTTTGACTTTCTTCCCTCAACCCTGGATTAGCAATTGAGCAACGCAGCAAGCATCTGACAAGACAGTGCTCCCCAAACCTGTTGAAACTCGCTCAACTCAGGCCCTGTGGGTACACTTGGAAAGCTGAGCATTTGCACCAAGCCTCCTCTTGTTGCTGCCTCTGGGAAGAGGGGCTTGGGCTGAGCCTGTGGGGTGCAGATTGGCCAGGGAGCCATGGGTGGGGTGACAGCTGCCTGCCGTGGGCCCACCCGTCACCCCTCCACTGCATGGAGCAGGCGCAGCTGCAGGCAGAGCTGCGACCCCAGGGTTGCTCTCCAGATTTCCACAGGAGTTGCCAGGTTTTATCTCTGAGTCCTGAACTGCATCTTCTGTGATTCAGCCAAACTCGGGACGGCTCGCTCCCTGCCGTGACCCCACCAGCTCCCCCTCCCCCATGTCCTGGCAAACTGAAACCAAACTGTGTTCTGAAAGTTCCCTGCCAAGTCAGACCCCGCAGAGGAGGGGACCTGGTCTGAGGAGAGAGCGGGAGGGAGGTGGGAGGAGGAAGGGATGCGTCCTCCAGGGGAGAGGAGCCTCGGACAGCTCATATGTATCTTCGGGGAGGCCCATTAGAACAGCGGGAATGCTGATGGGCCTGAGGGCCCTTCCCTGCGATGACTCTGAATGGTCCCTTCAGACCCTATTTCTCAATCTGTTCACACACAAGCCCTGAAATCCCAGGATTGGGCCCCAGAGACCCTTCCCCAAGTGCTGGAGACAGCAGAGTAGCCCCTTCTGGGTCAGGTGCCCAGCTGTTCCGGCAACCCAAGCTTCGAGGCATGAGAGTGAGGGGGTTCTTGGGGACTCTCTCAGCTCAACCCCTTTGGGGAGCCTTCCTGCCAGGCAGGGCCTGGGATGCCCCCATGCAAACATGTCGAGCGCTTCCCCACATCAGGCCCTGTGCTGGGCACTGAGGGCCATACAGCATGGCGGTGGTAGAACCAGGACTCCATCCCAGGTCTCCCAGAGCTGTCCCTGCAGCCACTGGCAGCTGCCCTGCAGCCCCGTACCCCTAGCCAGTTATTATCTGCTGGGGGCATGAGCCCCACCCTGGTGGGGGCAGGAGTGGGGGTTCAGCCACAGGCTTTCCCAGGACTGGACCTTTGGAAGGTATCCCCCAAGGCTGAGGAACTCACTAGAAATCGGGAGCCTCACTCCAGGAGGCCAGCACTGGCTCTGGACAGTTCGGCTGGGGTTTCACCTGGTCTCCTCTTTCCCCACCCCCAGGTTCTCTCAGCCCACCAGGGAGGACAGATCAATGGGTCAGTGGCCACAGGACATGAAAGGTTATGGGGACACAGGTTGGGTGGGTCTAGCAAAGGAAGAGCTCTCTGCTGGCAAGTCGGGGGACAAGGTGAGGTCAGATCAGCCTTAAATTTGACACCCATTCCCCCCCAACAACACACCTGCCTCAGGGAGAGAAGGCAAGTTCTCACCTGGCAGAGCTCTGGGGCCATCCAGGCTCAGGTCCAACCGTCTACTTTGTGGCCCTGAGGCAGCCACCAGCTCCCTGGGAACACATACAGTGAGATGGGAAATGGGGTGGGGGGCTCCCAAACAGGAAGTGGGGGACATAGATCCCTCAAACAGGAAGTGGGGGACACAGAGCCCTCAGGAGTGAAATGCAGGGGGCTGGGGTGCCAGGATACTGGAAGTAATGAGAATTGGGAAACTAAGAGTCAGAAAATGAGGGCACTGAGGCTTCCAAGGATAGGAGATGGGAGCAAGGGGTCCCAGGAGACAGGAAAGAGGGAAAGGGGCCCGAAGGTGCAGAGTGGTGTGCACTGGCAGTGGAGGCCTGGGTTCCAGGGGAGGCCGTTCTCTCTCTCCACCTGAGGAAATGCACCTGAGGCCAAGAGGACTTGGCCTGGGCCTTGACAGACCTAGGACCATGCTAAGGCTGAGAGGTGAAGGCAGCACCCACTGCCCTGCAAACCACCATGAGTGTCTCCAAAGCCTGCCCCTCCAGGGGTTTTGGACCAGTGGCAGCAGCTCTTCTGTGGCCCCAACAGCTACGGAGACCACAGGCCTCCACACTGTCCAGGCAGCCCCATAACCACCCAGACATCTGTCCCCACACCCCTTACTCCTGACACAGCCCAGACACCTCGCTGTAGTTCAGAAAAGACATGGGGCTCTAGAAAGACCCATCAAGGGAAGAATCAGGCCTCCTCCCTCAGGTCACTGTCTGTTGACTGCCAAACTTCAAGCCTCAGTACCCTGGATCATCTTTGGCTTAGGAGCCAGAGTGACCTGTCTTCAAATCCTGACCTCCCACTGCAGGCCGCACGGCCTCAAACATATGCTTCTCTGAGCTTCAGTTTCCTCATCTGCAAAACAGAGGGGAAGACACCTGCGTAGCCAGCCCTGTGCTGTTGCACTAAAGACATACTGAGGCATGTGACTATTGATTGAAGAACATAAATGAAGGTCCCATGCATCTACTCTGTTATGTCCACAAATGGTTTCCAAGTCCCCTTGACACTCCTGAGCTTGTCCTGCACACCACTGTCCCTGCCCTCACCCCAGTGTCCCAGCTTTTGATGTCCTAGCAGCACCAACCCCTCCACCCGTCTCTCACACTCCCCAGCCTCACAGGGTCTGACTGATGGTCGCCAGGAAACACATTCTCAAACTCTGCAGACTTCGTCTGGAGACTCTGTCAAAAGCCTGCCATTGAGATGGCTGCTGAGGTCACCCACTGTACCCTGGGGGAGCGTGTCCCACCTCTCAGGCATGATCAGCTGAAAAAAAGACCAGGAACCCAGGCCTAAGAGGGCCAAGAGAGTCAAGCAAAGAAAACACACAAATGAGCGGAAGCCAGCACGGGTCTGGTCTGGGGTGCAGCAGAGGGGCGACCAGAGGAACTGGGAGAGGTAGTGGGAGGGGTGGTGACGGCACTGATGGCAGTAAGCATCTTGATGATGCTGCTAGAACAATGTTGCAGCAGGGACGAGCATCTCCTGCACACACATTTCATTCATTTAGGCCTCCTGCCTGCAGGAATCCCAGTCTTCCCACTT
Organism: Macaca fascicularis; assembly: GCF_037993035.2. NCBI lineage: Eukaryota > Metazoa > Chordata > Mammalia > Primates > Cercopithecidae > Macaca > Macaca fascicularis. The sequence goes on from NC_088375.1 coordinate 212,996,024, forward strand.
TACAGATGAACACACTGAGGCTCAGAGGTGTTCACTAACTTGCTTCAAGCAACACAAAGATGAGATTTGGACCCAGGAGTTCCTGGTCCATGTCCTTACTGCACTGCCTGCCATGCCAAAGGACAAGAGTCTCCAAGGCTAAGGCACTGTCAGGGGGAGGACAGCAGGATATCAAGACTATGGTTATAGAAACATTCAAAGATGGAAAAGTGAGTGGGGGGTATGGTTAGCATCTTGGGAAACCAGGCACCATCCCCCTAAGAACACAGTCCTGGATGGGGACTGTGGTCACTTTTGTCCCCACTGGCCCACATCCCCCAAGGCGGCTCTGTTCAGCAGCCACTCCGTTTTCTTCCGGCTCCCCCTCCCACCCCCTTGGTCTCCTTCCTCCCTGGTATCACAGGCACGACCGCTCCTGAGGAGGCTCTAAATGTGGCCCAGGCAGGCAGGGAGGCCAAAGGGAGGGGGCAGAGAGGCCTGCGCCGGCGTCCCAGCCCCCACCTGGACACCCGCAGGGCCGGGACCCACGACACTGGTCTGCTTGGCCTCCCAAACGCTCCAGCTATTTCCCGTCCCCTCTCCTCTTGACTCACAGCGTAAGAGCCGGGAGGAGTCGCAGAGGTGCAGATTTTCCTCTAGGAATTTGTATATTTTTTTTAAAAAGCAAGCAAACCTGGAAAAGCTTGGGACAAGCCCAGCTAATTTTAGTTTCTAATGAAAACAGCAGGTGGCTGAGAGGATCTGATCTCCCTGGCAGGGCAAGGGCCCTCCAGCCTTGCAGGCTGTAGGCACGGGCCGGGCTCAGGGAGGGCCTCCTGGGAGGAGCCTGCAGGACCTGCAGCCCCCGTTGGAGAAGATCAGGGCATGAGCTGGCTGGTAGCGGCAGCAGGGGCGGCCTGGGCTGGCGGGGTAACCTGATCAACGGCATGGCCATGGCTAGAGTCCTGGGTGGCCGGGGCAGCAGGTGGCAAATTGCTAAGCCTGTACTCCACGGTGGCAGGAAGGAACCTAAATTGGGGTAATGCAGCCAGGACAGGAGAAGTCTCAGGGATGGCCAACGCCCTGCACAGCCTGGCCCAGCCCACCCATCATGCCCTGGCTCTCTGTCACCCCTAGAAAGGGCTGGTGCACTCCATGTTTGAGCCTGGTCCAACTCCAGGGTCAGCGGATGGCACACGTGTCTCTGAGGTTGAACCACCCTAGGGCGCTAGAAGGGGATTCCTGAGGTGTCCAGGACAAATCAGGCCTCACCCTAATGGGTGTCCAGGCCCTCAGCAGATCAAAAGACCACAGCAGCCCCCACATTCCTCCCTCATCCTTATCTTCCCCGTCCTGAGCACTCTGCCAAGAGGCAAGCAGAGGGAACCCCATCAGGACAGAGCCCTACATCCCTGCTGCGGGCATTTATTAAACACCTTCTATGCACTGTGCTCTGTATGAGGCACCAAGGGCAGTATTAGCCCTCTCAGCAGGTAAATGGGGCATATCCACAGCCAGGTACAGAGGAAACAGAGTTGAGAGTTAGGGCTGGGTTTGCACTGCAACTCGCTGCTCTAGCTGTGGGACTTTGTGCAAGTTGCTTTGTCTCTGTAGCCTCAGTTTGCTCATCTGTAAAATGGGGCCAGATGCTAGCTAGATACTGAAACGGGCAAGCAGAAACATTGTGGATGAGAGCCTGTAATGCCTGGGGTTCTCACTCTCTAGAGCCGGTGCCCAGTTCCATTTCCAGCCCTGGCACCCAGCCCTGCCCGGGCGAGACCCTGTGGTCTGGGGGAACAGGGGTGGGGGTGGGGCTGGGCCTCGTGTGTATGGAAGGGGACAGCTGCTGTGCCAGATGAAGGCAGGGGCTGGGGGTGGGCACTGGTGCCAACGGAAGAGGTTGCTCAGCTCCTTCCTGGAAGCTGGCCCAGTGACTCACGGCCACGGCAGCCCAGCAGCTCACCCTAAGCCCCTGCGACTGTCATTTAGCCCTTGCTGCCTTCTGAGCCTGGGTGGGGGGATGCAGGTGGCTCCCCTGGTCCATCTCACTACTTATTCAATGGCAGAGACACATCTATCAGCCTGGCACGGGGCCAGTAGGCCCCTGAGGCCCAGCCACTCCCCACCCTGCCAGTAGAAGGAGGCTCACCTACTCTGACAGTGGGAAAGGCCATATGGACCCACCAGTTTACTGTACCCACGAGGAGACAGGCTCCAAGTATGGCAGGGACTTGCCCAAGGTCATGGTGGGTCAGAGGCTGCCCCCCCCCCGCCACCTCGCCCAGAGAACCCGTGCCCTTGGGTGCCTCCCTTGACCAGAGGCCAGGGCCCAGCACAGCCAGACGCAGCCTCCTTGGCTGCACGCTGTGGGAGCAGAGGCTGACTTGGGAATGGGCCAGCTCTGTGCCCCCACATGACAGAGCAAACAGGGCCCCCACCCTTTGCCAAGAGGCCAAGCCTGGGTCTGAGCAGGAAAGGATCCAACGTCAGGCTCAATTCCTTGTGCCCCGACCTAGGGACACCTGTGGCCTCCTGAACGTGGACCTGGCCCACCGCCAGTAGCCGGGCTCTTGGCGCCCCCTGCAGGCCAAGAGCAACAGGTGGGACTAGCTCCACAGGCGACCCCTTGACTGGGCAGAGGCGGGAGAGCGCCCAGGCAGGGCTGAGGAGCCGGTGGGCCCTTCCCCTTCCAAATACAGCCTCTGCTGCGTCTCAGCCCCCTTCCTGCCCTTGTCTTCCCTCCAAGGGGCTCCGAGCTCCTGCCTGGGCCTTGTCAGGACACCACCAGTCTGTGCATCCCCTGGGAACCACCAAGTAGATAGGAAGGAGGGGTGGGGAGGCCCCTGGGAGACCAGGAATGTGGGGGGTGGGGAGGGGAGGCTGGCCGTCCTTGGCCTGATACCACCTACTTCGCACTTGCCCCGTGCTGTGTACTTGCCCCCACAATTACCTGGCATCTAGGATGCACCCAGCTGACAGCCAGGTGCATCACACAGCAAATCACGGGCATTCCTCTCGGCAGCCCTCTGGGTGAGAACCGTTATCTCCATTTACAGATAAGGAAAACCAGGCTCAGGCTCCACAGCCACGGGAAAAGGAACATCCTGGGGATCAATGCCACAGTGAGGAGGGCAGTGGCGTCCCTGAGTCAGAGCTCCCTATGGCTGAGAAGGAAACATCACCCATACTTACACAGACTGCTCTCGGGGCCAGCGCCTACCTGGCCTCGCAGCTGTATCTAAGGCACATTAAGTTAACCTCAGATGCCCACCAAACCCCGCTGGGACTGGGACTCAGGCACGTCCACTTTCAACAAACCCTGCACACATTTCTGATGCACAGCCAGATTCAAGAACCGTCACTTGGTCCAACTCACATACTTGACAAATAAAATTTAGCTGCCACCTGCAAACCCCCAGGGATAGGAAGACAGCCCCCCAACTGCACCCTGGCTAGCATCTTTGGGTTGAATAAACCCAGCTCCCAGCAGCTTCTGGCCACGGTGTCAATTCTAGTCTTTGAGCCGCACAGAGAATACTGTCTCTGCCCAAGGCTGTGAAGCCAGGCAAACGCCAGGTTCAAGTCCTGCTCAACCTCACTGGCTGTATGGCCCTGCACATGAGGTAAATTACTTAAAATGTCTGTGCCTCAGTTTCCTCTTCTTTCAAGTGGGAGTTGGTTGGCTGAGAGGATTAAATGCAATAAAGTAAAGTACTTAGCCCAGTCCCAAGTTCCATAGAAGTTAGCTCTTCTTATCTTTAGAAAGAATTCCTGTAAATAGGACTTTCTGTTTGCTTTTCTATTTGGTCACCATTCATTCATCCCCTCGTTCAACAAACGAATGGTGACTTCCTCCCTCATTGCCTCAGGCCAGTGTCAGGCCATCTCTCACACACTGATCCCTCTTGCTCCAGGCAGCAGTTCCTTCACTCAGACAGAACCAGTGGCCCCTTCTCTTATTACAGATGAGGAAACTGAGGCCCAGAGAGCAGTGACCTTCCCTTTATCCTTCTTCAAACAAGAAATTTGCGCAGCTTCCTTTATAAGATGCAACAGCTTCTTCACTGGCACCTCCAGAAGATCCCCAACGCTTGGGATACTCAGTGTGCTGGGCAAGCCCCTGCAGGAGGCCTGGCTCGCTGCAGAGTCTGGGGCAGCAGGAAACTCCAATCTGTGTGGCTGAGGCTGAAGGCAGAGCCAGGCCCGGAACCTCCTTCTGGCATGGGAAGGCCCCCCTCTCCATCTCTGGGGCCTCAGTGTGTCCACCTGTAAAACGACGGGTCTGGGCCAGATCCCCTGTTGGGGAACATTGCTTAGGTGTGATTCTCTGCACTCTGTTGCTTCTCCAAGAACCTGGAAAGCAGCCCTGCCCTGGGAGGTGATCAGACGCATCTCCCACTCACCAGATGGGAAAGGGGGTCTTCCAGAGTCACCACTCAGCTCTCCTCTCCAGAGGCTGCCTCTTGTCCACCTACTATGTGCACTTGGCCCTGGCCAGAGACACTCAGGGGAAGGGTAGGGCAGGCTGAGGGGCAATGGTTAGAGCACAAGCCTCTGGGGTGTCCAGACCCGAGCTCTAATTCAGGTCTGCCCTTAGAGCTGGGTGACCTTGAGCCAGTCGCTCCACCTCTCTGAACAAGAACTGACACTTAATAAGTGCTCAGTTAATGCATGTTTCCCTTCCCTCAAGAGCGGTTCAGCTTCTCCCTCGTAGGGCCCTTCCCCAGCTCTGCTCCAATCCCAGTGAGCACTTTTATGTCTTGCTTCAAGTCTCTTTGCCTCCTGACCCAGATCACAGAGTGTCTGTCCTTAGATGAGTTAGGGCCTCCCAGGCCCCTTCAGTGCCACGAAGGAGGACAGGCAGGAGAAAGACCTATAGGTGTGAAGGGATTGGAAGTTGAGCTCTCGCACTTGCTATCTGTGTGATCTTGGGCCTGTCACCCTCTTCATTTTAGAATCCATAAAATGGGCATAAGCATGATCACCTCATAGATTTGGGGTGAGGATGCAACAGGGCGAAGTGCAGCCATGGTGCACGGCACCTAGTCGGTGACCTGTAACTGTGGTGCTCTCTCTCGTCCTCCACTGAAATGGAAACATTCACAGGCCCCCTCCCGTATGTGCCTGGTCCCGGAGCACCTTCACAGAACTCCTCTCATTGAGATCATGATCCTCGCAATAACCCTCTGAGGAGCAGCCATCATTGCTCCATCTCCATAGAAACTCAAGGGGCAGAGGAGAGAGCATGCTGCACTTGGCTTTTGAACCCTCCATACAGCCGCCCACTCTCACCACCACCACCCATATCCTGACCATCCCTAGACCTTAGCCCGTCACTGCCCTCATTGTCCCACCTCCAAAGGGTGGCAACAGTGCCACTGGTCTCCATCTGGTGGTCCTAGGATGTGGCTGGCAGTGAGGAACTTGGTCTTGTGGCCAGAAGGTGGGCCAAGGATCACTGGGGTTCCTGCCTACGGCAGGGAAAGAGAGACCCTGGGCAGACAGCAGCTCCAGCCTCCTCGCTAGAGGGCATCTCGGCAAGGAATAGTGGGATCCCATAGCCAGGTCTGGGGTGACGTCCTGGCACAGACAGTGGCACGGGGGCCACCGGGGCAGGGAGGGATCCCATAGGGGCTCAATCAGCTTCACTCCCACTGCTGCTGCCTGCTTTGCCTAACTTGAGATAGAGGCCTTTTGTGGAAGACAGCATTTCCACTCCCTTGGTGCCCCTAGAGCTGGGCAGGAGGGCCTGTAACTGGATCAAGAGAGAAGTCAGCAGCCAGGCCCAGTCACTGGGACGAGTCAGTTCCCAGAGACCCAGGCTGGAGCGCAGGCCTGGTCCTGGGCCGGGAAAGATGAGGAGGTGGGCTCTGCATCACATGCCACCCTCTCCCCAGGTACCTGGCCAAGCTATCGTCAGTGGGGAGCATCTCAGAGGAGGAGACGTGTGAGAAACTCAAGGGCCTGATCCAGAGGCAGGTGCAGATGTGCAAGCGGAACCTGGAAGTCATGGACTCGGTGCGTCGCGGTGCCCAACTGGCCATTGAGGAGTGCCAGTACCAGTTCCGGAACCGGCGCTGGAACTGCTCCACACTCGACTCCCTGCCCGTCTTCGGCAAGGTGGTGACGCAAGGTGAGGGAAGGGCGTGCAGGGCTGCAGAGGAGCCTGCAGTGCCAGGGCGTGGGCCCAGCAGGAAATGAGATGCTTGTGAGCAACAGGGCTATTCCAGGTCATTTCTGAAGTAAAACCAACACAGGGCCCAAGTGAGGGCATAAAGGATGCAGAGCGTTGGGGGCCCAGGACAGGAGGATGATCCAGATGGGAGGCGCATGTGGGATGGGGGCCATCGGAAGAGATGGCAGCTCTGTGCTGGGGCAGCACTGAGAAGCACGCCGTGTTTCCAGTGATGGCCTCCTGGAAGTGTAAGCAGGTAATGAAGGAAGAAACTGAAGCTCGGGCAGGGAACAGCACTGACTTGCCCAAGGTTCCTCAGAGGGAGAGGAGCAGTCAGGGCTTAGACCCGAGGCTCTGGATCCCTGGCCCGCTGCTCTTCCCACCCCAGCACTTGGCTTCCAGTATCTGGGCCCATCCCATTCCTTGGTACATCTGACCAACCTTATTGTGCACCTCCAGCACGGCCAGCCCTGAGATACAGGGATGTGCAGAAACAGAGGCACATGGAGGTTAAGTAACTTGCCCAAGGTCACAGAACTAGAAAGTGGCAGAGCCAGGACTCAACCCCAGGCAGTCCCGCTACCAGGTCTGTGGTCTTACCCTCAACAAGGAAACGCTGTGATCAAGGGGCCAGGGGAGACTGTGGGAGCACAGAGTGGACACCACCCCTCGCTGGGGCTGGGATGCTCAGGGAAGGCTTTTCCGAGGAGACTGGCCCTCAGCTGAGACCAGAAATGTGAGATGGCATTAAGCCAAAGACAGGGGGGCCAGGGCATAGAGAACGGTCTATGGAACTGGAAGTCTCCTCCGGAGGTCGCCAGCCAAGCTCCTGCCCTCGAGGAAGTTCTTTAAACTATGGGCCCCTTTTTCTACTTCCTGAGCATGAAACTGACACTTCCGAGTCACTAACCATCGACAGGGCCCTTTGACTTGCTCAGGCAGCAGGAAGGGGTTGCCTGGGCCAACCCTTCTCCTGGCACCTGTGGTCCTGGACGGCCGGGGCTGCTGGGCTTGTGGCAAACCATTTGGATGTTGCTGGAAACCAACTGTGATAGAAATTTGGAAGCCGTTCTCCTAAGAGCTGGCAGGGGCCAAAAAGGCATGATCTCGCTTGGCATTGCTGAACATCACTGCTCTGGAAAAGCAACAGAGACCCAGTGAGCCTAGCCTGGCAGTGGAGGATCTCCCAGGATGACAGTGCTGCCTCCAGGCAGGAAGGGCTGCCTGGTCGATGGGGCCCCAGAACCAGCCTCAAACAGCAGCTCATGAGCCTGGGAAGCCCTTGGACAGAGCAGGTGTGTCTTGGACAGATTGGTGGATAGACTGGCAGCGTTTCATATGGCAGGCTGTCACCCTCTCCCACTCCTCCCTTCGCACATGCAACATCCTCTACCCCAAACACCCAAGCCCCCTTCTTGAGGGCTCAGCAGTTCCCTCCTCCACGACACCTTCTCAGCTCTTCCCTCTGGGCTCCAAAGCTCTTTGTTCTTCCTGTGGGATTTTTTTTGAATCATAATTTCAAACTTACAGAAGAGTTGCAAAAGTAGGACAAGGAACTCCTATATCCTCTTCACTTGATTCAGCAACCGCTTACATTTTCACCCATTTGCTTTGTTATTCTCTATTTCTATATATACACACATCTTTTTATCTACACCATTTGTGTTCACGCTGCTTCTAGCACACCTTTTAGACTGAAATGCTTATCTCCTCACCCGACTCCACTCCCCCATCACTAGGACTCGGACCCTTCGAAGGCAAGGGTCATGGCTCATTGACCTGTTTCTTGGCACATGGCAAAGCCTGGCATGGAGGAGTTAGTGGATGTCATCTAATGACAGAAAGCAGGTCGGGGGAAAGGAATCAAAGAGGCAAGGGAGGGAGTAGCCTGGGCCAATGCTGGCCTGAAGTCATCGTGGGTACTCGGGACCCTGTGAGAAGCCCTCCTTACCTTTGGGGGAGGAACCAAGGGGGTACCCAGCACTGGCTCAGCAAGTTCTGAGGGACGCTGAGATTCCTACTAGGCCTGGGTGGTACCTGCTCTGGACTAAAGTCTGAGTGGTAGAGTCGAATGTCCAGCCCCCTTTGGAGAGGGACATGTCAAGGTGCCGAGACTAGGCCAGTCACACCTGGCAGGTACCAGTCGCACTTGGAGGAGGCTGAGCTCTGCCCACGCATCAGACTCCTCCTTTTTGCATTTGAGGTTTTCTTCCCTAGTAAAATTCCTCTTGGAAACTTCTTAATTTGTCTCCAGTGACTAAGAGGAAAAGGGGCTCGTCCCTCCTGAGGTCTGAGAGCGAAGCACTGCTCTCAGAAGGTCCAGGGACTGGCTGGTGAGGCAGATGGAGGAAGGGTGAGGCCGAGGATGGCCTGGGACAAGTGCCTGCGCTCCCCTGGGCATCTGTGTCCTTGCCTGGCAACAAGGCCACACGCAGGCCCACCTCATGAGGCTGTCACGAAGATACAGTGGCCTCATGCATGGGAAGCACTTCGTGTAGACACACCTCCCATCACCAGCTCCTGTCATCTACAGCAGCCCGTGTAAGCGGGCCTCACTCACATGCCCAGCTTTCAGGACCGGGGGCATGGCCAGAGCCTGCATACATGAGCCACCTGGCTGGGTCATGGCGTCAGACGTGGAAGACAAAGCTAGCAGGCCAGACCAGACCCACCCCAGGGTCTGAGAGGAGAGAAGGAGCCCCCATTTGCTGAGGGCCTGTGGTGTGCTATTACATCAGGTCATTCTCGTGACACTCTGAGTTTATAGTGCTGTTCTCCGACATCACAGGTGAGAAAGAAGACTTGGCAAGCAGAGGGTGGTAACACCCCCAGCCCTGGGCCTGCCAACTCTTGGCTGGGAGATTCTGGGCAAGGTCTACGCCCTCTCTAAATCCCAGTGTCCTCCTTGACCACCCCAGGACCAGCCTCCTAGGATTCCCGTGAGGATCAGAGAGATGATGCCTAGGAAGGGCTAACTGACCCCCACATGGCTCAGGGGTGGGGGGCTCTCCCACTGCCAGCACTGCCCCAGGTCTCACAGCCTCCCCTGCTCCTGGCCTGGAGGCAAGATGGACAGTGAAATAATCATGAACAATGAGGGAGGTGTGTAATTTGGGGCAAAACTGTGTGTTCTAGGCTGAACATCTACCAAAAATTTGGTAATGTAGCTGGCATAGCTGGGAGGGCGGGGATTGGTGGTTCTTGGCTGAGCAGGTATTCAGGGCTAGATGAGGGATGGCCTCTGTGTTTTAGTCACTACTTAATCCCAAGCCCTAGAACAGGACTTGCACATAATAGGTAACCAACAAATATTAAAATATTAAATGAGCAGGACCTGCATATAATAGGCAACTGATAAATATTGAATGAATTGTTAAATACTGAACTGATAAATATCAAATAAACCAATAAATATCGAATGAACCAACGGGTGTGAGGGTGGGAGGGAGGCCATAGCACCAGGCAAAGGTGTGCCTGGGCAGGGTAGGAGAGGCAGGAAAGGCAGTAACAACCACCCTTCTCCTGCTGTCCTCCATTTGTAGACAGCACTGGGCCTCCTCTGCCTCTACTGTGTCTTATTCTACGACCTTGAGCAAATCCCTATCCTGAGATGAGGGACTTGATGAATTCTAAGGCCCCCTCAGGGTTTGACTGCTGTGGCTGGGAGGCCATGTGGTGCCCTGGCCATCGCAAAGTGAGGGTCCAAACCCAGGCCTGTCTGTCCATTCCCCATGTCTAAACCATCTAGGACACCTTCCTAACTGTGGCACCACCTGGACCTAAGAAGTAAATGCTCTGTGGTCTTGGGTGTCCCTCACTAGAACCTGTGCTCTCACCTTTGTCCTCAATATTGGCATCACACTGGACCCAATGATGGGGAGAACATTTTTTTCTCCTGGGTTACCTCTGTGACCCAGCCTTTTGATGCTATAAGTTACAGAAGATCTGGGGAGGAGGTACCCCCGAGATACTCCCACACTGGGAAAGCCTTGAGGCTGCAGTGGCCAGACACACACAAGACAATTAGAAGATAAAGCTTGGGACATCCTGATTCTGACCACATGGGGCAGGGAGGCAGAGAGGTGCAAAGTCTGGCCTGCCGGGGTGGCATTATTATCCTTATGTTAGAGTTGAGAACACTCAACTCAGGAAGGCTCAGAAAGAAAGGTCACACTGCTAGTGAGAATGCAATACAACTTTGGCTCTGAAACCTTCGCTCTTTCCCTGATCCTGTATTGTCTCTTACATCTAAAGGGGCTTCCTGGAGCTGGTTTCAAGAAAAGGTGGGTTTTTGCACATCCAAGAGAGTAAAGGAATCTGGAAAGGCAGACTGGGCAGGGATAGAAGTTGGAGAACGGGGGATAAGGTTATCCTGGGAGACAGTGCCTATCCTGCCCCACCTCCCCAGGACTACAGCTGGGCCTCACCTCTACCAAGATACCTGCCCTGGCACCCAGGGGATCAGCAAGCCTATGGCTTCATTGCCAGTCCAACTCAGCCTTAGCCAGTTCTCCAAACACTCCTAACTACTTCCTTCTCCCGTATCTGGGAAAGACTTCACAAGTGATATGCTATGAAGGGCACAGGCCTTGAGTCTGACAAGCCTTGGTTCCAATCCCCACTTGGCCATTTACTGCCTGAGGGAGCCAGGGCAAGACACCAAGCCTCTCACCTTTTCTTCTATAGAGCAGAGCTGTAGAGAGCTCATTGCTAAGGCTGTCATGAGCCTTAGACAGCACATAGCAGGCCCTCAGAAAGAGTGGCCGTTAGTGGATTTACAGGTTAACTGAATTCCCAGCCCCAAGCAGCCTTAGCACCTTGGAAAAGGTGGCATTGAGGCTGGACCCAGAGGACACACAGTATTTAGACCTGTGACATCAGGGGCCAGGGGTGCTCTAGGAATAAGAAACAGCAGGAAGAAATGAGCTGGGTGTGGGAAGGGGCAAATGGCTGTATGAAAACGGAAGAAGTCACCATAGAGTTCTGCCTTACCCTGGCCCCTGGCCCAGGAAAGGACAAGGCAAGGATTGCCTTCCTCCCTCAAAAAGTCCCTGGCCAGGGAGCAGGATCTGCCACCTTGCTAGGGAAGCTCTGCTGCTACCCACCCAGGTGGACCACCGTTCTTTCTCTATGTCTGAGTGGCCCCTGGGGAGAGTGCTCTGCCAGGTCCTCCTCAAGTGAGCAGGGCTCCAGCCTGGGCACCTGGGCAGAGGTGAGGAACTGGGAAGGGCCACCACCCTGGAGTCCAAGGGCTGGAAGCCAGAACCAGGTAGAGAAGGCTGGAGGAGCTGCCATCAGCTTTAGAGGCACTGATGCTTGCCTACATCTTCCAGGCTTTCTGGGGCCTGCTGTGCTGAGCCCAGAGGCCAGCTGCTCACCGTCCCCCAATAAAGAACCCACAGAGAGAACTGGGCTTGTCCTACAGCATGTGAAGTTTGGGGTGGACCTAAGGAAGCCCTTCTTGGCTCCATATGTGGGAGGTGGAATCAACTGCATGTGTATTCCCAGGGGCTCAGGGCCTCTGGGAGGCAGAATAATGTCAAGTTTGAAAGCTCTGGAGTCTGGCTGCCTGGGTTCAAATTCTAACTCCACCACTTCCTGGCTGGGGTATTGTTGGACAAGTTGCTTTACCACTCAGTGCCTCAGTTTCTCCATCTGTCAAAGATGGATAAAAAGTATCTACTTCTTAGGGTTGTTGGGACAAGTATATAACACATGTGAAGTGCTTAGACAGAGCCCAGCACATGGTAAACCGTCTCTAAGCTTTAGGTCGTTAATCTTCCTTCCAGAATCTCTTCCTTCAGGCCCAGTCCTGATATGAGAAAACAGTGTTCTTGTTCCCAAAGCCAGGGCAAAAGGAACCTGGGAGTCTCAGTGGATGAATGTTGGTTTGGGGAATGAGGCAGAGGTCTCTCTGAGCAACCTCCCTGGGGGCCCTGCACCCCAGGAACCCCCAGTACACAGGGGAGATCAGCCTGGGGCTGGGGTTGGGCTGGGGTGGCCTGGGAGCCAAGACCAGCAGAGGAGGAAGGACCATGCGAGGCCAGGCTGAGGCGACCCGCCAGTCTCGTCAGCCAGCCCCGTCTCCTGCTTTGACTTCCCTTCCCCCTTGGTCTTTGGGGCAAAGATTTGTGCTGGTTCAGGCCTGGAAATACCAGAAATACCAGAAACTGAAGTCGTCTCTCTTTGGGCGGCCACAGCATAAAACCAACCAACATGATCCTGCTATTAACCTCGATTAACTTGGAGAAGACTCTGTCTCAGGCTGTCGAGGCTCCATTGCTCCAGCCAAGCCCCCCAATGCTGGCCCAAAATGGCCAAGCCAGGGTGGAGGGTGGGCAGTGGAGAGTGGGTGGTGGGCACTATCGCCAGCTCAAGGGCCGAACCAAGAACAGGGCGTCCTGAGTGGTCGGGGACTGAGCTGCCTCCCACCCCAGTGCTCGGCCTCTACAGCCTCTGTCCACAGACACGGGCACAGAGAAGGTGATTGTTTCCATCTGACCACGGTGACTGCTCCCTGGGGCAGCCGAGAGCACAGGCCTGGGTGTCACAGAGGTAACTGCCAACCATGGGGCCAAAGCCTGCCCCCTCCACTCCTGTGGACACAGACACTCCGACAAGAGACAGAAGGACAGTCACAGCATACAGAGGCCCTCCTCACAGGGCCCAGGAGGGGAGCATGGTCTGCTGTCTGGTCACACACCCAGCCGGCCATGCATACTCCAGCTCGCACACTGCCCCCCACCTCCAGAAAGAGAGTCCACAACAGCTACACCCCCGAGGCACAGTTCTTAGGAGGATAAAAACATCCATTCAGGCAGGGGACGAGGGCCGAGGGCCGGCACCAAAATAGAATCACTGAGAAGTCATGGGGCAGAGGCGGTCAGACGTGTGCTTGAGTCTTGGTTCTGTGGCTTTCTGGCTGGGTGACTGGGACCAAATCCCTTCCCCGGCTGATCCTCCATTTCTCCATCTATAAAATGGGGGACAATGAAGCCCCCAGTGGTGGAGGGCTTATGCGTAATAGGTATCTCCTAATTAGCCACAATAGGGGTTAGGGGTTACGTAGAAGCTGTTGTTATTATGGTTTACTCTAAGGAAGCAAGACATTTTCAGAAACAGGCCCAGTCTCAGAGGAAGGGGCAAGATCATAAGGTAGGGTGACTCCAGTGGGGCCAGCTGGGGAACAGGCCAGAAAAGGAAGCCAGACCTGAGTTTATAGTCCAGGCCTTCTTCCTACCTGCAGCCTTGGCAAGCCAGTTCACCTCTCCCAGCCTGTCTGGTCTTCCATAAACCTTCACAAACCTTCTGGGGAGGGAGTGAGAACAGCTTCCCACAGGAGCTGGGAACATAGGCTCTGAAGCCAGACTGTCTGCTGGCTCAGTGACCTCGGAAAAGCCCCCAAGACTCTGTTTAAATGGAGATGGTAACAGTCCTTGCCTTCTGGGGTGGTTGTGAGGATGACAGGATCTGCCTGTGTGAAGAGCCCTAAGCCATGCTCTGGTAAAGGAAGCAGATTCAGCTATTGGTGTGATAAGCACAAGCACCTTCCTGATTTCTGCCGTCTTGCTCCCTTCTGGCCTCCAGCAAGCAGGAGGCCCCATATGCCCCTCCCCCTCTACAAAGGCGGGTGCAGGGAGGAGCCCTGGGACCCAGCCCTGCCCTCCATCTGCCTCCCACAGGGACTCGGGAGGCGGCCTTCGTGTACGCCATCTCTTCGGCAGGTGTGGCCTTTGCAGTGACGCGGGCGTGCAGCAGTGGGGAGCTGGAGAAGTGTGGCTGTGACCGGACGGTGCACGGGGTCAGCCCACAGGGTAGGTGCAGGAGGTGGTCAGAGTGGGAGGGCAGGGGGCATGACCTTGGCCCTCACTCACCACAACCCTCTCTGTGCCCACCACACCCCAGGCTTCCAGTGGTCAGGATGCTCTGACAACATCGCCTACGGTGTGGCCTTCTCACAGTCGTTTGTGGATGTGCGGGAGAGAAGCAAGGGGGCCTCGTCCAGCAGAGCCCTCATGAACCTCCACAACAATGAGGCCGGCAGGAAGGTAGTATGGTGCTACCAAAAGCGGGGTAGGGATAGCGTGCGCAGGGCCTCACATACTCTCCCACCCACATGGCCACTCAGAAAACATTTGTGCAGGCTCTCACCAGCACCTGGCACCTCTGTAGGCCAGTGGGGTTCAGGACAGGCCATGTGGGGGTGCAGACAGGCGGGCAGGTGTTACAGACAGGGTAAGTGGCCCCCTCCATACATATGGCCCCCCACACACATACATACATGTGTGTCCATCCCTGTCTCTCATACACATTGACTCCCCAAAAGAGCAGCAGAGCTAGGATGTGAACCTTTCTCCCCATCACCATGAAGATCGTGTGCCTATAACGCCACCTGCCTTCTGGATGCCTACTCCCCAAGGTTCCTACAGAAGTTAAATGCAGCAGTGCTCTCCCTACCCAGCACCTGTCACTCACTGTTGATAGGACACCACCCTTAGTGCTTCTCTTTCATCAACTCCCAGTGCCCCAAGTGCAGGGACAGTACCTTGTTCACCTGTCACAACACTGCTTAGCAGCCCAGTACCGCATAATTCATAAGAGGAGGTACAACAGCAAATCTGACTGCAGCGTCGGCCCCAGGGCACCAACAGTCCACTGTCAGCCTCCAGGGCCCCTCCCCGCCTCCCCTTGCCATCTCCTGATGGCCCCTCTCCCCTACCCTCTCCCACAGGCCATCCTGACACACATGCGGGTGGAATGCAAGTGCCACGGGGTGTCAGGCTCCTGTGAGGTAAAGACGTGCTGGCGAGCCGTGCCGCCCTTCCGCCAGGTGGGTCACGCACTGAAGGAGAAGTTTGATGGTGCCACTGAGGTGGAGCCACGCCGCGTGGGCTCCTCCAGGGCACTGGTGCCACGCAATGCACAGTTCAAGCCGCACACAGATGAGGACCTGGTGTACTTGGAGCCCAGCCCCGACTTCTGCGAGCAGGACATGCGCAGCGGCGTGCTGGGCACGAGGGGCCGCACATGCAACAAGACGTCCAAGGCCATCGACGGCTGTGAGCTGCTGTGCTGTGGCCGCGGCTTCCACACGGCGCAGGTGGAGCTGGCTGAACGCTGCAGCTGCAAATTCCACTGGTGCTGCTTCGTCAAGTGCCGGCAGTGCCAGCGGCTCGTGGAGTTGCACACGTGCCGATGACCGCTTGCCTAGCCCTGCGCCAGCAACCACCTAGTGGCCCAGGGAAGGCCGATAATTTAAACAGTCTCCCACCACCTACCCCAAGAGATACTGGTTGTATTTTTTGTTTTGGTTTGGTTTTTGGGTCCTCATGTTATTTATTGCCGAAACCAGGCAGGCAACCCCAAGGGCACCAACCAGGGCCTCCCCAAAGCCTGGGCCTTTGTGGCCGCCACTGACCAAAGGGACCTTGCTCGTGCCTCTGGCTGCCCATATGTGGCTGCCACTGACCACTCAGTTGTTATCTGTGTCCATTTTTCTACTTGCAGACTTAAGGTGGAGTAACAAGGAGTATTACCACCACATGGCTACTGACCGTGTCATCGGGGAAGAGGGGGCCTTATGGCAGGGAAAATAGGTACCGTCTTGATGGAAGTCACACCCTCTGGAAAAAAGAACTCTCAACTCTCCAGCACACATACACATGGACTCCTGGCAGCTTGAGCCTAGAAGCCATGTCTCTCAAATGCCCTGAGAAAGGGAACAAGCAGATACCAGGTCAAGGGCAGGAGGTTCATTTCAGCCTTCACATGGACAGCTAGAGGTTCAATCTCTGTGGGTCCTTCCAGGCAAAAGGAGGGAGGTGAGAGCAAGAGAAGGCTGAAGTCCCACCCTAGAGCCCAGCCTGCCCCCTGGGCGGAGGAAACTTAACCACTCCCCAGACCCACCTAAGCAGGCATATAGGCTGCCATCCTGGACCAGGGATCCTGGCTGTGCTTTTGCAGTCATGCCTCTGAGTCACCTTTCACAGTGCTGTTCCTCCATGAAACTGAAAAAGGAAACCACACACACACACACACACACACGCACATGTGCAAGAGAGAGGGAGGAAAGGGCTGTGCAATAAAGTCCTCTGCCATTATCTTACTCAACACAATTTATTGGGCAAATACTACGTGTTCTAGGCCCTGTACGGACCATCTCACTTGATGGCCTCAACAGTCCTGGGAAGCAGACAAAACAGGAATGCTAATGCCCATCTGACAGCAGAGAGGGCAATGCTCACCAGACCTCACAGCAAGCTTGATGGAGAGGTAGGGCCAGAAGAGTCCTCCAGCCAAGCCTCCTCCTTGGTTCTTGTACCCTAAGGCACATAAACTGCAGGTCTTCTTGGGTCTGAGCCTGGGGCGGGGAGTTCTGGCTGGAGGAAAAGGGGCAGGGAAGCAGCAGGAGTCAAAGATCACAGGCTGAGCTGGAGTCCACATGGTTCCTGAGGGCAGAACAGGCTCTGAGGAAAGACGTGAACAGCTGGAAGGTTGACAGTGAGGTCTCAGCAGTGTGGCGCACCCATCCCCAGCGTATCTGGGTCCCTGGGGTCCCAGGTACCATGGTTACTGCAAGATTTCCCAAGAGACAGCACCAGCAACCTGGGCCTGACCCTGTGCAACCGCCAAACCATCAGGAGCCCCGCCCAGGCTTGTGAGCAGGACATGCACGAAGCAAGACCTTGCCCCTGACCCAACTGCTTCTCAGATGGGCTTCCAATCACCAGAGGAAGTTGCTGTCAGCCCAGTTTCCAGACTGCCCCCACACTGGGGCTCTAAGTTTCAGGTCTGAGATCTTACGCTCTGTGATCCCCCATTTGGGGTTCCCAGACTCCAAGCTCCTGACTCCTGTGTTCAGTGGCTGAATTCAACATCCGAGATTTGGAATATGGGCTCCAGCCTGCAGAAACTCCTCTCCAGGCATTATGGTTTGTGCCTCCTAGTGTTGGCTCCCTCATGAAAAGAGGGTCAACACCCTTGGCCCCCAGCCAAGATCTCTGCTCAGTGTCCACACAAGGAGGAAGCCAAAACCAAGTGAGGTGCTGGAGCCACATTCAAACGTGGGGATAATCTTGGAGCAAGCCAGCTCTGATGTGGATGAAAGCTGAGCCAACTGTCGCCACAGCTGCCCAGCTGGGTCCACTGCTCCTCTGGCTGGCTGTTCAGCTGTCCACTAAGCCCAGGAAAAATACTATCCCTCACTAGCAGAGGCCAGACCCAGTGAGAGGGAACAGTGAGGACCCCTCCCCTCCCAGAGACAAGAGCTGAGCCACTCTCCCCATGCAGAGAACAGTGGGTCCAGGTTGGATGCTGGTATGATGGGAACTGCCCTTTTCACCTGCCAGGGAGTTCCTAAAGCTGATCTTCCTGGGGTTCTGAAGGTTGCAACCTAGTTAATCAGACCAGATTCTAGGAACCACTACCCAGGCCGACCACCGCCAGTGCTGCAGAGGTCAAAGAAATCCACAGCCACAGGACAAGGAGCTTCTTTGGACATGCCCAGCTCCAAACTGTCCCGGGGGAACTGGCACAGCCCTTACATAGTCCACCCCCTCTTGGCCTCACTGTGGCCTGGAAATTGGCCAGAAGGTCCACATCCTGCCCAAACCACTCTCCTCTCATCCCAAGGCAAAGGTGATGCCCTGAGGCCTAGGGCTGGATAAACCCCAGCTCTGGATGCTGCTAACCCACTCTGCTGCCCCACCCCATCCTCCAATTTTTATACTAGGCTCTTTGCCATTGTGACGTCCCCATGACATAGTCTGATGCACGATAAAACAATTATTTCTTTATCTTGCAATTGTGACAGTGACTTTTTTTATAGAATAGGGAGAAGAGACTTGGAGAAGGTCATGGGAATAGCAGATAAATAGTAGCAAATTCTATATATAGGGGCCCTTTTGCCTTCTTAATAGGTGGTTTGAGGGCCACAAGAACCTACCTGCATGCTTTCTGAAACTTCACTGCTCACAAAGGCTTCTTCATGTGCGTTTCACTGGGTCATGACCAGCTACTTAAACCTTGGCCTAGTCAGATCTTTCAAGAGTATGGATGACGGCCTGACTGAGTAGAGGGCCTGGTAAACTGGGTACTGACATGGGAGGTAGGGGACGAGGGAAAAGGACTTAGCTTCTGTCCTGAGACATGGGAATCCAAGGACTATGGCTTACAGGTAAACTCCAGAATTAGAACCCAGTTAGAATAAGGAAACTGGGTGGAAAACTTCATGTAACTCAAGTCTAAAGCCACAGCCAAGGGAACTCGTTGCTGATGGGGAGATCCAGGGTGGCTTCTCAGGAACCTCCCTTCTAACTGAGTGAAGTCCTTATTCTTACCAAAGCAGGCCACGGCCTGTCCCCGACCCCCGCCGCAGCAAATTCACAGCAGCCGAGGAGTGGGGAGGCTGCTGAGTGCTCAGCTTTCCAAAAGCTTAGCGGGGTAAAGAGCTAAAGGAAAGTGCTTTCAGGACAGCAGGGGTGCTTATGAATTGTAAAGAATAGGGGGCAGGGGCATAATAGACAAACGGAGGTCCCGGGACACGGTCTAGAGTACAGGTGGACAAAAAAGGACACCTCATCCTCAAAATCGCAGAGAGAGGGGATAGAGGGTACAAGAAGAGCAAATAAGTCAAGGTTAGCAACATGGTGACACTCCACCTCTACAAAAAAATTCAAAAATTAATGTAGCACGGTGGCACACACCTGTAGTTTCAGCTTCTCAGGAGGCTGAGGAGTGGGGATCACTTGAGCCTGGGGGACAGAAGTTGCAGTGAGCTGAGACTGCATCACTGCACTCCAGTCTAGGCGACAGGGCAAGACCCTGTCTCAAAACAAAATGAAATCAAGAAGTCAAGGTGACCATGGTGGATCATTTTCTAGACTATGCAAATGTCCCAGGATTTGCCATCAGATAGACCTGGTTTGGATCCCAGCGTTGTCGTTTCTTCACTAGATAAAACCTCGGATAATTCGTCATCCTCTCCCAGCCTCACTTCTTCATCTGTAAAATGGGCCTGTCCCACCCGCTTACACACACACTTCAATAGGGCTAGATAATAATAGAATCTATTTGTTGGGGTGTTAAATACGAGAACATCTGTCAAGTGCAACAACTCTTCTAGAAAGCTGCTGGCTCCTTTGCCCAAATGCCCTCGCCTCAATTGCTGCCCTGAGCTCCCTCGCACCTTCTCTAATTCTCCCTCTCCTTGTGTCTACCCTCCCAGACAACTCTCACTGGAAATATTACTATTCCCTTTTCAGGAACCCAGGAGGCAGTGAAGGTCACGGCAGTTAAGGTCACAGTAAGATGAAGGGGGCAGGAGGGGGATGAAACAAGGAGTGGCTCGATCCCTCTAATTCACATGGAACAGGTTGGGGGCTGAGGCAGGTGCCCCAAGACTTTGGCCCTACCCAGAGCTCAGAAGCAGGCAGATCTCTACCCAAAGTAGAAAACCCCAGGTAGGAGAGCAGAGAATCCCAGGAGCCAGGATACCCAGGCAGTAGCCAACAAGGTTATGGCAAAGCTGTCCCTACGCACCAGCTGGAAGGGCTGACTGAGATCCCAATGTCTGGGAAAAGCAGGGCAAGGCCAGAGAGCAGGGCCAAGTCGGAAGTGCAGACAGGAGTGCCAGAGCTGCAGGAAAGGGTGTAGTGGGCCCCAAGTGCTCTGTCTGTGGGGACGGAAGAAAGGCTTTCAGGCTCCCAGGCTGGGTCCGCTTGCAGAGAGCCTATGTCCAGGCTCCATCCTTGTAGCTGCCCTCAGAGTTTGGGCCTGAAGTTCTCTGGGAGAGCTATGAAAATGCAGTGACAAAGCAGACCTCCTTCTCAGCCTCTTCCTGAGAACAACCAGTCCATGGGAAGTCTGGGGAGCAGCAGAGGCCAAGCAAAGGCCAGAGAACACAGGAAAACAGGACAGAAGGGAAGTCTAGGAACTAGACAACTGCGGGAGACTAAGAAAGGCTAGACACAGAGTGAGGAAAAGGCAGAGAGGGAGGACAGATGTGAGGAAGACAGGGATAAAGAGATAAGAGGAGAGAAGATGCTGCGGGAGCTCAGAGCAGCGACTGAGGTGAGGGCGTCTGGGCAAAGGAGGCCAGCAGCTTCCTAGTAAGAGGAGAAAAGTGCTGAGCTTCAGGAGAAAGTGTCTGATTCAGAAAGGGAGCTGGGGAGGTGCAGTCTGAGGCATGTGGGGGAGGGGTGTGTGGAACACGGCCTGGCCTGGCCCAGTCGATGACTTCATAAGCATCTCCCCCAATTCCTTCCTGAGCCGCCAGTCCTGGTGACCCCTGCCCACATCTCAAGGGTCTAGGCCAAGCAGGCGCTGACAGGGGAGAGAAGGGGCCCTTCTGGGCCAGGCCCCCAAGCCTGGCACAGTGCCTGCTGCGGGAGGAGGGGACTAGAGGCCCAGCCCTTGTCAGCATCCCGGCCGGCACTTCGGAGGCAATTAGCAGCCCAGCTGAGCTAATCCCCCGCCTGGCGAGGCCAACACAAACAGGCCCAGACCGGGTGCACACTCGCCTCCCTGTTTGCTGAGGGGCTCGGTGGTCCGCCAAGAACAACACCAATAACCCAGGGCCTTCTCTAGGTTAAGAAGAGGACCGGGGCCTGCTGAAGAGCTGACAGTGCCCGACAGAGCACACTCTGGCCAGGTGCCCTGGCCGCCCCAGAAAGGCAGCCACTGTTCCCAAGCCTTGGGCCAGTCGGGAAGAGGAAGCTGGACACAAGGAGCCATGTATTCCAATTCAGCACACACCCCACCTCCTCGTGCCACCTGTGAGGAAGAAGGCCTCATGCAAGCTTGTGCCACCTTGGCCAGCCCAACAACTGAGACCAGCAAGGGCTGGGCCCTCTGGTCAGGACCCAAGGATTACAGGCTCAATGCTGGACAGGGAAAGGCCAGAGGCAACTCAGACCTGGCCCCTGCCCTCAAGGAGCTCAGTCAAGCCAGAGAACAGATTCTGTGTATGACCTTGGAGCAGTGCCAGTCTCTAGCCCCACCAGCACCCCAAGACTTGGGAAGGCTAAGGTAGAACCCTCAAAACAAAGGGAAAGGGGGACCCAGGAGAAGGAACTGAGGCCCAGAGACTGATCACTGTGGAAGATGGTGCAAAAGCCAGCGGGAAGGACCCAGGACAGGCTTTGCCAGACTAGTCCTGGACCAGGCAGTGGCTCCTCTGGGCTTAATTAGCTCAACTCGGCAGCCACTGGGAGAACGCAGGCCCCAGGCATGGCCCTTCTCATGTAGCCCCGCTTCTTTTTGAGGCAGAGTCTCACTCCATCATCCAGGCTGGAGTGCAGTGGCACAATAATGGCTCACTGCAACCTCTGCCTCGTGGGTTCAGGCGATTCTCCTGCCTCAGCCTCCCAAGTGGCTGGGATTCCAGGCACCCAGAGTTTCACCATGTTGGTCAGGCTGGTCTCAAACCCCTGACCTCAAGAAATCCACCTGCCTCAGCCTCCCAAAGTGCTGGGATTACAGGCGTGAGCCACCGCACCCAGCCTAGCCCCGCTTCTTGATTCCAGACCAACTCCACTTTCGTCAGCCCTGATCCCCCTTTGAGCCAAAGCCTCCATCCTCAATTTGGTTCCTCACCTACCCAAGGACTCCCTTTTTTTCGTAAGTCCTCACAGGCCTCGTGCCAGATATAAGGGTCAAAAATGGACTTTGTAGCAACATCAGGAACAGTTGCCTCCTTGAAGCTTCTAGTTGAGAAAGCAACAGACATGACCTCCCTGAGACAGCGATGCAGGACACTACTAATTATCAATACTCAACACCACACCATCTACTGAGCAACTCACCGACTGTGGGTCAGGCCTGCACTAAAGCACCATTTACTAGCATTATCCCATGTCATGTTCATAGGCAAGCAAGTGAACACAAACATTTCCTATCAGATAAACCAACTGAGAGGCAGGTGTAGGCTTCATCACTATTTGACAGGTGAGACTGAGGCCTACAGAAGGGAAGAGACTTGCCCAAGATCGGAACCTAAGGCTTCAGCACCTGGTCAGGATGGAATATGTCACCAGAGGCCCTCCTCAGTCCCACAGATCCTCCACTTCCCTCACTCCACTACTGGCGTAGACCTACCCTTGGTGCTTGCTCGCCAAAGGGCTTCAGAGCCTTGAGCCCACCCCTCCCCACACAGGAGCAAGAAATCTGTCTCTGGCTGAGCTAAGCTGGACTCTGTCACTCTGCTGGAGAATTACACATCGCTCTACAGCTTTCTCTTTAAGGCAGGGGATGAGAAAGCTTGGAGTCACATTGCTAGAGCTGACAAAGCCATAGCTGGAAACAGCAGCCCTCCCCCAACCCCTTTCCCTGGCTGGCGTGGCAGAAGAACTTTAGGCCCAGTTCCAGGCCTGTCAGATTGGCTGTCAGGTGCCTGCCTGCAGCAGGAAGGGGCTGACAATCCAGTCCAAATCCCTTCTGAGTTGTTCCCACACCTGGCTCTAGAGCATCTTGCCTGAACCAAGGTATAGATGAGTTGACGAGTCCTTTTCCCCTTCAGTTCAGCCAAACGGAGGTATTTTTCAAAAACATCTTTTACTAGGAAATTGAAGGAAAACAAACAGATCGTAAGTACACAGCAACAAGCAGATTCCTAAGCAGGACTTTAACCAGCACCTAACCAGAGCCCTATAGATGCTTGCGTCTCCCTTCTCTCCTCATGAAGCCTCTTTCTAGGCATCAGAAGACCTGGGGTCTCATTCCTCATTGCTGGCAGCCTGAGGAATCTGAAGCAAGTTCATAAACCTCCTAACCTCATCTGTAAAGTAGAAATGAAGATACCGCAGGGCCAGGACTGGACCCAGTTCTAATTCTAAAGCCTCCATTCTACACAGCCTTCCTGACCCCACACTTCCACCATTATGGTTGCTGGAGGTCCAAGTGAAACACTGTATGGGGAAGTGCTCTATGGACTGGGAAGGGCTATCGGGGACGCTGACGGTAGTCACTGGCCAGAACACTGGCTCTTTCCTTAAGAGTGAGGGAAATATGTATTGGGCATGTGAAGGATGGCATTCCAGGCTCCTGGTCTCATCAGGTTGTGACACTAGAATTTGCTTGCTGGGTCTCTCTTCTCCCATCTCTCCTCCTCCTTCCTTCCAGCACCTCCTGCAACCTGGGCCTCCTCCCCCATCCCCTTCTTGGACAGCGGCTGGAGCCACCTGGGAAGCTTCAAGAATGGCTGATGGTTATCATAGCCAGGACAGGGCGAGCTGCTGCCCCTCTGATTCATCATAGAGCTGGAGTGGATCCAGAGAAGTGACCAAGAGGATCCGGGGCTGCTGCTCTGAATTCAGACAGCTTCAATGGGGAAAGAGGCAGGCTGAGAGGAGCGGCTCAATCCCGCAATCAGAAGGGTGTGAGGAAAAGGGACTTGAGACTTGCTCTCCAGAACAACAGGCAATAGTGTGGCAGGAAAAGCCTGAGAGCTGAGGTTGCACAGCTTCCCCATCTGTCCCATCTCAAAGAACTCCTGTGAGAACTGAACCACAATGCAGGTCGGCATCCAATGAATAGTTCCCTCTCCCATTCCCTTCACTTCTGACCTGGGACACACACATTCACCCTTCCCACCTGGGCAAGTCAGCACAGCCAGATGCTGCGTGACAACCCTCTACACACCCTGACCCTCTCATCTCAGAATCTAGGATACACTCAATGTGGGTGTGATTCCTGGTCCCCAAGCTGCTCAGGTGCCCATTTCCAACCACAGCAGGCTTCAGTTTGATAGGGGGACCCCAGTATGGCAAGGGGAAAAGCTGGTTACTCCCCTCCACTGTGCCCTCAAGGGTCACAGCTCTGTACAGCTCACCCACTGAAGCAGCCACTTGCTGGCAAGCAAGAGATTCTCAACCTTTAACCTATGTCCCCTGCCTTTGAGAGACAAACCCCTGCTTTGTTAAATCTGTCATTTCAAAATAAATCTTGTGACTAAAAACAAATCAACACAATAGTGATTTTAAAATAAGCATTTTTTTTCTATTATTCTCATCTGATAAAATAAGCATTTCAAATTCTACACATCATTTGTCCACCAGCTATTCTGTTACTGCGCCCAAGGGGAGCTGGTAGTACAAGTTCTAGAGTCAGAAGTTCAAGGCTGGCCAGCTTGTTCAAGTTCAAGGTGCAGTGGCTCATGCCTGTAGTCCCAGCACTTTGGGAGGCTGAGGCAGGCAGATCACGAAATCAGGAGTTCGAGACCAACCTAGCCAACATGGTGAAACCCCGTCTCTACTAAAAATACAAAAAATTAGCCGGGCATGGTGGCACAGGCCTGTAATCCCAGCTGCTTGGGAGGCTGAGGCAGGAGAATCGCTTGAACTGGAGAAACAGAGGTTGCAGTGAGCTGAGACCACACCAACGCACTCCAGCCTAGGCAACAGGGCAAGACTCAGCCTCAAGAAGGAAAAAAAAAAAAGTTCAAGGCTACAGTGAGCTATGATTGCACACTACATTTCAGCCTGGATGACAGAGTGAGAATCTGTCTTTATAATTTTTTTAATTTTATTTTAATGTAGAGACAGGGTTTCACCATGTTGGCCAGGATGGTCTAACAGGTGTGAGCCATCGTGCCCAGCCACACCTTACCACTTTTCTATAGAAATAAATACTGAACACCACTTTTAACTGCCAGTTGACTAATTTCAACTTAAGTAAACTAATAATTTAGTTATTGACATGTAAGAGGCTTAATGTCAACTCTATTCTAGAAATTTTTACATTTTCTGTAAAGAAGTTAGCCACAACATCCCACCAATAGCACCAGTTACAAGAAAAAAAGCTCAGAACATTCTCAAAAATAATTTTTTTTTTAAGTTGTGGAGTCAAATAACTCCAGCTCTACCACGGACTGGCTGTGAACCTTGGGCAAGTCATTAACTTGTTTCCTCAGTTATAAACTGAGAATGAAAAGAGTAGCCATCTCACAGGGCTATCATGAAGATACAGCATGTAAAACCCTTAGCACATTGCTGGTCACAAAGCCAGGGCTCAGTCATTAGCTATTACTGCTTTTAACATCAGAGAATGTTCCTGCCCCCACTTCCAATTCTGAGAATCCTGAGCCAGTAGATGTTTAAGAGTAGGCTCCCCAAGACTTCAGTTGGGCAGAGAACACATTTTACAGAAAAAAAGGGCTGATGCTCCTTTGACAGACCTGTGCTTCCCGAGGTACAAGCCATATGGTGTCATACATACTACTGCTTATACATTCATACCCCCCATTAAACTGTGAGCACCTTCAGGGTGGGATCTGGAACTTCTATTTCATATTGAGGGTGGGAAGGATGCACTGAATGTCAAATGAACTGAGACATGCATGTTAGGGGAGAAAACATAACCATCTACTGACCATCAGAGAGGTACAAGATAGACTGACTCTCTGATGAATGGCCACACAGGAGTGGGCTCCAGCCCTTTTCTAAAATGCTACAGGTCTATGACTGTTACTCTGGACTCCTCTCCATAATAAACAAGTCCAGGGAACAGATTAAACTATCTCTACCCACTACTATCCCTGAACTTCAAGGCCCCTTAATGCCCCTTTCAGGGCCCCAGAAAAGAGCCTCAGCCTGGGTCCACAACCCATGGTCCCTGTGCAAGGCCTCCCTGGAGGGCCAGCCCACACGGCTTTGTTATAGATGACGTCCTGGACAGCTATCTGACCCACTGTCTTCTAGTCTCCTCATCTCCAAGTTCCTGAAGCCCTAGCCAAAGACAACAGTGTGGACTTGTTTTTTCGGGGCCCAAAGTAGAAGGCTTCTCAGCACCTGGGAGCAGCTGGAAGTTGGAACTCAGGACTCATCGCTGCTGGTCTCCCCATCCTGTGCCAAGTGCATCTGTAAACAAGCCTTCTCAGTGGCTCCCTGCAGCTGCTCCCCAAATGGGTCAAAAGAAGAGAAACAGGCTAGAATCAGGGCAGCCCATAGCTTGCAAGTGAGAACTAAGCCAGGCAGGGCCTGGTCTGAAAGGTGGTCCCTGGATACAGCCAGGCCTGCACTGCTGGCCCTGTGCCCAAAGTCTTAGATGGGTTCAACATTGCCCACGACTGCTGCCCTATGCCAAGGTGTTGAGACCCCAAGAGCCATGGGGCCTGTGTCACACTGCTGTAGGTCCCACTGTTTTACAAGCTGGCGGGGAGAATGAGCTTGCTGGGGTGGAGATGCCTGGATGCTGGGCTGTTGTGCGTGATTCTGTTTGCTATAAAACAGCCAGACATTCCTAGGACCTGGAATCGCGCCGAGGCCACGGAGTTAGCCTTCCCAGCCATATATCTCCAGGCGGGGGACAGGCCTGAGACATCTGAGATAATAAAGACATGATTGTCTCAGCCCTGGGGCTTGTCTCCCCTTTGTCCCAGGGCCCAGCAGCCAGCAAAAAGTTTAAAGACATCCTCCCCCTTCTCCTGGGAAAATAAAAATGCACCAGATTCTATAGCCCCTGGGGTGAACTTCCCCAAAACCAGGCCTTGGCCCGGGATTCCTGCTCTCAGCACCCCAAAGCAGAAGGTAACTTGGAAGCACACAGCAGAGACATGAACAGCTAGAACGTAAAGACACTCACTACATGCCATTCTCGTGCACACATCTCTAATTCTCACCAGTCCTACGACACAGCAATAATTTTAGGGATAAAGAAACTAAAGCTTAGAGGTTAATAGATTTCTCCAAAGCCACAGCTATTAGATGGCACAAAGAGGTTTGAAACCTAGATTCGTTTTATCCCAAAACCTGTAACTTCTGTGGTAACCTGAAAACTGCTTTTGAAAAAAATGTTCCTTCTTGGCCGGGCGTGGTGGCTCACGCCTGTAATCCCAGCACTTTGGGAGGCCAAAGTGGGCAGATCACAAGGTCAGGAGTTCGAGACCAGTCTGGCCAACATAGTGAAACCCCGTCTCTACTAAAAACACAAAAAATAAGCTGGGTGTGGTGGTATGCACCTGTAATCCCAGTTACTCAGGAGGATGAGGCAGGAGAATCGCGTGAACCCAGGAGGCAGAGGCTGCAGTGAGCTGAGATCGTGTCATTGCACTCCAGCCCAGGCAACAGTGCAACACTCCGTCTCAAAAGAAAAAAAAAGGAAGAAAGTTCCTTCTTCCGATTTCTCAACCCCAAAAAGGGCAGGAGGACTCCCTTTAACACATGAAGGGAAAAATTTGTATGATGGAAGCAAAACCCACATTCCTTAATCTGGAACCCAAAGCAGCCGCTGCCAGGCCAGTTTCCGTAAGTCACTTCTACCTCAATCTAAGCAACAGCCTGTCCCAAGGGTATGTGGCTTCATGGAGGGAAACAGGGACCTGAGACGTGCTAAGGATGAAATCCCTACATACTTCCAAGGATGACTCTTACCCACTTTATGAATGAATAGAAGGCCAGTTCTAGCCTTCTTAACCACAGAAAAGGGAGAAGAGGCACCACCCACACAAAAGTAAGGTGTTTGAGTAGAGGGAACACTGGATTCAGAACCAAAAGACTCCAGTTCAATCTGTAAAATCTTGTAGAAACTCAACTCTAAGCCAGTTTTCTCATTTATAAAATAAACACCTGTTTTACTTGCCTCACAGTCTTTTATGAAGATGAACATGAAAGCATTTTTTCAGCAGCCTTATAAATAGAATGTATTACGACCCGTGCAAGCTTTTTCCCTGTTGCCTTCTTTTGCATTCCTGACTCCCCTCTTTTTTCCCTTTCTTCTGTTCATACAACTGAACTATGTGCTCAACAGCATGCTAGACAGCGAGGCTCAACCACAGGTTAAGAGAGTAGAGACATTAAGAAAATCAGATAGTGTCAGACCAGAGCCACTTGGTTCCCAATGAACAAGAACCAGACCTGCTGAGGCCCAGGAACTGACCTCAGTCATATACTTCTGTCTTAAGTTTCAGGCCTGCCCACGACCCTCTCAGTCTGGTTGCAGGGCCTCAGGACTAGAGGTTTATTGTCTTCCTAAGTCAAACATTCATTGCTGGACCACATGATCTTTTTCAAGGCTACTTCCAGCCCACCAATTTGCCCCTAACTCATCTGCTTTTTCTATCCTCAATTCACTGGCCTCTACAAACCAGGCAGCCTCAACTCCATTAGAAACACAACTGCCCTCCTTGGCAGCAAAAGGGGACTGAGAGAAACCAAGAGCAGGAAGTCCTCCTAAATGGCCCAGGGAAAAGGTGAACCTTCCACTGACTTACCCATTCTGGCGACATAGACTCAGAACTCTGTAAGAAGGGAGAGGTCATCTGGTATAACAGTCCCAATGGTTGCCCTCAAAAGTTCTCTGCTTGTACCTATTTCAAACAACCTAAACAGCCCTAAAATCGACCAATTTTCTCCAAGCACCATCCCACACACAGACATTTCACTATTCCCTGACAGTCTAAGTTTAATTCTGCTTGTAGGGATGGAATGTATCTGTCTAAAACAGAGGATGTCTGGGTCTGCAAGTTCCCCAACAACAGACTCTACACCAAGGCTTGACTCACGACCCAATTTAAAATAAAATAAAAATAAAACAAACAAGGAGAATGAAGACTGATACTTGGCTGAAGGTTAACTGAAAGGTAATTTCACGACCATCAAGCACACTGGGGTCTAGGGAATTGGCAGCAATTATTTTAAGAAATGAGAAGCAAGATCAAAAGCTTTGGAGTGCAGTAATGTTTCTGTATCTGCACAGGCTGCAGGTATGGGGTGATGACATTCTGTGGGCAGTGGGCTCTTTTCCCAGCAATGTGGGAGCCTGTACTCTCCTCTCACGGACAATTAGAAAGAAGCTTAAGAAACCTTGCTAAGTTCCAGGTGCACAACCAGCGACTCTTTTCTTGCTGTTTCTCTGCCATCTAGTGGCTGCTCTGGATCATTACAGGCCCACCTCACAGTCATTTTCCTTGGTCCTTCCAGTAACTTCCTAAATGATGATACCACTTAGACAGCTAGGTATACTGGTGAGTGCTTTACCTATATTATTGCTAGTCTTCACAACAGTGCAAGGTACGTTATTAATTCCATTTTTCAAACGAGAAAGCCAAGGCTTATAGAAGTCACTTGTCCAGGGTTACAGAGGCTCAGTAGAAAATGTGACACCAAAGTCCATCCTCATGCTGTTGTATCACTCCTCCTGAAGGAACAGAAGGCCCCGAAACTAAACATAATTTCAATTCTTCCAGAAATCTCTACATGCTCCAAGCTCCTCACGGCTAGCTACGATCTTGGCCAAGTAGATGGCACCACTGCCTCCTCTAGCCCCACAATGCATTGGACACTACACTGGGAACTGGGCAAATCACCCCACTCCATTTGCTTCATCTGAAAACTGAGAGACCACGTAAAAATGTGTACACAATGTTCATTGTAACCTAAAGTGGAAATAACTCACGTGTCCATCATTTGATGGAATGAATAAGCCAAATGTGGTATCTCCATACAATGGAATACTATTCAGCCATAAAAAGGAATGAAGTAATGACACATGCTACCATACGGATGAACCTTGAAACATGCTAAGTGAAACAGTTGGTTAAAAAAGACTACATATTATAATTATACGAACTATCCATAATGGGCAAATCTACAGTGACAGGAAGTGGTTCAGCAGTTGTTTAGGGCTGGGCAGATGGGACAGAAAGTTTCAGGGGATGATAGCTAAAGGGTACAGAGTTTTTGAAGGAAAGAGAAAGTTCTAAAATTTGTCAGGTGATAGTTGCACAACTTTGTGAATAAACTAAAAACCACTGACTTGTACACTTTAAATAAGTGAATTGTTTGGTACAGGAATTATATCTCAATAAAGCTGTTACACTCACCTCACCCTGCCAAAATTGAGAGGGCTGGTCTAAGTAACCTCTAAAAGTCCTTCCCACAGTCTTTTTAAAGCTGAGAGACTCACCTATCATTATCATTCCCATCGCTGATAACTTGGCCTGAACCAAGTTCAATTAACTTGAACCAAGTAAGACTATAAAGCAACTAAAATCGAGAATAAACAAACATAATCTGAATCTTCTAGCTCTTTAAAATACTTACGGTTCTATGATATATACAAAACCTAGATTTTGAGGAGTTTTATTTCCTTATAGTCTTTTAAGACTTTCAAGGATCTCGTTTTTTAAATCTCAGAAGTGTAAGTAATCAGACCTGATGGGACTGTGGAGTCCCCTACTTTTTCTCTACAGCACTTAACACCATCTCTGACATACACATTTTAATCATCTGTCTGCCTCCCCCTACGAGAATGTAAGTTCCACCAGTGTAAGAATTTTGTCTTGGTCATCCTGCTGCATCATGAGAGTTACTGATTTGGTTTGGCTGTGTCCCCACCCAAATCTCATCTTGAATTATAGTTCCCATAATCCCCATATCCCCACGTGTCATGGGAGGGACTTGGAGGGAGGTAACTGAATCACGAGGGTGGTTACCTCCATGCTGTTCTTGTGATAATGAGTTCTCACAAGATCTGATGGTTTTATAAGGGGTTTCCCCCACCCCACCCCCAACTTTGCTCTGCACTTCTCTCTCCTGCCGCCATGTGAAGAAGGACGTGTTTGCTTCCCCTTCCGCCATGACTGTAAGTTTCCTGAGGCCTCCCCAGCCATGCTGAACTGTGAATCAATTAAACCTCTTTTCCTTTATAAATTACCCAGTCTTTGGTATGTCTTTATAAGGAGCGTTGAGAACACACTAATACAGGTACTAAGCAGATGTTTGTTAAATAAACGAATTTATGGACAAATGAATGAACTGCATTGCTAGTGTTATGTAGGGAAAGATACAGTTCCTTTAGATCTATACCAGGTATACCACTAAGGCATACCAAAGAAAAATGTTGCTTGTTAAGAAATATGGCTGTAAATCACTGTAGGCAGTGACTGAATGTGGCAAAATAAGTCTACTGACAGACAATTAGATGTGTTCCCAAAGTCACTTCTAGTCACCCTCAATCAGGCAAATCACACTTTGTTTCTTCCTTTTATTACTATTATTCCCAGAGGTGCATCAGACCCCACCACTGACCCCATGGGGAAGCACCATTAGCTCCTCCAAGAGCTCTATGAGCTAAAAAGGCACTGGTTACAACTCTCAACCCCAACGTCATGATTCATAGATCACTGGTTACTACGTGGTAACAATTCCTTAGAACCTCTATCAGAAGAGAGCAGGATCAGGCTGGCATAAAAGTACACTGGCCTAAAAACAGAGGCCTGGAGTTTAGTCACCAAACAGCTGTGCAACTCTAAGCAAATTGTTTTCCTTCCCAGCGACCATACCCTTATTTTAAAATGTAATTAATTACCACCCTTGGCCTACTCACCTCACAGACTGTGGGGATAAACTGAAAGAATGTGACACACTGTGCAAATGTAAAATCTTGGTCATTATTTTCAGGGAGGAAACACAGGTCTCACCACATTTCAGCACTAGCTGGGGTCTTATCCAGAAAGAAAATACTGCTGGGAGGCCGGGCGCGGTGGCTCAAGCCTGTAATCCCAGCACTTTGGGAGGCCGAGACGGGCGGATCACGAGGTCAGGAGATCGAGACCATCCTGGCTAACACGGTGAAACCCCGTCTCTACTAAAAAAAATACAAAAAACTAGCCGGGCGAGGCGGCGGGTGCCTGTAGTCCCAGCAACTCGGGAGGCTGAGGCAGGAGAATGGTGTGAACCCGGGAGGCGGAGCTTGCAGTGAGCTGAGATCCGGCCACTGCACTCCAGCCTGGGCGACAGAGTGAGACTCCGTCTCAAAAAAAAAAAAAGAAAATACTGCTGGGATTGCTTGACAGGTTTTTTGAACTACATTCCTACCCATCTGAACTATTCAACACAGACTACATGAAATGCTCAATTCAAACATATGTGCAATGTGCGCTAGCTCTGTAAGTCTCAAGATCTCTAAGCAGCAAGCTTCCCTCAAGATAATCATACAACAGCTAACAAAAATAACCAAACACTGTACTAGGCAATTTACGCACATGAACTTGTCTAATCCTCACGAAACCCCGTGAGGTGGTATTGCTACTATCCTCACAAGAAAAACATCCAAGTTAAATATCTTGCCCAGTATCACACAGTCAGTAAACAGTGAACCCAAGATTCAAAACCAGGCAGTCTGGCTCTAGAGTCTACGTTTTTAATACTACTCTATACTGCCTCCTACAAAACAGACAAGATATAGACAAGCATTCCTGAAATGAATAAATGCCTAAACAAAAGTAAATCACAGTGACGAATTACCATTTTGTACCCACTAACATTATAAAATTGGCTGTTCTTCTATGAGAACTCCCTATCATACAAAGCTTTGTCTATCCTTTTGCCTGAGTGCTTATTGGAGGAGAGTACCTTATCCCTAAATCCTAATGACAAATCTGCAAAAGGTAAGCAGGCATAAATGGCTCGATTTTACAGATGTGTAAATCAAGACTCAAAAACTAAAGCAGTTTGCCCAAACACAGCTGGTCATTAACAGAGCCAGATTCAAAGTTAAGTCCTTCTACTCCAAAATATATGTGCTTTTCCTACTATTTAATACTGTTTTTCTCTTTAAAATCAAAAGGTTCTACATAGAACTGGCACTAGAATGATTCCTGAAACAACAACAACAGGAAATATGCTATTTTACATAAACTGTAATGAAGAATGCCAGGATACTTACAAGAAGGGAGACAGTTAAGTCTGTATAAAGGGAGCTAATTTTACCACTGAGTTATATTTATGCTTGGATCCTACTGGTACTCCCAAAAGGAAGCGATCCATAAGGCAGAAAAATATGCTGTCTGTGGCTGTTTAAGAAGCCGTATTTGGCCAGGCCCAGTGGCTCACGCCTGTAATCCCAGCACTTTGTGAGGTCAAGGCAGGAGGATCATCTGAGGTTGGGAGTTCGAGACCAGCCTGACCAACATGGAGAAGCCCCCATCTCTACCAAAAATACCAAGAGATTAGATGGGCGTGGTGGCACATGCCTGTAATCCCAGCTACTCAGGAGGCTGAGGCAGGAGAACTGCTTGAACCCGAGAGGTGGAGGTTGCGGTGAGCCAAGATCATGCCATTACACTCCAGCCTGGGCAACAAGAGCATAACTTCATATCCAAAAAAAAAAAAAAAAAAGCAGCAGTAGCCATATTTATCCTATAAACAAAAACCAACTCAGTCTTTACTGGTTACCGCTATACGTATTTTTTAAAAACACTACAGACTGAACCAAACTTAGAATCTCTCAACTATATCAGTAAAAATCTAGACTCATCAAAGATGATCCCTATATGGATAATAATCACAAATTTTTTTTTTTTTTTTTTGAGACGGAGTCTCGCTGTCGCCCAGGCTAGAGTGCAGTGGCCGCATCTCAGCTCACTGCAAGCTCCGCCTCCCGAGTTTACACCGTTCTCCTGCCTCAGCCTCCCAAGTAGCTGGGACTACAGGCGCCCGCCACCTCGCCCAGCTAGTTTTTTGTATTTTTTAGTAGAGACGGGGTTTCACCATGTTAGCCAGGATGGTCTCTATCTCCTGACCTCGTGATCCGCCCATCTCGGCCTCCCAAAGTGCTGGGATTACAGGCTTGAGCCACCGCGCCCGGCCATAATCAAACAAAATTCTTAAAGACTCACTAGTCTACTTGTATATTTAGTATACAGGTTTTTTTTTTTTTTTTTTTTTGAGACGGAGACTCGCTGTGTCACCCAGGCCGGAGTGCAGTGGCGCGATCTCGGCTCATTGCAAGCTCCGCCTCCCGGGTTTACGCCATTCTCCTGCCTCAGCCTCCGAGTAGCTAGGACTACAGGCGCCCGCCAGCACGCCCGGCTAGGTTTTTTTTTTTGTATTTTTAGTAGAGACGGGGTTTCACCATGTTAGCCAGGATGGTCTCGATCTCCTGACCTCGTGATCCACCCGCCTCGGCCTCCCAAAGTGCTGGGATTACAGGCTTGAGCCACCGCGCCCGGCCATAATCAAACAAAATTCTTAAAGACTCACTAGTCTACTTGTATATTTAGTATACAGGTTTTATAGATTTTTGTTAACTACCTGCTAGCAAAAAATCCTGAAACATAAGAGGCTACAGAAACGATCCTGCACTGGTGGTGGTCAAATTCCTTGGCAATACCTTAGAGGTTACTAGGGCTGCACAAAGTTTCTCTCTGTGACAAGGAGGCAGTGGGAAGAGCAAAACTGCTGGGCCTGCCTTGACTACAGCATCTCTGTTCCATACACCTTTTCTGTTTCTATAGTGGGGCTCTATATAAGCTTTTGTTTAGGAAAAGGAAGACACAAACCAAAAAGACTACTGAAAAAAAGACACAAACCAAAAAGGAACAGAAACTCATTTTATTGAGATGAGGAAACCAAGGCCCAAAAAGGTATAGCAACTTGCCCAAGGAAACTCTGATACCTCAGTTAGAACCTGGGTCTTCAACTCCCAAATGAGAGCTCTTTCCAACAGTGTTATTACTACCATGGGAGAAATGAAGATATAATATCAAGCACCATAATGCAAGCTAGGAGCAAAAACGTGACTTGATTCATCATGCTGTATGTACCAGAGTTCACAGAGTTTTCTAACAGCAGAGGAGATAATCACAAACTCAGCACCCTCCAGTAAAGTCATTCTTACACGAAGCCAGTGAATAATTCACAGGTGCCCGCCCACCCTTCAACAAGCTGCCAAGGGATGGATCTAACTGCTTAACACCAATAATTCCAATACAACTGTGAAATCCTCAAGTTATGGAGAAAAAGGAACATTTCTTTAATAGCTTCAGAATCAAGACAAAAAAATTCCTCTCCCATCAGACTAATGCAAACCTTACAAAGGAGGGCTAAGAAGTTGGCACTGGGGCCCCATAGTGGGTCTGGAACTCCATACACGTTTCCAGCCCTATCCGAGTTGGTCAGAGGTGAAATTAAAAGCCTTACCCTACTCCTGGCAATGAGTATGAGGAGGAAGTCCCTCACTGATACAGCAGCCTCAGACCCAGAAGTCAACAGGGTTTTCTGGTTCTGATTTGATGTGAGCCAAAATGATGACAGTGATGATGACAGCTGCTATCTACCCCATTCACAGATGAGTACCTTCTACTTGCCAGGCACTGTGCTAAGAGCTTCACATATAGCAATTCATGTAGTTCTCACAACTCTTGGGCAAAGTACAGCTATTTCCATTCACAGAGAATGCAACACTCACAGCATTTAAGTTACTTGCCTGAAGACATAGATCAAGTTAGTGGCAGAGCCAAACTCAAATCCAAAGCCTATGCATGTACTTTGCACAACACCAACGCCAAGTTGTTTCGCCTCAGTTTTGCCATCTGACAAATGACATCATCCATCCCTGCCTCTTATACAGAGTTGTAACTGAGATCAAGTGAAATCAATAACACAAACATGATTTGAAGTTTAGGAGTTTACTACTTAAACTCAAAAACTGCATGAGGATCCCTGACCACTTGCGAAGATGTAGCCAGAGCCCCAGTCATCTCCCTATGCTTGGGTCAAGCGAATGAAAGAAGAGAGCCAGGTTGCAGAGCTGGCTCCTAGCCCTCCTCAGACCTTGGGTATTCACTAAGGAGGAACTTTCTCACCAAACAAACCCTGCTCTTCCCAACTCACAGGCCTACTATAATTTAAAAAAAAAAAAAAAAAAAAGGTCAACTGAGCAGACTCTAGAGACAGACTACTTAAATTCAAATCCCAGCTCCCTCACTTACTAGCTCTGAATTCTTGGACAAGTTTCGTATCATAACATGCCTCAGTTTCCACATATGAAAAAACGGGGGATTGCTGAGAAGACCGAGTTACTTCACACAAGGGCTTCAAAGAGTCATGTACAGAATAAACACTCAAATTTTTAAAAGGACCAAATGACACAATGGGCAAAGGCACCCTACAATCCTCTAAAGTTACACCTTTAGATCCTCTAAAGGAAGATGTCATTCTCTCATGCTACAACCAATCCTAAAGTCACCTCCCGCAAAAAGTTCCTACCCAACAAACCTACCCTTACAGATGAAGCCTTTTATGCTGCTTTGCTTGTCCTGTGCACTATATGATGCTTGAACTACAATTTCCAGCTTTGTAATTAGTCACATACATTTTATTTCCACATAAGATATGTAATGAATAAGCACACAGGTTCCAAAATCAGACAGATACGATCTCCAACTCTGGCTACAGACACCAAGCGATGATGTCTCAGAGTCCTACTCCATAAAAAGAAGATACCTGTACTATCAACCTCAGAGCTGTTGTGAGTAACAGGTGTGATAACACCATGTGCTTAACACAATGCAAAGCACACAGTAAGAGTTCAATTAACAAAGCTGTTATTTTGCCAGAGTATGTCCCCATTTCTTTTGTGATCTTTAGCAGTTAGGGCAGAGCCCTCCTGGATGTGATTAATATTCCTTCCTTAATGCACTAATTTACTTACGGGGGCCTTGAGGCTACCGTTCTTCCTACTGCACCTGTCCCTATGCGGTGGTGAAACAGAGCCCCCAGCCACTCTGCAAACATGCCTGGGCCCTCCTTTGTTCACATTCCCTCCACTCAGAAATCCACACCTGGCCGGGCACGGTGGCTCATGTAATCCAGCACTCTGGGAGGCCGAGGTGGGTGATCAGCTCAGGAGTTCAAGACCAGCCTGGGTAACATGGCAAAACCCCATCTCTACAAAAAAACAAAAAGTAGCCAGGCATGGCGTCACACACCTGTAGTACCTTCTACTTGGGAGGCTGAGGTGGGAGGATCGTTTGAGCTGGGGAGGTCGAGGATGCAGTGACCCAAGACCACAACGCTGCACTCAGCCTGGGTGACAGAGTGAGACCCTGTCTCCAAAAAATAAATAAGTTGTAATGACCTATAGCCCAGAAATACTCTAAAATTCATGTTTGACATAAATAAATCCTCAAGAAATCATCTCATGTCATGGGTTTCAAACCAATAGCGCATTAGTCTGATGGGCTTTAAAGAAATGATGCCTCCAAAAAATTATTTTTTATGAAAATTTAAATGGTGCTCAGATCCTATTTCAAAACAATATGGCCCTAAGCACTGTTTTCCTTTTTTAAAAATAAGCTTCTTAGGTAACATTACACAGAACCCTTTTAACTTTTGAAAGTTTCAAAAAGGTTCTATCACCAAGGTGTGCACTGGTCCCTAAACATTGCTAATCAAAGTTCTATCTGGGACTCTTTTAGAAATTAGATTGATTCTCAGGTCCCATCACAAACTTACAGATTCAGAATCTCAGGAGCATTTTTTTTAGCCTTCCCATCTAATTGTTGACCAACCAGGAACGTGAACTGCATTTAAAACCTCAACAATAAGTATGCAATTTTACAGATAGAGGCCAGAAACATGGAAGCTACCTGCCACAGGGCATGTTGTTAGGAGCAATAATGCAAACTTCATCAAAATAAAAAGATGCTTGTTCAAAATGTAGGCGCCTAGTCTCTACCCCTAAAGATTGAGAGTAAATCCTACAGGGTCCAGGAATCCTGATGACTTGAGATAAGCGGCCCACAGTTCACACCAAGAAAAGTACTGCTCTGCGGGATACATCAGAGCAAACAGAACGGTTATGATGCTGTGCTCTATTTTAATAGCGTTAAGAAAATGCTATGCTTACCTTTGCCTTGAAAATATGTCACTTCTTCTTTTTTTTTTGAGACGGAGTCTCGCTCTGTCACCCAGGCTGGAGTGCAGTGGCCGATCTCAGCTCACTGCAAGCTCCACCTCCCGGGTTTACGCCATTCTCCTGCCTCAGCCTCCCGAGTAGCTGGGACTACAGGCGCCCGCCACCTCGCCCGGCTAGTTTTTTGTATTTTTTAGTAGAGACGGGGTTTCACTGTGTTAGCCAGGATGGTCTCCATCTCCTGACCTCGTGATCCACCCATCTCGGCCTCCCAAAGTGCTGGGATTACAGGCTTGAGCCACCGCGCCCAGCCAAAAATCTGTCACTTCTACTTCAGAGAAGGAATGCATGGTGGACCCAAAATCCATTGAGCATTTATTTGCTTTTGGGGAAATCACCTATGAGACTATGATACTGCATTAAAATCAGGGCTTTCCTCCCATCTTGACCCCACTAATCAGCAATGTGCTTTTAAACCTCCCACTGTACTCCTTTATTAGATATATTTCACATTTTTCTACAACGCAGGGCTTTAATGACTCATTGGATATGCTTCTAAGAGGCAAGTGTCTAACTTCACAGAAGTGTAACTGTTCTGTCACAAGTTAGTTCTAATGCACAAATTACCTGATGGCAGCAAAACAAGACATATACAGAGATTCTAAGAGAAACTAGGTAGAGCCACAAGAAGGCAGTACTTGACTTTGACAGGGGGACTTAAGAATACACATTTCAGGGCAGGCGCAGTGGCTCACACCTGTAATCCCAGCACTTCGGGAGGCCGAGGCGGGCGGATCACTTGAGGTCAGGAGTTCGAGACCAGCCTGGCCAACATGGTGAAACCCCATCTCAACTAAAAATACAAAAATTAGCCAGGCATGGTAGCTCATGCCTGTAGTCCCAGCTACTTGGGAGGCAGGCTGAGGCATGAGAACTGCCTGAAATCAGGAGGCAGAGACTGCAGTCCTGGGCAACAGAGTAAGACCCAGTCTCAAAAAAAAAAAAAAAAAAAAAAAGAATACAGATTTAAGAGGTAAACTGGACCTAACACAGCACTGTAAGTACTACAAAACGAAAGGCCAGGAATGCAGGTTTCACACCCAGCTCTGCTACCATACAGCTGTGTAGTGACAGGAAAAAGTCATTTAAATGTCCTCACCTTTCCTCACCATGTGCAAGATGCAGGGATTTAAATTAGCTAGTCTCAATTCTGTGATTGTGACATATGAACTATGAACTAAAAAGGATTACAAAATTGTTCCCCACCCAGTTCTCCATCTTAGCCTATTTTAAATCCCACTATCTAAATAAATACAATGTAGAATAACAATCATGTCAATACAACATGGTGTATGAACTGTCCAAGTTGTGCACTGCACAAATAAATCTGTGTATTTACTCTAACAGTTCTAGCAGGTAGCAACCAAATGCCTTGTTCTTCAAAAAATAAAATCACTAAATTATTACAAGTCGTTCACCAAGTGTCTTTGGAAGGGCCTTTGCACAAAGGTTGTGTGTGGCCTGGGCAGTGGCCCAGATACCCATCGGGGTTCCAACTGACCACCCACACCACAACGCAGGCACACAGAATACAGTCAGTGGATGGAGCACCGTGTAGGCCATTAAGACCAAAGTCCTTACCTCTGCCTGCTTACATCTCTGCACTGCTTGAGACTGTCCTTCTCCAATGTCTCCAGTGCCAGGGAAGGGAACAGGTTTTTGATAAATAATGACAAATGAATGTGTGTCATGGATATGCATGCACAGATAAAACTTTTACATTACTCTCTTGAGAGCAATGCAAAGTAGAAAGAGATGACATAGTTATTCAAGAGAAAGCAGCTATCAAAATTGTAAGGGAAAGAAAATTCCAAGTAGAAGTCAGGAGACATCTGTTTTACTCTCTGTATATCCTCAGTGCCTTAATTGCTTTAAAAAACCTATTTGTTGAATTTACTACTTGACTATAAGAATGAATGAGTAGGCCGGGCGCAGTGGCTCATGCCTATAATCCCAGCACTTTGGGAGGCTCAGGAGAGCGCATCAGGAGGTCAGGAGTTTTGAGACCTGTCTTGAAACCCAGTCTCTATTAAAAATACAAAAAATTAGCCAGGGCATTGTGGCGGGCACCTGTAGTCCCAGCTACTTGGGAGGCTGAGGCAAGAGAATGGCACGAACCCAGGAGGCATAGCTTGAACTGGTGTGAACAGTGAACTGAGATGGCGCCACTGCACTCCAGCCCGGGCGACAGAGCAAGACTCTTGTCTCAAAAAAAAAAAAAAAATTAAAACTAAAATTAAAAAAAATAATAAACAAACAGCACTGACTTAGGATTGATTGGCTATATGCCATCTCTGGGCAATGGAATACGAGAAAGTGTAAATGCGCTTTCCCTTGCCCCTCTTTGGCCCACCACAAGCAAGTCCACACTCAAGCAGCCACTGCTCTCTGGAACTAGGCTCCAGAATGACAAACACGAAGCCCACCTGAGCCCAATCCGAAGGCTAGAGACAAGTTCAGCTGACTCTTGAATGAGAAAAATAAATGCTGTTTTAATAAGCTACTGTTGGCATGGTTAAATGCAACATTATTCTGGCAAGTGAATAAAATAAGGAATTTTTTTTTTTAACTGTTTGAGGCACTTAGAAAAAAGACTCGAAGTAGTAATTAAAAGTATTCATTCTGGTCGGGCACAGTGACTCACACCTGTAATCCCAGGACTTTGGGAGGCCGGCGGGCAGATCACAAGGCCAGGAGATAGAGACCATCGTGGCTAACATGATGAAACCCCGTCTCTACTAAAAATGCAAAAAATTAGCCAGGCATGGTGTCACGCACCTGTAGTCCCAGCTACTGGGGAGGCTGAGGCAGGAGAACGGCACGAACCCAGGGGGCAGAGCTTGCAGTGAGCCAAGATCACGCCACTGCACTCCAGCCTGGGCGACAGAGCGAGACTCCGTCTCACTTAAAAAATAAAAATAGGCCGGGCGCGGTGGCTCAAGCCTGTAATCCCAGCACTTTGGGAGGCCGAGACGGGCGGATCACGAGGTCAGGAGATCGAGACCATCCTGGCTAACACGGTGAAACCCCGTCTCTACTAATAATACAAAAAACTAGCCGGGCGAGGTGGCGGGCGCCTGTAGTCCCAGCTACTCCGGAGGCTGAGGCAGGAGAATGGCGTAAACCCGGGAGGCGGAGCTTGCGGTGAGCTGAGATCCGGCCACCGCACTCCAGCCCGGGCTACAGAGCAAGACTCCGTCTCAAAAAAAAAAAAAAAAATAAAAAAAAAATAAAAATAAAAATAAAAATAAAAATAAAAATAAAGTATTCCAGCAGCCCTGGAAAGAAAACATGATTGGGCCATGTAATTAAATCTCCATGCTCTGAACTTGGGTGGATACAGAGTAAGACTTACAGAAAACAAGTGTGATATAAAGCCACTTCCCTCCAATAATCATTCAGAGATGCCCTAACCATCAGCCCTTCCTGAAAGATAATGGAGTTGCTACTTCCTAGTGAAATGTTGTCCCTTCCCCCCGCAGTTATATAACAAATTTCTAAATTTGTACCCAGCAGGGACTAAGTTTCAATTCTTCTTGAGCAGGGCCCTTGTATTCTGAGTTTCTTAGCACCCAGCACCAAAATAACCACTAATTAACCTCACAAATGGAAAAAGGAAAATAGTCCAAACCTAACAATGAAGTAAAAGAAGTACCACTATTTTATGCATTCTATGAAGGTAACAATTATGATAGCACAAATTTAGTGACAACTTGTAGGACAAAAGGAGAAAAAGTACTACTACACTAAGTGTACACCAATGTTAAGAGGTATCCAGATTACAATACGAAAATGTGAGAAAAATACACCTCAAAATGAAGGAAATATTACAATTGTTCTTTCAAACCACAATCCTTTTCTTCCCCCTTAGAATACACTCCCCTTGTGGCATGAAGTCCTGCTTAAAGAACATCACTTTAACAAACTATAAGACCTATTTCTAAGATGTTCAGTAAAACACTTACAAATAGCAATAATATATTAACATTGTATTAAATGCTGTAAATTCGGACACAAACTAAGCCTGTAAGGACTTTCCTATAACCCTTTCCAGCCTCTAAATCATACTCCCTGGAGAATATCACTCACCTTCTAAGTCATGACTATAAACAAGTTTGTTAAGTCAAACAGAAAACAATATTTAAATGGAAAACCTAAGCTGCATCCATTTGCTACCCAAGTTCTTCTGACATGCAGAAATCAATTTGAAAATATTTAAGAAAACATTAGCTTCAATCAATCCCCTTGTCATCCTTGTTCTTCTGATACATGGGTAATTCACTGACACAACTGTTCGACCTGCTTTATTTCACTTACTAATTTATAAAATAATACACCCATCCAATGACTATTTCTAGAGCCGTATCATGTCAAGCATTGCTTTAGGACAAAGATATAGCAATAGTTAAGGATCTATATGTCCCTGACTACACTAAGGATACATACGTCTCTGCTTTCCAGAGTTATCACATGATCCAGGTATCTCTCCCTAGTATGGTCAACAAGGAATAAATAAGACGCATTTCTTGGTTAGAACTGTTAAAGCTTACATCTGCCTCTTCCTAACCCCTTCTCAACCAACCCAGCTTAATTCTAGCACAGTATGCAAATCATGCCAAACATGACTCCATGCAGAGAACTATCAAAATGACACCACAGTGTATCAACCTTAACTGATTTTAAGGCTTCTTAGTTTCTAAGATTCTCAAGCAGATCAGTATAATGTCCTAAAGGTAAATAAACCTTTCTTGCTACCTAAAGAAAATGTATCCCACATTCAGATTCACAGCACACAATTTGTATTCTGATAGAAGTAGTTTGAGATAACCACCTAGGTGTGCTGGTTCCCAAACTTGGCTACATTTTAGAAAGCCTGGAAAACTTAAAAATCACATTGTTCAAGCTGCACTCCAGTAAGCAGCCAAGTGTGAGAACCAATGATACAGAAAACTTGGGAAATGAGCTGCTTTCCAATGATCTATGGATTAAAGGTACACTAATATTTCCTTCCACCATGAGCAGTGAGCTTCCTGAACACTGCTTCACTAAGAATTATTATGGACCTACTTGGTATTTAAGGGAAGTGTCAAACGTAGGGGAGAAAGCACAAACCTGAACATATAGAGGGCCAAGTATTATCTCAAACTAAATGCCAGAAAATAAAATAAAAATAATAAAGCTTTAAAATTGTATCTCAAAGTTTGTTAGAAATTGATGTTATCAAGAGTCAAGTTCCCACTCCTATGTATCTGAAAAGTAAGAGACGGAGGGAAAATAACAACCCTCAGGCTGGCTTGTGAAGGGTTTTTGTTTGTTTAATACATCTGAAAAGAATGCATATACAAAGAATTGAGACATGAGAAAGCATTGGTTCAACACTAATGAATCTACAAGAATTAGGATTGGGAAGGTGGGAAAGATTACCTCAACATTTTTAAAAATTGGAAACTGCAACCAAAATAAGCTGATAAAATCCCTATTAGCACTTATTAAGAGTCTTTATTAAGACTCTTTCCATGATTTTTATTAAACTAGAGAGCCTCACCTGGCTGCTCTAGGGTTCCTCATATGCAAAACCGAAATAAGGGGATTCCCCTGACTGGTCCCCATGTTGTTAAGTGTTCTCCCCACCCCCACCCTACCCCCAGCTTCTTAATGAAGCAGGCCTCCATCCTCCTAACTTGAGAGGATGTGAATCATTCCACAGATGTCTGTCTTCTAGCACCACCCCTCGTATTTCCTCTACATACCAGGTCTTCAGCTGCATTCTAAGAACACCATATACTACTGAGCTGCAAATCTACGCTAAGCATATAAGACAATGACTGAGAGGGAAAAAAGTTTTTTTAATTACAAACTCAATTCATT
The DNA here is from genome assembly GCF_037993035.2 of Macaca fascicularis. Taxonomy (NCBI): domain Eukaryota; kingdom Metazoa; phylum Chordata; class Mammalia; order Primates; family Cercopithecidae; genus Macaca; species Macaca fascicularis. Next base: position 213,039,738 of record NC_088375.1, read on the forward strand.
TGGTGCATTTCAAAGGTGCAATACTTTTCTTCATTTATCAGTGAAAGAAGTTAGAAATCAACTTCCCAAAAAAAACAGTGAATGGCAAACAAATGTCCTTGAAAGTCACAGTCACATATAGTGCGTCCTAGAAAAGAGGAGGGGCAAGACAGGCTCCACCCACTTTCATGAGTTTCATCAAATACTGGATCTACTCAAGGGTGGAGAGAAAAGGCAACTTTCAAAAAGGAGTATGTTATTAAATGAGGCATTTACTATACTCCTTCCTAAGAGCACCAGATGGGGAACATGTTTTCTAAACTAGATCTAGGAAGTGGAATGTGGAATCAATCCGTCCTCCTCCCCTTAAGGGCTATCCACTGGTTAATGAATTAAAAAAACAAGACTAAAAAACAAACCCCACACACACTCCCCCCCAAAAAAGAGGAGGGAAAAAAAAAAAAAAAAAAAAAAAACACTAAGATGTCCCAGATGTCTCCAGAGTGGAACCAGGGAGCAGCTTCAACAATTCCAATTAGTCTGTTACAGTCATCCACAAGCATGCCTTGCTTTTAAACCAAAAAAAAAAAAAAAAAAAAAACAAAAAAAAAAACCCACTACTTTTTTTTTTTTTTTTTTCAAACAACAAAACAAAAACTAGTACTAATCACTTTTCTGACAATACACAATTACTCAAAATTAACTAGTACTGGGAGGGGAAAGGGGGGACCATACCTATGGGCCTTGTCTCACATGAGTGCATGTGGGTAGGTGCAGGGCATTTGTCATTATTGCAAAAACGAATTTTAATTTTTAATCTTTAGTTTGATTTAAACATTGCTTTTAGTATGATGCCGACACCAGCTGTGCAGAAAGGGCTCTGGAGAGATGTTCATAGCAGCACACACCTGCGGCTCTTCTTCGGTTCTGGAGGCTCCAGGGCAGCCAATATTGCTTCGTCAAATACATTCTTTAGGCCTTTCTGAAAAGGGGTAGAAAGAAAAAATGGGCGGTCTGATTTTCAGTATAATAAAGTTGGAGTTCAAATTTAAACCATTCAAACCCCCAAGAGTTGGCAAAGAAAGAAACATTAAAAACAACCCTGAATCTCAACACAATAATCTCACTTCACCAAGATTTGTCCAAGGCACTGGAAGGACTCAGCAATTCAGGAGCAGAGGAGCAGATATTCATGAGTGAGACAGTGGTCCTTTGAGAAAACTTTGTGCAGACCAATGTATGTCACAAGAAGCAAACAAGCACACGTGTCATTTGCTCATTCAATATGAGTTTTGTAATGTGCTGCTAAAACATTTTACATAAAAACAAGGGAAGCAGCTCTGCATTCAAATGAAACAGCTGGATATGAAACAGGACTGAGAGGACGGGCACGGGTCAGTGGCATCCTTATTCTATGGAAGGCACAGGCAAAGAGAGAGAGATTATGGTAGCTGCAAAGATAGTCACTTTGAACTCCCTTTATCCCACCAGTTAAGAGTCAAGGAGATTCAAGGGAGCAAAAATGTGGGTACCTGATACATACGTAAAATTAGAGCCAGTCAGTGCAACAGGAATAAAGCTTCATCAGGCATTTATACAAACAGTTGTATATTTTTAATTTCAAAATTTGAAGGTAACCACAATTGTATATTTCCCTCACAATAAAATCAGAAGCAGGAAAATATAAAGGTGGCAGCTTTACATCTCAACATTAACAAACTGTAAGTCAACTGTTTAAATGGATGCTATTCTTAAAAGATAACGTAACAAATGAACTCATAAAGCAGTAGCAGATACATCAATATCTTCCCCACCCCAGACTGACAAATACTCCACTACAGCACAGACAGCCAAAGCAACAGCAACACAAAGTTTCACTGCACAAAGGAAAACCAGAAAAGAATCCTCCCTTCCCCGTTACACTCTACTAGAAGGTCACCCCTTTTCCATAAGGTTTGTCATGCAATTACAATTAACAATTGATCATAAGAGTAAAATGATGTTTGTGTTACTTTCTCCATCTAGAACTAAGATCTAGAAGTGTTAAAACTCTTGTTATTTTCTCCAAGAGGACACTCTTAATGCCAGACCAAGTTCCCTTTTGCAATGGTAATCCAAACCAAAAAGCTCTGAGCATCAGGCAACTCAAGCAGCAGAAAGTTAAAACAAGTCCAACTTGACTACTGATCACAAAAAATTTCTATAAGATATTGCATTCTTGATCAAAAACTAATACAGAGGTTGCTCTAAGGTGGTGAGTAAAAAGACGCAGAGGCTTTCAAACAGGATGGTTTTATTCCTTTGTTTTTAAACGATCTTTCTACAGTAGTGGGACAGGAAGCAGCAGCAAAGAAGGGAAGGAGAAAACAGTTTAGAATATACAGCACTTCCTTTTGGGTTGAGTTTCCGGAGGCTCGAGGGCAGCTAGGATAGCCTCATCAAACACATTCTTCAGACCTCTCTACAAGACAGAGGGGAGGAGAGAGAATAGCAGCCAGGTTAGAGGATTAGAAAGACTAGCAGGTACAACAGCAGTCCGGATTAAATGAGCTGAATTCACAGAAGCAATGTGCCTTAAGAAAAATGCTAGAATGTTGATCTTAAGCCCATTATTGGGAGAGCAGACAACTGACCAAAAACTTCGACTCAAGCAAGGTTAACTGAGCAGGAAAGCAATTTTTATTAAAATGCAATATGTTGACTTCTAACACATTTTGGAAATAAATCTATTACACTTTCAGGCTTATGTGAATTCAGCCCCTGAATAACTGAAGGACACAAATAGCAGACTAACAGGCATGCTACCTGTTTCTAGGTTCAATGACATATCTGAATGGGATTAATCAAGATTTCAGAGTAAACTGGTTTTCCAGAACAGAAAGGTTCAGACATTTAAAAAGTGTTAATTGTGCAACAGTACCAACTAGAACAGACTCTAGAAACAGCATACACTTCAGTTATTCAGCAATGTTATCAGAGCAAGTAACCACCACCCAAGTCATAAGAAAACAAAGAATGGGATCCTAGAATGAGTTTTAGCAAGCAGTCCAGTGCTTTAAGATGTCTGCATGGGTATCAGAGCATAAAGCATGGAGTGAAAACAAAGAATATTCTCAGATCTTATGGGATTAAGATACAGAAATACACTTACACCTCAGCCAGAAACTCCAACATGACAGTGTGACTCAGCAGTGGTGGTACTTAGGACCCAGGTCTACAGACTCACCTAAACTCACCTAAATCTGAAGCCACAAGTTTACCACCCAAGGTTGTTTCACATGTTCTTTAGTTTGATCAGTTTGATCCCAAGTAAGTATGTCCTAGAAGTCCCAGAACACAGCTCCAACTGTAAATGCCAACCCCAGACCACCCCAAGTGTGCCCACCTCCACCCCGTCCCCATCCATGACATCCCACAAGACTGATACCCACACATCACGTTAGATACAAAATAAATCAAAAACAGCAGTAAATTCTTTAAAAGCAGCAAAAGTTAAAAAGCTTTCTTCTTTCTACATCATTTACAAAGTAGAAATGCCATATAAAAACTTAAATTCCTCTGCAATTCTTTCTACACATCTAGGAACCAACTCTGGCAGTCAAATATAAAAGGAAGGAAGGAGTACAGAAAGGGAAATATACTTTATAAGAAAAAAAAAAAAAAGAGGAGGAGGACCATTAGAAACTGGAGTGTATCCCTTAACAAGAAGGAATTCCTTTCTTGCTTACAGTGGACAAAGATCAACAAATGCTCTATGAAACAAAACTAATCTTTGCTTGACCACCATTTGTTTATATTACGATTTTAGTTTTAGAGGAATCAACAAACAGAATCTGTAAACCTAAAAGTTCTAGCTCCCAAACACAACCACAGACCCCATTTTCTAACTTCCCCTCTTTTGACTTCTCCATACTTCAAACTCTGGTAAGAAAAATGTACCTGCTAAGACCTTTTAAACTTCATACTCTCTACAAACTGATTTACTGTATACACCTGCTGATACTGTAAAAATCTTACATTAAAAGCATCCAATTATCTAAAGCATCACGAGTAACCTAAAAGTGAATCCACAGGGCCTATGTGTCTTCCCTCAAAGCAACCCATATCTAGAGAACAGAGGTATGCATCAGAAGCACACAGAATGAGTGTCTAACATGGACATCAGTGTTTCACACATGACCTTCCCTGTCTCCCCCAATATACACACACAGGCATACTTTTCTGGGAATGTTACTAAAACACAGAGAGAAGCACCAGGCATTTTTTTAAACTCTCAAAACAGCGCTGTGCATGGGAAGATATAAAATCTTCTAAACTTCTAAATAACTGCTTTTATAATAGCACTAAACTGCCTTAAAAAACTAGGATTAGAAGATTACGTTTAAATCATCTGATATTAGGCCTCAAAGTTATTCTGGGAATATCCCAGTTAAGCATAAATGTTTTATCTTTAAATATCCAACCAAGTACTAAACTGATTATTAAATTATGCACTAGGCCCTATAAACTAAATACCTAGTACATATGTAATAAGTAATCATATATGCCATTTACCCTAGTATACGTGTAGTTAAGAATCCAAGTGTTTTTTAGAAACACAATAAAAATGAACAATTACCTGAAAACGTAACCATAAATATAATGAGTTTAATATAATTATTAGAAATCTCCACCCTTCAATCTTGCCCTATTAGGCATATCTGCTCACCGTTCAAAGTTCAAAGCACCAGTACCAGTAGAACGTAAGACTTTTGTGCTAATTATTTCCATAATTTTTTCCTTTGCCTCCAGAACAGTACTCAAAGGATGGAATCAGCGATATCATGAAGGTGAAAAAGTTTAAACCATACACATCAGTTACAAGTCCCTTCCAAATACCCTAACACTGCTCCCTATCTTCAAAATCTGAGTTTCCCATCAAACTACAAAAGGAGTTCCAATTAAATCACTCAAAAATGGTCAGAATGCATGAGGAAGGAATACTTCCAAAAACCTAGGAATAGAGACACTATATAAAGCATGCTTGAGAACTGTGGCAGAAACAGCCATGGCTGCCTTCTTTGACATGAAAGTCTCAATTATTATGACTAATTCCCTATCCTGGTTGAACTGCCCAAGAAACAGTATAGTATCAATTGTCTGAATTGGCAAGAAAAGATCAGACATATTTAGATGAAAATGTAAGTGTCTAGAAAAAAAAAATCATTCATATCCACTCTTGCAAGTCTGTGCTTATCTGAACCTTTCCTGTAAGGTTTTTGTTTTCACACAACCATGACCACTACAAATCATTCAGTACAACACGAGACCTTACCAACACAAGGAGTTTAGGAACTAATAATGTTCTCCAAAAAACGCAGAGGCCTCCAACAAAAGAATATACAATATGAAGCTGTTCATATTCTTGCTGGGCATCTTTGAGCACTGCTGATCACTGTTAAACTCCTATATCCTAATGCTCTAATAAATGACTTGACCATAAATATGCAAGGGGTTTCATGTCATCCTTACCTGTGTAAGTGCAGAACACTCCACATACTTGACAGCCTTCAGGTCACGGGCCAGCTTTTCAGCAGTCTCTGGAGTGATAGGCTTCTGTTTGTTCTTGGCAAGTTTCTCAATAGTGGAGGGGTCATCTCTGAGATCAATTTGAGTCCCAACAAGCAAGAAAGGAGTCTTTGGACAGTGGTGAGTTATCTCAGGCACCCACTACAAAAAGGTATTTTAAAATACACCTTTGTTATTCAACAAGCCTCTAATGCTATTTATAACAGGTCAGTAGAAATTCTGAGATGACCTTCTTAGGGCAAGAATACCTGATCAGCTTACCTTTTCTTTCACATTTTCAAATGAAGATGGAGAGACCACTGAAAAACAGACTAGAAATACATCTGTCTGTGGATAACTCAGCGGTCGTAATCTGTCATAATCCTCTTGCCCTAGAAAAAGGAAAAATATTGGAGAGAATTCAGCAACTGAATCTTGATGTCCTCAAAGCGTTACAAGTATGCTAGTCATTACTCAAAAAGCAACTTACTTATCTAATAAAATGTATGGCTTTGTAATATAATATGTAGGCAATATTCTCAATCAGCTAATTCTACAAACTTTAAGCACTCAGAACAGCAATGAATTTACTATTATGTTATTTGCTTTTACTACTAGTTTGTGGTGTTCAATCTTGGGGTCCATTAGAAACCCAGTAATAAATGTAATAATAAACTCTTGCTACAGAAATAGTTAAAAATCAATCCTTGTAATCCCAGCACTCTGGGAGGCCAAGACAGGCTGATCACCCTAGGTCAGGAGTTCGAGACCAGCCTGGCCAACAGGGTGAAGCCCCATCTCTACTAAAAATATAAAAGTTAGCTGGGTGTGATGGTGCACGTCTGTAATCCCAGCTACTTGGGAGGCTGAGGCAGAAGAATTGCGTGAATCCAGAAGGCGGAGGTTGCAGTGAGCCAAGATGGCGTCACGGTACTCCAGTCTGGGCAACAGAGCGAGACTCCATCTCAGATACGGTAAAGAAACAATTACAGTGAAATCATCTAAATTTCACTGTGTCATCTCAGTGAAACTCAGATGACAAAACCCACTGCCCATCGTGACCAGAAACACAGGTTCACATATTTAGTTAATGTGTGTATGTAAGACCAGTATCTGAAACTGATAAAGCCTAGAAAAAAAATTTACCAAGAATTTAGCAAGAATTAATGGATACTCAAAACAATAAAAATACTTAGAATTAACTTAATCAGAGGCAAAAGACTTGGACAACAAAAATTTCAAAACTGCTGAAAGAAATTAAAGAAGACAAATAAATGGAAACACATCCCACGTTCATGAATTGGAAGACTTAATATTGTTGACATGTCAACATTATCCAAAGCAACCTACAGATTCAATGCAATCCCTATCAAAATCCCAGCAAGGGATCCCAAATAGCCAAAATAATCTTGAAAAAGAAGAATAAAGCTGAAGGACTCCCACATCCTGATCTCAAAACTTAGTACAAGGCTACAATAATCAAAACAGTGTGGTATTGGCATAGGGCAATATATAAGACAGTGGAATAGATTAGAGAACCCAGAAATAAACCCTTACATATATGGGCAAATAATTTTTTTTTTCTTTTTTAGACAGAGTCTCACTCTCTCTTATCACCCATGCTGGAGTGCAGTGGCACAATCTCGGCTCACTGCAACCTCCGCCTCCCCAGTTCAAGAGATTCTCCTGTCTCTGCCTCCTGAGTAGCTGGGACTACAGGCACACACCACCACGCCAGGCCAATTTTTGTATTCTTAGTAGAGATGGGGTTTCACCATGTTGGCCAGGCTGGTCTTAAACTTCTGACCTCAGGTGATCTGCCCACCTCTGCCTCCCAAAGTGCTAGGATTACAGGTGTGAGCCACCACGCCTAGCCTAGGTCAAATAATTTTTGATAAGGGTGCCAAGACCATTCAGTGGTAAAAGGACTCTGATGGTGCTGAGAAAATGACATATTCACATGCAAAAGACAAAGATGGAATCTTACCTAACACTATATATAAAAATTAACTCAAAATGGATAAAAGGTCTAAATGTTAGACCTAAAACTTTAAAACTCCCAGAAAACAGAGGGCAAAAGATTCAGCTGGACTTGGCAATAATTTGTTTGGATATCACACCAAACCAACCAAAAAATAGAAAAACTTCGTGAAATTGTAAAAATTTTACACATCAGAAGATAGTATCAACAGAATAAAAACGCAACCCACAAAACAGGAAAAAATATTTGCAAATCGTATATGTGATAGGAGATTAATACCTGGAATCTACAGAGAACTCCTAAAACTTAACCAAAAAAAAAAAAAAAAAAAATCCCAATTCAAAAATGGGCAAAGAATTTGATTAAACAGACCTTTCTCCAAAGAAGATATATGGCCATAAGACGTTCAACATCACTAATCATTAAGGAAATGCAAATCAAAACCACAAATAGATACCACCTCACACTAATTAGGATGGCTACAAAAAAAAAAAAAAAAAAACAGAAAATAAGTATCAAAGAGAAGAATGTGACTATATCAAGCCCCCACATACTGTTGGTAGGAATATAAAATAGGACAGCCAGTGTGGAAAACAATATAGAGGTTCCTCAAAAAAATTAAAAACAGAATTACCACATGATCCAACAATTCCACTTCTGGGTATATACCCCTAAAGAACTGCAAGTAGGGTCTCAACAAGGTATTTGTATATCTCAACAAGGTATTTGTATACCCATGTTGATAGCAACATTATTCAAAAGAGCTCAGACAAGGAAGCAATTCATAGCACCAGTATTAAAACTGGAACCCAAACATCCATCAACTTGTTAATGGATAAACAAAATTGTGATATATTCATAGAACAGAGTATCACTCAGCAACCAAAAGAAACAACTACCAATACACACAACATGGACAACTCTCACAAACATTATGCTAAGTAAAAACAGTCAAACACAAAAGACTACATATTGTATGGTTCCATTTATATGAAACCCTAGAAAAGCAAAACAGTGGAAACAAAGAAAGCAGATCAGTGGTTGCCCGGAACCAGGTCAAGGGACAGGGATGACGGCAAAAGGGAACCCAGAAATAAACACTCACATATATGGTCAAATAATTTTTGATAAGGGTGCCAAGACCATTCAATGGTAAAAGGACTCACCACGGAAAATTTGAGGGGTGATAAAAATGTTACACATGTTATTATGGTACAGGGTCAGCAAAATGCATCACACCAAACACTTAAAACGATTTTTTTTCTTTTTTTTTTAAAGACGGAGTCTCACTCTGTCACCCAGGCTGGAGGGCAGTGGCAGAATCTCGGCTCACTGCAACCTCCGCCCCCTGGGTTCAAGCAATTCTCCTGTCTCAGCTTCCCAAGTAGCTGGGACTTAACAGGCATACACCACTACATTCGGCTAATTTTTGTATTTTTAGTAGAGATGGGGTTTCACCATACTGGCCAGGCTGGTCTCAAACTCCTGACCTCAGGTGAACTGCCTGTCTCAGCCTCCCAAAGTGCTGTGATTACAGGTGTCAGCTACCATACTTGGCCTTAAATTGATTTTTATTGTGCTACACATCAATAAAGCTTTAAAAAGTACTCGCCAGAAAATGTAAAGGCTTATAAAAAATAAACTCTGAAATCTGAAAATATTAATTTTCAACCACAAGTAGCCATGAATTATATTTTCTCACCAGGCGTGGTGATTCACACCTGTAATCCCAGCACTTTGGGAGACTGAGGAGGGCGGATCACCTGAGGTCAGAAGTTCGAGACCAGCCTGACCAACATGGAGAAACCCCATCTCTCCTAAAATACAAAAAAATTAGCCGGGTGTGGTGGCGCACGCCTGTAATCCCAGCTACTCCGGAGGGTGAGGCAGAAGAATCACAGGAGGTTGAGGATGCGGTGAGCCGAGATTACACCACTGCACTCCAGCCTGGGCAACAAGAGCAAAACTCGGTCTCAACAACAACAAAAAAAATCTTTTCTCTGTGCCTTTGGACACAAATGAACACAGAAGAAAATTCCTCATTTATCAAGAGATTATGGGTCACTGTTTTCTCTATTTTCCAAGTTTAATATACAATTACTTTTATAATTTTAATGTATTAAAATTTTCTCTAAACTTTATTGTCTCTCCATTTCATGTTCTCAATTAAATCCAAATAGTTCCTCATGGTACACAGTACAACAGATTCCATGAGAGCAACAAATTAGCTTGGAAACAGTAACAAAGAGTAACTCAAACAAAGCAGAAAGTTTAGAATTCCTACATTCTAAAGATATTCTAAAGGACATCTTTCTGAGACTTTCCTCTGGCTAACTAAGCTGATAATAAGACGGCACATAGAGAAAAGTCAGAAATTAAGATGTGCAGCCATTCTTGAAAACAAGAAATAGCACTGAGGAATTAGGTACATTTGAGGAAGTAAGTAATTTGTTCTTACAATTTGGATAGTTGACAAATGTCAATACTGTGAGCAAGTAACAGTTCACTCTCAAATTATTTTCAGATACAGTTTAAAATAAATAAGCTATCGTAAGAAACTAAACATGTTATTAGACACATAAATTGAATACGCCTTCAGATATCAGAGAGTGATAATAATAAATACTATAAATGGCTTATGACCTTACAACCTTAGGCATATTTAGGAAACTCTAGGCTTTAAAACGGAGCAGGTAGGGGTGAAGGGAGAGAATCAGTGGGCATGATTCCTATGAATTCATTCCCTTAGTCCCTCCCCAACCACTAATACAGTCCCCAATTCTCTGCAAGGTGCACACATCTGGATTTTAGTTCAGTTTGAGCTTGTATAATGCACTGTAGTCTCACTCTACTTCATCTACTACACTGTTCACCCAGGGTACTCCAAACTCCTATTTGCCAATCCAGGTCTGGGACTGCTCCTTGGTCAAGCATCAACGATCATTATATTCAATCCTGCTAACTAATAACAAAAGGCAAGTACTCTGCTCATGTGCTAGTTTCTCAAAATATCCACAAGAGACAAACAACTAGCAACTGTTAAAAATCAAAACAGTATAAAAGACATTAAGTTTTCACCTGCAGTATCAAAAAGTCCAAGAGTATATGGTTCTCCACCAATCATAACTGTGACTGCATAGTTGTCAAAAACCTAAAAACAAAAAAAATACAACACTGTTAGTGTGCAAGGAGAGAGCTAAAATGGGACAGAACAACTCTTAAGCTAAAGCAGTGTTTCCTTGCTAAGACTTAATCGTCCCTTAGTTCATTCATCATCCTTATATAACCAATCTTGCCAACCAAGTACCTTGTGTGAGCTAAATGGTTCCTGGAAAAAGACAAAGGATGTGTTCTGAGATTTCTGCTCTACCACAGCAGCCTGGATAAAGAGCCAGAGAAGGCTTAGAGGTGTCACAGGAGCAGAGTCCTCTAGCTACACAAAATGAACCTGTTCAAGTCTGAAACTTTTGAGACAGTGGTCTACCTCAACATTCAATCTGATTCCTAAGAAATTATTTCTTCATAGACCATTTTCTTTTCATCTAGAAATAAAATCTCCTAGATCCATGACCTTTCTTCCTTTCAGAGTCCTAGAAAAGATAAGCCTTGTTACAAACAAGCCCATTTGAGAGAAATAACGGTTCCCTCAAAGTACTCAAAGTGTCCAAGAAAAGGCTGACAGATTATTTGCTGGGATTTTTTTTTTTTTTTTTTTTTTTTTTGAGACAGAGTCTCCCAGGCTGGAGTGCAATGGCATGGTCTCAGCTCACTGCAACCTGCCTCCCGGGATCAAGCGATTCTCCACCTCAGCCTCCTGAGTAGCTGGGACTACAGGTGCATGCCACCACACCCAGTTAATTTTTGTATTTTTAGAGAAAATTTTAGAGACAGGGTTTCACTATGTTGGCCAGGCTGGTCTCAAATTCCTGACCTCATGATCTGCCTGCCTCAGCCTCCCAAAGTCCTGGCATTACAGGTGTGAGCCACTGCGACTGGCCAGCTGGGAATTTTGTGAGTAAAATTCATGTTATTGGGCACAAACTGCATGATGTGAGACATCTTCTGTAACAAGATGCTTAATATGTAAATAGACCATAAAACCCTTATCAAATTCAGTACAGCATATGCTAATATTGGTTGTACTAAGTTATGTGTGAAAATGGGAGGTTTAACAATGCTAAATGGGAAAAGACCCAACACAAATTCTGGAGTCTTTAGAATTAATTTACAATAGAAAAGCAATGCTTTCATATACAACTATAATCTGTCAATTTACAATAAAAATTTAAAAATTAAATGATATATACAAAAAGAAAAGCAAAGCTTTCCAACTAGGAGAAGAATGCCACATTTTAAGACCAGCCCTACTTAACCTTTGGGTACCTACTCTGATTTTCTGATTTATGTTTTAACAGACTGCTCAAGAGCTTATTTAAATGTAAAGAAGAAGAGAAGCAAGGGCCTGAGGGAGATGACAAAGGAAAGTCCGTTCTTAAAAACAAGAACAAAGAAATCGAATGAATGTGATTAAGCTCTCAAACCAAACACATAACTTTCTTAAATCGCACTTAAGAGACTCAAAAACAACCCTCCTTTACTGGATTGTTCATATCCAAAACCAGACTAAGAATCAGAAAAGCTGGCTTCCATTCCAAAGTCTACTTTCCCTAGTGTAATTACACTAAGTAATTAAAGTCAGACTTCTAAGTCTCATCCCTAAATTGGGCCTGAGTACTCTCATCCATAAGCGATGGATAAGACAGTATGTATTGTCCCATTCAACTCTGAATTTCTATTACTCTAGAAACGGCAAGCTCCAATTTATAGATGGGAACTAAAATGCATTTTACACCAAATCCATTTCCATACTAACTTCAACAGGTACCATGAGAACATTATTTGTGCCTCATGGTCCATTCATTTACCTAAATCGGCTCATTTAAAATTTTATTCTACTACTCTTCCTTCCACCCTATCACTTTTCCAGAGATGTACACACAAACATACATATAAAAAACCCACAAGCCCACTTAAAATACAACACCAGAAGATCAAAGTCATAAAAGACTCAGAAATTATGTTTACAAGTTAAACAACTTCAATGGAAACTAAAACAGAAAAACTCTGATAGCTGTCCTCACTCTGAAACAAGATTCATGTACCTCTAAACGTCCCCTGTAAGTCCACTGAACCTCACAACATCTTCCATTTATCTTGTCTCCAAATGGGCCAATTCAAAATATCAATGTGATTTTAGTGTTTAATAATACCTTCAAATTCTCCCCCCTTCAAAATAAACAACTTTACTTATTTTTGAGACAGCGTCTCACTACCTTTCACAAATGAGTGTTACTCTAACTCTTGTCTCTCTCTCTCTCACTTCAATATCTTTGTTATTCCCACCTTCCTTCTCCCATTCCAAAAAGTTGATTTAAAAAACAGCTGTGGGGTCAGGCATGGTGGTTCACGCCTGTAATCCCAGCACTTTGGGAGGTCGAGGCGGGTGGATCATTTGAGGTCAGGAGTTCGAGACCAGCCTGGCCAACATGGTGAAACCCTGTTTCTACTAAAAATACAAAAATTAGCTGGGCGTGGTGGCGGGCACCTGTAATCCCAGCTACTCAGAAGGCTGAGGCAGGAGAATCGCCTGAACCCAGGAAGCGGAGGGTGCAGCAAGCCGAGATCGCACTACTGCACTCCAGATAGAAGGGGCGATAGAGACTCCGTCTCCAAAAAAAAAAAAAAAAAGGTTGTGGGGGGTGACCCCCAAAGGTTTCTGTTGGTATTCTCATAACATAACAGGTCTTCTCTTCTCTGCCCCTAACAACCAGTTTGGAGCTCCATTACTGCTAAGAGAATAGTTCCACAAGAAAAGTGGAGACACATACAACTTTCTCTCAAGTTACAGGACCCCAAATGGTATCCCAGGAGACCTCCAAGTACTGTTCAATAACTGGCCAAAATATCCAAAAAAAAAAAGTCACCTCATTCCAAGATGTAGGGCATACTTCACCAAATTGAGATCACCACTCGTTAGAATCTTGTCTACTGGAGTTTTGCCTCCCAGCACTTCTTGTAAACCCTTGTGTCACCCCTTCTGACTTTCCACTGATTTTTCAGCTGTTTAATTTTAAAGTGTATATAATTTACCCATGAGAAGTCAAGATCTTTAAAAACAGGAAACAAAGGCAGAAAACAGAAAAAAATTCAGTACACACAGAGAAAGAATTTTCAAAAGGGTATCAAATTTTACATTTTACTAACAGAAAGAAGCCTTTATACTTACAGTTGGTACATATTCCGATGGAAATTTGTTTGTTGTGTAGGATATCAGGAGACATGTTTTACCAACAGCACCATCGCCCACAACAACACACTTAATTGTCTGCATTGCTGAAATAGTTTTGTATCCACTTTAAATATTTCAAATCTGATGTTGACCTGCAAAAAGATTAAAGACATGTTTGTTTATGCTTATATATGTATTTTTTTTTCCTCACTTAGCAACAGGTTAAGGCACTCAGAGCAAGAAAAGAACTAGCACAATTATTATGGCTAAAAGAACCCAATAAGAGAAACAATGACTTGCTATAAGTTACAATAACAAATAAGGTTCATTTCTAAGTTTCTGATCCCTGGCTGTTTCAACTTCTTAAGTGTTATTTCAGAAGGTCCCAACTGGTGTGATAAACAGCAAATTTATTTTTATAATGAAAAAGAAGAGACTGTATCAGAGAAAATTCCACATACTGTACTAAATATTATTTTGTGAAAGCTTTTCTTCGGTTACACGTGCACACACACCTGTATGTATGCATGTATGTGAACTAGACTGCAATACAAAGGCCACCGCTTTAAAGAATGGTTCATTATCCAGCCTTACTCAGCCTTACTCAGGCTCTGACCAACAAGCAGCAGAGCCTCACACGAATTATATGAGTAACGTGAGGAACTGAACAAAGAACAGGGTGATCGCTGGCCTCAGCAGCCGTTTTAGCACCAGAATGCCTAGTCCAAAACCTACATTTTTATAATGAAAAGTCAGATTGCTCTAAAGCATACTGACTTATAAACAGATACTACAGCTTCTCTTATTCGAGTTCTCCTCAATTTTAAGAAGTTATCAATTACAAGTACCAAAGAGTCATTAATTTGAGAAACTTTTTTTCATTTAAACATCTCTAAAGTCAGAATGTATCTTTATTGAGTCTCTTACAATCATTATCAGCCATTTTTCCCCCACATTTTGACTTCTATGAAATTGGAATCTTAGATTCAATGAAATACTTTAACAGTTTTCTGAAAGAATAAAAAGAAATACCACCCAATATATACCTAAATTTTAAGATTTATTTATATGTAAATTAATTTAAATTATAATCCTAAAAGGGTTTAATTAAACATAAAAATACAGAACCACCTAACTCTTGGTCAGATGCCACCATGCTCCTATAGCACCATTCACAACAATTAATCATAACAATTTATAAATGCCTATTAACATCCCTGTAAATGAACCTATAGTACCTCAAGCACCACTATACTTCTAGCACTGAGCACTTCTAGACTGGCACACTGCGAGTTGTTGAAAGGATGCAAAAATCAAGAACACGAAATTACACTAGTGTGAGTAACCTACAGGAAATACACACTCTCCCGTTCCTCATCAAAATTATCTGCAGTATATTTTTCTTTTTTTAAACAGGGTTTTACTCCCATACCCTAAGCTGGAGTGCAGTGGCACAACCTCAGCTCACTGCAACCTCCACCTCCCAGACTCAAGCAATCCTCCCACCTTGGCCTCCCAAGTAGCTGGAACCACAGACACATGCCACCATGACTGGCTGGGTTTTTGTTTTGTATTGGTTTTGGTTTGGGTTTTTTTAAGAGATGGGGTCTCACTGTTACCCAGGCTGGTCTTGAATTCCTTGGCTCAAGCAATCCACTCGCCTTGACCTCCCAAAGTCCCAAAGTGCTGGGATTACATGCATGAGCCACTGCAGCCAGCCATATTTATCTTTCTTTATTCAACTTCCTTTTATATCTCTTTTTTCCTTCTCCTTTCCCTTTTATGCACTAAGAAGCACCCATACAAATACAGCATTAAAGGTTAACAACCCTGATCCCTAAGATCAATTACTGGTTAAATCTAAAAGCACTCTCAAATAATAGTAAGCAGCAAACACTTATACAGCATTTACTAAGTGCCATGTACTGTTCAAAACATGTTACACATATTCACACATTTCATCCTCCCAAAAAGCCTATGATGTGCTATATTATCCCTATTTTACAAGCAAGAAGAGTGAAGCTCAGCAAGTAAGCAAGCCAAGGCTATTCAGCCAGTAAGTGGTAGAACTGTAATTTAAACCCAAGCAGTCTGACTCTCAAGTCCCTGCTTGTTTTTTGCGTGTGTGTGTGTGTGTGTGTGTGTGTGTGACAGAGAGAGAGAGACTCTCATTCTATCGCCCAAGCTGGAGGGCAGTAAGACAGAGAGAGAGAGAGAGAGAGAGAGAGTCTCACTCTATGGCCCAGGCTGGAGTGCAGTGGCGTGATCTCTGCTCACTGGAATCTCTGCCTCCCGGGTTCAAGCGATTCTCCTGCCTCAGCCTCCAGGGCAGCTGGGATTACAGGCGCCCGCCACCACAACTGGATAATTTTTGTATTTTTAATAGAGACAGGGTTTCACCATGTTGGCCAGGCTGGTCTTGAACTCCTGACCTCAACTAATCCAACTGCCTGGGCCCCCCAAAGTGCTAGGATTATAGGTGTGAGCCACCGTGCCCAACCTCAAGTACCTGCTCTTACTAAACATTACATTACACTACACTGAGAAGTGACATTAATCAAAACAAATATAATCAGTGCTAGTGGAGTGACGAGTATATATCCATGAGTTACCAGCAATGCAAAGAGGAAAGCAAAAATAAAGAAGAGGAAGCAAAAAACAGGGGCCAAGCTCATTTCCTGTTTTTCACCCTGCACATAACTACTGAATTTCATTGGGAGAAGGGAGTAAGATAAGAGTTTGCTCTTCCCCTTTCTATTTATCTACAATCTTCCACTTCTTAGACTTCTCAACCTGACTGCTCAGCAATTTGTTACAAACTGGTTGGTTGTGAGTCCCCTGTTAAGCCTGGGTTCTGGAGTCAGAGTGGCTCTACCACACTCTAGCTATTCAACCTCTGTGTTATTCATCCTCTGTGTAGCTTGGTTTCCCCTTCTCTAAAAATGAAAACAGTACTACCTTTCTCATAAGGTAAACTAAGATAATACATGTAAAGAACTTGCAACAGTGCTTGGCATACAGTACATGCTTAGTAAATGTTAATTATTAGTCTTCAACAACTAATGGTACCTTTAAGTCAATATAAGGAATTCTAAAACAGCAACAATTCGCAAACTTCTTAGAAACTCATAACACCTTTTATCTCCAAGATAATTACAGTACAGTCAGCCTTCCATCTACACAGATGCAGAACCCAAAGATACAGACGGCTAACTGTACTATGACATTTTATATAAGAAACTTGAGCATTCCAGGATTGTGTATCCTTGGAGAGCTCTGGAATCAATCCCCTGTGATATCAAGGGACAATTATACTAATTGTTCTCAGTACAAATGTAGTCAAATGTAGAGTTACCATTACAAAGATGGTCATTTCAGAGTCAAGTTCTAATTAAGACTATTCTGCAAAGTATTTGGCATGTATTAATAATTGTTTCATGTGTTAAATAAAACTATAGGAGGCTACCGTAGTAGACTAATCTCCTGCACTAGGCCCCAAGTGACCAGACTAAAAATCAAAATGGAGTCACTCATGCTAAAGTTTCACATCACTAAACTT
The DNA here is from genome assembly GCF_037993035.2 of Macaca fascicularis. Classification (NCBI taxonomy): domain Eukaryota; kingdom Metazoa; phylum Chordata; class Mammalia; order Primates; family Cercopithecidae; genus Macaca; species Macaca fascicularis. Next base: position 213,057,093 of record NC_088375.1, read on the forward strand.
AAATTTAGTTGTTATCTGACCTTCTGAGAAACAGGAGAGATGACAGCCAGTTTTCCAAACAGGCCACTTCCAATCTTCAACTGGAATGATAATGAAGTTCCCTCTGCTTTAATCCTTACACAAAAAAAGCAGCCTGAAGTAACCTGATATTAACTAATAAGTTATTTTTCTATTGTTCTGTCTTCTCCCTGTCCCTGCCTTACAAGAAAGGTAGCTTTGAAACAACTAATAGGCCCTTTGTTCTTTGCTTCCCCTTTTCTCAGCTCTTCTGTCTATTAAGCCAACCTCTTGTGCTCAGTTCCTTCGAACACTTACTCTGTTTTGTGGAATGAAGCATTGCCAAATTCTAAAATCGCAATAAAGCCAAGGGAGATTTAAATTTGTTGTAGTTTTGCCCTTTAACACACATATTAAACAGCACAGTGGCTCACCTATAATCTTTGCACTTTGGGAGGCCAAAGTGGGAAGATCACTTGAGCTCAGGAGCTCAAGACCAGCCTGGGCAACATAGTAAGACCTGGCCTCTATTTCTTTTTTTTTTTTTTTTAATGTCACCAGATACTCCACAAATTGGGGTGGGTAAAGGGAGCAATCATGGGAGAGACTTTGGGTTTTGCAATATATATAGGCCAGACATGTTCATATACCCTACATTAATTCCCTATTGAATAATGTCAAACCACTATGGCAGCAAAGAGGCCACATAGAAACAATTACCATTCTGCTAACCAGAAAATTTATTCTGCGCGGAGCGCAGTGCCTCACACCTGTAATCCCAGCACTCTGGGAGGCCGAGGCAGGCAGATCACAAAGTCAGGAGATGGAGACCATTCTGGCCAACACCGTGAAACCCCATCTCTACTAAAAATACAAAAAACTAGCTGGGCGTGGTGGCACACGCCTGTAGTCCCGGCTACTCAGGAGCCTGAGGCAGGAGAATCGCTTCAACTCGGCAGGCGGAGGCGCACTGCAGTGAGCCAAGATAGCGCCATTGCACTCCAGCCTGGGCGACAGAATGGTCTCAAAAAAAAAAAAAAAAGAAAGAAAAGAAAAGTTATTTTGCACCAATAACTGAATCCTACCTCTTTTTAACAGTGAAGTTCATTTGTACCACAACTTAGAATTGGAGTTGGGCAACTTACAGCATAAAAAATGATTTTGCAGGGTCAGGTATGGTGGCTCACACCTCTAATCCCAGCACTTTGGGAAGACAAGGTGGGGAGATTGCTTGAACCCAGGAGTGTGGGACCAGCCTGGGAAACAGAGTGAGACCCCATCTCTACAAAAATAAAAAATTAGCTGGGTGAAGTGGCACACACCTGTAGTCCCAGTTACCAGGGAGGCTGAGGTGGGAGGATTGCTTGAGTCCAAGGCTGCAGTTGGCTATGACTGTGCCACTGCCCTCCAACCTGGGTGACAGAGCAAGACCCTGTCTCAAATTTTTTTAAAATGATTCTGCCAATCATAAGGAAATAAAATTGTGAAATAAGGTATATCTCTTCCTTCTTTCCTTCCTGGCATCTACTCTTCCAATACCCGTATCTTCTTTTTTATTTTTCTCTTTTCTTTTTTTCTTTTTCTCTTTTCTTTTTTTCTTTTGGAGACAAGAGTCTTGCTCTGTCACCCAGGCTGGAGTGCAATGGCGCGATCTCGGCTCACTGCAACCTCCGCCTCCCGGGTTCAAGCGATTCTACTGCCTCAGCCTCCCAAGTAGCTGGGACTACAGGCATGCGCCACCACGTGTGGCTAATTTTTGTACTTTTTTTTAGTAGAGACTGGGTTTCGCCATGTTGGCCAGGCTGGTCTCGAAATCCTGACCTCAGGTGATCCACCCGCCTTGGCCTCCCAAGTGCTGGGATTATAGGCACGAGCCACCACACCTGGCCCTCTTCTAGGTTCTTAACACTAGGGGAATCCTAATATCCTTTGAGAACCTCAGAGCTACAGCGCCTGAAATTTTAAGTCCATGCGCTATAGCTTTTAAAAGGCTATGGAACCCTCTCTATGGTATCATTATGATTGGCTGGCTGCCATCTAAACTCCACCAGACAATCCCCGAGCAAACGATCCGTATGGAGGAAGGGGAGACTCCCAGCTACAAATGCCCTATTTTCCCGTGCCCGTTCATTCTAGGCACATACAGCAATCTTAAGATCTGAGATTAAATACTTGCTAATAAGTTTTACAAAAAAACTTATGTTCTCAATCAGATTACATCCCTTATAAAACTATGTCAAGTATTAATAGTAACTGTGAATAAAAGGCAAGCCAGATTTTTGGTAATACACTGTGGCAATATTTAGTATCTGTCCCCAGTTCCTAGCAGAGAGCTCCTAAAATCCCTAGGAATTTCCTGAGTGATGAGTGTCTTTTGTTTTTCATAACAAATTCCCACCTGAATTTATGTTAACAAAGTGACAGGGTGGCAGTGGAAGGCATGCGAGGAATCCTCAGGATGGGGCTGGGTCACCAGAAAGACAAAGTGACTAGAGGGATGTAACTTTCAGCCCCATGCACCAACCTCCAGAGAGGGGAGGAGGGCTGGAAACTGAGCTCTATGAAAACTCCAGAACAGGAGATTTGGAGCGCTTCCAGGTCTGTGAACATTTCAAGGTGAGGGGAAAACAGGTCCTGGGAGGGCAACACTTGAAGCCTTCCCCACCCACAACCATGCCCTATATATCTCTTCCATTTGGCTGTTCGTGAGTTGTATCCTTTATGACAAAGGCATAAAGGTAAGTAAAATGTCTTCCTGAGTTCTGTGAGTCATTCTACCTAATAATCAAACCTAAGAAGGGCCATGGGAATCCCAAAATTCGTAGTCTACCGGGCAGAGGTGTAGGTAGCCTAGGCACTGCATTTGTAGCTGCTGCCTAAAGTGAGGGCGGTCTTGCAAGACTGCGCCCTTAAACTGTGGGGTGGGAGTATCAGAATAAAACTGTTAGTAAACTGTTAGTATCAGAACTGAATTTTCTTTTTCTGACACCACATTCCCTCTAATCCAAAGCACACTAAAAGTAAAGTTGTCTTCACGTGAAATACATTTGCCCCTGAAGTAACCCATTTTCATACTTAGGATACAAAAAAGAAAAGGCACTACAGAAATCAAGAGAATGACTCAATTTCACAATCTTCCTTATCAGTTCAACAGAAGGACTAGTCTGGTTGTGGGATTAAACAGAATAAAATCAGAACTAGTTGTCTCTCCTGTCAAATCCAGCCACTTTGGAAAATGCAGCTTATATAATCTTCTGTTGTAAGTTATAGTAGCATATCTAATGTTCAATTTTTTAAACATCTGCCCATGCATGTGATTTTTAGGCAACCAAAAGTACTCAAACCACAGGAATGTATTCCATGCATTCACATGTATGCAGGTGTGCTAACAACTGTCTTGTTTGCAAAACTTTCTTGTTTGCTTCTATATCACAGAAGATATGTAACAAAAAGCATACAGCTGGCCTTATATGTTTGTTAGAAATGCTTGTTCCGGCCAGGCGCGATGGCTCACACCTGTAATCCCAGCACTTTGGGAGGCCGAGGCGGGTGGATCACAAGGTCAGGAGATCGAGACCATCCTGGCTAACACGGTGAAGCCCCATCTCTACTAAAAATACAAAAAATTAGCCAGGCATGGTGGCGGGTGCCTGTAGTCCCAGCTACTCAGGAGGCTGAGGCAGAAGAATAGGGTGAACCCGGGAGGCGGAGCTTTCAGTGAACCGAGATCGCTTCACTGTACTGCAGCCTGGGCGACAGAGAGAGACTCCATCTCAAAAAAAAAAAAAAAAAGAAATGCTTATTCCTCGGTGCTGTAAAGAAATAGCATTTGAACATAAATTTCATTTTCTCAGCAAGGCCATTTATATCTTCTGCAGAAAGGGTACACTTGCCAGCAGTTTTGCCATGAAGGTATACCAAGCAAAGGAGACAGGGTCATTTATAACCTGATGCGTCTATCCTACTGCTGTGTCCGGTTTTTATTGGCTGGAACGGGACCTCACATTTTGTATTTGTCCTGACAGGCTAGCAACTTACAACTTTTAAAAAGAGGCAAAGGCAGCCAGGCACAGTGGCTCACACCTGTAATCCCAGCACTTTGGGAGGCTGAGGCAGGCGGATCATGAGGTCAGGAAATCAAGACCATCCTGGCTAACATGGTGAAACCCCGTCTCTACTAAAAATACAAAAAAATTAGCCGGGCATGGTGGCGGGCGCCTGTAGTCCCAGTTACCCAGGAGGCTGAGGCAGGAGAATGGCGTGAAACTGGGAGGTGGAGCTTGTAGTGAGCCAAGATCGTGCCACTGCACTCCAGCCTGGGTGACAGATGGAGACTCATCCCCCCCCAAAAAAAAAAAAGAGGCAGAGGAGAACAAAGGAAGGAGGAAGTAACTTGTGGAATGCTGAGAAAGGCAAAAACACCTTCCAATAAGGAAGAGGAAGAGGCTATGACCTGATGCTTGCTTGGACCAATATAAGCATGCCAGGGCAAATATTTAGGCTAAATTATGGGAGCTAAGAACATAAAGTACACTGACTTATTTATTACGGCTAGCAGATATTTAAGAATGTTAGCACAGGTCTTTGAATACATTTTGCTTTTAAGAGAAGTTACTATTTATTTTGAATTAGATCGGTGGGGGGAGTCTTTGAAGAGGAATCTCTACTTTACCTCTTACATGTTCAACTAAGAATACAACATTGCTTAGACAATCCTACCCAGAGGCTGGGCACAAGGCTCACGCCTATAACCCAGCACTTTTAGAGGGGCCAAGGCACGTGGATTGCTTGAGGCCAGGAGTTCAAGACCAACCTAGGCCACATGGCAAAACTGCATCTCTACCAAAAATACAAAAATTAGCTGGGCACGGTGGCACGTGCCTGTGGTCCCAGCTACTTGGGAGGTTGAGGATCACCTCGGCCCAGGAGATGGAGGTTTCAAGTAAGGCAAGATTATGCCACTGCACTCCAGCCTGGGCAACACAGAGAGACACTATCTCAAAATAAAAAACAAAAAATAAAAAAAAAGTTCTACCAAGGCTAGGTGTGGCAGCTCACGCCTGTAATCCCAACATTTTGGGAGGCCAAGGCAGGAGGATCACTTGAGCCCAGGAAGTCACCAGTTTGGGCAACATGGCAAAACCCCATCTCTACAAAAAATACAACAACAACAACAACAAAAATAGTGGTGGCATGTGCCTGCAGTCCCAGCTACTAGGGAGGCTGAGGTGAGAGATCAACTGAGCCGGGAAGGTCAAGGCTACAGTGAGCTCTAGTCAAACCACTGCACTCCAGCCTGGGCAAGAGAGGAAGACCCTGTCTCGGCCAGAAGTGGTGGCTCACACCCGTAATCCCAGCACTTTGGGAGGCTGAGGCGGACGGATCAGGTCAGGTGTTCAATACCAGCCTGGCCAACATGGCGAAACCTGGTCTCTACCACAAATACAAAAATTTTCCGGGTGTGAAGGTGCTCACCTGTAGTCCCAGCTATTTGGGAGGGTGAGGCAGAAATGCTTGAACCCAGAAGGCAGAGGTTGCAGTGAGCCGTGATAGTGTCACTGCACTCCAGCCTGGGGACAGAGTGAGACTTCGTCTCAAAAAAAATAAAATAAAATGGAGATTACAATAAAATTTTTCCTCAAAATATTCAAGACTTGTAGATTTACTCATTCATTCAACAAGCCTTTACTAAGCACCTACCATGTGCCAAGCTTTGTCCTATATGTAGGCATACCCCATAATTCGCATAACGAAGTTCACGCCCTCTTGGAGCAACAATTCCAGTGGGGTACACAAACAATAAACAAGCATCATGGTCCTTCAATAACACTATCAACTGACATCCTTACATGTAACTTTCTCATTCTAGTCTCTTAACTAAGAAACAGCAGGTAGCCAGAACACAGCACAAGCTGAAGCCAGCATGGCACCAGAGCACAAGACCAAGTTCTCCAAGAACCTGCTGCACATGAAGTTCATGCAAAGAGGACTGGACTCAAAAACTAAGAAATGACTAGAAGAGGAAGAAAATAAAATTAGTTAAGAGCACTGGTACTCAGATTTGCTAGAGCTTAATAAAAGTAAAGAATTTCCTAACAGAAGAGGAGCATCTCTTGTTATGTGAAGATCATTTCTATGGAAGGAATGTCATTCATCAGATTTACTCCTGAGGTTGAGAAATTAATGCTTCAGATGAATACTAAGAACAAAGCAGATATTGTAGATGGAACAGTGGAATTTTATGTGTCAGAAGAAGAAGAAGAAATGGCTAGAAGAGCCGGGCGCGGTGGCTCACGCCTGTAATCCCAGCACTTTGGGAGGCCGAGGCGGGCGGATCACAAGGTCAGGAGATCAAGACCACGGTGAAACCCCGTCTCTACTAAAAATACAAAAAATTAGCCGGGCGCGGTTGTGGGCGCCTGTAGTCCCAGCTACTCGGGAGGCTGAGGCAGGAGAATGGCGTGAACCCGGGAGGTGGAGCTTGCAGTGAGCCGAGATCGCGCCACTGCACTCCAGCCTGGGCGACAGAGCGAGACTCCGTCTCAAAAAAAAAAAAGAAATGGCTAGAAGAAATGGCTAGAAAATGAGACCTTGGTGGGGACAACAGGAAAAATGTTTGCCAAAAAGGGAGGTCAAGCCAATTATGAAGACAATGAAAATGGAGACCTACAACTAATTAAAGCAAAGAAAATGTTCTTAAAGCCCCACGATCAAAATAGACACCTTAAGAGATGGCTCAGAGATGCCTTGAGAAAGTTAGCAGCATGTTTTGTAACTAGTCCTAATGGTGCCTCTATAGTTATTAATACTGTAACGTTTATTTGTAAAGACATGTATAATTTTAGAAACATGCTGTTTTTAAAACGGATGTGTAATGGATGTTATACATCCTCTGCTAAATGGTACTGAGTGAATTTTTAGCCCTTGATCTTCAAATATACAGGTTTCCTAAAGAGTTTTTTTTGTTGTTGTTTGTTTTGTTTTTTTTTTTTGAGACAGGGTCTCACTCTGTCACCTAGGCCAGAGTGGAGTGGCTCAATCATGGCTCACTGCAGCTTCAACCTTCCTGGGCTCAAGGGATCCTCCTCCCATCTCAGCCAAATCTTGGGTGCCTGGCCTTACAACTTACCCTATTTTCAAGCTACCCTTCCACTACAAAACCCCTCCTTCTCTGAGACCTTTCCTAACTAGTCCAGGTATCAAAACTGCCCCATCCACCTGACTTCCTGCTATGATCAGAATGTCTGTGTCCCAAAATTAATAAGCTGACACCTGATCATCAGTGTGATGTTGTCAGAAGGTGAGACTGTTGGGAGGTGATTAGGTCAAGAGGGCAGAGTCCCCTCATCCCCAAATGGGATTAGGGGCCTTATGAGAGACCTCAGAGAGCTCCCCCACCCCTTGCACCATGCAAGAGGACACAGCAAAAAGGAACAAACTGGTCTGGGCGCAGTGGCTCAGACCTGTAATCCCAGCACTTTGAGAGGCCGAGGCGGGCGGATCATCTGAGGTCAGGAGTTCAAGACCAGCCTGGCCCACATGGTGAAACCCTGCCTCTACTAAAAATACAAAAACCAGCCGGTGGCGTACGCCTGTAACCCCAGCTACTCAGGAGGCTGAGGCAGGAGAATCGCTTGCTTGGGAGGTGGAGGTTGCAGTGAGCTGAGAGCACCACTGCACTCCAGCCTGGGCAACAGAGTGAGACTCTGTCAAAAAAAAAAAAGAAAAAGAAAAAACCAACCATCTGTGAACCACAAAGCAGGCCCTCACCAAACATCAAATACGCCAGCACCCCAATATCATCCTTCCCAGGATCCTGAACTGTGATAAGATTCTGTCATTTACAAGCTACTCAGTCTATGGTATTGTTAAAGAAGCCCAAACGGACTAAACAGAACCCACCGCAAGGCCCTTCTTAGCTCTCAAACCTTCTCATGCTCCGTTCCCCTGTACTCTCCATGTTCTATACATAGGTCTCTTTACCTCCCCAAACGTGCCAGGCTCTGTCCTGCCTTCAGGTCTTTTTTGGCCCAATCTCTGCTCACCACAACCTCCGCCTCCCAGGTCCAAGTGATTTTCCAGCCTCAGCCTCACAACTAGCTGGGATTATAAGGCATGTGCCACCATACCTGGCTAATTTTGTATTTTTAGTAGAGATGGGATTTCTCCATGTTGGTCAAGCTCGTCTCAAACTCCCAACCTCAGGTGATCTGCCCCCCTCAGCCTCCCAAAGTGCTGGAATTACAGGTGTGAGCCACTGCACCCGGCCATGCCTTCAAGTCTTTAACAGCAATACTCCTGCCCCTGCTCTTAAAGCTTTTGGCTTCTCACTCTCCAGATCTCAGCTCAAATCATCATCTCCTCCCAAAGCCCTCCCCTGACCACATTATCCAGGGCAATAGTGCCCTCCCTCCTTACACTCTTATCATATTACCTTATTTCCTTTATTGTAAGGTCATAATCTATAATTATCCCATTTATCTGTTATATGGCAGTAGAAACAGACTTTTAAAAATAAGGAAATCTCCATAAAGGCAGTAACTGCTGTATGCCCACAAAATAGCTCAATACCAGTCACACAGGACACACTGAATAAATGAATCACAGAAGTAATTAACCATGTTATTTTTAGTCACATATGCCTAATGTTTATTCTAACAGATTTTTTTTTTTTTGAGACAGGGTCTCACTCTGTCACCTAAGCTGTAGCACAGTGGTGCAATTTGTGCTTACTGCAACCTCTGCCTCCTACGCTCAAGCGATTCTCCCACCTCAGCCTCCCAAGTAGCTGAGACTACAAGCATGCACCACCTCACTGCACCCAGCCCCTCTAACAGATTTTAAGCTCTCTGAGGGAACGACTAGGCTTATACTTCTTTTTTTTTTTTTTTTTTTTTGAGACGGAGTCTAGCTCTGTCGCCCAGGCTGGAGTGCAGTGGCCAGATCTCAGCTCACTGCAAGCTCCGCCTCCTGGGTTTACGCCATTCTCCTGCCTCAGCCTCCCGAGCAGCTGGGACTACAGGCGCCCGCCACCTCGCCCGGCTAGTTTGTTTGTTTTTTTTTTTTTTTTAGTAGAGATGGGGTTTCACCGTGTTAGCCAGGATGGTCTCGATCTCCTGACCTCGTGATCCGCCCGTCTCGGCCTCCCAAAGTGCTGGGATTACAGGCTTGAGCCACCGCGCCCGGCCTAGGCTTATACTTCTTTATTCCCCCTCCCAATGCAGCCAATACAATACTGAACAATATATTAAAGGCAGGAAAAAATAAAATTCTTAAATGTCTTTTAAAACTTTGTTGACTAAAGTAGTAATACGAAAAAAACGCCCAGGCACAGTGGCCTGTAATCCCAGCACTTTGGGAGGCCAAGGCAGGTCAATTACTTGAGGTCAGCAGTTCAAGACAAGCCTGGCCAACATGGTGAAATCCCGTTTCTGCTAAAACTACAAAAAATTAGCCAGGCATGGTAGCACATGCCTACAATCCCAGCTACTCAGGAGGCTAAAGCTTGAGAATCACTTGAACCCAAGAGGTGGCGGCAGTGAGTTGAGATCATGCCACTGCACTCCAGCCTGGTTGACAGTGACTCTGACCAAAAGAGAAAAAAAAAGAGATTTTTAAAGACACGCAAATATGGGTTCCAATCTTAACTCCACCTCAATGTGTACGATCCTGGCAAGTTACTTCACTTCTATGCCTTAACTTTCTCGTCTACAAATTGACATCTAATTCACAAGACCACTACAGAGAAATGAGATAATGTATATAAAGCAACTAGTAAGAGAGAGTAAATACCTAATATGGCACCTTATTCTTATTAAAAATTAAAACTTGCAGAAACAGCCCTAAAAAGATTAGAAGAGTTAAGTAAAAGCATCTAAATACTATGAATAACAGGGAATTCAGAAAAATCCTTGCTTCTACTATACAGGGTTATTTGCTAATTTGATCAATCCTTTCAGAAATCCCTTCACTCCAATCTCAAAGAGCAATTTAATTTAATAAGTGTAACATTTGTAGCCAAGAGATTCAAAGTATCACAGAAAGGGCTGTAACCCACCTCGCCCTATTTTAAGAGACAAAATACCCTAATCACACAGCTAGTATTTCTCAAGTCTCTAACATGCCCAAGGAAGACTGTTACAGAGTTGCAGTGAAGAGGATATGCTTTCAATCAAGCAGCCCTAAAGCTCATATGCCCATTCTTGTGTGATTCTGGGCAAGCTACTTAAAACTCTTTAAGCCTTGCTTCTTTTGTAAAATAGACAATAGTATCACCATCACAGGTTGTCACTCTGCAAAAAGCACTTAACACTCAACTATGAACTCTATCAATAATCCAAACATGCCGGGCGCGGTGGCTCACGCCTGTAATGGGAGGCCGAGGCGGGCGGATCACAAGGTCAGGAGATCGAGACCACGGTGAAACCCCGTCTCTACTAAAAATACAAAAAATTAGCCGGGCGCGGTTGTGGGCGCCTGTAGTCCCAGCTACTCGGGAGGCTGAGGCAGGAGAATGGCGTGAACCCGGGAGGCGGAACTTGCAGTGAGCCGAGATCGCGCCACTGCACTCCAGCCTGGGCGACAGAGCGAGACTCCGTCTCAAAAAATAATAATAATAATAATAATAATAATAATCCAAACATGCAGGCAATTTAGAATCTTCTCTACCACGCCTGTAATCCCAGAGTGCCTAGGTGAGTGGATCACCTGAGGTCAGGATTTCGAGACCAGCCTGACCAACATGGTGAAACCCCATCTCTACTAAAAATACAAAAATTAGCCAAGTGTGGTGGCAAGTGCCTGTAATCCCAGCTACTCAGAAGGCTGAAGCCAGAGAATCGCTTGAACCCGGGAGGTGGAGGTTGCAGTAGGCCGAGCTTGCGCCACTGCACTCCAGCCTGGGCAACAGAGCAAAGACTCTCAAAAAAAAAAAAAAAAAGAAAAAAAAAAATATTCTCTAGGCAATCTTCTATAGCAGTCGGTGTTCTAAACTCCATCAAAGTGAAAGTCAATCATACTCCCCTGAAAACAAAGTAAGAGCACTCACAAGGCCAGGCACAGTGGCTCACACCTGTGATCCCAGCACTTTGGGAGGCCGAGGCGGACGGATCACCTGAGGTCAGGAGTTCCAGACCAGCCTGGCCAACATGACAAAACCCAACTTGACTAAAAATACAAAAATTAGCAGGCACGATGACACACACCTGTACTCCCAGCTACACAGGAGGCTGAGACAGGAGAACTGCTTGAACCCAGGAAGCAGAGGCTGTGGTGAGCCAAGATCACGTCATTATACTCGGGCTTGAGTGACAGAGCGAGACGCTGTCTCAAAAAGTTTAAAAAAAAGAGCATTCACAGAGTATTTGATTAGAAGGGAAGAAAGATTACAGTAAGATTTTCCCTCAAAATATTAGGAAAACACAAGGTTTTGGTTTTTGTTTTTGATGCCCTTCACATATATTTCCACTTCAGGTAATTTATCCAAAAAGAAGAAAATACTTTATCAAGAAACAATGACATGCTATACCATTAAAACAGTTAATGTAACAAAAAAAAGAAAATTAAGTAGTAATACACCACAGGATGAAACATTAAACATATTAAAAATGATTGTGAAGGCCTGGCGCAGCGGCTCACGCCTGTAATCCCAGCACTTTGGGAGGCCGAGGCAGGAAGATCATATGAGGTCAGGAGTTCGAGACCAGCCCGGTCAACATGGCAAAACCCCATCTCTACTAAAACTACAAAAATTAGCCGGTGTGGTGGTTCGCACCTGTAATCCCAGCTACTTGGGAGGCTGAGGCACGAGAATCACTTGAACCCGGGAGGTGGAGGTTCCAGTGAGCCGTGATGGCATCACTGCATTCCAGTCTAGGTGACAAGAGCAAGACTCTGTCTCAAAAAAAAAAAAGGTTGTGGAGGCTACCAACAAGGTAATACAATGTTATTAAAAGCACACAACTGTTAAACCCTTTTTTGTTCTAAAGGGGGAAAAAAGCACAAAAGAATTTAACAGTAGTTGTGCCGGTATGTGTGCAGTTAAACAAGATCCCAAGCACCTAACAGACCCTCTCTAATTAGGACACAAATTAGGACCTAAAATATCTGTTAAAATAGGATTTTGTTCTTCCAAGAACCAACTCTATTAACTTATTACAAAAGTTATCGAAGTAAGATATCTAAATGCCTATTACAGCATTACCCTGGGTAAGAGAAATCTTGCCTTCAAAGGCCTTTAAAACATTTCAATAATTTACTAAATGCCTACTCCGTGCCAAATACTATGCTAGAAAGTTCATCATACGTCATCTAGCATACTTTACTGGTTATAAGCAGAACAGACTAACAACTGTAGTAGTCTCAGATCGCTACAATTCTACACTATAAACTACAAGTGCCACAGATTTTCAGAGTAAACATGGGAGAGTAATCTAGAATAATGTGAGAATAAATCTCTAGTTAGATGGGAGTATCAGGAGAAAAAGCACAACCAAGCATGCAAAGTGGAAGAAAGAAACAAAAAAACCATGAGTCCAAGTCACATAGACTCTAAAATCTAGGCAGAACAGTCACTTCTTTCATATCCATGAACAGCGTTTTAGGAGTATCAATATTGTACCTGTATTCCAAGGTGGACTACCAAAGACAAACAGATAGTCAAGGAACTCGGCTAAGAAACTAGGGTAATAATCTAAGATTGAAATGGAGGATCTGTCCCGGGGTAGTAGCATAGAAATAGAGAAAAGGTCATCAGATTGAAGGTGGAGGGTTTAAGGAGAAAGTTACAAAGAAGTTTTTTGGTTTGAAAAATTAGAGGATAGGTTTGTACCACAGACAAATGGACACATTCGGAAAAAATTCTCTTTTTTTTTTTAACAGAGCCACGGTCTCACTATGTTGACCAGGCTAGTCTCAAACTGCTGGCCTCAAGCAATCCTCCCACCTCGGCCTCCCAAAGTGCTGGGATTACAGGCATGAGCCACCACACCCAACCAGAAAAAAACTCTTAAGACCAGGCAACTTATGTTCTTAATACATGCACCAAAAAAAAAGACAAATCTTTTCAGAATCAGTACAGAGTAATTTAGTCGTAAGTCTACAAGAATGAAATCATGCCAGCCTATTTCAGAAATTCTAAACAAGCATACATTTGCAGCATAAAATAAGTCACTACATTACCTAGGCAGCAAACGTTGACAAATTGAGAACCTTTCTTTTAAAAGTTATGAGATGAGATGTCAACTACAAAACAATGATTATTTAGACTTTCTTTGCTCTAGCTGACAAGGCAGAAGTACCTACATTCAGATTCTCAGACAATTTGTCTTATAAACCACAAGTCATTTTTTAAATGGGTCAAACAGCAGGGCACGGAGGCTCATGCCTGTAATCCCAGCACTTTGGGAGGCCAAGGCAGGCATTATCACTTGAGGCCAGGAGTTTGAGACCAGCCTGACCAACGTGGTAAAACCTCGTCTCTACCAAAAATACAAAAATTAGCTGGGTATGGTGGCACATGCCTGTAGTCTCAGCTACTCAGGAGGCTGAGGCAGGAGAATCGCTTGAACCCAGGAGGCAGAGGTTGCAGTGAGCTGAGATCATGCCACTGCACTCCAGCCTGGGTGATAGAGTAAGAATCCGTTCTCAAAAAAAAAAAAAAAAAAGGGTGTTCCATGGGGGTGATGGGGAGGATGAAACTCCATCAAACAAGTTTAAGAAACATCAAGTTAGGCCGGGCACAGTGGCTCACACCTGCAATTCCAGCACTTTGGGAGGCCGAAGTGGGCGGATCACTTGAGGTCAGGAGTTTGAGACCAGCCTGGCCAACATGGTAAAATCCCATCTCCACTAAAAATACAAAAATTTAGCCGGGCATGGCGGCAGGCACCTGTAATCCCAGCTACTCAGGAGGCTGAGGCAGGAGGATTGCTTGAACCCGGGAGGCAGAGGTTGCAGTGAGCCGAGATCACGCCACTGCACTACAGCCTAGGCAACAGAGCAAGACTCCATCTCAAAAAAAAAAAAAAAAAAAAAAAAAAGGAAACATCAAGTTAAAATGATTGACAGTCTAACTTCTCTAACCCTTTAAAATAAACTTATATACATTATGATTTCCATGATGAAGATATAATAAAGGGTTTCTTTTTTTTTTTTTTTTTTTTTTCCCCTGAGACAGAGTTTTGCTCTTGTTGCCCAGACTGAAGTACAGTGGTGCGATCTCGGCTCACTGCAACCTCCACCTCCCAGCTTCAAGCTATTCTCCTGCCTCAGCCTCCCAAGTAGCTGGGATTACAGGCACCTGCCACCACATCCAGCTAATTTTTTGTATTTTTAGTAGAGACGGGTTTCATCACATTGGCCAGGCTGGTCTCAAATTCCTGACCTCAGGTGATCTGCCTGCCTTGGCCTCCCAAAGTGTTGGGATTACAGGCATGAGCCACTCTGCCCAGCTAGGTTTCTAATTTATCTGACACCCCAGCCCATGGAAACATCTTTCATATATTCTGAAACACACTAAGCCACACAGGCCTTACTCTAAAATTATCCCCTACCCTCATCTTTACTAGCTTATCAACTATTAGGATGATCGCTAACATTCCCTTTGCCCCTATGATGAATAGAGCAAATAAGCAGCACAAATAAAACAGCAAAATAAAAAAACACTGATATTCATAAAACTATCCTTTCAAGTCATCTGATAAACCAAACTTTACACACTTTAAATTCTAATCACTCATTTTAAAATCTCGTTAATCTTAAACCCTATAATAAAAATGTTTTTTTTGGGAGGCTGAGACGGGCGGATCACGAGGTCAGGAGATCGAGACCATCCTGGCTAACACGGTGAAACCCCATCTCTACTAAAAAATACAAAAAACTAGCCGGGCGAGGTGGTGGGCGCCTGTAGTCCCAGCTACTCGGGAGGCTGAGGCAGGAGAATGGCATAAACCCGGGAGGCGGAGCTTGCCGTGAGCTGAGATCTGGCCACTGCACACCAGCCTGGGCAACAGAGCGAGACTCCGTCTCAAAAAAAAAAAAAAAAAAAGTTTTTTAGGCAAGTAAGTAATATGAATGTATTAATTCCATTTCAGAATTTATCTAAAACTGAGTTCTTCTCCAACAGTATTCAGCTAATGAAACAAATACTAGTAAAGTTGTAATGAAAATCCCTGAAACCAGAGATAAGTGTTATTCAAGTAACATTATTCTTTCACTTCCCACTCCTCTTCATCTGCTTTCATACAGATTTAAAAACAAACTAAAAATATTAAATACTCCTAAACTGTCTTCCAGCAAAGCAAATGAATCATAGCTGAAATCTTGTTTATGTTTTCTTTACTAAATTTATCCTCTTCTCTCATACTCCTTAACACTAATTAACACAATATTCGTTTACTCCACCTCCATCCCCCTCTGGTTTCATCATCTGTTCCTCATTTGATCTGTTTTCAGACACCTCTCCTCCTTCCACAAGGAGTAACGAATTGCGATAATCTGTTTTTTTTTGTTTTTTTAATTTTTTGAAACGGAGTCTCAGCTGTCGTCCAGGCTGGAGAACAGTGGTGCATCTCCGCTCACTGCAGCTTCTGCCTCCTGGGCTCAAGCGATTCTCGTGCCTCGGCCTCCCGAGTAGCTAGGATTACAGGCGCATGCCACCACAGCTAATTTTTTGTATTTTTAGTAAAGACGGGATTTCACCATGTTGGCCAGATTGGTCTTGAACTCCAGACCTCAGGTGATCCACCCAAAGTGCTGGGATTAAAAGCATGAGTCACCGCACCCAGCCTACTGATAATCTTTTAACTGAAAAGGATGTAGACTGTTTCAAATGGCCACTGAAGACACAGAGAATGGACACAGGTAATAAACACAGGTGTTCCTGACACACTGATCCCCCAGTCTCAGGGACAGTCCTAGTCAATTTCTCCTACACCAAATAGTTAAAGAAGGAAAAAGGAAACATCAAAAAATTAATTCAATCTGGTCCTTGAAAAGTAACAACACGCTGGGAGCGGTGGCTCATGTCTGTAATCCCAGCACTTTGGGAGGCCAAGGCAGGCGGATCACCCAAGGTCAGGAGTTCAAGATCATCCAGTCCAACATAGTGAAACCCTGTCTCTACTAAAAGTACAAACATTAGCCAGGCATGGTGGTGTGTGCCTGTAATCCCAGCTACTTGGGAGGCTGAGGCAAGAGAATCACTTGAACCTGGGAGGCGGGGCTGCGGTGAGCCGAGATCCCACCACTGCACTCCAGCCTGGGCAACAGAGCAATTTTTAGACTCCGTCTCAAATAAAAAAGAACAGAAAAATAGCAATAATTTTTTCAGGCGGGCAGCTGAAAAAGATTTTGGTTCTTCACATTCTCCCTTGAAATTGGAAATATGATGTCAGCAAAGAAAGCAGAAAACATTTTTACATTCAACAAGCTTGCCAAGTCTGTATTTCACCTAAATTTTCATAATATGAATTATCCTAATCATATGCTTAGACCATTCCTCTTCACAACAATTAGTTTTCAATAAAATGTCGCTTAAGTTCAAACGTGTAATTAAGGCCCGGTGCTGTGGTGGCACATGCCCATAATCCCAGCTACTAGGGAGGCTGAGGCAGGTGAATCACTTGAACCTGGGAGGCGGAGGTTGTGATGAGCCGAGATTACGCCATTGCACTCCAGCCTCGGCAACAAGAGCAAAATTCTGTCTCAAAAAAAAAAAAAAAAAAATTAAGGCCGGGTGCAGTGGCTCACAACTATAATCCCACAGCTCTGGGAGGCCAAAGTGGGAGGTCACCTGAGGCCAGGAGTTCAAGAACAATCTGGGCAACATAAGAAGTCCCCATCTCCACAAAAAAAAATATATATTTACAATTAGCCAAGTGTGGTGGTGTGTGCCTGTAATCCCAGCTACTTGGGAGGCTGAGGTTGGAGGATCCTTTGAGCCCAGGAGTTCAAGGTTACAGTGAGCTATAATCACACCACACACTGCAGCCTCGGTGACAGAGCAAGACTCTATCTCTAAAAAGAGATATTTTTTAAATTAAAAAATACATAATTCAGCCGGGTACGGTGGCTCACGCCTGTAATCCCAGGCTGAGGCCGAGGTGGGTGGATCACCTGAGGTCGGGAGTTTGAGACCAGCCTGACCAGCATGGGGAAACCCCCCAACACGGAGAAACCCCAGCTCTACTAAAAATACAAGATCAGCCAGGCATGCTGGCACATGCCTGTAATCCCAGCTACTCGGGAGGCTGAGGCAGAAGAATCACTTGAACCCGAGAGGCAGAAGTTGCGGTGAGCGGAGATCGCACCATTGCACTCCAACCTGGGCAACAAGGGCAAAACTCCATCTCAAAAAAAAAAAAAAAAAAAAACTTTAAACAATGTATTAGTTCCCGATAACGAGCAGACATGAGGCAAATCTACATAATAGGCAGGAAACTACAATTCCTTTAAAAACTAAATAGGCTTCAGATTCATTTTCAGATTATGATCCTTGCAATAAATTCTGGTACACTGCCTAAAATAAACCAGGTTATGCTTCCGTAGGAAAATAAAATGAAATAAAGCATTCACATTGTTTCTGAAATTTGAGACATCACTCTAGCAGTCCTGAAGAGGGTGCTTCAAGCCTTAATACACACATAAAAATCATGTGGGGATCTTATTAAAATATGATTCTGAGTCAGTAAGACTGGGATGAATCCTCATAGTTCAAATGAGCTCCCAGGTGATGCTTACGCTGCTGGGTCCACGGACTAGACTGCATACCTGAGGCCTTACACCCTTTGCTTCTATGATAATGGTAAAGATAATGGATAAAAACGTAAAGGAGGCTGGGTGCAGTGGCTCACGCCTGTAATTCCAGCACTTTGGGAGGCTGAGGCAGGCAGATCATCTGAGGTCAGGAGTTCAAGACCAGCCTAGCCTGACTAACATGGTGAAACCCCCACCTCTACTAAAAATACAAAAATTACCCAGGCGTGGAGGCAGACACCTGTAATCCCAGCTACTCAGCAGGCTGAAGCAGGAGAATCACTTGAACCCGGGAGGCAGAGGTTACAGTCAGCCAAGATCACGCCACTGCACTCCAGCCCAGGTGACAGATCAAGACTCTGTCTCAAAAAAAAAAAAAAAAAGTAAAGCAATGCCCACTTCATTTAGAAATGTTTTGGGGCCAGATGTGGTAGCACAGGCCTGTAATCCCAGCACTTTGGGAGGCCGAGGAGGGCAGATCACCTGATGTCAGGAGTTCGAGACCAGCCTGACCAACATGGACAAACCCCATCTCTACTATAAAAATACAAAATTAGCCGGGTGTGGTGACGCATGCCTGCAAACTCAGGAGGCTGAGGGAGAATCGCTTGAACCTGGGAGGCAGAGGTTGCAGTGAGCTGAGATCGCACCATTGCACTCCAGTCTGGGCAACAAGAGCAAAACTCCTTCTCAAAAAAGAAAAAAGAAACGTTTTTGGATTCATCAGATTAGTCCGGGAGAAGGATGGTTATTAAAATGTTTATGTTTGAGGGAAACACAGCTTCTCAAAGATGGCGGGGAAGCGTCCTCAGAGTTGTGCCAAGAGCAAAAATCTATACGGCACTCACTATGTGACAGTGAATAGTCCTCAACACTTCACATATATGAACTAATTCAATCTTCCTAACACTGCAGCACTGTGAGGTAAGCATTATTGCTACCCCTATTTTAGAGGAAGTAAACCTGAGTCACAAAGACGTTACTAAGACTGCACATGGCTAATAAGTGGCAGAACCAGGATGTGAACCCAGGCAGTCTGGTTCCAGAGTCTATGCTTTTAATCACTATAGTAGCAATATATCAATCAAGAACACACAGCAGAATTGAAATGGCAAATGGCAATGACTTAATTTTACAGAAAAGGATGCAAGGTTAAAGGGTAAAGCGTTACAGAACAACAGTAAGTAATAGAGCCTAAATCAGAGTTGCTCTTCAGGTGACAGAGAACCAATGCTTACTGAATACCATGACTTAACAATATAGTTTTCTGCTCTATTAGAAACTGTTCTGGACTTTAGTATAATGGCCAATGCCAAATCTTTGATTTAAAAAATATTTTTCTAAAATTGCAAGGAGGGACACCATACTGGTGGCAGAAAGCCTGGTTTCACTTCATGGAATAAGCAGTTTGAGATCAATGTCCCAGAAGAGTTTTGACATTCAGGACTTAAAATAGCAGCAGCAGCAGAGGTAGCTGAAATGGCAAGTAAAGAAAACTGCTTTAGTAAAAATATTTTGGACTGGAGGGATGAGAAACTAAAAGTAGAAACTAGTAAGACACAAAGCATAACATGACAAGGAATCTGATACAGTAGTGAACAAGTGGCAAAAGTTATTTGCAAACAAAGAAATAAAGGAAGATAAGGAAACAAACATTAAGTGAATAATTTTTAGGAGAGTAAGGGAACTCGTCATCACAGATTTTCTAAGTGACAGTAAGTTGTCCAGACAGTGCAGCTGCAGAAGATACTGAACTAAACAGATGGAAAAAGTCAAGCAAAAGTAGATTAGTAATCACTACTTCAATGAGCCCAAATAAAGATATGGGCTGACCAAGCACAAAAGTTGTCTCAGGAAACACAGCACAAAGACCCATGGAATATTAGGGAAAACGTTAACCCTCAGACATCATCAAATTCATTCACTTGAAAAATATTTCTTAAAACCTACTATTTGTATGGCAGTATTCTAGGCATTAGCAATGGGGTGACCATGTCAGGCCAAAGCCCTGCCTTCACAGAACTTACAATCTAATGATGAAATTTATGTGGAAAAGAACACTGAATAAGGCATTACCATAAAATTCCCAAATGAAGCATTTTAATATAGAGGGATATGTTTATGGAAGATATGTTAATGCAATATTTAACCCTCTCTCCCCTTCAAAGGAAGCCCTGTAGCCTAAGGTGCTCATTAAGTGTTTCTCACCCTCTCAAAAAAAAAAAAAAAGACAAACTCTGAAACAACAGAGAAGTGCATTTAAAATACATCTATAAATAAAAGCACAACTTGTCTTTTACTTCCAAGAAAGTCTGCCAGCGGCACAGCAGCTCATGCCTATATCCCAGCACTTTCAGAGGCCAACGGGGGCAGACAGCTTGAGTTCAGGCATTCCAGATCAGCCTGGACAATATGACCAAACCCCACGTCTACGAAAGATACAAATATCAGCCGCGTCTGGTTGCATGCAGCGGTAGTCCCAGCTACTGCAGAGGCTGAGGTGGGAGGATCAGTTGAGGCTGGAAGGCCGAGGCTGCAGTGAGCTGTGATCACACCACTGCACTCCAGCCTGGGTGACAGGGTAAAACCCTGTCTCAAAAAAAAAATTTTTTTTTTATTTAAGTCCCCATACTACTCTAGGCTATAACATCTGCCTTAGATTCCCAAAAAATTAAGCTTAGTTAGAACAGGTATTGGTTGTAACATGAAAACATTTTAAGAGTAAACAGATGTGATACCTTTCTGGTCTTGAAGAAATTACTGAAAACGAGCTCATTTAATACTTAGTAGATTACCAATCTCGTGTCTCCATCTTAGTATAAACTATAAATTCAAACTACTGTTATTTTCTAAAAGGAAATATACAAATTGATATTTAAAGTTATTAAACATAGAAAGTTCAAGAAAATAAGGCAGATGTGTTCCAATTTTATATGCCTAAAATATTACATCAAGGCTAACAAATGTATTTCAGAAGATCCAAGTTCCACACTTATCCAATGGTCTGTAATGCCTACACACTACAGAAAGCTGCCTTGAACCTACATTCCTTTTAAGTGTTTACCAATCTGTTCTCTACAGAAACGAGAAACAGCGGGAAAGCACTTGTTCGGACATGAACTATCTTTACAACAATGCATTACACAATTAGATCTCATTTGCTTTGCAGTGTTAACATTTTTCTATGTTACTATTGCAGTCGCGGAAGGATATAAAATTTAGGATGTAAACACTCTACGGAACAAAAATTGTGATCTCTGCTTGACCCCAGGAGTTCGAGACCAGCCCGGGCAATATGGCGAAACCCTGTCTGTACAAAAAATACAAAAATTAGCCGGGCATGGGGGTACATGCCTGCAGTACCAGCTACTCGGGAGGCTGAGGTGGGAGGATCACTTGACCCCGGGAGGCGGAGGCTGTGGTGGGCCAAGATCGCGCCACTGCACTCCAGCCTGGGAGTGCAATATCCATTATATTTAGTAACGTCGAGACCCTGTCTCAAAAAAAATAAAAACTGTAATCTCAAAATGAAAATATTAAATTTTTTGCATAAAGATCCAAGTCTCGTTTTCAATAACAAAACTAAAATGTCTAGCATAGATCTGGCATAAACTGATTCTCTTTTCAACACAGCTTCGCCACAAAAAGTACACCTGAATCAACTTAGGGAGGTTCCCAGCATGCCATAATTCATAAAGGAGAAGTCAAACAGTCTGGGAAAGTCATTTTGGACCGAAAAAGTGTTCCCACAAATAAACCCACTTCATTCTAGTATAGTCAAAGGGGCCTCTATTTAAAGTTAATGCCCACGCAAGGGGCCGTGGACGGTGCTGTCTTACACTTTATTCCCTTACACAAACTAATGCTGGGATTTTAAACATTCCTGGCTTTTAGGTGCACTGAAGGCGGTCATGAACACAAGTAACAAGGCTTCAAAACATCATCTGTGAATACGACGCGTTGGGAAGTAGGCAGGACAAGCCACTGGGTGACCAAGGCTGCAAAATGCTGTCTGAATTTAAGTCCCTGACTTGCAGGAGTTAAGTCTCACTCCTTATACCGCGATGACGTAATCTTCCACACTGCATTTCTCTTGGACTTAAAGGGGAGGAAAAACAAACGAACAAAGAAAATTTCCCCCCGATAAGAGGAATTAACCAAGCATCAGAACTACGGTTTCGGGAGGTGGTTAGGTAACTCCCCAAAAGGGAAGCTTCAGCTGAATCGGCAGGGAGCGGGCTGGAGAAGCGGACGGAAATGCTAGCAATTCGACCTCCGCCAGGAAGAGCAGCCTGGAGCCCGGGGCTCGGGGCCACCGCGCCGGGAGGACGCGGCCGGCGCGGAGCGGAGCGCGGACAGGCACCGCCGCGGGCAGCCCGCGAGTTGCCCTCCCGCCGCCGCCCTGCCGCGGCCGCAACGCCGCTCCCCTCCCCCCGCGCCGCAAAATGTCCGCGACGGCGCCCGGCGAAGCAGGAAGTCCAGGCCGCAGCGCAGGGCACAGAACCCAGCTTGTGAGCCCCGGGGACCGGCGCCCGGCCAGGCCCAGGCGCCCGCGAGTCGCTCTGAGGCCCCCGGCACCCAGGCGCCGGCCGCCCTTAGGAGCCCGCGGGGCCGGGCTTGGGGGAAGGGAGCCCGGGCGCCCGGGATGGGTGTGACCCCTTCCTTCCGCCGCTGCCGGTGACAGCCCGGCGCCGCTCGCGCCCCGAGTCCCGGCCGCGCGCCCCTCAGCGGGCGGCCGCCCCCAGCCTCCCCGGCCGCGAACCCCGCCCCGGCTCCCCCACAGAACGCGGACCCGCGCCCGCCCGAAGGACGCAGCGCGAGCCTGGCACTCCCCCAGGACCGGTGCTCCCGAACCCCCCGAGATCCCGCAGATGGGGTGTCCCCGAGAACTGGGAGAGGATGGGGACGGCGGGGACGGGACAGCAGGGTGGCCGCTCCCGCGGGGAACCTCAGGCCCCGTACTCACCTCAGCTTCTTCACCGGGGCGTTGGCAGCACTGCGCGGGGTCTCCTCGGCTGCCGGACAGGGGCACGCACCTGACGTCAGCGCGCAGGAGACGCACAGTTGGGTGCCCGCGGAAGTGGGAGGAACAGGGAAGGGGAAGAGGCTGGGGCGGGTCAAGGCGGTGCCTGGACTGTCCTGGCTCCGCCCGCCTGTCGCGCAGGCGCGGGCCAGCGTAGCTCGTGAGTTCGGGGCTAGGCTCCGCATCTTTTCCCAATGGTTCTATTTGTAATAATACTATGAACGGTAGTATGCAAAGCGCTTCCTCTACCAGTTCTTTGTTTGTTTGTTTGTTTTTCTGAGACAGTCTCGCTCTGCTGCCCAGGCTGGAGTGCAGCGCATGATCTCAGCTCACTGCAACCTCCACCTCTTGTGTTCAAGTGATCCTCCTGCCTCTGCCTCCCAAGTCGCTGGGATCACGGGCACCTGCCACCATGCCAGGCTAATTTTTGTATGTTTAGCTGACACAGGGTTTCGCCATTTTGCCCAGGCTGGTCTCAAACTCCTGACCTCAAGTAAGTGATCCACCTGCCTCAGCCTCCCAAAGTGCTAGGATTACCAGCGTGAACCACCTTGCCCGGCCCACTACCAGTTCTTTTGATCCTTGCAGCCTTGTGAAGCAAGGTATTATCGTCCCATTTTGCAGAGAAGACAGAAGCTTCTCTGAAAGGGCTGGTGATTTGCCCCAGATCACAGGGGTGGATGGTCTCTCGCTCCCCCGGGCCTGTATTCAGTCCGCAGTGATGTGAGAACTGAATATCACTTTTCTTATCTCTACCTACACTCAGTGTCCCTCGCTGTAGCCACATGGGTCTTCTTTAGAGTTACAACCTTCCTCTCAACCACAGGCCTTGTGTTTTTTTTGGGTTTTTTGTTTTTTGTTTGTTTGTTTGTTTTTTGACGTTTTTGCTATCACCCAGGCTGGAGTGCAATGGCATGATCTCAGCTCACTGCAACCTCGACCTCCCAGCAATTCTCCCTCCTCAGCCTCCCAAGTAGCTGGGACCACAGGCGCATGCCACCATGGCCGGCTAATTTTTGTATTTTTTTGTAGACACAGGGTTTTGCTGGATTGCCCAGGCTGGTCTCAAACTCCTGGACACAAGCTATCAGCCTGCCTCTGCCTCCCAAACTGCTTGGATTACAAGGTGTGAGCCATTACGTCTGGCCAAGGCCTTGGACTTTCTTTGCTCTGCCTCCCTCCTCTTCCCTTAAATTCATATCACTGCATTCTCCAATCATCCTATCTTCGCAGTATCTATTATTTGTCTTCTCTGTTAGTATGAAAGCTTCAGGAAAATAGAGAACTTCCCTCTCTTATTCTTAGATGTTTCCCCATGTTAGAGAAAAATTGCTTAAATTACTTATCTTAATAACAGCTCATTTATTGTCTACTGCCACAGCTATTTGGCCAGCAAAGACACTTAATTCCAGTGTATTGACTTACAGTCATATTTTCTTTTGGATTTTTTTTTTTTTTTTTTTTTTTGGTGAGATGGAGTCTCGTTCTGTTGCCCGGGCTGAAGTGCGGTGGTTCAATCTTGGCTCACTGCAACCTCCGCCTCCCGGGTTCAAGCGGTTCTCCTGCCTAAGCCTCCCAAGTGGCTGGAACTATAGGTGCCTGCCACCATGCCTGGCTAATTTTTGTATTTTTAGTAGAGACGGGGTTTCACCATATTGGTCAACCTGGTCTCGAACTCATGACCTTGTGATCCACCTGCATTGGCCTCCCAAAGTGCTGCAATTACAGGTGTGAGCCACCACACCCAGCCCTCTTTTGGACTTTTTAATTACACAAGAATAAGAACTACATTCTTTAGCATTTACTGCAGGTATGGCTAATAGCTTTGCAGGTAGTAGTAGCTAATTTAATACTCACAGCCACCCTATGAGTTAAGAACTGTTACCCCCACTTTATGGTTGCATGAACTGAAGCTCAGAGGTGTGAAGGGATTTGCCCATCGCCACCATACCAAGCAGTGGCAGAGCTGAGACTTGCGCTCAGGAGGCTGGCTCTAGTTGACTATGACACGATCACACTATCAAGCAGGCTTATTATAGAGAAATCAGAAGATAAGCTTCAGGCTCATGCCTGTAATCCCAGCACTTTGGGAGGCTGAGGCTGGCAGATCACCTGAGGTTAGGAGTTCAAGACCAGCCTGACCAACATGGTAAAATCCCATCTCTACTAAAAAACATACACACACACAAATTTGCTGGGTGTGTGGGCGGGTGCCTGTAATCCCAGCTACTTGGGAGACTGAGGCAGGAGAATCATTTGCATCCAGGAGGCGGAGGTTGCAGTGACCCCGAGATCGTGCCACTGCACTCCAGCCTGGGCAACAAAAGTGAAACTCTGTCTTAAAAAAAAAAAAAAAAAAAAAAGGCCAGGAGCAGTGGCTCACACCTGTAAGTCCAGCACTCTAGTAGGCCAAGGCAGGTGGATCACTTGAGGTCAGGAGTTCGAGACCAACCTGACCAACGTGGTGAAACCCTTTCTCTACTAAAAATACAAAAATTAGCTGGGTGTGGTGGCATGCGCCTGTAATCGCAGCTACTCGGGAGGCTGAGACAGGAGAATCGCTGGAACCTGGGAGGCAGTGGTTGCAGTGAGCCGAGATCGCACCATTGCACTCTGGCCTGGGCAACAAGAACAAAACTCCATCTCAAAAAAAAGAAAGGGCCGAGTGTGGTGGCTCAAGCCTGTAATCCCAGCACTTTGGGAGGCCGAGACGGGCGGATCACGAGGTCAGGAGATCGAGACCATCCTGGCTAACACGGTGAAACCCCGTCTCTACTAAAAAATACAAAAAACTAGCCGGGCGAGGTGGCGGGCGCCTGTTGTCCCAGCTACTCGGGAGGCTGAGGCAGGAGAATGGTGTAAACCCGGGAGGCGGAGCTTCCAGTGAGCTGAGATCCGGACACTGCACTCCAGCCTGGGCAACACAGCAAGACTCCGTCTCAAAAAAAAAAAAAAAAAAAAAGATAAGCTTCAGCTGTAGTCCTACCTCTAATGTGGCTCACACCTGTAATCCCAGCCCTTTGGGGGGGCCGAGGCGGGTGGATCACTTGAGCCCAGGAGTTCAAGACCAGTCTGGGCAACATAGCAAGACCCGCCCCCACCCATCTCTACAAAAAATACAAAAACAAAACAAAAAAACTACATTGTGAACATCTTTCCATGTCAAATAAAGCATTATTTATAAAGGCTGCATTTTACTCTCCAGGCATTACAATATTTAGCCAGACTCCTACTGTTGGAATTTGGGATGTTTTGGGCTATTGTAAATTTATCACTATTGTAAAAATGTATAAGCTTCGTTTTTTAAACTTGAGGGGAAAATGGTTGTTTCTTCCCTTCATAAGTCCAGCTGGTAGTGCCCTTTCCTTCATCCTGTCTCACAATCCCATGAATGTCCCCAGACAATGTCTGCTCTTTCCAGTAGCAGCAATATCTTGATGGGGTGTCACCCAACTGTTCAGCTTTTCCTGCCTTTATTCTGAGGACAAGGACTTACTTAGCACTGTGTCTTTTATGTTGTCAGGTTTTTTGTCAGAATAACCCTCCCAGACCTTTTCACAGCCCCAAACAGCAGTGACAATGGTGTTACTATTACTTGACCCCAATCTACCATGTCCCTCACTGCCGGCCCAGCCCCCAGCCTCCTAGTGCCTCCCTGAAACTGCCTCACTGCTATAGCTGCCTCACATTAACAGGAAGGACAGCTTGTGGGGCTCCAGCTCCTTCCCGGTGGCTACCATTCCGGTGTCCATTCTTCCTTCTGGTAACAGCACTTCCATTTCTCCTACAGCAGCCCCTGCCCCAACTCTCAATCCATGTAGCTCTAGAGATGACACTATCTCTAGTTGTGGGAACGGACACGTGACCTGGGCTTGGCCAATCACAGCATTATAGAGAGCCCTGTTGCCACGCCATTTCAGCAATAGGCATGTGACCCAATGAGATTTAATTCTGGAACTTTGGTCAGAACTATTCAGTTCAGTGAATCTCTCTGTTTGCTGAGGGTAGGATGTAATCGTGGCACTGCTGGCAGCCAGCTTCCCACTGCAAGCAGAGATGCTGCCTGAGAATGAGACCAAGACAGAGTGGGAAACAACTGAGAGATGAAGACATGAAACCAAGTCTCAGTGGCATTGCGTGAGCCATCAGATCCAGTCTTGCTTCAATCTTCAGTAACATTGGCAATAAATTGCCTCTACTGCCTGAACCAGGTTGAGTAGGTTTCTGTCACTTATTGACTGCCAAACTCTTGATGAATCACTGCCACCCCTGCCCTGCTTGTCTGCCCATGAGGTACTTGTCCCTACCCTCTAGGTAATAACTCCCAAATCTATACCTCTTCCAATCCCTATTCCCACCCCCATTTTCTTTTTCTTTTCTTTTTTTTTTTTTTTTAAGACGGAGTCTCGCTCTGTCGCCCAGGCTGGAGTGCAATGGCGCGATCTCAGCTCACTTCAACCTCCGCCTCCCAGGTCTGAGTGATTCTCCTGCCTCAGCCTCCCAAGTAGCTGGGATTGCAGGCACCTGCCACCATGCCAAGCTAATTTTTGTATTTTTAGTAGAGATGGGGTTTCACCATGGTGGCCAGGCTGGTCTCAAACTCCTGACCTCAGGTGATCCACCCACCTCAGCCTCCCAAAGTGCTGAGATTACAGGCGTGAACCACTGCACCCAGCATCCCACCTCCATTTTCAAATTTCCAGCTACTCAGCACCATCAAAATAATCTACCAGCTCCCACCTACTCCAGGGTCTAAGCACCCATGTCTGCTCTTGGCCCCTACAGCCTTGTATATCCAGGAGTTCCCAACCTTTTCTGCATCACAGATCCTATACCCACAAAATTCATATCTAATTTCTAGAGTCTCCCTTCAAGCTCTCTGCTTTAGGCCAGGCATGGTGGCTCATGCCTATAATCCCAACACTTTGGGAGGCTGAAGCGGGAGGATCACTTGAGCTGAGGAGTTTGAGACCAGCCTGGGCAACATATTGAGACCTCGTCTCTACAAGAAATATAAAAATTAACGGTGTGGTGGCAAGCACCTGTAGTCCCAGCTACTTGGGGAGGCTGAAATGGGAGGGTCGCTTGAGCGTGTGACATCGAGGCTGCAGTGAGCCATGATCATGCCACTGCACTACACTGCACTCCAGCCTGGGTGACAAAGCAAGACCCTGTCTCAAATAAATAAATAAATAAAAAGAATCTCGGCTGGGCATGGTGGCGCATGCCTGTAATCCCAGCACTTTGGGAGGCCAAGGCGGGAGGATCACACAAGGTCAGGAGATGAAGACCATTGTGGCCAACATGGTGAAACCCCCTCTCTACTAAAATACAGAAAATTAGCCAGGTGTAGTGGCATGCGCCTTTAGTCCCAGCTACTCCGGAGGCTGAGGCAGGGGAATCGCTTGAACCTGGAAGGCAGAGGTTTCAGTGAGCAGAGATGGCGCCATTGCACTCCAGCCTGGCCACAAAGCAAGACTCCATCTCAAAAAAAAAAAAAAAGAATCTCTGCTTTGTTCGAGACCATCCTGGCTAACACGGTGAAACCCCGTCTCTACTAAAAAATACAAAAAACTAGCCGGGCGAGGTGGCGGGCGCCTGTAGTCCCGGCTACTCGGGAGGCTGAGGCAGGAGAATGGCGTAAAAACCCGGGAGGCAGAGCTTGCAGTGAGCTGAGATCCGGCCACTGCACTCCAGCCTGGGCGACACAGCGAGACTCCGTCTCAAAAAAAAAAAAAAAAAAAGAATCTCTGCTTTAATTCATTTGACAAAGCACAGCATTTATCTTCCCAGATC
Organism: Macaca fascicularis; assembly: GCF_037993035.2. Classification (NCBI taxonomy): domain Eukaryota; kingdom Metazoa; phylum Chordata; class Mammalia; order Primates; family Cercopithecidae; genus Macaca; species Macaca fascicularis. Next base: position 213,085,663 of record NC_088375.1, read on the forward strand.
ATGGCTCTGATTAGGTCACTCCCTTACTCAGAAACCTTCAGTGTTTTCTCCTTTGTCTTCAGAATAAAATTTTTTTTTTTTAACTTTTTTTTTTTTTTTTTTTTTGAGACGGAGTCTCGCTGTGTCGCCCAGGCTGGAGTGCAGTGGCCGGATCTCAGCTCACTGCAAGCTCTGCCTCCCGGGTTTTTACGCCATTCTCCTGCCTCAGCCTCCTGAGTAGCCGGGACTACAGGCGCCCGCCACCTCGCCCGGCTAGTTTTTTGTATTTTTTAGTAGAGACGGGGTTTCACCGTGTTAGCCAGGATGGTCTTGAACTCCTGACCTCGTGATCCGCCCGTCTCAGAATAAAATTTAAGACCTTGGCCGGGTGCAGTGACTCACACCTGTAATCCCAGCACTTTGGGAGGCTGAGGTGGGTGGATCACAAGGTCAGGAGTTTGAGACCAGCCTGACCACCATGGTGAAACCCCATCTCTACTAAAAATACAACAATTAGCTGGGCGTGGTGGTGCACACCTGTAATCCCAGCTACTCAGGAGGCTGAGGCAGGAGAATCGCTTGAATTTGGGAGGCGGAGGCTGCAGTGCCTGGGTGACAGAGAGAGATTCCATCTCAAAAAAAAAAAAAAATGTTAAACCTTTACCCAGACATTCTGTGTCCTCTATGATCTTTGCCTTTCCAAAGTGATTTCCCTTTCTTTTTGTATTAGTCAGAGTTCTCCAGAGAAACAGAACCAATGGAATGGTAATATATATTATTTATATATTACATATAAAACCCATTCTGGTTGCACGCAGTGCCTCACACCTGTAATCCCAGCACTCTGGGAGGACGAGGTGGGTGGATCACTTGAGGTCAGGAGTTTGAGACTAGCCTGGCCAACATGGTGAAACCTCGTATCTACTAAAAATACAAAATTAGCTGGGTGTTGTGATGCATGCTTGTAATAATCTCAGCTATTTGGGAGGCTGAGGCAGGAGAATCATTTGAACCCAGGAGGTGGAGGTTGCAGTGAGCCGAGATCGAACCACTGCACTCCAGCGTGGGAGGCAGAGGGAGACTCCATCTCAAAATAATAATAAAAATAAAACCATTCTCTATATATTATAGAGAATGGTTGTATATACATACAGAATGGTTTATGTATAATATAAATATATAATAAATTATATATAGAATGGTCTATGTATAATAAATTATATATAGAATTATATAATCATATATTATATATAATATATAATCTCTATATATAATATACATATATAGAGAAAGAGATTTATTATGAGAGATTTATTATAATTGGCTCACTCACATGACTACAGAGGACAAGTCCCAAGATACACAGGGTGAGTACACTGAGTGAGTCACTGAGCGGGAGACCCAGGAGAGCCAATGGTATAGCTCCAGTCCAAGCCTGAAGGCCTGAGAACCAGGAGAGCTGATGTTTCAGTTCCAGTCCAAAGGCCAGCAGGCTCAGGATTAAGGAAGAGCCAATTTTTCTCTTTGAGGTCTGAAGGCAAGAAAAATTCTCCCTTAGTCAAGGGAGGGTCAGCCTTTTTGTTTTATGTTGGCCTTCAACTGATTGGATGAGAGGGTAATTTGTTTTACTCAGTCTCCTGATTCGGATCTTAATCTCATCCAGAAACAAGTTTGCAGACACATCGAAAATAATGTTTGACCAAATATTGCTTCCCACCCCATGGCCCAGTCAAGTTGACATATAAAATTAATCATCACACCTTCCACTACACACCTATGCTACAGCTAGACGGTAAAATACTTAGTATCATGCAGTCAGGAACCACGACTTCTACCTCTCTGCCACTGCTCATGCTGATCCCCTTCCCTAAAACACTTTTCCTGCTTATCCATCCTACATGTCAAGTCCACTCTCCCTCCCACCATGAACCGTACATTTTGCAAACATCCACTTTGTGTCCTTTCCCACCTCTGTGCCTCTGTGGATTCAGTGGCTCCCTTCTCTGCCTGCCAAACTCCATTCTTTTCTCCTTCAAGGACTAGCCTAGGGCTCAGTTTTGAAATCTCCCGACAACCCCAGGCAACCAATCAATCTTACATCACTTTGTATTTAAAGCATCTCATATTGGAATTATTTGTATCTATTTATGCTAAACTATTAGGCCATGAGCAGGCAGAGATCTTATTCATTTTTTGTATTCTTTTTTTTTTTTTTGGGACGGAGTCTCACTCTGTCGCCCAGGCTGGAGTGCAGTGGTGTGGTCTCGGCTCACTGCAAGCTCCGCCTCCCAGGTTCTTGCCATTCTCCTGCCTCAGCCTCCGGAGTAGCTGGGACTACAGGCACCCACCACCACACCCGGCTAATTTCTTTTTGTATTTTTAGTAGAGACAGGGTTTCACCGTGTTAGCCAAGATGGTCTCGATCTCCTGACCTCGTGATCCGCCCGCCTCAGCCTCCTAAAGTGCTGAGATTACAGGCTTGAGCCACCGCGCCCGGCCCATTTTTTGTATTCTTTTACCTAATTTCCTGGCACACTGCCTTCCCTCAAAAGTGTTTGATAAATGATGCATGAATGAATACAGCACCACCTCTTACACAAAGCCAGCTCTGCCTCCCACTGCCAAAAGGGATTGCTGGCTCTTCTAAACGCCCAGAGCACTTATCCGAGCCCCTCTCCAGGCCCTCTGTCTGGGTGATCATGTTTACCCACGCTTTTTCAACCCTACTGCAAGCTCCCAGGGATAGGTATAGTTTTGGATGCATTGCTGTGCCCCTCACAGTCCTCTTCAGATCCCTAGAACACTTTGGCTGAATGAGAAAAGCCTCATACTGCATTCTCTGCCAAATGCAAAAGACTGCAAATCCACTGCCATCTCCCCAAGGGCCTGCCAAGATTTACTAAAGAAGATCTATATTAAAGAGGCTGTCCTCCAAGGTCTTCAGGCTTGGAATTTGTGTGAGAAAATTCTAATTTAAGACTTTCTGTGTGATTCATAGGCGAAAACTACGAAGAAAACCAAGGAAGTGATTACCATACAAATCCAGCTAGTGGCTGCCTCTAAAGGGGGTTAGAATCTGGAAGGGATGGGGGTATTGGGGGGCAGTGTTGGCAGTGTTCTATTTCATGACCTGGGTGATGATTACATGGATGTTTGCCTTATCATTATTTATTGTATGGTACATGTTTTATTTGCTTTTCTTATGTGTAATAGTTCATTAAAAAATAAAAGGCCAGGCACAGTGGTTCACGCCCATAATCATAGCACTCTGGGAGGCTGAGGCGGGTGGATCACTTGAGATCAGGAGTTCAAGACCAGCCTGGCCAACATGGCTCATCTCTACTAAAAATACAAAAATTAGCCGGGCATGGTGATGCATGCCTGTAGTCCCAGCTACTTGGAAGGCTGAGGCAGGAGAATGGCTTGAACTCAGGAGGCGGAGGTCGCAGTGAGCCAAGATGGTGCCATTGCACTCCAGCCTGGGTGACAGAGCAAGACTCTGTCTCAAAATAAACAAATAAATAAATAAATAAATAATAAAAGTTAGGGCCAGACGCAGTGGCTCACGCCTATAATCCTAGCACTTTGGGAGGCTGAGGCAGGCAGATCACTTGAGGTCAGGAGTTCGAGACCAGCCTGGCCAACATGGTAAAATCCTATCTCTACTGAAAATACAAAAACTAGCAGGTGTGGTGGTGTGTGGCCTGTAACCTCAGCTACTTGAGAGATTGAGGCAGGAGAATCACTTGAACCCAGGAGATGGAGGTTGCTGTGAGACAAGATCATGCCACCACACTCCAGCTTGGGCAACAGAGTGAGACTGTCTCAAAAAAAAAGTTAAAGCCTAGAATACACAGCAAGACCCTCGTCTCTACAAAAAAATATAAAAATTAGCCGGGCACAGTGGTGTGCGTCTGTAGTGTCAATTACTCAGGAGGCTGAGCTGGGAGAATCATTTGAGCCAGGAGGTCAAGGCTGCAGTGAGCCAAGATCACACCACTGCACTCGAGCCTGGGCAACAGAGTGAGACCACTATCTCAAAAAAATAAATAAAAATTAATTAAAGTTAAAAATAATTATATTAAAGTATCTCTGTTATTGCCGAAAGGTTGATGTTGTTGTATAATTCCTATCACTGAGACTGCAGCCCACCCCACTTTCCTGATTCCCCTGGCTGGTCACAGCCCAGACCTCTCCAGGACCCCCTAACCCTACTGCCAGGACTCCAGCTGTGTTCCTGGTTTACCTGCTGCATCACAAGAGGCTGAACAGCTGCTGGGGCTGCCTCCACTAAGGGATCTATCTGCTCCCTCTGCAGCCCCTCCAGCTGTTCAGCCTCCCTCCTCCACTTATGCCCATATTATTACACTTGTCTAGGGACTTGGACCCTTCCTGGAGGCAGAGAAAGGGAAGGAACTCACCAAACCTGTTTTCTTCTTGCCTTTTCTCTAACTGGCCCAGGCTTGCCTCCTTCATCTTGCTTACACATCTCTGGTGAAGATAATCTGGGTCACTGAACAAGGGTGGATAAGACAGGATAGGGGAAAGAGGAAAGTCTAGAAATAACTGAGCAACTCTGTCCCCATCCTGTAGGCCCTTGTCCATCTCTCCAATCTCATCAAGACCACATACTCACTCACTGGGCTCCAGCCATGCCGCCCTGGTTGCTGTTCCTCGGACACACTGGGTTTATTCTGCCTAGCTCAGAACCTTTGCTCTTGCTGTTCCCCCTGGTTATCTGTACACACCTGCTCCTTTCCACCCCACAAGAATTTGCTCCAATACCCCCTCTTCAAGAAGACCTCCCCCTTCTCAGCTTAAGTAGCACCCCCCACCTACTATCACACAGTTTTGCTTCCCTCATAGTGCTTATTTCTATCTGAAATGGTCTCAATTATTTATTTTTCTTACTATCTGTCTCCTCCCATTAAAGCCAAGTAAAGCCCAATAAATCTGAGGGCTTGCTTCATCACTGTACCCTCAGTGCTAGAATATAGTACATACTCAATAGAAATCTGTTAAAGAAATACAATAAGACACAATCCCTACTCAAGGAATTAAGGACTCCCAGTGGGACAAACAGTAATTAAAACAAAGCTGGGTGGGTGCGCTGGCTCATGCCTGTGATCCTGGCACTTTGGGAGGCTGAGGCAGGCAGATCACCTGAGGTAAGGGGTTCGAGACCACCTTGGCCAACATAGTGAAACCCCGTTTCTACTAAAAATATTTAAAAATTTAGCCAGATGTGGTGGCAGGCACCTGTAGTCCCAGCTACTCAGGAGGCTGAGGCAGGAGAATCACTTGAACCTGGGAGGCAGAGGTTGCAGTGAGCCGAGATTGCGCCACTGCACTCCAGCCTGGGCGACAGAGCGAGACTCCATCTCAAAATAATAATAATAGTAATTAAAACAATCACTAGGACAGGGTATATATAAGGTGTAGAGGAATTGGAAAAGCAGAGTATTCACAACAGTTCTAGCTAACATTTGTTAAGCACTTCCTACACTCCAGGCACTGCTCTAAGTATTTAGTGTGTTATTATCTCACTTGAAATTCACAACTGCTCTGAAATATATAAATTATCAGCAAAAGTCAGGCATGGAGAGGTTAGTAATATTTGCCCAAATTCATACAGCTGGTAGGTGGAAGGGCTGGGACTCAAACTCAGAGCTGATCACGGAAGTTTTCCCAAAGGAGCAAGGTCTGATCTGTGTCTGGTGGAGCTGCCCAGACTGGCCGGGCCAGGATAGAGCATGCTGTGTCCTGGCAGAATGAACAGGAGTGTTCAGGTACACAGGCATGGAAAAGCAGGATGCTCAGGGAATGGATGATCTCATAGACACAGTGTTCAACACAAGAAGACAGACACTAATGACTCCCTTTGGTTCAGAAACAGACAACACTAGGGCAATAATATTTCAGGAGGTTAACAATTGGGATAGGGCATGAGGAAGGCTTCTGAGGTGCTCGTAATATTCTGCATTTTGACCTGGAAGGTGGTAATAAGGGTATGCCCACTTTGTACAAATTCATTAAGCCATACAATTAAGATTTGTACACTTTATAGGATGCATGTTTTATATATATATGAAATTTATTATATATTCTTATGTTTTTATGTTTCCATTTTTTGATTTTTTGATTTGGAGTCTCGCTCTGTAGCCCAGGCTGGAGTGCAGTGGCACGATCTCAGTTCACTGCAACCTCTGCCTCCTGGGTCCCAGTCAAGCAATTCTCCTGCCTTAGCCTCCCAAGTAGCTGGGATTACAGGCACGTGCCACCATGCCCAACTAATTTTTGTATTTTTAGTAGAGATGGGGTTTCACCATGTTGGCCAGGCTGGTCTTGAACTCCTGACCTCATGATCTGCCCATCTCAGCCTCCCAAAGTGCTGGGATTACAGGCATAAGCCACTGTACCCAGCCTATTTTTTATTTTTTTGGAGACAGTCTCATTCTGTCACCCAGGCTGGAGTGCAGTGGCACAATCTTAACTCACTGCAACCTCCGCCTCCCAGGTTCAAGCAATTCTCCTGTCTCAGCCTCCCGAGTGAACGATCTGGGCTTACTGCAATCTCTGCTTCCCGGGTTCAAGGGAAGCTGGGATTACAGGCATGCGCCACCATGCCCAGCTAATTTTTGTATTTTTAATAAAGGCAGGGTTTCATCACGTTGGCCAGGCTGTTCTCAAACTCCTTACCTCAGGTGATCCACCCCCCTTGGCCTCCCAAAGTGCTGGGATTACAGGCATGAGCCACTGTGCCCGGCCTTTATTTATATGTTTATTTTCTTTTGACTCAGGGTCTCACTCTGTCACCCAGGCTGGAGTGCAGTGGCACGATCTCGGCTCACTGAAGCCTCGACCTCCTGGGCTGAAGGAATCTACCCACCTCACCCTGCTGAGTAACTGGGACTACAGGTGTGCACCACCATGCCTACCTAGTTTTTTGTTTTTTTTTTTTTTTGAGACAGAGTCTCGCTGTGTATCCCAGGCTGGAGTGCAGTGGCGTGATCTCGGCTCACTGCAAGCTCCGCCTCCCGGGTTCACGCCATTCTCCCGCCTCAGCCTCCCAAGTAGCTGAGACTACAGGCGCCCGCCACCACGCCCGGCTAGTTTTTTGTATTTTTTTTAGTAGAGACGGGGTTTCACCATGTTAGCCAGGATAGTCTCGATCTCCTGACCTCGTGATCCACCCGCCTCGGCCTCCCAAAGTGCTGGGATTACAGGCTTGAGCCACCGCGCCCGGCCTAGTTTTATTATTTTTTGTAGAAACGGAATCTTGCTAAGTTGCCCAAGCTAGCCTCGAACTCCTGGGCTCAAGCGATCCTCTTGCCTCGGCCTCCCAAACTGTTGGGATTACAGGTGTAAATCACCATGCCTGGCCAAGAACAGGATTTGATGTATAGAAATTTGACATGAGAAGATGGAGCTACCTGCAGAGAGAGAGTCAAAAGAACAAGATCCAAGGGATAGCTGAGGAAAGGTCACTCACTGAATCTTCCCCTAATTAAGCAGATTCAGATTCAGACACAGTAGCATTTACTGAGTATTTATGGACCTGGGGTGCTGTGCTAGGGTAACCCTGCCTGAGAATAAGCCAGGACCAAGATAAGTATAGGAGCTGAAGCTCAGAAAGGTGGCGTGACTTGTCTGACATCACACATCTAAGTGGTAGAAGTTATTGTGGCTAGAAACCGTCCATTTTTGTTTCTAAGACAGGGCTCAAAACAATAAGTATTGGCCCCAATTGGAGGTGGAGTTTTGGCTCAGAGGAAGTGAAGGGGAGGCCCTGGCTGCTCTGGCGGTGTTGGTGGCTTCCTGCCCAGAAGACCACACCCAGCTTCAAAATCACCATTCTGGGTAGTCAAGTTGTTGCCAGGCACCCAAAGAGGCCCCTGAGCTTTGCAGAGCCAACAAAGGGCAGCTAACCTCATCTCCTGCAAGGTCAGATGCAGAACAGAGAAGTGAAGCCTTCCCTTTGTAGTTTAAGTTTTTGTTTTGTTTTGTTCTTATCTCCATCCCTGCTCCTTCCACAGGAATTAGTAGTCTCACTCCTTGTTCCCTCCACAACATAGCACCTAGTGGTCACGATGAACCGTAGGTATTTGCGTTCGCTAAAAGGAAATACCTTAAGAAGAAGCAACTGTGGCCGGGCGCGGTGGCTCATGCCTGTAATCCCAGCGCTTTGAGGGGCCGAGGCGGGTGCATCACGAGGTCAAGAGATCAAGACCATCCTGGCCAATATGGTGAAACCCTATCTCTACTAAAAATACAAAAATTAGCTGGGCATGGTGGCACGTACCCGTAGTCCCAGCTACTTGGGAGGCTGATGCAGGAGAATCGCTTGAACCTGGGAGACAGAGGTTGTGGTGAGCCGAGATTGCGCCATTGCACTCCAGCTTGGTAACAGAGAGAGACTCCATCTCAAAGAAAAAAAAAACAAGAAGGAGCAACCATGTCTCCCACAAAAGTCAAAGTGCTCCTTGAGGATCCCCCAGGTGCAGGCCCTGTGTTCAATGCAAAGAACATAGAGAGTCTCCCTCTTCATGGGGCTCACAATCTGCCTGGGGACACAAACTAGATGCTGCACTGCAGTGTGATGCTTAGAACGGGGCATGGCACATAACATCTGTTTGCTGCATAAGCAAGTACCAAGAACTAAAGCTAAGGTGTTGTAGGAGCTCACAGGAGGGCTTCAAGTGCTAGTTCAAGGCAGAAATCAAAGAAGGCTTCATGAAGGTGACCGTGTCTATCTGCATCATAAAGAATGAACAGTTTGGGAGGCCGAGGTAGGCAGATCACTTGAGCCTAGGGGTCTGAGAACAGCCTGGGCAATATGGCAGACCAACCTGAGAACAGCCTGAAACTCCTTCTCTACTAAAAATACAAAAAATTAGCCGGGCATGATGGTGCATATCTGTAATCCCAGCTACTTGGGAGGCTGAGGTGGGAGGATCACCTGAGCCTGGGAAGTCGAGGCCATGGCACTCAAGCTTGGGTAACGCGAATGAGATCCTGTCTCAAAAAAAGAAAACGAACAAATAGAAGTAGGCTGGCAAAGATTCAGAGAAGGGCATTCCAGGCCAAGGGAAAATGTCCAATTGTCTAATACATGCGTGGCAGTGGGTGGAAAGAGAATGTTAGAGAAAGAGTCAAGTCATTGTCAAGCGTGTTGTACTGAGCTGTCTAGGGAAACTGACCACACGACGCTCCTGGGAGGGCCAGCTGTATTTGAATTCTGCAGCCACCACCATCACTACCACAGTCAACTCCTCATGGCCCCACACCCGCTGGAGCTGGCCTCCTCTCTGGCAGCCAGGGCCTGGCACCCACTCACTGCTCAGGGAGTAGCTGCCCAACAGATGACATGTTTTTCCATGGCACAAGCCAGTTGCTAGGGATCTCATATTACCTTGTGGTCCTAACACTGGTTTTTCCCAGCAGCCATCTCACAGGAGCACTTTTCAATAGCTAGATGAAATTACTATCTTGTAAAACTTGCAGTCAACATAATCACAAAGGGGAAATAGACATCTTAGAAATACAATATGGAAGTATTTCTACATTGCCCTCGTCCTTCCCGCAAGACTCACGGACAGAGTTTTTAGGGTTCTTTAGAAGTGAGGTCTAGATTGATTCAAGAAACAATGACAGACACAGGTGGTAACTGTGGGTAGTGCAGACTAGCTGCTTAGAGAAAGCATAGGCACCATCTCAGAGGTGTGGCAATAGAAATGGGGGATTCCTCTATTCCCGAATCCTCACAGAGCCCTTGAAACAGTGGAGCTGCTCTATTCTTTGACATTCAGGTAGTGTGACCCTGTGGCAAGGGCATGTGGCTAGGGCCAGATGAAACAAGAGATGAACTGTAGCTTCTCCACTTACTGGGTTTCTTTGGCACAAGGAATCTCGTCTGTAAATTCACTTCCATAACAAAGAACTGTACCATGGGGCTGTTGGGACACAATGCTGGTTTCAGAACGTGAAAGTTGAGACCTGGCTCTGTCACTTACTTCTAAACCTCATTTGTGCCTCAGTGGTTTGAGTCCATACTAAATCCTCTACCTTACACCTATTGCTGGAAAGTAAAAGGCTAAGTACAGCCAAATGGCTGCCAAAAATTTGTTTTTTACCTTTTTTTTTTTTTTTTTTTTTTTTTTGAGACAGAGTCTTGCTCTGTTGCCCAGGCTGGAGTGTGGTGGTGTGATCTCAGCTCACTGCAACCTCTGCTTCCCAGGTTCAAGGGATTCTCGGGTCTCTGCCACCCGAGTGGCTGGGATTACATGCATCCGAAACCATGCCCAGCTAATCTTTGTATTTTCAGGAGATGGGATTTCACCTTGTTGGCCAGGCTGGTCTCAAACTCCCGGCCTTAAGTGATCTGCCTGGCTTGGCCTCCCAAAGCATTGAGATTACAGGTGTGAGCTGCCACACCCAATCAATTTTTTCAATAAAGTAAATCTCTGTATGTTGATAGCAAAAGGCCTCTAAGACTTATTGAGTAATGAAAAAATATGTACTAAACATGCATAATATATGTTTACGTAAATTCTAAAGGAATATATATGTGTATCTGCTCACATAAAGATAATCTGTATTTTCTGCTCACATATATATAATTTGTATTTTCTAGAAGGATACATAAGAAACTGTTAATAATGAGAAGAGGGCCTTTAAGTTTTCCTTTTATACCCTTCTATTCTCCTGGGTTTTTCTATCCATATGCAAATATATATTTTTATATATATCACATATTAATATATGAATTTATATAAAATATATAAGTACTTCAATTTATATATAAATATGTAAATCTATATATGTATATTCTGTTTTTGAGACAGAGTCTCACTCAGCCACCTGAGTTGGAGTGCAATGGCACAATCGCAACTCACTGCAGCCTTGACCTCCTGGGCTCAAAGGATCCTCCTGCCTCAGCCTCCTGAGAAGCTGGGAACTGCAGGCATATACCACCACACCTGGCTAATTTTTAAATTTTTTTTGTAGAGACAGGTCTTGCTATGTTGCCCAGGCTAGTCTTGCACTCCTGGCCTCAAGTGATCATCCCATCCTGGCCTCCCAAATTGCTGGGATTACAGGCATGGCCTCTACTGACATTTTGTTTTGTTTTGAGACAGAGTCTCAAAAAGGCTGGAGTGCAGTGGTGTGATCTCAGCTCACTGCAAGCTCTGCCTCCCAGATTCACACCATTCTCCTGCCTCAGCCTCCCGAGTAGCTGGAACTACAGGCGCCCGCCACCACGCCTAGCTAATTTTTTTTGTATTTTTAGTAGAGACAGGGTTTCACAGTGTTAGCCAGGATGGTCTCAATCTCCTGACCTCTTGATCCGCCCACCTTGGCCCCCCAAAGTGCTGGGATTATAGGCATGAGCCAATGTGCCTGGCCTCTACTGACATTTTTTAAAGCTAAAAGAAATACTTGGCCGGGCGCGGTGGCTCAAGCCTGTAATCCCAGCACTTTGGGAGGCCGAGATGGGCGGATCACGAGGTCAGGAGATCGAGACCATCCTGGCTGACACGGTGAAACCCCGTCTCTACTAAAAAAATACAAAAAACTAGCCGGGCGAGGTGGCGGGCGCCTGTAATCCCAGCTACTCGGGAGGCTGAGGCAGGAGAATGGCGGGAACCCAGGAGGCGGAGCTTGCAGTGAGCTGAGATCCGGCCACTGCACTCCAGCCTGGGCAGCAGAGCAAGACTCCGTCTCAAAAAAAAAAAAAAAAAAAAAAAAGAAATACTTGCAGGAGTGATGTATTGCTCACATTTGTAGTCCCAGCTAAGAAAGAGACCCAGGCTCTTAGAAAAAAGTCAGTAGAAATTACCTGGGCAGTGAGATTATGAACCATTTTTTTTTTTCACACTTTTTCTGTATCAAATGAATCTAAGAAATGTTATTTTACATTGTAAAACAGAGATTTTTAAAAAGCAAAAGAAGGGCCAGGCACGGTAGTTCACGTCTGTAATCCCAGTACTTTGGGAGACCAAGGCAGGCAGATCACAAGGTCAGGAGTTCGAGACCAGCCTGGCCAATATAGTGAAATCCCGTCTCTACTAAAAATACAAAAACTAGGCCAGGCACGGTGGCTCACACTTGTAATCCCAGCATTTTGGGAGGCCGAGGCGGGTGGATCACGAGGTCAGGAGATCGAGACCATCCTGGCTAACATGGTAAAACCCCGTCTCTACTAAAAATACAAAAAATTAGCTGGGCATGGTGGTAGGCACCTGTGAGCTACTCGGGAGGCTGAGGCAGGAGAATGGCGTGAACCCGGGAGGCAGAGCTTGTAGTGAGCTGAGACAGTGCCACTGCACTCCAGCTTGGGCGAAAGAGCAAGACTCCATCTCAAAAAAAATACAAAAATTACCCGGGCATGGGCCGGGCGCAGTGGCTCACGCCTGTAATCCCAGCACTTTGGGAGGCCGAGACGGGCGGATCACGAGGTCAGGAGATCAAGACCATCCTGGCTAACACAGTGAAACTCCGTCTCTACTAAAAAAATACAAAAAACTAGCCGGACGAGGTGGCGGGCGCCTGTAGTCCCAGCTATTCGGGAGGCTGAGGCGGGAGAATGGCGTAAACCCGGGAGGCGGAGCTTGCAGTGAGCTGAGATCCGGCCACTGCACTCCAGCCTGGGCGACAGAGCGAGACTCCGTCTCAAAAAAAAAAAAAAAATT